>NC_139553.1:27238188-28438188 GCF_965153285.1 Podarcis tiliguerta
AGATTTTTCCCACTTAAATGTATCCTTGAGACGATACTTACACAATGACATCAAGAGAAATTAATAGAATGATTATACAATGCCTTATGCTTTTTCCTTTAGCTTATACTTGAATGTCATTGCCACCCATGATTCACAGCCTCTTTGGGTGCATTCTATACAGTAGCAGTGCATGGTGAAGTAGGGCAGCATTTTATTTTATTTTATTTTATTGCTCTTGCTTCCTGAATAAAAAGTAGGGTGATGGTGAAGCCAATGCAACATGGTTGCACAAGTGGGATAGCCGCTGTCAATCAGATAATACAGCAAGTGCAGCTACATGCCCCTCCCTGCTGCCACCCCAGTCCAGGCAAACAGCTGTGACACAGGTGTTGAGAAGGTGGCATCATTCTACCAAATGCACCACTACTGATCATATATGTGCATGACTGAATGGAATTCCTTCAGCAGTACTGGATGCAGTAGCAGAGCGTATGCTTCTGCTGCCCTGGGTGCATTCGCAGGGAGCATCCTCAAGGGGCGCAAGGCATGGAAGAAGCCCACTGCAGCCTGCCACAGCCCAGTAGAGGAGAGGGGCAGCAGCTCTCTGTTGCCAACTCTCCACTCCGCCCCCGGGTCAGAACTGACCTGGGAGTGGAGCTGCAGTTGGATACAAGGAAGCTGCCTCAACAGCTCCCTCACACGCCGAAGCCAGGCTCTGATGGTGGGGCCACCTGGTTGTGCCACCTCCAAAAAATGCACCCAGGACAATGGCCCCCTTAGTAACCCCCCACACACTATGCCACTGGCTGGAAGGTCATTGTAAGAGAATCCCATTGCAAAAGCAGATGTGTACATACATAGAGAGAGCAATTCAGGTAGATAGCCGTGCTGGCCTGATGCAGCCAAAATAAATAAAAAAAATTAAAAATTGTCCAGTAGCACCTTGGAGATCAACTAAGTTTGTTCTGGGTATAAGCTTTCGTGTGCATGCACACTTCTTCAGATACCAGATAGAGAGAAAGAGAAGTGCTGGAACTGTTGTTCATGTATCAGCATTTTGCTCTTGGTACAGAGTGAGTAACTTAAAGAGTTAATCGCTCCATTCTTACTTATAGTTTATTAGGTGGCTAATCTGAAAATTCTAATTGAGGTTGGTAATTTTAGTTTCTCAGTAGTGTTCTTCCGCTTGTATTTTTACTCAGATTGCAGTGACTGGTGTTTTAATTTCGTTTGGCAATTTTACCTGTTTAGTTGTTTGAGTATGTATTGTTTCTTCTAACTCGCATTTCAAAGGCCAGTGGCTGATGCAATGAAGTATCTGCCTGCCTACTGCACTTACCTGCCTATCCAGCTATCTATCTAGGATCAGCTGCCTCCAGGGTCCAGTACCATGCTAACATCTTCAGACCAGTCATTTCCAGCAGATAAAGTAAAACGGGGAAGAGCATGGTCCTACTCACAGCCCATTGTTGCCCACCCATATTCCATGATTCGGGGGGGGGGGGGGAATCTGAACCACTAACATTAAGAAAGAAAGCAAAACAGCATAACATTCACAATGTGACTTCAGGTTTCTAGCAGCAGCAGCAGCAGCAGCAATCATGCTGCTCATGATCCTCTTTGAAGATTGCACCCCATACAACTCACATCCATAAAAATGGTTTGCTCCATCAACTGTGTTCTTCCAGGAGAGAGGGGGAGTCGAGATTTTTCTGAGTTTTCTGCAGATCTGCTGTCTAATGAGAAAAGAAAGCCTTCAAGTCTCCAGTTTTTATTTTCTCTAATGACTGGTGCTAGGTTGTTGTTTTTTGTCTTGTTTTTTGTTTGTTTTATTAATGACTGTCTTTGCTTCTTTTCTTTTCTTCCTTTGGGAGTGATGATGGCACCATGTGCTGTTTCCATTAGTTCCAAGGGATGAACAATAAAGGGAAGGCCAGGAGAGGAATGGCTAACTGTTGCAGGTTGATGAAATTTCCCCCTTGGCAGTCGTAACACTGAGGCACCATATTGCCCAGTGTTTCATCGTTTGACATGCAGGCATTGCAATGTGATCTTGGCAGTAGAATGATGAAAATGATAAAAAGGAGCGTGATCTTAGCTTCCTAGTAGATAACTACCAAGCTTCTCCAAATGTTTATAAAGCTTGTCCAATGGTCAGGATGTGTGACTTTGATTTTTCTTTTTCTTTTAATGAGATATGCCTACCATTCCTAATCATTATTGCATGTGTTACAAAGATTTAGCTGTAACCATGATGAAAGAGTAACTCTTTGCTGGACTTGCGCTTTAGTTAGGAGGGCAATGGGAGCTGAAGTTTTTCTATCTTCATACAGAGTGTTTACTCATTTTTATAAAGCTAGCTATTCAAAAATACCACACACAAAGTCAATGGGGACCGTGAAGAATATAATAAACAGTGGATGTTATTGCTGGAAAAAGCAATACAATCTATAGTAACAGGAATGCATAAAAGCGTGTACTGTATGATATAAATTGCAACAATGCTATATAAAAACACATGCGAGAGAGACTCATATTGTAGTCAAAAGGCCACTGAATGAACTGAATATACAGAATTCCCCTATGAAGCTGAATCTTAGATGAGAATATTGTGGGATTGATATATATATATATACATACACACACGTACGTACACACACACAAAAAAAATATATATATACACAGCAGTAACTTGGTTTGCAACCGTTTTGGATTACAACCACGTCAAACCCGGAAGTGCGTGTCCCTTTTTTTGGATTACAACATTTTTTATATTACGACCCTTTTTGGAGGTGGGGAGGCCCCACTGGCAAAAGTGCGTCTTGGGTTACATCCTGTTTTGGTTTACAACCGGACCTCCAGAACGGATTATGGTTGCAAACCAAGGTACCACTGTACAGTGAATGTTATTGGAAATAGCAATAGTATTTTTTTACGTTGTTTATGGGCCTCATAGACTCTTTCTGTATATTGTATATTGGTGGGGGGAGGATCTCCTTTTTTTCTTTGTGTATAAAGTTTACTACATATTTTTCTTTCCAGTGTTGCCTCCAGAGACTCCTCAAATCTCTGCAAGCCCTTCAGTCCTGGGCTAGCCAGTGTCTATGCTCCATGCCTGGAGTAATCAACATGGTATTTTCCAGTTATTGTGGACAACAACTCCCATTAGCCTTACCCAGGAAGGCCAGTTGTCAAAGATGTTCAGAGCTGCAGTCCAGCAACCTCTGGAGAGTACCATGTCAACTACCCCTCCTTTGTTTAGCAGCTTTAGAAAACTTTGGTATCTTTACAGGTATTTAGTATTCTTAGAAACCTCAGCATCAATTGTAGAAAGCAAGCCAAGGAATTGGAAATACAAAGTTAGTCAAGGAAACACGATTTGTTCCTTAATATATATGAACCAGCATTCAATATTCAGTGAAAGCAGAAGGCTAAGATAATGTCTCACATAAATAGACCATAGCATAAACCTTGCAAATATAGGCAAGAGGTGAATATATTTGATGAAACACTTTACAGGAGACGAAAAAGCAAGCCATGTGTTGTGGTTAAAAGGTTGAGGAATTCCACATGCTCTCTATCCTGCAGCCATTTACCCCTCGATACTTTAATTATTGATTTAGTTAAACTCAACACATGTAAGATGCTGATAAATATTGCAGATGCTACTAAAATCAGAAGAGCAGTAAAGCTCAATAGGACATGGCTGGTTTATGGTGTAGCCCCGACATATTTGTGAAAAGCATCAAGGAGCATAATATGGAATGTAAGGGATCTAAGTGTTAAATGATGCATTGGTGTAGAGCAGTCCATAACGATTTAATAGGGGAGAGGAGACAAAAGTATGTTGATTGAGGCATTTAAGTATTCGGCCTAGTGCACCAAAAGCTCACATATCCAGTAGATAAATGATAATGAACTTGCATAAAAATTGAACTCTTAAGAGAATTGCATTCCTGTGTAGGAATTTGGGGCAACATTCCCAATATTCTGCATTAATTTTTCAGTATCATAATGGCACCTCAAGTGTTATACAGTGGTACCTCAGGTTACATACGCTTCAGGTTACATATTCCGCTAACCCAGAAATAGTGCTTCAGGTTAAGAACTTTGCTTCAGCATGAGAACAGAAATTGTGCTCCGGCGGCACGGCGGCAGCAGGAGGCCCCATTAGCTAAAGTGGTGTTTCAGGTTAAGAACAGTTTCAGGTTAAGAATGGACCTCCGGAACGAATTAAGTACTTAACCCAAGGTACCACTGTAGTTCATAGGATCAAACTAAGGCTGAAATCATACATTATACACATTCACTTATTGATCTTACTGACTTACACTTTCTAGATGATTTCTAGTAGTAGTAGTAGAAGTCATAGTAGTAATGTAGGCATTAGATCTCACCTTTCCTCCAAGGAGCTGAAGATGCCATGTTTTCTTACCCGCTGTCCATTTCATCCTCACAGCAACCTTGCAAGGAAGGCTAGGTTGAAGGATAGTAACTGACCCAAACTCCCACAGTGAATTTCATGGCTAAGTGGAAATTTGAACTCTGGTCACCCAAATCCAACTTGAACATTCCAGCTGCTATACCACAGTGGCCCTCAGTGTCTAATAGTCATAATGTCTAATGGTGGTGGGTTGCCTCTATGCTGTACTAAAGTGGATTCAAATGCATAACTTTCATTTCCTTTGTTTGTTTGCTTATACTTAATCCAATGAGCTCAGAGCAGCATTTTGTAGATAAGAGGGAATTTAAACCAAAGTCTCCTAGGTGGCTATGATGGAGGCATTAAGTTTGATACATTGGCCAGCCAGATGCCCATGGAAGTCCATGGGCAGAACCTATGGGGAACTGTCCTACTCATGTTCCCCCAAAATTAGTATTTGGAAGCTGCTGACAGTGGTGGCAATATAGCTATCTAGTAGCCATGGATAGCCTTATCCTGCATTTTGTCTAATCTCCTTTTAGAGTCATCTAAGCTGGCGGCCATGACTACATCATGTAGCATGTATTGACCATGCACCAACCAACTCAAGCTCAGAATTAAACTTCAGAAAAGGCCCTTGCCTTGAAGGAACTGTGATATTCCAGTCGCAGAAGGAGGAGAAGAGAGTTGGCTTTTGTCAATTTCGCTCTTGTCCCAAGCTGTTCTACAGGGTCTTCCAAACATCCAGAGTAATTTGCTGGTGTGCAGGGGAAATTTTGGAAAATAGCCCCCTCACCCTTCTGTGAATTAGAACATGCCATGAGCAGAACTTCACTCATGAGCTCTCTGGACCCAACACATTAGATTCCAGCAGAGACATCCAACACAAAATGTAACAACTGAACACCCAACCTTATGATCTGTTTTAGCACAACCTGGGATTTATGCAACTCATGGCTAAGTACTGCAGCTGGGCAAACTTCTCACTGAATTATGCTCTTGAGTGGTGTTTTGCAGGTATGACTCTTCAGTAATTTTTATATACTGTTTTCTGTCATAATGTTGAGACACGATAATGATTTTTTTTGTTATAAATTCCTCCATATATAATATAACTGATGGATGATGCACTTATTTAAGCATCAGTGGGCAAGTAAAGTTATCTATGAGTGACTAACAGCCTTGAATAAATACTATTTCAGCTCAGCTCAGGAACTATAATACCTTAGCAATGCAATTACATGGTGGGACCTATTATCCCAATTAATTGACTGTTTTATGTTCACAGTGCACTATCCTTGAAACACTTCAGAGGCTTGGCCTTCTCTTGGCCACAGGCAAAAAAAAAAAAAAAAAAGGATAGCAAGTAACCAAGAAACAGCTTTCATTTATGTACCAATATATATGGCGTGTAATTGTACTTTAAGCATAAGTAGGCAAGGCTCAAAGATGTCCTTTGATTTAAGTAAGTATAAAACTATATATTAAGGCCATGGAAGAATATCTGGTTTCCAAACCCCTTTGGAGAACTCTTTCTGATCTGTCTTCAGCTTTCCACATATTTCCTGCAATGCTTCTGGCAAAAGGTTGATCTTGATTGTTATTAATTATATACCGATTTCCAAGCACGGGAAAGTGAAAGAGCAGTCACCAAGGGATTTTGCATGTGCTGGATGGGTGAACAAGTAAAGGTAGTACATTAATGTCTGGTTGTGTAGCTACTTTGTAAACTGTCAGCCCTGGGCTGTGCTTTATGGTTCTGGAATTTGACCACTTGAGTTTACCTTTACTCCCTCTTGTGGTTTCCAAAGCTGTATTGCCAATGCTATAAAATAAAACACAGTAGTAATTCTTCTCCTTATTGTAAGAAGCATTGATCGTCTCTGATTGTATATTATAGCAAAGGGGCAGTCCATTACACAAATTTATTACATTTTCTTCCTGATAATTACTGGAAGTTATTGAACAAGGCAGGGAGTTATAGCCAGTCAGTTCCTGCTCTCGCTGAGGAAGCAAATCCAAATATTTAGTAGAACTGAACAGCTGTAAACAACACATCCTGCTTTTAACAAATTTAGAATTTACAACATACAGTGCACTGGGATGTTGGGGTTTTTTAAATTGTGTTTTTGATGCAGCATTGCATCATTTTTGCTTCTTCTCTCTCCTCCCCCTGCTACCCCAAAGCACCATAATTGTTTGACCATGAGCTTAATGGTCTCATCAGCAAACCACAAATCATATGCACAGTCAAGACTTCCAGAGACCATTGTGTGGGTGCTTGCTAACAGCAGGAAAAAGGCACAGACGATGGTGGAATCTTTAGGGCAGAGTGGATGTACAAAACCCCTATTAAGGTGAGCTAAAGGTCAGATCCTCTGGAAAAAAATTATTTAACTAGGACCAAACTAGGACAAGCCCTAGCAAGCTAAGCCCAGGTGTTTTAACTTCCCTGCTTTTTGATACTTAAGTGAATTAGTAATTATCCTGCCTCTTAAATGAAACTTTTTTACACCTTAAAATCTCCATAGGGGAAGGGCTATAGCTTAGTAGTAGAGTGCATGTGTTGCATTAAGATGGTCCCTGGCTCAATCCTTTGCATCTTCCAGTTGGATTGGCAAAATCCCCTATCTGAAACACTGATGAACTGTTGCCATCCATTAGATGGGTCAATGGTATGACTCAGAATAAGGCAACTTCCTTTGCTTGGGCCAGCTTCCATTTCCATTCCATTCTTCTTCTATTCATTTCCCAATCGCAGCATCTTTGACCTGAGTCTTCACCCTAACACCTCACTTACCTAAATGTCTAAAGCAGATCTGAAGAAGTGTGCATGCATATGAAAGCTCATACCAATAACAAACTTAGTTGGTCTCTAAGGTGCTACTAGAAGGATTTTTTATTTTTTATTTTTGTCTAAAGCAGAATAAGAGTTTTTGCAAAGCCTAATTGGTGTGCTAAAATGTTTTGCCTATTGCACTGGACTCTCCTGAAGTACCAGTAGTTTTTTTCACGTTTCACTATCTTTTTCTATAGCAACTTTATATATCTTGCAGTCTAACACTGAAAGGGCTGGGAATCAGCTCTGTATAGATACCTGAATCCATTTTTGTGCACTTCGAATGCCGCTAACCTAGTGCAGCTGACCTAGATTCCATGTAGGGTAGGGAGATATTTTGCACTGTTCTACTACACCTTATGGTAAGGGTCTTACCTCTTCTTGGGTATCTTTTTAATTTTTTTTTTATTTATTTTTTTGCTAAGCCAGCTTTTGGTCCAGAGCTAACATCAAGGAGCATCTTGGTTGGGCATCTTCTGATGGTGCACACACAGGGTGTTGAATATGTCAGTTCTTGTTTCTCCTAGTCTTATGTTCATTTCTCCACATTTCTGCATCGGTTTAATGTTTTTCTTAAAGTAATCATTTTTTTTTATTTAAAAAGTGTACATTTTAATGCACACTTTACCCTAGTATATGCATTTTTGTGCTTGGCTGGATAACTGTATTGCAAAATTCGGAGGCAAACGTGCCTTTAAACGTGAACCGATCCAAATTTCTTCCCGATCCCAACCCTAACCCAGCAAGGGGGCTGACAGAAGCCATATGTATCTGCTGCAATGAGGAGAGGTTCATGAAGGGCACCACAGAGGGTGTCTTTCTTGCCCAAGGGTGGTCCAAAATCTGGAGCTGGCACTGTTCTGGCCTTTGGACCAGTGTGGGCCTATTGCACTGAGGAGGTCCCTTGGCATCCACTGTGGCATCCTCCTCACTTACCCACACACCTGCTTCAGAGGTTTCTGCAAGCATAGGCTGCAATCTTAGGCACACGAAGCCTGATCCTTAGCAAAGTAACTGGATTTGGTGGGACTTACTACTTAGTGAGTGCCGATAGGATTGCAGCCTTCCTTTGATGTACATCCTGCTGAAATAAATGAGGCTCACTTCTGTGCAAACATAGTTAGGAAGGGGCTCCTATTGTGCCCTGCAGTGCCACAGCCAGAGGCAATGAATCATGCCTTGAGTCTTATTCTGTTACAGACTTAATATTTACCTTGAATAATCTCCAGGTTTGAAGAGTAACTGCTCTGATCTATTTTAAACTGTCAAGAAGCAGGGGAAATTTGACTTTTAAATGACAAAGGCAGCTCCGTTGTTTGCCAATGAATATAGCTTTTATGAAAGAAAATGAACTTTATTGCCATTTCATTATTTTAATAAGATTTGCCCAAGACTGCATGCCTGTAAGGTGCTGCTTTTCTTGGATCACTGGGGGGACAGAGGGGCAAGTTTTATTACCATACCTGAAGGCTCACTTGGTGTCTGTGTGCAAGTAAAAGATGGATGTGCCAAAGCTTCACGGTTTATTTCATTACAGAGCATATTGGAATGGAGAAATAGTATCACTTGTTTTAGTTTTATTAACCATCAGAATCGTTTAAATTAAAGTATCCCAGTTATAGCCAACATTAACTATGGAGCAAAACAAACACTTGTGATCAAGTAGAGCAATCACAAGCACTCCTCCCTTTGCCCCAAAACTCCATACACACACACAAAAAAACACCTTCAGAAGTAAAGGTTTGCAGAATAACTTGGGGGGACGTGGGTGGCACCATGGTCTAAATCACAGAGCCTAGGGCTTGCTGATCAGAAGGTTCGCGGTTAGAATCCCCGCAACGGGGTGAGCTCCTGCCCACTTAGCAGTTCAAAAGCATGTCAAAGTGCAAGTAGATGAATAGGTTCCGCTCCGGCAGGAAGGTAAATGGCATTTCCGTGTGCTGCTCTGGTTTTGCCAGAAGCGGCTTAGTCATGCTGGTCACATGACCCGGAAGCTGTCTGCTGACAAACGCCGGCTCCCATGGCCAGTAAAGCAAGATGAGCGCTGCAACCCCAGAGTCGTCTGTGACTGGACTTAACAGTCAGGGGTCCCTTTACCTTTACCTTGTGGCGACCTAAAAAGGAGCCTCAAAAACATCCCAGGGAAGCAGGTAAATGGAGAAAGGAGGAGCCTTAAAGGAGACATGGCTGGCTGGCCTGAACTGTCAACTGGAGAACTCTATGATGCAACACTTTGTTGCCAGTCCTCCTTGCATCATTAGAATAAATTCTAATTGGGAGAAGGGTTTGCCCCTTGCTATCATTCCAGCTATAATAATACATTTTGGATAAGCACAAGTTGTATGTGCCTCAAGACTTGGACACACTTGAAAGTATGTGTTTTGTTTTGCTGGTTGGTTTTGTGTATGTGTTTTTGAGGACAGTAATGAGTGACCACATGTCAAAATGAAAATAGCCAGAAGCAATGTAAGATTCAGCCCTGGCAGACTGACTGAAAGAGGTTTGCTGCAGATGTCCAGATGCTCTTTTCAGCTTGCTGCTGGCAAACAGCCCAATTAGTATAAAGAAATTTGTGGCAGGTATTAAAAAAAATTTTTTTTAAGTGAGGGAAGATAAACATGTAAAGCAA
Source organism: Podarcis tiliguerta (assembly GCF_965153285.1). NCBI lineage: Eukaryota > Metazoa > Chordata > Lepidosauria > Squamata > Lacertidae > Podarcis > Podarcis tiliguerta. The sequence continues at coordinate 27,248,062 of NC_139553.1, forward strand.
AATTTCCCTTAGGAATCCCCTTATCATTTTAATTGTGTCATCTGGAATGACCTCAATGCTGTTTTGTAAATTCACACACACACCAGCCACAACAAATGGCAAATGGCAAACAAAACAATAATTGCTCAGCTGAACAGAAAGTCCTGCACCACATACATGTATATACATTTTAACATCTCCAGTGCTCCATCCAACAGCTCCATCCAATAACAAAACCACATATTCCTGTGCATGTCTACTCAGAAGTAAGTTGCACAACATTCAGTGGGGTTTACTCCCGAATAAGTATATATGCTACTAGTATATTTTCCCTGCTAATGTCATTTTCCCAGCTGCTGATTGAAAGGACAGTCAAATGCAGCTAATGCTGAAATCTTGCATAAATTTACTTGAGAGTAAGCCCCACTGAATTAAGTGACTCAGTGGGGAGGATAAGTGCTAGAGCAAAATTGTAAAGCATCATCAGTTAAAATATGGATCAAGTACCAGGTGATTGGCAAGCACTCTATCTGAGATCCTGAAGATCCAATTTCAGTTGGAATTATTTTGTTCTCAGGGCCAGATCCTCCACTGGGGCAGACTTGAAGGAAAAAGGGGCATCAGGTGCAGAGCCATCACTCCTACTCTCTCAGACCATCTAGACCATCTAGATGTGGCCTTGCTTAACTCCTCCAGTTCATAGGACAAAGCAGTGATTGCTGCCTCCAGGCATCAGAAGCCACAAGTTACGGAACAGATTAATAGCTCTTTAAATGAGCAGACCACTCCTAGAGGGGGGGAAGGACTAATGGGATAGCCAGCCTTTAGAACACCTAAGCATGCTGTTAAGGTAACAGCAGTCCCTGTTCTCACTAACAATGGCCACCAGAAGCTCTCGAGGATCCTGACCTATCAGTACCTGTCTGTAAAGAACTATTGGATTGGATGTTACTAATAGCCTTGACTGATCTGTTGCACAACATGCCCTTGCTCTTTGAGATGTGACACCTCCATCCTAAAAGTGAGTCCCTACAGCTGCAACATTTCACCCCACCCCCTAGACCTCAATCTGAGAGAAAATAGGACAGGAATAGACAATACTGAGTTAGATGGATAAGTAGTCTGATTTGATATAAGGTACCTTCCATTGTTTTGAGTAAACATGCATAGGACTAGATCTTTACAGCAGCAGCAACAAGGGGTTATTTGAGAGCTGTTTTCAGGCACATTATTTGCAGCTGATTACTATTATTTATCCCACTGGGATCATCTTAAGAAGAATTCTGTTACGGGGTGGTCCCCCCCCCTTTCTTATAAGATGCTTAACAAGTTGCTTAATTCGCTTCTCTGTGTGATAATTCTCTGCAATATCCTTCACATGCAGCTTCATCTGTGTGGGAGCCTTTTATATAGTGTGATGTGCACGCAAGCACACACACACTCACACAACTAAGGGCTGCATGTGAATTATGCATAAATGAGGCAGGATGTGTGGGTCTTTTCCACATAATTGCTTTTCTCCTTCCTGGCAGGGTGCCAACAAGATTTTTGTTATTTTTCTCCGGCTGTGTACACAGCCATCTATTTAAAGCACATGGGTTTCCCCACAAAGAATCCTGGGAACCATAGTTCACCCCTCAGAGCTACAATTCCCAGCACCCTTAACACGTTTTGTATTTTAAATGGGTGTGACTTGCCTAAGACTTTATAGTAAAAATAATAAGACTTTATAGTAAAAATAATAATGACAATAATGACAATAACTAATAATAATAATAATAATAATAAATAACAACAACAACAATAATTATTAGATAAGCAACACATTTTCTTTTGACAGTGCTCTGCTACCACTGGGTGCCACCCTTGGACTCCCCCTCCCCCCCAAAAAAATCTCCTGATTCAAGGTCTCTGCCAGTTTTAATGGCTCTTGGCAAAGTGTCCTCTGTCGGGCTCCTTCCCATATCAAGGAGTCTTTCCTGCTGGAGATGTTGAGCAGCAGCAACCCAGCCATCATTTTAATTACAATTCCCTTGCTGTCTGGAGCATTGTGGGAAATTAAGACAGTACCCCTATTAGACCCATGTTAAGTTGGGGGCATTAGTAGCAGGTGAATTACAGGTCTGGTGATCCATTGCAGAAGGAGCGGCAGCATCTGCTCTAGACCCTGTTAGGATGGAGCTCCTTAATGTTGTACTATATTTATGTGAATCTAATGTGCCATCAAATCTAACATGCACCTCAATTTTCAGAACCTTGAAACCAAAAAAAAAGGATTTGCTGGCACCATACAAATGCACACCCTAATTTTCGTGATGTAATCTGGCTAAAAAAGATGTGCATTACCTACCCGTATTAGGAAATCACTTCAAACAATGGAAGAAGGACTTGACTAACTTCATATGGTAGGGGGGAAAGACCAGAATCAAATATAAAATCCTTGTTGATGATTATCACTACCCAAAGGAGTCTCAAAGCAGCTAACATTCTCCTTTCCCTTCCTCCCCCACAACAAACAGTCTGCGAGGTGAGGGGGGCTGAGAGACCTCAAAGAAGTGGGACTAGCCCAAGGTCACCCAGCAGCTGCATGTGGAGGAGTGGAGACGTGAACCCGGTTCCCCAGATTACGAGACTAGTGCTCTTAACAGCTACACCACACTGGCCATGGAGGACCAAGGACCACAATAGACCATGGAGGATCAAGCACCATGACTTATATAAAATATGCAGTGAAAATGAAATGCTTTGCAATTTTATAAGCGTTGCAATCGCTCTTAACCACTACACCACACTGGCTCTCTGAGGGCATGTGAATCACTGACAGGATGTGATTAGAGATGTTTTATTGTTTTATTGTTGTATGCTTACGATTGTATTAGATGTTGTATTAGATATTTAGAAGAGATGATAAGATAAATTGGAAAAACACACAGAAAGAAATGAATGTGTGTAACTGAAAAATAAAAAAATGAAATTTTAAAAAACAAAAAAGTGCACATTACATTCTAGTTAGTACAGTCACATGTTGACACCAACTCTATCCCAGGCCTTGCCAAGGTACCAGTATTTTGGCTTTTAAGAGCTGATAGCCTTCTTCCAAACCCAGTAAACTTGTCTAGCTTGATTTGTTACTTGCTACCTAAGAATTCTTTGAATTCACAGCTGAATTGTTGGTGCAAGGTGGTGATGCTGAATTTGATTTCTTGCATGGTACAGCAATTTTAAAATACAATACTAAAACCAAAACAATAGGGTGGCCCCTGAAAATATATATCACATGTGTCAAAGGCCAAAATAAAGAAGTGCATCTTCAGCATATTATAGAAGTTAATACAATGAGAAGTATAAGCACAATTTTGCTGAGAATTATGCACATCTGTGCTCAAATAAGAAAATTCTACCCTTGCCCTACTTGAGCCTTCCACAAACTCATGCCCTATGGATATTGTTGGACTACATTTCTTACCACCATGCTGGAGCTGATGGAGCCCAGCAACATTAGTAGGGTCTGAAGTTGGGGAGTGGGGAGCTGTCCTACTTTCTTCCTCATTCTCCTCAGCACAAACCTATATTCTTATAGAGAGACCAGGAGCTGCAAGGGCTAGAAGCAGGAACCTTTATTTTTGATTGTGGCTGCTCCCATGTGGTCTACTATAACAGGGGTCACCAACCTTTTTGGGCTGGTGGGCACATTTAAGATTTTAAAGAAGTGCTGTAGGTGCCAGACACAAAGTGGCTGACATGGGGCATGACATAATGTCTTCTAAGAGGGAGAGGCTGAGCCAGTGCAAACAAGAACAGAGCTGGAAGATTGTGTATAGGGTTTTCTGAGGGAATATTTGCTAAGACCTTTCATGAGCACAAAAGGAGGTACTGGTAGGGACATTTGCGCCTGTGGGTGCATGTTGGTTAACACTACTGCAACTGCCACAAGTAAACAAGTCCTGGACATTGTCATTTTGCAACAATTAGCTTTTAAGCGCCACTATGTACTGATACGGGACGTGGGTGGCGCTGTGGGTTAAAGCCTCAGCGCCTAGGGCTTGCTGATCGAAAGGTCGGCAGTTCGAATCCCCGCGGCGGGGTGCGCTCCCGTTGTTCGGTCCCAGCGCCTGCCAACCTAGCAGTTCGAAAGCACTCTCGGGTGCAAGTAGATAAATAGGGACCGCTTACTAGCGGGAAGGTAAACGGCGTTTTCGTGTGCGGCTCTGGCTCGCCAGAGCAGCGATGTCACGCTGGCCACGTGACTCGGAAGTGTCTCCGGACAGCACTGGCCCCCGGCCTCTTGAGTGAGATGGGCGCACAACCCTAGAGTCTGTCAAGACTGGCCCGTACGGGCAGGGGTACCTTTACCTTTACCTTTTATGTACTGATACAGTTTTGTTTGATTTTCAATCATTGCAACCAATATGGTCATTAAGAAGAAGGTTGTAGCTGCAGAAATGTAGAAAAAAGGTGATAAGCAAGAACACAGTAGCAAAATTGAGGAGGCTGAACAACACGTTTTTCCACATCTGATGAAGATGGCTCAGCATGGCAGGGCCCAACATGTTGTAATACAGATATAGCAACACTGCAGCTAAGGTGCATGGTGTTGTTTAACATCAAAGTCCTAACAGACCAATGGGCTTAGCTTAGAACAGGGATAAAAAGATGCTTTATTCCTTTTCATCAACTCTTGATCAAGCTGAATGGTGTAGAATTTTGGTGAAAACTCACAACTGGAAATGATACTTTGAGCAAGATTGGAATCAAGCGTGTAGCAGTAAATACACAGCTTGAAAGCTGCCTGGCACTTTTTGAAGAGACCAATGCCCTATCAGAAAAAGACACTGACTGCACTGAAAGGGATTTAGTAGGAATATGCACAATGCACAGCAGTGAACTTTTTTTAGAAAGGTGAACATGTCACTTGCTGATCTGTCACCAACCTCCAGCTCCATCACAGTGATAGGACACATCCAAAAAGCATGTCTTGCTATCAGATATTTACTCATATTCTTGGATTATGACTGCACAATTTTCAACCTGCTAGACTGCAACTGGAAGAGTACTTTGCTGCCATTTAATTGCCTTATCCTTTTCTAAGAATTATGACACTTTTCACACTTGCATAACCTGTGCAGATGCAAAATATGCCACACAAGAAAGTGTAAATACAATCCATTCTTGGTGATTTGATGTACTTTATCCAAGTGTGAAAGATCTGACTCTATATCGTTCAAATATTGTTTCTGATTTCAGTGGTTTTAGAGAAGTATTCATTTGCTTCATTTCCGTCTGAGATTTCCCCACCCCTGTTTTAGTGAGTCAAAGCCCCCCCTCCTTTTTTTTTTTAAAGGACAGTGTTTCTAATGATTTGATTACTGGCATGGGGGAAAAAGGCAGATCTAATCCAAACCATGGAAATGATAAGAGTACATCACACTATAAAGTGAAGTAGCCAGCCTGTCAGTCAAAATTCCCAAGAGCCCCAGAACATTCTAAAATGCAGCATGGGACTAAGGCTTTATGGAATAATGAATGGTGAGGGCATCAGTAATAACTGCCTCAGGAGTCAAGGAGTTGTGACCAATAATGAGAGAGGCAGAGATTATGCAAGTCTGTTGGGATTCAGATATTGTGCAGATAAATACTTCGACAGATAAACAGACTACTTCTGGATCTCCATAAATGCATGACTTAAAATAAAAATAAAAAACAGTATTCCTGTTTTCACCTAGCAGCATTATAAGGTATGTGTTCAAACTCCCATAGAACCCTATGGCTGCCATGAACAGAAATGCCAGGCAGGACATGTATTTAAATGGTCCCTGGATTATGTATTCCCATCACAATCCTTCTGGGATAAAGGAAATATTGTAACCACCACAAAAAGAAAAGGCATTTACAGAGCAAGTCTCTGGCCAATTTTAATAAATGAACATAAATGGGTAGGGTATAACTGAAGTTCTGCAATTCTGCATCCAAGTATCATCAGATAGGGTGAGTTTATTATTTCATATGCAAGGGAGAGAGAGAGAGAGAGCAGTGATCTGAAATTTTCTACCTTATTCGTAGTCAGCAGTATTTGGGGTACCATTTTGTTGAATATTCTTGAATGAAAAGAGAAATATTCCAACATTTGATTTGGGGGCAGGAATGCTGTTAAGCAGTGATACATTTTCTACACACACACCCCCAACATAAAAGTTTTTCATTTATCGTTTTACTGCTGCTGCAAAGAAAAATAGCAACACCTGTGATGGCCACCTGGCTGCCATTTTGCATCTAGCCACCCCCTAACTATACCATAGACTTTGGGGGCATTGTGAAGTGTGGGGAGAGAACTAGAAGTCTTTACCCCGCCCCCAATGGCAGAGAATATCCTGAGAACATTTAGCAAAACTTTCTCTTGGAGGGAGCAAAGAGGTTGTTCTCATGTATTATCTTTTAAGAAATTTCTTCTGAGAAACTTTGGCTCAACAGTATTTGTGGGTGAGCAAGGGGTGGGGGAGATGGCAGTTGTGGTTGTTCCACTGAGGCAAATGATGCTCTAACCCACCAATCTGTTTCTGCCATCAACCAATTCCTGTCTCCCTCCTTCTCTATTTACAACCAATTAGGAGGTGGCTCTTCCTGATATTGGCTGTGGCACCAGCCACCACTGAGAGGGAAAGAGTTTATGGTTCTGCCTTTTTCAGGAGCTTTTGCCACACATCTTTTGTGTGCATATCCTGTATGCACACTCCCTCCTCTGGGCCTCCTGTTAAAATGCACACACACACACACACCCCGTAATCAAAGCTCAAATGCCTCATGGTGTCTGCACATGCAATTCTATCTTGTCACAGATTGCTATCCAGTCAGGTCGACTGTGGCAATCACTCAAACAACACGGGACAATGGTGTCTGGATAAAGGATACAGTTTTATTAGCAGTCTCTAGGAATGCTGCAAGTTGAGCATGTCTCTGCCATTAGGTTTACAACCTAAACGACATGACACAAAGGGAAAAGGATAAGGAAGAAGGAGTGGGGAAAGCAAACTTGATCCCTGGTTCATAGCTACACCATTCTTATAAGTGTTTATTTCTGACAGAGAGGGGAGAAGCTGTTATACTCAGTTCATGCTTGCAGGCTTCCCATAGGGAGGTTGCTGGACTAGATCAGCCATTGGCTTGATCCAGCAGGGCATCTTTTCTGTTCTTCAGCTCCCTACACCTGCACCTTCTTTGGTTGTTGGAAGGAAGTGTGTCTGTGGTGTAAGAAGGCATTGTTTTCCATTCTAGCTCTGTGTTTCCATTCTGCAGCGGTTCATCTTCCACTAAAAGCTATGTTTATTCGTCTCATTGCCCCTTGTGACAAAATTATGTAACTGATGCAACTTAATTCATTGCATAAACTACAGTCATTATGTTATGTCAAAGGAAATTCATTGAAAATTAGGCAAGTGGTGGTGGGGAGAATGTGATCAATTACATATAATTTGCAGCAACAACACTGGATTCCAGTTGTATTTGCTGGAACAGTTTCTGATCTAGACCTGGGATTAATAAGTGAACATGAGAGATTACCACTCCTGTTTCTGTTTTTATTGGAATTCTCCAACATTCCTAGTATGGTGGCAAAGAAGCTCAGCAACATGAAAGTGGAAGGGGTGACAGTACATCTAATGTCTACTTACTAATTCATATAATTAGTAATTCATAGAATTGCAATGCAGGAATATGCAGCTGTCCCATACAGAGATTGAATCTGCAACCTTGGTATTATTAGCACCATGTTCTAACCAACAGAGCTATCCAGCTTTTCCATTCTGCATTGGAAAACAAGCACAGACATAAGTTAGTATACTTTTCAGAGAAGGGGCTGTTAGGGCTTTTTAAAATTCATCTCTGCTGTGTAAACCTGTAGTATTTTGCCCTAAGTCCCACCTTTAGCAGAGGCAAGAGGTCAATAGTGCATATTAGAAGCAAGTCCTATTAAGTTCAATGTCCTTACTCCAAGCTAAATATGCATAGGATTTCAGCTTTAATTCTTTATTGAACACCGTAGGCTATTAAGACTGCAACCCTGTCCACCCTTCTCTGAGAGAAAGTCCACTAAAATCAGTGCAACTTAATACATTTGTATGCATACCATGAAAAAGCTCCATTGAGCACAGTTGAGATTCCCAAGTATAGTTTAGTTCATGAGATTCTTGTTCTAGCCAAAGGCCATGACAAACTTATATTAAGCAATAGTATTAATAAAATACAACAAACTCCAATCCAGCTTGATTTCTGGTTAAAACTCTAAATCACCATAACAATTCGTATTGATTTTATCTAACTATCTTTTCCTGGTTTTTTTGGGGGGGGGGGAGGGGAGGGGGCAGTGCATAGGTCACTCTGTGTGTTATGAAGCTATTATTGTCACTAAAAAGAAACAAAGTCATTTCTACCAAGGTGTGGCTGCTTGCGTGTGTGAACAAAGGTTTCAAAAAGTGATATCTTGGGTCCCAATATAAGGGGCAGGCTGACAGATAATGGGTCTTCCACCTGAGGTTGACCACAAATCCAAAGACAGGTACAGTCATACCTTGGGTTACAGATGCTTCAGGTTGCGTTTTTTTGGGCTATGGACCACCGAAACCCGGAAGTACCGAAATGGGTTACTTGCGGGTTTCGGCGGGCACGCATGTGCAAAAGCGCTAAATCGCACTTTGCGCATGTGCAGAAGTGCCAAATCGCAACCCACACGTGCGCAGACGTGCCGCTGCGGGTTGCAAATGCTGTGGGTTGCAAACTTGCATCCCACACGGATCACATTCACAACCCGAGTTTTCACTGTACAGGGTTTTTTGTAGCAGCCATTGAAGAGTGCAGTGGACATCACTTAGAAATGCAGCTCAATCAATAATAATAATTTATTATTTGAACCCCGCCCATCTGGCTAGGCTCCCCCAGCCACTCTGGGCGGCTTCCAACAAAGTTTAAAAATACATTAAAATGTCACACATTAAAATCTTCCCTGAATAGGGCTGCCTTCAGATGTCTTCTAAATGTCAGATAGTTGTTTATCTCTTTGACATCTGATGGGAGGGCGTTCCACAGGGCGGGCGCCACTACCAAAAAGGCCCTCTGAGAGTTTGGTCAGATAACTAGCTCTAAAATGATCTGTTCTCAAGAGTGGATACCAAGGGGAAAATATGGTGTTTCTAATTATTTGGAGGTCCCTCCTGGATTCTATCTAGAAGAGCCTGAGTTGACACATATTCAAGGTCAAAGCAGAGCTCAGTTTTGGAAAACAATAATAGTCAAAAACATCTTGACAAGCTGCTTTCCAGAGTTGGTTATCACCCAATTCCATATAGCATAGCTCAGGAAAGCACTCAATAGGCATAGTAGTAATTTTTAAAATACACTTAAACGGAGCACAGTTTGTTCCCGCCTTAATTGTTGGCCACCTGGATTCTGTACAAAGAAGCATTGCTGAAATTCCTGGTGGCAGAGAGAATAGCTTCTGAAGAAAATATTCTGCAGTTTCCAAAACTTTAGAGGAGTTCAAATCAGAGCTCCAGATTTCAATGCAATAGAGCATTTGAGTAAGCATTTTGCTATCAAATATATTTAGGGCAGGTTCAATCAGCTGACCTGCCTTATTGTAACAGAACTTTATCAGTGCCTCTAGGACTGTGTTTTCCAAAAATCATAATCTTGGTTTTAGAGTAAATTACAGTTTGGATTTCCTGCTTCCATATGCGCTAAACATCTCCAAGAGATTTTTGAGGCCCAATCAGAAAAGAGAGAGGAGCACCTGCATATATCAAATTTCAGATCTTTCTGTTCCAAATTACTGGAGAGGGGGAGTTTGCATTGGCTAAATATGGCACCAAATTATTGATATAAAAGCTTTAAAGAGTGGGAGACAGAATGCAACCTTGCTTCACTCCTCACGACATTTTAAAAGCATCAGTCATTACCACCATTTAAACCTACTCTGATCCTCATTTCTGTATAGCTGTATAGTTCTTGAATCGATAGCAGAAATCTGCAGTCGATGTTGCCAATGTGAAATTTCTCCCACAGCCTGTTTCAATTAATAGAGCCGAATGCAGCAGGAAGATCAATAAAGGCTGCATAAAGATTATTTTTAATGTTCTTAGTATATTTCTTCAAATTTTGGTTCAAAGTAAAGCATTGATCAATGATACTGTATCCTCCTCTGAATTCCACTTATTGTTAACTTTGCAACCTGTTTAATATTTTTTTAAGGAGATGCCATTGGAGGAGATGTTGAACAAGCTAATTGACCGATAGTTTTGTGGATCATTCCTATTCCCTTTCTTATAAATCAGGAAAATGCTACTCATTTTCCATTAGGAGAGCGTTTTGCCTGTGTTGTTTATGGTGGTAAATAAGCCATCCAGGATAGGCACCCCCCCCCCCATTCTATGTATTCCTTACAGAGCTCAGATGGAAGTATATATTCTCAAGGATCTTTATTTGATTTCAACCTGGAAATAAGGGCCTTTATCTCATTATTGGACACTGGCTGCTATCCAGGTAGCTTTGAAAAATCCTTACACACTGCTTGTATGTGTAATTGCCCAGACTGGCCACCAAATATATTGGAGAAATAACCCAATCAGAGGCAAGTATTAAGGCAAGAGATTCCTTCCTGACTTCCACTCCAACCAGTAAATCATTGCAGCATATCCTGTTTCAGTTATATTTTGCAAAACACTCTCAAAGTTGGTTTAACTTCATTTCTCCATATCTACCCCCCTCTCCCTCCCCCCCTCACACACACACAATGTTTTCCATGATGGGAAGATTGTAGAACAGTTTCCTTTGGATTACGCTTGGTTGGTAATTACTGTGACTAGCTGTAGACTCTACGCTAATTCAAAGACTAAGCTGCATGACTTTTTATACTTTAAATTAAAAACCTTGCCTAATTAGGGATCTCATTAAGAAACATATCGGGAGAGATTCAGGTAATGTGTTTGCTCAACAGTTGCTTGAACAGTTCTCCAGTTTAATTTCAGCAAGATTGATAGTTGTGTTTATTTCTTGTGAAAGAAATTGGATTATATAACTTGAACTTCCAATCTCTCTGGTAAATAACATGAGCATTATATCTGAATAACAAACTAAAGAAATCCCAGGAACTGAATCTCTAAAAGATATGGCCAAGTGAAACTCCTTTATCCATTAGCATTGTGCCCCCTCTCCATAGTTAATTGGCTTAGTTAAAACATGTTGTTAAAAAAATCCAGCTAGTTCATGAGCTGGAGCTAAAAGACAGGAAGAGCATGACTTAAAATCAAAACTTATTCAGAAATGCTGAGTTGAATGCAATGCTTCCAATCCCCAACTCCAACAGTTATACTAGAAGGATACCATACCATGGCCAATGATACAATGGCACCAAGCAATCAAAGAGAATATCGTCACATTCTCCCTGCCTGTCCCAGCACAAGATGTCATTCAGGGTGACCAAGGTGGTTTCTGTGGCAAATCCACACCTGACTCCTGACTGAAACAGATCAAGAAAATCAGTTTTATTCGAGAGTGTTTGGATCTTTTCAGCCACCACCTGCCTGAAGACCTTACCTAGAAAGGGGATATTTGCTATCCATCTAGGCTTGTCAAGATATTCTGAGTTCAGGGTAAGTTCTTTCAGTAGTCTTAATATTGCCTCAACCTCTTACAAAGTAGCATCCATCACTTCCCTGGCCCACCCAGCTATCACCTCCCTACCAGCCTTTATGAGCCAACAGGGGCACAGCTACCATGCATAGGTGGTTGTACAAACCTGGCCAAACATCTTTGAGTTGCATCAACTGATACCTATCCAATAAAGCCGGGCAAGACTGCACTCCAGACACCTTATTTAATTCATCTGGTTCAATGACAGAATCCAGGTTGTAGTGGAAGTAAACCATTTATCCTCAAAATGCCTAGCAGACGTCTCACAACATTTACTGAAACATTTACAGAAAGTTGAGTCCAGTTCCAGTCATGCTGAAACTCGCAAATGCCAAACATATTTGAGAACAACATCTTACTCTGTCCATGGAATACTGGGTTTGCACCCCTATCCATCTTACCTGTTAGCCCATCTATTAAAAAAATGATGATCATAGAATTGGAACTAACTTGAACTGTGCATAGTATTCACAATGTAACTACATTAGATTTATAAAATGGCGTTGCAATAACTCACTTTTATTGAATTTAACCATAGGTCATTACAAAGTCATTATGATAACTCACAGAGTTATTGATATCTCATCCCTAATAGAATCTAACACTGAATTTACTGTTTACTGCTTATTCTTATGAGTTGATGTTTTCAGTTTTCACTGAGCTGTCTACAGGGCCAGCCCAACTATAAAACCGCTGAGTGGGGCTATCTGGAGGTTTGGAGTACATTGTCAGCAATATGGTGATGACATATGGCCCAACTTCTCCTTTACATCTGTGTGTGTTGCAATGGATGTTATAGGCCATTATTTTGTTAGTGGGTGTTTCCGTAGACTAGATGGATGGGAGGTTGCCTGCTCTTGATGAGACTACACTCTCTCTGAAGGAGTGGGCATGCAGCATGGGGGTCCTTTGCTGTCGCTTGAGGCTCAGGTGGCCTTGGTGACACAGAGTGCCTTCCATCTGCTTTGGCTGGTAGCCCAGCTGTGTCCCTATCTGGACAGGGAGAGCCTAGTCTCTGTTGTCTATGCTCTGGTAACCTCTAGGTTAGGTCACTGCAATGTATTATAAGTAGTATTGCCTCTGAAGATAATTCAGATACTTCAGCTCATGCCAAATTCAGCAGCCAGGTTACTCACCGGGGCAAGATTGTTTGAGCATATTACACCAATCCTGGTCTGACAGCACTGGCTGCCAATTACAGTAGTTCCCATACCCAACTCAAAGTGCTGGTTTTTACCTATAAAGCCTTAAATGTCTCGGGATTGCAATACTTCAATAACTGCCTCTCCCTATATGAACCAACCCGGACCCTGCTATCATTATTTGAGGCCCTTCTTTGCATGCCTTCTCTATGACAGGTCTGGGGGGCAGCAAGCATTTTCTGTGGTGCTTCCCCATTTGTGGAATGCTTTCCCCAGAGAGGCTCACCTGGCACCCTCATTACATATCTTTTGACGCCCAACAAAAAACATGTTTCCTTTCCCAGGCCTTTGGCTAATTAAACAATCTGCAACCTTTAAAACTGTGGGGGAGGGGGTGGTATTGTTTTTGTTTGTTGCTACATCATGCATGTTTGTGCTTTTATATTGTAAACCACCCTGTGATCCTCCAATGAAGGGCAGCATAGAAATTTAATAAATAAATAATAAAATAAAAATATTAGGCACAGTGAAGCAACTTCCTAAGGGCAAAGGAGCAGGGAACAGTAACAAGGTTTTTGACCTATATGCTGCCATCATCTTACTCAGGCAGCAAAATGTCTTGGGCAAGCTCTGGGTGATCACCACAAACCTCTTTCACTGTCAACTTACATACCTTCAGGGAGGAGCTGTAGCTCAATGGTAGAACATATGTCTTACAAGTGGAAAGTTCTCAATTCAATCCCCGGTATCTACTGGTAGGGCTGGGAATATCCCATCTGACACCTGGGAGAGCACAGTAAATCAGTGTAGGCAAAGTTAAGCTAGATGGACCAATGGTTTGACACAGTATGAGGCAGCTTCCTAATAATAATATAAAAGGTGGGACTGTTGCTCAGTAGCAGAGCATCTACTTCACCAGCAGAAAATCTCAGGTTCAATCCCTGTCATCTCCCGGAATTCTTACTCCTATCTGAAATCCTGGAGATCTGCAGTCAGTCAGCAGGGACAAAACTGAGCAAGACGAAGGAATGGTCCAACTCAGCATAAGGCAGCTTCCCTATATAAGCTGGGATGAGCCTCCTTTACACTTACTGTTACTGAAACTCATGTGATCCATCGCTAAAGAAGCTTTAAAAAGCCCCCCTGCCCATGGGTGGGGGGAGAGAAACCTGAAACCATCTTCCTTGCAAAATCTTAATGATATTTCCAGAGTTTTTCTTGGCACATTTCATACTCCGAGATGTCATTGTCCTGGATAATTTAGGTTTTTGTTTTCTTTTTTGTTACCTTCACTAGTTTCCTGTTCATCCTTTGGAAAGGGATTTTGTTAAAAAAAAATAAAACTTTTTTGAATTTTTGAAGCCTATTATATGTATTGGATTGCCCTTATCTAAATGTTGGTTGGCACTTCCAAAGAATTTTCAAAGGTTAATGAAGCAAGAGTTGCCTCTGCTTTGCAGAAGGTATGGTGATGGTGGGGGAGTCCCCCCACAGGCAGTCTTTATATTTAATTATTCTGATCTCAATAAAGCTTTCCAATATACCTGAGGTGGCAGTTAGGCTGGCAGATCTGAAATTTCCTGAATTTCCCCCTCTGGGTCCCTTTTAAAAAACTTATTTTTACATTGACTTCCTTTCCGTTCTCTGATTAGAAGACGGGTGCAGGTGCTGGAAGCCTATGCATTTTTATTTGAAAGAGCAACAGTTTCACATTTGAGTTGTTTAAGAATTTTTGTGTGAACGTTAAGATAAGCATAATAAAAATATACATTCTGTTTCATTACATATAAAAAAATTTCTACAACGTTACTAGTCTACTAAAATTTTATAGGCTACAAGCAGGAAGTAGGGTTGCATCCAATAACAGTTTTCTGCACTGTCTCATAACCAAAGAAAGGAATAAGAGGAAAGAACAAAGAAAGAAAAAGACAAGCGATTGAGAGGGAAAGGAAAACCTCTCTCTTGCAAACCAAGTATCTTGATGAAACACCATTACATCCCTGATTACTTCTCCCTCTCCCCGACCACTGATGAAGGTCTTGAATAAGAAGAAACACAATACCCCAGGCAGAACAATAAAGTTGTCCACTGGAAAGCACATGCTCCTCAAAGAAGAAAACTCTCCAAAAATCAAGAATCACAATAAAGGAACAAACAAGAATCAAGTAACTGAACAAAGGCCCTAATTCACAAACTAAGTGTGCTTGTCACTTATCAAAGTGCTTTGCACATTTCCCCATTGCTTGCATTTGCACTTCACTGACAAAGGCACACTGCAGAGTGGCAATTCATATGCCAATTGCTTGCCAATATGTCACTGTATTTTCCCTGAAGGCAACAGAATTTGTAGGGGTTTGTTTTTAATAAAAAAAGTTGCAAGACACATAATTTTACACTCCCCACCCCACCCTCAGTCTCCTTCCTGCCTATGTACCAAGCAAATTGGAGTCAGGTTCCCAGAATCCCTTTCGCACATAGGCTGGCTAAGTTCATGGTGGACTGCAGTAGAGGTTGGCCCATTAGGATGAATGGGACACTGCACCACCAACCTTAAGTCTGCCCTCCTCAACCAGTGTTGGGTTGGAATAAGCGACAGACGAGTAGATGGTGTCATGTGGGAGGCATCTCCCAGACCAAGTCTCGGAGAGTCCCTTTTATTGTATATTACCCCAATTGCCTCATGTATGCTTGGTGCTGATTGGTTACACGTGGTGTGCGTACAAGCGTTACAAGTGATGCATATACATACAAGGGGTTACATGAAGACATTACGCATTATTAGATAGAGGGAACACAGGAACACAGTAATCTATGATTGATAGGGTGGTACTCAGAGATTATACAGAGTGCACTTAACATTCTTCCAGTCTGCGGTGATAAAGAGGGGATGTATATAGTTAGATAGGAAGGTCATGACATCACTTAGAGATTCCGAGCTATCCGTGCCAGGGTTGCTTGGAAGGGAATGTACAGAAATAAGTTCATGGTGGACTGCAGTAGAGGTTGGCCCATTACGATGAATGGGACACTGCACCACCAACCTTAAGTCTGTCCTCCTCAACCAGCCCCCATCTGTCTGCTTTCTTACACTCAACCAGTCCAGGGGAGCGGGTGCACAGGCTTTCAACTTCCTCTCCCTAAGTCTGAGTGTTGCTCTTGTAGGACTCAGCAGTAGGAAAGTAAAAATAGCTGACAGTGCCTGTCATTAACTCTGGCTCCACCTACTGTTTGCCTACCTGCCTTCCACCTAACCAGTCCCAATGAGCACCACGCACAAGTGGTGTACTGTGACTTCTGTCCCAGCCAACACCTGCACATTCAGCACGGATGTCTGACACAGAGAGGCCTTGTACTCACAACTGTAGGTTTATAGGCTTCCATGCAATCAGGAACCTAACATAACTCTCAGCTCATAGGGGCCTGTACACAAAGTCTCTCCTTTTCAGACATATTTGCTGGGCGTGGCAGATATCTGGGGCAGTGTTGTGGGCTGCTCTGATACTAAATCCCACAGAGAAACCAGCATGGCAAGAAGCTGGTCAAGGGTTGTGGTGAAGACCACAGACAGCTCTAAGTGAGCAACTTGCTCCAGCAAAAGATGGTAGAAAAGTGATGCCTCTTAAGCTTCTGACTCCACACTACTCCTATATGCTCCACCCATTGTAGAGATATTCAAAGCCTTAAAGGGCCAACCCATGAGTCAAGCACTCATCCATTCCATAACATCACTTCTCGTGCATTCTCTGTGCCCAGTAGCGGTCCGTGGAGTGGCAGAGGCAGGGCACCATAGCTCTCTCACCTTCCAAACACAGTGTGTCATTGGTGCTTTCTGGAAAGATAAGGGAAGGGCAAGGCATGGGGAGCTCAGTACTGTGTAGGCACACGATGGCAAGAGCAGCAGATTAGCTCCACCATGCCATACTGTATAATGCTGAGCTCCCTCCACCTCACCCTGGGCCCTGTACCTCTGGTGTCTGGTAAACACCAACAACAGACTGTATATGGAAGCTGGAAGAGCAGCGGCACCCTGCCTCTGCCGTCCTGCTGGGTACTACTGCTTGTGTGATTGTACCAGTGGCATGTGGTTGGAGGCATCTGGTTTCCCAGGTTCAAGGGAAGGTCTAATTAAGGGTCTGAGCTCTGGCCTTACTTACAGGCCATTGTGGTCCAGGAGGTTCCAGCCTCATGTAGTATCCTATTCTCCAGCATTTGGCTTCAAGCCGTGAACTTGATCTGTCTTCTTAGCTGGTGCTTCTGCAGCCTCCGACTCCATGTCTGGGTTGCTGGCAAATTCAAGTGTTGAATCCGGGCAGGCAGGACTGGTGGTTCATGTGACATTGCAGCAGAGGCCAGATAGTACGGATCCCACTCCATCCATGTGTTTAGACCAAAATATGGAGGAGAATCTATGAACAAGGCTCTGCTTCATAGAAAAGATGTCAAAACAAGCTGCAAATTCACTCAGATTAAAATCCTAAACCAAGCCACTGTTTGGTGGGGCTTAACAGAGTGATGAGCTGGACCATAAAGAAGGCTTTTGAATTATGGTGCTGGAGGAGACTCTTGAGAGTCCCATGGACTGCAAGAAGATCAAACCTCTCCATTCTTAAGGAAATCAGCCCTGAGTACTCACTGGAAGGACAGATCCTGAAGCTGAGGCTCCAATACTTTGGCCACCTCATGAGAAGAGAAGACTCCCTGGAAAAGACCCTGATGTTGGGAAAGATGGAGGGCACAAGGAGAAGGGGACGACAGAGGACGAGATGGTTGGACAGTGTTCTTGAAGCTACAAATATGAGTCTGACCAAACTGCGGGAGGCAGTGGAAGACAGGAGTGCCTGGCGTGCTCTGGTCCATGGGGTCACGAAGAGTCGGACACGACTAAACGACTAAACAGCAACAACAACAAACAGAGTGATGAGACCAATGTCATATCCACAAAGAGTACTGGCAGGTTGCTGCACCAGCCTGGAACCTGCATGGTGATTGGACCCGAACGAGGTCCAATGCTCCCACATGACAACAGATCACAGGTCAGGTCAGCTCCCTCTCTTTCCCTGGAATGCCTCTTTTTAGGGTTTCTGACTAACTACTACCCATCAGTGATAATTCCTCCTTCCCTACATTCCGATGGCCAAGCTCCATGCCACAGGGTTGGAGGCAGGGATGCCTCTGCTTAATTTGCCACTGAGCACAAAGGGGATTTGGATGCTTATGTTAATTATTAAAAAGCAAACAAATGACCCTTTTCAACACCATTTCCTGCTAATGATTTTTAAAATATCTTCAGAATGTCAGTCGCCAACACCCCTTTTAAACAATTGCCTAGTAACTCCAAAGGAAATTTTGCCACTGACTTCAATCTAGTTAATTTTTTTAAATCTTTTGAGTGATTCAATGCCAGATCTTTGAGTCTCATTAAAAATTGTGGCTGCCACTTTTCTCAGAAGATGAAAGACTTTGTGGCAAAAGGAAAAACAATTGATGATGTAAAGAGGGAAAGATTTTGAAATACGTTGAAAGAGGGGGAAGTATAAAATAACTCAACTCCCCCCCCCCCCAATAATGGAACATTTATTTGTTTTTAATGTCTCTAATCTAAATCATGCAGAGTCAATATAAACAGAAACAGATAGTATTTTTAAATGTGCACACATTTTATTTCATCTACAATGTGCTATGAGTCAACACAACAAAACTATAGTCAAACATTTTAGGACACTCTGCTTATAGCTTCTGATGCTGAGATGTTTACAGAAATGTAAAATGAGCATTAGATATTGTTCATGGTGGAGATGGGAGGCAGGATAAACTGGAAGATTTGCCAGTTCTTTAGTTTACTAAAGCACTGCAAAGCCACCTCTCCTTCCTGTTTTCAAAGTGATTTTTTCCAAACTTTATTTTTTAATTACAACTGTGAGAAAACATTTTCAGCCTGAAGGCCACCTTGCCTTATTGACAACAGGGGGGAGGGGGCCCCGTGCCAGTGCTGGGCAATGCAAGAGACAAAACTGGGTGGAAGAAACAAGAAAAATTTACCTTTGTACTGTAGGCTAGATTCTTCACACACTCACAGACCCCTCTCTATCCTCCATCCAGGGGAGCAAGAGGCATCAGAATAAATGACACATTTCAGCCAAGCATAAACACACAAGGAATGTGCATAATACAGCCAGGAGGTGGTCTGTCCTGGGGAGGTCCTGGGAAATAGAGAGACTAGGAGGATCATATTTGCCCCCCCCCATCCCTTCCATAGACGTACTTGGACACTCAAGGAACACATGAAGGCATGTGCACTGGCTCTGCCTCAACACCCTCACTGAACATTCACTGCCTCAACTTTCTGAAGAATACACTTAGTTACCCACTTCATACCTTCACCATCCAACTCACAGAGACCTGGAAATGGAACAATGGAAATGGAGGCTGGTCCATTGTGGTGAATGGGGAACTGCCCCATCAGTTTCTCTCTGCATTCAGCCAGCCCCCATCTGCCTGCCTTCTTACTTGCATCCGGTCAATGGGTTGCACTGGCTGTAAGCTTCCTCCATTATAGTCTCAGTCTTGCCTTTGTAGAACTCAGCAAGGAGGAGCAGGAGGAGGAGGACCAGCTCTGCCTGTCAGTGTCTGTGGTTGTGCCTGTCGTTACCTCTGACTCCACTTCTTGCTGGCCTCTTGCCTTTCAGCCCATCAGTCCCAATGGACACCAGCCACCTTTTCTTCTTCTATGATTGTTTGCATGTGAATAATCAGAGTACAGTGGTACTTTGGTTTACGAACTTAATCCGTTCCAGAAGTCTGTTCTTAAACCAAAGCATTCTTAAACCAAGGCATGCTTTCCCATAGCAGAAGAAGACTTAATTTACAAATAGAACACATTCAACAGGAAGCGAAATGTGTTCTTATTCCAAGGCAAAGTTCACAAACCAAAACACCTACTTCCAGGTTTGCAGCATTCTTAATCCAAGTTGTCCATAAACTAAGCTGTTCTTAAACCAAGCTACCACTATACTCAAATAAGGGTATTGAGGTACCCTTACCAGAGAACTACAACTAGATGCATGTATCCTTGCTAGTAGACCCAGATTTGTGTGAAATGTGTGCAATATAAGTGATGTTCACTTACTACATTCAATAGGTGTACAATCTGTGTACACAAATAACTGAGCTATACTGTCATAAAGTTATTCATATGTTGACTAGATTATCCTTAGGGTCCCTTCCAACTCTATGATTATGTGTTCAACAAAGGCATAATTTATGTGCACAATAGCTGAGCAGTACAAATCAAAAAGCGTACACCCCTTCACATAAACACATGAAGAGATGGCTTGCACTTTAGGAAAGGCCTGTAGGTTAGCTCAGTAGTATAGCATCTGCTTTGCATGCAGAAGGTCACATGTTCAATCTCTTACATCTTCAGCTAGGAGAGACTCCATATAAAACACGGATGCCTACTGCCAGTTATTGCAGACAGTATTGAGCGAGATGGACCAATGGTCCAACTCGGCAGAAGGCAACTTTCCTGTGTTTACTGTAACATGTGAACAAGCCTATAATGTTTTCTGTGTTGCGTGACAAGCTTAGTTTACTACGTATACAGTTCCTCTTTTCCTGCTCTTTTCCTGTAAATAAATAAATAAAAACACACAGAAACACTGGAGAATGGCAGTGTAATAAAGCTTAATTTCAATAACAAGGTTCAGCAACTCATTAGCTGTATCCCTTTCAATCCTCTAACAATAGAAAGAGGATAGTTATTACATGCATTTAGCCTCTAACAAGAAATAGAATAATGTGCGTCCTTTTCAGAAGCAAGACTTTTTGCAAATAATTTTAAATACAGTACTACGGTAATTTGGAAAACATCAGCTGATTGCGGATTATAGAATTTTATTTTAATCAGAGTTGTCCTGTGGATATTTTGTGTAGAGGACATTTAAACTCTGTTTGTGTGTGTCAAAGGTAACATTTGGGATTGGGATTTTTTTCCAAGTGGTGAACTGTTTCTCTGTGAGCATAAATTGGTGTTTTCATTAAGGACGCTTCTGATGTAGCGCTGGCTCTGTGTGGATCACCCTGGCCTTGAGGTGTTTGTTGTTTTGTTTTGTCAAATAGGTGTGTAAACTTTATGAAATAAATATTTATTTAGAAATAAAGTAATCTTGCGCTAGCAATAGTAGCAGCCTTCTTCACTAGGTTGAAAAATGATGTTTCAGAGGTTCAGTTAAAGGCCCAGGTAGAGAAATATCTTAGCATTATTATGCAGAAAATGACCAGGCAGGCTGGAAAAGACAGTAGGATTTATATGGGGCGGGGGGCGCTGGATTCCCGATCCAAGTTTCACTCTGCTTCTTTAAAACAAAATTATTTAAGTGTGACTAGTTGCAGTATACTGTGCATTTGTGCAGATCTTCAAATGCATGCCTGATGGCAAGCAATGCGGTGGACATATGGAGCATACTTTCAAATGCACATTACAATCTATCATTGGATTTGTGTCTGCTTAATACCCACAATTCTTGATCTAGCAAATGCATGCAGTGCTGCATTGGGGTCACCATCCAGGCACAAGCAGAAGGTACCAGGATAGCTTGGGTGAACCGCAAAGTATGCAGAAGTAACAACAACAACAAAATACTTAAGGGAAAAAGCCCTAAGAGTGGGAAACACTCAAACAGCCTAGTAAGAACTGGGTATTCTCAGTGGGCACAGGATGCTGGTTAAAGGCTGGAGTGTGTGGAAGCAAGGGACAGCATATGCAATGGAGTACCTTGGAAAAGGACATGGCTGGCTGGCACACTGCAGTCCTGCTGGTCATGGCCAATAGCTAGTAAATCTATTCTACAGAAATGTGTCAATAATGTCCTGTAGTAGCAGGTTCCATAAATCAGTAATGCCCTGTATGAATAAGTCTTCTCCCTTATCCATCCTGCTGAAACTATGTCAACCTGCGACTGTCTCTGGGGGAATGTAGCAAGTACACAAAAGTAGAGTCCACAGCAACACACTTCCTCTTCTATTTTTTGAGTGAGCATATTGAGGATTAGGCTGCCAGAGACAATTATAAAATTAATTAAGTCCTCACTACCCAACCACATAAAGGAAATGCAGCACCCCAGCAGGATTTCATCTTCTATGTTTGGTGCACTTAATTCATTTCCCCAGAGGCTCTTACAGTTTAAGGTGGTGTTATGCATCCTACAGTAATTGCTTGTATACAAAGTGCTGTGGATATATATATATATATATATATATAGTGTGTGTGTGTGTGTGTGTGTGTGTGTAAAAACAAATTAGATATATGTCAGAAACCTATAAATAATGAATTAAA
This sequence comes from Podarcis tiliguerta, assembly GCF_965153285.1. Lineage (NCBI taxonomy): Eukaryota > Metazoa > Chordata > Lepidosauria > Squamata > Lacertidae > Podarcis > Podarcis tiliguerta. The sequence continues at coordinate 27,270,193 of NC_139553.1, forward strand.
TATCGGTGTGCTCATAAATATTGCAGAAAAGAGCAATAGATTGCAAAAGAACACTTCCCTTATGAGTTTTTACCCGAACCACAAGGGCGTCTTGATGCTGAGGAGACTGAATTATACATTTCTGGCTATACAATTAGTCCAACCGTCAAATTTTTAAAATTTATCTTTGGACTACAGCGTTCCAAAATTGAATGAGGAATAGCCCTTGAAAGTGTGGCATTAGTATTGCTCCTATTTATTTATTAACTTTCTTATACAGTTTCTTTCTCTTGCTCTCCCCCCCCCCACAAAAAAAAAATATGTTTAATTGCTTTGTAACTTGCACTAGCAGCTCTGCTAAGGAGGGTTTATGCAATATTCAAATGTCAATGCTTTACCTTCCGTGCATCCTCTACAACAAGGGTAGCTGATATGGTGCCCACTTCTGATACTGGCTGACAAAAAATGACCTTAAACAAAGCTTGTTTTCAAATGCAAGAGATTTTTACAACTAGAGAGCAGCCACAGAAAAGGCCCTGTCATATACCGCAACCAGTCTTGTATCAGCCTGTGTTGGGACATAGAAAAGTCTTGTCCACCAGATCTTAGGGTGTGGGCAAGATAGTAAAGAAGAAAGTTGTCTCTCTGGCAGCCAAGCCATTTAGGGCTTCCTGGGCCTAATCAGCACATTGAGTATGTTCTCGTCTTAATGCTTCCAGGTGCCATAAGAAAGCTGCAAAGATAGTGCAGGATAGTGTGCACCCTGGAAATGATCTCTTTCAGCTTCTGCCTTCTGGAAGAAGGTAAAGGTTTATAAAGACAAGGACTAGCCGCCTGAGAAACAGCTTCTATCCAAATGTGATTTTGGTTTTAAACGCATTGTAAGGAGTCTGTATGGGAGTATATTGTATTTAAAAATGGGGTATCAGAGTTTTTAGGGGGCTAACCAGGCTGGGATAGCTGGGATAGCAGGCTTGTTGGTTTTTGAATGTCTGATGTAGATTTTTTCAATTTCGTTGTTCTGTATGGGACAATGACAATAAAGATTATTGTATCATATCGTAATGCAGCACACAGTTAAACTATGGAATTCACTCCCAAAGGAGGCAATGATGTCCACCAGTCTAGATGGCTTTAAAAGAAGATTGATTAGAGGAGGAAAGAGCTATTGATGGCTACTAGCCGTGATGGCTATGCTCTGCCTCCACAGCTAGAGTCAATAATGCCTCTGAGTGCCAGTTGCTGAAAAGCATAGGAGGAGAAGGTGCTCTTGTGCTCCTGGTTGGCCAATGTGCTAATAGGATACTGAATTAAATGCCCTGTGGCGCTGTGGGTTAAACCACAGAGCCTAGAGCTTGCCGATCAGAAGGTCGGCAGTTCAAATCCCCATGACGGGGTGAGTTCCCGTTGCTTGGTCCCTGCTCCTGCCAACCTAGCAGTTCGAAAGCATGTCAAAGTGCAAGTAGATAAATAGGTACCACTCTGATGGGAAGGTAAACGGCCTTCCATGCGCTGCTCTGGTTCGCCAGAAGCGGCTTAGTCATGCTGGCCACATGACCTGGAAGCTGTACGCCGTCTCCCTCGGCCAATAAAGCGAGATGAGCGTCGCAACCCCAGAGTTGGTCACGACTGGACCTAATGGTCAGGGGTCCCTTTACCTTTTTATATATGGATGAAGGGAAAGGGAAACTCTTCCACCAGTTCTCTCCTGACTTTCTGTTGTCACCACTCCTAATATTTGATTGATAAGAAAAGGGGAGTATAAATACTTTGGGGCTGTAAAGACTTTGAGAACTATGAGGATATTTAGAATAAGTGGTATATTTTACTTTGATTTGTTCTTGGGGGGGGGGGACTTGGTATTCATTCATTTACTTACTTTCGTTCATACGTACGTATTTACTTACTTACTTATTTAATAAAATGTATATACCACTTGACTGCAAAAAAACAAAACCTCAAAGCAGTGTACAAACAAAGCAGATTAGTCAGTGTTGGGGTCTGGGATCATTTATGACCTAGGAGTCATATACACTACCATGCTGATAAGTGTTGGGTGATCTCCCCACCCCAAGATTCACCTCACAGGGCTACAATTCACAGAATGGCTTAACAGTTAGTTTGCAGCCTTCCTAGGGACCCTGCTTCAATGAAATCATAGACAAAGACATCATGAGATAACTCCTCCCACTGTACTTTGTTTCAGATCAGGAGATCTGGGCAGCCAGGGAGGCTACAGAGAAATGTTCACTGGAAAACCTCAATATTCTTTCTAAGCCTTTGATTCAATAATTCAAAACAAAAAACTAACCTCCACCACCTCCCCTTGCCCCCAAGCTAAGCTGGGGACGAGTAAGATCAAGACACTGCTGCTACTTTCATGTCTTTGAGCCTGTATGAACACCCTTGCTCCTCATAATAACCTAGATGTGTTCAGCATCCTAAAATGCTTTGGTTTGGGCTATCTGTTGCATGCTCAAACTACACTCTGTGCCTTGTAGATGTTCTCTCTTCTTTGTTTCTAGGATTTTCCTTATATTTTTTTTTATAGAATCATTATGCTATCTGGATCTTAGGTACCTTCATTCCCTCAACTGACAAGAATCTCCACTATGTGACACAGAAAATCCATAACTAGATTCTGTTACATCCCCCCTCCCCAATTCCTTCAAAGCAGCAAATTGAGATCAATTTAAGTGAGGATTAGCACCCACCCATCCCTCTCTCAGACACACACGTGGTTGGCCAGGTCAAGCACTGGGTGAGGGTCCCCGCATATCAAAAGGGCCCCCACAACCCTTGCCATGCTGCCGCTCATCACCCTCCTTACTGGGGCCATGGAAACATCTCAACTCTCGGCAGGTGGCTTTCCCACTTCTGAAAGGAAGCAGAGTTCAACTCCTGCTGCCCAAACTGCCCTGCTCTGGTCTGCAGTTGCATAAAACCACTGGGACAATAGATCTGTAAAATGGTATACATCTATTGTTCTACCATGACCTGTTGTCCTACGAGAACCTTTCTGTTCTTTAATGGCAGCTGGTAATGCAGAACTATGGTGCCTTTGATTCCAGAGACAGCATAGAGCAATCATGACTCAAAGCAATAGGTAGCTTTTGTCCTGTGTGAAACTCGGTGCCATTATCTCTAAGCAAAGGACAGGGAGGATGCAGCTTAATCCAGAACGCCAGGAGGATCTTGGTCAGGGCCCCCGATACCAAACCTGAGCTCCCAAACCAGAAACATGTAGCATTGTTATGAAAGAAGTGGACTATTATTTTTTTAAAGAATCAGAATTCTGAATGTGGTTTGTTTGGAGATTATGGGGCTAGCTTGTTAAACCCTGCTGTTTCGTGGGTCAAAGCAGGAGAAAGAAAAAGTTTTGAGAAAGGTGCAGATAGAGAACCAGATGAAAGAAAGGCAGATCAGGATGGATCTCAGGAACGTATAATATGCTTGTCTGGAGAATGATGAAAGGAGGGCTGCAGATCTAACATATGTCTGTATCTTAGGGGTTGTCTAGTTAGGAAAAGCTGGCTGCAGTTAAACCAGGTTGCTTTTCCAAACTTCTGCTCTTTGAGCAATTGCTTTCTGTGCATGTAACTAAAAGAACAATCTTTTAAAGCCTTTTAGTAAACCTCTAATCTTAATTCACAAAACAATATTAATTAAAACCATACCATGTCTAAGAGCCAATTTCCACACCACCTTTAATCATCTAGAGAGAACCTAATGGAAGTTTAAGGCTGTTTGGTGAAAGGCAGAAAATAAAACCTTTCACCTGATGGCAGCTAACTAGAAGGGAAGGCAAACAAGAGAAGGACATCCTGTGTAGTCCAAGTCTTCCTTCTCCTTGTGTCCCAGGACCCAGGGATGCTGGTGCCAAGACAGTTATCAGTGGCGGACTTTGGGCTCTCAGATTTATATGGAGCCTTGTGTGACACTAAAATTTGGTGCCTCCCGCCGCTCACATTCCTGTTCTACAGCATTGTTGTGCTGCCCCCTGCAGCATGCTGCCTGGTGCCTCCAAACCGGTCACACTACCCAAATATTGCCTCTGCAGTTAACCAGTCCCCAGGAAAATGAAAAGTGAATGTACCTTTAAGATTCCTTCTTCCCTAGAACTGAAGGGTGGTGACTGAAATGGCTCAGAAAAGGGCTTTGGTGTTGAATTAAAACTGAACAAGTCGCAAACTCCTATTGAGACATTCCCTGTACAAGACGATCTGAAGTACCATATCACATCTTGCAGGGCTTGAGCATTCAGTGACTGCGTGCTCTCTCCACTTTTTTTTTAGCTGTGACCTCTTTGATGGCTGAGGGCAAATGTGATATGTTCCTCTGCCTACTTCTATTTATTGCTTTGAAAAGAGGAGCTATAGCTCAGTGGCAGCGAGAGAGTACATGCCTTGCATGCAGAGGGTCATAGGTTCCATCCCTGACAATTCCCAGCTATACAATTCCCAGAGTTGGGGAAGATTTCTATTATTATTATTATTATTTGGACGAGAGATGTGCTGGTATTCAGAATGGAATCCACTTGGCCAAGTGGATTAACTTAGTATAAGCAATTTCATACATATCTCTGTGCTGTTCTTTACTTATTTCCTTTCAGGCAGACAAGCATCATTTATGTACCACAGCTTCAACAGATTAATATACCCAGGACAGCTAATACAGCAGTACGAAACAAAAGGTCCAATTTAAAATAAGGGACTGATATCCAGTGTTACTCATAAGGCACATCCAGACTCTGTCAGTATTCTGTGGGAGGGGTTCAAACACATACTTGGAAATTAAGGTTAGCACAATTAGAGTGGATCTGAGTGCCCTGTCACCCTAGCAAAGCAAATCCGTTTTAAATAAATAAATAAACTGACTTCTTGCAGTTAGGAATGAAATGAAGAAATGCATTGAAATGTGTCGAGTAAACAAATGTTTAATGGGAAGGTGTGTAAACATGCTACAACCAAATAAAGACGAAGGTTTGTTGCTTGTAACCGTCCCATAAAAAATGAATGCTCAATTAAAACTGGTAACATGTAAGCTTTGTGCAAGGAAATCTGGAAGAATTCTCAAAAAATAAGTTGCCTGAACTCATATGCAAAGTAGACCAACTGAAATCAATGGATCTACTCATGAGCATGACTATCACTGGATACCACCCATTATTAAAATTGATAAAGCATGCAAACTAATGCAAGAAATGAAAATAACAATGTAAAACGGGGACAGCCGATTTAAATAGATGGTGAAAGTGCTTTAAGTTAAACAAAGAACACCTACATTAGACCTTTTTTAATAATAAAAAAAGGCCTCAGAATCATAAATGCTTTTTCCTGGCACCTAAGTTATAGGAATGAAGGTTGGTATCCAACTAACACATCCCATCGGCACTAGGATTTCCACGTCGCACAATGGGACTTTCCCTTCTCTTCACCCTGTGCCCTCCCCAGATCTGCTGCTGGAAGGTTGGAAGAACCTCTGGAACAGAATTAGATAATGTGTGGAGGGAGAGTGGGGCAAGTCCTGTGGCATCCTGTGGCACAAATCATCACACTGGTGGGATATGCTACTAAGCTGTCCTTTGGACCCTGTCTGTGATCTTTAGGCAAGGCCTTTGTGGGAGGGCATTCCCAGGGTGAACAGTCACCACAGAACAAGTTCTCTCTGTCCCCATTCATCTCTCATCCCATTTCACACAGCAGGGGTGCCCAGGGAAAGGCCTCAGATGACTGCCTCAGTGGTCAGGCAATATTGATTTGAGAAAAGGGGGTCCAACAAAAAGACATACCCTTAGAAAGGATGGAGGAGAGATTTGATTCCATTTGCATTTTAATGCAAACTTCCCCAATTCATATCTTTTGAAACAGTATGAAAACTGAAAACATAGCCATGCTTCAAAATTTGTACAGCTCTGAATTTTGCAATGCCTTTCTCCAGTCAAGTAATGTGTACAAAAATGTATATATTAGGGTAAAGTGTGCATAAAACGCATCTATTAGTGAAAATAACACACATGAGCATTATATATTAGGGGAAACTGCTTTCCTAAAATGTATATATTTTTAAGAAGTGCACACAAAAATGTGTTGTATTAAAAGTTCATACTAAAATGCTGGTGAATTTTCATGATGAGTTAAAAAAAGATGATTAATGAGAAAATGTGGAGAACTGAACTTAGAAATGGAAAAATGAGAAACTGAAGGAAACCAAAATTGGCAGACTTGGCCATCTTTAGTCGTATGTTGGGAGACAGGACAGGCAGAAGGGAGACATTTTCTGCATTCTCACTAATGACCTGCTAATTGCCTCAGATGAACTGAAATAGGGATATGTGCTTTCCTACAGATGAGGAATTTTGTGGCCTTGACTGCCCCAAGACTTGACAGAGCACAGGTATTTAACAACCTGCTATAACTTGCCTTTCCTCATATAAATTGTCCTGGACTTTGTGTTCATTACCTGAGACCCTTCTTCATGTGCCTCCTCCAGGTGTGGTCTGGAGGGTGGCCACATGAAAATGGGACTTTTCTGTAGACCTCAAATCTAAACGATGCCAAGGGCGCAAAAAAGCTGATTATAAAGGAAAGAGTTTTCTCTCTGTGTTATTCTCTAGAACAGATTCTATTTAATGTTCTGTTTCCTAGAAGCTAATGCCACTGAGAGGCATTGTTTGACATAGCAAAACCACAGAGAATGTTTAAGCACTGCAGAGAGCAAAAGGTTCTTTGCTGATCGAGTGTTCTCGATTTGAAATGCTTTTTCACTTCCTAGCAGAGAAGTACACTCCGCTGTTATTGTTTGTTGGGGAACCATTTCCCCTGATGTTGGGGAAGATGGAGGGCACAAGGAGAAGGGGACGACAGAGGATGAGATGGTTGGACAGTGTTCTCGAAGCTACCAACATGAGTTTGACCAAACTGTGGGAAGCAGTGGAAGACAGGAGTGCCTGGTGTGCTCTGGTCAGTGGGGTCACAAAGAGTCAGACACGACTAAACAACAACATACATAGTGGTGGCTGGTGCCCATTAGGAAGGTAGAGAGGCCAACAGTAAAGCCAATGGCAAGCAGAGCCAACTAATTCTAGTTTTGCTCTCACTCTCCTTGCTGTTGACTGAGGGGCAATACTGAGATGAAGGAAGAGGAGGAAGCTATCAACCAGGAGTGGAATGGATATAAGAGGGCAGGCAGGTGGCGCTGTGGTCTAAACCATGGAGCCTCTTGGGCTTCCAGATCAGAAGGTTGGATAGAGTGAGTTCCTGTTGCTCTGTCCCAGCTCCTGCCAACCTAGTAGTTCAAAAGCATGCCCAGGCAAGTAGATAAATAGGTACCGCTGTGGCAGGAAGGTAAATGGCATTTCTGTGCATTCTGGTTTCTGTCATAGTGTTCCAGTGCACCAGAAGTGGTTTAGTCATGCTGGCCACATGACCCAGAAGCTGTCTGTGGACAAACACCGGCTGCCTTGGCCTGAAAGTGAGATGAGCGCCGCAACCCCATAGTCACCTTTGACTGGACTTAACCGTCCAGGGGTCCTTTACCTTTACTTAGAAGTAAGCTCTATTGAGTTCAGTAGGACAACACAAATGCAACTGGCCACACATAATTGTCAACACGAATTGTGAAACGTGAAAGTTTTTTTTAAAAGATATGCCTGAAAGTTGACATCCTCTAGATCAGGGATGGGGGAAAAGAGTGCCCACCAGATGTTGATTGGCTGCACCTCCCATTCCTCAGCTTCGTAGAAGATGGAGCAAACTTGTTTTCTCCTGCTCCAAAAGGTAGGACACTAACCAATGGACTCAAGTTACAAGAAAGGAGATTCCGACTAAACGTTAGGAAGACGTTTCTGACTGCAAGAGTTGTTCAACAGTAGAATGGACTCCCTCAGAAGGTTGTGGACTGTCCCTCATTGGAGGCTTTTGTGCAGAGGTTAGATGGCCATTTGTCATGGGTGCTTTAGTTAAGATTTCTCCATTGTAGGAGGTTGGACTAGATGACCCTTGGGGTCCCTGCCAATTCTACAATTCTATAATCCCTGACCGTTGGCCATGCTGGCTGGGACTGAATGCCTTAGAATTCAACAACAGCTGGAGGGCCATTGGTTCCTTCCAGTGGATATATACCTACCTATCTGGGAGTAAGTCCCATTGAACTCAATAGGACTTACTTCTGAGTATGAATTTGTAAGGTTGCAATGATTTATTTATTTATTTCTGTCCCATCCTTCATCACTCAAGGTTACGTAAAATACAACAAAATACCTGCACTACAAATAAGCAATGTTAATGTTGCTGCTAGTTTCTTTATTGTGTTGTGTGTATTTTCGGCTAATTAACTTCAAACTGTTTTAATATGGATTTTGCTGTTGCTTTGGATTATAAACTGCCTTGAAGGCCTTGTAGGTCAAAAGACAGGGTATAAATGCTTAAAGTCTGACATTTCTCTCTCTCTCTCTCTCTCTCTCTCTCCCTAAGACACCCACCCACCCACACCCAGAGGGAGAGAGAGAGAGAGAGAGAGAGAGAGAGAGAGAGGCATATAGGTAGGGGGAAATCTGTCAATTTTAGCTTCTCTCAGTTGCACATTTTTTTCTATTCTTAAATTCAGTTCCCCACATTTTTAATTTTTTAAGTCCTTCTAAAAATTATCAGCATTTTAGTGTGCTTTTCTCGTAACATGCACATTGCACACATTTTTTGCAAAACAATTTCCCCTAATATATACATTTGTTTGTACACTATTTATTTATTACATCCATATGCCACTTATATCTCCAAGGATCTTAGGGTGGTGTACACAGTTCTTCTCACAATTCATCCTCATAAGAACTCTGTGAGGTAGGTTAGGCTAAGAGATGGTGACTAGACCAAGGTCACTCAGTGAGCTTCATGGCTGAGTGCAGATTCAAACCCTGGTCTCCCAGTTCCTAGTCCAATGCTCTAACCATTATGCCACACTATACATATTGCAATACATACTTTACCCTATTGTGTGCATTTTTGTACACATTACTTGTCTGGAGAACTGTGCTGCAAAATAGGTAAAGGTACCCCTGCCCATACGGGCCAGTCTTGACAGACTCTAGGGTTGTGCGCCCATCTCACTCAAAGAGGCCGGGGGCCAGCGCTGTCCGCAGACACTTCCGGGTCACGTGGCCAGCGTGACATCGCTGCTCTGGCGAGCCAGAGCCGCACACGGAAACGCCGTTTACCTTCCCACTAGTAAGCGGTCCCTATTTATCTACTTGCACCCGAGAGTGCTTTCGAACTGCTAGGTTGGCAGGCGCTGGGACCGAAGAGCGGGAGCGCACCCCGCCGTGGGGATTCGAACCACCGACCTTTTGATCGGCAAGTCCTAGGCGCTGAGGCTTTAACCCACAGCGCCACCCGCGTCCCCATGCTGCAAAATATGGAGGTGCAAATTTCAAAGAATGGCTATATTTCAGATTGGGTATGTTTTTGAAAGCATATATTAACTAGGTTTGCCTTTAAATGCAAATTGAATGGAATTTCCCATCCTATCCCTCCCTATAAGCCATAGTTTCTTTAGTTACATCAGTCTTTTGTTTTTTTAAAAAAGCCCCCACATTCTATGCTGTTAGAGTGCATGTGTGTGCATGCATCTTCCTATATACATAAAAATGTAAGGCTGTTGTCACGCAGCACCCTTGGGAGAATTTGCAGTGCCGCATCACAGTCTTGGATTTGTAAAATATCAAAGCCGTTTCGGGGAGCAAAAGAGAAGGCATGTTTTGAAATTGTGGTTTTAAACAACAGCAGAAGTTTGAATAAACCAGGGACAGAGGGATTCAGAGGAACTGTGATGATATGAGGGGCTTGAAAGAGCTGTGAGCAGATGAAGGGGTTGGGTGAGGTGTAAAGGGAGGTGGCAGAGGTTGGTACAGAATGGTGGCAGGATGGTAGAGTTGGCGAGCAACATCAAGTAGGGAGCTCCTAGTATATATTTAGATTGATTTATTTTAACACATTTGTATCCCATCCACAGACTCAGCAGATAATGTCATCTATCTAAGCTTGTTTGTAATATTCCATCAAGATTTATTAGGACCCAGAAACAGAATTCACAGTAAAACCATACAGATTATTGTTGGCTTCATTCCCAGTGGATCTCACTGTGTTCAAAGGGACAAAGCCAGTGGGCAGGAATTTGGGACACTCTTGAGCCATGCTTTTCCTTCCAGACACTGAGAATATCCAAGTCTGATTTAATCCTCAGCCCAGTTGCATCCCTGACTCTTGAATCCTATACTATACATGTCTACTCAGAAGCAATGTTTTTTGAACCCAACACTACTTTCTCTCAGGTATCTATGTTTAGGAATTTACAACACAGTTCATAGTTAATCATCTATGCAAACTTAAATCTGTGGTTTTACTTTCTTTTTCTTGACCACAATTTCCCATTGAGATTTGACCAATGCATGAACTGGCAAATGATGGGGTAGTGGTTATCATGTCGTACCTTGGTTGGGGAGACCTGGGTGTGTATCCCTGATCAGCTAAGAAGTTCACTGAGCTAACCATACCTTGCAAAAGGATCATGTGCCAAGCCAGATCTCTTCTCAAGTCTAACAAAAACTACAACACTGGCAAATACCACTCCAGCTGATGACACAGGAATGTAAGAACGTATGACAAAAATGCTGTTGCTGGGGGAAAGTAGCAGAACAGCACTATACCACTGCAGTGACTAACAGTCGAGGGAGGACTCTTGTGTTGCTGCCTGATTCCTTCTGTGAAAAACAAAAACAGCTTCATCATACACTATACAACACTCCTATCTTTTTGTTTTTGTTTTTAGAGACAAGCATATAAGTCTACACAAAACAAAACGCATGCATTTTGCAACTACAATATGATAAAACCACATGTTTTATCATAACCATTACTTCCTCCAGTTAGGTTTTTGAAAAATGCTCAGTTTTTCAGAGGACTAGGAAGAATAGGATCAGGAGGAGATGTAGGTAAAACACAAGTTTGGGAGTCAGTGCCACCTACTAAAGTATATTATATTATCTACTACATATTTTGGGATATTCTCTGTTCTCTATGCATGAATATATTGCTGGCAGACTTTGCCGCTTGGGTGAATTAGTTTGGAATAATCACTTAATGTTTCTGGAGTTCAAAGGCTTTATTCATGCAGGAACTATTTACAGGTTATGTGGCGATGAAAGAGAGAATAGCAGGCATCTTGTCTCAAGAGTTGGGAGAAAACACTAAAATGGCTCAGTTTTTAGGGGCGGAGTTAACTTAGACAAAGCAAAGACTACACACAAGTGCTGACTAGATTGCTAGACAAATAGTGCCCTCATGTGGTTTAAAGTAAAGCACGCATAAACTAGAAGTTGAGAAGAAGGAAATGTATTCGTTTTTCTCTCACATGTATCATAACCAAATTTTGCAAGATGGTTCCAGTGATAAAGAAGCAGATTTTCATCTTTTGTTTTATTATACTTGGTTGCCATTTTGAATCAAGATGGTGGAGTGAAACTTTGAAAACAGCACTGTGCATTTGGACATCCCTTAATATAATGTAGCCAAATTTTGAAGGATTGATCCTGAGATCAAGAAGCAGGTTTTTGTTTATGTTTGGATACAGCTGGACATATTGAACCAAGATGGTGGATAGAATCTTTTAAAACTAAACTGATTTTAACCACTAATTTAAAAACTGCTGATTTTTGTTGTTCTTTCTTAGGCTGCTAGTATGATTATAATTTCAGCTGTTGCTACATCCCTTCCTCTTTGGCACATGCTAGATAGAGGGCAGAACAACAATAAAAATATTAGGGAAACCAGATTTTCCAGACTTTTGTTAAAACTGAGATGAGGGGTGGGAAGGCAAAGGAAGGAAGCAACACTAAAAAACTTGGATTTTTGGAATGACAGATATTGAATGTCTCTCCTTGTATACTCATTTGCTAAAAACCCCCATGAATGACCTAATGATAGTGTTCTTTATAAATAAAATGATTGTTCAATTGGAACAATGATGCAGGTTCAAGAAATCTAAAAGGAAAGCAGCAAATGATAAAAGGAGAAGGTGAAATAAGATTTTATTGTGAAAGGCCTAACCAAGTTTACTTCCATACTTCCACCTTTTCCTCATACTGCGTTGGCTGGAACCAGATAAATGTGATTCCTAGCAGCTGCAGGTGGACCCTAATGTGAACTCCTCCTGGTATACTCATCCTTAGATCTTTGGCTCCAGTGATGATTGGTGCCCTTGACTGATGGGATGCAAGGCAGAAGGCCAATTGTAGGTGGAGCTAGAACCAGTGACAGCTGGAGCCAACTTACTCTAGTTTTGTCCCCATACAAGTTCTACAAGGCCAGAACAGAGACTACCAAACAAGGCCAGGGCCACCCTCTGAACCTGTTGTTCAGGCAGGCAGGTGAGAATTGGCTGACAACAGACTGAGGCAGGCAGTGCCCCATTTGCCCTAACGGATCAGCCTCCACAGTTTGGCAGCTTCCAATCTTTCCGCTCCTTTGCTCACAAAAGATTTCTGCATGTGTAGGAAAGGGGCCAAGGGCATTGTTGCCTTGCACCCCACCCATAGGTGTCTCCATTTATTCCTTCTTCCCCCACCCCATTTCCAATGGCTGATCTTTGCAGGGAGCAGCCGTCAGGTTCTAATCCCCAGTTAAATGGATCGGGTAAGGAGGTAGTGGGAAGGTCGCTTTTCTGCATGAGGGGCACCTGGAGAGTCAGATTCAGCATCCTGGACCCGGTGCATGGTCCGGGTTGTGGCTCTGATACGGCAGGCGTATCTCCCCAAGCCAATTGAATGCGAGGCTCAGATTTCCTCGCCAATCCTTCTCTTCCTGCGGTCGTTCTCAAGGATCCTCGGGGTCTGCCGGCGGCAGTCTTCACCTGTTGCTTTTCTCCCCAATAATCTGCGTGTGTTTCACTGCACCCTCTTAGCAGACACCGCCCGTCTCCTCCCCTCCCTTCTCCTCCCTAGCCCCGCCGCCGCCACTGAGCGTCGCTTGTCTCTTTCTCCCCGGATTCCCAGCTTAGCGGCATTTCTCCCCCTTTGCGCATTCTGTGGCCCCCATCCACCCATCTCCCAGTCTTTCGCAACCCATGAATATGGGTGTTTTCTGGGGAGAAGCAAGGAGACGGTGAAGACGGATCTGAGCAGTGTGTGTGTGACAGAGAGAGACTGGAAAATATTCCCACTTCCACCTCCCTTTTCGCCGCTTCTCGTCAAATCCCCTTCCTCCCATTTTGCGCTCTGTTCCCCATCCGAAGTAAGGATCGTCTCTAGGGAAAGCCTCCCCTTCACTTCCCGGTTAGAATTGGGCTCCTCTGCCCACTTCCCTAAATCCCTCCCTCCCGCCTTCTTTCTCTGCTTTCCTCCCAGTGCACCTGCACAAGAGTCTGGCAGCAGGTGAAGGCAGAGGCTTCGGCATCGGCAGCGCGCATGTCCTTCCTCCTCTCCCGGGCATGCTCATTAGCGGCCGAGGAGGCAAACCGCTCTGAAGGGATCGGGTTCTCTGCTGCCAGTCTGCCCGGCGCAGAGCGGCTGGGTGTGCAAAGGCGAGAGAGCGAGAGCAGTGACAAGGCAGCAGACGCGGCTGGGGAAGCTTCGCGTTTCCGAAGCAGCCTGTCTGCCTTTGCGGACAAGCCGGGGTCTCCTCTCTCTGCTTTTGGCGCTGAGTCGCCCCTGCGAGGAGGACTGGGAAGGGGAGGAGGGATGATGATGCGGGCAATCAGCAGCAGCTGCATCCTCGGCTATGTGGATTTATATTCGCCTTCAGCGTAGCTGCCGCGCCGGGGAGAGGCACGACGAGGGCAGCAGCGTCTGCAGCCGGGCGCGATGGCTGGCCACCGGAGCCGCGCGGGGTGGAGGCGGCGCTGCTGCAGGAGCAGCAGCAGCAACTGAAACTTCCACTGGGCAAGCAGGTAAGTTTGGCTCGAGGGGGAGGAGGAGGAAGAAAAAGAAGAGGAGGAGGAGGGTTGGCTGGCTGGCTGGCTGGCGCGATGGAAGAGCTTGTGCGCGCGCCCTTGGAGATGCGATAGTCCCTTTCCCTCTCCTCTACCTCGACTCCGCTCTAACTGGACTTGACATGTCCGTGCGTGTGTGTCTGTGTGTGCGCGCGTGGGTCTGATGTTGCAGGAGGAGAACAACGGGAAGTCACAATCAATAAGGCTGCAATCCTGAGCTCACTTACTAGGTAGTATAACATGCTCAATTGGACGCGGTGGGGCTTGCTTTCGGCATGAATTACCGTATGTGCAGGATATGCTCTGTGTAAGTCAGGCGAGATCTCTTAAGGACACTCCGACACTTCTGCTGCTGGGATCGCGACACGCACGCGCGCACCCCATGCACACAACCGTAGTGCAAACCCGCAGAAACCTTGCACAAATCTTCCAACCACCCTTGAATTGTAGGTGGAATCCCCGCTTGAAATAAATAACCGAATGTTGTACACCAGGTGGTGTAGATTGGATGCACAGTCCCTTTACTCGGACCTGGCGCATGTGGATTGATGGGTGCTGTGGGTCAAGTCAAGGTGCAACAGTGTGTATTGGGGTGGGTGGGGGGGAGAGTGATAATAATCCATCAAATAGTCCCTGTAAGAGAATCTCGCATTCATGAACATATGCTTAGTGTGATGTGCTGCATTTTTTTAGACCCATGTGTCCAGCTTTGTGTGCAGGAACAGCAACTTTTGCCTGTAGACTGGTGTGCAACTTTGGTATTGTCTGTGTTCTAACATTTGCACTTCACATTGTGGGTTTTTTATGTGCTGCAGATTCTAAATGTGTCCAATTGCACACACATACACTGGAAAGATGCGGTAATAGACTGAATTGTATTTGATTGTCATGTTTATAATTGAATTTGTACACTGTAAATTGCAGTGTGTGAGAGACGTACAGCTCTTTAAACAGATCGGTAGGCTATATACAGTATATACAATCAGAAATTATGTAGTATGTGTTTTAGCTATCTCCTAACATTTATTTTGCCTATAGGGGGTCCCCTTTGCTCACAGTTGTTGTATTATTGTCCTTTTATTACTGTAACTGTAGGTGCTATGTGTGTTCCTTTTAATTAATGTGTTTTTCTCTGGGATACTCTCACGTCAGAAAGATATTCCCTCTCAGGCCCAGATAGGAGTTCAGCTTTTTCATGTTATATGAGTATAATGATACTCAGCACTTGCATTTCTCTATCATCCCCCCCCCCCAAAAAAAAATCAATTTAAATTATCTGTATTGCTTACAACAACCTTGTAAGGCAGTTCTTTGCTTTCATCTCCTTGTCGTGGATGAAGTGATGGGATGGTGGGTTGCCTAATGAGTTCATTGGTTGAGATTTGAACTCTGGGCTCCTGGCTTTGCACTCTCATAACTGCTACAGTGTTGGCTCTAAAGCAGACATACTGGCTTTATTTGTCTTTATTAAAAGTGTGTCACAACACAACCATGAGCTTTTAACATCTTTAAAGTCAGCAGAAATTCAATTATTTACTGACTTGAAATTCTAACTTAGCTGGTGGGAAGGAATTTGTAGATGTGCTTTACGGATGTGCTTTACTAACAGTTAAGTGAAGACAGCCTTTAAGGAAAAAAAGAGTGTTGCTTCAAGGTGTGGCAATATATTTCTCTCCAAGTTCCAGGGTCTTTGTGAAATCCAGGTTAGGGTGAATGAGAAGGCAGCTCCTAGTGACCTCTCCTTGCCTTCGTTTTCTCCTTCACCTTTTCCCAGCTACTTTCCAGTCTTCCTGGTGATATGCTTAGCAGTTTCCTCACTCCTGGCACCTCTGGTCATTTTCACTTAACACTTGCAATCCATCAATCAACGCAGGTGCTCTCATACACTCTTAGCTTCCTGCAATTGCTTCTGCTGGGCATTGGAAAAAAAACCCGTTGGGTTCATTATTTGGAAATGAATGATGATAGTAGCCGTTGTGTGTGTAGGAGGGAGAGCTTGCAGTTGTATTTTGTCTACGGTGGAGTGGAGCTCAAGCAAGCTTCAGCGGCTCTAATCAGCACCAGTAGAAGCATGTGGTTTTGATGGTGGAGTCTTTTTAATCAGACTTTCCCTTCCCCACCCCCAGAGGAAGGGGGCTTACTTCTGGGCAGATCAATATAGGACTGCACTAAATGATCATTTTATATCCTATGGTTGCAGTTTACAAATACTCAGAAATCTATCTTGGTTGTATGGAGCCCTTCTCTGCAGCTTAATTGTTGAGATGGATGACCTGTAGTGTAAATTTGTTAAGTCTTCAAGGTGCCATGAGACTCTTTGTTATAGTGTCAAAAATAAATCCAGCTGCTGACATTGCCCTGAAGACACATCAAATATGCCTGTTTTGACTCTGGGTGCATTTGCGGAAATAACGGCAAGTGTGCTTATGTGTTTGCATTTCTCTGTCTATTAATTACTTGAACTAAACAACACAGCACAGAATTGATTTCATATGTGCACCCACATCCCTAGCTGTGACAAACAGAACAGCGTAGGAATATGAAGTACTGAGGAATATTAACAGTGAGCAAGCTAGCTACTGAATGAGGAGGAAAAATAAATATTTTTTATTATTGGAATTTATTTTTCCATCTTTCTCCCACATGCTGTGCATCCTTTCTGAGATGCAATTCTATGCTCTGATTGTTTTCGAGTGAAGGGAAAGTATCTTGCCATGTGAACTATGTGATGTTTTATATGCCCATCTTCTAAATACAATGTACTAAATTAAAGGAGTGTCTTCAGCTTTGTAGACTAAGGTCCCAGATATTTATTAAGATATACAGGATGTGTTATAAAGCATATGACAGAAGCATTAAACAGTAGGTTTCTCCTACATGTGCTTATGATACATGGATTTAAAAACATATTTCATGGTCTTGCTCCTTCCCCTGATAGGTATTAAATTGTAACTGGTAGTAGAAGTTTTGGGTTGCACTCAAATAATTTTTACACCTATTGAAATTAATGTACATAAGTACATTCATTAATTTAAATGGGTTTACTCTGAGTAGGACTAGCATTGCATACAACCCTTGGCAGTCCTCTCCCCACTTTCCTGAGAGTAAGCCTCACTTAATACAGTGGGAAATATTTCTGGGTAGACCTGCATAGGATTGTGCAGTTAATGACTTGCACTGCATTAAGAAGGTTGCAGTCCTCACTTCACTTACCTGGGAGTAAGCTTCATTGAGTTCAGTAGGAATGAACTCTGAGTACACATTCTTAGGATTATGCAGCATGTTCAGTGGAGTTACTCTCGGGAAAATGGGAAGAGGATTGCAGCCTTTTTATTTCATACCTGCCTGCAGTGTATTAAAATTGGTAAGCTTAGGAAAAAACCAGTAGCCTTGAACTTCATAGTAATACTTTAGCAGTGTTTATGGCATTATTTTGTACTGCTTAGAGCAATCAGTGTAATGAGTGTAAAACTCAGGATTCCACACTCCACAGATAAGGACACTTACCTGGAAATTTTAAAAGTAGCATTAATTTTCATTGGGACGGGGAGCAAAATCCCAGCCCTTGCCCACATTCTTTGATGAGTTGTCTCAATGCAGTGGATAATAAGGTTAAAAGCAAACAAACACTACCTGAACATTTCTGAGGGAAATTCTCTCCCAAAGACATACAAATCTTCACAAGCGTAAAGATTTTCCAGTATCCGTTGCCAGTATGCAGCCTGTTTGCTTTTATATCACATTATTAATTTCTTCCCCCCACCCATTCTGCACAAATACTTTGCTTCCTCCAAACCCACCTGCAATTATCATTCTCTTGCAATCCAGCTAGTAATTAGTAGAATAGATGGCTTAGATATGCAGATGATAAAAGATATTGTGTTCTTGTGTTGAGGCAGTGTTTGGTATAATAGTGATACAGTTAGCTGTGAAGCGGTACTATAAAGCCTTCTAGCACATCCGAAGGGGGGGAATCTATTTTGGAAATGGATTTTAATTGAGGGGAAATGACTTGACTGTCCCTCTGAAGTGGAAAATGAGGACAAAATGTTTTGAGAGTTGATGATATCCCCCCACCCCCGGTTGTTGTTGCCAGCAAGGAGGTGCATAATGAAGATGAATTTCCGTCTCGTAATACATCTGCAATCTGGTTTCAGGGTTAGTGCTGTAGAAGGATTCTCTGCTCATGCTTCATACTTCTTCCTGCCTGCCTGCTCCTGTGCATGCCTGTAAAATGTTGTTGGTTCATTCTTGCATACATCCTGTTTGTCGCCACCTTTTTGTGGTCTGTCATTTTACTACAGGGGTCGGGAGCATTTTTTCAGGCTGAGGATTGCATTCTTTCATGGGCAACCTTACTTGGGTGGGGCGGAGCTCATGCAAATGATGGGTGGGGCCAGAGGCAAAAATGGGTGGGGCAGTTGTCACAACTCTTACCTTTTGTGCAAAGCTGCATTCCAACCATGCAAAAGTAAGAGGTCTTTTAAAAATCTGCTTTTATTTATTGCATTTATATCCCTGATTCTTCTCCAAGAAGCTGAAGGTGGCATACATGGTTCTCCCCAACAATCCTCACAGCAACCCTGTGCGGTAAGTTAAGCCAACAGGCAGTGACTGGCCCAACGTCACTCAGTGAGCTTCATGCCTGAGTCAGGATTTGAACCCTGGTCTCCCAGGTCCTAGTCTGATGCTCTAACCACTACACCACATTCACTCTTTTACACCCACACACCCACACCTACCCACCCGCACCCCTCCATCCAGGTAAATATGACCACAGTTCATGGGACACTTCCTAGCCAGGAAAAAGAAGTCCGTAGAGTATTGCCTGGAAGAGGTGTGGCCTCAGGAGAGTTCCAGGGGCCAGTTAGAAAGGTCTCAAGGGCCACATTAATCTCCCTGGGTCTCAGGTTCCCCACAGGAGTTTCAGAGGGCCAGATAGATGTGATGTTACTGATTTCTTTAGTCTTTGTGTGCTGTTGTGTGTGATTGTTAAACAAATATGGAAGGGGAGAGTAGAAGCTTATTGGGATAATGGCCTGGCAATGTGTAACCTTTCCCCCACCCCACCCCATGGTCTGTATCATCCCCACCTGTATCATCCTATTAGAATAGGATGAAAGCTCCCACTTCTGCCAATGAGAGCATTTCTCTGATCGCAAAGAGCAGACATAGAGGGTTTGGATCAGAACCATGGTACGGGCAAAGAGCTGCCTCAACTCAAATTGTCACTGTTCCAATCTGGTGTCTTTTCCCAACATGAAATCTGTTGTTGTTGTTGTGTTTGTTTAATTAAAAAAAAACATGCAGGGGCTAAAGACATGAATAATGTTTTGTCTAATTTGGTCCTTATTCTGCAATCTTCCTTGCCATTTAGTCTCTGGGAATATGTGGGGATCAGTGGAATCGTTTGAGATGTTTTCCATTTGTTTCAGTGTTGTGCATAGCAGTCTTGCTTACAGTGTTTTTCACCATTGAACTGCTTTTCAATGACCTGTGTTCTGCATTGTGTGGGTTTAATGAATATGAGATGGAAGCCCTTCATTCAAATTTGAGGTCAACCATGCACTCATCATGGACGCGGGTGGCACTGTGGGTTAAACCACAGAGCCTAGGGCTTGCCGATCAGAAGGTCGGCGGTTCAAATCCCCGCAATGGAGTGAGCTCCCGTTACTCAGTCCCTGCTCCTGCCAACCTAGCAGTTCGAAAGCATGTCAAAGTCCAAGTAGATAAATAGGTGCCACTCCGGCGAGAAGGTAAACGGCATTTCCGTGCACTGCTCTGGTTCGCCAGAAGTGGCTTAGTCATGCTGGCCACATGACCCGGAAGCTGTACGCCGGCTCCCTCATCCAGTAAAGCGAGATGAGCACCGCAACCCCAGAGGCGTCCATGACTGGACCCAATGGCCAGGGATCCCTTTACCTTTACCTATGCACTCATCACAGAATTTAAGGCAAACCATGTATTTGTAAAGGAACTTCAGTCTACCATGAAATCTTGCTTGTAGAGTATATCAGGAAAGAGTAACCTAACAACAACCTTGTGAGGTAGGTTAGTACATAAGAACAGCCTGCTGGATGAGGTCTATTCCCATCTAGTCCAGCATCCTGTTTTCACAGTGGTCCACCAGATGCCTGCAGAATCCAAGCACAAGAGCACTCTTCCCTCCTGCGTATTCCAGCAACTTATATTCATAAGTTTTACTGCCTCCAATCACAGAAACAGAACAGAGCCAACATGACTAGCAGCCATCCACAGCCTTCTCTACCATGAATTTGTCTAGTCTGCTATTATAGCCATCTAAGTTGGTGGCTATTACTTCATCCTGTGGAAGTGAGATCCATTCACATTGTGAATAAACTTGGGTTGAGATAGCAGCTGGTCCAAGGTCATCCCTTGAGCTTCATGGTGGATTGGGGATTTAAACCTTATTTGTGAATATATAAGTTGGAAGCCACATTGGGAGGGTTTGATGCTGAAAGGCAGCATACAAACATTTGAACTCAAACCTGGTCTGAAACTTGAAGCAATGCAGCACATTAGGTGTCATCTATGTGAATCTGAGCAGGTAAGGAAGACCCTGCTGATATATTAGGTGATGTTATTAGAATGTTCGGTGTTTATTAGAATGCCAGAGAGAACTGGGTTCAACATCTACTCAGGCTGTGGAGTTCACTAGGTTATCTAACAACATATACTCCCATTTCCAGCTTCCTGCGCTTCAGCTAAAGCCCATGGGGAAATGTCATGAATTAACTCCTCCCATGGAACTTTTTCAGATCAGGAAGTGTGGGCAATTGGGGAGACTACTGAGTGCTAGAGAAATGATCATTGGGAAGGAAAACACCCAACCCAATGAACCCAACCTATCTACCTCACCATCACCCCATCTGCACTATAATGCAGTATTATACTACTTTGATAGTAATGGCTACCCTCAAAGAATTGTGGGAACTGAAGGGTGCTGAGAGTTGTTAGGAGATACCCTATTCCCCTTGCAGAACTACCATTCCCAGAATTCTCTGAGAAGAATTGTAGCTCTTTGAGGGGGAAAGAGGTCTCTGTAACAACCCTCAGCATCCTTAACCAACTAGAACCCCCAGGATTCATTGAGGGAAGCAATGACTGTTTAAAGTGGTACATGAGTTTTAAATGCATGGTGCAGATTTGGCCAAGTGATAAGGTCGCTCAAGCTTGCACAATAATTATAAAGCACCCTGCGGTGGAAAAAACAGAAGCTTCTTTTGTGGGGAAAGAAACCTTTTGATAAACTGTAGGGCATTTTTCACACAGCATTAGTCTGAATCGGCAGGTGCATCTCTCTCTCTCTCTCTCTCTCTCTCTCTCTCTCTCTCTCCCCCTCCAAAATATGGGTTGTGGAATTTACCTCTAAATGGCTAGGCAAAACTAGAACTAGCTAGAATTCAGCATAAATGTAGTCCAGTTCAGGTATTTGTGAAGAGAGGAGACCCTGTTCGGGTTGCTTTCAGACAACCTGTTCATTGAGTAAGTTTGCACAAAGTTTGCTAGGAAATTAGATGGAAATGGCTATTAAGTGTTCGCTCCAATCTGTTTGCTGGGAGGTTATCTGATGTTACATAGAACGGTTGTAGTTTCACATCATTTTCCATATTGCTAAAAGTTTCATGGGGAGGGGGCAGATTTCTTGTGCAAGAGCGTCAAAGCAACTTTGTGAAACTTTCACTTGTGAGTATGTGATTGAATTTCTGCTGGAAATGGTGAAAACCTGGGTGTGCTCTTTCTACTTGCACCCCTCTCTGTTCAATGATAACTCTCCGCAGCAGGTAAGACTTTTGTACCCTTGGCAGCTTCTGTTGAGAAAATCCTGGAAAATCAAGGTTCCAGGGTTCCACTGTGATTCCAAGAGCAGTCACAAAATCTTTCATTTTTTTCCAATGTATCTTAGCCAAAAGCAGTTCCTGGGGCAGTTTACAAGAACAGAATACAACAATAAAAATTGGTGCCATAAAAAACAACAAGAAAATGAAATTGTAGTGAAAAGCAGGAGAGGGGGAGTTTAAGCCCCAGGATTTAAAAAGCCTGAACAGTATGAGAACGTCAACAACATCATCGTCAACAGTTACAGTACCTGCTAGCCCTGAAAAGATAGCAAAGAAGGTGGAGGCAGTTCCATAAATGAAGCACCACCACTAAAAAGACATTCTGCCCTGTTTCCACCACCTGATTAGCCTCTGCATAGAAAGCTATTCATAGGTTGCAATGCTAGACTGTGGAGATGGTGTGTTACCTACTGAGGTATAGGATTATGAGAGTAGGATAATTCAATAGCACTCAGAGCATGTATGCAGAAAACTTATTTTTATTGTCTGTGCACATGCATGCCTATACACGCTACATAGAAAATGCTTCCAGGAAGCTGCCTTAGAATTTTTAACAGTGCCAGGCGGCAGCAGCAGAAGAAAACCGGGGAGGAACAATGGGGGAAGGCCATGGAGAAACACTGTTGCTTAGTGGTGGAGCCACCTGCCTTGCTTACAGAAGGTCCCAGGTCAAATCCCTGGCATCTTCAAGTAGGGCTGGGAGAGACTCCTGACTGAAATCCTGGAGAGCTGCTGCCACTCAGTGCAAATTATACTGAACTAGAGGGAATAGCCACACTGTTGGTCCAGGTTTCTATGTTCCTGCTTTGGACTTCTTGTAAATGTCTGGTTGACCACCATGGGAAGCAATATTTGATTCAATAGTCTTTGGTTTGGCCCAGCATGGCTGCTCTTGTGTTCCTACCGACCCTCCAAGTGTCCCTATTTTCCAGGGACATCCCTGATTTAGAGAAGCCGTCCTGGTTTCTGATTTGATCCCAGAGTGTCCCACTTTTCCTTAGGATATCCCTATTTTCATTGGAGAAATGTTGGAGTGTATGGAGTTATCTGACCCCCGAGCCACCCAGAGTGGCTGCAGCAACCCAGTAAGATGTGTGGGGTATTAACAGCCTTATTATGGAATGGAACATCTCTATTTTCATCAGAGAAATGTTGCAGGGTATGTTCCTCTGTTCTTCAGTTGAGCTCTTATTGGTTTAAGCTGGAGTAGTAAGCACCTGCTTAAAAGCTTCCCACTGAAATCAATGAGGCTTCCGTGTGCTTTACTCTCTGTGGATTATATCTAACATAGGTGGTGGGGAGAGGGGAGATATTTGTTTCATACTCTCTAATTAGAACATATTTCTCATGGAAGCATTTCAGTGTTAAGGCAGATCAAGCAGTGCTGAGTGATTTGTATGCTTGCTCTCCTCCAATTTAAATAGTGAATTACAAAATGTCAACCTTTCTAATGCTTCTTTGCAAACAGTACATACACCGCAGGGTTGTTTGTCTATAAATTTTCATAAAGTATCTTTTGAATAATACATTTTTGAAACTGTTAACCTTATCATCAAAGTCTGAGGAGGAGGAAGAAAATATGTCAGGCCCAAGGTCCTCATCCCGCAAGATTGATCCTTGCATGGAAGCTGGCTGCTGTGTGCAATTTTGTTTTCTGGTTTAAGGCCTACATAAAGGGAATCCATGTCTGGTGAGCAGTTGCCTCTTGAACTAATAACCAGTGCAGTTGATTTGCACTATCAAAGACTATTGGCTTTGCTAGGTGACCTGATTCTCATGCTCACCAGCATTTGTGTGAGGTACCAGAGTGAGCTCAATATGCCTGCTTATATTACCTATTTCCAGGGGATCCTATAAACTGTGCCATCTTTGGGCAGCTGGCTACCCCAGAAGGATGACCCCAAAGGACGTCTTCTCCATTTGTTCTCTGAGAGTTATGAATATAAAAATGATGGTCACGCCCTTGCCCCACCTCTGAAGGGCAAATGTTCTTTGGGGTCATCCTTCTGGGGTAGCAGAAGCAGAGTTGCCCTTCAGAGGTGGGACAAGGGCGTGACCATCATTTTTATATTCACAACTATCATAGTAGGGTTTTTAGATGGCTATACACTCTAGTAAGGCTAGGGGCTAG
Organism: Podarcis tiliguerta; assembly: GCF_965153285.1. NCBI lineage: Eukaryota > Metazoa > Chordata > Lepidosauria > Squamata > Lacertidae > Podarcis > Podarcis tiliguerta. The sequence continues at coordinate 27,294,142 of NC_139553.1, forward strand.
AGGAGGCTAGTAGCTGAGTATTAACTGGCCCTCTGTAAGGAGCCTTTTATACAGCTGCACAAGACGCTAGTTATTCTAACAGCATTAAGTGGATCATGGCATTATTGGATCTTGTGCGCCCATGTTGTGTAGTGCTTAGTGTCAACTGTGCTTGTCTCATGTACCCACTCGGCCATAAAGGTCATTGGGTCAGTTGCTTACCCTCATCTTCAGCTACCTTGCAGGATTTGTGGGGAGGAGAACCATTCACTCTGGTTTTTGTTCCTTATGGGTAAAAGCAGACCATAAATGTGCTAAATAACTTGTTTTGTAATTTAATTGTAAGCTACTTTGGCTCCTGGCTGGAATTTTGGATATAAATATAATATTAGTTGAGATAATATTACTCCTTCTTTAAAGTAGGCTGCAGCCAACATAGTCCTACTCTGTACAGCTATTGGACCTAAGTTGGTCTTGTCCCTTCAGTGGGTTTACTCTGAGTTGGATACAGCACAGAATGCTTTAATTCAATAGTTAAAATTAAAAACCCAAGTGGTACCATTGTGGCAGCATGATCACATGCTCCTGTTCAGAATGTTAGTCATACTCTTTTCCAGGCTACCCCATTCCATTTCCTATCTACCTCAATTCCTTCCCAGTTTCTTCCTGCCCAAACAGGCACTTGGCATTCTACAACTACTGAGCATGCATGGTCCTCAACAAGTTGCTTTGGGTCATTCCTCCTTATGGTTCTACCCCCCCCCCAATATATATGCATGTATATATGTGTGTATGCATACACATTCATACTTGTGCAGTATTGTGTTTCTTCCAAGCCTGCTAATACCTCCTTCTTGTGTATGAATGGTGGTGTTTTGACTTCAGAAGGACTGGCACTTGGAGAATTGAGTTTGCTATTAGTATATGTGAAATTCTATTTCAGGCATACGTTCGCTTTCTTCCTCTGCCTGTTTAAGTAAACAGACTTTAGGTCGAGGTGTCAGAAACCTCCCGACGCATTGATTTTAGACTAGAACCTTACCAAAAATACAAAAATGAAGGCGCAAAGCCATCTTTGTCTCTGTCTACTGCTGTCTTACTCCTTGTTTCCATGTGAACGGTGAGTGGAATGTGGCAAACTGGATAGAAATTTCAAATTAGGGATGACTTAAAAATCTTTTTTACCCTATTTCTTTCTTGTCAGGCCCCTGTTACCATGGGAACTGGTTCAGAAAGGCAGCGGGTAGTCAGCGGTTGAGTGAGAAGTGTTACCCGCTACACTTGGATTCTAGCTGCCTGTTGAGCAAGATTTCAAGCTTACCAAAAAGCACAGCCTATGAGATAAAAAAAAAGGAAAAAAAGATGAAGTCTTTTTAAAGGCAGAGAGGACCCCTCTAGTTGGGCTACCCACATTCCATGCCAAAGAAAATTTGAATCCTTCGCTGAGAAGTGTATGAATTAAGCAAATATTCATGCTTTCTATATCCTTGCAACAATTTCAATCCACTAATCTTGAACTGGGCAGGACTTAGGATGCCTTGTGTTCCACCTGAAAGGGGTTGGTGCTGTTTTATTTATTTATTAAAGTATACACCACCTTTTCTTGAAATTCCCAGGTAGGTTTACAACAATTTCTGTGCAAAACAATACAATACAATACAACACAACCAGGATGTGGGTGTGTGCAAATTAAAAGCCTTGCAATAGGGGCAAATGCTATAGAAGCTCACTCTGATCCTTTATTGGGGACCTCTTCTCAAACACTCACAAAATCCAGACTGAGTTGCCCCACCCTATGACCCAAGCAAAAGGCTGGTTTGGGCTTTTCCTGAGAATTCACAGGGCATTGACTACATATATTCAAGCCTACCTCTGTATCTTAAGCACTAAAAATAAATCTTTATGGAAAGAAGCTTACCAGGTTGCCCATTTTCCTGTGTCCAAACATAATGCCAAATGGTTACACTCCTGAACAGCCATAAGCTTTGGACTTGAACGCTCCTTCCTCCATTCCCTTTACACATATTGTGAGTAGATGGATAATAGGTGAAACCTATGCCCTTGCCAAGCTCGGTCCTAATAGCAAATATTTTTTGCAGCTAACCAGGAACCAAAGCTTCTAATCCTTTCCCCCTTTATTTAAGTACCCTTCACCATATGGTCCCATGGCTTCACCTTCAAAAACATAGTAAAAGAGGTACGTCTTCACCTTCCTCCTCAAAGAGTGTAATATGGAGGCGAGACTCAACCTTGCATTCAAAGAGCAGTGGGGAGAGGAATGCCTGAACACTACTGGTAAGTTTCTATGGACTGCTAAACTCAGAAAGCAGACCCATGGGGCTGAGGGGAGTTGTAGCCCAAATCCTGTAAAAGAGACCAGATTTGGAGAAGCTACTGAAGGTTTATGACAGTTAAGCCTTATAATATGAGGATAATTTCTTCTTCTCTTATTAAGAAATTGCCAAAGTGTTCTTTCTTGTTTTTTCTTCATGACTGTTCCTGATTTCTCTCTGAATGGCATCTGTTTTAATTTGTATGTGGTATGTAATATAGCAATAGGTGCAGAGTAGATAATAATAATATTTATTATTATTAAATAAGAATAACCTGGCACCTGCAAGGGTGAAACTTATTTTTTAAAATCATTTCTTATGAAAAGTTTTCAACATAAAATTCAATAAAAATCCCACCAACCTAGAAAAGAAAAAAGGGAAAGAAGGAAAAATAAGGAAATGAAGGAAATAAGGAAGAAGAGAAAGAAAACAAAAAGGAGATTGCAAAACCCTCTGTCGAAATTATATATTAACCGTTATTCCACACATAGAAGAGTAAATCCTCCCCGCTCTCAGCTGAGAGCTGCCCCCTCTTCACCCAGCCCTGCCACCCTGGAAAATCAAGGCTGAAGTGTCTGTTAAGCTATGCCTGCTGTGTGCCCCATCCGCAAATGTTAAAATTGCAGAACTTTCACTCCATATTGCAATGTGCTTTGTGTTTTGTGAAGTTCATAGAAGCAATGAAATCTTCAGTGCACCCATTGGCTGAGAGTGGTGTGATGCCTTAGAATGTTCCATGAATATTCTTTAGCGATAGAGAATTAAGGAAGGCTACATGGAATGTTCAAGGACATTCTCTCCTCTGAGTGAAGTGTTAGAGCAGTTGAGTTGGAACTGAAAAGAAGCACCATGCTAGGAGAATCTGTGCTGGCAAGATAGGATTGCTGAGAGAGAGAAAAGAACCCAGGAGCTGAGCTAAAAAGCTCAGGATGGTACACCTTCCTCAAACAGCCAAGTGATGTAGGTTGGTGATGAGCCCAAGTGAGCATTTGTGTCTCCCCAGTCTAAATCTACCACAGCAGGAAAAAGAAGGTGCTGGGATCAGTGGCAGACTGAGATACAGGAATCAGAGCAAATAGAAGCCTAAGGAAATGAGAGGTAAATATGATGGATAGATTATGCCAACTGATGGGTCCTGATTTTTATTTACACAACTTAAGGCATAATGTAGCATACAGTGAGAGGCCCTGGTGGCCTCAACTGGGATCCCAGTGCTGTGGAAGGAAATTCCCAGGACCTTGCGCAATTTACATTTTCACTGAGAACCCAACTCATTGTGCAAAATAGGACATGGTTGGAGGCACAGGATGAAAGACTGCACAGGTAAGGCTGGGGACTAACCTACAGAGCCGGAGATCTCCTTTTTCTCTGAAGACTACAGTTTCTTCATGACTGGCAGAGAGGTAAGTGGTGCAGCTTTTTTAAAAAAATTGTTGCATCTCTATGCTCAGGGGAAAGCTGTGACCAAACTCATGCCTCTAATGCAATATTTTTAAAGCATCAGATTCTGCTATATGAGGTCCTGCTCAGGTAAGATTGTGTCCTCCATAGCTTTTCCCTTGAACCACAAATAGCAGTTTGATATTCAGAAATTAAAGGGGGAAAGCTCTTCTTAAATGGAAAAATGTTATACACTTAGTTTGTTGCAATTATACTCACCCAGGGAGCTCAACAGTGACAGGCATAGTAGTCCCCGCCCCACCCCTCATTTACCTTTTCTTCACAACCCTACTAAATAGACTAGGTTAAGAGTTAGTGACAAGCCTCAGGTCATCCAGTGAATTTGATGGCTGAGTTTGAACTTGATTCAGTTTGCATTTAAGTAGGAACCTACCTCAATACAGGGAAACCTTTGGCCCTACAAGTGTTGCTGAGCCATGGCTCCCAACATCTCTGGCCATTGGCCATATTTGCTAGGGCAGATGGGAGTTGTAATTCAGCAATATCTGGACAGCCAAAGGTTCCCCACCTACCCAATTAACACTTTTGAAACCAACATGTCTTCTTCTTCTTTGGCGATCACTCGTAGCCGAGTAAGATTGTCTTCCATAAGCACAGTTATAACAGTGAGTCCGTAAGTGACTGTGGAGGCCAGTTCTGGATCCACACGTCCTTCCACAGTGGGGACATCAGTTTCTGGGCGGGAGTTGATCATAGTGAGGGTTTACCAAGCATGCCTTCCTCTTAGCACGTTTCTCTCTTTCGTCCTGAGTTCGAGTGTCTTCAAAGTCCATGACACCTTTGGTAAAGGCTCGTTCCAGTTGTTTCGTTCTTCAATTGGAGCGTGAAACAATATGTAACCTAAACATAGCCACCCTTCAAAATTTGCCCTTCTCCAAACTCTACAATGCAGTTCTTTTTTAAGCTTTCTGTATTGCACTCTTCCCCCTGTAGTTTCCAGCAACTGGTATTCAGAAGCATTGCTGCCTCTGACCATGAAGGGAGAGCATAGCCTCCATCATGGCTAGTAGCCATTGACTGACTTATCTTCCATGAATGTGTCTATTTCTCTTTAAAAAGTCATCCAAGTTGAGAGCCATCATTGAAATGCCTCCTTAAAGCTTTTTAAGCAGAGGTTGGGTGGCCATCTGTCATGGATGCATTAGCTGAGATTCCTGCATTCCAAGGGGTTGGAATAGATGACCCTCAGGGTCCCTTCCAACTCTACAATTCTAAGATTCTTCAGCCTAATATAAAAACACACATGTTAGGGCAAAGTATGCATAAAGATGAACATATTAAGTGAAAATAACATACAGAAGGCATTATAATAGGAAAATCAATTTGTAAAGATGTGTATCATGGGTAAAACGGCATACAGACATGTCTATATTAGGAAAATTTTGCACTAAAATGGTCTGATCAAGCAGAGTTGCGTACAAATTCTTAGGCATTAATGTCTCCCTTCAGTATTTCACAGATGAAATGGGGATGTGATTGTGCCACTCCTATCCTTGTACCAAGTATTTCTTTGGGAACTCCTGACACTCATTTTGTGGTAAGCTCACTGCCACCCACTCTGTGTACTTGTATTCATTTGCTCTGCGACAGCCTAGCCAGTCCTCCACTGATCTGAAAACCAACTGTGTTTCTGTTTGTTTGTTCCTTGTTTGTTTGGTTAGAGATATATCAGAAACGGCAAAACTACCCTACTGTGTTACTGACAGTTCAAAACAGCAGCTGTAGTGTGTGGACTTGACCAGATCCAACTCAACCTCATCCCAGTGAGATAAGCAGAAAGTTAAGGTCCAGTGGCCTGGGTGAATCATAGTGCCATGCAATTACAACACAGTCATAAACATTACAGGAAATATTGTGCATAGCACATAATGCACTCATCTCCCAACATCTGGTGAATGTCACGCTGGCTGTCCCTTCCCTTCCTTGTCACAACAGTAGGAGCAAAAGAGGGCATTGATTTACCAAGGACCAGTGAGCAGGAGGAGGAAAGATGTGGTGAACATGCAGGCAGTCAACACCTGGCCTGCCCCATTCAGTCACCCATTGAATAGCATGAGAGACCTACATAGTCTGGCACCGGGCTGGGTTCTGCCTTCCTGACAATTGGTGGCAATTGCTAATTAAATTAGAGTTGATCCTTGGAGTTGAGGCAAGCTTCTAATTTCACATGTGAAGCAATATCAACAACAACTTGCAAAAAGAAAAGGTAGGTAATGCTTTCTTGATGGCATTTGCAGCTTGAACTGTGGCTTAGAATTTGGGGGAAGATGTTTCCTCCCTCTCTCCTGATGTGGGGTGGGGTAGGAGTCATCCAGTGATGTGACTGGCAAGGCATTTGGGAAAGTCAGCAAGAACACACTTTTTATTCTATGTACTTGGTTTGAAATGATTCACAAGCTGATTTGTATTGTACGTATTTGTGTGTTGCTTGCTTATATATATATGACTATGTATAAACTTCTTAAAGAGTTATATTAAGTAAGGTATAAATAAAATTGTAGATTATACACCATGAAAATACACAAAACAATTTAAGAAGCAAACAATACATACAAATATCAGTGCTGATAAAATCAGTAAAACTTTGAAACAAATATAAGTAACTAAATTATATGTCTGTGTGGAAAGTATTTTGTAAAAAGTAATAAATAAATGCAATTAATAATTCACCTCACGCAATGCATAATTTGCTGCCACAAAATACAGTTGGTGGCCACTAGCTTGTACAGCTTTAAAGGATTGTTAGATAGCTTAATGGGGGGATAAGGGTAGCAGTAGCTACTAGGCGTGATAGCTAAATGTTTCCAACAGGATCAGAGGCAGTTAATTATGGTGTGGAGAAGCCTGTCTCATGAGACTCATGGTCATCCAGCCAGATGGATATTGGAAGATACGGGAAAGAAAAAATGATGTAGTACATTCCACAGTGCATAGTTGGCATTCATTCCCACAGGATGCTCCAATGGCCATGAACCTGAATGACTATAAAAGGGGGCTGGACAAATTCTCATGGAGAATAAGGCTGTTGATAGCTACTAGCCAGGATGCATAGGCTTAGATGGCTGTGGTTTATCTCTGAATTCCAGGCGCTGAGGAACACAAGTCCTGCTTAGGGGCTTCCCATGAGCATCTGGGAATTTGAGGTGGAGAATGACCCAGTGTTCTCCCTCCACTGTCAGAGACCGTTTGCTTCTGAAAACCTGCTTGTGAGCTTTCCATAGGTTGACCACAGTGAGAAAAGGCTCTTCCCGAATAGTGCCCTGTGCATACTGATCTAAACATAGTGGAACGTACTGATTTAAAATGCATAGAGTTTCACTGTAAGATTTCATTAATCAGATAACCCCAGTGTGAACATTTTCACACTATTATTGACAATAGTGAAAGCCTTGTATTCTGAGAAACACCTCAGAATATGATTGTGAGTGTGTGTATGTGTGTGTGGGCGGGGGGGGGGGGTGATTTAGTGATAGATGGCTTCTCCTCCTCAAGGGGAAAAAAACAATTTTGCCCCGCTTCTACCATTTTTCTTTTTGGCATATAATATCAATAACTAAAATGTCAGAAAGTTTCTGGTGCTCATTATTTCTTTCCATCTGTGGCCAACAGACAAATTCCTTTTATTAATGTATGCCTTGCTACCTTATTCTTCTTGGGTTTGGATAGCTCCTTGTTTTGCTTTGTTTTTGGTATTAAAAATACACCTTATTACAAAACATAAAATATGTGGTTCAGTGGTAGCCTGTCTGTTTTGTAAGGTATCAGGACAAAAACGCCTTTGCATAGGGTTTTCTGGTCCAAATGACATTGAAATATAACTCTCATCTGCCCCTGCCAGCATAACCAATGATGGTGGAATGGGATGGTAGAAGATGTCCAGGAAAAACCTCTGGATCAGGGTGTCCCAAACTTGAGTCTCTACGTGTTTTTGGACTACAATTCACATCATCCCTCACCACTGGTTCCTATTAGCTAGGGATGATGGGAGTTGTAGTTCCAAAACAGGTGGAGACCCAAGTTTGGGAAACTCTGATCTGGAGGGTCACGGGTTATCCCCCCCCTTCCTTTATTTTAATAATGTATATACCATTTGCTACAATTGTTTTTAAGCTGTGTTCAATAGGGATACAGCATAATAGTTGTTAAAATTAACCACAAAACAGGGTGGGGGGTGTCACAAAATGCCTGTTGAATTAAGAGTAAGCTTTACCAAGTTCTGGAACACTTGGAACATACTACGTGGGCTACAACTCCCATCATCCCTCACCATTGACCATGTTGTCTGAGTTTGATGGGAGTTGGAGCCCAACAACATCTGGAAGGTGCCACATTGACTAGCCCTCTGCTCAATGGTCTGATCTCTGCATGTCTGCCCCCTGCATGTCTGATCTCAGCCAAAAGGGAGTTCCACTGAACTGAACCCACAACACTAAGCACACAATTCCTAGTGGATATAAGCCACATGTCTGAGCCAAGGGAAACTCCTCCAAAGACCTTGTGATCAGGCAGGAGTATAAGGCATCAGGTGGTCCTATAAAGTACCCTGGACGCAACTTGTTGAGGGTCTTGCAAATTAATACAAGAACTTGGCTTGGTGCTGGAGTTAGATCAGTACTTGGGATGGGTAGGAAAGCAGAGGGGTACCATTTCTTCTCAAGCAGACCTTAAACCTTCCCACTTCTTTTCAAAGGACAGCAGCCCCACTCCCTTATCCCTTATTTAGACTGCTTGAGAGCAGAAGGAAGTGGAAAGCTCCTTCCCTCATGCATGCTAAGGGTAGATCTTTAAGTTGCAAGAGTGTCAGGACACAGCCCCATAACCCCAAAGGGGTACACTGGCACTCTCACCCTCAGGCCAGAAATGTTTGAATTTAAAATGGCAGGCAGCTGGACTCTTGACTGCCAATGCAAGTGCGCCTTTCCACATGCATCTCCACCTATTGCTGCGGTACCTATGGGGCATATTTGCTGTCATTTGTAGTCCCCCTGGGCTCTGTTGGGACCCAGACCTGTGCCCCATAGTTGGACATCATTGCACCACTATGGTGTTCTCAAATTATTCAGGCAGTGCTGCAAGTGTGCCCTCTTTTCAGTTGCTGAAGGATGTGCTCCTTTTGTTGAAAGAATCCTGTTCTGTTTAACTCTTCGGGGTGGGAAGCAATTTTGCGAATTATTTTATAGTGATTGGTTTCCATTTCAGTGAGATAAAGTGTCTCTTAAGTAGCAAACAGAAGGAAGGAATAGCCTTTTAATATGTCTTATATTTGACTTGACATATATATGAGAGCACCTGACTTAGCGAATTGAATTTTGGAACCATAGAGCAGATATAAGTTGTACTGAAGAGCTCTTACCAGTTTCTGTCAGGCTTTTCTGGAGTGCTAGCCGTGAGAAATTGCAGTCTGTATGTTGATGTTAACCTCTCCCCTGCAAAGCGCTACGAGATATTCGGGCAATCGCTGGAACATGAGAAACTAATCACATTTTTGTTCACACTCCCTTGTCCCCTCTCGAGTGCAGCATCCCATTTTGTTTACTGTTTACACAAACCATAACTTGCCGTGATGTTCAAATCGAAACATCATGGTTAGCATGTGAATTGGAAACACCACTTCAAACCATATTTTCCGATTCTGTTCTGGAAGGCAGGTGTTAACCATAGTGGTCCAACCTGAGCACAGCATCAAATTATGGTTGGTACTAAGCACAGATGGGGTGGGAAGCTGAGATGGAATAGAGAATGCTTGAGTCCAGTGCTGAATTTGCAATCCTCCTGTGCTTTGGTTGATTGCCTGAACTGAATGTTTACTTGCTACCTCATTTGAAAAAGTGCAATGTTGAAACAGTCTTCAGCTAAAAAGAAGTCAAAACAGTTGTCACACACACACACACACACACACACACACAGTTTTCTGTTTGATTGTTTCTTTAGAAAAAATAAAATACTGAAGCATTTCAAAGTTATGTTTTGTTTTTGTTTTTAGAAGAGTTTGGATTATCACTACCCTAAGGAGTCTCAAAGCAGCTAACAATCTCCTTTCCCTTCCTCCCCCACAACAAACACTCTGTGAGGTGAGTGGGGCTGAGAGACTTCAAAGAAGTGTGACTAGCCCAAGGTCACCCAGCAGCTGCATGTGGAGGAGCGGGGATGTGAATCAGGTTCACCACTGCTCTTAACCACTATAGCACGCTGGCTGTTTTTAAACTTCATTCTGTTTTATAAATACTGTTAGCTGTTCTGGATTCTTTATGAGAGAGAGCAGGGTACAGTAGGAGGAGAAGGATGCAATTTTGACACAAAAAAACAACAAGGAAAAATGTAACCAACAGGTTTTCCAAGTCATTGCTGGCCTTTCCTAATAATCTTACCATTGAAAGTAGCAGACTAAAAAGAGGCAGACAAATCTGTCCCTATATAAGTGTCTGGGTGGAAAATGTGCCTGTACATATTTTGCTGCCTTTGGTGGAACAGCAAATCATGTTCCACTCCAAGTCAAAGTACATACTACCCTAGCATTTTGGTACCCAAAACAGCAGATTCCTCAAGTGCGCCTCCTTGAGCCAACTGTAAAAATACAGTAAGTAAATTAAGTAAGGAAAAACTTGCTGTCCTTCTGTGACACTCTGAATCTACTGCCTGGAAAGGCTGGCTCTGAGAGAGACGTCTGAAGAAAGTCAATTTGCGACGCTCCCTCTTCCATTACTGTTTTATTATTATGTATTGCTACTTTTGAACAAAATTCAACTTCTGGTGAAAGATGGTGTTAAGATGTGTTTGTTTGCTACTCCACAGTTACTTGCAGCTAACAGTGTTTTGGCTTAAAGTGCCCGTTGAGCAAAACCTTTTCTTATTACCTTTTTTGGGTACTACTATGAAAAGTGGAAAAGTGGCTTTGCTTAGGTGTTTACTGCAAATTGCGGTATAGGTAATGGCTGATACTGGCTTAACATTCATTCTGTCAGGAGAAATGCATGTTTTCTGTCCTTTGTTGGCATCCTGTCTTGAGAAACAGTGGACAAGTGTGCCATCGGGGGTAAAGTCAAACCATTTGAGAGTTACAGCACCTGTTGTGGCTGTTGAGACCAATACAGCTTTATTGCAGTAACAGTTGTTATTACTATTACTATTACTATTATACGAGTTCACAGCATAAAAAGACAAGTGAACAACACAAAGTGCATAATTAAAACAAGAGCAAAAATAAAACAATACCATCTCCCACAAACACCTTTAAAAAGATATGGGATGTTTACCAGCCAAAGGCCTAGTTTAGGATGAGAGAGATAAGTTCCTAATAATTTTAAATTGAGTTTCCAATAAATCCAGTACATTTATCTCAGTTTCTTTCTTCTTCTCTTTGAGCCCTGCTGTACAGAACATACATTTCGGGACACAGCAAAACTTGTGGGCATTATTCCTTCTGAGGGTTAATGACTTGAAGCACTTCTCCCCCCCCCCCATGCGCCCCCTTTTCCTAGCCAGCTTGAAATCTTGGGTAATTATATTACAATTACAATTGGATCACATTACAGTTTTTTAATGCTGGAATATTTGTTCCTTTTCCTCTTGGAATATAGAATGAGTGTTAATGCATAAGTAATGGAATGTTGACATGTTACAGTGACAAGCCAGTTGATTAAAAGCTGCAGTATAAGAATAGCTAGCTTCAGCCCCAGTCGAGGGAAGCAGTAGGAGGCCAGCTTGTGTAGGTTCACTAGCTAGATGACTTTTGTTTTTTGGGGGGAAAACACCAATCTTTTTAATACCAGATAATAAGTTCACACACTTTGCTTAAGATTGCTCTGTGGGCCACTGACACTCTCAGGTAACTAGTGCAGAGAATTGCAGCTTGAGTGCAGGAACTTGGAGGCCCCAATTCAAATCTCAGCCCACCCACTGAGTTGAGCATCAGCAGACCATTATATTTGGGTCTGCAACGTAGGGGTGATACTAAAAAATACAGGTTTCGCAAGAATGCTGAGGATTACAGAAATAATGTATGTGAGGATTATGGGTATAATGTGTGTGAATTAGTGCTTTGCTGAAATCTTTCCTCTGGTTTTTCAGTGTTTCTTCCATTTTTCTGCCTCATTCTCAAGGCACTTTAGATTATTGTTCAGTGACAGGTTTTGAGCTTACAATTCCAAGGTGGCCAAGGGTGGCTTACAAAAATCAATACTACGATTGTCCCTGTCTTCAGTCTAAAAAGGCATGGCATATGAGGAAAAGGGTGGGGGTGGGGAAGCAAAGCTTAAACACAATTTATTAGAAGACAACAGTCCTTGTTGTATATGTATATATGCTCAGGTGTTCACCTGGAGGCACAAGGATTAAACCATGCAAATCCCCACATGCAACTTCCTCCAGGTATGTGGACTCTTCAGAGCTTGATATGGGGCTTAATATGGTAGCTTGATTTGGTTGCTGAGTTTCCAGAATACACATAAAAAACCCAAAGCTGCTTTGCTTGTGCTGTATGAAGAAAGATTGCAGCGTTTGGGACTTTTTAGTTTAGAGAAAATGTGAGATAGGAGTTTATAAAATTATGAGTGGCAAGGAAAAAGTGCACAAGGAACAGTTTTTCTCCTTTCAAAACACTAGACCTGGAAGAATTATGGACAGATAAACGAAACAACTTCTTCATGCAGCACATAGCTGAATTATGACACTCGCTCTTGCAGAAATAATAATACCATAGAATTGTAGAGTTGGAAGGGACCCAAGGTTCATCTAGTCCAACCCCCTGCAATGCAGGAATCTCAGCTAATGCATCCATGACAGATGGCCATCCAACTGTCTGCTTAAAAAGCTTTAAGGAGACATTTCAATGATGGGTCCCAACTTGGAAGACTTTAAAAGAGAAATAGACACATGCATGGAGGATAAGTCCGCCAATGGCTACTAGCTATGATGGAGGCTATGCTCTCCCTCCATGCTCAGAGGCAGCAATGCTTCTGAATACCAGTTGCTGGAAACCACAGGGGGAAGAGTGCTCTTGCGCTCAGGTTCTGCTTTTGGGCTTCCAATAGTCATCTACTTGGCCACTGTGAAAATAGGATGAGGAACTAGATGGGCCATTGGCCTGATCCAGCAGGCTCTTCTTATGTTCCTTTGTTAGATAGCAAGAGCTGTGACGGCCACTGATTTGCCAGTGCAAGGATTTATTCTACTGACTTGCTCTGCATGATCCCAATGAAGTTATGCCTGTGCCAGCAGTAGTGGGTTCACTCACAGCTGTTGTGTTGGGGACAGTCAAGAAGCATATGAGCAGGGTCACAGCATCCATAGGCAACCGTCCTTACCGTATGCTTCGCAGTGTGATAAGCTGTAATGTGTAGCTTCCCCCCACCTCTCTCCCTGGAAAGCCACAGTTAAACATTTGCTTCTCATTAGCTAACAGTCCAGCTGAGCAAAACAAATTCTCTTGTCATTTTAGTAGCTGATTGGGGCAAACGTGCCAGCATTAACGTGAGCATTTTATAGGTGAGAACTCCAGCAAATGTTTGATTCTGGCTTTTTGTTGTTTTCTAGATGTAAGAAGGCAAGGACCAGGAACAACTAAGGGGAGCACTGCAGGATAGATGGACTGCAGACAGGGATAGGATGATTTCCCTCATGTTCACACTTAACTTTAGTTCTTTGCATTTATGCAGCAGTTTTCAATTAAACAAGAAGCATATTTGTGAAAATTCATCATGTTTTTGCAAATTCTTTCTAATACAGTAGACCCTCTGAATACGAACTTAATTAGTTCTGGGGGTCCGTACATACCCCAAAAAGTCTGCATCTAGAGGCACCGCTTCTGTGCACACACGCGGCACGATAAAGTGCTTCTGTGCATGCATGCGGTGCGCAGAGCACTTCTGCGCATGGGCAAAGCGAAACCCGGAAGTATACACTTCCAAGGTTGCCGTGTTCACAACCCGAAAGTTACGTTACCCAAAGGTAACCTAACCCTAGGATCCACTGTACATGGATTTGTACACAATTTTGCCTAATATACACATTTTTGCAAAACAATTTCTCCTAAGATTCATTTTCCCCTAATTTAATATATTTTTAATATTTTTTTTACTAATATGCACATCTACACATTTTTTTACATTAGTGTATACATTTTTGTACATACTGCTTAGCTGGAAAAGTGTGAATTTCAAAAGATGGCTGTATTTTGTTTCTCATATTGTTTCAAGAGTGCAAATTATGTAGGTTTGCTTTTAAATGCAAACCAAATCCAATTTCTCCCCATCCCTAATTACGACCATTGTTCTTTGAAGGTGTGACAACTCACATCTTGAGGCTCACCATATTGAAAGCTTTAATTAGAAATTATTGAGTGTTGGCTGTTTAATGGAATAAATCAGGCTTCCCTACCCTAGCTTTCACTCATAGGTGGTGGGGTCTACTTCTGGGAGCGGAACGACATTTTCTTTCCTCATTACTCTTTGCAACCCTTATAAAATTGCAAAGCATTTCAGTTTTCCAGCATATTTTATATAAGTCATGGTGCTTGATCCTCCATGGTCTGTTGTGGTCCTTGGTCCTCCATGGTCAGTGTGGTGTAGGGGTTAAGAGTGGTAATCTGGTGAACCAGGTCCGCGTCTCTGCTCCTCCACATGCAGCTGCTGGGTGACCTTGGGCTAGTCACATTTCTTTGAAGTCTCTCAGCCCCCCTCACCTCAGAGTGTTTGCTGTGGGGGAGGAAGGGAAAGGCGAATGTTAGCCGCTTTGAGACTCCTTAGGGTAGTGATCAAGTGGGATATCAAATCCAAACTCCAACTCCTACTCCTACTCCTCTTCTTCTTCTTGTAGGGCTGCCTCTGAAGGCAGTTCAATTGCACCCTGGGGCATTGTGTGTTTTGTGTTCTCATTTTGTATTTTTATGTTGTGAAATGCTCTGTCATCTTTGGATGACAAATTTAGGTGGTGGTGGTGGACCCTTCACCTGTTGCTGTTGAAGATTTGACTTTGCAGTAGGAGATTAAGATTTGCTTGTTTTTATAGGATACTGCTTCCCACAGACTGATGGATAGACCCACCTTAACCCTATAGAACAGCAGGTGTGGTGAGGGACATGGGTACATTTCCTGTGGGTGTTAAAAAAATAGGCTTGTCTCAACCCTTTATGCTAAATGTCCAGTTCTCTATTTGTGTTATTTCCTACCTCCACTTCTTCAAAGCTTAGTTTCAGCACTGATGAACTGAGGAATTAAGAGACCATTACAAGGTCACAAACAGACCTCACAGGCAAGATCCAGGGGAAGGAAGTACAAACCCAAATCACTTCTAAGTTAGAAGCTTTTGCTCAATGCACATTTATAAAGGTTATTTCCATAAAAAATGTGACCTCCATTTAAGGGTGGCTTCAATTTCTCTCTCTCCCCTCCCCTCTTTCCGAGAAGCTGAAACTAGGAAGTACTATTACTGCTTTGTCTGCAGTTTGAAGCAGAAGGTGTTCTTCTAATCATTATCCTGGAAGCTGAGATCCCATTCTACAGCTTGAGCTGAAATACACGGCTTGTTAATTAATGGGAAACCCAAACTCTTTCAGCTCCCCATTAAATACCACCTTTATGAAAAGACAAGTCTCCCCGCTCCCCATCCTCACTGCTGAAAATGTAGCTGGCTGTTTTAATCATTTCTTGCTGCTCCTTCATTCTCCATAGCAGATGAGGCGTCTGCGACGAGGGGGAGAAAACCTGGTAATGAGCAGAATGTATAAAATAAAACACTGGTACGGCTTTGTAGGCAGACTGGCTAAGTACAGTTGCAACAAAATAGCTTGTTCAAATGGATTGATCTTTCGCATTGTCTACTGGAAGGATTGTGCTGGCGCTTGTCATCACAAGTGTAAATGATCTCATCTGCACAGTTCGTTTCACAGTGTCACTTTATGGTGTCTGTGGCTGGAGGAATGAGACAAAAAGTGAATGTGGTTTCCACACACACCGTCCCTTGTTCTCCTGCTGCCAAAGTGAGATCCATATTTTTCTGCAGGGGGGTGTCTTGCCCCCTGCCATCAGCAAACATCAGTGGCTTAGTGGTTTTAATTTTCTCTCTCTTGTGCACCTCTTGCGGTCTAATAGACTGGTTAACACTATTTGATTAGCTTCCTACAAAGATTAGGTTCAAGGTTTTTGTATTAGTTTATGAGACCCTGAGCTTTGAGTCAGGCAGCACACAGTGTGTGGGATGGGCTAGATCAATTCTCATTGATGCACTAGTCTTCTCCTTGCGGGGTGCTGATTGCCTAGGGGAGCTTTCCACAATGGCATCTGGCACTGAAGTGGTTTAGTCTGTTATGCTGCCTCATTTTCTTTCAATAAGTGGGTCAGACCCCAAGATCTGAAATCTTGATCCGGACTCACTGTGTGGGCTTGAGGAAGCTGTATGTTCTCATCCTTAGCTGCCCCTCCCCCAAAGAAAGCAGTAAATGGGGTGTTGTGTATTCTTTGGAAGTAAACATTATGAAGATTGTGGAGCACTGTAAATTTTAGTGTTGTAGAAACGTTAAGCTGTAGCATCTCCAAGGATTGGGTCATTATTAAAATAATTACTCAAAGCGTTCTTGTCTGTTGAGAGCTCGTGTGTTTGATGGGGCATGGATAGTATGAACAAGCACTAAAATTATCTTGTGCTAATAAATAAAGAGATTTTAGAAAACATTTTAAGTACCTTAACGTAGTCAAAATTTCCCACACATGTCTCACAATATTCTAAAAGAAATAAATTACAATAGCTTTGAACATTTTTTAAAACTATGTAAAAGAAAATAATGGAGTTGTCTTCTTCTTTGGCAATCACTCGTGGGATTGAATTTACACAACATCTTAACAAGCTCATCGAAAAAATCTGGGAGAGAGAGGAGATCCCAACAGGCTTTAGGGATGCCAAAATTATCAACCTTTTTTTAAAAGGTGATAGAACGGACTGCAGAAACTATTGACACATCTCTTTATTAGCTGTGGCCGGCAAAAGTCTTGCAAGGATCTTAGCAAACTGTCTCCTAACTATATCCGAAGTTACCCTTCCTGAATCCCAAAATGGAGTTGTAGAGGAAGTGCTAAAATTTCAGAGCAGTATTGAATTATACCCTTAAGATTAAATTATGTTAACAGATTTTAATATTGAATTATTACATTGTTGTAACTCACCCTGGGAACATGGTGAAGGGTTGGTAAGAACAGCTTCTTCTTCTTCTTCTTCTTCTTCTTCTTCTTCTTCTTCTTCTTCTTCTTCTCTTCTTCCTCCTCCTCCTCCTCCTTTCTATCTTCATTACCTTAGGGAGACCCAACAATTTTTATCCAACAATTTTTATAGTGAGCTGTAGCCCACTATACTACTCCATTGTATCCGTGGAGAAATTGCAACCTATATGGAAGCATCAAATTTTGTTCTCTCAGCAAATCTGTTGAGGTAAGATGTGCCAGGGAAATTGAGACTTTTAAAGGTCAATCAGCAAGCCCTGTGATTGGTCAGTGAGTCTCCCACCCCTGTACCAAAGTGGCCCTTCATGGGCCAGTAAATGAAAAGAAAGGGACAGGTTGATCAGCACGTGTGATCTTTTTTTTTTAAAAAAATGTATTTTGGCTCATTAGTGACTAAAAGGCATTCTTAGCACCACTTCAAAAAGTAGCTTTAGAGATTTGATGTCCTAGAATCCTTTCCTAGTTGGTTTGGATAGCTCTCAGGCAGATTGATTTCTGATTTTATGACACAGAAGACCACAAGAGCAGCTCTCACCTTCATCTAATAGTCTTATTTGGCTCTGCTAAAATCACTGGAAATTGCTTCTAAGTAAGACACTTAAGGTCAGTGTGCTAGATGATTTAAAGGATGCTTTGGATAATGCAGTAAATTATTGGTCTCCCAAAGGTATTTGTGGTAGGGCCAAGCTGAAAAAGTGCATGAGGCTTTCCTATGAGGAAAAAAAAAATCTGTGGCAAAAAGGTGCATTTGACTATTTCTCAGTATTTGCTCCCAAAGGTGTGTGGTCCTCAAAGTGAGGGCAATTGTGTGCACATGATTCTGAATGCTAAGAATGGAAAATGCAAATTTGTTGATCTGTGAAATATTGCCCTCTCTCACAATTGTTGCGTCATATTGCCCATGTTCAGTTGTTGTGTAGCCAATCAGATTACCTATGCAGTCTTGGTAAGTCACCATGTTCATTATTGTCTGGGATCGCTGTCCACTAAGATGACTGTCAGGTTTTGTTTTACTTTTCGAACGGTGGTGCAGCAAGTCAGAAAATGAAACCCAGTGATCAAGGTAAGTCAGGTAGGTTACACTTTCACCACAAAACTAAAATTATTGGACTTCTGAGCCCCATTCAGATCTTCTTTGTGCTAGGGATGGATGGATCTCTCCATTCACGATTTTGCACATGTACGTTCCAAGGTTCTGTCTTGTTTCTGCATTCATTTGTGTGGGTATCTTAATAAAAAGTATCAGTGAAGACTCTATCACAAAGTGTGTATTATTTGCTTACATGTTTTCTCAATAAAGGTAAAGGTACCCCTGCCCGTACGGGCCAGTCTTGACAGACTCTAGGGTTGTGCGCTCATCTCACTCTATAGGCCGGGAGCCACCGCTGTCCGCAGACACTTCTGGGTCACGTGGCCAGTGTGACGAAGCTGCATCTGGCGAGCCAGTGCAGCACACGGAACGCCGTTTACCTTCCCGCTGGTAAGCGGTCCCTATTTATCGAACTGCTAGGTTGGCAGGCACTGGGACCGAACGACGGGAGCGCACCCCGCCGCAGGGATTCGATCTGCCGACCATGCGATCGGCAAGTCATAAGCACAATTCCACTTGCCCACAGTGCCACCCGCATTTCTCAATATAAGTATGTAAATACGTATGTGTTTTATGGCACATTTTGGTATGCCTTTTATGGCAGGAACTGTATTGCAAATCACCGAGTATTTTGAAATCCAAGGAGAAATATGCTACAAGATGTGGATCATGGGGTGAATTCCTCAAGCTTACCTGGATAATACATTAAAATGCATGGAGGCAAAGCAAGTGGAATTGTGCTTATGACTCTGCCTCCTCATTTGCATTCAGTGTGATGTCTGCAAAGGGACTCATAGATTCATACAGGTGCAGATAATCCATATGATCAGCTTTCCTATGCAATCAGGGGTCCGACTTGCATGAAGCAACTGTACATGCATAGCTGTATTATTTGTTTGTTTGTTTGTTTGACCATCCTTTATCTGAAGATTGCAGGCTGATTCACAACATAAAAATACAAAACAAGAACACCAAATACATAATAAAAATAATTCCAAATAAAACCAAAAGCTCTCCCTTCCATAAACACATTCAAAAGTCCATAGAATGGCCTGGTTATAGAGAAACATTTTTGCCTGGTGCCTAAAGGTATGTAATAAATGCACCAGGCAAGCCTCCCTAGGGAGAGCATTCCACAAGCGGGGGGGTGGGGGTGGGCACAGCAGAAAAGGCCCGTTCTTGTGTTGCCGCCCTCCCAGCCTCTCATGGAGGGTGCTCATGAAGAAGGGCCTTAGATGATCATCGAAGGTCTAGGTCTGAGATTCTGGCACAGCAGCTAAGCCAAGGTTTGGATGATGTGTTGTTCTCCTCCATAACCATGAGTTGTAGCCAAAGATTGTTCTTGGCTACAGATCATGGCTAAGGAGAAGAGCCTAACCTCAACCCCAGGTCTGGATGATGTGCTAAGAGAAACTTTGGCTTAGCTGCTGTGCCAAAATAAAAAGATTGGGGAGGAGCCAAGGCCATTGCAATCTCCATCCTCGGAATGAGAACATTTCTTACTAAGCCATTGTTTGGCTTAGCATTGTGTGCGAACATGGCCGCTGTTGATTTACACTGATGATGATGGTGTAAGAGAGCTTCATGTGTTTGTATATGATTCTTAATATTAATCAAGATGCTGCAAACTTGGTTGCTAGGTTTGTCCTCAATTTGCCTGTCAAAATTGAAAATATCTTGCATAATGACTAGGATGTAAGTGCTTCCATTTTCAATAGACTTGCATGGCACTTAACTAGATAACATCCCATTAGTAGGTAGATTTGTTGTGTATTAAGCTACCTAGACATCTAGTTATGAGGGGCAGATACATACATGCATGCATACATATATAATTTTATTTGTATGACACCTTTCCACCATTCAAACCATGCTCAAGGCAACGTAAAAAAAATACATAAATACAACATAACAAAAGTAGTCATAAACAATAAATCAACGTTAAAAATATACAACCAAACTGAACAATTTTCACATAAATCACGGCAGGATTTAATACAAAGTTACAAAACAACAACAACAACAAGACTCCAAGCCAAAGGGTCTGTTGAGCAGCCTCACCTTTTGTAGCTGGAGTCAGTCAAGGCCCCACCCTCCCAGGCCAGGTGGAATAAGGCCTGCAGGACAGGGAGCAAGTGTTCTGAAACTCACAGCCAAGATGGGAGATGATTCTTGGTACTGAAATCTTAAATAAGAAAACAACCACATTACTTTGAGGTGTATTAAGTAATAAAAGCCCCCAACATTTTATGCAGCCCTCTTTACCATATTTGTTTTTCTTGCCTGCAATGTGTATCAAAATTTAAATTCACAGTTAATTGGATTTCTTTTGCTTTTAGTGCATGCAACACGTTAGATTATCTTTATCAATATGCAGGAGGCATACAGCTTTGTGAATTGCAACTTCAGAGGCATCAGTTCTGTTTTTATGAGCCTAATTTTTTTATTCTTTTGTATGCCATGCTGAAAACATCTCCCCATGTGCTAAAACATAAGCTCATGATACTATTTATCTGCTTCCCTTCCAGAAGGATTCACTCAGCAGGTGCTGCAGGATACACTCTTGTATCGTTCAGAACAGAACATCTGCTGCCTCACCTTATTTGTTTTTGTTTTTTTAAAACCACAGGGCATTAATCCACTTTCGTACTCTGAGCCATCTAAGTCTATGCCATAGGTTTCCAATGTGGAGCCCATGGACACACATGTGCCTACAGAGGCATTTCTTAATGCCCACAGCAGTGGTGGAGCTTCATGCTCTGGCACCAGGGGGTGGAGAGCAGGCGGGGGTCGTGGCATGCCGCCTGCGGAGCCGCGATGGCACCCCATGGGATTGCATTGCCGGGGGCGGTGCACTCCTCACACCACCTCTGCCAGTGGCCCTCAGGGTCCCATCTCCCCACTGAAATTCAGCTTGAAAGAAGCCTTCTTTAACCAAAAGATGACTTTCTTCAAGCCTGATCACTGCATGGGGGCAATTTCAGGCAGGTCTGGGGAAGGGAGAGTTGTGGCATGTGTGTGGTGCCCCAAACAATTGTTCTGGTTTGCAAATCTGCAGCCCCTGTTTTTCTACTTCCTTCCATTATGTCGATTTCATTCTTTTTTCTTAGGTCTTGACCTCCTCTGGTAAGCAAGTATTTTTACACTCCTTTGACACCTCAGGCCTACCTCTAGGTTTGAGGGAGTCTAGGGCAAGGTGCCTTTTGTGTGTCTGTGTGTGTTTAGGTGACGTTGTCAGTGGTGTTCCCCTGCCTGTAAGCTTGGCAGACAGCATGTGATGAATGTGGCAAATAGCCCAGCAACAGCAATAAGAGATCTGCAGTAATGCTGTTGGAAGCATTTGATGCTCTTGATATATGTATGTCTCAGGAAACACTGATGATGTTTGGTTAAAAACGTCGCCTGCCACCTTAGGGTTGCAGCTGGCATACCAGCCTAGCTAGAGAAACCTGACCTTGCCTCAGTAATCTTTGCATTGGCACATCTAGCACAAACTACTTTGGTGTGCTTTATGTGGGGCTGCCTTCAAGGCAGTTCAGAAACTTCAACAGGTTCAGGACATTGCTACCTGGTTTCTTGAGGGCTATGGGTATTCAGAGCATGTGACATCAGTTCTGCCATATTTGTTGCCACTGCATTCCTGGGGTCAGATGAGAATGCTGCCACCCAGCGTGAGGCAGGTGCAAGTGTAGCAACAGCCACACAAAACATTGAGGAGTTTTAAGCAAGTCCCTGATTATTCCTTTTGCTAGCAGGTCTCCCTGTCATTACTGATCAGAGGAGGCTCACTTTTTCCATTTGAAGGAAGAATTTTAGACCCAAGGCACTTCCTTCAAAGTGACTCCCTGTAACCATTGGGAAGTAGTACGTTATTGTGAGCCCCTTTGAAGGTGGACTCCCAGGTTGCATCTGCCCTATGCATGTTATTTTAAACAGTCATGACTCTCCCCCCCCCACTATGAAACCTGGAGACTGCAGTTTGCTAAGAATACTGTGAGTTTTTAGGACGCCCCTCTGTGTGGGGATACATAGCTACAATATTCAGAGTGGTTTAACAGTCAATCCCTCTTCCCAATGAACTCCAGGAATTGTACCTCTGTCAGGGGAATAGGGGCCTCCTAACAACTTTCAGCACCCTTAGCAAGCTATAGTTTCCTGGGTTGTTTTGGGAGGATCAATGTTTAATGTGATATAATACTGTTTTAAAGTTATAGTGCAGATGGAGCCTAAGTACTGCTGTTGCAATGAAGGATCAGCTGATCAGCTGATCGGTGCTTACAGCAACCTGCTTCGATCTTTGACAGATGTCAATTATATGGCATCTTTTTATTGACAGGTGGACGACAAATTGGCCAGTGATGTGGGGGAATCAGGGCTCAGATCCATTGATTGGATCCAGTTCCCCACTCGTGCCTTACCCAAGGTTGCCAGCTTTGCCCCACTTACCAAATTCCCATTAAAAGGAGAAATAGAGAAGCAACCACAAGACCCAGCAGCCCTGCTTTGTGTGCCTGACCAAGAAATACAGCAAAGCTTCTCTACATCTTCCTTTCCACCCCTACTAAAGAGCAGTCATCAAAGCAGCACTGCAAACGCTGTGCAGGGGCTCTGATCATGGTGCTACAGACACTGCTTATAAATTTTACGTTCTCCTTCATCTTTTGAAGCCAAACGCTCTTTAAGTTCAGGAGAGTGAAGAACGGTCCCCTTCAGCATTTCTCCTTAGGAAAAATAAGCGTGAAGCTGTCCTCCAGTTCTGGCTTTCATGGCTTGGCAGTGGAGCTGTCCAGCAGCATCAGCAGTCAGAGGGCCCAATGCTGGGAAGAAGGGGAGCTGTCCAGACAATTTCTAGGAGTAGTTTGTGAATCTATCTGCATCAATTACTGAGGGTTTAATTAAGTCTGGCTGCCCAGTGTTGTCTGGTATTATACCTTAGTTAGGGGTTGCTGCTATCATTGAGGACACAGTGGTGATAGTGTGTATGGGGCATAGTAAGTCTGCTGATTCCCTAGTTGGGGTATTGTTTTAAAACACTGTATTTGGTATCTTTCTTTGCTTATTTTTCTTCTCAATTTCATGGCCTGAACATTTGACCTACCTGGGCAGAGCATAGATGGCTTTCAAGGGGTAAATAAGCGCATTCATGGAGGATGGGGCCATAAATGTTCACTAGTCATATGCCTATGTACTACTTCCACTGAATGAGTCAGTATACTTCTGTATACTGGTTGTCAAGAACTGCAAATGGGCAATGTGCTGCTGCACCCAGGACATGCTCACAGGCTTCCCAGAGGCATCAGGTTGACCTTTGGTTTCATAGACCTTTGGTTTCATCTAGCAGGGCTCTTATGCTGCTATGTTAGAAAAGCTATGAAGCAGAGTTTAGTCCTTTAATACACAAAATGCCCAACCCAGTTCCACACCTCTGGATTACTCATTGCTTCAGGATGACAGAATAGGCCAACCAAGAATAAAACTCATGTTTGGTCTTGGAAATTTCCTCTTTAGTAGAACATGGAGAAAACCTTCCCCAGTTCCCCGCCTGTGTTATGATGCAGCCCATAATTGAATGATAGTTCAGCACTGGATCAAAGATGTGTAACCTCTTTCTGACTTCTTAAATGCTTATAAGCTTTATTCTGGAGTTGAATACACCATGCCCCAGTTTAGACTTAGGTATTTTAGCTCTCTGGGTGAATTCAGACATGGGGAATATTGTGTTAGCTTTCCTGATTATAATGCCAGTTCTTCTGCACCATTTTCTAATACGCCTTTCACACTGCAGTTGTGTTATGGAATTGTGGCTTATTGACCAATAATACTGGCATGTCATGCTAAATTATGTCACGTCAGGCCAGTGGGTGTGATGTGACACATCAGCGAACAGCACTGGACAGCATCATTACTCCCTCACTCTTTCTGTATATGTCTAATTCATCCACCCATGAAAAGAGCAGGATAGGACTGTATGCTGGTACCCCCCCCCCCAAAGTAACAACACATCACATTATTCCTTTGATTTTCCATAGGAAAGGGGGTTGCAAATTGTTTCTATCTCTCCCACTCTCTCTCACTACAGAAGTAGTGAGTAGGGAGGCCTGGAGAAAGTTGTAGAGAACGGCTTACCCCTTTGCTCTGTCTTCTGAGAGTGGAAGAAGAAGAAGAGGTGGACACACCAGATACCATCTGATAGCATTATTGTAAGCTAGATCACATGCATCTTAGATACACTACCACTTTATCAATCAACTCTGTAATCATGAAGTGCTGCTCTTTGTGTGTCTGTTTCCCCCCCCCATCTTTTATTTAAAAAAAACCCCCAAACAGGATTAGCTAGGATAGCATTAATACCGAAATGCAAATCCACAGCAAATCAACAGCCTTATATATTTACTAGGAAATTATTCATATGCCGCTATGACAAAACTATAATAGTCGCCATTATACTTCATCGCCACTTAAAAATTTGTAGCATGGAACTGGAAATTGGAACACACTGAATAGTTGGTTTCTTTTGGAAATACTATTAAGGTCTCATATCTATCACTCATGCTGCCTTAATTTTCATCTGTGCCCTTATTGCTAGCCTAATCACATTAACTCTCTGTTTCTTCATATAAATGACTACCTGCTTAAAATACTGTACTGTACGCCTCTTTAGACTGCTGGATGTCTTTGCATAGCACATTAGGCTCTCGGTTAAGTTATAACTTGCTTTTGTTTTAACATGGAGTTACATTTATTGATTTATTTTTATTTACAGCATTTATTGCCTGCCCTTTAACCAAGAAGGCTCTCAGAACAGTTTACAGAAATCGGAGGCCCTGTCCGCAGGCTCACAATATGAAAAGACACAAGAAAAAGGAATGGGGAGGGAGGAAAAGTAAGCTCAAGCACAAGTTCTTCAAATTGCAGCAGATGCTAGTGGCTGTTTTGACAGTGTCCAGGCAAGTAGGACAGGGCAGCTTCTGACTTGATGGCAGTTAGAATTAACACAGGATGGGGCTTGATGGCATCACCTTTTCCCCTTGCTGGTGTCAGTGGTAGTTCCAGTGAGTTCTGGCTGGAAAAAAGCCCTAGTTAAAATCCATCTGGGAATCATGACTCTATGATGGGAATAGCTACTCTCAGTACCTTGAATGAACTCCAGCTCTCAGGATTCTTTGGAGGGAAGCCATGACTGTATGAAGCGGTATGATACTGCTTTAAATGAATATTGAAAATAGTGCCTTAAATTCACATTTCTGCAGCAATTTGATTTCCTCAAATATTTTTAATTTTTTTTTTGCAAATTTGACTCAATAAACACACATTTTTCTGCAGTTTTGTGTACTGTTTGTTGCACTGTTTTTCAAGCAGTGTTTCTTAATACAATACATTTTAATGTTATTCTTCACCAATATATTCATTTTATGCATGCTTCCTCCCTATGTATGCATTTTTGTAAAAAGTAAAATAAAACCAGTTAAGTGTGAATTTTGAAGTCTGGCTGTGTTTCAGTTTGCATATTGTTTCAGGAAGTGCAAATTTGATAGACTCAGCTTTAAATGCAAACTGAATCAAATTTCTTCCCCATCCAAGTTTCAGCCATTTTGAGATACAAATTATCTCTTAGGGTTTTCCCCCCTTGAAGTTCACAACCACACTCAAACACACTTCAGCCTACCATTGGGATCTTCCAAGCATACAGAGACATCCCTCTTCTGGGGTGTAGTTGCTTTGTTTACATAACTTGTCATTTCCCTGCAAATTTGGGGAATAAGAAGGAATGGTTGGCTCCTCTACAGGTCAAGGTAGCTAACTGAAATGTGAAGCATGTGCCACTTGGAGGAAGCTGTTCCTCTAGTGGTGTTAGGTAAAGGTAAAGGGACATCTGACAGTTAAATCCAGTCACGAATGAGTCTGGGGTTGCGGCACTCATCTCGCTTTACAGGCCGAGAGAGCCTGCATTTGTCCGCTCTGCAGACAGTTTTTCCAGGTCATGTGGCCAGCATGACTAAGCCACTTCTGGTGAAACCAGAGCAGCACACAGAAACACCGTTTACCTTCCCGCCGGAGCGGTACCTATTTGTCTACTTGCACTTTCTGGAGTGCTTTCGAACTGCTAGGTTGGCAGGAGCAGGGACCGAGCAAAGGGAGCTCACCCCATCACGGGGATTTGAACCACCAACCTTTTGATTGGCAAGCCCAAGGCTCAGTGGTTTAGACCACAATGCTACCTGCGTCCCTCTTGTGGTGTTACTTCCACTAAAATGCTGATCTATTAAGGGTGTGTGTATGGCATGTCCCTTTCAAAATCCACTCCCCAAGACCCTTTTATTATCAATCCACAGAAGGGGCTGCAAAAAATAATGCAGGGTATTTTCGCTACCTAATCAGTGTGTTTCTGTTCAGGCCATACCTTCCTCCAATAGGCAATGCCACTTCCCCTCGCTAATTTTGATAGTTTCTTTTGCAATTGACATTCAACTGTGGTTACTGAGACACTTGATCCTCATTTGTTTTTTTCTTGATAGGGAGGTTTGTCCCTCACATTTTTATTTGTTGTGCTTCTGCAAACCTCAGGACTGCTCTGGACATGCTAAAACTTCCCTCTTGCTTCTCAATGGCCCTACACTTTCTTGCGTTTCAGTCAGCACTGACCACCTGCATTTGCCATTAGATGGAATGATAAAAAGAGGTTATCATTTTGTTTTAAAAGCACTGTGCAAAAGATTCAGAATTCAGTGCCACAAGCAAGCTTACGCTGAGCTGATTTCCAAGCTGTTGCCCATGTGCTGACCGTATCTTGGTTCTTTATATGCACAAACATAACTTTAACCTTGGTCGAGGTGCAGTGCTCATCCATTTTGGAACATGAGCCTTTCATAGTTCTATATGTTTGTCTGCTTTAATTTTTCATATCTCTGAGATCAATCTGTACCCCCATCCTACATATTAAGTTTCCACTTAGCATATCTCATGATAGGACACCAGTAAAACTTTGTAGTGCAACTTTAATGCTGGAATTGGATTTGACAGCAAGATCAATAATTAGCATGGTCAGCTCAGCAGTAATTCTGAATAAGCCATGCATTTATCCAATAGTCCTTGTAAATCTTCATTGATCAATGACGCACTTAAATGTTATTGAAGGGATTAAGATGACATCACTGAACTCTTTTGCAAATGGGTGATTCATTGCTATACAAAGTGTTGCAAGAAGTGTTTCCTGACTGACTCTTAATTAGTACCAGTTATATAAACAACATGTTTAATTTAAACAAGCCTACTTTGCAATTTGTGTCACCTACTGGTTGCTGCTGCTGCTGCTGTCTTCCATCCAGTTCTACTGAGTTATTCCTCCTATCCACATTTCTAACTATCCTGCTTAGTTTCATCTATGTTGATACACCAAATGTTGTTTGCGATAATTCTAGCCCAAACTGGACATTGTGGGTGGGATTCAATTTTACCCAGACTAGATCTGCTGAAAATAATCAGTATGTTAAGTCCATTCATTTCATTAGGTGTTATGAGTAATACTAGTTGAATACAGTGGTACCTTGGGTTACATACGCTTCAGGTTACAGACTCCGCTAACCCAGAAATAGTACCTTGGGTTAAGAACTTTGCTTCAGGATGAGAACAGAAATCGCGCCGCAGCGGCTCAGCAGCAGTGGGAGGCCCCATTAGCTAAAGTGGTGCTTCAGGTTAAGAACAGTTTCAGGTTAAGAACAGACCTCCAGAATGAATTAAGTACATAACCAGGGGTACCATTGTACTACCCATTAAGTCCGCACCTGCACTATGCATTTAAAGCAGTATCATATCAGTATCAGTCACGGCTTTTCCCAGAGAATCCTTGAGACTGTATTTGCTAAAGGTGATGAGAGTTGTTAGGAGATCCCTGTTTCCCCTCAGAGAGTGACAATTCCCCTTCCTGGGGAACTCTGGGAATTACAAATACAGTGGAAATTGTAGCTCACTCCCCTTACACCTCTCCTGCAGTTCCCAGGATTATTTGGGTGATCCTATGTTTGTTTCAGGTGGTAGGACAGGATAGTTCTTTAAATGTGTAGTGCAGATGGGTCCTACAATTCTAATATGGAGTCACTTGTTTTCAAGTAAATTCCACTGAAAGTAGTGAAATTTTCTGCCAGGTAAATGATCCTACATGCAGTTCAGTCTTTCTAACCTCCTCACTGGGTTTTCACCAGTATTCTCCCCCACCCCAGAAAAACAGGTGTCGGTACTCACCATGAAGTTGTTACAGTAAGCGCCACACTTTTTAACAACAACAACAAAAGAGGTGTTGGTAATGCCTACCCTTGAGTACCCCCTGAAAAGAAGGCATTGGTTTTAACAAGGATAAAAATGGAAAGGGAGAAAACCATTGGCACACCCTTTTGGTTGGAAGCCACCCAGAGTGGCTGGGAAAACCCAGCCTGATGGGCAAGGTATAAATAAATTGTTGTTGTTGTTGTTGTTGTTGTTGTTTAATTATTAAGTGCATTGGAAAAGTGGCTGAATATAGGTGTGAGAAAGAAATATTGAAATTATTTATTCAGAGGGTTTTGTTTGTAAACCGAGAGATTAATGCCGTTGTGTTTCCTAAGTTTTTGACCTCTGCTGGAAGGCTGGTGCTTTTTGGTCCTCCTGCCCATCTTTTCCAGAACAAACAATAAAAGCAATAAAAGCTTAGTCCTTCTCACTGGTGACATAATTTTTAACTGTTGGAACTGAATGTTCATGGGGACTTTCTAGACTAGGAAGCTGGGTTGTTGTTGTTTGTTTGGAATGGGGTATAGCATGGTTGGTATTGAGAAGAGACCTAGAATAGGCAATGTAGACATGCACAAAGAAGTAATGTGTAACAGAGATCCTTTTTACTAAACTGGCAGTAATATTTGCTATATTTATTTATTCCATTTCTATCCCACCTTTTCCCCAAGGAGAATGAGATGGTGTACATGGTTTTCTCCCTCCTAATTTAATCCCCACAAGAACCCTGTGAGTTGGGTTAGGCTGACAGGCAGTGACTGGCCCAAGGTTACCCAGTGAACTTCAGGGCCGCATGAAGATTTGAACCCTGGTCTCCCAGGCCCTTGGCCAACAGTCTAACCATTACAACACACTGTTACCTTTCAAATGTTATCAAAATAATCCTAGTCACTTGTGCATTTGGTTTGTCCTTATGCCTGAAGAGACCTTTTTCCGCTTCTGCTTAGGTGCCACAACTGAATGCAGGAGTGAATTCATGCATTTGCTTTGTTCTACTTGTTAAGTAAGGCAGAGCAAGATCTACTGATCACTCAGAGGGTCAAACACTCCTTTGACCTTCAATTAATTCCTCTGTGTGCAACTTGAAGCAAATTAAGGAAGTGTTGGAGAATTGATGAATGGCTGTTTGTTGTCATGACCTGAGTTGGGAGTTCATGAAGGCTGAAATCTTCTGCACTCTTGGGAGTGAGTCCATGGAAATCAATGGGACTTTGGAATGAACACAGAAATCAGCCTCAACCGTACCTTTATGAATTGATTCATGATGCCCTTTATACCTTTTTTTAATCAACATAATTTAACTGTTGATTTTATGCTGTTCAGCGCCATATTTTTTTCTAAATCTCAGCAGTATAGATATGTTTTGTACATTTTGTTTTGGCAAGACAATTAGTGTAATTAATGTTTGGAAAACATAATAAAGTATTTATTTATTTTTAAATGGGGGATTTTATAGAATACACAAGGCAAATGTAGACATCTCAGGATGTTTTTATCCACTTACCTGGGAGTGAACCCGATTACATTCTGCAGACTGGCCAATTTGTCTGCGGGGGGAGGGGAGGGTCTCTTTGGCCCTGAATATGGCCACCAAATAACCATAACAAGGTATTCACACTAGCCTAGGCATTAACAGCTTTGCACAGGCCATTTCTACCCGGGGTTAGTGGGTGGTACATTCCACACTAGACTTCAAAAAGGGTGAAATGTATGAGGTCGTCCTCTTAAGTACTTAAAGGGTGGGCCTGGTCAGCTCCTTCCTCTGCATCCTGACTGACCCAGACAGCAGACCCCCTCCCTGTCAGGCAACTATGATATGGGAGGCACCAGGCATTTCTCTGCAGCTGTGTGGGACAGTGGTGATCCCACAGCAGCGCCATGCAGCAAACATTTCCTGTCTCCTGCATGTTTTTTAGCTCTGGTTCTGTCTGTGTTTATATTTCTCTCTTTGTGTGTATAGATATACAAACCTTCCAAGTATTTTTCCAGGGAGAGTTCTGGATTTACAGAAGCCGTCCCGGTTTCTGATTTGATCACGGAATGTCCTGCTTTTCCTTAAGGTAAAGGTAAAGGGATCCCTGACCATTAGGTCCAGTCATGACCATTCCATACCCTCCAAGGCAGTCCTGTACAGGGAAGCTTTTTGATGTTTAATTATGGTTTTATAAATGTTGGAAGCTGCCCAGAGTGGCTGGGGCAACCCAGTCAGATGGGCGGTGTAAAAATAGTAAGATGATGATGATGATGATGGAAAAGGACGTCCCTATTTTCATTGGACAAATGTTGGAGGGTATGGATGTATACACAAATAAAAGAGACAAAGAACCTCAGGACCAAGGGCCAAAAGGGCCAGTAAGGAATGTCGCTCCCAAGCTGAAAACCTTTCCCTACCTTGGGTAAGTA
Source organism: Podarcis tiliguerta (assembly GCF_965153285.1). NCBI lineage: Eukaryota > Metazoa > Chordata > Lepidosauria > Squamata > Lacertidae > Podarcis > Podarcis tiliguerta. Next base: position 27,324,879 of record NC_139553.1, read on the forward strand.
AACAGTTTAGATGTATGCCAATTCATGCATGCATGTGAATGTAGAAAGAGTGCATTCGTTGCAGATTTGTGCAGACATCTGTAATTGTGTGTTTTGCACAATAGACATAAGGTGGTAACCTATACATTGCCACATATCATGCAAAGTTCCTCTGACTGTTGTAGGTGCTTGCTGTGTATACTAGCTCATCTCTCCCACCCCCCAATTTACTTTCATTCCCTGCTGCTGCTTGCCGATACTAATGACAGCCATTTTTCTTTTGGGAAGCAGGCTCCACCAGGGAAGCTTCAATCTGCCAAACAGACATGTGCTGTAATACTTGCTGTTAGTTAAATGACTGGTTAAAATAGGAATTTAGGACTGCAGAATGGATTTTCATCAAGCAGAAGGCAATGTCCTTGAGTTTTTGATATGACCTGAGCTGCAGAAGGAGGAAATTTACTGTGCGTTGCAGTGAATGTCTACTTAGGTGTACATCCCATTTGAGTTTCATAGTGTGCACAAAGTGTTTAGGATTGCAGTCACCAGTTATATTTTTAAGTTGTAAACTGCATGACCAAAACTGATGAATGACTTAATGCATTTGGGGTTTTTTACCACTTGATTTCAAGAGAACCACTAAACTTTTTACAAACATATAAAATGGAACATGAAATTGGTTAAAAACAAGTATTTAAAAATATTGAAAATCAACAATAACTAAAAGGAAAACAAAACATAGGTAATTTCTACATTTCAGGATAGTCTTGCCTAAACAGAAATGTTTTAAGCAGGCACCAAAAAGAGAGCAGTGAAGGCATTTCCTGGGAATCATTGGGCAGGGAGTTCCAAAGTGTAGGTGCTACCACACAAAAGACTTATTTCTTTTATGTAGCAAACTATTATTATTCAACATCTGCAGTAAAAACAGTTCCGCAAATGATAGTGCAATATTGCAGTCGATTAAGACAATTTACAGTCTGAATAGGATGGGTCCTAAGCAGGTGTGTGTAAAAGGCAAAGATAAACATAATATAATGTGTGAAGGGGAAATGAAATTGAGTGCCCTCAAAGATGGTATGACTGGCATCCCAAGAGGAGCATCCCACACTGCAACATTTTCTTGCAATTACCAGTAACATTGCACATTCATTGTTTGCATTGAATATCATTTGTTTATTCAGTTCCAGAAGGACCTGCAACTGTATTTCTTAAACTGTGGCCTGGCACCCACTGGTGGGCCCTTTCAGGAGGGCCACAGTCTGCCCAGGGCTTCCTCAGCTGGCCAACCCACCCCTTACCTGCCCCATAGCTAGTCCTTCCATACAGACCCAGAGGTTTTGGCAAGGGGAGGGAGGCTTGTCTCCTATGAGCATGAAGAACAAGAGCAGGTGTTGAAGAACATTAGAAAGTGAGACAGAAGGCGTATTATAAATAAATAAATAAATAAATAATAAAAATTTAAAACAAACGGGGAATAGAAAGGAAATAGATGTGAGAGGAAAGTTGTTATGGGGAAATAAGTGTGTGTAAAAGGGCGAGGGAGGAGGGATGAAAGAAACAGGTAGTTTAGAGGACAGAGTGAAAGGAGAATGAGAGAAAAAAGTACATGAAATTATTTTTAAAAGGGGGAGAAGGATTTTTTTGAGTGGGAAGGGGAAAATGTAAAAGAAAAAGCCGCCTTCACTTAAGATTCTCTGCTTCCACAGTCTCTGCGTAAAATGGGGAGGCAGAGTCACAATATTGCCAGAGTAGATACATGTACTTAGCTTGAGGAAAGCTGAGCTATGGAACTCCCTGCTGCAAGGAAAATACTGTGTCAAAGAATTCAGCAAATTCCAAAGATGGATTAGATGTTTCACTGAAGCGATATCAGTAACTTCCATCTGATCATTATACCAAACCCTTCCTCCATCTGCCACCATTACATGGGCTTCTGCAATGTTAAACTGCCTTTAAGTTGGCCCTGGGGGCCAGAAGCTTGAGAATGGCTTGCATCTGCTCCACTCCCCCAGTTTATAATCCATTTTCCTGACATGTTTCTCTCCTTCATCCCACAATGCTCTCTTCATACTGAGTTGCAACTGCTGTGGTGAACTAATGGTAATAATAATAAGCCTGAGGGTGACTGATCCGAATAGAGGGAGGCAATTCTTATTAGTATTTGGTGTGCTATTCCACTGATTTATTCTGATTCTTCATGGAAATCTAAAGAGGATTTGGAAAGTGAGGGTGCTCATATGTCTTTTTGCTGGGCTTGTGTGCGTTTGGTGCAGTGGATTATGTTGTGGAAGTACTCAAGCTGAAATTTAGTGTCTGTAGTATTAATAGGAAATGATAATGGAAGTGTGGGGTGGAAAAATGTGCAAATATATATAGATATAGATATATATGAGAGAATTCTGGGTCAGTGGCTGTTCATAAGCCTGTGTTGATTCCTCTATTTGGAAGCAAATCTATGCTAGCAAATTGTTAGAATTAAGGAGATTAAAGTTGTGTGTTATGTGGTCATGCCTGCAGCTTTGCTGTGGATCTAAACTACTGCTAAATTGCAGTAGCTCTACAAGAATAGATTAATGCCCCCTGGTGAAACATACTCATCCGCTCTGCTAAAATGCTTGTGTTGAACAGGATGCTTTTGGCTATCACAGAACCTTGTTTTGCTTCCTCCCATCCTACTCACAATCTCTCCTGTAAGTTAGTGCCAGCTAAGCCAATCTCCTTTGGACTCTCTTCCACTGTATAAAATCAAATTCACTGGTGCCTTATTTAGCCCTGCCTTTAAGAATGACAAAGATCTCTGGGTTGTATTAAAAAAAAGCCTTACCATTGATTCGGCCAGATGATAATCACCAAACTAATCACATTTCTGAAATGCGTTGGAGAAACTGGAAACTGCCTTGACTACTTTTCAAGATACTTTTCTGCTTGCTGCCACATCTACACCATGAATACAAAGCACTCTTACACCACTTTAATGTCATGGAGAATCTTAGGTGATGTAGGTCTGTGAGGTCGGCACCCTGGGCAGACTACACTTCCCACAGTTCTTTGGGGGAAGCCATGACACTTAAAGTGATATAAGAACTTTTTGGAGGCTCCCATCATTCCTGGCTGTGCTTGCTTGGGTTAATAGGATTTGGAGTCCAACAACATCTGCAGAGCACCCACTTGGGGAAGATTGCTGTGGTCCCTTTGCTCAGCCTAGTCTATCAGAGCAATCAGTCAATTATTATACAGTCACAGACCCTCTAAACCTGTCAGGACAGGGCTGGCTCCTAAGTGTAGCCACAGAGACTTTTAACAAAGCTTGTCGTAAGGCCCTATCTTCCAAAATGACATCATTGGTTTGTTGTTGTTTAGTCATATAGTCGTGTCCGACTCTTTGTGACCCCATGGACCAGAGCACGCCAGGCACTCCTGTCTTCCACTGCCTCCCGCAGTTTAGTCAAACTCATGCTGGTAGCTTCGAGAACACTATCCAACCATCTCGTCCTCTGTCGTCCCCTTCCCCTTGTGCCCTCCATCTTTCCCAACATCAGGGTCTTTTTCAGGGAGTCTTCTCTTCTCATGAGGTGGCCAAAGTATTGGAGCCTCAGCTTCATGATCTGGACATCATTGGTAGATCCAGCTAAACGTTCCAGCATGGGAAGCTGCAAGCATACAGGCACCCTGCAATTGAAGAATCCCCCCACCAGAGGGCAGTGTCTATGCTTTTTAACTGTATGGACAGAGGGAACCAAGCTCAGATTTGTGATTTGTACAGTTGCTTCAGGCAGGGTGGGGTTGGGGAGTAAGGGCTCATCCACACTTTGGCTTCTCCTGTGCCTAGAATGCCCAGCTCCAAACAGTTCCCCACTTAATCCATACTGTCGAGGCATGAGTCCAAGAAGTTTCCCACTTGCCTGGCTCCTTACTCAGGGTCAACCCACTCTTTAAATTGGGGGGGGGGGGCAGTGATCTGTGGGAAACCGGAATTGCCATGTGCTCCAATTAAATGTTAAAGAGCTGCTTTCGCTGGGGGAAAGCAGTGGGACAAAAGGATAACTGCTTAGCTGAGAGAAAGGAAGGAATTTGTGTCATCTTCTGACATGGACACTAGAGAGGGGAAAGACATTTCTCCCATTTACAGATCGCACACTTGTGCTTATATGACTGCTGGAAAATTCTAAATTCCTCTGTAGCAGAACAAGACCTTACAAACTTAATTGTGAAGAGTTACAGGAATATTTCCTGACATGTTGTTGGCAGGGGTGATTTTTTCCCCCAGTTTCAGTTTTTCTCAGTTTCTCATTTCTCATTTCTCCCAAGTTCTGTTCAGTTCTCCATATTTCCCGATATTTTGTTTTGCTTTTTTTTTTTAAAAAAATACCCCATAAAAATGCACCGGCATTTTAGGGCGAATTGCTCCCAGTATGTGTGTCATTTTGTCTAATTAATTTCACATTATTTCCACAAACATATTGTCAGGGAACTACCATCACTGCCGGAGGGAGAGAGCAAAATCCAGAGGGATTCCGGAGAGCGTCCCGGATTGGGAGAGGCAGCCCATCTTCTGGGGAAGAGAATCAGCGTAGCACCAGTGGAGAAGGGAGGCAGATGGGGGAAGCGGCGAGGCGGTCCCATGATTCCTTGCCGGGGACCAGCGGGGAGAGTAGGGGTCCTCCGCTGCCTACACCCTCCTTGCACAGGAGGCTTTCGCGCAGAGAGAGTAGGAGGAGACAAGGCGTCAAAGAGCTTCTTTGCTGGAAGAAGTTTAAGAAACGCCCACTGACGGATTCTGCCAGCGATTGAGACAGCCACGGGTGAGTGGCTGTCCGGACAGAAAAGGTTCACTCAGGCAACCCAGCCAGGTGTTTGCACCGGCTTACGCACGAGCAACCCCTAGAACCATTACACATATGCATTGTAATATACACTTTACCTTAGTTTATGCATTGTTATTATTTTTACACATTTCTTGGTGGGAGAACTATATTGCAAAATTTTGCAGAATATCTGTGTCCAATCCCAGACTATTGGGAAACTAGGTTCTTATTTTGGGGGCCGGGGGACAGAAAGACAGCACATGACTCCAAACTCTTGCCATCTCATTGAAAAGCTATAAAGTTGTGTTATTATTGTTGTTTTTGTTTTTAATGGAGGGGAAATAAATGCATGTTCACATTGTCAGAATTCTCATGGAAGCAGTTTTGCTTTTCGCACCACTTTGCTTATAACAGTTGCGCTGCATCTGATGAATGTTAGAGAGTATATTGCTCAAAACATATGTCCCATAGATTTCAATGTGGGATTGGCTGCCAACATAGATAAAGTCTGCTTTGACAGATGCGTTAACAGTCTGAAATCTGAGAGAACATCAGAATCAAACTTGCTGAATTGAATTAGGAATGTGTGGCTTTTAACATACTCTAGCCACTCTCATTTAAACACAAACCATCTGCTGCTTACAGATGTACCACTTCCAGTGGTAATATTCTGAGGATTCTCTCTCTCTCTCTCTTATTTATATATATACCCTTTATTTTTCAGTTTCTGAAAATACTTATAGCACACAATCCCCATATAACGCGCCCCACCAAGACCCGCCATTCCAAAAAGTGGGTGCTCATCGAGAGATGCCAATACTGCAGCTCATATATTGCTATTTTGCTATCTTTATGAAGCTTTGAGTAAAGAATTAATCTCTCTGTTATCATTATCATTCATCCAGGGAGTTTGGCTTATTTTTACGCAACCTTTCTGCTTGTGGACCAAATTAAGCTGGAGGCAGCAAAAATACCACAACATTTCTGGTGGCTGTCATTTACAATATTATTGAGTTTTAATTTATATCATCAAAAAAAATATTAAATGCATTTTGGCAATTTTTATTTGCTTGGTTGTGTTTATATCTGTGTGTACACTGTACTTCGTACACAAATACCAATGACTGGTGGCTGAGGCGACTATGTACCTTCGTCATCATCACCAAGCATGCTCAGTGGGCTATTTAGAGGCTAGTAGGGCATGCTGGCTGGCAGGGATGCGTGTGGCGTGTGGGATAAGCCACAGAGCCTAGGACTTGCCCATCAGAAAGTTGGTGGTTCGAATCCCCACGACGGGGTGAGCTCCTGTTGCTTCCTCCCTGCTCCTGCCAACCTCATAGTTTGAAAGTGCAAGTAGATAAATAGGTACCGCTCCGGCGGGAAGGTAAACGGCGTTTCCGTGTACTGCTCTGGTTCACCAGAAGCGGCTTAGTCATGCTGGCCACATGACCCGGAAGCTGTACGCCGGCTCCCTTGGCCAATAAAGCAAGATGAGCGTCACAACCCCAGAGTCGGTCACGACTGGACTTAATGATCAGGGGTCCCTTTACCTTTAGGGCATGCTGGCAGAACAGATTTGGTAGATAGGAGGTGTGTGGTTAAACTTTTCCCTATGTGCAGCTTCTACACACACACACACACACACACACACACACACAATTTCTCCCAGCTGAATACATTAATAGTTCTGAAGTCTAGCAAGGAAAATATTTGATAGCTATTGGGGCATTTGTAGTGAAGAATTAGCAGAGATGTGAGAGGCTGAACGCCGCTCCCCCTCTTTTTACACACTGATTGTGACCAGCTTTGTTTCTTAGCCCCATGAATTCCTGCTTTAATCTAGTTCCCCACTCAGGAATCTATATATCAAACAAATCAAGCTGAGAAATAATGGCTTGCCTAAGACCTCTTAGTGAGTTTGTGGCCAAGGCAAAATTAGGATCAGGATTTTATTCTATTTTTCCATTTGTTGGCTTGCACACTGTGTTTTAAACTGTCTGGGATACAGCAACTGTAGGAGAGATACTGTGATAATTGCTCAGTTTCGGACTCTACCTTCCAATGATTGCAGGCAACATAGCCAGTGGTCCACCAACGTATGACTGCTGGTGGTGGTGGACACAACATCCTCATCCCTGCTTTGGTTTATAGAAATTCCTCTAACACATTGATGGCTGTCATTGTATGCCTCTTAGTTTGACTCCATGCTATGCTCTACCTTAATCTACCGCTGACTTTAAAGTGATGGGCTGTCGGCTCCCTCAAGACCACTGCTTGCCTCATTAACACCACTGGAACAAATTATCACTTCACAGCCCAGAAATTTTGTGTAGCAGTTGAGGTGATTGATGTAACAAGGCTGAGAAATAATGATGAAATGCACGTTCCAGTAGAGGGGATATTCAAAGGCAATTAAGTGTGACACTGAAGGAGGCTGGCATGAATGAAATATATAATATATATATTTTCAAATAAAGTATAATCTACCTTACTTTTTATTACTCTTAATTAACGTTTGTGTGCAGTAATAATCTTTGGTAACTAAGAGGGAAATTGGTTAAGTGAAAAGCAGTTAGGTGTGGAGGAAAGTGGAAACAGGAACACAATAAACTGCTTTATAGCAAGTCAGACCACCGGTCCATCTAGTGTAGAATCATCCATACCAAACATACAACTTGGTGCCCTCCAGCCATTTTGAACTAAAATTTCCACTAGTCCCAGCCTATACAGCCAAGGTGTCAGGATGGGTGGGGTATGCTGGTTTATGCTGACCAGCAAGGACTTTCCAGAGCTTCAGGAGATGTTAGTGATTGAACCTGGGACTTTCTGCATGGAAAGCTCTACCACTTAAGTATGGCCAACCTTTATAACCAGGTCAGTCTATTGATCCACCTAGCTCTGTATTGCCTACATTGACTTTCATTGGCTCAACAGGGTTTAAGCAGTGGACTGTCCCAGCCCTACCCTGGAGATGGACGGGATTGAGCCTGGGACCTCTTTTGCATGCAGTGAATGCTCCTTCACATGGAGCTGTGGTCCTTCTCTGACACTGCTTTATTGGGTAGTACTTAATGCAAGTGTGGATAGACTTTGGCTCTCCAGATATGACTGAACTACAACTCTCATATATGCTGGTCTATGACCGTAATAAAGTGGTGGTGGTGTTGCTACAACTCCCATCAGCCCCAGAAAGCATGACCAATGGCCCGGGATGATGGTTCAATAACATCTGGTAAGAGAGAGGTTCCCCACATCTGATTTACAGCAACACTTGATGTCCAGGCTTATGTTATAGGATGAATACTATGGCAAGCTTGGAGTCTGACCAGGTTGGTCATTTATCCGAGAGGCATGCTATTGCCTTGCAACCCTGTCTAATCCATGCATTCAGAAGAGGAAACTCGGCTGGGGACTGCAAGTACAACAGCAAGCCAGTTGGCTAGGACATGGCACCAAACCTCCCCATGTATATGAAACCGGCATCAAATCTGTGTACACTTCAGTGCCTACTAAAAACTTTATCTTATTTATGCAAACCTTTCCTGATTAAGGCTTACCTGTATCTCTACCTCTTCACATATGGAGCTATATCCAATGCTAGTCCTATGCAGTGTAACCCCATTAAAATGAATGGGCACGAAAGCTTAGGCTAATTAATTTTAGTGGGTCTACTTGGAGTAGGACTTGGATACTGCTTATTGTTTCTGGTGTTATGCACCTATATATGTTCTGATTAGTGATCTGTACTTTAAACTTTGTGTTATTTGTGCTTTTATGTATTCATTTTTATTGTACACTGCTATAAGTATGCCAGTTTGAAGTAGCATATAAATAATTTAAATGTCTTCAGGGTTTTCTGTCAAGAGTTACAGCTCATGCCATATGTGTCTGATGTTGCAACCATTCTCTAGCAAAGCCCACATTTTCTTAAAATGAGACTGGGATTAGACAAGAAGATGTTTAATCACTCTGCAGCACATTGTGCCACATTATGCTCCATAACGGAAAGGGATGAGGGTTAGAGATGGAGCACATGCGTTGAATGTGATGAAGGCCCCAATCCTTGGCATCTTCAGGTAGGGATGGGAAAAGCACCACCATGGAACACTGGACAGCTACTGCCAGTAAGCGTAGCCCAGGAGGGGAAATCTTTTTCAGCCCCAAGGGCCATTTTCCCTCATGAGCAACCTTCAGGAGAGGGGGCCTTGCCCTTGTTCAGCAAGGCCAAGGCCCAAAGTAGGCAGAGCAAGAGTTACAAACCCATCTCAATCCTCAACCAAAAAGCAAGAGGTATTACCAGAATTCAAGGACACATGCCATCTAAGCAAAACAACAACAACCAAGAAGGGTGTGAAACAGGGCAAATAGGGAGAGTCCTAAGCCTAGATTGAGTGGAATGGAGGCATGTGATCAGCTCCTAAGCCTGAAGTTAGAATCATAGAACTGTAGAGTTGGAAGGGACCCTCAGGGTCATCTGGTCCAACCCCCTGCAATGCAGGAATCTCAACTAGATCCTAAATGACAGGTGGCCATCCAACCTCTGCTTAAAACTCTCCAATGAAGGAGAGTCCACCACCTTCTGAGGGAGTCTGTTCCACTGTCGAAAAGTTCTTACTGTCAGAAAGTTCTTCCTGATGTTTAGCTGGAAACTCCTTTCTTGTAACTCAGAGCTATTGGTTCAGCTCCTACCCTCCAGGGCAGAAGAAAACAAGTTTGCTCCATCTTCCATGTGACAGCCCTTTTGGTATTTGAAGATGACTATTGTATATATGGTTTCTCCCCTTTGTGAGTCTGTGAATGTTCTGTAAGGTCTCCATTTTCCTACACTCCATATATTGAAATAGTTTCTCCCTTAGGTGAGTCCCTTGTTGTATTCTAAGTTCAAATGTCTTGTCCTCTATTGAGGTCGTTTATGTGAAATAAGTTTGAAATCCTGGCTTGAAATACTTCCCAGACTCCATACATATATGTATGGTTGGTTGATGATTTTTAAAGTTTCCATTATGAAGCACTTCCACACTCCATACATTTAAATGGTTTACCCCTTGTGTGAGTTTGTTGATCTATTCTAAGTCTTCTACTATGACTAAAGCGCATTCTGTGTTCCATGCATTTAAATTGTTTCTTTGTTATTCCAGATGAAAGTGCAGATGGCTCTCTGCAAGTCTGACCTTCGTATCCATCATCTGCTCTATTCCATTTTCTCCTTTCTCTGTGTTCTGTAACATCTTCCTGACACATCCCAGGCAACTGAACACAGAATCCTGATTCATTTCCTTCCTGAGGCTGATCTTGACAGATCTCTCTGAGGGCCATGGGAGGAAATATTCAGAGGTTGTGGAGAGGAATGCAGGAGACAGCCTGACCAAATCTACTGTCCATCTTTCTCCTTCCATCCTCATAAGGTTTGCAAGATTAGCCTCTTTCATCCTTCCCGAGGACCTTTTAAAGTTTTAAACCATTTTGCTGACTTCAGTTAGCAAGTTAAAAAAAGCTACAGGGTCTCACATTAAAAACAACTCGCTTTCCTTCTGTTTTTCTCCCTTCCTCTCCTCTTCCTACCCAGAATTTCTGCATTGAGCCTTCCACTGTCCCATTCATGCCTGGGCTTCTCACCCCTTGTGTACACATTTTTGAGGCAGAAGGTCTGGTTCCACCTCCACCTCCACCCACCCCATTCCTTCATTCATATGTGGGTATAACATGAAAAATGAGCCAATAAAAGTATAGTGGATTTTGCAGATGAAATTGGGGAATTGACTGCACGATCTGAGCCCAAGCATACCACACTGTCTTAACTGAAACTATTCTTGTGAAGAACTATCTTTAATTAAAATATAATGCGTGTGGAATCTTTTTTCTTAACCGCCCCCCTCCAAATAATGCTAGCTGTAATTTAAGTTTAACTTAGAATGAAATAACTTTTTACCAAAAACACACCCTCGCCAGAATTGCACATAACTTTATATAGGATTAATTATTAAAATATACTGTGTTTAGAATAACCATGGAGCTCGTCTTATATATCAGCTTTATTGCTTATTACATGTCTCAAGACTGTATGAGGTACATGTAACTGTTATTAAACTGAGAATTTGACTCCCAGTTATTGAGAGTGCTTAATTTAGGAAAGCTGCCCTTTCTTTCATAGCATTGTGATTGGTAGATGACAATTTCTATTGAGTTATAGCAAACTAAGTTCTACTTCAGAGCAGACCCATTGAAATTGATAAACCTAAATTAATCATGCCCATTAACTTCAGTGGGTGTACTCTGAGTATGACGAGCAATGGATACAACCCATAATCCCCAGTCCCTGCAAGGCAAGGCCCAATTCAAAGTGGATTTTAAAAAATTAAATGATGTATTTCAAAATCATTTTTCAGTTAGATTGTATTTATTTTAAACTGCAAATATCCAGGAACTGCAAATATCCACGATTTGGTTATGAACTAATCTGATTGTAATGCAAGTACCTACAAAAGATATTCATTAAAATATTCTATTATTACTATAAATCAAGTTATCTAAAAGCCTATACAAACTGTCCTCTAATTCATAGAAATAATGGGGAAGGAAGAATCATGAACACAGAGTGTGCTCCTGGGTTTTTCCTTTACTGATTTGTGTTGACCTTTCTCTCTCCTGATGATGTGTGACATCAGGCACAGTAAAAATTGGCTTCAGAGGAAGGATATTTTCAGCCATTCCTTCCACATTCAATCACCTGATGCCACATGGCCTCAGGTACTTGTCAAAATGGCCCCACAGAGGATTTGGCCACACCTGATCCACTTCCCCACCTCTGAACTACAGTGTAAATAATACTCTGAGTCACTGTCAGGGCCTGACTCCTGCCTTATGTTCCTGCTGGTCCAGTAGGAATACAAAGGAAGAATCAAGCCCTCGTGAGGTTGCAGCATGGGAGGGAAAGAGGTGCTGAGACCACAGCATTCAGCTAGTGGCTATTGATGTTCTGGCCAGGTCCCACTGATTTTTGAAGAGGTTATGCCCCAGCTAGAGCATAGTGAGTCTCAAAGCATATACTCTGGGGGCTTTCCAGCCCTGCTCCCCCCAATCTGCTGCCAGGACACATACTCCCATTTGACTCCCCTTCATCTGGACCTGCCCCGATACATGTTGCGTGTTTGCTTCTTTATTGTGTTTATTTATCTTGCAAAATATTTCAACTCTGATTAAAAATTAGTCTTCTGCATCTGTACTGAAATTCCCCTCCAACAACAACCATGGAACATAAAAGGCAGCTCACAAGGCCATGCTGTTTTGCTGGAACTGCATAACCCAACGTGTACAGTTTGCTGACATTACTTCCTGAGCTGGAGGCAACATGCCTTTGGATTCAGAGAGTGCTGTTGTGCTCAAGTTCTGCTTGCAGGCTTCCCATAGGTGTCTGAATGGTCACTATGAGAACAGGATGCTGGACTAGATGGGCCTTTGGTCTGACCCAGCAAGACTCCTTCTAGGCTCTTCATGGTCATAACATCCCTGTGAGGTCTTGAGCTGAGAAAATGTGATGGGCCGGAATTCAACCAATGAGCTTAACTGCTTGAGGTGGGATTTGAGTTCAGGACTCCACCGTTTAATTCAACACTCCATGTATTTGTTGTCTGTGCCGAGATAAAGGAATAGTTCAGTATTTGCCTCAAGATTCTGAGCTTCATGTATGTGACCCAATGACTTTGTAGATATAATCCAAAGTTCTTGAATCATAGAATCATAGAATTGTAGAGCTGAAAGGGCCCCTGAGAGGCATCTTGTCCAACTCCTCCAATGCAGGAATCTCAACTAAAGCATCCATGACAGATGGTCATCCAACCTCTGCTCAGTAACCTCCAGTGAAGGATAGTCTACCACCTTCTGTTCTACTGTTCAAACAGCTCTTATTGTCAGAAAGTTCTTCCTGATGTTTAGTCAGAATCTCCTTTCTTGTAACTTGAATCTACTGGTTCAAGTCTGGAGCAGAAGAAAACAAGCTTGTTCCATCTTCCATGTGACAGTCCTTTAGATATTTGAAAATGGCTATCCTATCTCCTGTCATCCAGGCTAATGCTACCCAACTCCCTCAAGGAAGCAATGATAAACTCTCCCATCTACTTCCGTTTTGTGACCATTCTTTTAATATACAGTTTATGAGGGTGAGAGACTGCGTGATTAACTGTAGTCTGAAACACAAGTTCTGGCCTCTTTTAATTTTGGTAGAACCTAAGCCATCTGTTGTTTTTGAAGCACAGAGATTTAGTAATCAACTACAACAGTAAGAAGGAACTTATCTGGAGAGGTTATTAATTAAGAAACTTGGATGGGGTTCAGCATCTTCTAGCCTTAAGGTCAAGCCACCCAAACAAGTCTGTTGGACAATTAGTTTCAAAGTCGGGCTTAATCTACTCAGATGCTTGGCTCTTTGCACTGAACTTTTATACTAGCATACATTAAGGAATTTATATAACGGCTCTGTTATTGGCTGTTGCTTTTTGCCTTTTTAATAAGGCGCCAGTAAATGAAATCTACTTGGGGAAAACAAACGTGCAGAAATTATTTATATTTTTGCAAACTTCACATTTCCCCCCAGGCCTGCTGATCTCTCCCTCTTGTGTGCAGGTGCTGCTGCTTTGGCAGTGGTACCCGCAACCTGAAAACAGAGGGAATAATGCATGTTGACAGCTGCAGCAGATCCCATGCTGTAAGCTGGATCCCCTGAGGTGTACTTCAGAGCAATCTGTCCTAAAATATTGAAAGATGAAAGCTCCAGTACTTTGCACATTCTACTCCCAAGTAAACCCCAGTGGACTTAGTGGGGCATTCTTCTGAGTAAACATCTGTAGGATCAGGCAGCAGGTTTCCTCTGTATAATTCTATGGAAGTCAATAAGCATTCAAAACATTCTGAGGGTGGAATAGAGTTCAAGCATTTTGGAACTCTTGGAGTTCACTCAATCCAAAAGTTAAATAACCCCACTTTGCAATATTTGCTATTGTGATCTTATCCACTACTGGAAGGCACTCTGCCAAGTCAATTAAAATGTGAACCACGAAGGTTGAGGTGCTCTTGCATCTCTCTCTCTCTCTCTCAATTAGTGGGACGTGCCATTCTTAGGCATGATATGTGGCAAAGTGCAGATGAGCTTCACTAAAATCTTGCTGGAGGCTGAGCTAAGCAGAGCTGCACAGAGCAAAATTCTGGTGTGAGGAATGACCTCTTAGAAGTTTTTCCTGTGTGGTTTCTATGCCAAATTGTTATATCCATTGTCATACTCAGAGTAAACCTGTTGAAATTAAAGCACATTTAACTTTTGTCTCTTGAGAGTCCCATGGACTGCAAGAAGATCAAATGTATCCATTCTTAAGGAAATTAGCCCTGAGTGCTCACTGGAAGGACAGATCGTGAAGCTGAGGCTCCAGTACTTTGGCCACCTCATGAGAAGAGAAGACTCCCTGGAAAAGACCCTGATGTTGGGAAAGATGGAGGGCACAAGGAGAAGGGGACGACAGAGGACGAGATGGTTGGACAGTGTTCTCGAAGCTACAAACATGAGTCTGACCAAACTGTGGGAGGCAGTGGAAGACAGGAGTGCCTGGCGTGCTATGGTGCATGGGGTCACGAAGAGTCGGACACGACTAAACGACTAAACAACAACAAACTTTTGTCTGTTAATTTCAACGGACTACTCTGAGTTTATTTCATTATGAATCACTTCCCATGAAGCACCCCAAAGCTATTTACAATATAATAACGTATATAAAACTGTTGCATGGATAAAAACAGCTGAAACAATTGTACATATAAAAATAATCTTTAAAAAACACACCAAAATTTTACAATTTAAGACAGCTGGTGGAAGAAGGAATGTAATTTATTGGTAGAATATTTGCTTTGTTCACAGAAGGTCCTCTCTTCAACATTCAGCTTATCCAGGTGGGGAGCTGCTGCCAGTTAATTAGACAATAACTAAACAGACGAACAATCTGCCAGTATACTGCAATTTCCAAACCTTACTGGCAAAGCAGTGTTTGAAATCCTGGACAGTAGCTGCTAGTTCATGCACACATTACTGAACTAGACGGACCAAGGCATCTTGGTGAAATATAAATTCCCCAAGGTACAGTGGTACCTTGGGTTAAGAGCTTAATTCGTTCCGGAGGTCTGTTCTTAACCTGAAACTGTTCTTAACCTGAAGCGCCACTTTAGCTAATGGGGCCTCCCGCTGCTGCTGCCACGTGATTTCTGTTCTCATCCTGAAGCAAAGTTCTTAACCTGAGGTACTATTTCTGGGTTAGTGGAGTCTGTAACCTGAAGCGTCTCTAACCTGAAGCATCTGTAACCCGAGGTACCACTATATCTAGGTAATAGTCAGATCTAACATAAGCCTTGAAAAGTCCATAGAGATGAAAGAGGAAGTTGGGAGAGTGTCACTCTCCCACCACCACCACTACCACATGCCCAATGGTCTGGCTGGGTGGGGGGCACTCAGAGGCTTCACAGGCACATGGGATTATCTCTAGAGCACAACATTAGCAACACCATATCTGGAACTTGCACTGTCTAATCTGAAAGGCCTTCCTTGCTAGTAGTTAGCAACCCATGTCATTGTAAACACCTTCCAGAGTGGAGCAATGGCTCAAATTTAATCTCTGGTAGACTGCCTGTTTTTCACCTGGTTCTGTCAGAGTGCAGAACAAATATGCAGTGTATTTTTTAAACTGAATAATTTCAGCCAGAAAAGCAAGAGCCTACCACCACGACTGCTTCTATCAGTGGTTGTTAGCTGTTAGCTTCTTTGCTCCTGAAGCTGAATGTCGGAATATTCAGGACAGATAAAATCAAATACTTGTTCACGTGGCACATAATTAAACTCTGGAACTCACTCCCACTGGAGTCAGTGATGGGCACCAACCTGGATGGCTTTAAAAGAGGATTAGACCAATGTATGGAGGAAGAGACTTACTGTTGCCTACTAGCCACAATGGCTATATTCTACCTCCCCTGTCAGAGGCAGTATCCTTCATAATTCCTCCTGCTGGAAGCTTCACGAGTAGAGAGTTTCCTACAGGTATCTGGTTGGCCACTGTGAGAACAGGATGCTGGACTAGATGGGCCATTGGCCTGATCCAGCAAGCTCTTCTTATGTTCTTACGTTCCCTTGTACCGATAGTTCATGTGTGGCATAATAGCTGCCGTATCTAAAAGTGCAGGAAAAGAGATGGTCCTAATACTGAACATGTTTTGTGTCAGGTATAATTTTCTTTACCTACAAGATGGCAGGAAGCATTGCCCTTATTCTGGTTTGGCTTCAACCAACATTACATAACCAGTTCTCTCCAAGTATATGTGATTTTAGTAATTTTAAAAGTCCATCTCTTTATGGAAGCATTATCAAAACCAGTAACTGGAGAAAGCATTTTAGTACATTCACAGATTGCCCCACAAAATTTTCAACTCCCCCCCCACCCCCCCAAAGAAACCACACATCCTGTTGTACTGTGAATAAGGTGGTGAATAAATAGGAGATTTTGGCTCGGCTCTAGTTTGGGAATTATAAGCTCTCTCAGTTTTTTTGGATCCTGCTTTTTCACAGTTGAGCAATGCTAGCACCACTGAACAATGGAAGTAATTTATAGGGTGTCCAAAGTGGGTGGGTTTTTATATATTTATTTATTTTCTCAACTGTGAAATATCTGAGAGCTGAAACTTGCAAATTCACGCCGGCTGTAATGCAAACAAGGAGGCTTATGCTATAAAACCAAATATAGCAATGCATCTGCAATGAAGAGAGAGGTATGGGGGGGGGGGGGAAGAAAGTAATTTGCAAGCTAATTTATGAGCTTGAAAACAAATTTCATCATGCTCCAAGGATAACAAATACCTGTTTCGCCCCTGCATGTAATTACTGAAGCCGAGCCACGTGGAAATGGAGCAGAATGCGTTTCTGCGTTCTGTATTGTTAACCTATCATTATTTGTTTCCATAAATATTGTTATAAGGTCCTACTATTTCAGCAACCCCATTAATGGGCCTTTTTTCTTCTTCTTTTAATGGCAGCAGTGACTCATATCATTAAAGTTCCTCACCATTCCTCCCAGTGTTATGAGGGTGTTCCTGGGTTCAATGAGAATCAGAATTGATAGTTTATTCAGAACTCTGGTCATATTTAATACCAGAATTCATTAACCTTTCCGGAGAGGGGGATGTATTTCTGAGATGATATAGTGATAAGGTTGCTTTGTCAGCTTGAGTTTTGCAGACACAATGAGATGCTTCCTAAAAGGGGTATATGGTACTTGGAGCATATGTGCACTGGATTAAGCTATGCTCAGCTTCCCCACCCTTGTTCTACTGCACAGGCAGGTCCCAATTCCTCCCCCAAAATTCATAAGCATCCCCTCGCCATAATTTGTTCTTTAAAAAGAAGAGGGGAAAGTGGGAGGGAGGGAACGAAGGGAAAAATATGAGAGAGGAGAGGAATTATTATTATCTTCTTAAGGTGATGAAAGACGTGTCATAAGAATTCACAAGTTATGGTTCTGGAGAGAAGCCTACCATCCCACTGGACTTGCATGCTTTCACATTCTCTAGTGTGGGCAGAATGGAAACGTTTTGTTCAAGGTTTTACTATTAACAGTGCGTTTTTTCTTTTAAAAAATGTTTAGGGGTACTCTCATTTTGACTCAAGAAAATGACCATTTTATAGTTCAAATCAGGGAAAATAAATACAGTAAATGCAATAAAACTGACCAATCACCGTGCTATATTCCAACTGCTACTTCACACATTAAACGCTCGCTTCCGTCTGAGACTCAGGAAACACCGTGATAGGGAATGAGGCTGCTATTGGGGGTAGCAATGGAACTGACAATTCACCGTGCTAGAGAATAAACTCTCTCTCTCTGTCTCTCTCTCTCTCTATGTTTCTTCTCCCGTTACATTCACAAAAAGTTTAGGGGTATGCATACCCCAGAAAGAAAGCACTGACTATAGAAAGATGTTAATGGTTTGGGATCTGTTTACTTGCCCCAGGCATGCCTATTTGACTGCTTTGATCTGTGGAACGTGTACCTTTACAAATGCCAGATAATTTTCATTCTGCATTTGTGAAGGAGTCTGTCTCTTGTTGTGCTTTGGAACTCCCTGCCTATTGACATTAGGCAGGCACTCTCACCATACAATTTTAAACATGAATAAAAACTTAAAATAAAAATCAGTAAGCCTATCCAGATATATGGTTTAGTTACCTACATTTGTTTGAAGAATTTTACTGATTTTTCCTTGCTGAGTTTTAATGATCATTATTTTTTAATGGTTTTTAAAAAGAGTTTAGTTGTGTTTATCTACAATTTTATTATGTACACCACTGAGAGAGCTTTTTTATTAAGTGGTTTATAAATCTTTCTAATCTGATTCCATTTTCTGATTAAATATGGTTTGTTGTGTCAATCAGACCCAACAAGTTTTGGTTAATCTTAACTAAACAAACTGTATGTCAAACCATGGTTTATGAACTGACTTGCTGCAACTAACTGTAGATAAGATGGATCACAATTCAGAGTTTGGACAGCATGGTGACGCAGTTTAATGAAAAATAGATCCAAAAGCTTTCAGTCTCCTTCTTGCAGCTGCATAGGGGTTTATGAGAAGGAGTTTGAGGGAGGCACTTGCTTCTGCATGAATATGCATAGGATTGCACTATGAAGTCTGTGATAGTGCAGAAGTCTTTCTGATTGTCTATGATCAGCCTTGGTCACTTCTGTCCAGGAATTATCCTTTTAAGCCATCCAGGTAGACTGGATTGTTTCATCCTTTCCAGACAAGCAGGAAAGGAATTGAAAAACTTTAAGAGATGGAGACTTTTTCTTCTGAATTATTCTGTGGCAGTTGTTAGGGATTTTGTGTTTGGAAAATCTCACCTCCCCCCTCCCCCTTTGCACAAATGCAGTAATCTCATAAACTGTTTTTGTGTGTGTTTCTGTTGAAAGCTAATGTCTTTGCAAAAGCAACCTGACCCTCAACCATGAAATTGATGATGGGGTGTTGCTGAATTCATTAAACCCTGTGACACTGTGTCACAGGATAGCCGCCTTTGCTGGAAATTGGCCATTAAGTGGTCTTCTTCTTCTCCTCCTTCTCCTCCCTCCCTCCCTCTCTCTCTTGCACCCAAAGTAGCATAAGTATTTTTTTTAAAAGAATAAAGTAGCATGGGGTGGGGGTGGGGGGCTTGCTTGTCTTTTAACATGTCCACCAGCAAATGAATGAATGAATGTCTCCTAACAAATTTCAGCACCCTGTAAGAAACTAGAGTTTCCAAGATTCTTCAGGGGGAAGCCATGACTGCTTACAGTGCTATGATACTGCTTTAAATGTTTAGTGCAGATGAGTGCCCAGTAACCTGACTCGACTCTGACTGGCAGTGGAGTCTTTCCCATCACTTGCTTCCTCACCTGCTTGAGATGCTGAGGCCTGAACCTAGAGCTTTCTTCATGCAAATAATGTGCCAGCCTTTGAAAACCTGATGCTTTCCAGATGTTTTTGACTGCAGCTCCCATATGCTTTACCACTAAGCTATAGCCCCTCCAGGAATATATAGCAGTATGAACTACGTTAATGTGTGTTAATTGTTATTCTCCTTCCTATTTTCTTAACACTGGTAACAGTGGACTTAAAAACTGATGGAAGTGAAAGTTGTTATTTTCCTTGTTTCTAAGCTGCCTTGAATGGCTGTAGGAGCAATGCAAAAATGTTTTAAATTAAATAACCCTGGCTTCCCCATCTTTTCAAGCACAGCATTGTGCTTTAGAGTATTCTTGAGCTGAAATAGGTAAAGTGTTACTATCTTGATTTTAAAGTTCTTGTTTTGTATAAATGAATGCCAATTATTAAACTCCATTCATGCCCATTATTTTCTATAATGCCTTTCTTTTTCACTTTCCTTAAAAAATCCATTAACTTTCTGCTCTGAAGGAATCTGAAAGGGAAATATTACATATTATTAAACAATAAGTAAAAGTGTTAAATAATGGATTTCATTGTCAGCTTTGATAGGACAGAGGTGAATATTAAAGCCCACTGTTCTGCTGGGTTGATCAGGGTTATAATCCCTCATTGTCACCCCATTTTGTTATTGTACTTTACCTGCAAACATGCTTTTAAGAGAGAATTAATTTTTAGAAATTCCTGTACCATCTGTTGTCCAATGAAAATGGCTCCCAGGGGCTCTTCTGGTTCAAAGAAACTTAGGCTGCACACAGTTCATACATCTAAATCACTTGGCTTCCCCCAAAGAATCCTGGGAACAGTAGTTTGCCCCTCACAGAGCTGCAATTCCTAGCACCCTTAATAAACCACATTTCCTAGGATTCTTTGGGGGAAGCCATGTTCTGTAATTGTGTGGTGTGTACATAGCCTCATACTCCATGAGTGGAAGGATAAAGCGTGTTCTCCCTCATGGAGAGCACGTGTTGCGGTGGTGGCTGACAAGACACCTCACTGTTGCTGGGCAAAAGAGTTTGGCCATCTTTAAGCAGGGGCGGGCTGTTACTGGGGAGATTTATATGTTGCTATTTATTGATTGACAGCCCTGTTTATTAAATACACCGCACGCAGTGACGAGCTTCCTCTTTCGCTGTGTGCTTCGGATCACCCGCCGTCCCTCCCTAATGTTAGGCTGTTTGCTTGACCTTGCTATGCCTGTCATGGGGTCGTCTGCTTTGGGGCAGGGGCCTGGTAGGAATTTTGGCTGATTGGCTGGTGCCATTTGGTTTTTGCCTACTGTGTAGCAAATCGTCACAACTTGTAAGGTTGCGGTTAGGCATTGGTTTGGGAATTGGTTGGTGGAGGGGTATGGATTTGGCTGTGCCTGCCCCTCCAAAATGCTGCTGCTGCTGCAAGGGTTTTCCATTAAAGGAACCCAGGAGCTCGCCATGCTTTTGTCCGAACCCCCTGGCAAGGGGCTAGGGCCACGCAAGAGCCCCTGGGTGCATTCTGGGGAGAGGTGAGGCATGGTTCCCAGTCCCGTCTCCCCAGGTGACTTACCCTTTCTGACTTTGCGGGGGGTGCGAATGTCAGAGCTGTCCCCGTGCGGAGTCAGTTAGTCACTACCAATGCCTAAGCAACCACTCACATTGCTGTATTTTTAATAAAGTTGTGGCCAAAATTATGCCAAAAACCTTAAACAAAAATCAAGTGTCATTTTGTTCTTATTTGGGGTGTCTTGGGGACCTCGACTCGCAAATGCCCACCATCTATTCCTCATTGGTCTGAAGACCTTCCCACCATTTGCATATTTGAGCATAAATACAGAACAACAATGTCATCTGAATACCTATTTGGACATAGGAGTATCAATGTAATATTAATATAAGTGTTTAAATTGAGTTTGTTAGATTATTCTCCGCTTTTCTTTGTAGGTTTGGTGGGTTATTCTTATGTGTGTTTGGCCTTTTCCCCTCTCTTTTTCTTGCAGTATATTTGCAATTAAAAGAAAAAGATCTAAGAGAGAGAGAGAGAGAGATATCCCTGTTCCAATTTCTCATCCTCTTCTGATATCCCTCTTGCATTCTGTACAAAGCTCCCCATACCCATTCTTTTAGCCTAGGGTTCTCTCCAGCTATACCCAAGGATCAATGTGTAGCTTCTAGCAACTGTACTTCAGGCAGCTGTCCAAGAAAACCAAAGCCATCAGCCAGCATTCTGTTATTTCAGGCAATGTGTGTAGGAAAGACAAATTCAGGCCAAAATATCCCACGTATCGCCAGCATCATGGTGCTTTTGATTTTTCTACCTCAATTTTTCAGCCCCAATTCTCATTTAAGTCCTGACTGAACAGCTTGGTTCTTAGGACTATTGTTGTTTTTTGTTTTTGTTTTTACTGTTTATAAACAAATGGCATATCATTAATTTAAAGCATTTATCTTCATAGGCCTGGCTCTCTGCAGGTGACCTTATGATTTACCAACAGTAAACTGCAATTGCAATACTCGTAGAACAAATAAAAGGAATTGTGTGCCATATTTCCCAGTTCATATTGATCTCAAGGCCGTCAGCAGATTGATTTTTACAACAGTGACAGGATAAAACAAGTGTCAGGGGAAGGGAAGGCTGGACCTTACATTGCCATTAAAGAAAAGAACACCCACCCTTATTATTGTCCTTGGGTCGTCATCCCAGTTTTCTAATTTGAAAAGGCTGGACTGCAATTGATCTGCTCTTACTTCAGCATAGAAACTAATGATCTATCATCATTCCCCACTAAAAGGAAGCTGCTGGAGACATTTAGAGATCTATTCATTGCCCCCCAAGCAGTGATAAGGGACACTTTATTTATTTGGTGGAGATAACTTCCATTTCATAGGTTCACAATGACTGGCTGCTGATAGCAAATCAGGCAAGCTTGGCAGGTTCAAAGCGTTTACCTTTGTTTACTAAAAAAAAGTAAAACAAACATGCCAAATTATTACTTTCCAGGGCAGCAAGAAACCTGTGGCCCTCCGGATGTGGCCAACCATGCTGGCTGTGTTTGATGCAGAGGGCCATAGATTTTCCCCATCCCTGCTCAAGGGTATCAGAAAAAAACTCCAGTGCAAATTACCATAAGAACGTAAGAAGGGGCTGGTGAATCAGGCCAACAGCCCATGTAGCCTGGCATCCTGTTCTCCCTGTGGGCAACCAGATGCCTGTGGGAAACCTACAAGCAGAACATGTGCACAACAGCGCTCTGCACACCTGCAGTTCCTACCACTTGGTATTCAGAGGCATATGGCTTCCAGCTCTGAAGGGGGGAAACAGCCATTGTCGCTAGCAGCCATTGACAGACTTATCTTCCATGAATTTGTCTAATCCTCTTTTAAAGCCATTCAAGCTGCTGGCCATCACTGCTTCCTATGGAGCCTGTTCCATAGTTTAACTATATGCTCTGTGAAGAAATACTTTCTTTCATCTATCCACAATCTTACAACAACCATGATTTGCATAGGAATAAATTCCAATTAATACCCCCCCAACCCTGCCTAAACATTTAGTGGGTGGAAGGGTGCGCTGATGCCAGGAGGCTAGCTTAGCGAGGATATTTGGGCAGAGGGAGATCTCTGCCTAATCTGCCTCTACCACCCAAAGGGTGTTAGGGGTTTGCACTGATCTGTTTAAGACTTGCCATTTTGTATTCTATTATCATTTGACCTTGGCTCAAATACAGACCTACCTAATAATAATGAAAAAAAAAGTATTTACTTCTACAAGTGGTCATGATTACCACCAATTTACAGAGGATAAGCCTATGTTCTACTTCCTCTGTTGGAGGCAATATGCCTCTGAATAGCAGTTGCTGGGGATCAAAAGTTGGGACAGTGCTGCAGCACTCAGGTCTTGTTTGCTGACTTCCTGTGGGCATCTGGTTGCCCATTGTAAGAATAGGATGCTGGACTAGGTGGGCTATTGGCCTGCTTCAGCAGCTTTTTCTTACGCTCTTTCTCTACACTTATCCAAAATATATCCTACCTCTGGCAAAAGATTTGTAAATCTTAGAGCTTATCAATACTTCCTCTTGTCCTGCTGTTTTCCCCTATCAAAAACCACTCTTTAGAGCTCACTTGGAGCAAACAGCAATTCAGGTTTTCTCCTGATTGATGTTTGCTCCAATTTAGTAGTGAAGGGGGGTTTTTCCTTGGGAAAGCATGGGTCAAGTGGGAAACTGCTCAAACACGTGCTTCCTTGGAACAGGAGAAGTGTGGATGAGCCATTAGCTGAATAATGGGCATTTGTTTATTTCCTATTATTCATAGGCTGCCTTGGAGGGTTAACCCTCCCCATTTGGCTCTCAACACTTTCATATTACATATGTAATGCATGTTATCAAACAATAAAATATAAATCTATAACGCACAAAAATGGGGTGGCCAGCCTGTGATCCTCTGGATGTTGTTGGACTCCAATAATCAGGGATGGTGGGAGTTGTCTGCATATTGTAGCAGCAGCAGTCTGAGCAATATCACCAGGAATAGGAGGCATAAAGAATTCAAGCAGGAGCAGTCAAATGAAGAGCACTAAACTATCAATTAAGCCAGTCTTCTGGGCCCTTTTAAAAATCATCAGCACAGGGGCAATATCTACCTAGGGAGGCAGTTCCATAAACATGGATTTAAGGAATGCTTAATGAATCTACATTGTAATTTAGGACATAAATCTTAATGAATATTTACATCTGTCTTAAATTGCAGGGGATTTTTAAATGGTGATTCTTTGGTAAGTGTACAGTTTGCTATTGTCTCTCATTGCATAGCGCATCTTTACTCTCTCTCCCTCTTTCTCCTCCACCCCTTTGCCAAAATCAATTTACTAGCATGGTCAAGGAGATCTGTGTATCCTGTCCGCCAGCCCTATGTGGGTGATTTGTCAGACTTTAAACACAGGATATTATTTGCTCCCTCCCTTTTGACCTTGTATTTCTGATGAGAAGCAGAAAAGGTAATGTGCAATTTCTTTGTAGAAATGAGACCTGGTACATGACAGCACCTGCTGGGTAGCAGAGCCAAGGTGGTCTTTTCCCAGTGAGTAGTGCTCAAGTTCTGAACAGGAATTCCAAGAGTGTTGCCCTATTCACGTGTTCACAAATGAGCATACTGGGGATAGGGAGGGAGAGGGAGAGAGATTCAGAACTGCCTCCAGGTGCCCTTTCTATTGTGCAGTCATGATCATTTGTGCTCATGGTTTCATTGGGCCAGTCACAGATTATCACACTTTTAATACAGTTCACACTTGCAAAAGTTATGGTGTTCTCGTAGCAGAATGGGTCCCCCTTTTCTAAACCAGGTGCAGTACTTTGCTTACTCAAACAATGGTTACACTTCTTCACTTCCACTCAGTGCATATCCCATAACTTGCCAAGGATCTCCCATAACTTTTTATACCACAAAAGTTCTGATTTGTTTTCGTCCTGTTTTTGTTGAGCTATAGCCCCTTCAAATAGCAATGATGTGATACCGTTGCAGAACAGACTAAAGCAGAATAAATCTTGTGCATTATTCCTTTGCCAAGATAATGTTGCAGTCTGGAAGGACCCACATGCACCAACCTCTTTCTCCAATGTCTTTGGGCATGCTGGGCTCACCCTTGCAACCCCTGACTTTCCCACAGTCCACAGGACTGAAGGGGCTTATGGAGGTGTCTGGCTTAGAAACCCTTTACCTGTTTCAGTCCTGAAAGTTTGGCGGTGGATCAAGGGCTCATGGCATGAACACCCCCCTCTCGTGCCCTCTCTGAGGACGTGAAAGGGGCTTTTGTTTAACTGTACTGTATGTATTTGAGCAAGTTCTCGGTTTTGCATTTGCAAATCTTTAATCTAGCGATACAAAAAAAATTTGAAACTTCGTAATAATACAAATAGAACAAACAAAATAATTATATTACAAGCCATACAAAATATCGCATCCAGATGAAAAAAAGGAAGGAAAGAAAAAGAAAGAAAAGAAAGAAAGATCACATGAGAGAGAGAAAAAGAACTAAAAGGACCAAAGGATATTCCCTCCACCCTCCAAAAGAACACAAAAACATGAACAAGTCTTATATAACCACTTCACACATTGAAAAAAATGCATGCACAATAGACAAGAAATGGAAATCAATAACAAAGAAGAACCTGTTAGGGTAACATCAGTAAATAGCCAGTGAATGCTGGTGATAATCAAATGCACATTCTCTTAAGGAGGAATAAATTTGAATTGCGTGACCAGGCGGTGACCACCCCAGCCCCCAGGGAACACCAGAAATGACTCATGACGTGTTATGGAATTAAAATTTGGCCACAACTTTTTTAAACTCTCAAATGTAGGAAGACCTTGGCTTAGGCCTTGGGGGTGTATCCCTCCCAGCCCCCCAGCCGAGGGAACTGGGGCTCATTAGGGTAAACGGGATATGGGGGTGCTCTGTGAGACGTATGTATACACAAGCAGCTCACCCCATATCCCCGCACGCAGGGTAGTTCACTGACAACCTTTCAGTGTATGGCCAGTGACACCCATATTACAACCCCTTTAAGTGGGGACCCTGGAATCACTGCCGCAGGGGAGGGGATGAGTCACCACTTCACGCCCCCCCCCCCCAATTTTAGGGAAGAAAAGATTACAGGATTCCACCCAAGGCTTTAAACTGCCAAAGTTGTGACAAATTGCTACGGGGAAGACAAAACCTGCCAATGCAGGAAAATTTCTTCCCGGCTCTTCAACAGCAACCAGTCAAATGACTGTAGCAGCACCCACTAAACAGGAAGAAAAAGGTTAACCCGTAATCAATAAACATTAAACAAAGGGAGGGTTGGGTGGGTGAAGCTCCTGAGCCGACCGCCTGGCTGCTGCTCCACCCCCTATTTATTCAACTGGCCCCACCTCCCAACAGTGTATTTTGACTACTGAGGCTGGGCGTTAGCCTTCGAAGAATAGCACAGAGAGGCAGGCCCAGCCCACACAAACTGGTAAGTTCCCTGAGGTCCAAAGCACCTCGCTCGATCCCACAAAGTGTACCCACAGTGTAAAGTGTGAATGCTCATTATCAAAAAAATATCCAGGATAACAAACCTCTCCCCAAAAGGAAATGAATAGAAATTGTCAATCTATCATTTGAGGTGAAGGAAAACAAATCTTCAGACCATTATTGATCAACTTTATACACCCATTTATGTGTGTTCAATATGTGTGTGACTGTGCATACACACACTGCACCGAACCAGGAAGTGACCTGAAAACGTCACAGAATGGGTGGAACAGGATGTGGCACAGTGCCTCAGAATGTAACCCCAATGCAAATGGGGTAGTTGCCTGTAAATCATTCAGGATTATGATTTCTGGCTTGACTGAGCTCTCAAGTGCATAAATATGGGCACATCTGGAATATTTAACTTGATATTTTAAAGCTCTGGAAAGTCCAAAACTTCAATAATGGAAGTTTAAGAGCCATGAATTTTTATGTCAGAGCTTATCAGTCCTGAACTGAATTTCAGATTCTATCCTGCAGCTCTGCAAGGAGAAAGTTAATGATGGCTGCTTCCTTTAGATTTCCTTTGAATACCTTATGCACAGACTTTTATTTTATTTTAGCAAACTGCATCAGATTGGCAGTCGATCAATCGATTAGATATGTTTTGCCCTGTTCTATTGACATAGTTCTGCATCCCCCCCCCTCCAATGCTTATCTGATGTGCTGTGGCACATCAAACGAAAAGCGCCAGCCTCCCTAGAGAATCCCACATGTTGATAGGAAAGAAAGTGATCCTTTCCAGTTCTTTATTACCTAATAAGATACATTTCAGGCTCCTCTGCTGGATATAAGCAAAGTGACAGTATCTTTATTACCAATTAAACTTTCAGTGCTCACGCAATCTGGCATAGGAGTGCACAAGCAGCCATTGGCTTAAACCCTGCTGTGATTTCTAGAAAGTGAGGGCCTCATAGCTATGGAATAGAATATTAACAAAACATGCTACTGTTCAGAGAGTACAAAACCAAGGAAAGAAAAAAAAATGAACAAACCTTCCCCATTGGTGAGGTTTAGAACCTGGAAAGCCAATATAGTCAGTCTGATGGTTTAATATATTTCTGTGGTGAATATACAGTGTGAGTAGGAAAAATGCAACACATTTGCAATATGGAAAGACGGTGGTAAAAAAGCTGCAAATTTAGCTAAACATGTTGTCCAAAAAGGATCATTTTGGTGATGCTTGTCTTGGTTCCATGAGGCTTATCTCTCAGGAACCCCAGATATGACTGAAGTTGTAGCACTCCAGACACTCCGTGCTGCTGGACCATCCATGCAGGGGTGGCTGACCAGTGGCCTTCCAAATATTGTTGCGTTACAATCTCCATCAGGCCAACCCAGCATAACAATAAGCAATAGAAGTAGCTAAAGTCTAAAAATACCTGGTGGTCCACAGGTTCCTTGCCTCTGTGTTAATGTCTAGTGGAACCTATAATCTGGAGGCAAAATGCAATAGCCTCTCTTAGCAGTACAGACTTTTTAAACTTGTCAGTCCGTTTGTGTTGTGGGCTGGTCCAAAAAATCTTCCTGCCCAAACAGGCACCCACAGGTTTTGGATCTGCATGTGCACTTTAAATGGTTGTCATCACCAAAGGTCCAGTTGGAAAAACTAGCCTTAAAAATAAGTCTACAGCAGTTAGTAGGTCACAAAAAGATTTACCAGCCAGCTTGAACCCCTCCCTACACTACTTTAAAAACACACCCACACACACTACACTTTCTCTCTTTCTACAGCTATTGTGGGCAGTGGCGTAGCGTGGGTTGTCAGCACCCGGGGCAAGGCAAGTAATTTGCGCCCCCTAACCCTGAGTGAGCCAGGTAGGGGCAGAGAGCTGCGAATGCGAGCGCCCCCCCCCCAAGATGTTGCGCCCGCTGCGGCCGGCCCACCCTGCACCCCCCACGCTGCGCCACTGATTGTGGGGTTACAGGATCATCTTTTAAAATGAAACATGAAATTGGGGGGAGACACCTGTCATTTTCTTTTTACTTTAACAGGAGTATTTGTCCTGATGCCCCACTTTCCAATGGATGAAAAAGGCCATGTACAAAAATTAAAATTATGCTCAATTTAATAAACGTGGGAGTGTTGCCTAATTTATATTCCAAAGATGTAATACAAATTTCTTTGCTCATAAAGGGGATAAATCAAAATATGACAGGTTTTATCTACTTTTATTCTCCAAAGAGCTCAAGGTAGCATACATGGTTCATCCACTCCTCATTTAATCCCCAGAACTACCCTGTAAGGTAGGTTAGGTGGGGAGGCAGTGACTGGCCAAAGGTCATTCAGTGACCTTCATGGCTGAGTTGGGATTTGAACACCCAGGTTCTTGCCCAACACTCTAGCCACTACAACATACACCCTCACACACACCTAATTATATGCAAAATTCAGATGAAGTGGGCTTGTTTGTCACGCCCCAGTTCTGTACACCAAGTACAATAGGCTCCCCCTGGCCCTCATGTGACATGCTTTGCGATGCTGAGATGAGGAGATCCCTCTGTGGAATCTAGCTTCTATATGTGGATCATGAACAGTGAGATTGGGCTGTAAATCTAATTTCAAAAAAAAAAGAAAAGAGTTTCATGCCACATATGAAAAGAAGTTTGTAGCCAACCTTTGAAGTAGCAATAAGAGGGTGCATCTATTCTACTTTCACAGTCATGGCTTCTCCCAAGGAATACTGGAAACTTTATTTTATCCCTTCCAGCACCCTTAAGAAATGACAGTTCCCAGAATTCCTTAATGGGAAAGCCATGACTGTTAAAATAGTGCTTTAATTGCAGTGTGGATGTGGCAGGAGTTGTCCTTTGGATTTAATCTGAATTTTGAGATAGAATTCTCCTTTAAAACTTCTGTACCCAAATGCATTAAAAAGTATGCACTTTAGGATAAAATAGTTATGGAAATGAGTTCACTGAGATACAATATGTAATTTAAATATGTTGTGATAAAATATGTATTAGTGAAAATTCATATTTAAATAAACACCTAAAGACTTCACAGATTAGTGCAAAAATGGAGACATGAATGAGCCCATGTCAGACAGACACCAGAAACAAACTGATGTATCCATCCTTTCTTTACAGATGATGATTCTTGGAGGTGTGACATCTGCCAGGATAATAGCTCTTGTTTGTTCGCTTTTTAATTATTATTATCTCGTTTTTTGAAGGGGAGAAATGTATAAAGCGTCTTGTTGCTAGACAGCTCTTTATTGGCTGTGCATTTGAAGTGGCTCAGGAGAACTGTTTTATCAAAGAGCTGACAGTCATTTACACCCAATAAATTAAGCTTGATAAATGGATCTACCTGTTTCTGTCCAGAGCCCAAAATAAACTTGGGGATTTGCTTAATGGACTTGTTGTTTGTTGGGCTTTTTCTGCCAATGAACACTGTGTTAATCAATGAGCTGCAGTTGTTTTTCTAGTTATGATGCTAACATATTGAAAGACATGCTGCAAATTACATACAAATTCTTGTGACAGAGAGCCTATCTTGTTTTAAAAAATGGAAAGAGGAGTCAGGAAAGTAGGGGTTTGAGCAGGGAATGAGCAAGGTGGGGTGCTTAAACCTTTTGCTATCTGCTTCAAATAACCCTGCTGAGTTATTTCCGCCTTCCCAATGTTAGAACACAGGGGACAATATTATGTTCTGGCGTGGGCATGTTGGGGTGGAGAGGGGGAAAATCCTGTTGCACGTTTGGGCCTCATTCCACGCATGCAGCAACTTAATTGAATCCCATCCTTAGTCAACCTCCTTCTTCTGAAGGTGCACTCAACAGAAATGAGCAGCTTTTCCTCAGTTTCCTTCTTCTCAGATTCGGTTGCTATGATGGAGCGGTGTGGAGAAGCTACAATCTCCACAAATCTAATAAATTCAGTAGGGGTATCTGTATTTCTACTGTTGCAGTGACAACTAACAGGCTTGAGAGACTAACCAAATAGTTATGGTGTCTTCATGGACTAGAGTGCATTTCATTGCAGGCATGAGGAACAGGACTCTAGTCCAGGGATATTGAAGCTATGGTTCTTTCACAAGAGTAAGATTATAGGAACCGGTCATGCCACTGGCCCATCTATGTTGGTATTGTCTACACTGAATGCCAGTGATTCTCCAGAGTTTAAGGCAGGAGTCATTCCCACTCCTACCTAGAGATGGAAAGGATTGAAGTTGGGACTAGTTTCATCCAAAGCATAGGCATTACCACTGAGCTATGGGCAATGATCTTGCAATGATCCAAACCAGGAATGTGGTCACAGAAAGGCGAGAGTGATTGAAAAGCAGATCAAAGCAGATGTTGGAGCAGCTGTTGCTGCAACAAAGGCTCTTGATCCCCCATCAAACCTCCTGTTATACCTAACTGGATTAATTAGGCCTAGCTTATTTTTCAAAAAGAAGTGCATGGAAACTTTGCAACATGAAGAGCTCTTCAGTCGTGCAGGATGACTCAGCATGTTTCATACCTCAGGGGTGTCAAAATTAACTAGGCAGCTCATGTAACAGCTTAAGTTCAGAAATCTCATCCAGTTTCAGGCTTGGTAATTAAAATTTCCCCCAAAAAACCAAACAATCAGGCTTGTATTGTACTGAATTTGAAGCTTCACCACAAATAGCACATGTATCAGAGGGGAGAAGTAGAAATTTGGGCATGCAATCTACTATTTCTCTCACTCTGTTGCCCAAACTTGATTATGCTGTCTTCCGCGTTCCCCTTCAATAATGTGTGAACCTGCCACTCCTTGGCAATGACGGCTGCTTGTGCGGAGGATACACTTTTGCTCTTTCTCCTCTTCGTGGAGGGGAGAATTGCACAAAGGGTATCTCTGCATTATGCTCAGTATGTTATTGTGCATTGTGGCAATGATGTTGTAATGTAATATTGTATTTTAATTTTTCAATCCACCCCATGACTTCAGGGTGAAGGGCGAGTAATTAACAGCAGCAGCTATAGGTGTTCACCTGCTTATGTTAGAATAGGCTGCTTTCGCCACTCATGTATCAACTGCAGCAAAGTCGAGAAGTATGGAGGGCACAGAGAGAGAGGCAGAGAGAAAGAATCAAAATCAGAAGGAAAACCTTTTCCCATGATCTGTACTGCTGAGAAAATGTTAACATTCATTGGAACTGACCTGCCAAAGCAGCTAAAAATAATAATTATTGAAGATATTTATAAACAGATATTTTATTATTTGCATTTTGAAGCAGCATACATAAAATAATCTATAGGGAATGAGACAATAAAGCAAAGTCACCCATGGAGGTTCATGGTCATGTGGGGAGTTTAACTTTGTTGCGCGTGTAGGTCCCCAGGCCACCCCTCAAATAACTTCACACATAACACGTAATTTAGTTTTGGTTTTTGGGCACTATTTTGGCCACAACTTTATTAAAATACAAAATCAGTGAGTGGTTGTTTAGACATTGGTTATGACTATCTGTCCCCCCGCCTGGGACAGAACTGGCATCCCGAGGTCCGATCGGTAGCCAGTAGAAGAGAAAGTCAAACTGGGGGGTCACCTGAGCTAAGCGTCGGACCAACGCCGCTCTCCCCAGCAGCTCCCCGAAAGCTTGCCTGCCCGATCCTATAACAAGGATTCCCATAACAGGGATTGGGCGGCCCTGGTCCCATAACAGGGATTGGACGAAATCATGGCAAGCCCCAGGATTCCTTTAACGGAATTCCCTTCATCGCAATAGGAGGGGCAGGCACCGCCTGTTCAGCCCCCTCCACCACCAGCATATTATAACCAATGCCTAACCGCAACCTTACAAGCTGTGACGAATTGCAGAGTAGTAGGCAAAAACCAAATGGCACAGCCAGTCACCAAATGGCAAAATTCCTACTAGGCCCCTGCGCTAAGGCAGACGACCCCATGACAGACAAAGCAAGGTCAACCGGAAAAGAGGGCGGGTGGGCGGGTGATCTGATGCATTCTGCAAAGAGAAAGAGAAACCAGAGTGCACCAATATTTAAAGACTATGGTCCCACCCACTCAATTTGCAACATACAATTTGCCCCAGCAACCCGGTTATCCAATCACAGATGCCAGGCAATAACTATTAACCAGCCTGGCAACAAGAGGCCTGGCCCGGTGGCCCACACCGCAACCGTGCTCTCATTTATTGGAGAACACGCTATCTCCTAGATCTTAGTCTAATGATCTAACTACACCGGCTCTCTCTCGTTCTTTTAATGTTTAATCTATAATTTGTTTTCAGAGTAGCTTTAATTTTATTTTAGTTTTATTATTTTTTAAAAGTTAACTTTTTAAAAGGTAGCTTTAAAGAGTTTGTTTTAAGTTTGTTTAAAGCCGAAGTTTTAATTAAGACTTTGGCTAAGACTTGAGTCTACTGTTTAACAACCCTTGCAACACAGTGATGTGTGTTTGCAAAGGATGACATTGACGTGACACTGGAAAATAATGATCGCTGTGGCCATTACACTGAAATCATTGTTTTGGGTGTTCATGAAAGTAAACCTTTCATCTGGTGGTTTGCCTGAAGTGGAGCATTCATTAGTGGTATTTTTAAATGCAGATTGGCGTTCTGAGTTTTGTTAACTTAAAATGCTGTCAAGAGTTAATGAGAATAAAGGATGCCCCAGGGTCTTAAACATAATCCCTTTTGTAGCACCATTGTGGGCAGTTCATAAATAGAATTGTAGGGTGCTACCTTTTACCAACTCATACCATTGGTTCATTTAGCACAGTATTGCCTGCAATGATTGACAGTGGTTCTCTAGGATTTCAGACAGTCTTTCCCAGCTCTACCTGGAGGTGATGAGGGTTGAAACTAGAACCTTCTGCATTCAGTGCACGCATCCTACCATCGACCTATAGCGCTTCCCTGAAATGGCTTTATCCATTGTGCAAATGGCTGTGTCTAGTATTTTGCCTCATGGCTGAGTCCTGGATTTAGTTTTTCTGATGAAAAATATGCCAGAGCTGAAGTTTGACAATGTCATCTTGCTAAATTCAGTGCTGCAGAGACCAAGTTGTACATATATGAGGTGGAAAATGCTCTGTGGTCAAGTCACTGGTTTTGGGGCTGGATGAGTTCCTCCTTTGACCAGAAGCTCCACAACACATGGTGGAGTATGAGAGTTGGCACCAGAGTGCATTTTAAGTCAAAATTCTCAGTTGAAAATTCCATGCACTAGGATTGCATATCTCCTGCAACGTATGTATGGGATAACTTATAACCCATACAGGGTGGGGGTGGGGATGTGCAGACCAATGTGTGGACAAAATGAACAAAGGCACATTATGTATTTGGAATCCTTCACCTACATTGGCAGTCATCTCTTTTTACTGCCATGATGTGAAGGCAAATGATTATCTTTCTGGATATGAAGGTCTTGTAGGACCTGAACATCTGAAATCTTGACCTTTTGCAGCAATGGGGGGGGGGGGAATCCTTGTGCTCTATTTTTAACTTCGGGGGAAATCAGGATCTGACACCATTTTTAGTCTGTTTCTACAGTGTAGAAACTGCATATCATTTACATATTGTGTGGATGGAGATGTATATGCTTTTAAACAGCTGCTCAAGTCATGGTCACAGAGCTAAATTGTTTAAGGTCTGCTTCCTTAAATTGGATACAAACTTAGTCATAGGTCCCATCAGCAGTTTACATTTAAAGCACTCTTATACTACTTTGAACAGCCATGGCTTTTCTCAAAGTACTTTGAGAACTGCAATTTGTTGTTAGGGTTGGAGGCCCTTATTTTCTCTCAGAGAGCTACAATTCTCTGAGTACTCTGGAAAAAGGGATTGAGAATTGTAACTCTGTGAAGGGAATAGGGGTTGCATAACAACTCTCAGGACTCTTAACAAACAACAATTCCCAGGGTTATTTGGCGGAAGCTATGACTCTTTAAATGTAGATGGCAGATGGAATCACACTGAAAAGAGACTTGTAGTAATTATTATTATTACTCATTACTTACTTACTTAATTAAATTTATGGACCATCCTTCATCTGAAGATCACAAGGTGGTTTACAAAATAAAAACGCAAATATGCATAACATAGTAGCAAAAACAAACAAACAAACAAAACCCCACAAACAGTTTAAAAGGCCATCAATTGTTTAATTACTCAAAGGGCCAGGAGAAGAGGAATGTTTTTGCCTGGTGCCTAAAGATATGTAACAAAGCTGCCAGGAATGCCTCCCTGGGGAGAGCATTCCACAAATGGGGAGCCACTGCAGAAAAGGCCTGTTCTCGTGTTGCTGCCCTTCGGACCTCCTCTCACAGAGAAGGCACATGAAGAAGGGCCTCATATGGTCATTGCAGGGTCCCGGTCGATTCCTCTGGGGGAGAGGCAGTCCTTGAGGTATTACAGTCCAGAGCTGTTTAAGGATTTATAGGTCAAAACCAGCACTTTGAATTGGCCCCTGAAACCAATTGGCAGCTGGTGCAGTTGGGCATTATATGGTCAAATTGTCTTCTCTAAGTGAGTAGGCATTATATGGCATTATATGGTCAAATTGTCTTGTCTAAGTGAGTAGCCTGGCCGCTGAATTTGGCAGCAGCTGAAGTTTCTGAACAATCTTCAAAGGCAGCCCTATTGTATAATGCATTGCTGTAATCTAACCTAAGTTAACCAACAGTTTGACCAAACTGTGGGAGGCAGTGGAAGACAGGAGTGCCTGGCATGCTCTGGTCCATGGGGTCAAGAAGAGTCGATCACGACTAAATGACTAAACAACAACAAGCTAGGTTACTGGAGCATAGACTACAGAAGATAGGCTATGCCTATCCAGATAAGGGTGCAGCTGGGCCACCAGCATACCCTCCAACATTTCTCCGATGAAAATAGGGATGTCCTCTTCTATTGTTGTTGTTACTTATTTTCTTGGCTCGGGCTCACATGATTCCATACTGTCCAAAATTTCTCCAGTGAAAATAGGGACATCCTAAGGAAAAGCAGGACATTCCAGGATAAAATCAGAAACTGGGATGGACTGTCCCTTGAAAATAGGGACACTTGGAGAGTCTGCAACAGCCAAAGCTGATAGAAGGCACTCTGTGCCGCTGAGGCCAGCTGAGCCTTGAGTGACAGCAGTGCATTCAGAAGGGTCTATCGGAATCCAACCCTATGAAACTGAAATTAATAAACTGCTCTGTAGTGCCCCATAAAGGAAAGCTTCTCTCTTAAACATAAGCTGCATCTACACAGCAGTTTATTCTGTTTCCCCCATTTTTCTCTGGCTGTTAATTTCCATATTGTATCCGAGACTTTCATATAACATATGAAGTGGAATATAGTGGACATTCAGTTCTAATTTCCATGTTAATTGGCTCCAGAAATAATCTCTTTGAAACCCTATTAACCCAGAAAACCATAGGAATAAAGTGATGAAATTTGGGGCCGTATCCCAGCATACAGTTATTTCTTGCCATTTTCTTGGGTGAATCATGGAGGACCAGGAGCACACATGTGCAAGAAGGATAGAGGAAAGGTGTTGTTGTCCAGTGATGTTCACTATTGTTCCACACCAAGGCCACAGGCATGAATAAAATTTAGTATAACATAGCCATTCTGTCAATCAAAAAGCCTCAGCACAACAGATACTGCTGTATAAAGAGAATGTTAGAAAATGGGACAGAAGTGTTAGGATTATAACCAGGAAAACTAACACAATTTCCCCTGTGTCTGAATGCTCCCATAGTTTCTTCGGTCCCTTTTCACCACTGTTCAGCTGTGTTACAGAAACCTACTCCCTCGAGTTACATGGGCGAACCTGTCAAAAGATTAATCAGTTCTCCATGAGAAGGTATCATGCAGCCTGGCAAATCCTATGCATGTGTTTTCTGATGGGTGATATCCAGCATAGCCAGGAACAATATTTGACGCTACTACTTGATATCATTTTATGCTAGATCATTTTCAGTTTCTGTCTTTCTGTTGCTGTTTTTTTTTTCCCCTCCTATCGGATCAGAATGCACAGTTGGTATTTCCCTTTGAATCGCTGGCAGGAAAAGTCCAAAGGGAAGATGAATGCAGTCTGATGACTAACTAAAAGGAGAGATGTGCGTTTGAAACCCTTTCTCATTGTACTATGCAGTCTCTGAAGATGCATAGCTGTCCTTCATAAATGAAATGCAGTGCAGAAAAACATAGGTTTGCACATCAATCCTCAACTGCACCTACTTCTATGGCATTGGCAGATGCTACTGATTTCCACGTTTTGATAAAATATCTCTAAGCTGCCCTTGATTTGAAAGTCTCACAAATACAGCGGTACCTCCAGAGAAGCAGACACGGAGCAATGAATCCAAACTACAAGAAAGAAGATTCCACCTAAACATTAGGAAGAACTTCCTGACAGTAAGAGCTGTTTGACAGTGGAATTTGCTGCCAAGGAGTGTGGTGTGGTCTCCTTCTTTTGAGGTCTTTAAGCAGAGGCTTGACAACCATATGTCAGGAGGGCTCTGATGGTGTTTCCTGCTTGGCAGGGGGTTGGACTCGATGGCCCTTGTGGTCTCTTCCAACTCTATGATTCTATGATTCTATGACCTCAGGTTAAGAACTTAATTCGTTTCGGAGGTCCGTTCTTAACCTGAAACTGTTCTTAACCTGAAGCACCACTTTAGCTAATGGGACCTTCTGCTGCCACTGCACTGCCGCTGCACAATTTCTGTTCTCATCCTGTAGCAACGTTTGTAACCCGAGGTACTATTTCTGGGTTAGTGGAGTCTGTAACCTGAAGCATCTGTAACCTGAGGTACCACTGTACACTAATAAACACATACAAAAATGACAATACTATAAAAATAAAATTTTCAAAAAATTCAGTAAATGAATTAGTAATTAGCAACATGATTTAGAGTAACAGAAACAAGAAGGAATAAATAAAAAAAATAAAAAAAAGTCCAGTAGCATCTTAGAGACCAACTAAGTTTGTTCTGGGTATAAGCTTTCGTGTGCATGCACACTTCTTCAGATACATGAAAGCTTATACCCAGAACAAACTTTGTTGGTCTCTAAGATGCTACTGGACAATTTTTTTATTTATTTCGACTGCATCAGACCAACACGGCTACCTACCTGAATCTAGAAACAAGAAGGAAATGGATAATTAGGAAAACCTGAAAGCCTTACGCAAGAGGGCCTCTTTGGTCTGGGGTTTAAAAGTCAATAAGGAGGGACACAGACAAACTTCCCTAGGGAGGGAAATCCATACGTGGAGGGAAATCCATAGGTGGAGGGAAATCCACCATGGAGAAGTCCCTGCTGTGGGTTGTCACACATCCTGTTTCAGATGATATTAGCATGTAAAGCAGATGCTCAGAGGAACTTATATTTGCATGGGTTTGTAAGGGAACAGTTGGAGCTTCAGATGATATTACTATTACTATTACTATTATTATTATTATTATTATTATCATCATCATCAT
Organism: Podarcis tiliguerta; assembly: GCF_965153285.1. Classification (NCBI taxonomy): domain Eukaryota; kingdom Metazoa; phylum Chordata; class Lepidosauria; order Squamata; family Lacertidae; genus Podarcis; species Podarcis tiliguerta. The sequence continues at coordinate 27,362,603 of NC_139553.1, forward strand.
CATACAACTTTTTCACCATTTGTTTGTTTGTTAGCTTGTTAGCTTCTTAATACAAAAGAAAGTAGTCTCAGAGGACTAAATTACAGAGGATAGTCCTCAGTCTGAAGGGACACCAGGTCCAGATCTGGTTCAGTACTGAGCTGGATAGACTAGTAGTATATGACTGAGGATAATGCGGTTTCCTGTGTCCCTGTGCAGAATTTAAAAGCTTGTGTGGAGACTCCATGGATTAAAAAAAAGCTCATCGCTGCAGCTTTTGCTTTCCATGAGTTTGAAAGTGAAGGAGCAGAGTCAGAGCCAGCATATCCATCTTTGCTGCCCTCTCCACCAATCCCACGTTTACTTTCCCATTATGGAATGCCTGAGGAGGGCTTTACTCCCTTACCATGCTGAAGGAATGTCCACCATTCTTAAGCTTTCAAGCCAAACACTGTCTCCACAATGGGCAGACTCATTTCAGTGGTTAGACCCATTGTCCTATAAAACTCTGTGCTGTAGAGTTGTCCCAGGTGCTATTCGTGTAACCAAAGTGCCTTGACGTGTTTTCTGTGAATAGAGTTGGCTTTTGCAAGAGAAAACCTTCCCTCCAGATACATTTTCTTTAGGAGCCCCAGCTAAATCAATTTAAATTGCTTCCCCCCAAAAGAAATTCTAGGTCTTTCCTTGTTTTGCAGAAAAAGCTGGCTTCCTTTGTGGTTACAGATGTAATTTTTCCATTGCTGGATGGTGATGATGTCAGGTGGCCAATAGGTAAGCATCTTCTTTGTATTATAACGCAGTCAGAGAGGAAACACATAGGCATCCGAAATGCTTTGTTGGAAGATCGCCTGAGGTTGCACAGGATTATCCTACATATTAGAAAACCTTTGCACCAGATTCATGTGTTGGTTTGGATTGGTTTTACTCACATATTCTTAAGTGCAAACAACATTTAGCTATGCTTGATGGGATTTAATTTTCTACTCCTAGTTGTAATGTGGTTCCACTGTAATATAAACTCTGGTGTAACAGCGTCAGCAGTTTATGGTACCCCCATGACCATGCTTGCCTGTCATTTGTCAGGGTTTGATGGCAAAGCATCCACACTGCTTGTTCGTTCTGTTAATCGTATGTTTGCACTGAAGCAGAACTGATGAGGCAAAATGCTTTTACTAATATTTAGTCTAGGATGGTGTTAACCAAGAAGAAACTTTCCTATACAGAATACATTATCTGTACTGGACTACACGTGGCTCTAATCAAATAACTTGTTTTAAAGCAATTTTCAGGGCCAGTTCTACCATTAGGCAGAGTGGGGTGATGGCCTCAGCCAGAATATGCTGTGAGGTAGTGGTGCCCCTCGGTTCTGCCCCCTGAACTTCTCTAGCCCAGGGACCAAATGCAGCTGTCAAACTCTCTTTCTCTTACTCTTGGAACCCCCCCCCCCCATGTCACACATACACACACACCCCTTAGGCTGCTTTATAATTTCATTCTTGCTTTATAATTGTAACAACTTTATTTGTTTTTATAATTGTATATTGCATCATCGTTATGGTGAAGAGTGGGTAAAAAACAACAACTTGTAAACTGTTGTGCTCCTCAGTAATACAATATACAATTTTAAAAACATATAAAACAATTACAGTTATAAAACTAGGTCTCAGTCACAGGAAGTAAAAACTTTTTAGCAAAATGCTTCCCCCAACAAGCAGGGTTCAAGGCATAGCATAGCCTCAACAAATGTCAAGCATGGAGAATCATTCTAGGTCCAAAAAACAATGCAGAAGCAAGGTCAATAGCGCAGAGTGTTCAGACAAGGTACAGCACAGCAATTGGGATGAAGGAGCCAGAGAGCTGTGTTGTTTCCAGCAACTATAAGGCTCTCGTGGGAGACCTTGTTCACCTTGGTGTCCTAGAACATACCCTAACCCCAGCTGCTGGTGGTAACCGAGTTCCAGATACTGCTTACTCATGAGCCACACACCAGCTCTGGGTTCATACACATGTTATGTTTTTGCTTTTTTTCACCTTGGCCTTTTTGGTGTGGGGATTCTCAAGGACTGAGGTGGCTCCTCCTCTGACAAGGTAAAAAGGTAAAGGACTCCTGGACAGTTAAGTCCAGTCAAAGGCGACTATGGGGTTGCAGTGCTCATCTCGTTTTCAGGCCAAGGGAGCTGGCGTTTGTCCACAGACAGCCTTCTGGGTCATGTGGCCAGCATGACTAAACCGCTTTTGGAAACACCATGACAGAACACCATGACAGAAACCAGAGCGCATGGAAACGCCATTTACCTTCCCGCTGCAGCGGTACCTATTTATCTACTTGCACTGGTGTGCTTTCGAACTGCTACATTGGCAGGAGCTGGGACAGAAAAACGGGAGCTCACTCCATCATGGGGATTCAAACCGCTGACCTTCTGATCAGCAAGCCCAAGAGGCTCAGTGGTTTAGACCACAGCGCCACCCGCATCCCTTCAGGTACCACTGCAGCGGGAAGGTAAACAGTGTTTCCGTGCACTCTAGCATTCGTTAGTGTTCTGTGTGGCAGAGTATTTTAGTCATGCTGGCCACATGACCCGGAAAGCTTTCAGGCTCCTTCAGCCTGAAAGCAGAGATGAGCGCCGCAGCCCCAAGTCAAATTTGACTGGACCATGTTTAATTATACTGCCTGTCAAACATTCATAGATCCAGGGGTCCTTTACCTCCTCTGACAGCACCAAGGGTTCTTCAGCAGGTCCTTGACCTATGGAGTGTCTGGTTCATCCTCTGATGACTCAGCACTGGGCTCCAGGCAAGAACTAGGCAGGATGTACATAAATACAACAGGGAGACTGACATAAGTTAAAGATGCTGATGAATCTATTCTTTCTATATAAAAATTGTGAGCTTATTAAGTGTGGATTCATAAGTAGTAGTCAAAATAACAACATCCAAGCACTTGGAAGTATCAGCAGGCTCAGAAAAACAAACAAAACCCTACAATGCAGGAATCTCAACTAAAGCATCCATGACAGATGGCCATCCAACCTCTGCTTAAAAACCTCCAAGGAAGGAGAGTCCACCACCTTCTGAGGGAGTTACCATCAACAACTCCTACCATCAAAAAGTTATTATTGGTGTTTAATCAAAATCTCCTTTCTTGTAACTTGAAGCCATTGGTTTGGGTATTATTCTCCTAGGCAGAAGAAAACAAGCTTCCTCCATCTTCCATGGATATTTGAAAATGGCTATCATATCTCCTCCCAGTCTCCTTTTCTCCAGGCTAAAAATACCCAGCTCGTTCATCTGTTCCTCATAAGGCTTGGTTTCCAGACCCGTGATCATATTGGTTGTCCTCCTATCTTTCCTTAGCCCCCACTTGCCCACCTCTTTACAGGGAATGGCAATCTCTGTCAGCTTCCTCCTTCTTAGTCATGGTGTTGCTCAGCAGGGAAGAAGATAGAGTTGCTTTTGCCTCTCATTCATTCTGGTCCCATATACTGTTGGTCTCCCTACCTCCCACCTTACCAGTCCCAACAAGCACCAGCCACCAATGGCTCCCACTTGTGTTACCTAATGCACTCCCTAAAAAGGGAAAGTAATACATGAAGGTCAGGCAGAAAGTCATTCATTTGCTACGTCGATTCTTTTAACACACTGAAATGAGCATAATCTTGGAGAAAAAAGAATGTTGAAATGTTCTTTTTCTTGCTGCAGATGTTTAATTATACTGCCTGTCAAACATTCATACACACCCGCTGCAGGCATTGAAGGGTGGGGAGGTTTATTGTGAGGGGGGAAATCTTAATATTTTAACTAACCCTTGAAAAGCTGCTTGGAGGTCCTTGCTAATTCCTTTCATAGATATGCTCCTTTCCTGCAAAATTATAAGTTTAGTGTCTTGCAAAGGAATATTAATAGAAATGTTTTATGTCATTTTGTGCGTTTATGGATTAAGCTTGCCGAGCAATGGTGAAACTCTGCAGTTGTCCAGGGCATGAGAATTTAATCAGGTTAAGCTGTTTCTGCCTATTTAACTTGGGAAATGTGGGAAATGGGGAGCGTGATGCATGCAGTAAGCCTTGCAATATCGCTGCCCCTGATTCATTACTCCTCTCTATTCCTTTGTTGTTTTTAGAGTCTTATGGTTCTGTGGCGGGGGGGAGGGGGGGTTGATGTTGGCAGACCTTCAGGTATTGCCACAGCTTTTTACGTGGAGAATTCAGACACACAGGAAGCTAATTTATACAGAGTTATACTGTTGGTCTATTCTGCTCAGTGTAGTCCACTCCAACTAAAAGCAGCTTGCTAGGCTTCCAGACTTACCCAGTGCTCTCTGGAGATTCTGGGGACTGAACCTTGCACCCTCTGCATGGAAAGCATGTGCTCAGTCACTGAGCTGTGGTTCATCCTTTTTAACTGGGGTGGGGAATTTGTGGTCTTCTAGACTCCATTCAACTCCCATTAGCCCCAGGCAGCATAGCCAAAGATTAGAGCTGATGGGAGCTGAAGTCCAAAAAATATATCTGATAGGCCACCCACCCCCTATTCCTCCTTGAAGCATGTAGACTATTAAAGGTAAAGGTACCCCTGCCCGTACGGTCCAGTCTTGACAGACTCTAGGGTTGTGCGCCCATCTCACTCAAAGAGGCCAAGGGCCAGCGCTGTCCGAAGACACTTCCGGGTCACGTGGCCAGCGTGACATCACTGCTCTGGCGAGCCAGAGCCGCACACGGAAACGCCGTTTACCTTCCCGCTAGTAAGCGGTCCCTATTTATCTACTTGCACCCAGGGGTGCTTTCGAACTGCTAGGTTGGCAGGCGCTGGGACCGAACAGCGGGAGCGCACCCTGCCGCGGGGATTCGAACCCCCGACCTTTCGATCGGCAAGCCCTAGGCACTGAGGCTTTAACCCACAGCGCCACCCGTGTCCCATGTAGACTATTAGTGACTGTTAAAGGGAGAGAGGGGTAGGGGGTTGAAGCATCTTTACTTTTTCTGTCCATTATTTTGCCCTGACTGGCCACTGGAATTCCTCCTGAAAACTTGCAGACTCCCTCTGTTATTCTTGCAGGTATGAGGAGTAGGGGTTATAGCTCTCCCTGCCTTTTGGAAATTGTGTTTCCATCTCAGCTATACCCAGTCACACCCAGCAGCAAAACCAGGGGACTGTAGCTGTCTAATTCCCAACTACTGAATCACAGCACTGCACCTCTAAGAAGTGATTAATTAAAATCCACCATCTTCAGTCCTGAATGGCTCATGGCACATTTGGAGATGCAAGTTTATAATCTTGCTTTTGGCAGGCTTCTATCCTTTCTATTATTCAGAGCCATTGTTCCATAAAATTAAGATTTCAGGTTAATGTTCATACATACACTTACAGCAATTTATCCTCAGTTTTTCTTAAGGTTTCTAGAGAGATACTAATACATGCTTAGTGCAAGATGTATCTTGCCTTTTGTAGAGCCCTGATGTTCATTGGGAAAGGTGAGTGATTTAAAACCATTGGTTCCTCTGTGATATAGGCAAGCATTATTATTATTATTATTATTATTATTATTATTATTATTATTATTATCATTATCATTTCATGGATTGGAAAATCATGGCCAGAGAAGTTCAGCGATTCTTTTTTCCCTTCCCTTCCTTCACCCTCAAGGTGGAGCTGGAAGTAGCTCAGTTTGTTGTTTTCCTGTGCTCAAGGTTGCATTTTCCTGTATGGTCTGCCCAGGTCTACAGAAGGGACCCTCTGGACTCTTCTACTATCTACTTGAAGTCTGGCTGGCTCCATTATGGTGCCCATCTTGTTATTTTATTTATTTATTCAGTTTATATCCTGCCCTTCTTCTCAATGGAGCCCTATGGCAATGAGGCAAGCACCAATTATAGCAGGGCTTTCACAGGCAGCTACATTGTAATCCTACCCATGTCTACTGAGATGTTAGTCCTATTGAATTCAATGGGTCTTACTCTTGTGTAAATGGGATTAGGATTGCAGCTTTAAAATACCTTTCTGTTTCGCCTGGAATTTCCTGACTGTTTCTATTGAGATTTTGTTTTGGTCTTTGGTTGTGGCTGTTGTGGTTACTAATGTTATATGACTCTCCTAAAACTAATACTAGATGCTGTTTTAACTATTTTGTTGTTGTTGATGATGGTGATGATTTTAATTGCATTCTGTATGTTGTGAATAGAAATGGGGTGGGGGACATGATTAAGTTTGCATCTAAAGGTGCAAATGCAATGCATTGTTGGTTGAATATCATTTATGAGGATGAAATTAATTATATAAAAGTGAAAGCCACACCACAGTCAATACAGAGTTCCACAACTGAAATGTAAATACTGTAACACATCTTTTTTTCTGCCTGCCTTGCCATATGCTACCATATGGATCAAAAAGGGTAGCACTTCATCAGACTAATTTATTTCGTGTGAATCATTTTCATTCTGTTCATTTTGCTTTCTAGAGACTTTGTTTTGGAGGGGCAGGGGAGAATGAACAATATTTTAAATGACCCAGCAGCTAAAATTAAACATGATCTTGATTAATTTTAGATGATTGTTTTACATTAAAATAGAAAAAAATATTTTAAAATAAAGAAGTCTCGCCTTCTTTCAAGAGGAAACTTCTGCAGATATGGGTGTGTTATCCGTCCATTGCTTTGTGATCCCAAACAGCCTCCTTGGACACTATGTTAGATCTATATTACATCCCCAAGTGTTAGATTTTTTCTTTTGTATAAGTGGTGTAGTCAAAGGATTCCTAGCATGTCTTTTTAGCTATAGATCTCCTCCCCTTATTGTGCATTCATTAATGTACCTCACGACAGGAATACATTATTCTTTAGAAAAGAGCAGGAGAGCTTTAAGGGTTGTCTTTTCAGTTAGTAGAAATTGAAATATTGTGGGTTTAGTTCAGAAAGTTGTATCTCTTATTTTAAAGTAGGTGACCTACTTCAACCACATATTGTATTTTACTTCCTCCATTCCTGTATGGATAGGCTCCCAAATTAGGAACATATAGGTGCTTGTGAAGGTGTATTGCCTGAGTATTGTCAGTTTTTCTTCTGTAAAATGGTTACAGTGGTACCTTGCAAGACGAATGCCTCGAAAGAGTTTTTCATTTTCTGAGTTGCTTCGCAAGACGGATTTCCCTATGGGCTTGCTTCGCAAGACGAAACGTCTTGCGCCTTTTTTTAAAAACCGCCAATGCATTCCTATGGGAAACCGTCAATACACATTGGTGCTTCGCAAGATGAAAAAACTCGCATAACGAAAAAACTCGCAGAACGAATTAATTTCGTCTTGCGAGGCACCACTGTACTTCGTAGTCCTCATGGCGGTTTCCAAATGGGCCCAAAACAGTTTGGGACCCCTGCTCTAAGGTGCAACATATCTTATGTTTCATTTCAGATGTTTGAGGAGTGGGTGGGTGTGCAGCTCAATAGTTTTTCTATGTGTGTTTTCTAGAAGAAAATTAATCTGGAACCAACAGAAGTACAGCCGTTTGTCACTGTACAGAAGTTTATGTCGGAGAGTTCCCTGTTCATAAATGCACTGGAAGTGAGAATGTGTTCAGTTCTGGTCCACTCCTCCCCTCTGAGAAAAGAAACACGTGCATTTGATTTTCCATGTGTGTCATGTAGGAATTAAATGGTACATCACAAATAAAGAAGCAACTGGTGCATTTCGCTTTGACTTCCCACAAGGTTCAAGATTAGAATTCAATTGCTTCATCAATATATCTTCAGACATGCTAATAACTCCTATTTGTAAGGAGCTGCTGGTTCCTATACTATGGATTTCTCCTGAGGCACAGTTTCGACGGTAGAAGAGCTTATTAGGTCAATTTACAATGGAACCTTACCTCTGAAGAATGTTTGGCTGGAGCTGATAAACTCTGTAGATATTTGAAGCTATTTTTTTCTTTCAAGGGCTGCATTCTTTTGAGGGGGGTGGTTTGATCTGTTGGGTGCCACATTTTGGTGGTGGGCAGGACCACCCTTTTCCTTCCTGAAAGTAAGTGGAATAATTTATGGCTACCTACACCATATAAATCAGTATCCACATATTCATAGATGGCACCATATACTGGTACAAATTTCTAGAATAACTTCTAGACTCTTACTGTGTGGGCAGAGTTTTTGTTTGTTTGTTTTCATCTATGGTAGTAATGACCAACTGTTTTCTAAATGTTGGACTGACATTTATAGGGAGAACTCTGATAGATGTAAAAGTGATATTGTAATGACCTCACCTCAAACTTTCTTTGTCAAATATCTGCGATGGCTATGGGTGTAATTCAGACTTGAAAGGCCTAATACATTATAGCATGGGTGGAAAACATTGCAATTAACTTGCAACTACAATTAACACTTTGGTACAAAAATATGTGTGCACTAGCAATATCAGAGAAGATTACCCACAATTTAAATGTCTCAAGTAGGTCAGAAGACCCAGAATGTGTGTGTTTTGCTATATGGGGACTTTATTTCTTATAGTTTTGGAATTGGTGTACAAAATTCACTACCTGCAGTGATGAGAGGAAGCTAGTTTTCTTGATGAACACTTTTTCCTGAATATCCTATGTACTATGTGAAACTTAGTTTTATATTCCACTACTGTAATTATTATATATATTTTTAAAAAATAAGTTTATCTATATTTTAAAAAATAGTGAGATAAAATGCTTGTATCAACCCACTCAGTATAATTCAGTGGTTCCATCTCAAGGTTTATTCTGCCTACAATTTCTTACAACTTGTTGTTTAATTCCTTGCAACAATTAACTGGCTAAAACCTTTCAAAACAAGGGATCATTAGGAGAATGTTTATGCTCCCTTTGAGAACATTTTAAGTTTCCCTTAACTAAATCTACTAGACAAATCAATTGCTTTGGCGGGGAGGGTTGAGCAACTACCATGCTTGAATGAAGAGAGTTACATTGAACATTTTTGTCTCTTCCAGGACTGTTTCGGTAAGGAGCCTCAATACATTGTTTTCACGATTTTGGCCTACTTAATCAGAGATGGAGCAAATGGATTGTAAACCCTACCAGCCACTGTCGAAAGCTAAGCATGAAATGGATCTAGCTTACACAAGCTCATCTGATGAAAGTGAGGATGGAAGAAAGGCAAGACAGTCTTATGAGTCCAGAGAAACGCTTAACGAATATGGCCAAGAACTCAGAATGAATTACAACAGCCACAGCAGAAAAAGAAAAGCTGTTGATGAACCCACTCAAGGTATTTTTTTACAAAAAACCCCCCAGTTTTTATTAAAAGGAACACTCTTAATAACTTTTTAATCATATGGTAATCACCCACTTAAATTGCTTGCTATCCCTACATCATATGGAATAGATGAAGTCATTTTCCTGTGTAGTCTTCTGTTCCATATCTTTTTTGTGTGGAGGAAGAGCTGGATTGCTGTGAGCTATCATTACAGCAATTGCCAGCAACATCTGACTTATACACTTACTCTTTTGTTTATGGTTGGGCTATGCCTTTCTTAGGACCAACCAACATGTCACAAAAAGAAAAGCTTGTTACACAAAGCAGAGCTGTAGTGGAGGTGATGGGGGAATTAAAAAATAATAATAATTGGATAGCTGTAAGACAGTGGTGCTTGGTGCACGTTTTCCCAGGGGAAAGTGGTAGGACAAGTGGAAGTGTGGGTGAGCCCTTGGTTTGGTGTGTTGTGTTAGGTAGAGGGTCAAACAAGAACACAGAGTTCTTGTTATTGTCCATTAATGAGTCTTGTCCTGCTGGCCTTAGAATGAAGGACTTTTCAGGGGTCCAAGAGTCCTTTTGTGTCAGCAAAGCAGCACTGGGCAAACTGTTGTCCTCAAAATGTTGTTGGATTCCAGCTCCCATCAGCCCTAGCCAGCATTACCACTGGAGCCCAACAACTTCCAGAGTGCCACAGGTTCCCCACTCTTGCTGTAGAGAGTGGTGGTTTATCCACCAATTGCAGCCTGCCCTTAGTTGCCAGACTTTGTGGCAGCTGCTGAGAAGATGAAAGACTGAGACAAAGTGGAAGTCTGGAAATGAGCTGCTAACAAACTACTTCTTTACATCTGTTAATAACGTTAAAACATTTTTCATTTGATAAGTGGATTTGCTACACATGCCAAGCCAACTCTAAAATTGTAAACTTTCATTGATATAAACATTTCTATACCACATGACAGTCATTTCAAAGCAGGGCGCAAAAGGGGTGTACCGAATACAAGATTGTGGAAGACCATTCTTTAATGCCTACTGAAATTTTAAGAAGTCTTTACCAAGTGTTGCTGGGGTAGGCCTGGGGAAGTGGTCTGATGTCAGTCAGGAGAGAGTTCCATAGAATTGGGTCTTTGATACTGAAACTACTTCCAGGAAGTTAGTTCCAGGAAACTAACAAAAAACACATGAATGAAACTTCTGCAACCAGATTGGAATGCCAAAACATCTATGAGCATGTAACTTTTGGTGCATGGTCTTGGAAAAAAAGGGTGTGGGGAAGGGGCTGTCTATATCAATCCATCTCACTTTGTTAGTCTGCTTTCAGGCAGGAGGGGTGGGAAGGATATAGGAACTCCTCTTACTTCATGAAGCTGGGAAGTGAGGAGAGTGCTGTTGTCCTTCTTGTGGGAATTCCATGGGTATCTCCGGTTGGTAACAGAGGAGTGGACCAGATGGGGCACTGGCTTGATCCAGCAGGCATTTCTTTTGATCTAAAGAAGTGGAGCTACAGAAGTGAGAAGCTCTCTGTATTTATTGCTCCTCAAATGTCACATCCAGGAAAAGGTATGAGGAGAAAACTTGAAAGCAGGACACATAAAAAAATAAGCCTCCTCTACTCCATCTGTTCTCTTCTCACCACCGAATCAAAGTATGTGTTTGCCAATACGAAAGACTTTGTATGCATGTAGATATATAGATACAGATACATAGATACACACAGATACATACATAAATCTGCAGTCCTCCAAGCATTTAATATTTGTATGCTTGTGGTATGTTTTTCTTCACTAAAACAAATTGCTTCAGGAATTTTGTCTTTTTCTTGGATAAGATTTTTTCATCTATTGTTTTCAAAAAGAAACTTTTTGAAACACTCTCCTTTAGGGAGGATTGTTGTTGTTGTTTTCTTTTGCTTGGCTCACTTTTACCTTCCTTGCTTGTCAGAAGCCTAAAAAATAAAATAAAAAATCAATGCCAAATACAGAATCGATCTATGGGGAGGACGTTATTTAAGTTAACATTCTGCATGAGTGTTGCAGAAAATCAAATGCTGGAGCATTCATTTCATGATAGATTGTAGCTCTGAAGGAAGTTGTACTAGAGAGCTATCAGTGTCGAACAAGCCAGAATTGAGTGGAAAAAGATAGAAAAGGAGAGAGAATTGTAAATATTTGGGTAAGAATGTACCAAGGTGTAAGCTGTAATCCTTACCCCAGTTACTTGGGAGTAAGCCCCATGGCAGGACTTAGTTCTGAGTAGATATGGTTAGGATTAACCAGATATGGTTAAGTCCAGAAAGCACAGTGAGCAAATGAAGTCTTGTAACCCTTCTTAGAAGGCTGCAGGCCATTTTGTGTTGCATTAAGCTTTTCAGAAGTCTGAATAAACATCTGCAGAGATTCAGTCCTGAATTTCTCCAGCCTATCTTGGTTCCAAGGATCAGAAAATAAATATATTTGTATATGAACTGAATCTCCCAAAATCTGTTCTGTGCTATTGGGAATAACAAAATATTTAAGATAAGAAGCTATGTTTTAAAGTGAGGGGCATTTGGCGAAGCAAAGCTTACCTAACACAGACAGATTTGAAAGGAGAGTGATTCCTTTAAAAAAAAAAAAAGTGTGTGTATCCATTTGCCTCGGAGGCTGAATTTTCATGCCTATTTTTGCCACGGTATTTTTGGCCACGGTGTGCATGTCTGATTTTCTCAATTGCTTCTGAATGCATCCCAATATTTTTGAAATATTTTCACAGTTTTAACACTAATGAAAGCTAAAGTCCTGCAGGGTGTGCTGAATGAAAATCTGAGGTGACATTATGTTCAGAAGTATCATATTCATTGCATGAATATGAAAGGTAAAAGCTAAGCTTCAGGGTCTGTTAGCCTGGGGCCTGGCAGTCTACTTGACAGGCTGCAACCGAGAGTCATATGAGCCACAGAGCAAAAATATGTGGACATGTATGGGCTGAAGATCAGGCACTGAATCCTATAAACAAGAACCAGAGGCAGAGATATCGTCAAAACAAGCTAGGTTGGGCAGATGAGAACCAAAGACAGGGACATAGACCAAGAAAGGCTAGAGGCCAGATGCAAGATAGCCTGTGCTGTATCTCCATCTGAAAAGTATTTCACTGGATCATGGTTGGTGCAAAAGGGGGCATGTGCAGTAGGTGGCAGGTTAAAAGGACGCCTGACCATTAGGTCCAGTCATGACTGACTCTGGGGTTGCGGCGCTCATCTCGCTTTATTGGCCAAGGGAGCCGGTGTACAGCTTCCGGGTCAGGGGGCCAGCATGACTAAGCCGCTTCTGGCGAACCAGAGCAGCGCAGGGAAATGCTGTTTACCTTCCCGCCAGAGTACCTATTTATCTACTTGCACTTTGACGTGCTTTCGAACTGCTAGGTTGGCAGGAGCAGGGACTAAGCAATGGGAACTCACTCCGTGGTGGGGATTCAAACCGCCAACCTTCTGATCAGCAAGTCCTAGGGTCTGTGGTTTAACCCACAGCTCCACCTGTGTCCCTAGGTGGCAGGTTTAGGGGGTGGCAAAACAGCATCCTGTGTAGGTCAGAGAAAAGAAAGAAGTGTCACTGCCATAGCACACACTCACTGACTACATTCCAGCCAGGTCCCACTTATTAGCAGAGGTGGGTGAACAGCCACCCACCTATTCTAATAAGATGAATCTGGCTGGAACACGTAAGGAGTCACCAAGCCTGTGCTTTGGCTGCTGTGCACCTCTCTTTTCTCTTTGGGCCAGCAGGAATATAAAGGAACCAGGCCTTGATGACCACATGGTGTGGCTGGCTACAGCCCCCACACACCTTACAGGTAGAGGTGAGTGACTATAGAAAGGCTGGTCTGCTTGGCCACCCCAGGAAGAGGAAGGTGAGGAGGTGCAAAAGAGGCCCCACTGCCACCACAAGTGAGCAGGAAAGAAGGAGCACAGCAGGCAGGTGAACTGGCAACGTAAGCGCTAGCCTGGAGCAGGGGTCTCGTGAGAGCTGCTAGGACCAGGACTTATGTAAATTGTCCCTTGTTTTTCAATGCCTGTCCCAAAGGGAAGCAGGCTGACCACTCCTTGGTCAGCCCTTCCTTCTGTTGCTACTATGGCCACAACTGAGACAAGTCAACCTGCACATGCTTCCTTCTCTCAACCGTGGTGGTGATAGGAGGCAGCAGTGCAGGCTTTTGCCCTCTACAGGAAAATGTATAGATCCAGCACTGGTCCTCATTGAAGAACACATTTGGGGACAAGAATTATATAGACACTCATAATCCTCTATTTTGGTTCCTCTTGTCTTGTGGCCTTGGGCTGAAATAAAGAGCTGTTCTAGATCTGCCCACCTACTTGAGTCGCACTCTCCTACAGCCAGAGATCTGGGCCAATAATTCCCCAGTCTGAGAACTATGCAGGGGGAAAGGTGCCTGGGCTCTGACTCCCTGGTTCAAGACTTACAGGGTCATTCAGGATGATAGACTTGCATTTTGGACCTTTGGCTATCAATGCCCAGATGAATCTGTCATGATTTTTCAGTTTCTGTTAAGTCTTTGTCTTTGTTGAGAAGCTACTCCCTTGAGAATAAAGAAGATGCTGTTTCTAACACACATCTCTATATATTATTTGGTTGTGAAAGGGTCTCAGTATTAATAGGTACCATCTCCTGCCCTCTCCCTAGCTTCAATCATGTACACAGAATACATGTCTTGAACTAGGGGAACGTATTCATTTCAAGATGTGATGTCTCCAACCCTCCAATTGAAACCTTGCTTTCAGGTGCACAATCAGATAAAAAAACAAGACCTCTTGGTTCTAGAAGTGGATAGAGAAGATGTGGCAGGATGGCTCAAATCACTGCAAGGCCCCCTAATCTAATGCACACACAGTTTGAGGGTTAACTAGTATAGACTGAATTATATCTAATGACACTTTCCAATTGGATGCTGTAGTGGATTTCATTTTTGTAAGCTGGTTGTGTTGGAGGGGAGCAAAGAAGAAATGGGACTTGGTAAAACTGTAAGCAAATTACAAATTTACTTGGCACGTTCTTTTACTGGAAATTATTTACTGGAATTATTTCCCTGTAACAATGCAAAATAAACTTTACAGATCTGGGTTATGAAAGAAATGAAGGTTAAAATGGAATTGCAAACCTTTATTTTCAAGATCATAATATAGAACCTAATCAAATAAAACGGAGAGACTTGATTGTGATCTTGTTTTCCCAATGAAACTCTAATTTGACTAATTTATGAACTGATACATTGATCTAGCATTAATGAATGAATTAGTAGCTGAATAAATTGGGGTAGGCTATAGTATATAATGAATTCTGATAGCATTATCAATTAATTATATACTAGTAGCATGCTATCTTGATGAAATTAATTTTATAATCTGTCTTTTTGTATTAAAGGATTAATGAATGGGTGAATTATTGAGTTACTGGACTTATTAATTGACATATTATAACAAAAGAATAACACATTAGTGTGCATTTAATGAATTACTAAATTGAACAGTGATTAAGTGGCAATATGTTAAAACAACTTGGGCCATGCAATTCAGTAATCAAGCTAATGAATTACAATGTTTGGGGGAGTAACTGTAATTAAAAAGGAGGTCAATTTGTTCAGAGAGAGGGAGAGCATAGATACAGGGCCAACGTATGAGAGGGGAAATGTGTATACTTCATTAGGGTTGTGGAGGGCCCAACTCAACTAATTTTCTAGAAAATGTGTCACTGTTAATTCATCTAGAACCCTCAGCCGCTTTAGAAACCATTGACCATGGTATCCTTTTGGAGCGTCTGTCCAGGTTAGGGGTGAGTGGCACCACTTTGTGGTGGTTCCAGTCTTACTTGGATGGTTGTTTCAAAAGGGTGGTGCTTGTGAGTGTTATTCAGTTCCATGGAGCCTTCAATGTGGAGTTCCTCAGGGTTCAGTTTTATCCCCTGTGTTGTTTAACATCTACATGAAACCACTGAGTGGGGTCATCGGGAATTTTGGAGTACGTTGTCAGCAATATGCTGATGACACACAGCTCTACTTCTCCTTTACATCTGCAGGGGAGGTAGCAGATGTGCTGGAATGTTGTCTTGCCTTGGTAATGGACAGGATGAGAGCCAACACACTGAAGCTCAATCCAGATAAGATTGAGGCACTGATATGGGATGGTTCCCTAGACTGGATGGTTAGAAGGTTGCCTGCTCTTGATGGTAGGTACCTAGCTTAGGGATACTTCTGGATCCTTTGTGTTGCATTGCTGTCGCTTGAGGCTCAGGTTGCCTCAGTGGCGCAGAGTGCCTTCCATTGCCTTCAGCTGGTGGCCTGGCTGCACTCAATAATAGTCTAGCTTCTGTTGTCTATGTTCTAGTAACCTCTAGCTTAGATCACTGAAACATGTTATACATGCGGTTGCCTCTGAAGGCAGGTTAGAAACTTCAGCTAGTGCCAAATTCAGCAGCCAGGTTGTTCACTGAGGCAAGATTGTTTGAGCACATTATACCGATCCTGGTCTGACAGCACTGGCTGCTAATTAGTTTCCGAGCCCAGTTCAAAGTGCTAGTTTTGACCTCTAAAGCCTTAAATGGCTCAGGACCACAATACCTCAAGAAATGCCTCTTTCTATGTTAACCTACCCAGACCCTGTGATCATCGTTGTAGCCCTTTTTCATATGCCTCCTCTCTGAGAAGTCTGGAGGATGGCAATAGGCCTTTTCTTCTGTGGCTCCCCATTTGTGGAATGCTCTCCCCTGGGAGGGTCACCTGACACCTTCATTATACATCTTTAGATGCCAGGAGAGAATGTTCCTCTTCTGCCGAGCTGATTAACATCCTACATCCTTTTAAACATGTTTGTGGAAGAGGGCTAATTTGTTTTGTTCTTGTTTTTATTATGCTTTTTATGCTATTATCTTTTTATGCTGCCCGGAAGAAGGGCAGTATACAAATTTAACAAATAATCAGATACTTAACCAAAACGCAGGATGCAAGCTCATTTCCACCATATAAAGCATTGAGGCTACATGTAGATCATGATTGAAGGTGGTTATACAGATGTGTTTTCCTGCAAATGGATATTTATATGGGTTTCTAGATTTTCTGATGTTTCATAAAGCCAATCAGAAGCAATGGCAGAGCATAATAAAACAGTAAGTTCACTGTTCAAACTGCTGTTTATTTGCTATTGCTTATATGAGAAGCACTGTGCTGAGCTAGATCAGCCTTTGCTCTAGGGATGGAGGAGAAAATGGTTTTAAGTGAATGTATACAGAGAATTTCGCAGTTCCAACCTGATTGAGCTTTTCCCACATTGTATCTTGTATCGAGCTACCACTTATGTCTGAGCTGCTTGTGTAATGTTGTGGGGTTGTTGGTTTTTTTTTTTTAAAGGCTGACTAATTATTTGCAAAAATATGTATATTGTACATATAAGGCATATAAAAGAATCATACTCCATGCTGTTCTGTGATTCTGCAGCATGATTCATTAAGTATACTAATACATAAGCATTTTATACTATTATATGACTGTTGTACCATCTGCTTATGTGCTGGTCACTTTAGGAAACCTCATCACCATGATGAACGGAGATGAAAAGAGAGCAACACATCTTCCTTGCGCCAAAATAAAGCCTTAGCAGCAAAACTAAGAGAGAGACAAACAGCTTTTCAAGTGCCTTTTTGCAGCCCCCCCCCCCAAGTGCACAAGTTTGTTATGTTAGACGAAATAGGACTTTGGTCATGCAAAACTGCACACAATGTAATGCACATAATATGCAAGATTTGACCATAATTTTTAGTGGACTTGAGGAGAGAGTAAAATCTCACTTCTTTTCAAGATAAAGGAGCAAGACTGACTCTACAATTCTATGATTCTGTGAATGAAATGAGAAAATAAAAATGCAGATAAACTCAGTATTGATATTTCCCATGCCTACTTTGCTCCTATGTAGTCGGGCTCTTCTTACATTTTTCCTAATAGTCTGTGCAGGCTCACAGATGGGACCCATGAGCTCGTTTCACTACCCTGGTTTGTAGGCAGTGCCTGACAAACTGTGGCTTGACAAACCACCATATCTCCCTCAGAGTGCTTGAGGAGAAGATGCAAGTAGACATATGGCTTGTTCTTAGTCTCAAAAAAATCCCATGACTGAGGTTATGGTGTCTGAATTCAACCTGTCACTTCTCTGATAATTATTTCGGAGTATGTGAGTTGAAAAACCACCAAGCATGGGGGTTTGCAGATATAGCAAGAGGGGGAACGTCACTAGAATTAGTGAAAAATGGTTGCTAGGTTGAGTGAAACATTCTAATCAGCATCATATTTTGTCTAGCTCACTGTGTAGGTGACTTTTTTTCTGTCGGGGGGGGGGACTTATTATAATTGCATTGTATATGTAATGAGGCAAAGGTTTTTGTGTATGTGTGTTTATTTGTGAGAACTCCAGCAGCTTACAGGGCACATTATACTTTGGTTGTATTTACTGTGGTAAGACACCTGTTGCAGTTTCCCTTTCAGTTCCCCCACCCGTTCATTTATAGCCTAATCAAGCTGTTCAGCATTTGAGGGTAAGAAACTACCACCAGTACTTATGCCATGGACCCTAGACAAGTGGACAGAATCAATAAACTAAATGTATAATAATTTTGATATTATTGTAATCCTTATTGTAATTCAGTTATATTTGGGAAGGCCTGAGAAGCATTAATAAGAAGGTCCTTTATTTCAAAAAGAAGAGGGGGGAAAGGTTATGGGTCAATGTAGGAACAGAACAAGGGAATGAGTCTAGAAAATAGCAGATATGTCCCGTGAGGATGCCATTTAGATGACTGGAGATCACCAGAATAAATTGCATCTGAAAGATACAGACCACGCAGTGGGGGGATCATGGGATCATTAGCTTTTATGGAGAGAGCGGGAAAGAGAGAGTCCTCACTGGTGAATAATAAAGACTTTTAAAAGCACCAGGAGAAATGGAACAAATATTCATGAATTTTATGGAGAGAATATAAATGAGGAACTCAGGAATAAGTAGATTTTCACAGTTTCTGACTAATCTTGATATACCCCAAATAACCCAACATAATGAACTGGACATTGCAATAAAGTGCAATGAAATACAGCTACATATGTCTTCAGTGCAAAGTATTGTTCTGCCTCACTCTCTTTTTTATTTTAAAATTAAACTCTTTTGGTAAAGGGAGATTTATAAATCTTTGACAGAAGTAAAAATAATATTAATCTGTAAAGTGGAAGCATAATTTGACTCCTATAAACCCTGTATTGCTACTAAACAATGATCGTAAACTATCAACAGAAATTATATGTGGGGTCATAGAGAAATATTTTCATAGAGCTAGCAGGCTTTATCTGCAAAAGAAAAGTTTATTATAAGAGATGAAGTGCAATTAACAATTTCAGTTGCACAGTACAGGTGACTCTCAACCCGTGCTGGCATTAAGTTCCAGGAATAGCACATAGAGCCAAAACCATGTATCATCAAAACACATTGGGTTCAATGCCAAAGTCTTTTTTCCCGGACAGAGCCTGCCCTCTTTCCACCCCACTTTTTATATATTTTTTCCAAGCATGTAAAGCTGAATGTGCACAACTTAAATGCACATATGTTGTGAGTTACCTGTAGTTGTTACTTGTTTGTTTTCAGATGCCTCTATGGCATTTGATATTATAGAATGGCCTTTTTTGCTCAATGTTTCATAGACTTTTAGATTTATTCCTATGGAACCTGGATTGGCTTCATTGTCAATATTTCCCCAATGCAATGCAAAATGGGTTACATAAAGATCTAATCATGTTCATAATAGCAGCTGTATTTGTGGAAGTTGCTCAGCATTAGAGGTACCACAAACATCTTACTCTGTGGGTTGGTGAAGTAGAATCTGGGGATTAGCTACGCCAGAGAAACAGAGCACAACAGACTGCCTAGAAGAGCTCATCTTTCTCCATTATTTGTACCCCTTTGTTATTTATGTTAATAAACAAGATGGTTTTTACCTCCTCTGATTTTTAAAAGACCCTTGCGGTTAGATGTGATTCCTAAGCATTTCTGGGCACTGGTTTGATAACAACATAACCTATGTCTGCTTTATTTTACCTTTATTTTACCTTTATTAGTCATTCTGTCTGCCTTGTGAGTTTACAATATTGGATATCAGTACAGTGGTACCTCGGGTTAAGTACTTAATTCGTTCCAGAGGTCTGTTCTTAACCTGAAGCACCACTTTAGCTAATAGGGCCTCCTGCTGCCGCCGCGCTGCAGGAGCACAATTTCTGTTCTCATCCTGAAGCAAAGCTGAAGCACTATTTCTGGGTTAGCGGAGTCTGTAACCTGAAGCGTACATAACCTGAGGTACCACTGTGCTGAAAAAAATAATATATAAAGGATTTTTTTGGGGGGCAGCCCCAAATTTCACACCAGGAAGCCAGTGCAATGATCAGATCCTTACCCTGCCCAAAGCCAAACGCCTGAACTGCTGTAATCAATAATGTTGTGGCCTTGATTTTACCCACTTGGGGTCTCATGTCGGCTTATTTCTCTGCTTTGGCCTCTGCCTCTCATTGTTCCTGGGTCTGCAGTATAAAGCTGTAGACTGGACTGAAAAAGAGCTACAAAACTTTTTAACGTGGGGATAAAAACAGGTAACTGATCTGACTCAGTTGTATAAACATAATTACAGCCTTTTGGTGGAAGGAGTCAAAAAAGATTTTGTTAAATGCAGTAATTTAAAGCTTTCATTATTTTTCAAGAATCTCTGCAATTAGCATGTCATCCTACCTAGATGTTCTGTTTTATTTGTTGTACTTAGTTTGCCAGAATCAGGAAAAAAAACCTGAGAACCTGACAAAGGATAATTAAGAGTTTTATATTAGCAGAAAAGGACTGAGAGTTAGCTTTTGCACACCTTAAAAGAAATTTGGAGGGGTAGGAGAATTGTCAGCATTGAATTCATGGATGCATTGTACGTGAGCTGAATCACTCAAGATAATCAGATGGCTTCGTTTAACTCTTAGTACATCTTAGAGCAGGTTGTCATCCAAAGTTTTCCCAGCAGTTGCCAGGAGAGAGAGAAGCGTGTTGACAGTGAGAAAACCTACACTTTTGGGCATCTTTGAGAATTACAGCATAGTTATTACAGTACAAGTTTTGTCAAGTAGGCTACTTCTTCATGGGGTGCACAAAGTTTGATATACCCTCTTTGGTATACATGGAGATAGAAAGACAAACATTAGGGCCAGAAGGACACTGTAAAATTCAAGAGACAGTCCATGATACCTGTAGCAGTAGAGGAAAACCCTAGTAAGTTCTAATTCAACAACACTGGAGTTTCATATTGGGCTTCTCTTTTTTTATGAAATAAACATGAGTTTATTTGTTTAGGCCTGAGCAGCAGACAGCTGGGGTGGCGGATGGGGATTAGAGAAGAGCCTGGGATTCTTCTCGAGATCATTTTTGTTCCAAGACAGAAAATAATCTCCCACTTATCACTCATGAGCTTCCAAAATTTGTATCTAAGTCTGACTAGAGGTAACAACTGGCGTCATATCTAGTTTTCCATTTGCATCCTGCAAAAAAACCCTCCGTGTTTTTCTCCTGTAATGTCTCCTCTATTTATGTGAGTATGGAGGAGACTACTCACTGTGTGTACTCTGACCTACACCCAGGAAGCAAAAACAGACAAGGTAATTTGTAGAACTTTTACTCAGGAACAACAGACAACACACATACAGTAAACATCCAGGCGTGGGCTATGCAAAAAGTTTGACCCAGCCTTCTCCAAGCTTGTGCCCTCCAGATGTTTGGACTACAGTTTCTATTGCACATGGCTAAGCTCGTAGAGGCTGTAGTACAAAACTACTAGAGGGCACAAGGTTGGCAAAGTGTGCTCCAACCAGTTCTAATTTAGAAAAAAAAACCCACAGCAAAGGAAGGAGGAGAGCTGTTATTGCAGCCCTGCTCTTAAAGAGACAAGTCATACATGCTACATGGACCCTGTGTGTGCTTTTGCAGTAATTTCTGAACAATCCTCTACTGTTTGTAATAACTAGACCTGAGAGAAACCCATGCCAGTTCCTAATTTGTGAGCAGTTCCTTTAAATCTCCTCTTCTCTGTTGTTTGTATAGCTTTTGTTTACCTGAGGGAGTATAATGCCAATACTGTGTCAGTCTTGCAAGGAAAAACAAACAAACAAAAATGAATTCCCAGCAGCCCGAAGCTATATGGTTATTGGCAGGCATGGCCTATTGTAATCCATGGTTTTGGCAAATATAGAAAATTAGCTCTTGGCAAGTCTGGCTTTTGCAATTGTTTATTGGCAGGACAAACTGAGTTTGTTGTTCTGTTTTTTAAGGAAACATACTAAATTTGTTTCCTGTGGAATAGGTTGTTCATTCGGTATCTTGTTTTAAAGTCTTCTACTTTTATGTTACATGCCTTTAAGTGTGTGTGTGTGTGTGTGTGTGTTTGCGTGCTTGGTTTTCTGATGTGTTCTATTTTTCTAAAGTGTTTTTTATTTCATTTTTTTAAAGAAAAAAAACTCAAACTCAAAATAGTAGTTTGTTGTTTTTTGTTGTTGTTTTTTAATAAATATCCTCAGGTTAAAAACTGCAGATATGGGTCACTGATCCAGAAATGCTGCTCTTGATACCAATGACAGCTTTGTAGTGGACTATGTAATTTTTATTGGAACTCAAGTATAAGGGAGAGAGCATAAAGCCAACTCTGCACAAGCTGTGAACTCAGTCCAGGTTGGCCCCTCTCTGCAACTCTTATTTAAATACACTCACACATACACAAATATACATTTACATAATGGGTAGATCTCTCCTCTGTTGCATTGTCCTACTTAGCTGTTGGCAGTCGCTGGGAGCTTGTGACCAAGAATTGTAAACAGGAGTGTTTGTGAGGGATTGGTGGGAGAGACTGAAGAGAGTGAGTTTGTGTCTTTTGGATTAAGGTTGGTTGCTAGCCTAATGTGTTTGGAGGATTGCTTGTGGGTGTGGCCGTGTGCATCAATTAGAGAAGCCAAAAATGGTTGTTGCCTGTAGAGACCTGGATTGATTGTGGCACATAGCCCTCTCAGATCAACTTATGCAGAGAAGGAGGGTCATGAGGGGGGTGTCAAAAAGAGATAGGTTTGAGGTTTGGATTCTATTCTTCCCTTTAATAAACAAGGGGCAGCATAATCTATGCCCCCCCCCCAGTCTATATGGAATGGCCATATTAGGGCTCATTGAAAATGATGTAATGTATAAAACACAGGATCCTTGTGATAAGATAAATCTCTAAAGGCACAAGAGTAGAGTGCTCATAAAATTACATTAGTGGATACTTTCCTTGCTTCTGTACTGTGCTTTGCTATGGATAAGCTTGTGACTGAAATAATTTTGTGCCATCGTTTTTGTTATTTGTAATGTTTAACAAATATAATAAAAATGTTTTTAAAAGTTTAATCATTCCTTTCCTGGATATTAAAGTCACTTCCAGAACTATAGTGGAATATAACACGGGTTTAGCACTCATTTTCTGGAAGCAAATAACATCAGATGAGCACTGTTTTCCACTATAGTTCCAGAAATGACTTTTACACCATGTGAAAGTTCAAGTACAGTGGTACCTTGGGTTACATACGCTTCAGGTTAGAGATGCTTTAGAGTTAGACTCCGCTAACCCAGAAATAGTACCTCAGGTTAAGAACTTTGCTTCAGGATGAGAACAGTAATCGTGCTCCGGTGGCACGGTGGCAGCAGGAGGCCCCATTAGCTAAAATGGTGCTTCAGGTTAAGAACAGTTTCAGGTTAAGAACGGACCTCCGGAACGAATTAAGTACTTAACCTGAGGTACCACTGTATAATGTGGAAGTTAACAGTTAAGGAAGTGTCATGAAAATGGAGTAAACTTGCAAGTGAATGAAGCCTTGCCTTGGCTTGGCTTGAAGACCAAGTTTCACATATGAAACTAGATCTATATTACCTCTCTGGGACTTATTCCTGTTTTTAGGATTTGAGTGTCCAGATTAAAATGTTCACCAATACAGAGTTCCTTCTGGGTCAATTCATATTGTTGTTTAAAAACAAGTTGAAAGGAATGCTTTCTTACAGGACATGTGTTTGACTCTGTGCCATGGCCATATTTATTAATTCTTAGAAAGGGAGGCATATAGGAATAGATTATGGTTAGACAAATGCTTATGGTTTCTCTAAGGGTAGTAAATTATCTTGGAGCCTGGAGTGGAAGCCAGCTATATATTAAGTCTTTGCAGAATCTTAATCTTTTCAGGTGGGAGTGGGATTCTTTGGTGGAAGAAATGGATGTTGAACTTGCATAGAAGAAAAAGTATGACATTTTTCATTTTCAGGTTACAAGAACCTTGTAATCTTGCATTTTTCTCACCCCTTTCCACTTTGACATCCTTTAAAGAATAACATTAGATTTCTAGTTGGGTTGAGCCAGTGTTGAAAGTTTAATAAATACCCTTGAGGCTGAGCCGAGTCTAAATGTCCATAATGAACTTTCAAATATTACTTGAAGAAATCACCCTCTGAAAAGTGTTGTTCCAAGGTCAGAACTTGAAGTGGTTACTTAAGCCAGTTCTGTATCTCTGTGTAGGGGTGAAGGACAAAGGCAAACGTAACTAATTCACACTTCTCAAATTAAGATGTGAACTGAAACACAGTCATCCTTTGAAATCCACAC
Organism: Podarcis tiliguerta; assembly: GCF_965153285.1. Lineage (NCBI taxonomy): Eukaryota > Metazoa > Chordata > Lepidosauria > Squamata > Lacertidae > Podarcis > Podarcis tiliguerta. Next base: position 27,386,516 of record NC_139553.1, read on the forward strand.
TTCTCTGTATTTTGTAATCCAGTTCTTCAGCCATGTAATGTGTACAAAATGGAAGGTTCTGGTGGCAATAGCCTTTTTTTCAGTCACTCTTTATCAGTCTCATCTAAACAGCTTTGCATTCCAGGGGGAAAATAGATAAAGGCAATAGGTACTGAGGTGAAGAAAAATCAACAGGAACTGCAATATATAGTTCGACTTAACAATGCAGCACCATTGTCTTATAGGAACAGAAAAATGTACACTTTGTCTCTTTACTCCATCTAAATAATGTGGGCAGAGGATGCATCATGCTAATATTAGGGCTGGGTGATATCTGGGTTTCAGCATTCTGATTTGCATGTTTAGAGCTTTTAACCTCCCCCTTAAATATATTCAGACAAGACACAAATTTTGGTTTGGTTTTTGGCAGAATTTAGGCCACAACTTTATTGATTACAGAAAGTGAGTGGTTGCATAGGCTCTGGTTCGACTAGCTCCCTGCCATGCAGGTAGCGCTGACCAGGGCACCAGCGTAGGTCAGCCTAGGGCGAACACCTGGATAAGCGGAAAGCTGGGAACGGGCTATCTCTGCCACCCAAATGTCCCCCTGGATCCAGGCACGGGCAGAACCCCCTCTCAGGCGTTGACCAAACCATCGAGTCCCTGGATTCCTTTAACGGAATACCCTTCACATAGGGATGGTGAGAGCGTTCCCCCACTCCTATCACCTGAACTAGAGCTTATTCTCAACCTTACAAGTTGTGATGATTTGCTATGTGGTAGGCAAAACCCAAATGGCAACAGCCAATCAGCTAAGTGGGGAAAATTCCTGCCGTGCCCCTGTCCCAACAACAGATGACACACGGTGGCATAGTAAGGTCAAGCACAAAGCCCTAAAAGTAGGGAGAGGTGGGCAGGTTTTCTAATGCACTGGCCCAAAGAGGAAACTCAGGGTCAAGTGCATGGGCATATATAGGTCCCTCGATCCATTTGCCTAGCATCCCATTGGCCTGATTAAACCCAGCATCAAGGTACCTACCAATAGGTTGTTGTGGCTATCCAATCGTACCCACCCACAACACAGGGTTTGGTTGTCAGGTCGCACCGCAACACGTTCCCTCTTTGAGGGAGGACACAATATACCACCAGCCAAACATTGTGATATGTTGATATAGCATGATGTCTGAAATAAGGATAGAGCTATTTTGACTCACTTGTAGAGAAACACCCCCCCCCCACACACACACACTATGGACAATTTGATTTGATATAAAAATTGGAGTACGGATAAATATGCAGTTGTAGATGCTTAAAATAAGACTCCATGGAGGGCATGGGGGAAGTCTTGAAATTCAGAGAATTGCCTCATATAGACATGTTTTTACTAGTTTGTGTTTATTTGTACTTTGTAGAACCAATAAAAAATGATTCTTAAAAAATATTACAAAATCAATAACATGATATGAACTTCAAACCGATTTTAGACGATATATCGCCCAGCCCTAAAACACACCATGATTTGCGACATATTGCCAGGTCAAAAATTATGAAACTGATATCACGATATGGACTTCAAACTGCTTTTGGGTGATAATCGATATATATCAATATATCACTCAACCCTAGCTAAGATACCATGAAATTATCAGTTATTTTTGCAGCCTAATTTTCAAAAGTATGTATTGCTTTGTATCTTTTCTAGTATGGAGGACACAGCAAGAGAGGCCTGAATGTAAAATTGAGTTTCTTCAGCCAAGTTTCCTTAGTTTCTTATATATGGCATCAGAGTTTAGGGCAGGTAAAGGCATGGCTACAAAGAAACATCCGGGAGCCTGAAAACATGTCTTCAGCATTTGTTCGTTGTATTTAGGTAAAGGTAAAGGGACCCCTGACCATTAGGTCCAGTCGTGGCCGACTCTGGGGTTGTGGCGCTCATCTCGCTTTACTGGCTGAGGGAGCCGGCGTACAGCTTCTGGGTCATGTGGCCAGCATGACTAAGCCACTTCTGGCAAACCAGAGCAGTGCACGGAAACGCTGTTTACCTTCCCACCGGAGTGGTACCTATTTATCTACTTGCACTTTTGATGTGCTTTCGAACTGCTACGTTGACAGGAGCAGGGACTGAGCAACGGGAGCTCACCCCGTCACGGGGATTCGAACTGCCGACCTTCTGATCAGCAAGTCCTAGGCTCTGTGGTTTAATCCACAGCGCCACCTGCGTCCCTTCGTTGTATTTAGCCTCTTTTAAATATAAACCGCTACAAACATGAATCTGACCAAACTGCGGGTGGCAGTGGAAGACAGAAGTGCCTGGCGTGCTCTGGTCCATGGGGTCATGAAGAGTCGGACACGACTGAACGACTAAACAACAACAACAACAAATATAAACCAAATACAAGCCCTGCTGGGATTGATTCAGCTCAGGAGCTCCCTATCTGAGCTACGGAGGATAGCTGATTCCTGCGAAGGGCAGAACTTTGGAGTAGACTGTAGCCGATACAAGCAAGGGTTGAAGTCACTGCTGATTGGCAGTGATTTCAAGCCACAGTGCAAATGAAGGGGGGGAGGTCATCTGACATCATGGTGACTTCAGGTGATTGACAGGTGGGAGATGTCACCGGCCAGATCCTGTTCCCTACCTCTGTAGGAGAATGAAACAAGCAAGCCTGCTCACCTTTTGTTTCTTACAGATTCTGCCTCCTTCACTTTCTTGCTGCTCTTTCCCCCTCCTCCTTTCTCTCCTCTTCCTCCTCCCTCCTTTCTGCTGAAGCCCTGAGGGGGCAAATATCTGAAAAACAAACTGAGAAGGGTCTGCAGCCATACACATGCAACAGATGGTAACCACTTGAACTGGCACTGTCAGTGTATGTGGCAGGCGAGCATTCTCCTCGCTTCGCCAGGCAGAAACGTTCCAGAAAATCTTCATCCATTTTTTTTTTTTAAGCATCTCCAGCACAGGAGGCTTAATCTTATAAAAGTTGAAGGCCAACCTGACAAGCCTTACGAGGCCATCCTGGTTTAAAATTCTTTCAGCAACCTTCACCCTGTTCCAAATGAGTCTCTCCAATAATCCTAATCTTATGAGCCGATGGGCTAGGAGCCAAGCTGTACATTTTGGTTTAGAAAGCTATCTCTGAGTATGTCAATGATCTCAGAAAATCTATAACATGCCATTACTTAACCAAAAAGTGCACAGACATTTTGACACGTCTAAGTGCTTTGGGAAGAGATGTCAAGAGCTGGAGGTAGGAGCCTGGAGTTATGAAAAGGGAGAGTGGCAAAGAGCTAACTTAGTACACAATGTCCAGGCTGTAGAAGGAAGAAAAGTAGTGTGTGTGTGTGTGTGTGGAGATATCATTGTAGGCTTCCATACTTCTCTGTGTGTGTTTGTGTGTTCTGTCAGTAGTCTAAAGACGAAACAGCATTAGGTGCTCTTATGAAACCTGTAATAAAAACACACAAATGCTTGTCTTTCCATCTGTAAATGTCCCTCTTACTTGAGTAAGATGTTATGATATTACTTGTAATAGTAAGTAAGATGTTACTTGTGATATACGCTGCACTTTCTGTTGTTACTGTTGGTTTCTGAGGGAAGAGAAAATGTCAAGGTGAGATTTTAAGTGGTTAGAGAAAGAGAGAGAGAGAGACTAAGCCTACCATCCTAATTTATGGGAGTTAGCCCTAATTCAATATTTAATTCAATATATTTAAAAGCCTTTATGCACAGCTTAATTTAAACACACACACACACACACACACACACCCTCCAAGCAATGTGCAACATAAAACAATGTGAAACAGTAGTATAAAAGCATATAAAAACAGGAATCCAGGGAATTCAGTTCATACACATAAAACAGGATCCAGTCTTATGAGTCAGGAAAAGCCTGAGCTGAAAGGCAGTACATTTACAAGACTCCTGAAGCAACTGCTGCTTCATGTATGGCAGAGGAAATGGCATTCTATAGTATGAGGCAATTGTGGGAAATGTCCATTTTGGGCTTACCACCCTGTAATAATTTGTAGACTGAGAAATTTCCCCAGATGTTGTAAGTGATCTTGCACATTTGAATGTGGGCAGGCGGTCTTTCAGACAGGATTTACTTCTGAGTAGACATGGCTAGGAACAGAATGGCCCAGCCATTAGGTGGGGATGAGGCTTCCATCTCAGGTGGTGGAAGCCTCTGAGGTAGCACCCCCATGCATGTCCCACCTGTCCTGCCACCTCTGGCAGTGGTAGAGAAGTGGCGACAGCATTGGCGCCCATTTTGGCCAATAACTCACCAAGATCTCACCTGCAATGGTCACCAATGCCGGCCCCCCTCCCTGCCAGGGGAGGAGCCAATGGTAGGTGGTGAAACGAGGTGTGCTGCCCCTGCCTAGTAATGCAAAATCATGATTCTTTACAGAGTTAAATTCTAGTTCTAGTTTTTCTGCTTTTAACTACGAATCGCTATGACGAATCTCGTTTTACATGCCCATTGGGAAAGATGACGTGTCCTGGAAAAAAGAGGTCATATGGCAACCCTAAGAAGTCCTTGGCTGAAGTGTAAAATGCCACATAAAGTTATTGGATATTTGAACAGTTGGGCCCTCATCAACTATGTGACCCACTTGGGGAGGGTGCGGGATTCAGAAAGGTTTAAAGAGAATCTAACCCAATCTTCTGTTCAGTGTAGGAGGAACACATATCTCAGACAAAGTACAATTCGCATCCAGGCACATTCGCACCCATAAGATTGTTTCATGATGGAACCTTCATATCATGACCAGTCCAATGTTTCCTGTGGGCTTAATCCAATTAAAGAGTGTTCAGTTTCACACAGTACAGGAAGCTATAGCCAACGGCTGTACACATTTGCACTTTACATGTTTAGATATCTACCTAAAATATCTTACTAGTAAGGTAAAGGAGTAAAGGGACCCCTGACCATTAGGTCCAGTCATGGACGACTCTGGGGTTGCGGTGCTTATCTTGCTTTATTGGCCAAGGGAGCCGCGTGCAGCTTCTGGGTCATGTGGCCAGCATGACTAAGCCGCTTCTGGCGAACCAGAGCAGTGCACGGAAACGCCGTTTACCTTCCCGCCAGAGCAGTACCTATTCATCTACTTGCACTTTGACGTGCTTTTGAACTGCTAGGTTGGCAGGAGCAGGGACCAAGCAACGGGAGCTCACCCTGTTGCTGGGATTCGAACCGTCGACCTTCTGATCGGCAAGCCCTAGGCTCTGTGGTTTAGACCACAGCGCTAAATCATGCAGTGTGAGAGGTGGCCCACAGATCACCTGATAGAAGAAATATTGAAGAGTGTATGCTTATTCTTCAGCTCCCTGAGCATTGACTCCCCCACCCCCCAGCTGCAAGCATGTAATGTTGAAAGGAAAATAAGAACAGTAATAATAATTTTAAAAAATCAATCTTCGCCCCTTGCTAAACTTCTAAATCAATTCATGCTGCTATGAAGCTTTGCAACTGAGAAAATTTCCTAGTCAAGTGACACTGGTATGTAGGGATTTGCACCTCAAACCTAAACCAAAATTAATTCCAAGGTGAATTTAATTCCTTTGCTATTGTGCCGTTTTTCATCTGGGATCCAAAAGAAAGTACATCTAGTTCTGTCTACCTGAGTGGGTGTTTGGTCTTATGTTTCTTGAACAGCAGCCCCCCCCCCCCCCGCCATGACTATATCATAAGCCACTTTTGAAACTAATGGAACATTCAAAAGTAGCTTGCAACGGATATGGGTGGAGGAGAAAGTAGGTTCATGTTTTAATGCAAAACTACCTAATTCACGTTTCGTGAAATAATACACAGACTGAAATGCAGATATCCTAAGAAATTCACCCTTCTCTTAATTTTGTGGTGTTGTTCTTCAACACCCCCCACAAATTTGTGCAAAAACGCCCCTAAATGCCCCTTGTGTCTTTGCTTTTTCTTTTTCCTTTTTTAAAAAAATTCTGTTTCTGAGTGGTTTTGTTCTCTGTCAAGCTCAGCCTGTGATGGTGTTCCTGAGCCACTCTATAAAATGAAGTTCTGTGTTCCCCATTCACTCCTATGCAGAATTTAAAAGCAGCTATAATGTTGCCCCCTTTCGACACATGCAGGTAAACATTTCAGGTATGTGAGCACTTCCACAGTGAATTAAGCCTGAATATTTGTGGAGGGGGGGGGGCTTTTATGGGGGAAGTATAAAGGATTCACTTCCCTCCACAATCTATATTAGGGAAATACATTTTTATAGGCAGACCAAAGCTCAAAAATCCACTTTGGTGTCAATGGAGAGGGGGGAGCGGCAGGTTTGTCTCCTGCTATTTCTAACCTTAAAATAATTTAGACAAGTATAGGTATCCTTGTTCTTCACTTTTTAAAGTGTTATCAGCTTCACTTTGGCTGATTAGCTTGGCAAGTGCTAATTGATGTGAAAATGCGATGAACTGGAGACTGGGAAAACGAGAAATTGAGTGAAATCAAAATAGGTAAACTTGTCTGTTCTTAGCAGTCAGTTCTATCTGTTTGGATTTCATTTTAAGGTAGCTTGAGGCACTTTTCTTTCTTTTTGTACAAAGCAATGAATAATAAAATAATATGGAGCTCTCATGATATTGAAGTTCCGAGTCCCCTTCCTCAACAGATGAGGACATGATTTGGAGGAAGACTCAAAAGAGTACTTGTCCTCAGAGCCAGCCTGTCATGAGCAGGCCAGCAATAAATCACACGGTGTCAATGTTGTTAACTCTTTATTGAAGGAAACAAGGTCGAGTCACTAGGCCAGGCCTAATGGAGCACAGCAACTTATCCAGTAGATCTTTCTCCTATGAGGCAGTTTTGGGGACTGAAGGTCCTCACTTTCCAACAGTTCCCTAAGTCTCCTCCTCCCTTGGATCCTCCCCAAGCAATTTAAGGCTCCTCCCTCCTCATACCTCTTCTAGTTCTATGAAACTTGGAGGGGGAGCTGGTCACGACAGGAAATTGCTTCTTCAGCAGCCTACCTCATCTCTGCCTCCTGGACACCTCTTCTGCCTCTGATTCGGACTGTGCTCTGCCACAGCTTCTTCCTTCTCACTTTACCTCTTCAGCTTCTGACACTTCCTCCCTGCAGTCTGCTCCCTCTTCTCCCTCTGACCACTGATTGTCATCCTACCACCAGTCTCCTGGCTCTGAGTCTTCTTCCCTTTGGGGTTCCTTTGGAGGGTTCCCCAGCTGGTGCCTCCCACCATTCCTCTGCATCCAGCCAGTCCATGACATTGCCACAGTAGTCCCTGCTGAAACAGAAGTTCTGGCACAGGAAAATGTCGTTTTGCTAGTACCTCTACAGCTTGGTGAGGTCGCATCGCCACTTGCAACATTCAAAACTTGCTTTATCTGATGCTCCATGTTGAGTTGTCCATTCTGAATCCTTATCTTGCCCTGTGCCATGGAACCTGTCTTACTGTGTGACCTGTTCTAGCTTGCCTTGCTTTACTTCATCTTATTATGTCTGTGGGAACCTGAACTCTTCTCATGAGCCTCCTACTTTCTACTGGGTCAAAACAGGCCCAGTGAACGTCCTGGGAGAACCTCATACTGCAGCCTCAACCTCGAGCTGCATAGGTGTAATGTGGTAGGGACTCACATCACACAACTGATTCATTTGGATGTTTTGCAATACTTTCTTTTTTTCACACTATTGATAGGGATTGAGGACCAATGCTAAGGGCACTGAAAGAACAGAGGTTAAGCTGTTTCTCAAGGCCTTTGTGAACATTGTGTATGGGTTATTTTTCAACAGTTGATTATGGCCTTTTTATATTTGTTTAAAAATATTAAAGACAGAATAGAAATCAGTATTGGTAGAAACATGCTAAGTTACAATTATAATTCATATGCAAAATAGGCTGATTAATATACAAACCTTTCAGCTTTCTTAGTATTTGAATTGTTTGTGAACATTCTATGCTATCTCATTCACTTGATCGATCAGTGTGGAAGTCTTCACAAATACAACACAATGCAATATGCATTGCTAGATTTGAGCATGGTGTATTCAAAACCATCTGTCCCTAAGATTTTAATAAATAATGATACAATACAGTAATTGGAACAAATGGTGGAGATATTCCACATTCTATGTGCTTCAATAGAGGCAACATATAGTTAGATCATTGCAGATAATAGTCACAATTTTTAGCGCACCTGAATGAGGCAGTTTGTTGAAATGCTGTAAGGGTTTTACTTGGAAGATCTTAGACTACTGACTTTTCCAGATGGAGAACCTCAGATAACAAGATATGCTTCCTCTTTTTATAGAATTCCTAGTAATGCAAATTTTGTAAATTGTAATGATCAGTCATTTACTGGTATGTTAATTTCTTAATGCATTCAATTTATCCTCAGCAGGTTTTTCTCTAATTATAAGGTTGAGAAGCCTGATTGTATTTTCACAGATGAATTGTAGAAAATTACATTACATGGCTTCTTTCAGTAATACCCAAGATATAGATAAATATAAGCAAACAACTACTGATAAGAAGTCAGTCTCATTTTGATAGCACCCATTCTGATAAACAAAAAATGTTGTTTCTGCTTTCCCATGTGTTTTGGAAGTCTTTTTAGAGAAAGGAAAGGTATTTCCAGAGAGCACTATATTGAACCATTAGTTCTTTAAGATCAACCACCACAATTTATTTGATAATTTGTTCACAACATCAGATGTGATAGGGGGGTATATTCTTATGGATATGTTGATTATTTAGAATTGTTAAGAATTGTTATACTTTTCATTCATTTGTTACATTGTGAGTAATTTTGTGCACAATCTTGTGGCGAAAGTGGTACACAAATATTTATTCACCATAAGGTTACAAGGAAGGTTACAACAATAGAATATTTTTTTAAAAAAAAATAAAACACATAAAAACCATCCCAAATGGAACAGATTATGATTATTAGATATATTTATATCCTGCCTTCCTCACAAGTTGGGATTCAAGGCAACTTACAATATCATCATCATCACATATTTATTTATACTCCACCTTTTACACTGATACAGCATCTAAAAAGAACATTATGAAATAGAAAGCAATGAAACCAAGTGAGTTAAAAGCAATAATTAAAATAGAGCTGAACACATTTAGAACCAGCAGTAAAGTACAGTTTGCCCTGACAGCAGCCCTATAGTAAGCATTATGACAACCTTTAGAAGATATCTGAAGGCAGCCCTGTATGGGGAAGTTTTTAATGTTTGATGTTTTAGTATGTTTCTGTATATGTTGGAAGCTGCCAAGAGTGGCTGGGGCGACTCAGTCAGATGGGCGGGGAAATCATCGGCATCGCCATCATCATTTATACCTTAGTTTCAAAGGCCTGTTGGGACAGGAAGGTCTTAGCCTGCTGGCAGAAGGATAACAAGGAGGGAGCCAGTATGACCTCTTTTGGGAGGGAATTGTGTCACCATCAATCTTGCTTTTGATGTTGTTGGAAAGGTGCTCACCTGAGGATCTTAGCACCCAGGCAGGCACAAATTTAGCAAAAAAGATGTGCCCCACAAAACAATAAAGTGTTGATGAATGTGGCATCATTCTGTTAGGTATAGGACATAGCTCAGTGGTAGAGCATCTGCTTTGCAGGCAGAAGACCTCAGGTTCAGTCCCTGGTATCTCCAGGTGGGGCCGGGAGTGAGCCCTGCCTGAAATCCTGGACAGCTGCTGCCAGACAGTGTAGACAATACTGAGCTAGATGGACCATCAGTCTTAACACGGTATAAAGCAGCTTCCTATATCCCTATATAGGTAGGACCAGCATGTACATGTTCAGTGAGGTCATGCTTTGAGGTTTGTTTTGTTTTTCCCCACCCTAAGGGATGGGGGAGGTGAGGTTGCTTGCTGATCAAAGTGAATGCTGAAGAGTTCTTTAAACATTTAAAGTGAATTAGAGGCAACGTATGTAAGGCTTTTTCCCCTTCAAAGACTAACATTTTGTTAACAGATCTGATTAGCAAACTCCCTTTTAAAAAATTTAGTTCCTTGTGATATTTCCAGAAAGGCAACCTTGTAATCTATTTTGTATAAAATCCTAACATTTAGCAGAACAGCAGTGACTGCTGGTTTATTTATGACCATTCAGAGCTTTTTTTTGCTTGCTTAGGAGTGTATCAAAATTTCCTTTTACCAAGTCTGAGGCCCTATCCAGACTATACATTTAAAGCTATATTGTACCACTTTAAACAGCTATGGCTTCCCCCAAAGAATCCTGAAGTCCATAGTTGGTTAAGGGTGCTGTGAGTTGTTAGGGGACTCCCTATTCCCCTCCCAGAGCCACGATTCCCAGAGTTTCCTGAGAAGAAGGATTGGTTGTTAAACACCTCTGGAAATCCAAAATTAGAATTAGATTCTCAACAGCAGAAGCTAAACCCATCATGCAGTAAGGAACACTGGTAAGGAACCAGTGTTCTTTAAGACATTATTGGACTCCGACTCGTAAGACTCGTAAGCCCTCCGACTCATAAGCCCTCACCAGCATGGCCAATGGGAGTCCAAAAAAAGATTTTGAGAGATACAGGTCTCTGATTTCTGGTATAGACAGTAGTCATAGATCTGTCAGCTGTACTGATCACCAGTTGTTTTCCAGGATCAATTACAGGTGCTTACATTGATGTTTGAAGCACCAAACAGCCTAGCACCAGAACTCTGGGAATTGCGGCTCTGTGAAGCGAATAGTAGCTTCCTAACAAAGTACAGTTCCTAGGATTCTTTTGGAGAAGACATGCCTGTTTAACGGATATGATGCTAATTTAAATGTATAGTGCCAGTGTTGTCTTTTCTGGAGTGTCTGGCCTTCTGTGATTTAAAGTAGGCATTTCCACCATCACCTACTGATACCTGATCATTTTAAACTGAAGAGTCAAGAAACTGTGAGCAAAGGAAACTGCCTTGTGCTAGATCAGACTATTTGTCCTTGCAGTTCACTTGTTTATTGGCCCTCTGGGGTCTCAGGCCTTTCCAGTCATCTGATTCAAAATCCATTTTTCACCAGAGATGCCAGGAATTTTCCCTTTAAAACTTTTCAATTTTTTTTTTGAAAAAATAGTTTTAGATTGATTTGGGAGTATGAGATTATTTTTATTATCTACTGATCAGTTTCCCCCTATTTTTATGTACTTTTATTTTAAACAATATGTAAATATGGTCCCTAATGAAATCCTAATGTGGAAGCCATTTATCCACACTGGTTTGCCAGTATGTTGCATCACCATTCACATTCCACAGCAACTTGAGCACACTTCAAGGCTTACTCATGTGTTCAAAGCAGGTGCAGGAAAATGCTTCCCCCCCCCCACCCTAAATATCACATCACCATTCTAACGCCCCCCTATGATTTCATATTGAGCACAGTTGTATGAAAGGGATTGGGGCACCCAATTCCATGTGGTTCCCAGTTGTCTGGTGTTTCTAGTTATGCTCTACAAATGTCTACATATGAAATATGGGTGGTATCCAACTCCCTTGTCCTGTCAGTGCAAGGATTTATGCTTGTGCAATGGGACTTTCATCCTCTCCTCTCCCCCCAACCATGCATGCCCTGCACCCTCCCCAGTTCTGTTTTGGAGGGTTGCAGGGGATTTAAAGAGGGCACAGAGAGAGGAGAGGAAGGAAAGACCCATTCTGCACATTGAAATTTTTGCACTGTTGGGACAGCTACTTAGCACTACACTGGAATCAAACCTATGTACTTCCATCCCACTTGCCAGGCAGGGGATACGGTTTGTGCCTTCAACTAAACATGGTGGTCTTAAGCAAGTAGCTCTCACATTTTCAGCACTACTGTACTGCATTTAGGTACATTGAATTCTTAGTCTTCAGCCTTGTAGTTTATTAACGTTTTTCAGAGCTTTGTATGGATTAGAAGAAATCTCTGTTAATCTCTTGTGCCACATCAATTGTGGTGATGGGAAAACAGATTTGTTTAGACTTCTTGATTGAATGGAGTAATATTGCTAACAAACAAATATGCATATCTCAATATAATTTTATGGCAGCTTCAGAGGAATTTCAGGGCATAAAATGTCTTTCATTTTTAATGCACAATAAATTTTTGAACAGGAAAGAAGAAGAGTAAATAATATAGTTCCTTTACGCAAATACTACATTATCTAGATAAATAGAAGCTATAAAAGAAAAGAAAAAAGAGAAACAGTAAATGCAGTGGCACTGATAAATGCAGATCAATCACAATATGGGGGGGGGGGTGTGGAGAGAAAGAGATAACAGTTCGATATAAATATAATCTTTCCAGTTGGGGCCGTTGCTTTGTACGTTTGCTGAAATTCATATAATAATCACAATGTTTTGTATTTTCTTACTGTGTTCCACAAACTTTTATTGCAAATTTGTTAGCTAAGATTGCGAAGAATCTTTTATTCACAGAGGCAAATCAAGTAAACAAAGGTAGAGAATTGATGTTTGGTCAAAGCTACCAAAAGCACATAATTGCAGGAATTGTTTGAAGTAGGTTGGTGAGATACAAATGAAAACTTGTATCCACAAATCAGTGTCATCTTTCCCTAAAAGCAGGGATGGGCAACCTTTTCCCCCCTCCGCGGGGGTGGTAATCTGTTGGGAGCTGCTAACAGGTGTTGATGGGACTGAAACTAGTGATGGGTGGTGTCAAGTATGGAAAAGGCTATAGCTCGGTGGTGGGGAATGTGCTTTGCATGCAGAAGGTCCCATGCTCAATCCCTGAGTTCTGCAGGTGGGACTGGGAGGGTCTCCTGTCTGAAACCCTGGAAAGCTGCTGCCAGTTGGTGCAGAGAATACTGAGGTAGATGGACCAATGATCTGACTTAAGGCATATTCCTTTTTTCCAAAAGGACTTCTCTCTATAGCTCCATTTCCCCAACTTTCTTCCTGTCTTCCTCTTCTTGCCCAGAGAACTGCTGGGCAAGGAACAGCTCATTCTTGCCAGAGATCTGAACTGATAGCTTGCAAAACACTTCTGAAAATAGGGTGATGCTCTGATGGCCACATGAAATTAGACCAAGGGCTGAATGTGATTTGTGGGAAAGAATGAGGCTGAAATTCTGAGCTTCTTGTGACTTTGTATAAATATATAATAGCTGGGCTGCTGGATGAGACCAATTAGCCTCAACCCCGACACCATGTTTCCTACAGAAGCCAATCAGATGCCTGTGGGAAGCTCACAAAACGAGGACACCTGTCTTTCCTGCAGTGCTTGTTCCCAGCAACAGGCATTTTGGTGGCATACTGCTTTTCCAATTAAAGGTTCCACTTAGCTATGATAGCTGGTTGCTATTAATAGTTCTTTTCCATTAATTTGTCATCTCCCCCTTTAAAGCAGTAGAAGCCATTGGCTATCATGTTGTTTCATAGCAGTGGCTTCCACAGCTCAGTTATGCATTGTGAGAAAGTACCGTGCTTCATTTAGCCTCTCTCAAATCCACTGCAAATGATTGTGTTGTGCCTCACAAAAGCGGTGGCTAAAGTTGAAATGGTGTCAGCCTCCAGTGATGCTCAAGAAAGGGCTTTAGCTCACTGGCAGAGTATCTACTTTGCGTGCAGAAGGTCCCAGGTTCAGTCCCCCAGAATCTCCAGGTAGCAGTAGCAGAGAGAATTCTGATAGAAATCCTGGAAAGCTGTTATCCATTAAGGTAGACAGTACTAGATGAATCAATGGTTCTATATGGTGTAAGGCAGCTTCCTAGGTTCTTAATGCAAGTGGAGCCTCGCTGGATCAGGCTGAAGGGGTACCTAATTCATCTTCCTTTCCCCCTACGGTGGCCAGCCAAGTGCAAGACACAAAGTGCAAGCTCCCTGTTCCACAGTTACTCTCCAACAGCTCGTATTCAGAGGCATGTTGCCTCTGGTTCCATAAAACAATTCTCTACATTTCCATATTAGTTTGCAATAAAGTCCTCACAAAAATCCAGCATTTTAGCATAAATTTCTCCCAATATGCACATTTTTGTATGCAATCTTGCAAATACAAACATTTCTGCAGAACACTTTTCTGTAATATTTTTTTCTTCTATTTTCACTAATAGCTGTGTTTTATGCACACTTTACCCTTGTACTGTGGTACCTCTGGATATGCACACCTCTGGTATGCACGCGGCAAACCCGGAAGTATTTTTCTGGGTTTCGCCATGTGTGCATGCGCAGAAGTGCTCTACACACCCCGTGCATACGCATGGCGCGGTAGCGTGCTTCTGTGACCACACGCATGCGCAGAAGCGCTCTACCGTGCCACGTGCATGCGCAGAACAGGAACCTCCAGTTGCGAATTCCTCGGGATCCGACTGGACCTCTGGAATGGATCCCGTTTGCAACTGGAGGTACCACTATTATTGGACGCATTACTTGCCCGGAAAACAGCATTGCAAAATTTGGAGAAATGTCAAAGTGCGGCTGTGTTTTCATTCTGTTCCAGAAAGTGCAAATTAAGTAATTTCACCTTTAAATGCAGACTTAATAGAATTTCTCCCCCCAACCCTAGGTGCTGCAACAGGTTCAGCAACCCTTGAGTCAGTTCAATATCCCATAAAAGGTTGAAGCATTAAGAACCCATATTAAGAGTTTTCACATTTTCATTCTTCCTGAGCTGATGATTGTGTGGACTTTCCCCATCAAAGCGTTTAAGGGCCTTTTTGCTTCAGTTTAATGTGCACTTGTTCGTTCTTATTAAAGGTCACTTTTGGAATGGGCTTTGAACCTTTATGTGCTCTCCTAGCTCTCAGCATTCTTCTTTCCATGCCGGGCCCCATTTCCTGATCACTCTTTAATTACATTTGAAATCCCTTCGATGCTGTTATCTCCACACTGTCTCAATTAGTTCACCTCCAACTGTGTCAAATTTTTATGAGGTGGGACAAAATACTGCTAGTTATAACGAACTCTGGGTGTGTTTTTTTTAGCTTATCTCCTCGCAGCAGGGCAAGGAAGAGTTTACAGGACTGGTGTAGTCTAATTTGTTAGTGAGCTCTCTTGCCCTTTTTGGTCTGATTTATTTTTTTGAGAGTGCAGCTTGCTGTCTCTGCTACTAAAAAGAAGGAAGCTTCCCCCACTTTTCCTTGCTTGATGGCTGCAGGCTCCATTGATCAGCAATCACTGCTGCAGAGTGGGGTGGAGGAGGGGGGCTTTTAAACGTTTGCAAGCCCTGGTCAGGCATGGGGTTCTGAGAACAAAGCATTAAGAAAATAATAATGACGAACAAGCCTCTTTCCTGTACAGTAACCTCAGAGTCAGAGAGTTCCGGACAAGGTCTACCCATGGTAGCGATGAAGAACCTTTTCAACCCTGAGGGAAGCCTTCCAGGGGCTGCATGCCATTAGTGGGTGTGCACTGAAGCAAAAGTGGGTGGAGCAATTGATGCAAATTTTACCTTTAAACAGTAGGTTAGCAGAGCAGGCTGTAACGCTAAACCTCCAGCTGCTCGGAAAAAAGCAAAAGACTCTCTCTGTTCCTGGGGCTTTCTGTCCCCCAACGCAGGCATGTCATACAGCGTGAGAGATACGTTTCTTTCTTTCACTTACAAATTGCTTCCTGTGAACCATCCCAAAGTGATTCACTATGTCAAGTCCAATGCAGTGGTACCTCTAGATGCGAACGGGAGCCTCGTTCGCATCCAGAAGCTAATGCAACCCGTGTCTGCGCATCTGCATGTGCGCGAGTCACGATTCGCCGCTTCTGTGCATGCGCGGGACATCATTTTGACCATCTGCGCATGCGTGAGCGACAAACCTGGAAGTAATGCACTCCGTTACTTCCGGGTCACCGCAGCGCGCAACCCGAAAATACTTATCCTGAAGCTATTTCAACCCGAGGTATGACTGTACAGACACAGACTGGGGTAAACACCAGGTATGACTGTACAGACACAGACTGGGGTAAACAGTTAAAAAGACTGCATCACAAACGACGGTCTTTTATAGGATCCAAGAAGATAAGAGAGACAGAGCCTGACTGATGTGCAATGAGAAGGGGTTGCAAAGGACAGATGCCTGGTTCCTACATTTCATACTGAATAGCCCTCCTGCAGGACATAGTGATTGGTTGGGTATATAAGGAGTGAGGTTATTTTTTAAGGTTTCGTGGCCAAAGCTGTGTAGGACTTTGTGCACCACAGCCAGAACCTTTGACTCAGGTCACATCTATGTGGCAGTTCATTCCATTCTTACAACTTTCCCTTTACAGTTAATTTCCACATTCTGTCTATGCTTTCACACGATATAAAGGCCCAGAACTATGGTGGAATATAGTGCAAGTTCAGCATTCATTTTCAGATAATTTGAAAACTTTTTTTTTCCTCCTGGAAGCAAGTAACATGAAAATGAGTACTAAATTTGCACTATGTTCCACTATAGTTCCAGAAATGCCTTTTCCAGCATGGGAAAGCTCAAATGTGAGGTGGAACTTAAGGGTTATCAAAAAAAAAAAAAAAAAAAAAAGCGAAAACAGAATAAACTGCCGTGTGAATGAATGCAACCTTTGCTTGGTGGCTAACTGGTGGCCAGTGAAACCAGTGTTGGGGTTTTGTTGGAATGTTCTGGGATTAGGTGTGGAGGACCATCATCTTGTGATGGGCTGATTCCGTGTCTGGTGGGCATCTCCTCCAGCAGTTAAGGGTTTCTGGGTACTGGAGTGACTTGGCTTATCCAGGCTGGTCATTGGCTTTCCTCTCCGTGAAGAGATACAAAGACTTTCTGTTCAAGCTGGACCTTTCCATGGGCCACAAATTGTTTTGTTTTGTTTTTGCCCTCCTTCTGAGTCTTTGCTTCTTCCCTTGTTACATCCTACCTCTGATTCCTCTAATTTCCCTGAGCATTTTCTTTATTTGATTGTGTTTATTACAAATAAGAGAAAGACGGAACAGGCACCACAGAGAGGCTGAATTAAATATTCCTTAATAAGGCACAGTCTAATTGTCCTTCAGAAATGAACTCATGTTGGTAAAAACCCTGCAGTGAAAGCTTCACCGAAAGTGTCATCCTGAACACATTTGGGTTGAATTCAGATTTTAAGATGTTTCAATCTCTCCCCCCCCCTTGCAATATTGGAATAGCATATTTTCTTCCTTTTCTTCTTTGAAGGACGTTTTAATGTCACGAGCCCTTCCCATACTTGAACTTTCTGATGAAAGATCCCTTAAAACCAGACTGAGGGGGAAACTTTGAGTGACAAACCTTGTTCTTGGCTGCCTAATCAGAGGTAGCAGATGTGTCTAGATGTCTTTCATATCATTCCATTGATGTTAAATTTGCAACAAGATGTAATTTGATGTGAATGGAAAAACAGAATGCTATAGTGCTTTCGTGCGTGCATGTGTATGTTTTGTTTTGTTGCTTGCATTTAAATCTAAGAAAGGGGCATGTTAGAGCAAATTTTCACAGAAGCTCAGAGGATTCACAACTAGTGGACCTGTAGTGGTTAGAGTGTTGGAGTGGGACCTAGGAGATCTGGGTTCAAATCAATGCTCAGCTATGAAGACAGACAATCTTGGGCTAGTCACAGTTCCCCAGCCTCACAGTTCCCTACCTCACAGGGTTGTTGTGAAGATAAAATGTGGAGGGAGCAAACCACTTTGAGATCCTTGGAAGGAAGGTGGGGTATAAATATTAAAAATACAGGAACTTGATTGCTGAGCTGATCCCTGCAGAAAGCAGCCTTGCCAGCCTTTGATTGAATAGGGTTGCCGTATTTTTGAAGAGCAAAAAAGAGGACACATTTGCAGCAGCTCATGTGCCACCACCATCACCACCACATCAACTTCACACTGTTGCACATGCACACTCAACACACTCAGTTACACACACAGATGCCATGCAGACGCACTGCTGTCCCCACCCCGCACTGAGAGAGAAAGAGGAAGGAAGGAAGGGAGGGAGAGATGGGAGACATGCAATGTGGTATACAAGGTTCTGCCACACCACAATTTGTCCTCCCAAGAACCCTGTGGCATAGCTACCAAGCCAAGCTCAGGACAACTTTTGTCCAGGATACCTAGTAAACTGCTCTTCCCAAGCTTGTCTAGGTACATGTAAAAACTTCCAACCATGTGGCTCATCCAGATGATGCCCTATTTACACGCCACAAAAACAGCAGCGGGATGCTTTGAGAAGGCTATTATTATTTCACAGTACATAAACATTAGCTATGTGGATGGAGGTCTTTATATGTAGCCAAACTATTTATTGCTATCTTACTAGCACTCCCCGAGGTCTTCCCCTTAAAAACGCTTCTCCTTGCCCATTGGAATATCAAAGGGAGGAACCGGCTAACCTGCCTCTATTATCTTTCAGTCCTTTTGCAAACACTACCCAACAACTGCCACTTAAAAAGAGAGAGGGGGAGAGAGGTGGCTGGCTGGCTGGCAGACTTTGAAAGGGGTCAACGGTGGAGAAAGCCCTCGAACCAAGTTACGTGAAAGGGCAGCAGGAGTTGGGGAGCTGCAAGGAGGCTCTCCGGGCTGCACTCCTTTTCTTAGGCAAGGCTGTCAGGTGTGGAAGCTTGAAGGGAGAACATACGGGGGGGATGGGGAGTTAGAGTAACCTGTAGGTCAGTGTGATGATAGTGCAGATGATGGGGAGCTTGGCCTCGTGGCAGCACGGCAACCCTGGAGGCTGCTGCTAGGACAGGGGCTGCTGTGAGGAGGCCATGCCCAACATGAAAATCGCAAGCAGCATCCAAGGTAGCAGCACTCAGGAGCATCAACTTGGAGGTGGGGCTGCCCTCTGCCTCACCACTTGGGAAGTCCCCACCACTGCTGCAGCCCTCACAGCTGTGGCAGTGGCAGTGGCAGAGCTTTCTGCTCCGACACCAGGGGTGCAGAGCAGGCGGGAGCAGGGCTGGCATGCATCCTGGGGGCGTGGTGCGCCGCCTGCAGGAGCGAGGTGCCCAGTGTGGGCGGGGGGCCAGCCACGATGGCACCCTGGGGCAGCCAGGGGCAGTGCGCTTCCCCCCACTCCTCTTCCTCCGCCAGTGGGCAGCGGCATCGGGGCATAGCAGAGCCACCGCTGTTGCTGCTTTTGCCAGTGCCGCCTCCTCTGGAGAAATTCAGCCTGCACTTTCCTGACCATGTGGGCAGCTTTGCAGCCAGTTTGAGAGCACTGGGGAGGGATGTGACTGCACTCATTTTCTCCCTTGGAAGAAGGAGAAAAACCCAGATATTTTTGCAGATTCTAAAAATCCCCCTGGACAGAAATTTTACCCCTGAAAAAGAGGACATATCCATGAAAATCCGGACATATGGTGTCCTGACATAATTGAGCATAGGTCTGTGGCGAAGCTCCATGTACTGTGTTATCCAAGCAGCACTCAACAACCAACTGGCTGCCAAGTACTTTGGAAGTTCTGTGTAAGGGACTTATGAGACTCCATCATCCCTGGTATGTAGCAAATTCTGAAGAACAACACACACCAACACCACCCAGAAAAATCCCACCCACCCAATATCAGAAATCAGACCCTATGATTTTGTTGCTCAGATCTGCAGACTGTATTTCTTCATCGCTAGTTGTGGAATGTTTCTTTTGCAAAGTTTCCCCCAATGCGCTTCAACACTCTACTCTCACCCCCTTCCTTTGTTAAACATGCTACCTTTTCTTCTTTTAAATGGCAAAAACTCCATTATGTGCGGAGTTAAATGTTAGAATAAATTAAATGCCCAGGAGTATAGAAATGCAAAACAGAGGGTTTGCTGCTGCAAAATCAGATAGTAAAAGGGGGGGGGGGGAGAAGTGTGGTTTCTGTAGGCAACTCATTTCACCATTCATTAATTGGGCACCACATTTTTGATTCAGAAAGGATTGAATACAATATTTTGCAATTTGCCTTCCTACAACACACACACACACACAAACTTTTATCTCAGTTTGGTTATATATATATTTCTCCACACTGGAGCAGACTCAGTTCTGTGTTTTCTGTCTTTGTCTGAGCTCTGTATTGTTTTTAACTTCTGTGCTGATTTTGAAATTTTAAAGTCCTGGATGAGGTTGTACTCCTAGCAGCTCCTAGCAGTACTCATAGCTTGGGGGGGGGGGGGTGTCCCAGATTTAGCACTATCTCTAGAGGCTCTGGTGGCCTTGGTGACTAGGAGTGCCCCTTTCTAGCTGCAGTTGGTTTGCCAGCTATGGCCACTTTCGGACAGAAATTACTGGGCCACTCCTACTTCCAGATGTGATTATTGCAATGCACTCTGCCTGGGGATGCCTTTGAAGACGACTCAGAAACTTCAGTTGGTCCAAAATGCAGTGAACCCTAGATTACTGCCTGGGGATCCCTTTAGACCACATATAACCCCTGTTTTAGAACAGCTGCATTAGTGACCGATTCATTTATTTCATTTCATAAAATTTATATGCCACTAGAATGTAAAAAAAAGAAAACCTCAAAGCAGTTTACAAAACAATAACACCGAGAAAAATTCAATACAAAATAAATGTTAAACTGTTAAATGTTAAAAAAACTAAAGCAGATTAAGATTCACATCAATTTTCCAAGCATCTGGGTTGGTTTGTAAACACACCAGTGTTTAGAGCCCTAAATGGCATAAGCCTCAAAGACTGGCTCCTTCCCTACAGACTCTCTTGATCTTAATCACAGTATTAGACTGTCTGCTGTTCCAAAGTCTCAAAAGTTAAAACAAGCCCCTTTCCTGGTCTCAACTGCCACATGTAATATTTCGCTCTGACGCCAAGCAAACGTCCAATAGAAGTAGCCATGGTAGCGATAAGTTTTGCCACAGGATTCCGCTCTGTACTTGCTTCCCTGTACTCTAAATCAGGCCCATTCCCCACTTCCATTTGAAGTGTCAAAAAGAGGCGGGGGAAATGTCTCCCTTGCGTCTGCTCTGTTCGTCCTGTGGCAGCTATTGCAGAAGCAGCTTGAAGCAGCAATTACATAGACTAAAACACAAATTAGATCTGCCACTCCATAGACAAGTTCTCCCCTAGGGCCTTAAGATTAATACGGGTGGGTGGGTGGAAGACGCAAAGGAAGCAAAATACTAAACAAAATAAATGTGGTTTCCCTTCCCTGTCTTTGAGGTTGCTTGAGCTTGACTTCGATGTGTTGCCCCAAGGCATGAATTCTAAAGGTGGGACCACATGGCTGGAAGCCCTGCACTCATCTCCAGGGATGTAGCTGTGGAATTTGAGTGCAAACATTTCTAGCTGCCATCAGCCAATTGTTGGGATTAAAGGAGACCTTCTTGTTGCTTTGCGGTGGTGCTGTTTTGTGGGGCTGGGTGTGTGTGTGTGTGCCTTCGTTGGTTAGTTTTGCTTCATATTAGAGGGTTTCATCCCACTCAGCCCCAAATTTATTCATTTAGTAATCAGGAAAGTTGTTGATTAAGGGGGAGCTTTTAAATCCTACCACTCTAGTTACTACAATCTAGGAGCACTACTGCTTTTTTCTCCCTTCAGGGCCAGGGATTGGGAGCCAGTCTGGTGTAGTGGTTAGAGCATTGGGCTAGGAACTGGGAGACCAGGGTTCCAATCCCTACAAAAATAGCAATAAAACCCATGAGGGCCACTGAGAAATCAGAAAGGAGGTGTTGGCATGCTCGGGGACATGAAATGCTGAGCATCCGTTGGAAAAGAAAAAAAGATTGAGAACTTGGGGAGAGGGAGTGGAATGGTTTGTTAGAAGAGGGTGAGGGTGGGCACCTGGACCCTTGAAGAGGAGCACTACTATGAGGAAGCAGTGGCAGCTGGTGCTCACTGAGACTAGTATGGCTGAAGGCAGAGAGGTCAGCCATAGGTGGAGCCGGAACCAATGGCAAGCAGAGCCAAATAATTCCAGCTTTGTCCCCATCCCCCTCCCTGCAACACTGAGATGAAGGATGAGGAAGATAACAGGCAGTTCGGCCTGCTGTGTTGGCTGGTTGTAAGTAAGGCAGGTGGACAGGTGGGAGCATCACCCTGGTGGACCAGCCTCCATTGCTAGAAGTGGGTAGTCATTGCACCATTTTGTTGTCAAGGGAAGTCTCTCTCTCTCTCTCTCTCTCTCTCTTTCTCTCAGAATCACACACACACACACTTAATTAGTTACTACATTCCCCTGGGGGTAGGGAACCTTCTTCCATCTAAACTCCACATTCCCTTGTGGGCAGTCTTCCAGGGGCCACCTGTGAGTGGTAGATAGGGATGAGGGAAAGATTCAATTCAGTTAGCATTTAAAGCTGAATCTATGAAACTCGCACTTTCTGAAACAGTATGAGAACCGATACATAGTCACCCTTCAAAATTCACACATCTCCAGATTTTGTGATGCAGTTCTCTATTAAAAGAATGTTTACGAAGGTAAACAAAGAGATAAACAACTACCGTATTTTTTGCTCTATAAGACGCACCAGACCACAAGACACACCTAGCTTTTGGAGGAGGAAAACAAGAAAAAAAATAGTCTGAATCTCAGAAGCCAGAACAGCAAGAGGGATCGCTGCACAGTGAAAGCAGCAATCCCTCTTGCTGTTCTGGCTTCTGGGATAGCTGCGCAGCCTGCATTCGCTCCATAAGATGCACACACATTTCCCCTTACTTTTTAGGAGGGAAAAAGTGAGACTTATAGAGCAAAGAATACAGTATGTGACTTTCCAAAGAAATCTGAAGGCAGCTTTAAATGTCTGACATTTCATTGTGTTTTTATATTTGTTGGAAACTGCCTATAGTGGCTGGGGCAGCTGAGTTAGATGGGTGGGGTATCAGCATCATCATCCTCATCAATAAAAATGCATATGTTAAGGGAAGGTGCTCATACAGGGGACAATAATGTTCATAGTAACCAAAGCTGAAAGAAACAAAATTGCAATTCACATTAAAATGCTAATGAGTTTTTATGATGATGAATGATATAATAATAATAATACAGTCAAACGTTGGTAGTCGAATGCCTTAGTTGTCAAACAAATCGGCTCCTGAACGTTGCAAACCCAGAAGTGAGTGTTCTGGTTTGCAAACGTTTTTTGGAAGCTGAACGTCCGACGTGGCTTCTGTGACTTCCAATTGGCTTGCAGGAAGCTCTTGCAGCCACTGAAAATCCAGATATTTATTCACACTTGCATAGTCTCCAACTGCCACCAAAATGCCAAGAGCATCATGAAAACCTATAAGCTGCCATGGCTTTTCATTGTGTCAGCATTCCAAATTCTGTGAGTGGGGAAAGGAAGCAGCAAAGGGTGGAGACAGGGAAGAAGGAGGAGGCCCCACCTCTCATGGTGGCATAGCAGGACTCATGGGAAGAGGTGGTGCACCATCTGTTGTTGCTGCACTCCTCAGCTCTGCCAGACAGTACCTTTTAATGCATCCAACTACAGTACTGGTGGTGGTAGGAGTGGCCTAAGGGCCCTCCGCTTGTGTGGTCATAACCCCCAACCGTAGAGACTACATTGCTGGCATGGAAGTGTTCCCTGTAAACATTCAGCACTTC
The DNA here is from genome assembly GCF_965153285.1 of Podarcis tiliguerta. NCBI lineage: Eukaryota > Metazoa > Chordata > Lepidosauria > Squamata > Lacertidae > Podarcis > Podarcis tiliguerta. Next base: position 27,409,917 of record NC_139553.1, read on the forward strand.
TGCCTCCTCTGATGCCCAAGGCAGTTTGATGGATTTTTAACCAGATAAGGCTCCCACGTATAACCAAGATGTTTGCTGGTATGGTATTGTTACATACTCCTCTTAGTAACAGCCATCAGGGTTGCTCTGCCTGGTATTCCATTGGCAGTGTGCGTATCTAAGGGGTGTAGAGGGCACACTGAGGTAGAATAGAACGTCCCTATTTTCATCTGAGGAATGTTGGAGGGTACTCACATGCATATTTAGGCACGCACATACCCCTTCACCCAGATCACAAAGGAGCATTGTCACAATTTAAAGACTCTTTCCAGCTAGACATAGACATTGTGGAGCAGAGCTGGTGAGGTGTGTGGCTGGCAAAAGACTTGGGAGAGCCTGGAGAAAGATCTAGAGGCCTGTAAGGCTGCATTCATCCCTGGAGCCTAAGGTTCTCCATCCTTGCAATGCATGTTCAGATGTCCTAGCTTATGTAGCCATGCTGTTCATCTGCACGCATCTGCACTGTGGCTTTCCATCACATGAAAATGGTTCCCAACCTGCTGGCTTTATGTGTGTTTTGAAGAGAGCCTAAGAATATCATAAATCCACTTTGAGTTTTATCTCCTCCAGGGAATATGCAGTATTGTAGGTAACAAGGTTAGATGTGCAAAGCTAAAAACCACCATTTATGGCACTATAAGAGCTTCAAAGAAAATACATCCTGTGGGAATTGGAGCACTACAAAAGCATGCATATTTAAGGAAATACTCTGTGAAGGCAATGCAAAGCGTTTGAAGGGAAAGGAAGTATCCTTTTTTTTCAGCTCACCCACAACAGTTTTGCCCTGTACCAGCAAAAGTCTTGTCTCCAAATATATTTACAGTGTCACATATGCCACCTGCAAAATTAAAATATCAATAGATGGCCACATTCTGCCTATTTTTGAAATGTGTTGTCAAATTAGCATTCATCAGGCTTCTTGGGCTCGAGTCACCCTATAGCTCCTGCTACAACAAATAGATCTGATCCTGCCAGCAGGCTGCTGTCAACAGGAACATGCCTGGAAGTGGGTGAGCTTGAGTGAGCTGCCTGCAGCCCTTGTTCCTTGGACCCAGCTGGCAGAATATGCACAATTAGCTCTGGAGGAAGTTCTGGGGCTGGAAGATGGAAGGGACAAGGGAATGACAGGCCATAACACTTTAAAAAAGAAAAAAAGCTGGAGCCATGGAAGATGCTATGAGTGAATCTTTTGGAAAATAGACAAAGGCTGAATGATCTCTCTCTTTGTGTGTGTGTCTGTAAATGCATTATTAAATCTGTTTCTTTGGTGTGTTTGTTTTTGCAGAGATGGAATTTCATGATACTCCACATATCTTGTGCACTGGCTACCAGCCAGACATGCATGCTGTCTCCCAGTGTGGCTATCCGATAGAGATGGGTTCTGATGTCGATACCGAGACAGAAGGAGGAGCCTCACCAGATCAGGCCTTGAGGATGTGGATGTCCGGAATGAAATCGGAGCACAGTTCGTGTTTATCGAGCCGCGCAAACTCAGCGCTATCCCTCACTGATACTGACCACGAAAGGAAGTCTGATGGGGAGAACGGTAATGAAGCAACCCATTAAAAGCAGGCATAGATTTATTTCAATGTGGGTGTGCATGTATGAGAGAGAAAGAGGTTCAGCCATGCCAATTTGTACTTAAACAGAACTATTAATGAAGCAGCAGTTGGGTAAACAAAATGTAGAAAATGTATACACTTGGGTATGTATGCTTTCGTGAGCATCCATGGTGGTTTTGTAAAAAATAATAATAATAATCAAATTTTCATACACTGTGGAAATTTACTTCATTATTTATCAGATAATTTCTACTCTCGTTAAAAAGAAATCCAAAGGGCAGGCTGAGGAACAACATAGTAAGAGCCGTCAACAATGTTTGTTTTAAAAAGACTGAAAGGGGGAAAGCAGCGTTAAATATAAAACAATAACAACAAATTCAAACAAAGACATTGGAGAAAGGTGCCTTATTCCAGGACAGACTTTTACTTGCCTCATAAAAGGTAAAGGTACCCCTGCCCGTACAGGCCAGTCTTGACAGACTCTAGGGTTGTGCGCCCATCTCACTCAAGAGGCCGGGGGCCAGCGCTGTCCGGAGACACTTCCGGGTCACGTGGCCAGCGTGACATCGCTGCTCTGGCGAGCCAGAGCTGCACACGGAAACGCCGTTTACCTTCCCGCTAGTAAGCGGTCCCTATTTATCTACTTGCACCCAGGGGTGCTTTCAAACTGCTAGGTTGGCAGGCGCTGGGACCGAACAACGGGAGCGCACCCCACTGCGGGGATTCGAACCGCCGACCTTTAGATCGGCAAGCCCTAGGCGCTGAGGCTTTTACCCACAGCGCCACCCGCGTCCCTTACTTGCCTCACTCAGTACCTAAAAGCTAGGGCATCTGCCTTGCACACAGAAGGCCCAAGATTCAATCCACAGACTCTCCAGGAGGGACTTGAAATCCTTTCTGAAATCCTGGAGAGCTGCTGTCCATCAGTGTAGACAATACTGAGCTCAATAGACCAATGATCTGAGCATCTGATACATGAGCATCCTATAATAATAAACGAATAATAATTTTAATAAAGAGTCTTTGTGGGAAGGGGGTTATTGGTTTGTTGTTGTTGTGATTATTTTGTATTTCGTGTTCTCATCTTGTAGTTTTATGCTGTTAAACGCCCTGTGATCTTCGGATGAAGGGTGGTATACAAATTTTGTATTAATAAACAAACAATATATGTATATACTGCCTGGCAGTAGCTGTCCAGGACTGTAGACTGAGAAAGGTATTTCATATCGCAAGCTACTTTTGATTATTTGGAGATGCCTGGTACTGAACCTGGGACCTTCTGTGTGTAAAGCCGGGGGTTCATCCCTGCCCCTGCCCCCAGATGCTGCTTATTCAAACAGACTAAAAGCTTGTGGAAGCTTCCATCATCGGCTGATGGTGGAGCAGCTATGTTTTATTATTTATTTTATTTGAAGACGGGCATCACCAACTGGAAGGAAGTTGCTCAGGTTGACACAGATCCTTGTGATATCCTGGGCTCATTCAGGAGGAAGGGTGGGATAGATATCAAATAATGTTGTCAGCATCCGTCCATCTTGGGAAACAATGGAGGAGTGTGCCTTTTGGGGGTAAAGTCAAACTGTTGGAAGGTTGCAGCACTTGCTGTGGCTGTAGAGCAGGGGTCAGCAAACTTTTTCAGTAGGGGGCCGGTCCACTGTTCCTCAGACCTTATGGAGGGCCAGACTATATTTTGAAAAATAATAATGAACGAATTCCTATGCCCCACAAATAAACCAGAGATGCATTTTAAATAAAAGCACACATTCTACTCATGTAAAAACACCAGGCAGGCCCCACAAATAACCCAGAGATGCATTTTAAATAAAAAGATAGGTTCTACTCATGTAAAAACATGCTGATTCCCGGACCGTCTGTGGGCCGGATTGAGAAGCCGATTGGGCTGGATCTGGCCCCACCCCCCGGGCCTTAGTTTGCCTACCCATGCTGTAGAGGCTGAAAAATAATGATAATATATCCAACTGATGGTCTTCTAAATATCCTGGGCCTAAGTTATTCAGGGCTTTAATTGTAATATCAAGCACTTTTATTAAATTGTTTTATTTTCTTTGAACTGAGCTTGGGAAAATAACTGTAACGTGTTTCTGAAGTAGTCAGTTAATATGATTGTATTGGCATAATATCATTTGCATCTGTTCAGTTTACCCATTAAGATAGAGGGATAGATGGAAATCGCATACTCACACACTGATGAATAAAATATTGAAAGGGAAAACTCAACATACTAACTAACTTTGGAGTGTTGACACAAATAACATCTGAGCACAGGAGATGGTACAGCTAAATGTAATCAGCCCTTGTGATGTCTTTGCTTTCCACAGTTCTACTTATACATTTTGACAGTTGGAGAACTCGGGTCAGATGTGAAGTCAGTAGCATAATTTTAAATCTGTCCCACAGTTGTCCTTGTATGTTTTTCGTGTCAATGTCCCACAGGCATCCCAGCTCACTAGTGCATTTTGAAGTCTATATGACTGGGAAAATCACAAATCACTCACCCTTGATACTCCTTTTATCATGGGGCAAACACCCAACCCATCTTCAATGCTCACATCATATTCACAATTCATGACAGGGCATTTTGAGTTGATATCCCATGTTTTTGTGCCTGCATCACCAACATTCTTCAGACAAGATGTCTTGTCCGTTATTAGCAACTAACACCTACTCCTTGGAAGTCCCTCCCCTTGAATATTAGACAGGTGTCATCTCTTATATCTTCTCAGCACCTACTGAAAACCTTCCTCTTTCAGCATGTTGAGATGTTTCCCTGTGTGCATATATACTGGAATTATTTTTATTTTATTTATGCTTGTTGTTTGCTGCCCTGGGCTCCTTTAGGGAAAAGGGTGGGATATAAATTTAATAAGCAACAGCAACAAAAGAATGACCCACCCCTTTCTATGGAAGCTCATAAGAGTTGCATGTACCTCAGATCTTCAAATGCAGGTACTGGGGGATGCAAGGAACAGTTTATGTAGACATCCCAGATAATTGCAGGGTTGTATAATAACTCCTGAATGGCAATTTATGCATTCTGTGACATTCCAACTCATCTTTGTGCAATTTGCATCCTTTTGTCATATCTGCAGTTCTGTACAGAAGAAGGTTCCCCAATGGCTCCTTACTAAGACAGTCAAGGGACGTCTGGTGCTGATTTGTCAAAGTCAGTGTCCAAGGTCTAAGGCTGTTGCCATAGATTGGGAGGGTGTCACAGATGGAGAAGAAATTCAGTTCAGTTTGCGTTTATAGGTAAATCGAACTAAATTACACTTCCTGAAAAGCAAACCAAAACTCAGCTATCCTTTGAAATGTCACACTTCTCTGAATTTTACTCAGCCCAGTTTTCTGTGCAAAAAAAGAGAGCAAATAACAGGGTAAAGTATGCATAAAATACATACATTGGTTAATATAGCATCCACAGATACATTATATCAGAGAAAATTCTTACAAAGATGTGTGTACTAGGAGAAATGCTGGCTAATTGTCTTGAGAATGCTTTTTTAAAAAATAAATAAATCTCAAACTGATGCGGAAATGTGGAGAACAGTCAGGTACCAGCTGATATCTGCTTAAGACCTTGGACACCGACTGCATGAGTTTGCACAAGATAGAGGAACACTCCAACCTGTAATAAGGCAGCTTTCTTATTTGTTCCTATCCCATCTCATTTCTGGAGGTGCATCATGATGCAGATATTCCCTTGTTTCAGGGCTGTAGTCTGGATTGAGGGCAATTGTCACATAGTCCAAGACACCTGTTTAAAATTCCTGTTTTCATTGTTAATGACAACTCATGGTACATTCTAGAATTAGAACTGAGCAAAAATTTATCAGGTGATACTTTTTTCTGGTGAAAGTAATATTTTTCCTCCGCCCCTCTAGAAAAAAAAAGTCCACTATCCTGATTTCCCCCCACTGTGTTTGTGTATATACGTATACATGTGTATGGTAGCTGCCATTTCCCCTCCATTATGCCCTGGAACAAATCTGAGTCTGGGGAATTGTGGAAGATGCAGAATGATGGCCAAGCTGCCAACACAGATGCTAATCTTGACCTTTGCAGCACCTGCAGCAAAGCAGGAACTAAGGCAGGAAAGGGATGGGAGGGGCGGAGAGAGAGATGGAAGCTGTGCTACTGATAGTGTCAAGCCTCCAACCCCTTGGGGATAATTTCTCCTACCCCTCTAATCATTTGATGAGATGGTCCCTCCAAACATCTCTAACCACAAATAGGGTGGATCATTGTTAGGTGTCACGTGCCTGCAGTTCTAGCTAAAATCTTCCACATGGAGCAATTCCATGGTTAGAGCTGCATGGAGGAAATGAAGAAAAGAATGAGCTGACAAGAAGGAATGAACAAGGGGAAGGTCAGTAGCTCAGCAAAAGAGCATCTGCTTTGTATGCAGAAGGTGCAATATTCAATTTCTGGCATCTCCGGGTACATCTGGGAATGACCCCTGCCTGAAGCCCCTGAGGGCTGTTGTCAGTCAGTGTATGCATTGCTGAGCTAGATGGCCCAAGGAACTATGTTCCTATGACCAAGCAGATTCCTGGCAGTTATTTGCCGGTATGTGGAGAAGTGTGTACTTTTAAATTAATCCATTTCCCCCCATGTATGGGTTACTTCCCATAAAACCATTCAAAGCAGTTTCACAATAAAATAAAAAACCAACCATCAGCAATAAAAGCAGGTATGTAATTTAACATATGACAACTGTAACAATTAGAAAGCAACAACCATAAACAATAAACACAATCTATTAAGTAAACATAATAGATTGTGTGTTAAGTAAACATAAGCAAACTGAATTGAAATTCCCATATGAAAGGCTCTCTGATAAAGGGAAATATTCAGCAGAACCCAAATAAAGTCAGCACCGGTCTGATAAGTAACAAGAGAGAGTTTCATAGGTTAAGTACCACTGCACAAAAGGGCAAATATCTACAGTGTATGAAACAGACCACCTGATGAGATGCTGATTGCAGGAGGCCCTCTCCTGCAGAGCTCAGTAATCAGTTATGCATGCAAAGGGGTGAGAGGATCTTTTAGGTTTCCTGGTCCCAAGCTGAACAGGGCTTTGTACACCAGTAAAAGCACCTCGAACTTGGTTTGGTACTTCTTTGTGTCCTGTTCTCATGCACATCACCTCTGGGAAGTTGTGGGTCTCCATTTGCTCATGCACTACTACCTCCATATGGCTGTGGCCAGGGGACTGCTGTACATGGGGAGGATTTAGCAGTGTGTGAACTGAACCATGTCATATTTGTGCACAAGTTGCCTCCAGTTGGTCCCAAGGCAGAACAAAGTCTGTGGGTTAAAAAACACACACACACCCTGCTAATAATGACCAGTTTCTCTGGAAATAGTAGCCCGATCCAGCTTTACTATAAATAGCTCTGTTCTAAGACATAAACAGTTGCTTTATAATGTGTGAGCAAAAACCCCTTCAGCAGTAAAGCTCCAGCATGCCAATGCTAGCTGAATTATAGAAATCGGGGGTGGGGATGTGAGAGAGAGTAGCGTTGCAAGGAGGCAAGATTGAGTTAGTGCCAGCACTCAACAATAGGAAGGAAAGCATATCTGTTTTTTGCAACACATGCTTACATGGTTTTAATTCCTAAACTATTTCTTCCCTTATGCACAACACAGTTTCTAAGTGTATTTGGCAAATGTTCCAGTGTAAAGAAATGCATTTGAAACACACACATGCCCTATTTGTTTGCTCTCCCCCTCTCTCAGATGGGATTACCTTCATTTGAAGGAGAGGGTGGAGATGTGCCCAACACATCTCTGTCGCTGTTACTGCTGTTTCCTGCACCCCCTGCAATGTTGGGGGCTGAATGTCTGCAGCAGGATGCTTGCTCTGTTTGAGTATGCTCCCTACACAAAGCAAAACTCTGACTTTCTAGGATCTTTAGCTTGCTCAGAAAGAGCAGGGTTTCTCTTGCATGACCGTCAGCCCCCAACATAGCAGTGGGTGGCCACAGGAACAGCAATGGAGATGTAGGGATGTGGCTGTGTCAGTAGGCACATCCGTGCTTTGCCCCTTGCATATTAGCAATAGTGTCTATGAATAGGGCCTTACACACACACACACACACACACACACACACGAGAGAGAGAGAGAGAGACAGAGAGAGAGAGATGCTAGACAGCCTGTTCTACTGTCAAACAACTCCTACTTTCAGCATTGATAATATTGTGATTTTATGTTGTGAACTGCCCTGAAACCTGCAGCTATAGGGCAGTATGCTACAGCCCTATACTACTAAATTTGTTTGCACAAAACGTATGTGACTATAGTCACATCCAGACCGTACATTTAAAGTGCTATTCTATCATACTTAAAGTGTATGTTCCAGATGTGTCCATAGTCTAACCACCACATAAGCTTTGTGTAAGCAAATCAGGATGAATGCTGAATAAACAAGTTGCTGTGAGGAGCCCTAAAGAATAGGAGAAAGTTTGTAGAGGTAGTTTGACAGTGGAAGAGGATGCCTCAGGAGTTGATGGGCTGCTTTTCACTGGAGGTATTTAAGGAGAAGCTGGACAGCCAGCCATCTGCCAAGGAGGCTGTATTTTGTTAGACTAGGTGTCTCAACTCTATAACTGTGTGATTCTAAGTGAGCAGTGGAGAGCCAGAATGTCACTGAAGTTTCCCTTCTTCAAGCACTCTTTGCTGCCTGTTCATCTGTTTTTTCCCTGGTCTACACAAAAGGAAGGAAGGAAGGAAGGAAGGAAGGAAGGAAGGAAGGAAGGAAGGAAATGAAGTTCTGAACAAAGGAGGTTTTAGTTGCGGTTGAAGCAGTGCATGGAACTGATGAGGCAGAGAGCAGAACTGGTTGTAGGAAGTATGGAGGTATAAAAGCATTGTTTTCCATAACAGCTTATATATGTCGCCTGCAGCACTGGTTCTGTTCCACTGCAGTTTACCTTCCATCAAAAACTGCATTATTCATCTTGTTGTCCATTGTGGCAAAATTAGGCGACTTGTTTAATTAATTATGTATATTACATAAGTTAAATTGTCATTACATTGTTTCATCCCAAGGAAATGCACTACAAATGTGGGGCAGGGACATAATGGGGGGAACGCAACGCACATGGAAGGAAAGTAAACATATTGTTTGTGGACTGAAAGCAACAACAAACACAAAAGCGAATACCGATCTGGATTGATTTCTTTTCTGGATGTGGAATGAATGAGTGAACACCAGCAATTTCTGCTCCCTTTCCTATTTTCATCAGAATTGTCCAACATCCTTAGTTGGAAGATGGGAGGTAGGAGGACCAAAATGATCAGAACGACAGCATGGAATATGGAAAACTGTGAGAGCAAATAAGAGCTCATATAAACATGCTCTTTTTCTCTCCCTCACAGCATTAATTTTTGCAGCTATAGTGGACAGTTCATCTAGAGACAGTATTTTTAGTGACAGCACAGAAAGAGCAAGAGAGAGAGAGAGCAGCTGCATGAGAGATTAGAGGCGAGTCAGCATTTGGTGTTCTGTGATGCCTTGGCATTCTTCCTGAGCATGCAGAGTCTCCCTCCCTCCCCCTTGCCCCCCAAAAATTGCAGTGGCGGAGAAAACAGTGATCATCGGGAGCCTCTGGTGCACATCAGGGGGTAATTGGAGCCTTGATTCAGGAGTCTAGGCTGCCGTTGCGTGCCATGTTGCATGTCCTTAAGTTGAATTTGTATCAGCGGGGCTTCTGTTTGCATAACTAGGGCTGCAGCCTTTGCCAGCAGAGCAGCTTGGAGGAACAGCCCGACTGCCGCTGACTCTGGCTATACAGAAATATGTGGTGGACCAACAAGCTGCCTTCTTTCAGCAGGGTCACCAGTGGGAGATGGAGCTGGGGGTTGGTGGGGATGTCCTTGTTTCAAATCCTGCTTTTAGAATACATTCTGCTCCATTTCATGGACAGAATTTGGGAAGAGAAAAGATTCTCCTCCTGTGGAGATGCTAACGCTGAATAACACCAATGAATTATGGAACATTTTCATCACTGGGCTACAGCCCTTTATTTATATATTTATTTATCTCAGGTCTTTGCAAACAGCCGCGACTCTTCTGGGCATGTTGTTCTACAGCTACAAAAGCAACTCTTTATAGAACAAAGTGTTGGCAGTGTTAAATATTTTACAGAAGATCTCACCACAACAATGTCTTGAGCTAAAGGAAATGAAGGAATTTTTCTTTTCCATCAGCCAACTAATCTTTGCCTTCAGCAATGCGAGTGCAAACATATTCTCTTCCCCCTTCCACACATATTTTCCCTTCCTTTTTTAAAAAGAAAGAAAGAAGTCTCTAGTTTGAGGGGGGAAATGATGCAAAATGGGAAAGAAATTAAACCTGAATCATTATTTTTTCTGGCTCTGAAAGTTATGAAAACATAAAACTTGAAATCCGTTAAGAACAAAACAAAAAACCTCAATATACTCAATATATCTCCTCAATATACCTAATCCAGATAACAAAGCCTAGACAGAGGTGTAATATATTGTTGCAGAAAGGAATCCAAGGACTGTTATGCACAAATTTAGTAAGAAAAGGGTGTGATGGTAGGAATTAGGATTTATGTCAAAGTATATCCTCTCTGAGAAGCACATGTTGCACCTCATGGGGTCTTCTAAAATGTTTGCAGTCCATGGCAAAATCATTTCATCACAGAATCATAGAATTGGAAGGGACCTTGAGAGTCTTCTAGTTTAGTCCCTGGCAATGCAGGATTCCTTCCTCTAACTGTCCCTAGTTGGGTTCGAACTACCAACCTTCTGGTTAACAGCTGGAAGCACTGACCCATTTCACCACTGGGGGCTTTAAGCCTTTATGATGTAGTGTCAGGATGAAGGATGCCTCTATACACTTGACCCCCCCCCCCAAATGTAACTGTAAATACTTAATTGTATATGAAGAGGCAGAAATAATAGGATCTATTCAATTCCGTCTCAATCTCAAACCTTTATTGGCATATAAATAGGATTTATTTTCAGGTACTTGGAAAAATTGCTTTACATATCCGGACAACTCATCTTAAAACAGGATGGGTATACCTTTTTTTTTTTAAAAAAAAAAGCATTACCATTCACAGAAACTGCTTTTGTATTATTTTGTGCAATAATGCAAAACATGAGAGCTTGATAAACATTACATAACGGAGCTAATGTAGTCCAGCATTTCTGTTTCCTTCAGAATAAAATTGTTTATCACTCCATTAAAAGGCATGCCCTCAGTCTTACAATCTAGAACAGGATGGTCCAACTTTTTATACCAAGTGGGCCGCAAGAGTACTTCAACATAGAACCCGTGAGCTGCGCACTGTTTTGTCATGCAGGGTAGGGTGGGGGGCAGGCCCAAAATTTGACACACACATCTAGCCATCATGCTGCCTTCTCAAAGCCAGCCAAGCAAGGTGTTGGACTTTGGGAATGAGATTTGAGGCTCTGGGAGGGTCCTAGAGCCCTCCCATCTTCTTCCCAAAACCGGGCAAGTGCTATCTCAGCTTTCAGAAGGAGGAAGGGGGACTCTAGGACCCTGTCAGAACCCTTACAATGCCTCCTCAAAGCCCAGCACCTCGCTTACGCAACTTTGAGAAGGGCATCAAATATTGCTGAGGACCAAAAATAAAGGCCTCAAGGGCTGTGTACAGCCCTCAGGCCATGTGTTGGACCACCCTGATCTAGAAAGGCATGGATTGGGATGGATAAGGAAATAAGCGAGTTACAAACTGTTATCATCCATTCATAGGTCTGCCATCCTTAAATTTCTCTAATCCTATTTCAAAGCCATCTAAGTCTAGACTTCCTTTTCAAAAATAGCTATTATGGGGCAGGATGGTTGGGTAATATGTATACATCCACCTTGTGTTCCAAACCACTGAATTGCATGTGTTGGTCTTCTTGGCAGTCTGCTATATGAATAAGTGTTGGAGCTGTTGGAGAAATTTAAAAGGGGTTCCTAGGCTGGAGGTATCCCTCACAGCAACCCAAAAGAAAAGGATGCAGATTCCAATTGAAAATAATAGGCCTTTATACAAATGTGTATAGGGACAGCCTCAAAAATAAGGAGGCTTCACAGCAATGCTTTTTATACACTTCTAAATTCCATACAAGATTTCTCTTCACCAATCAAAGGATCACAGCAGTCTTATCAGTTGCAACCCAATGCCACAATCCTGAACCAATCAACATAATTTAGCTCTTCAGATCAGCCCTCATCATACTATCATGTAATTACATATAATCATTTTTTTCAATGTCTTTCTTATTAGACTTTTCTCCCAATATCATCGTTCATTTGTCTACAAAGTAATTGAAGAATAATTACAAGTGCTATGCCAAGCCAACTTTCTTTTCATGTGTACAGTGGTCACATGGATTCTGATTGTTCTTTTGAGTGTTCCGGAAAGAACACTTGCTTACATACAGTACCTGAAAGCAACTAGTTCAGTACTGCAAAATGTAGGCACAGGCCTTCCCAATATAGCTTTGCCGTAGGGTGTAAAGAAAAAGGAATCATCAAAACGATACAGTTTTTGTGAAATTGTTATTTTCTCCATTGGAGCTATGCTGGTGTAAGCTGGGCTCTGCTTGCCCCTTTTTTACAGCTGCCCATGTAGAATGAGGAAGGATAGAAATGTAATACGCTTCCAGGGCAGAGTTGCCCAAAATAGTGGAAAACTAGAAAAATGTGCCATTACCTGCTGGCCAACACATATTCTATTTCCCCTCAGTTTATATGTAATAATATATAATTGCTAGGTACTTATTTATCCCCTGTCCTTCTCCCTGACAGGGATTCAAGGATGCTTACAGATAAAACAGATAAAAACACAGAAGAAACAATCACTTTAAAAAATTAAGTCTTAATAGAAGATAGGGATAGAGCTATGAGAGAGATGGTATATTAAAAACAGACAGACAGTCACAACACCATCTCTTTCATTAAAAGCAGTCAGTTCCTCAAAGCCTGCTAGAACAAAGTCTTCACCTGCCAACAGAAGGACAACAAGGAGGAAGGCCCTCTTCAGTATTCACGATGCAGCAAAGAATAAAAGAATCACAAATAAATAAATAAATAAATAAATAAATACACAAGCGCCAGCCATTAAAACAGCAACCTATTACAATTCAGAATCAGCCACAGTATCAGTAGTATTGAAGCTGCACTATTGAAGGCTGAGAAGGAATGTGCATCATCTTTTTTTTGAAGAGCAACACGACAGGATCCTAATAAATTATCAAAGAAATGGTGTTGATAAATGACTGGAAATAATGTTCCCTTCCTCACTTCACATTAGGGATGATAAATCAGGGGTCACAGTTTTCTTGACCAGCCCTTGAACCTTGAACAGGAACAAGACAAATGCAACACACACATACACTACCCCTCTGGTGATTAGGTTTCAGGGGATATGCATTTTACATGTTTTAGACTACTTGCTGCAGGGATGACCTTCCTACAGACTGCACTACTACAGACTACACTCTCCTGGAAGATCCCCCTAACCCTCCTGCAAAATAATTGGGGGGGGGGACCTTCCATTGGAGCCAACTTCCCTAAACCTCATTCAGCATTCAAAGGCAGCCACATCTACATTGCACTACAGCTGTCAAATATTCCCGTTAAAAACACACACAACACCAGTTAGTATACATGTGGAGCCAGGGCTGGCCTGCTCATTAGGCTAGTTGAGGTTGTGGTCTCAGGGCAGCTGAGAGGGGTGGGGTGGCAGATCTTCTTAACCCACCTCCTCCACTGTGTGTGCCTCTGCCTTCTCCCCTCCGCACCTTTGGCACTGTGCTCATGGTTGAATCTCATGGACACACCATAGGAAGTGAGAGACAGCATTTTCTGTCTTGCCTCTAGTTGCAAAATGTCCTGGGCCAGCCCTGGGTGCAGTGGGTGTGCTGCTGTTTATAAAGCTAGCTGGGAGGCACATTGCCTCATAGTGCTCATACTACAAACAACCGCTATGAAACGCAGCCCCCTCCCCCCTACCCTACAACACCAGTGACTTTGTGGTAATACCAGTTGCCCAGTGCAACTAAACCAGCATAAATTGATTTTTGGGGAACCACAACATTTCTGTATATCTGCAGCAAAGAACTATTCATTTGCCCATTAATATTTTTGTATGGGTGCATGTGCTTACTTGAGAGAGGTGTGATGTGCTGTCTCCATACCCCACACACATTTTATTGGGGGGGGGGGGGAGAAAGATAAGCTGTGCCTCCCCCATCCCCCAACTTCCATTACTTCATTCAGTTTTATGTTTATCTTCACTTCTATTGACAACTGCATTCATTGTTTTTGTTTTTCATCTCCACTTTGTTCTCTGCTTGAGGATGACAATTTCTGCAGTTCTCTTCCTTGGAAAACGTACATCCAGCTGCCTTTGGCTGGTGTGTTATCACCTCATCCTGGCTGCACGTATTTCTCCACAGGAGCTAATATGCTGCAGCAGTTGAAAACCCCTTCTGCTTTTTATAAGGCTATATTTCCCCCCCTCCCTCCCAATATGTCGCCTGATTACTGCACTACAATTCTGATTTTTATTGAATCGTTTTAAGGTATAATTTATTTCAGATCTTTAGTGCCTCTCATCCATGTCTGAAGTGGCCTGCATTATTCAATCGTTCATTCTTGTTTACATCTTCCCTTTCCCATTGGTCTCTCTGCCCCCCCCCCACCGTATCTTTGTGTCTTTGCATCTGTGTTAAATCTTTTACATCCAATTTCTCCCTAACACCGACACGGATTAAGGATCATTTCCAGCCTTTTAACTATCTATGCCTGATTCATATCCCCTTCTTGGATGCATAACCTAATCACGGTGTAAAAATTAACTGCAGTGGCTCTGTTTAAAACTTTTTTTTAGCATTTGTTGAGTGAACGTATTAAAATGACACAATGGTCAGCAAAACAGTACAGATACAGTTCTGTGAAATTCCAATTTACTGCTATCCAGTGGACAGTAAACATATCAAGATGAAACAGTAAATGTATCAAGGATGAAGCTGGTTTTCTAAACGATGCTGATGAACAATGGTGGGCTGGGCTGTTTATAATACCAATTATCTGGGGATTTTGAATTTGTCCACCCCCCTACCCCCCCCCCCCCGCTGCAATATACTGACTCTTTTGAATCTGTGTTAAGAAGCAAGTTCAAGTATAGTACATAAAGCTAAATATCCCTTAGCAATCCTTGAGGATACATACAGGAGCTACTGTCTCATTTATGTAGAGTTTTTCTTATCTGGGCAACGGAGATTTCTTGCTTCTGTAGTCAAATAGATGCTTTCTTTGCTCTGCTCCCATGAGGATCTGTTTCAAGTACAGCCATTATGAACCCGGCATATTGCTATGATCAGATGTCAGCCTAGGGCTCAGAGTTTGTCCTAAAGGTTCGGGTCTTATTTATTCTTATTTATTTTTGAGGGTTTTAACCCACTCTATTTACGCTGCTTTATAAGCTGCCTTGGGATTACTGTAAAGGTTTAAAATAGCATAAGCAAATTACATTTGTAAAAAAAAACCTGCACAGCACAAAAGCCATCACTATATCCAAAAGCAGCTAACATCACAATAGCCAAAACACAATAAGCTGCCTTAAGTCAAGGCTATTTGTACATCTGTTCAGTGTTATTTGATCAGACCAGCTGTGACTCTATGGCAGACTCTTTTGGATCACCTGCTACCTGATTCTCTTTTTAAAAAGAGGTGCCAAGGATAGGACATGGGTTGTTATACCATGGAGCAGGGGTGGGGAAACTTGTACAGCCTAAGGGTCACATTCCAAAGAACAGAGGCAAGAGTGGGCGGAGCAATGAATGTGAATTTTAGCTTTCTACAGTAGGCTAGGTTTCTACACATCTGCACATCTCTCTCTGTACAGACAAGCAAGAAGCATTATTGGGATACCCTCCAACATTTCTCCGATGAAAATAGGGGTGTCCGACGTGGGTGGCGCTGTGGGTTAAACCACGGAGCCTAGGGCTTGCCGATCAGAAGGTTGGCGGTTTGAATCCCCGCAACGGGGTGAGCTCCCATTGCTCGGTCCCTGCTCCTGCCAACCTAGCAGTTCAAAAGCACGTCAAAGTGCAAGTAGATAAATAGGTACCACTCCAGTGGGAAGGTAAAAGGCGTTTCCATGTGCTACTCTGGTTCGCCAGAAGCGGTTTAGTCATGCTGGCCACATGACCCAGAAGCTGTACGCCGGCTCCCTCAGTCAATAAAGCGAGATGAGCACCGCAACCCCAGAGTTGGCCACGACTGGACCTAATGGTCAGGGGGTCCCTTCACCTTTATCTTTATTCCACGATAATATTAATTTTGTTATTTGCATCCCACCCATCTGACTGGGTTGCCCCAGCCACACAGCTTCCAAAATATATAAAAGCGTAACAAAACATTAGACATTAAAGAAACTTCCCTATGCAGGGCTGCCTTCAGATGTCTTCTAAAGGTTGTATAGTTACTGAACCCCTTGGCTCGAGGGGTCGCATAACTCCATACCCTCTGACATTTCTCCAGTGAAAATAGGGAGATCCTAAGGAAAAGTAGGACATTCCAGGATCAACTCAGAAACCAGCACGGCTTCTGTAAATCCAGGACTGCCCCTTGAAAATAGGGACACTTGGAGGGTCTGTATCAGAGTTAAAGGATAAATCCCAGCCAGGCAAAAACAGTGTTAAGCATGGGGGTTGGGGAGTGTAAGGGTGTGTGGCCTGCAGGCAGTCCCAAGGGCTATTTAGAGAGGGCTGGAAGTTTCTGGGTTTCAGGCAGGGGTCCTTACCTAGAGTTGTAAGGAAATTTGAATCTGGCACCTTTGGCATGCAAATCAGTCATGCTGAGTTCTTATTTGTTTAATATAAAGTATTGTTACTCATTTCGTAGGCCTAGAACAGGAGGCCCTTTTTTGATGGGCAGTGTAGCAGAAAAAAATACAGAAATGAAAGTGACCACATGAACAAGCCAAAGGCTAGAGTCTTAGCTCTAATACAGGCATGTCCAAAGTCTGCTGGTTGGTTTAATCCGGTCCCTGTGGCAGTTTATTTCCTGGTGTAAAATCCTAAAAAAGTGCAACAACTTCAACCCTAAAAAACGCTCAACAATTTCAATCCTAAAGATAGCTCAACAACTCTGGTTGGCCCTTTGGTCAGCCCTCATGGCCCTTCACTTCATCAAATCTGGCCCTCTTTGAAAAAAGTTTGGCCACCACTACTCTAATAACTTGAGACAACACTTAACTCTGCAATTACCAATTACTATAAGTCTTCTTGCTAATTAACTGCTATCCTTTCCCAGCCCATTGATTGTTTTTGGCCAGGTGCAACCGATGCAACAGAAAGCAATGCTGGATACAGGAAAGTCTCCTAAGCCAGAAATCTGATCTTTGATCTACATCCCTAAAACCTATTTTAGGATTGATTCCAGATTCCCTCCATTCTCCTCTCTGAATTGAAGTGGATCCAAATAGGCTCATTGTCAGGCACACCTCCTCACAAGCCTTCTCTTTGAAAGCTTGCAGGAGAAATAGGTTTTTCTGCTGCAGAAGGCTCCACAGGATGCCCATCGAGATCTTGGAATTCAGGACTCAAAAGCAGCTAGCTGCTTATTACTTGAAGCTCGCATCTTATACCCACCAGGAGCTTTCCCTGCCTCAATTAATTTGCAAAGGGAGAAGGATTGTTCGATGTCACACTGGCCACGTGACCCAGATGTCACACTGGCCACGTGACCCGGAAGTGTCTGCCGGTAATCCAGAATGCAAGCATGTGATGAAGCTGTGGTATCACAATATCTCAGAATGGATCTGATTTTAAATTTGAACATCCTCCAAATTAATGTGATTAGTTATCAATTTATTGATTACCCACCCTTCACCCTAAGGTCCCAGGGCAGGTTACAGCATTAAAAATAATTTAAAACCAATTAAACTGACCCATTCAGTCAACCTCTACCAATATTGGTGCACCCATAACTTAGTTAATAGGTAAAAACTTTTGGAGGGTTACTTGTGTTAGGCCACATTCATGCCATGCATTTAAACACTATGATATCACTTTAAACAGTTATGGTTTCCCCCAAAGAACTATGGACATTTCTTTATTAAGGGTGCTGAGAGTTGTTAGGAAACTCCTATTCCCCTCACCGAGCTACAATTACCAGAGTTCTGTGTGCAGAAGGGTTCATTGTTAAACCAGTCTGGGAATCTTCCAGGCATTTTAAGGCTACCTTTCTTGTGACATACACTTCTATCGAAGTGTATGGACCATAAAAGTTTACGCTGCAATAAATATATTGTTAAAATATGCCACGAGAGGTTGTGTTCAATTAATCAGGTGGGGAAGAAAAGCTACTATTGCTTCTTATCTGGATATTGTGTCACATAATTGCTTATGAAATGAAGAGAATATTTGAATACTTTCTTCTGTGTTTGTATAAAGAGAAGAACTATCACTTTTTCAAACATGGGAAATTAATGTTTCCTTCTATTGTTTTGCTAAGGTGTGAGCTAATGACATCCCTCTCCCCACAATTTCTCCCCATTTCAAAGAAGGATCATCTGATGTGCTGCACATTTCTCTGAGTGTCCATTAAATTTAACCTCTTTTTGGCTTCTGCGAGTCTTTGAAGCGCATTCAGGGATTGTTTTCCTTTTTGATCTTTCTGTTTTTCTAATCTCTGTTGAATGCTGCTTTCTCAGCCTATTTCTCTGCATTTTCAAGCAGAATCCATGATTTAAAATGCTGCTTCTTATTTTCTCCATTCGTGGCGTGCCATTGCGTGCTCACACACAAAGCTTTCCATGCAGAGGAAAGTGAGAATCCCACAAAAATCTTTACACACAACCCTAGTAGGAAATCATACTGCTATGCATGTTTAGGAATATGCTATAGGCATATGCTATGTATGGTAGTCCATTTGTAAGAGTGATTAACCTGTGGCCCTCCAGAGGTTGTTGAATTACAGCTCCCATCATTTCTGACTGCTGGCTGTGTTGGCTGCAGCAGATTTGAATTGTAGGTTTGACAAGGTTTGTTGTTTTTTTGGAGGGGGAAATGGTCCCTATCCCTGATATATAGAAAATGGTGTACACATTACAGCAATTCAAACTTCTGATCTTTGCACACTTAGCAGGAACTCTGTTCAGCCATTCCAGCTTCCATGTTGACCAAGAAGTTGGGCTTGTACCTCGAGAACAACTGCAGGGAGGATCCCAAAAGTTCATGCAACACTGAGAGCATAGCTAGTCATTGCAGCCTCTCTCCCCACTCCCATGTTACTCTAAATGGGAGCAATAGTGTGGGAACAAGCCCCATTGAACACATTGGGTGATACATCTGAGTAGACATGGATGGGATTGTACTATTGATCTACTACACAAAGCTAAATCGTTTTATGACTGCAGCCAGGAAAGTAGATCTGGATCTACTAGTAGAACTACTGGGCAATCTGAAATAGATCAGCAAGGATTTCGACTCTCTAATGAAAACAGCAAAAATGACTTCCTCACAATATAAGGATACATATTGTTAAAGTGAAAAAAGTAGGTGACCAAGAGTGGCAAACTGGTGTGGATGTGAGCACTGGATTTGTGTGTGGAACAGCTCTGAGTTACATTCAGATCTGGTAGTCACAACAAACTCCTGGGCTTGGAATTCTTTAGTTCTGTATATATGCCTTTAACATAATGACAACTGTTAGATCTAGGAGCTTTAATATATTTTAAAAATAAAATAAAAAACCAAAGTAGATCCCCCAAACCTAAAGTCTGCCCCATGCTGACATGGATCCTTCATTCTTAGTACTTGTAAAAGAAACATTAAATGGTAAAAAGTTGACAGCCATTTCTCCAATGCTAATTGATATCAATGCTTATTGATGCCGTTCTGGGCTAGCAACCTTGTGCCTGGTGGTGCTCAGAAATTATAGGAAAGCCAACCCCCCCCCCCCCCAATCACCAGCATTGAATCAGTGATTCAAATCAGTGCAGATATCAAAGATTCAATCTGCCATCTTGATTCAAGATGTCATTTAATTATGTTCAAACACAGACAAGATCCTGGTCCTTGATCTCAAGAGGTGTCATGGAAATTTGGTTACAATAGCTTAAGAGGTGTCCAAATTCATAATAAGCAAACAGCTTTCCAAAATACACAGTAGATTATTGACCAATTTTAGTCAGGGATTCTTTAATATTTTGACAGTTATAAATACAAGTATTAATCCAAGTTTTTTAAAAAATAATAATTAAAAAGCTTCCTTCAGTTGTCGGTCAATGTTGTTGCAAGAAGGAAATCACTGCTTATTGTTTCGTTTCCGTCTTTTGTTCTTAGGAGCGTGAGGGTGAGGAGTTGCTACTGCAACCTAATTGGGTTGTGATCTTCATCAATAGTTTTTTTTTTGGGGGGGGGTACTTTATTGATAAATGATGGAGAGACAAAGAATGGATCCGTTTTAGGGTAGTGTTTGTCATCTTATAACAGCATGTGTATAATATATTTCATCCAGGTGCTTGTCTCTCCAGGCATCTATTAACTCACAATGTCCTAGCTATGTTTTGAATAAAGATTCTAAGGATTTGCAGTGAATCTGTTCTATCCCATTCACCTCCTATAACTACACTCATATCTCCATCTAATAGAATTTCACCTTCAGGAAATGCAATCAACCTTTTCTATATAGATTCTTTGTTCTGTATTCACAGCATACATTCAGTCTAAAGTTATTTTCTCAGATCTCGATGCTTGTTTCAGTAGATTCTATCTTCCATCTTCCTCCCACCACCCACCACTTCTTCTCTGATACCTACAACATTAATTCATTTTATTTTTCACTTCAGATTTTGAGGGAGTTGGTGCTGCGTGTAACCCTCCTTTACTGCATGTTTCCTGCTAAATGTTTGTTGTTACTGGTAATGTGTGTTTCCTGCAACGTATTCACATTTTCTTTATAATTCTTTCAGAAACAAACATTATTTTTATTTAATGTATACCATTAAATTTAACCCATTGTTGCTAGTTGTACTGAAGGCTGCAGTTTTGATCATGCAACAACCTCTGATTGAGCAACAGAACTTTCCCTTCCACTGCAGTTTCCAGTACATCCTTAAAATCTTCCTTTTATATAATTATTTCTATTGCTTAAAAAAAAAAACAACCATTTAGGACAGAAAACAAATGCTGGTCCTCCCTAAAATGTTATTTCAATGGCACACTTTAGGATTGCACTTTGGTAATCATTTGAGGCACAGCTCAGCACAGTGCTGGGTGCTAGTGTTGTATAGTGCTTAGAGAGGACTTGCGGGAATTGAGTTCAAATCCCACACAATCAGGAAGCTCACAGGACGTCCTTGGGTTAGTCACTATCTCTCAGCCTAACTGGAGAGGAGGAGAATCATGTACACTACTGTACCTTGATATCCTGGGAGTAATAGCAGCAAAATTTTCAGTTATAGGGGAGGAAACAGAAAACTGCTCATTAGAAGGATGTCCCACCAAAACCAGCTCCTGGGGTTCCTAAGCTGCTGCAGAGAATGGTCAATATTACAGTTGATGGGTTGGAAGCAATCTGGAGAAGGCAATTTCTTGGCTATTCGGCAATTCCCACTTGTAGCCACACTTCTTTCTGTCTCTATCCATGCCTTATCAGCTATATGCATTAAAATTTGTGAACATTAAAATTTTGTCCACTAGCTTCAAGGTGTCTCACTGTAGAGTGGAATGAGAGCAGGGCTTGACCAACATTGCAGGCTATCTAGACTAGCTCTAGGTACACCCCCAGAAAGAAAAGTAAGATGTGGGTAGGATGATCCAGTTATCCACTTTGCTCTTCAGTTCTGGAGGGCAACATTCTTTTTGAATTCTGCAATCCAACCAGGAATTTAATTTTTAACAAGTTAATTGGGGGACTGCAGCAATTAAAAGAAAACAACACTAAACAATTAAAATTTCATCTCAGCTTTCTGCCTAAGGAGACACAGAATGCCATTTACCAAACATCTTTGGGAAATACAGAGGTTTTAGCAACCTTTCCATGAAGCAGCTCACTTTTAATGCTTCGGCTTGGTGCAAATTAGGAAATGAGCCGGTTCCCAGCGATGAGATTTCTTCTGGTTTTCTCCTCCCACTGCTGTGCTGGGATAAACTGTGGTTTGTCTTAGTGCAATGGCTGCCAATGTGTTGCCTTCCAGATGTTGCTGGATTTCAACTCCCATCATCCTTGACCCTTGGTCACACTGGCAGGGGCTGATGGACATTTGAGTCCAAGAAGGAAGTCGCCATGTTGGCTATTCCTGGCTTATTGTGCCATCCTAACCCAAGCTCCTTATTTAACTTTCTCTAGACAAACCACAAACATTATTGTAGACCCCTTATACTAAGTCAAACCACTGGTTCCATCTACCTCAGTAATGTCTACACTGACTGGCAGCAGCTCTCCAGGGCTTCATACAAGGATCTCTCCATGCCCTGCCTGGAGATGCCAGGGGTTGAATTTGGGACCTTCTGCATGCAAAGCCCATACTCTACATTTGAGTTACAACCCCACTGCTATGGCCCTCATCTACCTCTGAGCTATGCGGTATTCAGTAAATATTGCACGATCTTCAATAAAATCCCTGCGTCAAATAGTTGCCAACTTAGATGAATGTGAACAGTTTAGCAGCAGGGAGGGCAAGCTTTTAAAACACTGACATTTCATTAAAGCATCAATTGTAACACTAATAGATGGATATCCTTCAGTAGTTAGAAGTTGACAGATGGCGGCAAAGCATTTTTTTAAAGTTTGTTTTTAATGTTCCTGTCTGTATTTCATATCACACTATTGTAGTGCCTGACAAGTTAAAGATAACCAGCAGCCATAGCTTACTAAGGGTAATTTGATTAACATTTAATATTAAATGCATGCCAAATATGATGACATTTGATAAATCTACACCCTTGAGTTAATGTCTTGACTTTTATCTCTGATACCAGAGTATGCCTTATCTCTGCTAATCTGAGGATTCCTCTGGGGATTAGCTTCAAATGTGCTCTTGGGTCACCTTCACCAGAATGATAAAACCGATAACTGTTGTTGAAATTTGCAGTCATCTGGAAAAAAAAAAGAGCCGAAAAGAAGCAATAGCTGTCACTTCAGAGTCTGCTATCTCACACACTCACATTATCCCTATTTATGCAAAAAAAAAGCCGAATTTTCTGTGATCTGCACCCAGATATGTTTCTGTCTTAAAAAATTCCAGACGGAGAATTAATTACCTTGCATTTGTCAAATGTGCAGGTTTTCCTTGCTAGCAGAAATGTTTCACACAGACCTCTTGTTTTCTTTTATTGCCTCTCATGGTGAAAGTACACATTATGCAAAATGCACAGCATGCAAATATAGGCCCCTCCACATGTCAATTTTATTGTGCTTTCGTGATTAGTTGTGCTCATGATGGTATTGCAGTGGTTATATGCTATCCTGCTTCCAATACTGTTGGCAACTGCAAAAAATTTCAGGGTGGATGCAGTGTTTCATTTTCAGTCAGAGCATGCCCTGTAAATTCCCACTGAAATCCTGTAACTTTTTATACCTCATTTTTTTGGGAGCTGTTGGGGGGGTAGGGTTTGCCTTGCTTTTGTTGTGCTATAGTGCAAGAGTTCACCTCGAGACAGCAATAATGAAGTAACATTGGGGAAGCATCACAGAACAACTAATAAAGTGTGTGGGCTGTCCACTATAAACCCACTACTAATGCACTATTATGTCAAAGACATGTTGCAGAATATGCCCACTAGAAAATGACCCGTCTGAAGGGGCCTTGCACTTTTCTTCTGTCCTTCAATTTCAGGCACAGAGGTGGTCAATTTTCACCCGAACAGCAACACGCAGGGAGGTGAGGTTTAATGCTTTTCTACCCAGCTGCGATTCTGATGAAAATTGTCCCCCTGCACCCTGAATTTTATTGACTGGGCTGCTTCTAATTTGTTTGCAGGCCAAATACAAGGCAGTTCGTACAGCCTCAGACTCCTAAATACTAAACATTTCTCCAACTTTCATTTACATAGGAAGAAAAAGTTCTGCCTCTAATAGAGCAAAAAACAACAACACTGTGGCATGAGCCTTAAACATTTACTGTGGCAAACAGTACAAATATTCAGACAATTCTATCACTATATATTTCAGTCACTCATGACAGAAACCAAAAGCTGTAGCTCAGTGGTAGAACAGCTGCTTCACATCCAGAAGATTTCAGGTTCAATCCCCGCCCTGGAATCTCCAGGTAGAGTTGGGAAAGACTCTTGCCTGAAACCTCTGAGGGCTAATGCCAGTCATTGATAATAATGTGACCTAAAGGGATCAGTGATCTGACCTGATCTAAGTCTATGTTCCTAATCTATCTCATTTACAAGGTTGGAGCCAATGCAGTGGGATGGTGCCTTTGGAGATCCACCACTGTCAAAAGCCTCTTTCGGCTGCCACACTGACATGATGTATTTCTGCCTTTGTCCATATACCTCAACAGTAATTCTTTAGCTGTTCCTTTTGACGTACATTTCATCTAAAAGGGCTATCTTTACTTTCCCAATACCTTGTGGTAGGAAAGAAAAATCAAATGCTGATCTTTCTTGTCCATGTTCCAGTCTGTCATCTCTATGATCTGCCAGTGGATAAATTTAAATCACCTTGAAATCAGCACAGCAAATCAGATGCAGTCTTTGTTCACTGCAGACTGAAGAAGTGGAGCTGAAATGTGAAAGTAAAATGGCATTTTACCTGTGCTGCAGCATATTAATGTTTAACTGAGTTTACACAAGTGACTAGAATACATCATCAGGCTCCTGCTCTTTTATCTCTTTGACCTGTCTGCTGTTTGCTTTCTTGTAACTTTGGTGAGACATCTGGGGCAACCGACAACAAGGTTCAATGAGAACAAACCAGGATATCAAAACGAAGTTGTCCATGACACAATACAGCAAGGATGTTGAGCCACTCAGCACTGCAGCTTAGGGTCTTGTTTTGCATCACAATTTCACCGAGCTTCTCTATATTGCAAGGGAGCCATGAAGCGAGATGGCTTTCCCTAGTATGCTTTCCAGCCATTTAATGATGTCCTACATACTCCCACACTTTGCAAGAAGGATTTAGTTGCATCCTGAAAAATTAGGTTTCTGCAATTAAAGTTGATTAATTTTTCAGGCAACAAATTGCCTGAAAAAAGAGGACTTTGCAGGTAACAGGTTATATTTATTAAAATATAACTATAGAATCTCCAATCAGTCAACCACATTAACCAAAACCAATGAGGTCCAGGCAGTGAGGTGGATTTATGGGAGCATTTCAACTTTCCAATCTCCTGAGCCAGCTGCAGCCACACACTGTGGTCATGCAACAAGGTCCAAGGAAACCCCTCACTGTGTGCTCCTTGGGTATATGAACCTAACATGTGCCTAGTGCGCTCCATTCCAACATTCACCCCGATGCACCTGACAGGCCTAAACACCACTCTGGCACCGACATTAGTCTGATATTTCCCAAAATCCCACTCACCCACCTGGACCAAAGGCAACAGGAAGCGATCAGCTTCTGCTAGTTTGCCTTCACCCACAAACACACAAAAGCTCGAAAAGAGCTCTTTGCAGATCCTCCAAAAGAGAGTGTTACCTTCTACAGACAGATGAACACCATGATCCCTATATGACATTGGTGATGTCAAACTTAATATAACTGTATGCATACCCAAAAGAAAAGTTTTAATTGTAAGGATGATCTTCCTCTGTGCCTCATCTAACTTATTTGGGTGATTGACACCCCCCCCCCAGACCTAGTTCTCCAAAAGCTCTGACCACACAAGCATTACTTTTGGGACATGGAACTGCAACTACGTCCCAAACCAGGTGAATTTATTTGGAAGTGAGGCTCTCTGCTTTTCAGGGGGACTTACTCCTTTGTAAGTGTGTATAGGATTACACGTACAGTCGCCTTAACCGAAACAAAAGTGCACTGAATTAACAGCCTGTCTTTTTCATCCAGGATTATTTTTCATTGCTTAAGCATAAAAAATACTTTGATTTATGCGACTTCCCTTTTTCCCTTGAAAGAGTGGAAATGCATTGAGTAGAAGTGTCGTTTTCCTATGAGAGATGATAGTTTTGCACAGTGGATTGTTCTCCATACATAAGGAGTGGGCCCTTTGCTAATAATGTCTTTTGCATTAATACATGCCATTAGCTTGAATTATTTATGTAAGTAAGCATGACCAATAATCCCAGAATGACTCTCTAACCCTTGAAATAAGTGCTTGAAATGGCCTGTTGTGCAGAGTGTGAGCCGGCGGCAGGAATCTTAGGAGGGGTTTTTTTTACCATTAAAGCAGAGCAGGCTAACAGTCCAGCACATTTAATACCTCCAGCTGAAAATGGATTTTTTAGCATATTTTCCACTGCTTTTATCTGTTTTTTATGGAAAGAGCCCTCTGTCACTCACCAAAGCCAATCTTATTCTCACTGAGGCTGTATTTTGCTTGTGCAATCCTTGGAATAGGATTTCGGACTGTGAAGAATGTGGAGAATTGGCTGTAAATGTATTGGTTCGCTGGCCTTGCACTATCATTCTAATTACTGAACCAAGGGCAGGCTGAAAATGGTTGAGCAGTAGCTTTGTGGAGCCTTCCTCCCCCAGTGTGCATTCTTATGCAATTAATAAGTCCAAGTATTGATAAAAGTTTCTTGGGAAAGGGGGTTACTAACTCAGTTGCCTCAGCAAGCAGTGTACAGTAGAGCCTTTAGCAACTTTTCAGTGGTGGGGTGGGAGAAGGATGTGTTATGAACATGTCACTATTTCTTGGTATATAATAAGATTGGAGGGATGTCACTTGAGCAAGCGGGTGGGTGGCCCAGGTGACCAAGGTGGGTAGTAAGCAGCACAGGTGAGGTGCAGAGGAACATGCAGGACAGCTCTCCTGTCTTCATCCTGCTTTGCCCTCACACTGATGATGCCATTTCAGTTTCAGCAGTGTTGGAGGTCGAGGAGGAGGAAGGAAGTAGCAGCAGAGTATGATGGCTACTGGGGAGCTGCCCCAGCCTGCTCCTCTGTGACTTCCCTGGGCTGCGGTCTGGCAGAGCTATAAGGGAATGGTGGGTGCATTTTGGCTGAGTGGGCTGGCAAGTTAGGAGGAGGAGGCAGGGAAGCAGGCAGGTGCATGGGGTGCAAAGGATCAGTGGGGTGGTCTTTGCAAGCCTTCCTGCACTCTCTTGTTGCTGGTGCTCCTGTAGGATGGAAGGAAAAAACAACAACCCTTCTTCTCTATGGCTTCCAACATTAGGGGAGGAGGCGAAGCAGAGGAATGAGTTTTTTCATTCATTCATCTCCCCACCATCACGGAAAAGAAAGAGAGAGAGAAGGAAACCTGTGTTTTGATGGGTAGGTTTTCTCTCTCTCCTTCCCACAGCAGCTGCCTCCCACACTGGTGGGAGGTGGGGTGCAAAGGGGAGAATATTTCCCTCCCCACTTGGTGTAAATGGAGCGGGCTTGGTGAGCTGTGTAAAGTGAGATGAGGTGTGGTTTTGGTGAGTTGTGAGGGGAAGTGGGAACTCGGCAAGCTGTAAACGGAAGGGGACTTGTGGTGGGGATTAGGTAACATAAAGGCAGGGGTTTGGGCTAGGGAGTGAGGTTAACAAGGGGAGCTGGCAGGTTGGCATTGTTGACAAGTAGCGCACGAGCAGGGTCACAGCCCCTAGTTCATTAAAATGTTCAAAGCACACCAAGGATTATTTTCATTTTTCATGTGTTAAATCTGCCAAATTTGGATTCCAGAGGAAAATCTCCCGATTCAAGAATGTGTGGAAATGTGGAGAACTGAATTTAAGACTAGAAAATATGAGAAACTAAGAGCAACCAGAATTGGCATAGTCTCCCATCTACCACTGAGCTATGGCCCTTTCATTCAGAACTGGCATAGGTCCAACTTTAAAGAGTCCATCCATCCCTAGTTGTGACTATCTTTGAAAGCTTAGGAGGCTTCCATTGGTTGAGGATCGGACTGTCCTCTGTGTCCTCTCTTGCTTTTTAACTCCAAAATTACCATGTGGTTGTGTTTTTCCCTGTGGTTAATCCCTCAGCTTCCAGTGCATGGTAATGGTATATATCATGGAAACAGGCAATAGCCCTCATAAAGTTGACATTGAAACCTTTCCTCCTCCCCCCCCTTTCCTTGTAATTAAACCAAACAACAATACATTGTTTGCATGGTTTAAATCACCTACTGATTCCGCTAATCTGTAAACCATAATTATTCTGCTAAAGAAAACAGTTTTAAAAATTCATGCTAACTCTTTGCATCTTTTATTATACATAGTGACTTAAACATTCTATTGTTTAGATAGCAAAGGCAAAGCCCAGGGGCAAAACATACATACTCCTGTGTTCTTTAAGCATTTAAAATGGAAACAAGAAATAGAAGCTTGTTAAGCTCATCATATTATGGGTTGTGATCTAGGCTAAAGGTAAG
Source organism: Podarcis tiliguerta (assembly GCF_965153285.1). Classification (NCBI taxonomy): domain Eukaryota; kingdom Metazoa; phylum Chordata; class Lepidosauria; order Squamata; family Lacertidae; genus Podarcis; species Podarcis tiliguerta. The sequence continues at coordinate 27,438,044 of NC_139553.1, forward strand.
TGTACAACTTCATTCACCATTTCCCAAACCTAAGATAATGGATTTACTCTCTACCACAGCACACCCTCACGGCTGCAGAGTGTAATATGGAACTGGAAGAATTTATGTCCTCCAGAGGATCACAACCGTTTTTCTGTTTCTACATGGGCCTAATGAGAAAGGGACAACCCTAGAGTTGTGTGGGAGGTGGGCTATTGGTTTGTTTTTGTTCTTATTCTTGCTTTTATTATATATTTTGTGTTCTCATGTTCTATTTTATGTTCTGTGTGAGCCATCCTGTGATCTTCGGACAAAGAGAAGTATACTAACTAACTAACTAACTAATTATTATTTTCAGAACATTAGGTTTTTTTGTGTCCAGGTTGGTTCATCCTGCCCTAAAAATGGACAGAATTAAGGGAAACAAACATTACAGTGGCCCAAATGGTCCAAGGGGACCAGGATGGGCTCATGCCCACATGTTGCCAACCTTTTGGAGGTATGGCATAATACAAAAATGGCTGCCACATATGCACAGGCTGAAGAAGAAACAATCTAACATTCTATGCACCGCCCCACCTGCCAATTGGGGGGGGGGGGAGACACCAACATCAGACAGTGACATGCTCACTCACAGAGAGATGCTCTCGATACCTCTCTTCTGTCCAGAATGAGATGTGGGCATATTTCTGGGTTTGATGTAGGAGAGACTGACCCTGTGTAAAGACTAATGGAGCAAGAAGAGCAAAGGCTGTTGAGGGGGATATTACTGAGGTCTCTCACTGAGACGTAGCATAATTCTAGTAGCCATTGATAGCCTTGTCCTTCATGAATTTGCCCAGTCCTCTTTTAAAGCCATCTAAGTTAGTGGCCATCACTGCTTCCTGTGTAAGATAATTCCATACTTTAAGTATATCCTGTATGAATAAATACTTTATTTTGTCTGTCAAGTTTCATTGAATGTCTTTGAGTTCTAATGTTATATAAGAGGGAGAAAAGCAATTAGCTATCTACTTTCTCAACATCATTTATAATTTTATACACCAGTATCATGTCCCCTCCTTAACCTTTTTTCTGACCTGAAAAGACCAGAACATGGCAATCATTGCTAATAGGGGAGGTGTGCGTTTTGGCTGGCCCTTTCATGAACTCATTGCCTTGGGGAGCATCACAACTTGATTGCTGACTAGCTCAATATGGGAAAATAACTCTTAACAGGAATAATTCTTTATTTCTTTATTTAATTAATTTAATATACAGTGGTACCTCGGGTTAAGTACTTAATTCGTTCCAGAGGTCTGTTCTTAACCTGAAACTGTTCTTAACCTGAAGCACCACTTTAGCTAATGGGGCCTCCCACTGCTGCCGTGACGCCGGAGCACGTATTTCTGTTCTCATCCTGAAGCAAAGTTCTTAACCTGAAGCACTATTTCTAGGTTAGCGGAGTCTGTAACCTGAAGTGTATGTAACCTGAAGCGTATGTAACCCGAGGTACCACTGTACTTCTATGCCACTTTTCATGTTATAAATACTTTCCAAGGTTTTAAGAGAAGCAGCACAATACCTCCCCCAGCACTCTCAATGCCCAGATGTTTTGAGTAAGGTGCCTTCCTGCACATCGGCACACTATATTCATAGGATGAGCTTGAATCCTGGCAATACAGAAGCACTGTGTGTAAGTGGCTCCCCTGTCTGAGAAATTGGTCGGTTACTTGCCCCAGATAGGGTTGTACTTCCCTAGAAGGAGCAGGTATGCAATTTGAGGCTGCTTCTGGATCCAGTTCTGCCACTGAAGGCCCAGGTAGCCTCAGAGGGAAGATGTGCCTTTAACCAACTGCTAGTGGTGCAACATCTTCAGTCATTCTTAAACCGGAAGAATTTGACCACAGTAGTTCAGGCACTGGTGACTTCAAGATTGGATTACTGCAATGCACTCACTGTGGGGCTTCCCTTGCACTTGATAAGAAACTGCAGTTAGTGTTGAATGCAACAGCACAGCTGCTGACAGAATCCACACATTTTTTTCCACATTAAGCTGAGCACAGGATTCATTCACATATCCAAGCCATTGAACTTGGTGACACTTTCTTCCATGTAGACAAGCATAGGGTTGCTCTGCCAGTGTGTGCTTGATACCCTTAGCAAATTATGCAAATAAACTCATTCCAGAAAGCATTCATTTGCCTACAGGGAAACTACAGTAAGAACATGTAAAGTTGATTAAAGTTTGCATATTCTGTTAAGATAGATTGATTATTGAAGGGAATTGGGCTTTGTTTCCTGTACGTTTTAATTATCTTCTGCTGGGAAATCCAGTTGTTATCATCAATCATTTATACAGGACCTTCATGATTTGAAGTGCGGTATAATATTTCCTGTGCAATATTTCTGTGGCAACTAAAATTTGGGCGGATTTTGTATTCCTAAGTAGCATTCCTCCTTTATGTGGACAATTAACCTTGAGATAAAGCCAAACTTGTCCCGAGCTCCCAAGATTCAGTGGGGAGGATTCATATTCTTAGGACATGCTGCGGATCACCTGAAAGTAACCCCACCCCCGAAAAAAGTGTATGTAATTAATGAACTAAAATGTATTAGTAAGTTTGGTTCAATTTGTTTGGGACTCAACTGAGAGCAAGGTCTTATTCTCCCACTGGAGGTATTAAAGTTAGCATAGCAAAGTTGGGATCAGCAATTACTACTGCGGTCAATGTACAGTGGAACCTTGGTTCATGAACGACTTAGTTGACAAACAAATCGGCTCCTGAACACAGAAATCCCTTAAGTAAGTGTTCCAGTTTTCGAATGTTTTTCAGAAGCCAAACATCCATTGCAGCTGTCGGCTACTGTGTCCGGGGCGCCTGCACCAATCGGAAGCCACACCTTGGTTTTCGAATGTTTCGGAAGTTGAACGGACTTCCGGAACGGATTACATTTGAGAACCAAGGTACCACTGTATACAGCATTTGAGGTTTGCACAAGAATATCACAGGGTACCTCTATGAACCTTTGGTTCCAAAGCTCCTTCCTTCCTTCCTGTCTCTCAGTGTGGCATGTGTTACGTGTGTCTTAGGCTCAAAAGACCTAAAACTGAAGAGAAAGGTTAAAGCACTTGCAAATTTAATCATCCACCAAAAGGATGGCAATTTTAAGTTACAGTGCTTCCCACATAAACACTTTCCATGGTCGTATGTCTTCTTTCAGCATACACTTTCCCTTCATTTATCAGCCCAAACTTTGCAGGTTGATGGAACACCACTTAAACTGTACCCCTCCCATCACTTCACACAAACACATAAGCAGTTCACACAAACTCATAAACTTTAGTCACTCAACAAAATCAGTCTCCTAACCTTCTCTCCAACACAACACACTCACACTCATTATGATGTTGCTTCCTCCCTAATAACTTGTGTCCTGCTCATGTTAGTGACAGACATCTTGATTTTTGGAAGATGCTTCATGTAGGAAGCATCATTCTAGCACTGACCATGTGTTGCAATGCATTTGCCCTTAATTATTGCCTTCAGGGAGAATGGGCAAATCTCTTGCTTTTCTGAATACACCACATATTTTTAAAACCAGGAAAGATAGAAGACATGTTAGCAGGGGTGCAAAATGGTCTTAAAATGGGAAAAACCATATTCAAGAGTTATTTGCTCCCAAGTCCAACAATACAGGACCAAGTAATCAATCAGGCCATGCCAAGTAGCTACACTCCAGATGTTGTGAGCACCTTTCTCAATATCTTTACATACAGTGTGAACACCTGTAGCAAGGTAGTCTCTGTGCCTATGGTTGTATACATGAAGGCTTTCCCAGAATCTGCAAACCTGAATGTATAAATAGTGACTTCAATACGCAGATCTTCCTTGCTGGATCAGAGGAAATAAAAGAGCATTTCTGTTTGCCATGATTTGTCACTCTTATTCAGCTTTTACTAACCAAGTGCCCTCCAGATGTGTTGGACTACAATTCCCATCATCCCAGCCAAGACAGGAATTGCAGTTCGAAAGCATATAGATGGCACCTGGTTGGCAAAGGTTGCTGTTCTAGTTGCCCTGATAGTGATACAAATATATCCTGCCAAAGCCATCAGAGGACAGCCATTAAGCTGGGAGATTGGAGTAAAGGGAATTTACTTTAATCTACCATTTTTAAAAATGTCTTATAATTGGAGGCATTATCTGCTGTTTTGCTCTTGTCATCTTTGAATGAGGCCCAGTACCAGTAACTGCATGAGTGCAACCGAGGATATGATTTACAATAACAGCTAGGGAAAAGTAATGGGCAACAATATTTGCCTACAAATGTTAAGAAAATCCAGGCTAAGTCACTTTTTGTAGGCAATATTATATTTATGTTTTAAGAACATAGTGTTTCAGGGTTGTTGTTGTTGTTGTTTTAAAAGTTTCCTGACAAGTAGAATCATATAACAAAATGAGGCAAATACTGTGCCCAGAATCAGCAGGACATTTTCTTTTTATGCTAGCTTTCAATTAAATAGTGCTGTTCCAAAGCTTTCTATCAGTCCCCCCCCCCCCGCCCCCGCAGTGATTTCAGGAGGTATGGGGAGGGGGCCAAAAGTGGATTCAGAAAAATGTTCCCTTGTTGGTTTTGTTTGCTAAGGAAAGGTTTAAAAAACAGTGGCAAGGGAATTTCCAGTAAAGGTGGGGTATGACAGCATCCATTTTTAATTTTTACAGAAAAATTGCAGCTGGGAATAGATACAATTGGCAGTTACCAGGGCCAGCCCACCCACAGGACAAAATTAGATAATTGGCTCAGGTGGCACCAGCACTGGCAGCCAACCATGCTACATTTGGAATGTTGTTACTCCATGACATATTGTTAAGATTTCGGAATAGCCAGGCTAGCTTCTTGGTGAGGTGCTAAGCCATTAAGGAGGACAAAGGAAGTGGCTCTGTGAAATCACAAATGGGTGGGGCTCACTCCTTCAACTTGTGGATACTTAGAAAGACAAAAGGCTGGAGTTGAGAGTTGAATTATGTGGGCTAGAAAGCAGCAGAAAGCCAGAAAGCAGCAAACTGGGAACCAAGAGAAACAGAATGATGTATGATTTTCTGTTTGAATCCAAGACTGCGACTATGGGGGGAAACAAGGCCCTCTTGGGGTGTTAATGTAGCGAACCCCTCCACTGTAGGCTCAGGTTGTTTACATGTGTAAATTAACCATCTGTCATAAAGACACCACTGCCCTCATTCCAAAGGAAACATGAACCCTAAGTAGGCACCAGGAACCGCTGGAATAGTAAGCAAAACACTGGGGTAGTGCTCAAAAATATTATTGTTTCAGACACATTGTGGAGGGTGTGAGGAGATGTTGTGGTCCTCAGGGAACTAACCAAAGAATGCTCTTCTACTTTTGTGGGCTGGTGCTAGGGCTGCAGAAACATTCTCTATATATCATTAAAACAAAACCCAGATAAGTTTTTTCTAGGAGGCCTCATTTAAATATTCAAAAACCAAAACCAAATGTTTTTATTCCCCCAGGTACTCTCTTTTTCCTTTTGATTTCCCCATCCTCCTTCTTTATCACAGCATAGAATAAGAGAATAATATTCATGGGTGGTTATTAGTCATGATTTAGCTCAGTTTGGATGTTAGAACATTTACTCCATCTTAAATGCTTCCTCTTGAGTGATCAGAAAGCTATAACTATTCTAGCTTTATGAGGGAGAACTTCAAGGCTGAGACAGAATGAGACCATACTACAAGGGCAATGTCCAATTTGCCCTTCAAGCATAAAGGCTCTAATGCTTTAAACTCTAGCCAAGTCTTCCCTTGACCAAGTGCTCTCTAGATGTTTTGAACTGCAATTCCCATGATCCCTGACTATTGGCTGTGTTGAATAGGGCTTATGGGAGCTGGAGGCTTCCGGACTGCTCAATCCAAAGCTGCTAGCCTACCAAAGTTTTGGTGGCAGTGCAATCTAGACATGTCCAGCTGGAAGTAAGGTCCATTGGGTTTAAATGCACTTAGTACCAGGTAGTAAGAGTGTAGGGTAAGCCTCACTTCTTTGTCAACTATAATTCTTCAAATTTTACCTATCGGGGTGTGGGGAGAGTCTGCTTGTTCACCACAGGAAATGTGCTAGCAAAGCAAAACCCTGCAGCATAGGCACCAACATGGGGCTGAAGACACCTTAGCTCCCCCACTCAATATATTGGGATGGGGCTGAGTCCCTGCAATCTTAAGGGGCTGGACCTCATTGGACCTTGCTGTGGCGGGCCTCACCAGGCCTAACTATGGTTGCGGTGTAAAAGGTGACATCACAAGTTTGCACTGGGCACCCCCAAGGTTGGGCAGAACCCAGCACCTGTGCCCAGCAATACTGAATTCTCTGCTCACCAGCTGAAGGCTCCATCTTGCTCTCTGCTTGGGTCTGCTTTGCAAGCATGTTTCCTGTAGGGAATGTTCTGGTGAAGCAGCCACTAGCATATTGAACCCCACACCTTGCCCCTTATCGAACATCACCCAGTGGCATCAGCTGGGCATGGTTTGGAGATAATGATGTCACAGTCCAATATTGGCCTGTGGGCCAGAGCTCCCTACTTCAGATTTAGAGTTTGCTAATTTTCACCAGATCTACAATTCACCTCTGCAAATTTCAGCCCACAATTATTCAGCTATTTTCTGTATGTCCAAATATTTGCCTCCCCCCCACAAAAAAATCTTCTCAGTCCACATATGACCAATGGTATTTGATATTTGTCATGCAGGGCTTTCTAACTGTGTCTGATAGCTGACATTTAATAGTGTTTAGTTTCTGACAGCATCTGATAGATAATATTCAATGGTATTTAGTATTTGAAAATTGACAGCTTATGACATTTCATGTTTGATGCCTGCCAAAATGTTTCATGCCATGGTAACAAATATTCTTGGATCACAAAAATGTCCATTGTTCCAAGACTCTTACAAGGCCTTTTGCTTGGCTCTAGGACACTTATTATCTCATTTCAGTATCGAAATCTTGTTTTTGCTGTATTTCCTCAACCATTTGTCAGATATGGGTATAAGGTTCTACATAAATTATAATTACGTGTATTGCTAATCTTATAAGGGGCCAAATGGAGTCCTTCAGGCCTCTTTGTCTGGCTCCAGGATTTCCTCCAGGCCACATAAAAAATTGCCTTATAGCATTGGTCCATTTAGCTCAGTATTGGCAACACTGAGTGGCAGCATCTCTCCAAGATTTCAGACAGGGGTCTCTCCCACCTCTACTTGAAGATGCTGGGGCTGAGCCTGGGACCTTCTGCATGCAAGGCAGATGCCCAACCACTGAGCCATGTTTTTTCTGACTCACAGATAGCATCCCTGTTCCATTGTGTGAGCATCTGCAACAAACCATTTTGAAATGCCTTTGGCTGCATGCTTGCGCTTCTATCTGCCCTACATTAGGGCTGCCTAAGACTTTGACCCCATTTTCTGAAATACAAATTTGTTCAGTTTTCTTACTTGGTCTTGAAAAAGCCTTTCCCTGAATGTTTAAGGAGGGAAAAACCCCAAAACTTTACTACGTATATTGTGGTTTAAATTGTGGATTTTCCACTTTTATTATTTTAGACTGAAATATTTCCAGATAAAGTTATTTCCTCTGAGGGATAAAACATACTTATATACCCCAAACAGTAAATTTCCAGAGGAAAAAAATATGATTAAGTACTGTAGCCTTCCATAAGAAATATAGCTACACCACCATGTAGGATATTCAAACCCTGTGTGATTCATGTCCCATAAAACTTTATTTGTAGTCTCAATCAGCTTCTGAATGTTGTACCAGGGGAGTGGGAGGGTGAATATTTGTGCAGCTGAAAAAGTATTTGCAAAGGCCATCTTAACTTGTTCATTTAAGGTGCAACATAGCAAAAAATAATAATACCTGGTTAAAATAGACATCTGTAGGCATGTAATCATTATCATTAAAACTAACCAAAACCAGGTTGATCTTTAAATGAACAATACACAGGTAGTTTCTAAATGGGTAGCTGTGATAATTTGCTACAGCAGCTTATCTGCTGTTTCTTGGATCTGTTCTTAATATCATTTGTTTATTTAAAAGACTATCAGATTTATTATCAGTCATTCAATTTATTACAGTCAATGGGCAAAAAATAAAAAGCACACAGTACAGAAGGATCTCAGAGCAAAACTGGTGTGTGTGTGTGTGTGTGTGTGTGTGTGTGTGTGTATCTATATCTATCTATCTATCTATCTATTGCCTGTTTTTATGTTCTTCTGTTCTTTGTACACTGTGTTCGTTTTATGATGTTAGCCGCCCTCAGCCTGGCTCCAGCCGGGGAGAGTGGGGTGCAAATAAATATGTATTATTATTATTACCCAAATTCTCTTGCCAATCAAACAGTTTTGCATGACTTCCCCTTACAATAGTTGCTATAATTTCTTAATGGTCATAATTTAGCATCTTTTCTAACGTAAATGCTAGATGTGACATCAGAGAAATAAAAAGGACTAAAAATAGGACCAATGAGGCACTCCAAAAATGCCTATGTATTGGGAAGGCAGTACAATGTGATGCTTAGCTTCTGTATATTTATAGGAGAAACGGCTTTCTCTCTTCCCCACCCCCATCTCCCCAGAATAAGAGGACTAGCCACTTGACATGAGCAGAGACAGTAAAGCACATAATCCTGTGCTACAGCTGCAGAACAATTCTCTGATGCTATCCTCATAGTGCAATGACATGAGACCCTCTGCTTGTACTGCATCATGCACTGGAGACCTGGCAGCCAAAGAAATTAAGAAATCTCCTGAGAGCCAGTATGCTGTAATGACTAGAATGTCAAGTTAGGACCTAGGAGACCAGGGTTCAAATTCCTACTCAATCATGAATCCATGGGCTAGTCATTGCCTCTCAACCTAACCTACCCAGGGCCAGCCCACCCACAAGGCAAGATGAGGTAACTGCCTCAGGTGGAAGGATCCCCTGGGGCAGCAGATTCTGATGTCAATCTTCCTACCCACCCACCCTTGTCCCTGATATATATATTTCCTCAGCCCTTGTTCCCTGGCAGTGAGGGGAATGTCATTTTGAGGTCTGCTTTAGGTGCCAAAATGTCTTGTGCCAGCCTTGAACCTACCTCACAAGATTGTTGTGAAGATTATATGAGGAATGGTAGAACCAGCCACACCACCTTGAGCTCCTTGGAGAAAAAGATGGGGTACAAATGCAATAAATAAAATAATAACACATTTTTATTAATTAATAAATAAATAAATAAATACATACATACATACATACATACATACATACATACATACATGATTCTGCACCCAGAAAAACTGATCCTGTTAGGTCCTAGTGGGCTTGAAACAGGAAACTTGGCCACAGGGCATTGATGCCCTTCCCTCTGTCACCCCACCCCACCCTCTACCACTGAGTCGGTTTATTGGTAGAGGGACTAGTTGGCTTGAGTGGCAGGCAGGATATTTGTAGCCAGATTATAATTATTATTATTATTATTATTATTATTATTTATACCCCTCCCATCTGGTTGGGTTTCCCCAGCCACTCTGGGTGGCTTCCAACAGAATATTAAAATATTAAAATACAAGAACCTATTAAACATTAAAAGCTTCCCTTCATATGTCTTCTAAAAGTCTGGTAGTTGTTTTCTCTTTGACATCTGGTGGGAGGGCGTTCCACAAGGCGGGTGCCACTACTGAGAAGGCCCTCTGCCTGGTTCCCTGTAACTTGGCTTCTCACTGCGAGGGAACTGTCAGAAGGCCCTCGGCGCTGGACCTCAGTGTCCAGGCAGAACGATGGGAGTGGGGACGCTCCTTCAGGTATACTGGACCGAGGCCATTTTGGGCTTTAAAGGTCAGCACAAAACTTCGAATTGTGCTCGGAAACGTACTGGGAGCCAGTGTAGGACTTTTAAGACCGGTGTTATATGGTCTCAGCAGCTGCTCCCAGACATTGGGACTAATAGTGGCCCTCATGGTTTTATTTAAGAACTGACATTAGTTTGAGCCACTCATCTTTGGCCCTTCAGGTCCTTGTTTGCCCTCTCCAGAACCTGGCGACCAGCTTTTGTGGACTATTTCATTGCCTCTGACCTTGCTGGGCTCTGGCTTTGATTCATGTCAAAAACTATTCTTGTAGAACTGTCTGGGTTGTCGGCAAACACACTGTACTCCATTTATTTTGTTGATGCATACCACAGAAGGAACTGCTTAAATAATTATGTAGATATATATGGGTTTTAAAAAATAAAAATAGCCATGCTACTTTATAGAATCATACAGCTGGAAGGGACTCTGAGGGTCATTTAGTCCAACCCCCTGCAATGCAAGAATATGTAACCATCCCATAAGGGAATTGAACCTGCTACGTTGGTGTTATCAGCATTCTCTAACCAACGGAGGTATATGGAAGCTATTTACTCTTTGTCCCAACCCTCTTACTGATTGGACAAAAAAAATCATCTGTTTGCATGTATTCTCTTCCAAGCGTGTTCCATGTATAGCAGCTTTGTAGATTTATAATTCATATGAAAAGATAATATAATTGAAGCTTTAAAAAAGAACTATGCACTGTGCTGTAAAAACAAGTTGTTTGTCTTTTTGCTAACGGGAGAAAAATCACTAGTGAAGACAATGTCTGTTTGTATTTATGCTGCAGTGTGATAGTGATCTATTAAGTAGAAATCTTCTATAGAACAAAACAAAATACTTACCCAGTTGATATTTCCTAAGCGACTAGACTGTAGCATCAGGTGAAGAACGGGACATCTTGGAGATGTGGTTTATAGGGAGAGATGAAAGTCATTAAAATTGATTTCCTGATGAATAACACAGGGAAAGCTTTCATCTTAGAAGTTTTATCAATTTTCAATTACTTAGTTCTTTCAAGACACTTTCACGTTATATTCTGAAACAGCATGTCACATAAAAATAATTCATAAAGTATAACTGGCTCAATGGATCTTTAAAGAGACTAAAAGCCAAGATATGTGACAAGGGACAGCTGCAACTCTGGCTCTCCACTTAAGGGAAAGAAATGGATGCATCCTGACCTCATTTGCACTGCTGTGGCAATTCTCCAACGTCTAAGGGCACCTCTCGATTGTCAGCATTTTACCAGAACTTTAGGTTTGTACAATTAAATTTTATTAAAGCGCTCTGTTAGTCTAGCACAACAAAAGCACTTTAAAAAACCACCTGACTTTTTGCAGTTAGGAAAGTAACAGGGAAATACTCTGAAAAGTGGGGTGAATGAATATTTAATAGGAAGATGTATAAACACCACACAAGCAAATCAGGTTGGATGCTCAATAAAGACAGTGTTGTCGTAACATCCACAAAAGCTTTGTGCAACCAAATCAGGATTAATGCTCAATAAACACGTTGTTGCATGTGCCATAAGACTGTGTGCTTGAATGTGAGGGTTAGCGCTGCTTTAGGTGCTAGTCCAGATTGGGATACAAAGGTTATACAAATTTAAATGGTTAGTACCTTATATATGGGACGCGGGTGGCGCTGGGACGCGGGTGGCGCTGTGGGTTAAAGCCTCAGTGCCTAGGGCTTGCCGATCGAAAGGTCGGCGGTTCGAATCCCCGCGGTGGGGTGCGCTCCCGCTGTGCGGTCCCAGCGCCTGCCAACCTAGCAGTTCGAAAGCACCCCCGGGTGCAAGTAGATAAATAGGGACCGATTACTAGCGGGAAGGTAAACGGCGTTTCCGTGTGCGGCTCTGGCTCGCCAGAGCAGCGATGTCACGCTGGCCACGTGACCTGGAAGTGTCTTCGGACAGCGCTGGCCCTTGGCCTCTTTGAGTGAGATGGGCGCACAACCCTAGAGTCTGTCAAGACTGGCCCGTACGGGCAGGAGTACCTTTACCTTTACCTTTTTACCTTATATATGCATATTGGATGTTGGATAAAGTTAATGGCAAGGCAAAGTTATCTGCATATTTTGGATTATTAAAAACAGATTTTTTAAAAAGTAGAATACAGATTCAAAGGATTACCATTTTAAAAAGAAATACAGAAAAAAAGATAGATTTAAAGAAAGTAAAACATACTAAAAGCCTGATAATATTTTACAGTAACCCAGCTTGCTAAACTTCAATCTGAATGTCATCTTTATAGCATGTCTGAAAGAAGTAAGGATTTTGATAGGTCTCCATGGAAAGAGAGTTCTTTGGTTTCCAGACAGCTCTTCTTGTTCTTTCTGCCTGGTCTTGTTCGATAGAAGTATCACCATCTTTATAATAATGTACCACACCTCCTAAGAGGTATTGCTTCAGCTTCTAAATTTAAAAAGCAACATCACTGTTGCAGTTTTCACCACACATAATTATTAACTTGAGGCAGCTCTGAATATATGGCTTTGGAAGTCTGACAAATACAAGACAAGAAGAGGAATCACTACGGTGAGAGGTCTGCAAGCCAAGTCCTGTGGGGAATATTTGGATGATCTGGGTGTGGATAAAAGGTTAGGGAAAGGCATGGGAATCAGGCATGGAGTGTCCCACCTGAGGTGAAATGCGAATTTGCACTGTACCGCCCTTACCTAGGAAGCTGAAGAGGCAATGCCCCTGCCCACTGGAAATCAGTGCCACTTCTCCACCAGTGCCAGAGGTGTTGGGATACCCACGGGGCGCCACCTCCTGCTCCCACCGCCTGAGGTGGCTGCTCCTCATGGGCCCTGATTGGAACGGTCTTCAAATAGCTGGATGGCTCCCATGCAGAAAATGAAGCAACCTTGTTCTCTGCTGTTCGAAAGAGGAAGGCTAGAACCAATGGGTAGAAATTCCAGGGAAGCAGATTCTATTAAAAATAAGAAGTAAGTTCAGTTGTGGTTTGACAGTGGAAGAGGCTGCCTCACTGGATGTATTTAAGTAGTAGCTATCTGCCTGGGATGCTGTGAGGGACATGGATTGTTATCAGTAAATCTTGCTCATAGGTTTATTTGGGGATTATGGGGTTAACTTGTTAAACATTAGAGGTCCATACATCAAATTAGAAGCAAGTAAAATCCATTGAGAAAAGTTCAGGTTGCAGGCAGGCAATGTCTGTTACTGAAGAACAGAAAAATAAGACCTTCTACCTTCCTTGCATTTGTGGACTTGCACACACCAGAGGGTATTTTAGGGAACCAGAAGATGAGCAGATGAAGGTGTGATCTCATGTACTGAGTTAGAGGGTGTAAGATATGGCAAGTCTGATGTGGAATCATTACATTTTGGGATTGTGTCTAGAGAGGGAAAGCTTTGTGTTTAACTTACTTTTATTTTACTGTACTTTTGCTCCATTCAGAGGATTGCCTTTGTGTGCATGCAGCTCTTCTTATGCTTAAACCCTTTCCCTAAAACTCAACTATTTTTTTTATTGTAAACCTTTAATCTAGACTGGTTGGTGAAAGGCTGGTTGGTAGAAAAACAAACACTTTTACCTGGTGGCAGTAAGAGATCTAACAGGAAGGGTGGGCAGGCAAATGGGAAAATTTGTTTTGGCCATATCTCCCTTCCCAACCTGGTGCATGGCCCAGGGTGAAGCTCGAGTGCCGTAACAGATGCTGCAGATGCATCTTGCATTGTAGAACCTGCACTAAGTTGTGGGTGGGGAGTTGGACCTAAGGACCTCTTTGGTCCCTTCTGACTATATGATTGCATTTGGTCTTCAATTATCTAATTATAGATCTTCATATGAAACAAAGCATAAATATATTCCTTTGAAGTTGGCATTCCGACAAGATAAAATCATTAAACAGACATTACTATAAACTGATGTTGGCCTGTAGTTTTTGCAGTTAACGGGGGAGTTGATGCTTGATGAACAATCCAATTAAAGCTGGCAACAAAAGACCTAAAATGTCAGCCAAATTGCTTTTTAATAGTCAACGCAACCATCGCAATACATAAACATTAAATCCCCATAGAATCGTAAAGCTTCATGGTGAAACAATTCTAGAAATGAATAATAATTACAGCACCTTGAGAATTCTTTTTAATAGATGTGCACTCGTTAGAAATATTTTCTTGGCTGGCTTTATATGACAAAAGTATGTTTCCCTGGGAAATTCCTTTATGTATTTGTAACTGCGACAATTTTGTATGATATTGAATTAGATGCAGTGCGTAGTATTTTCAAACACGTGATTCTTGATTGAGCTTCTTTCTCCAACTGCTCTAGTAAGAAGCTCTTCCAGACTCACAATTTTTGCATCGTGTTGGTGGAGGCCCAAGCAGTGATCCAAGGTGTTGAAAACAGGGGTATTGTAGTATTATCCCTGGAAAATATTGGAGGGTATGCAGATTGCCATAACATTGGGCTTCGTTATGTTCAGCAAACATCTAAGGCTAACAAGAGAAGTAGGCATAGTTAGGCCTAGGCTATTCAGGGCAGGTCAACACAGGCAGCCTCAAATCCAGTGTAATCCAGTCAAGCAATGTCAACAAAGGTCAAGTCCAGAATTCGGTTGTGCAAACTCAAAGCAGTTAAGGCAAGGCAGGAATCAGTTCATGGACAGCGTTTGAAATTGTTACGTAATTGCAATTAGCAGTGGCTAGGGAATACCATAGTATTTTATTAAGCTTTTACAACAAGAATCAGATTGCATTTCACACTTGTGTAGTTGTCTTTGAAAAAACAACAACGAAAAAACCCATCTTTAATAGATAATTGAAAAGACAAAACTTTCTGTAGCATTGAAAACTTCATTTTTATATTACTTTCCCTCCCATCAAATATCTGCTTATGTTTTGAAAGCCCATACTAATTAATTTAGGGTGAGAAGTTGAGATGTCTCGCCTCCCAATTTATCTGAGATGGAATTAATCTGAGTCCATTTGCCAGTAAAAACCAACAAAAACAGCATTTAACCTTGAGACTACTATTTTTATTTTGACTGACATGGTTAGAAATATATGTGTGGGAAAAGGACTCTTATTAAATATAGCTGAGAGAAAGTAATGTGCTTAAGGGATGGGGAACCTCTAGCACTCCAGATGATACTGGGCTACAACTCCCATCATCTCTGACCCTTGGCTGTGCTGTCTGAGGCTAATGGGCGTTGGGAGTCCAACAATATCTGGAGGGCCGCAAGTCTCCCATCTCTGTTCTAAATCATGCCTGTATTTGGACATTGCACTAAGCCATAGATTATTGTGATGGCAACAAGCCTAGTTTCCTCTAAGTACAATTGTAAGATTCATATACTCCTTCTTTACTCCCACAATCACATCCTGCAAGGAAGAATTTGGAAGCTTTTACTTCCATCTTTGGTGTCAACCAAACATAGTTAAGATTAACCATTTTTAGGGGTTTCTCTGTACAGTGGTACCTCGCAAGACGAATGCCTCGGAAGATGAAAAACTCGCAAGACGAAAGAGTTTTTCATTTTCTGAGTTGCTTCGCAAGATGGATTTCCCTATGGGCTTGCTTCGCAAGACGAAACGTCTCGCGCCTTTTTTTTTTAAACTGCCAATGCATTCCTATGGGAAACCGTCAATACACATTGGTGCTTCGCAAGATGAAAAAACTCGCAGAACGAATTAATTTCATCTTGCGAGGCACCACTGTAGCTTTAAAATGTGGTTAATTTTCTCACATTCAAACCAGAGGAAGAATGGGAATGGGAGGGTCTATCCTTATTTTTGTCATGGTAAACCATAGTATATTGTAATGTGTGCCTGCATCCAGCATAATCACTGGAGATAAATCTAGCTATTTTATTTGAAAATTTGAATGTGGTGAATGCACTTACAGAGATACTCACAGTATATCCACTTTGATTCTTTGAGGGCTTTTTATCTTTAAGACATGTTTTAATCAGAGCCTCTTCTTTTTGTTTTGTTTTTTTAACTATAGAGAACTATATATATTTAATGACATCTGTAAAATTCCTTACTTCACATTCTGAAAGATTCACATAGATGAGCTTGGGAGTGATAGGAGAGTGAATATAATGGCCCTTTTCCCATGCAGAAAGTGTTTGTTGGTGTTAAGTTGTGGGTGAACATATCAGACGACACAGTGATTCTTCAAACAGCTCTTGTTTATTCACAGGCCAGGACAGAACTGAACTAAAGAGTTCAGTCAACCTGCTTATATAGAGCTCCAGTACAATGTAACTGTAACAATTTTCTAAAGCTATCCAATCACTGAACGTCACTTTCGATCCCTTATTTGCATAACTATCTACACTATCCCCCTGCTGGCCCAGAGTGAGAACTTCAGTACATAAGTTGGTATTCAAGATTTTGTATGTTCTTAATTTGGGCATCCAATCAACCTTCATGTTTTCTTAGTCAATTTCTAGTTAATGCGCCAGTGTTAATTGGGTCCTCTAATCAGAGTTGAATTAGCAATCTGGTGAGTAAGGGAGCAAAACATAACCAGAGTTTAAAACCACAGACTCAGGATTGTAGCTGAAATGTCAATAGTGTAGCAGGGTCTCAAATAGCCGTGTTTCCTAACCCTACCTGGAGGAACCAGGGATTCACCCTTCTATGTTGTACAGCTAAAATATGACCCTTCTCTCCAATATATCATAACCCCTATTTCCAAATTAGATGGATGAGTGGTTTTAACTTAGCAAAAGAGTTTTCTTCTGAGCTGTACCCATTCCCTATTTCTCCACCTAATGCTTTTGATACATAATTGAGATGGGTGAAAATGAAACTGAACATCAAATTGGGAAGAAAAAGAGTTACTTCCTAATTGTCATATGGCAATAATGTATTGCTTTAATCCTGCCGTAGATTGGTCGTGAAAGTTGGATGGATCTTGCTTGCATATTTTGGATTGACACCATCTCCATACATGACAGTAAAACAGAATTAAAGCATGCTGCATCTATTTATGTTGCACATCAATGATAATAAATAATTGGATTTGATGGTATTGATATTTGCCTTGCAAGTCATCAATGACATTTTGGCTGTGATTCTTGCAATGACAATTAGTCACTCCCCTCAGAGAGCTACAGTTCTCAGATTGGTTTAAGAATTAACCTCTTTTCCTAGGATACTCTGGGAAATGTTGCTCTCTGTGGGGGATACAAGTGTCTCAACAACTCTCAGCACTTATTATTAAAGTGGTATGGTGCTGCTTTAAATGTATAGTGCAGATGGGGCCTCGGTTTTAGTGCCAAAGGTATTGTGCCAAAAACTTCACTGAAAGGGTATTTCTGCTTAGGGGAGAATTTAGAGAAAATAAAGAGGTGGAATCACTTAAGTCTTCTGGGAGGCAGTTCCAAGCAAGCTGACCAGCAGGCGAGAGAAGGTGGAGTAATTTCAGGGATCAGAATTGCTTTGGATGATTAAGGATGGATGTTGGAAAAGTAGAAGCACAGATCACAGGTAGTGGTGTATCAGGATGTATCAACATAAGGGAGAAGTGGCCATAGAAGACTTTGAGGGTAAGTGCAAAGAATTTGTGCTTGATTCAGGAAGCCAATTTAAAGATTTAAGGAACAGCATCTCTTTCCCAACCAGAGAACCACATTCCTTCTGAGCAATTTCTTGGGGCTATGCACTAACTAGTCTTGCCTTGCCCCATTTCATTTAGCTTTTGGTATCACAAAATATAAATGGGAAAGAGCTGATAAACTGAGGAAAGCCACACTTGGTAGCAAGTGGGGGACCCATGAAGCATTCTAGGAGTCTTCTTAGACTGATCAGTTTGTGAACTCCCACCTTGATTTTCAGACTTGTATCTTAAATATTTTTTTTTATTTTCTTGGCTGTGAGTCTTTGAAGACTTCACAGACCTTTCCCCACCTGGCCTGGGAGTGGGGACAATGATTGACTCCAGCTACAGAAGCTGAGGTTGTTGAAGAGGCCAGAGATCCATACTGGGTGTCCCTTATTGCAGACCCACGTCATTGAGCCTGAGCTTCCATAGCTGCTGCCCGCCATGAACCACCATTGGCAGGATTGGCAGCAACAGCAGCTGATATGTTCTGCGCTTGTGAACATTTTAGTCTCTTGCTAATTATGCTATTTTAAATGTGCATTTTATATTTGACTTCCTTTAGTAATGTCTTCTTTTGAAATGTTGTATAGATTTTGTAGTTGACCTCCTTTGTAATGTTTTGTTTTGAAATCTTTGAGATAAGATTTAAATTTTCTGTTAGTTGCCTTGAATGTATATTTTAAGTTTGACTTTCTTCTGTAATGCTTTGTTCTTGCTTGCTTTGATGTTTTAATGTAGGTTGTAAACCATTTTGAGATTTTTTTTCTTAAAAATATAAAGCGGTATAGAAATGAACTGAATAATGATAAAAAATAAAAACAACACTTCTTTTGAGGTAGCTGTGGATGCTTCATGTTAAACTAATTACTGAGCTTTGCTAATATTAAATATATGTATTATTTAACAGAAATCCATTCACAGTAGTTTAGCACAAGAAACTCTTACCTTGTTTTTTTTTTTTTTTTTTATATAATATTTTATTTTCCGCATTCAATAATCGACAAACACATCAAAAGGAAAAAAGCAAAAGAAAAACAATACATACATTATACAAAAACATAAAGAAAAATAAAAACGGTAAGAATAAAAGAGTTAAAAACAAATATTGTATCATTATATTCTTCAGCATTAACTTAGGTCTGCGACTTCCCCATGCCTTCCCACTCTGTATTCTAGGTCTTATATTCTGGTAGTAAACTCTTTCCCTCTGGCGTATCTTTGGTTCAGATTAATATTATTGTCTTATTTATCCTTACATTTCCCTATGTCTTATTAAATATACTTTCTTTAACATTGTCATTTTTATAATAACATTCTTTTACATTCAATCTGATAACCTCAAACGTTCGTAATTTTATAATGCTTCTGTAAATAGTCTTTAAATTTCCTCCAGTCTTCCTTCACCATCTCTTCTCCCTGGTCTCTGATTCTGCCGGTCATTTCTGCAAGTTCCATATAGTCGATGAGCTTCATTTGCCATTCTTCCAGCGTGGGTAGATCTTGCGTCTTCCAATATTGCGCGATGAGTATTCTTGCTGCTGTTGTAGCGTACATAAAAAAAGTTCTATCCTTCACTTGAACCTGTTGGTTTACCATACCCAGGAGAAAGGCTTCTGGGGTCTTTCTAAATGTGTATTTAAATATTTTTTTCAATTCATTATAAATCATTTCCCAGAAAACCTTAATCCTTGGGCACGTCCACCAAAGGTGAAAAAAGGTACCTTCTGCTTCTTTACATTTCCAGCATTTGTTATCAGGCATATGATACATTTTTGCAAGCTTGACTGGTGTCATGTACCACCTATATATCATTTTCATTATGTTCTCTCTTAAGGCATTACATGCCGTAAACTTTATTCCAGTGGTCCACAACCTTTCCCAGTCAGCAAACATTATGTTATGGCCAACGTCTTGAGCCCATTTAATCATAGCCGATTTCACTTCCTCATCCTGTGTGTTCCATTTCAGCAGCAAATTATACATTCTAGACAATATTTTTGTTTTAGGTTCTAATAGTTCTGTTTCCAATTTTGATTTTTCCACCTGGAAGCCAATTTTTCTGTCCATTTTAAATACCTCCATTATTTGATAATAATGAAGCCAATCTCGGACTTTACTTTTTAGTTTATCAAAACTCTGCAGTTTCAGTTTGTCACCATCCTGTTCTAAAATCTCCCAATACTTCGGCCAATTTGCCTCCATATTGAGTCTCTTTACTGCCTTAGCTTCCATTGAAGACAACCACCTTGGAGTTTTGTTTTCCAAAAGATCTTTATATCTAATCCAGACATTGAACAGTGCTTTTCTGACAATGTGAATTTTGAACATTCTATGCACTTTAACTTTGTCATACCATAGATATGCATGCCAGCCAAATGCATTATTGAACCCTTCTAAATCCAATATATCTGTGTTTTCAAGAAGTAGCCATTCCTTCAACCAGCAGAAAGCTGCTGCTTCATAATAGAGTTTTAGGTCTGGCAGGGCAAAGCCCCCTCTTTCTTTAACATCTGTTAATATTTTAAATTTTATCCTTGGCTTTTTGCCCTGCCAGACAAATTTAGATAGATCTTTTTGCCACTTCTTGAAACAGTCAGTTTTATCAATAATCTGCAGTGTCTGAAACAAAAACAGCATTCTTGGCAATACATTCATCTTAATTACAGCAATGCGCCCCAGTAGTGAGAGTTTCAAACTAGACCACGTATCTAGATCCTTTTTTATCTCCGTCCAGCACTTCTCATAGTTGTCTTTAAATAAGTTCCCATTTTTTGCTGTCATATTTATTCCCAAATATTTAACTTTCTTCACTACTGTTAAACCTGTTTCTTTCTGAAACCTTTCATTTTCAATTTCTGTCAGATTTTTTGTCAAAACCTTAGTTTTTGTTTTGTTTAATTTAAAACCTGCCAATTGGCCAAATTCTTGGATCAGTTCTAAAACTTTTTTTCCACTAGATTCTGGCTCCTGCAACGTCAAAACCAGGTCATCTGCAAAAGCTCTTAATTTATATTGTTTAGCTCCGACCTGTATCCCTTTAACCAATTGGTCCTTTCTGATCGTATTCAGCAACACCTCCAGGACCGATATAAAAAGTAATGGGGAAATTGGGCACCCTTGTCGTGTTCCTTTTTCTATTCTGAACTCTTCTGTCAAAACATTATTTACTGAAACTCTTACCTTGTTACTCACTTTCTTTTCAGTGAATATCCTTCTCAATCCTTTTCTCTTAGCCATTGATTCTTTTGCAGGCATGTTTGCTAGACACCACA
This sequence comes from Podarcis tiliguerta, assembly GCF_965153285.1. Taxonomy (NCBI): domain Eukaryota; kingdom Metazoa; phylum Chordata; class Lepidosauria; order Squamata; family Lacertidae; genus Podarcis; species Podarcis tiliguerta. Next base: position 27,458,759 of record NC_139553.1, read on the forward strand.
GTTGGACTAACACAATTTCAGAAGTGTTTATGACCTTATTCCATTGAACAGACTACTAGTTACTGAAAGAATTTATAATTCAGGGGTCAGCAAACTTTTTCAGCAGGGGGCTGGGTCCACTGTCCCTCAGACCTTGTGCGGGGCTGGACTATATTTCTTGGAGGGAAATGAACTAATTCCTTTGCCCCACAAATAAACCAGAGATGCATTTTAAATAAAAGCACACATTCTACTCATGTAAAAACACCAGGCAGGCCCCACAAATAACCCAGAGATGCATTTTAAATAAAAGCACACATTCTACTCATGTAAAAACAAGCTAATTCCCGGACCGTCCACGGGCCGGATTTAGAATGCGATTGGGACAGATCCGGCCCTCAGGGCTTAGTTTGCCTACCCATGGTTCATATTATATGAATGTGATAGATGAATTGGATGGTTTCTCCTGTTTCGATTTTGCATGAAAGACGTTTATTTCTAAAACATTACAGTTCCTTTCATCGCTATGTTCTGAAATGCAGTTGATGAAATCACGTGGCATCTGAGCTGTAACACACTCTCAGCCTATGACTCTTTTGTCTTTATTAACCCCCCCCCCAAAAAAAAAACCCAAATAGAAAGCCTAGGAGAAATTGCATAAGTCACTTCACTAACTTTTATATTGACTGCATTTCATACAGATTCAAATCAGTGGATGTTCTCCATTTTGTATGCATGCATTTCGTGAACTCATAAGTTAAAATTACATTTCCAAGACAGATTGATCGCAACGTTCTCTATGACAAATGCTGTAATCCTATTAGGCATGGAAACTCTTTATTCTTCTGTTGTTGCTCAAAATAATACCCGGCTCTCTTGTTTCTCTCTCTCCCCCCTCCCCTTGATGTCTCTCCACATTTAGAAATGCCAGGAAGCCCACGAAACCAGTTCACGTTCAGACCACTGCCGCCACCGCCACCACCACCCCACACATGTACCTGCAGCAGGAAGCCGCTTTCAACAGCTGACTCTTTCCAGGGAAGATCAATGACGACCCGCAGCCAACCTAGCCCAGCTGCTCCGCCCCCTCCAACCAGTACACAGGATGCAGTGCATCTCCATAACAGTTGGGTCCTGAATAGTAATATACCACTAGAAACCAGGTAGGTACAAACCTACAATGCACATATCCATGACCTAAAAATAAAGTTTGTGAAACTATTTATTTATTAATTTAACAGGATTTATATGCCATTTAATCAGAAAAGAACTCTAAGCAGTTTGCAGGAAAGAATATCAAATATTTGTTACAAATGCTAAAAATAAATCAAACATTATTGAATAAAAGTAGTGGAACAGGATGTGAATGTACTAAATAAATAAAGCAAAGAAAAAGTAGCTTAATAATTGGGGGTCAGGTATTAAATGTAGGTTTTCTTATATACTGATGTGTAATTTTTTGTCATCTAGTCATCAGCCAATTTGGGTTTAATGAGAAATGCATCATGAATGAACCCACATAAGTCTTAGGCTCTTGCATCCCCTCCCGCTTTTTTGCATGCCAGAGGAAAAGCTTCAAAGCTTCCAGTGTCACTTTTTGACAAACCATAGTTTCCTATGATGCCCAAACTCTGGGAACTGAGTTAGGTTCTTACTGAGAAGAATCCAGGATCAAACCATGGTTTTAGATCCTAGCTTGTTATCAAACCATAGTTTAAACCAACCACAGTTACTTGAGTTAAGATGTCACAGGGATGCTTAAAAACACAGAGAGAAGTGTTTAATCTCATCTTCTGGCAATGACAAAGAGAAGAGGGAACGGAAATTCATGCACTGGAAAATCATTCTTTCCCGTAAGACTTTTTCTTCCAGGAGATTAAGGCAGCATACAGAGTTGTAGCTCTGTTTCTGCCCCCGCCTCTTTGTCTTCACCACCACAACTCTGTGGGGTAACTGGTCCTGGGTCAGCCAATGAACTATGAACACTACAGAGAAAAGTGGTATATTGGTGGATACCAGTTATTTGTCCATAACAGTTACCCTAAATGACCTACTGTATTATTCCAAAGAACGGCAGTGCAGACTCTGCTTAAACAACACTGTGGCCTGGGGCTACTTTATATATGGCATTTCTTCTTCACCGCTGTTGAGAAAACTGCCTTATTTCTCAGTTTATTTCCAGTAAATGATCTGATGGCAGAAGAGGAAACACCAATGGATTGCTTCCCCCCCCCCCCCCGCCTGCTTTTCTCAAAGTTACATGAAAGGGAACAAAATTCTTTTACAATCAAACCAGACGCATTTTGATGGCAGATGTATCACTGTGCTAAATCTTTCTTGTATAATAATACTGAAATCTATCTAATAGGTTTAAGCCGATTCTTTTATTTTATTTTATTTGGAACATTTGTAATCTCAAAGTAGATTTAGAGGCATTAATTCATCTCCCCCTATAATAACCAGAGATAATTCAGAATGCACATGTTGAGTGCTTATATCCTTCAAAATCTCATTCTAATTCTTAAAACCACAGCGGTTTGTAACAGCTTTCAGGACTGGACAATTCTTCCTACAAATGGTTATATTTATTCCTATTTCCTATATTTCTACCTCATGCTTCAGTTCTGAGGATTCTAACAAGAAAATCAAACCGTTGTCGCAGTCATCATTATCAACAGCCCTATCTGTACATGATATGTAAATAAATACTGTAGATGTATCTTGCAAGGAGTTCATGCATAGTTCTCCCCCTTTGCTTTTTGTCCAGGAAAAAGCTCTCTTAGGTAGGTTAGGCTGAGGCACAGTCGTTGGACCAAGGTCATGTTCCTATTCTGAAGTGCTTACAATCTAAGCAGGACCAGCTGCAGGATTGTGGGGTTTGGGGGGGTGGTGAGCTGAGCAAAGTGTCCTCTGATGTGTCATTTCCTCTGTTAGTGGCTTTACTTGGCTGCAATGGCCACAGGCATAGTGAGTCTAGCCACTTTCTTAATTTCCCACCATGCCCAATACATTTTTTGTTTTTGTGGCTTTGAAGGGGGGGGGGGAGTAGTTGGAAAGCTGGTAGTGTGCAGCTTGAAAAATGGGTGGAGGGATTAGATGCCTTAGTACGAGTATATTTTTATTACGCACTTACAGGCAATGTCAGGGACAACATGCACTCAAATTACCACATAAAGGCAGAATATCTTCTTTTGAATTCATTATGTTGGAGGTGCACCCAATTTCAAAAGGTTGAATTCAAAAGAGGATATTCTGCCTTTATGTATATTAAGGCAAATGCAGTAAATATTGTATTGATTATGTTCTGTATTGTTAGGTTGCACAGAGGTACCTCGGGTTACATATGCTTCAGGTTACATATGCTTCAGGTTACAGACACTGTTACCCCAGAAATATTGCTTCAGGTTAAGAACTTTGCTTCAGGATGAGAACAGAAATTGTGCACCGGCGGTGCGGCAGCAGCGAGAGACCTCATTAGCTAAGATGGTACTTCAGGTTAAGAACAGTTTCAGGTTAAGTACGGACCTCCGGAACGAATTAAGTACTTAACCCGACGTACCACTGTATTGGCAATTTAGTTTTGCTAACCTTTCAGACTACTGCAGCATCAGTGCAGAAATGCTAAAATAAATAAATAAATAAATAAATAAATAAATAAATAAGGCCTCAACAAAGTTGTTCCCCGATGGAAATAGTTTGGGGGTTTGCTCGTGTTCCTTTCTTGGATGAGTGCTACTCTCACCATTTACCTGAAGGAAGGGGAAGGAACCCGTAGGCCGTGAAGAAAGCGTTGGGGCTTGTCCTGTGATATTCTTCTAAACTGAGAAGGAACCAAGAGTGAATCACCACTGTAAGAACTTAGCAGAACTAGGGGTGAACTGCTGAGCAAGAAGGCGCTCAAGGGCAGAGGAGAACTGTAGTTCCCAGAGAGTTTTTGGAATTCTTTGCTGGCCAGGACAAGCAGAGAAGCCAAAGTCTGCATCTGACTCTGTACAGGGATGTTTTTAGTCAGGAACAGCCGGAGTAAAAGTGGCTATCCTGCTTTATTTGTGTGCCTCATCTAAGAATAGATGCAGAAAAATAACTGAATAATGGGGGGGGGGGGGAGTGGACAAAGGAAAGTTACAAAGCTTTTTCAGTTACACATAATTTCGCTCAGACCCCATCTGCGCTATACATTTAATGCAGTATCATACCACTCTTCCAGCCAAAATGGGTCTAAATGTAACCTCTGGTTTAAAGTAGGGTAAATTCCTAGTTTACATGCACAATCTAACAGCACCCTATTATTAAAAAACTAGTGCTTTCAGAGTGGTGAAAGAGAGGCAGCAATTTGTGGGAAAAGATAGCAGAGCTAGGATAACATTAAAAAGGTTAAGAGGCCCCTTTTAGAGGCAATTTCTTATTTTCACCTTAGATGAATTTATTATGTCTCCCTCTCCATCATGATAAAGCACTCTCACATGTTGCCAACCCATGGCTTGTTCCCTTTTCTCTCACTAAAAATAATTATGATTCTCAGCTTTTATGGACACTTTGCTCTAATTGTTCGGGACTGATGATTTACAGGGTCATGTACTGTTATTATCTTTGACAGCCATAGCTCTATGTGCTTATTGTTTTTATAGGATCCTTAAAACTTCAACGACTCAACAGAGCATGCTTTCCTGTTCTCTGTGCATTTCAAGTTTGTTTAAGTCGCTTAAATACACACTCTGGTTATCTTTGTTTTGCTTTGTTTATTGAATACAGAGTATTTCTGTAGCTCAGCCAGGACTGAGAAGCGAAAGCAGGTTATATAACATGTTATAGAATAATGTACTTTCAAGTCATGATCCAGAAAGTCGCAGGAGTAGAAAAGTTTATTTAAGAAACAGCGTTGCCACTTATGCATCCCTGGAAAAAGGGGACATGCACCGCTGAAAAAGAAGATAAATGAGAACACAATTTTCATTAAAAATGCAACATGCTAATTTATAAGTATATATTCAAATTTAGAAATAATTACTAACATGTAAATTTCAAAAAGGCAAGCCAATTAATTCCATTTCCAAATCACCTCAAATAAAAATGTTTTAATTAATTTTCACCACAAATCCATATCACTGTAAATCAGTTCCTGTTCAATTAACCTACACCCAAATAGTTTGTTAAAATATTTGAGGCTATAATCCTATGTGAATTTACTTGGGAATAAGCCATAGGTGCATTACAGCAGAATCCTAACCGTGTCAATTCAGATGTCAGTCGAATTTAATTCCTAGGTAAATGAGGTTAGGATTGCAGCCTTAATTACTGATGTAGCATGGTAAACAACACCTGATGAAATTCTTCCTTTTATGCAGTGTAAGGTTGCAGTTCTAAACTTTTTTACAAGGGCACAATTCCTAGTGAAGATGGCAAGAGTTACTTCTGACTACAAAACTAAACCAAAAAGTTTGAGTAGACAAATAAATGGAGTGGAATGGGGCAGGCAGTTTAAGCCTGTTCACAACTCAGTAGGAGTTGCCTCTGAGTAAACAGGTCAGGCCTATGGTGGTCAGATGAAAAGGGAACATGGCTTCTACACCTTTAAGGGTTTTATAGAAATGGAATTTAATCAGGTATAGCTTGCTATTAAAGGTACAGGAGCCCTGTCCCTTTTCCATCTTGCCATCCTAATTAGGCTGCAACCCATCCCAAGGTCAGCTTTACAGCACTGTCAAGCAGCAGTCATTTTCTTGGACTTCAACAATTTAAATGTTCTTCCATCTAAAAATATCCATCCACAAAGAAAACTAGTATCCCAGGAGAAAGAGTGCACTCTTCTACCTGACATGTGCTTTGTGCAGGGAAGGCTTTCATTTTTGTTTGTGCTGGGATTTGGGGAAGGGAAATATTCCACTTTGTCCACACCCCAGTGACAATTTTGTTTATTTTTTTATTACTAACAGACAGAGGTCTCCAATGCAAGCCTTCTAATATTGCTGCCTCTCAAAATAAACATTTCTTTCTCTCAAAGATATATTTGCTACCTCACCTGTCTCACAACAGTCGCTTGGCAGCAATTTTCAAGTCTACAAGTTTATTGTCTCCTACATTGTATTTGTGTCACGATTAAGGCTGCAGTCTTAAATGTACTTAGCAGGGAGTAAGCCCTTTGAACGGAATGGGCCTTTTTTCTGAGTAGATATACATATAATTGTTCTCTAAATGAGCAAGACTTAATGAACAGGAACTTTTCAACCAATTACAGTGGTACCTCGGGTTAAGAACTTAATTCGTTCTTGAGGTCCGTTCTTAACCTGAAACTGTTCTTAACCTGAGATACCACTTTAGCTAATGGGGCTTCCCGCTGCTGCCGCGCCACCAGCGCACGATTTCTCTTCTCATCCTGAAGGAAAGTTCTTAACCCGAGGTACTATTTCTGGGTTAGCGGAGTCTGTAACCTGAAGCGTATGTAACCTGAAGCGTTTGTAACCCAAGGTACTACTGTATCTGTTGGATCAGATTCCTACCCAGCTCAGCTCAACCTGGGAGTCATCCAGGTTCATAGAAAGCAATGTTCTGCTTATAAAACAAGGAGACTTTGAACCAAGAGTGTGGAAACCTTTTGAGCCACATTGCCTCATGAGGAATCTTGCGGGAGGACATGCTAATGGTGGGCAGGGCCAGAGGCAAGAGAATATGGTTGAAAAAATTAATGGCACTCTAAACTTAATGTAGTAGGCTACATTCCAGGCTACACGAAAGGCAGACATTTCTATACACTTTTACACAAGCAAGAGGCACATTCCATTTCAAGGACACATTCCAGATAGGCATGTGATGTAGAGCAAGGCCTGTGAGAAGCATGACCAGGAAATCAGTTGCGGCCTAGGAAGAGGCCTAAGAGCAAGATGGAGACTAGGAGACTCACAGAGGGAGTTTGGGCCTGAGGTCCCTCCTCCATACTTAAAACTCTTCATGACTATGCCCCTGGGAAGGAGTGCCTCAAGCTACTGGCTAGATGTTGGCTAACAGTTCAACACTATCAGTTTCAGGTGGCCAGCTGTATCACTTTGTTTCCACACCATTTCAGATGAGCTGCCACAGGCAAAGTCGGAGAAGGAAGTTTTCTCCACATGGAGTGGAATACTTCCATTGTTTTCTGTTATGCTAACACAACTAAAAAAACTTAAATAGTAAGGAACTATCATAAGTAAAAGACTGAGTACTGAGACCCCCAAGATAATAGCTAGATAAGCTGGGCCCATCCTAGCTAGGTTGGGTTCCCCCTGCCTCCCACAGGCTCCTCTAAATTCTAACACATGACAAGGCTTTCTCCATTGAGAATTAGAATAAGCCCCATGTCTTTATGGAGATCCATCTGGCATAGTAGGCCAAGGGGATTCTGGATCACATCTGTCAGCTATAGTCCTTGTTATTCCTTCGTCTGCTGTTCTTGTTACTGGAATGCCTTTCACACACGTCTTCATGTGATTAGGAATCATGCAATAAAATGAACTGAAATTGGTTGTAAAATAATACGAACAACAACTACAACACCAACAACTCAATGTATTTTTTACAAATAAACATCCAAGGCTGAGACCTTTAGAAAACCATCCAGTTGGTAACACTTTTCAGAACAAAATGGCTTCATTTGTTTCTGAAAGTATGAATTGTGGGCGCCTGCTGTATCTCAACATGGATGATGTTCCACAAAACAGAGACAGCCACACGGACAGTCGTGCTCCAAATTGCTGTAGAGTGGATTTCTCATATTTTTGCCAGGGTGCTGCTATCCTTACCAATGGGGGATTCTGATTATTTTTTTCACATGCACAGAGTATACTTCCTTCTTTCTTAATTAACCTGCTGTACCTATAATTAGAGCAGTTAAACTATGGATTTTCCTCAGGCTTTATTGGTGAAGTGGGGATGCTAACTGGCATTAATGACTGTGACTACAGAACAGGGGAGGGGGAGCATTTAATTAATATGAAGTACAAAGGTGTAATCTTGTATGTATTCAGCCACCACCACAATGTAGACACCATCTCATTGTTTCTGTGTGAGTGGAATCATGTGATTTAAGTGTCTTGGATTTGTTTGGCATTCTTCCAGTATTTATAGAATTTTGGGGGGAGGCGAATAGGTTTTCTGTCTATGTGGTTTTCCATTTGTGTGATCATTTTGTGTGTGTGATTTTGCTTCCATGCTTAATCATTATAGTGTTGTGGTCTGCTCCCCAACAGATCACTTTTTGTGGGTGTGCAGCTCCTTTTATTGTTTAGTGTCTTGAGCTGTTTTCGACTGTTGATTTTTTAAAAAAGGTTTTCTTATTTCAATAGGCTGCCCTTCAGCAAAGCTATTAGGGTGACGTCCAACATGAATCAATATAATTATATAAAATTATGTACAATCACACTTAGGAAAACAGCAGAGCAGAATAGCAGCATTCAAATCCAACATACAATAAAACTTCATCAATGCAACTTTTGAGTTTTGTTGTCTGTCTTGGTGCCCAGGATTGTCTTTGATAATGCGAAAAGCACTCAAAATCATTCAAGTTCATATGCATGAACCTGGTGCCTCCAGGTGGTGTGGACTACAACTACCATCATTCCTGACATTTGTCTATGTTTGATGGGGCTTTTGAAAGTTGTAATTCAAAACACCTGAAGGATGTTTAGCTTGTTGAAGGATTATATGTACCCCGGTTGGTGATGGGGAACTTGCAGTCTTCCTGATATTGTTGGACTCTAAGTCCTGGCCCAGTGGCTATGCTGACTGATGGGAGCTGGAGTCCAATGGAATTTGGAGGGCCACAGGCTCTCCACCTGTGGAGTGGAGTGGGGGGGAGGTACATCTTACTCTCTGTAGAAAATGTCGCAACCTACACAACTGCATAAGTCAGAAGACTTGAAAATATTTCCTGAACCGGAAGATTCGAAGACACTTATCAGACCAATGTGACACTTGGTTAATGAGTCGTTTCTCCAGTGTTCTTTTTTATCTTCTTTATTACAGTGAAACAACAACCCAAAAAACAATAATGCAATGCTGTTTCTTTTTTCAAATCCTTTTGGCTTGATATCTGTTTTTCTGGCATGCCTCTTATACATGCCATTTTCTGTCTAATTAAATAATAATTCTAACCTCACTTGTGGCACATCACATTTTGAAAAGGCACATTGAGGAATAGAAACGCAGTTTGACAGCCCCTCTACTGGTTTTTCACTGCCAAATGGTGGTGGGGTTTTTTATATATAAAAAAAGATTCAAATGTCTTGACTACAAAACAGGATGAAGTAAAAGTTATATGTATTTGTCAGTCACTTCACATAAATTTATTTCCTCAGTTATTTATCACATATATAGGCAGGCCCCATTCACGTGGGGGTTATGATCCGAGGCACCATGTACATTGGTGAAATCACGTATAACTGAAACCCATTGAAAAAACCTGCAAACACCCTGCTCCACTCCACCCCCATTCTACCGCCCATTCCACCCTTTTAGTGATGTTTCAGTGATGTCCTTATGATTTTTCCAGGTCACTTCTGGGTTTCGCTCGTTGTGTGTATACACACTGAGCTTTATGGAAGAGGGGGTATTTGAACCCTTGTCTCTAAGAACATAGTCTGACACTCTAACTGCTACACCACACTGCATCTTTGCTCATTGCACCACACTGTCATTGTTTTAATGCTGCTAGCCAATACTATGAAAGAGTCCATTTGTAACTTTGTGTGTTTCTTATGCATCAATAATCCACTTTTCCTTTCTTTTTTGGGTGGGAGGTTATAAAAAGTGTCCTGACATTTTTTTAGATGCATTGGGTGATTTTATATGTGTTTCCGCCTTGTTGTAATCCAGCACAAAGGCATGTCTAGAAGCAAAGCCACTACCTTCCCAGTAAACAGGACTTAAACAGAATAAAAATGGAAGCACCATTTCACTGTGCTATTAAACCACAGGCTTGTCGCTATATGTGTACATTTCAGAATTTCTGTTTAGTCAGAAAGGCACGTTCATGAGAACCAATGGGACCAGATCAGTTCTATGTTTTAGGCTGCTGTTAGAAATTAATCAGTTGCATGAGTTTTGTTGGCAGATATCTGTGTGAAGGGCTTTAGCTCAGTGGTAGAGTGCTTTGAATGCAGAAGACCCCAGGTTCAATCCCTGAAATCTCTAGGTTAGGTTGGGAATATCCCTTGTGTGAAAGTCCTGGAAAGTTGCTGCTGGTCCATGTGGACAATACTGAACCAGACAGACCAATATTTTGACGTGGTACTTGTTCCCTAATGGAGTTTTTATGCCAATTATGTTCTGTTAAAAAAGTTTGTACGTGTGACAATATGTTATTTCTCTTTTTCTGGATTCTGTTGTCATCTTTGCCTGGCATGGGTGGGCTCCAAGGGCTTGTCTACACTTCCACTTGTCCTGTGCCTAGAAAGCATGGATCTGAGCAATTCTTTTGCTGGACCCATGCTTTCTAGGTACAGGTCCAAGCGGTTTTCCCCTTGCCCCACTCCTTCCCAGGGAAAACCCACTCTTGCCATTTGCTCTGATTGAATGCTAAAGAGTTGTTTTCCTCAGGGAAAAGCAGCAGGACAAGAGGAAGTGTGGATAAGCCCTAACATCTTTCATTTGCCATGGCTGGTCTAGCAAAAGAACTTACAACACCAATATGTTTAAGAAATTTTGAGAATAGCTTACATTTTCTTTACAATAGAATATCTGCACTATAATAAACCAGGAGCTCTCTAATAGGTTATTTCCAGTAATTAGAAGATGCAGTTTCATAGTCATCTTAGAGTTCCTTAAAAAAGAATACATATGAAATCATACATTTTTAATTTCTTAACTGCACATTGACAATCTATATTTTAACAGATATCCATCAAAATAAATTCTAGATCGGCATGCTTTCTCAAGTCATTTTAATACTATTCTTTGTTGTGTTTGAACTACCATTCAGCAATGAATAAACATAATTATTGCAAGCTATTTATTGTGATAGCCTTAATAACAGATTTGAGTTTACCATTTTGTTGCCTCTTTTGTACTCTAATGATCTCTCTAAGCTGTGCATCGCAGAAAGTAATCTGTGTTGTGCATGTCAAGCCATTCATGTTAATGTTCAACAACCCAATAGGTTTTCTGTTTAAAAGGAAAATGGGGAATTAAAACAGTTTTGCCATTTTCTATCCAGAAACTGTTAAAGCATTTTTTAATAAAAAAGAATAATGTGAATGGGAAAAAAAGACCAACAAGAATTTATTATATCCTTTTTCCTTATTCCACATTGTGGTCCTGATCCTGATCCCACAGAAGTCAGTGGGGGATTTGCTGGCCCTCGGCTGTGGAATTGCCTTCCACCAGAAATCAGGAGGACCATGTCTCTTCCCTCGTGCCAAGTGAAATGTAAGACCCTCTTTTTGCAAAAGCCTTCCCTATATAGCATTTTGCTACTTTATACATAAAGGGCCTAGGACTTCTGCCCACAAGATAAAGGAAAGAACATTCAAATCAGAAGGGAAAGATGTACAGTTTGATAGCAACATGTTTGGGGATAAGGTTCACCACATGGTCTCACTTACTACTTTGTGTGATTTGTAAACAACTTTCAACTATTATAGGGGAGGGGAAAGAAGTTTGCTTTGCATTTTAAAATGGAAACTACATAATTTGCACTTCTTGAAACAACACGCAAACTAAAGCTTAATTATCCTTCAAAATACATATATTAGTAAAGATTAACCTACAAAAATGCATTATATTAGAAACAGTTGTTTGTAAAAAGTATCCTTAATTATCCTTCAAAAATTTCACTTCCTCAAATTTTGTGACGCAGTTCTCCAACTGCTTCACGAAGATATACAGAAAAAAAGATACACAGAAATGCATATAATAAGCAAAAGTGTCTGTAAAAATGCATATATTAGTAAAGATTAACTTACAAAAATGCATGATGTTAGAAACAGTTGCTTATAAAAAATGCACACTTAAATGCCGATGAATTTTCATGAGGACTTTAATAATAATCTGAAACTGATATGGAAATGCAACAAATTGAAGTGAACACTGGAAAAATGACAAACTGAAGTTGACACTCCTATCCATTCCTGAACAGTAGGGATGGAAATCTTAGGTAAATGAGCCACAATGCTTAAGAATTTTCTTTATCCAACCCTGGAGCCAACATAAATATTTCCATCAGCATCTTTGTATCCCTTTGATAATTATTTTTTCAAAGGGAGAAACCAATAGGACTATGTTAAGAACCCCAAACTGTATTCAAGATTATTCTAGGCTAGAATTCTGGATTGTATGTGCCCAATACACATAGACCGATTTTGGAAGTGTAAGGGCTCTGAAAAACCAGCAAGGTGGTCTAGATCTAGATGTGCAATCTGGGAATATTGGACAATAATGCAACTTACAAATACATGTTTCTCATTTACTGTTACAGCAGCCCTAAGCTATATGATGGTTCTTTCCCCTGTTCCATTGAGTAATAAGGGAATAAGGGAAGCTCCAATGTAAGATGTGATGATCTGATGAACTGCAGCCACTGTCGGTGCCACATTCTAAAAAACATGACTTGTCACATTAACTCAGGAACATGGAACATATGGCCCCCAGATGTTGTTAGACTCCCAACTTCCATAAGCCCCAGTGCTTAGCATGAGCATGTGAACTCCCATGGTTTGGCTTGGCATGTTGGACAGTGGAATGGACTCCATTGAGAGGTGATGGACTCTTTGGAAGTTTTTAAGGAGAGGTTGGATGGTCATCTGTGATGGATGCTTTAGCTGAGATTCCTGCAGGGGGCTAGACTAGAGGCCCACAGATTAGTTACCATGTTCAAGAGAAACAGAAAACAAATTTGATGCAATGTCTATGTCAGTTTTTTCCTGCCCCAGCCGTATCTTTATCTTATCCTGGCCTTATGAACCAATTGATAAAAATATGGATAAATGAATCTTTTGCAATATTAACGCCATTCAACCCTGTCCCCCAAATCTAAACACCTGAAGTATGAACTCATGGTCTCCAACCAAACACAGATGCACCTAGATCACTGGTTGCCAGTGTAGCACTGAGCACTGGTACCCTTGAGGCCATCGTCTTATGCCCATGAAACCTTTGAACCTCCCACCTTTACCTCATTTAGCAATGAGGTAGGTAAATACATTCTCTCCCCCCCCCCAAAAAAAAATAAATAAATTGAGCTGAAGAAGGAACCTGCAAAAGTGTCTCTCTCCCCCACTTCCTCTTTCAGCTTTCTGTGGCTTTCAATGTTTATTCTTCTGAAGTGCCTAGAGCTAGTGATACTCATAAGACTCACTTAAGACTCCAAATGCTCATGGGCCTAGAAAGGTTGCTGACCTCCAACAGATGCATCACACACTGCCCCCCCATTTAATATTTCCTTTATTAATATAGGCACATCATCACCACATGTCAAATGTGGCACCACATGAAAGAAAGATAAATATATGCAGAATGAAGGGTAAAATCAACCCTTCTTACTTAGAAAGTGCATTGTACTTTGTCAACATTAACTCATTTGGGCTGTCAAGTCAGCCTAAAACCAGTCCGTTCACTGCCTTGTTTTTAGCCAATTACTGAGTTATTAAAATTAGTTATTTTATTAGTTAGTTATTAAAATGTGTAATATGTTGTCCAAATCAGGAGATACACACAAATATGCCAGGAAGCTTTGGGCACCATTGCATATTCAAATGTTTTGGTTACAGTTTTTCATTTTAATCTGCTGCTCATCAAATAGTAATATAATTTGGTTAATGCTCTTAGCCCCAGGAGATAGCACTATATAGAGTCTTATGATTATCTATATACATGTGTATAGTGATTTTTTGATTTTTATTGGTAGCCGAAGCAGCTGAATAAACAGGCCAACTCCAGAAAGCAAATGCTTTGGCAAACTTCGCTAAATCATAAACAGATAAGCTGAAGAAAACTTTAACAGCAAGACTGTTGTAAATAACAGTTTATGGACAGACTCCTTTTGGCTAAGCAACAGAACAGATCAGGTCAGATGCTTCTAGCAGAATATAATTATTACTGTTAAGCATACTGAACATGCTAGTCTCTTCAGATATAAGAAACCCAGGGCTAGAGCTATTAAGTAGCCTTGTGCCAAATCAGACCTTTGATCAGTCTAGCCCAGTATATACTAGGTAGGGGGAACCCTTGGCCCTCCAGATGTTTTTGAACTGCAGTTCCCATCTGCCACAGTAAGCATGGCCAATTACCAGGGATTATGGGGAGTTGTGGTTCAGCAGCATCCTGAGGGCCAGAGATTTCTCACACCTCGTCTACACTGACTGGTAATGGCTCTCTTGGATTTCAGATGGGAGTCTCACCTAGCTTTACATGGAGGTGCCGAAGATTGAACCTGGGACCTTTTGGATGCAAAGCAGATCCTCTATCACTGAGCTATGGTTCTTACTATTGCTCCTTTAAAATTCTAAGGGAAAATTATGCTCTAGGTTGCACTTTTGGGTGTGATCCCCTGCCATTGCTATCCCCATTATCCCAAGGACACACCAATAAGCATAAATAATATATAGCTGTTGCCTAGGGCTTAAAAATACTGACAAATTAATTTGTTATATTATTTGTATATAAAACGTTTAATGTGTTTATGTGTACACACACATATTTTTAATTTTATACACCTTTTTCTCCCACTGCTCTTGACTTTTAAGTGCAGCATGACACAATTAGATTGCATATGTGAAGCTTTTCCTAGCAGAGAAATAAAGTGCTGGGAGAAGCTTCAAGTATTTCCCTCATTGGCATGAATGCATAAATTCTTTTGAGAGAGCCATTATTTTTTTTTGTGGTCTCCAACAACCCTCCACATCTCATGTACAGAGGTCTTGGGACAGAGTCTAACTTGAGGTCACATTAAGGCTCAGCTTCGGTTTTACTTGGAACCACTGAAGCCTCTTGCTGCTTCCAAGCATCTCTGAAGCTCAGCACAAATTTGAAGATGAGGGGAGCAGATTTCATTTGTGATGTTGCCCTGAGACTTCCTACTGCTTCTTAATGCCTTTAGTGCACAGCACAAGGTCAGAGATAAGGTCCCATCTCTTGATTTGTTCTGGGACAACCATTCACCAGATTCTACAAAGACACATTTGCCATTGCTAGTCTGGTTGACTGCATTTGTGGATTCCTCAGTCAAAGGCAGGGTTGTTGGGGAGTGGTGGTGGCGGCAGCGCTAATAGTATACATGTTTTGTAAATGAACATTGATTGCATCAGGTTATTCTGGCATGCTCCAAAATCTAGGCAAATGAGTAGTGACAAATGGCTGTCAATAGCAGCATGGATAATGGGTGGTGGAGCCACAGAGGCACCCTCTGAGGCACCCACATCACAGCAGGGGGTGGCAAGGTTGTGTGCGAATATAGGTGCCAGATATGTGTTAGCACCCCTGTTGATGCATCCATATGGCCCCCAGCCTTGCCCCCATCCTGTCCAAGTAAGCAGCATTGACACCAGTGTTGGGAACATTGCTCTGTGGCTCTGCTTCACCTCATGTGGATCTGCCCACATGTTTCTAGAATTACCCACAGCAGAGTTTTATCTGGGCCAAGGAAGAATGAATTGTTTCAATCAGTGCATCTCCACATGGTTAGACATTCAAGATTCCATTATCCTGTTATCTGTACCTGTGTATGTGTGCATGTGTAGGATGTGTATGTGCATGTAATGTGTC
Source organism: Podarcis tiliguerta (assembly GCF_965153285.1). Taxonomy (NCBI): domain Eukaryota; kingdom Metazoa; phylum Chordata; class Lepidosauria; order Squamata; family Lacertidae; genus Podarcis; species Podarcis tiliguerta. The sequence goes on from NC_139553.1 coordinate 27,474,464, forward strand.
AGCGAAATAGATGCATACACACATATATAGCAATCGTTGTGTAACTCTTTACAATATATTGTGAAATACATGCGTCTAAAATTAAATTAGTTTACCATATGTGCTGTGGTCTCTGTGTTTCATTCTAAGAGGGCTTTAAGACATTGCAAACAAGTGACCTGGCAGCCAACTGTGGAAGATGCCAAGCTAGCAGCTGGAGGAACTTTGATGAAAAGTCCAAACCCACTCTGAGAATGTGTTCATTTACCATCCAGAGGATTAGGATCAGGCTGTAACTGTGTTGAATAGAATTTTGCAGGAAAACACAACAAAATTTCATATGCAATTGGAACACTTAATGTTTTGCCCCTTTTCATACCGGAGAAGGCTGGGGGCATCTGCTTCTTAAATGCTACTTGACCCCAAATCTGTTATTTGTGAAAATTCATTCTTATGTTTTAAAACACATCATTGAGAAACGGTGGCATGGGCAGAATAAACAGCACTCTTTAGATTCTTATCATCAAAGGTCTTTGTGACATTTTGTCTGTTTGTGTATATCTAGGAATCCTATGAACTCTGATACTGCCTTTTCAAAATTCCTACAATGACGAATCCTGCACAGCTTGAGATCATGCATGTGCTGTGTTGTGGTCAGATAGAGTCTGGAAAAGACACACTAATATTGCATGGGTTCCAGCTTATGTTTATTGAAAACTGCATGCTGAGGCCAAAAGGAGCATTTTATACTGCTATCCTAAACATATTTACCTAGGAACACAGTAGGACTTAGTTCTGAGTATGCATGTCTAGGACTGTGTTGTTTACAATGGCACCTACTCTAGATCAGTCCTCTTCAATCTGGTGTCCTCAGATATTGTAGGACTACAATACCCACCATCCCTGCCCATTGGTCATGCTGACTGGAGCTGATGGGAGTTGTAGTTCAACAACATGTAGAAGGCACCAAACTTGTGAAAGCTGCTCTAGTGCACATGTATTTCATGTAGGCAAAAGGTATTTAAACCACAGGGTGTGTTCTTTCTTGTGCAGACATTAATTTTGCTTTTACAACATGCTTCTCTGTCTTCTTTCCCTAGGCATTTCCTATTTAAGCATGGATCTGGCTCGTCAGCTATCTTCAGTGCCGCCAGTCAGAATTACCCTTTAACTTCCAATACTGTTTATTCGCCGCCTCCCAGGCCACTTCCTAGAAGTACTTTTTCTAGACCAGCTTTCTCTTTTAACAAACCTTACAGATGCTGCAACTGGAAGTGTACTGCCTTGAGTGCAACAGCTATTACAGTCACACTGGCTTTGCTGCTTGCATATGTCATTGGTAAGCTTTGTGTTTCATTTTGGTGTTCTTATATATTTTTTCACTTAAACTGCTTGTATGAGTATTATGCAGGGCAATTAACAGCACAATCCTATCTGTATTTAGTCCCATTGAGTTCAGTGAGGTTTACTCACAAGTAAGTTTGTGTAAGATTAGAGCTAGTGTAAGACAGCATCATTTTCCATTCTGTGCAGTATTTGTCATGTGCAGCATTGTTTTATTATCTGCAGTTCATCTTCTCCCAAAACTTTGTCATTATTCTCACTTTCCATGGCTGAGAATTTATGCCCATGTTCCAGACTAGCAGTTACTAGAGTAAACCCACAAAATAAAAATGGCAGATATGAGGCAAGAGGAGGAATGGGAGTGGGGAGTTAAAGGAAGCAAAACAAACAAACAAGAAATTGGGACCAAATCAGGTGTTTTCATGGTGGTTAGAGATGGAGGAATTTATACACGAGATTTCACAATTCCAACCTGATAGAGCTTTGCCCGCACTGGGCATCCTCATCCATCAAGCACCTGGTTAAATTGAAGCTTCTCGTCCACTGTTGGATAGGTATTGTTTCTTCCAATAAAACTAATTATATGCAAAATTATGCATAAAAATTGCATATAAAGGAATCAAGCTCAATGCAATGAAGTATTTCTGCAACAAGTGGCAGCACCTTGCAGCCAGACTGGAGAGGTAATTTAAGGTAATTTAGGCTATATGCAATTTTCGCTTTATATTCTGGTTTTGGACCTTAAAATCCACATAAGATGCAATTCCACTGTGCATCATGAACAATATTTGCCACCTTTCCCTGGCCGCAGGAGGGTAGCATTGTGATGCGTGGATGGGATTGGGGAAAACAATGGAGGTCATAAAGCAGTATCAGGGTTTTCCATAATAAATGTATTGTGAATATGATCCTTGGACTTAGGAAATTTGACCGCAGTGTGCATTGCAGTATGCAATGTACGAAACATGGGGAAACTGCAAGTGCAGAATCATTCATCATTGTAGATACAGTCTATGTCTGCTTTAGACAAACCCTTTCCTGGGTTTTCATTGCTGCAGTTCTCCGGTTTCCGCCAAATTCACCAATCTTCCCTAGTTAAGGGAACCATTCTTCTGTTGCTTGAGCTGATATTAAGTTCTATCAACTGGATGTTTATTTGACAACAAGAGTCAGTCTGCATTCCTCCTTTTTTAAGTTACATTTGTGCATAAGGAACTGGCTGCAGGAATGGTCCTAACTTTGGTTGCCACTTAGCTTCAGGTTCCAGAGCTTAAAATCGTGATGGAGGGGCGCACTGAAGATTTGCCTGCAGTGTACCTGCAGGTGGGGCTTCCTCTTCAGGAGAGATATGGCAAGGCTTCCAATTGAAGGGACACTTATAAATGCATTCAATCAAACAACCTTATAACCTTCAGATTTTCATGCTTGACATGTGATGGTCTGAACAGACCACATTCATTGCAACATTGTGTGCATGCCCCTGCCATCCCTACTATTCAGGCAAATGAACAGGACTTTTGCAGAAATGTAAACATCTGGAGATGGGACGCAGGTGGTGCTGTGGTCTAAACCACTGAGCCTAGGGGTTGCCGATTGGAAGGTTGGTGGTTTGAATACCCATGACGGGGTGAGCTCCCGTTGCTCGGTCTCTGCTCCTGCTAACCTAGCAGTTCAAAAGCACATCAAAGTGCAAGTAGATAAATAGGTATCGCTCCGGCAGGAAGGTAAACGGCCTTTCCATGCGCTGCTCTGGTTTCGCCAGAAGCGGCTTAGTCATACTAGCCACATGACCCGGAAAAACTGTCTGTGGACAAACGCCGGCTCCCTCGGCCAGTAAAGCGAGATGAGCGCCGCAACCTCAGAGTCATTCACGACTGGACTTAACTGTCAGGGGTCCTTTACCTTTAAACATCTGGAGGCAGAAACATAGTTTTTCCAGCAACAAATCATAGGGTTCCTTTCTGCTGTCTGTGTTTTGTTAACTTACTACGTGTTAAACATAACAGCAGTGTACATTATATATTGGACTAAACGTAGCATGTTTTATTGCAGTAAGTGTTACCATTATTTCAGTAATGCATAAATACACCTTCATGCTTTATAGGACAGAACTGCATTGCCTCTTTCTGCAGATGTTTAAAGCAAGAACCTTGTTTGTAGTAATCAACCAAAGTCATTTAATCCAAAATTGTGATTGTCCCCACCTCCACAGCATAATGCTGGCTGGGGCTGAACATAGTCCAGAAGGTCTGGAGGGCACTGGGTTAGCAAGGGCTGCTTTAAGACAAAACAAAGGAGCTTCTGCAAACTTTTTGGCTGGATCAGAAATCAGCTACTGTAGGGTTCAGTCGTACAGCAAGCCATGAGTAGGTCACAACAGAGTCTGAAAAAACAAGTTTGAATATGCAAGATTAATTAGGTTCCCATTGCTGTTGATGATGATTATATTATTGTTATTGCAGTGCTGTTCTTCATCATCTTTGCTTTGTTCATAGGCTCCAAAGGAGAGTATCAAAGGGTTGGTCATTATGAATTGATCCGTAATTAATCATTTCCTCACACCTTTCGGAAATCCTCATGCTAGAATAGAGAAGAATAAATAAATGTTAACTCAACTCATAGAAATAGAATAATGCCAGGAGGATTAAAAGGGCAGACGCCTTATGGAAAGCAAAGCAGTATTTGTGGAGTGAAATGTCTTCTGTTGTACTCACACCCATGGGGATCCATTTGCCTAACCTTTACACTTCTGTCTGCAAGCACGTTTCTCCACTGTCCTAGGCAGTATATGTTTGGTCTTCCTTTCCTCTCTTGTCCTCAGAACTGATTGATAGGTTTGGGAAGAAGATGCTGTTTTGTATGCTAGATGCTTAACAAAGCCTCTTTGCCACTCTGAAAGGGCAAGCAAAACGCCCTGTTGCTTCCTAATGGTTATCTAGTCCCTAACACTGACCAGCTCGTCCTGAAAGGTCAAACTCTCATTTCTATTTCAGATGGCGTAATCTTTCAAATTATGCCTGATGAAGCAGTGAATTTTCTAATTAAATAGAATCCATGGGGCTCGCAGAATTGTTACCTTGCAGGGGGGAGGTTAAGCCTTCTGTGGTCCAACCAAAAATCTCCTCCTCCAAAGTTCTCTTTGCACCAGGAGGGAAGCCTCCATTTGTATCGGTGGACGCTGTTCTTCCCTCTTAGGACAAATTGCATTGGGGACGGGAGGAGATTTTTCTACCCCTGGAGTCCTTGTCATTCCACTGTGGCTGATATCTTACATCAGAGTTGGAGAGGCTGAGGGACCCAATTTCTGACCCTCAGAACTTTCCTCTGCTTCACACCCTGAGCGTGTTTGTGGGCTGCATTGTGTCCTTCAGCTCTGGTAATATATCTTGTCTGGATAGATGCATGGCCTGGAGAGAGTCCCAAGCATAGCTGTCAACCTTTCCTTTTTTGGCGGGGAATTCCCTTATTCCAGTGCCGTTTCCCGCTGCTATCCCGGATTGTTAGATATCCCATAGACTGTCCCCAAGACAGGGGAAGCTGCTGATCCCTTATTTTTGAGCCTGCTGATCCCTTATTTTCAAATCTGAAAGTTGACAGCTATGGTCGCAAGGAGCAGTTGGCACTGGAGACCCACATTTGACCCATGTGTCAGAGGTTCCCCACCACTGATGTGGTGTTTGAAATCCACCATTCACTTGCACAACATTTTCCGTTTACTAGTTAGAAGAGCTGCTGAGTGAGGGAGGAGGGGAAAGAAGCTACAAGTATGTGTAATTTTTCAGAGTCAAATATTTAAGAGTCAGTCAGGACATAGAATTGAAGAGCTGCAAAGGAACCCTGAAGATAATCTAGTTCAATCCAATCCCGTAACTGAGGCGGGATTTGCTGTGCCTAAACTAAATCTTTATCCAAGCTCTTCATGAAAAGAATCCAGGAAAAGTAATTCTCCGTCTTCCCTGGGCAACCTTACTCTATTTGGCTAACTCCTCATTTGGTTAAGATGTTTTATCTGATCTCAAATTACTTTCCTGTAGTTTAAATCCCTTTCATGTGTCTGTCTTGTGGCTGAGAGAAATTTATCTCTCCTGTGGAAATCTTTTAAGCATTTTAATGCTGTGGATCTAACACAATCTTAAAAATTTGCCTTGGCTGGTAAAACAAGTAGGAGTATGCCCTGCTACAGTGACAAAGAAAAGGAAGGAGAAGCCATACTGTTAAAGCCATCACCTTATCTTAGTCAATTGATCATCTGGCTTTTGTTTGATTGATTGTATCAGGATAAATTTTCATAAGAATAAAACAGTCATTCTAAACTAAAAGACAGGCTTTATTTGAGCTGGATTGACACTTAATTCTACTTAGAGTAAACCCACTGAATTAGTCATTGATTTCTACTAAGCAGTTGGCTATTGTGAGAACAGGATGCTGGACTAGGTTTCCCTTTGGCCTGATCCAGTGGGATTCCTATGTCCTTAAGTATGACTAAGTCTGGATCCAACCCATAATATTTAGATGCTGTACACCCATTTCCGAGCAAAGGTTACCTTAGAAGAAGCAGTTTCTGTTTTTGTAAATACTTGTAATTTTAAATAATTCATTTTTTAAAAAACCAACATGATCCACTGCTATCCAATCAACCAGTAACGCTTTAACCAATCAGAAGATTTTCGGTCAATAAATCTGACTGGTTTAATCATCCAAAACTGCAATCATAAACACACTTACTGAGATGTTACCCTAATTGATTGCAGTGGGACTCCCCCCCCCCAATAAACATACACAGGATTGCACTAAGCAGTTGCAATCCAGTGTACCCTTCTTTGGGGAAATGCTTCATTGAACAGGGTGGAACTTATTTCTGAGTACACCTGCATAAGGATTGTACTTTACACACCATATCCTACGCTTGGCAAAATAACCACCAGACCTCATTGTTTATCCTCCACATAACTGTTAAGTGGAGCTGGAAATGAATTGCAGAGCTCAAACATTCTATGGATTCTACTGTAGGAGCTTTGAAATGGTGGTGCCTCATTGCTTCATTGTCAGGATAGGGTTAGGGAATGCCAAAGATGGTGTAGGGATAGGCAAATCTGTCAATTTCATTTTCTCCCAGTTACTCATTCTTTCCAGTCCAAAGTTCAATTTTCCACATTTCCACATCAGTTTGAAATATTTTTCCTTTAAGTCCTCATGAAAATTCATCAGGTTCTTATTGCTGATTTCTCCTAATACACACGTTTGTAAGCAATTTAGCCCATTAAACACATATTTGCAAAGCTATCCCCCTTAAAACAATGCAATTGTGTAGGTTATTTTCACTAAAATGTGTGGTTTTTATGCATTAGTAACTGCTAGTTACTTGGCTAGAGGTGCATCGCAGAATTCAGAGAAGTGTGGATTTCAAGTGATGGCCGTTTCAGTTCTCATATTGTTTTGGGAAGTGCAACTTAGATAGGATCACCCTTAAATGTGAACTGAATTGAATTTCTCCCTCATCCCTAGTTGTTTGGCACTTAACTTTTGCACCAGGAGCCCCTGGATACTGCTGCAGTGTGGATAGTCACTTCAAGGATTGATCATGGGTGAGCCATGCGCTGAGAACCAGTAGCCATGGGACAAGCCAAAGAGAACCAAAGAGCAAGTCTGGAATGGAAACCAAGAGACAGGGCCAAAAAATAACCATAAAAATAATACAACCACATCAGAGTTCAGGAAGACCTTGTCGTTCAGACAAGACACAACTGACGTGGAAGCACTCATACTCCTACCCGTCCATGGAGAATCCAGTGACCAGTAGGTAGAGTCTGTCCAGGGCATGAATGTGCTCCACTGAGAAGCTGCCTAAAGTACAAACGAAAAGCAGTTGCCTTTCATTTGTAACACCACGCAAGGGAGCTCCACACAGATCTGTCAGCTCCTAACAAATCATCACTTGATGCTTGATCCATGACTGGTCTTAGGCCTTTGAGCCTTAAGCCCAGCACCACAGCAAATATTCCATCATCACAGCAAATAGCATAGGCTACAAGGCCACCATTGCATTTAATTTGGAGGAAAGCCCTGTGGATATATCCACAGAGTTTACTTCCTGGGAAATGTATGTGGGTAGAGGTGCAATTGACAGTTAAGTACTGAGGTGGCTGCATTTGCTGATGTACCTGAGTACACCACAAAAGTAATCTTTATGTTGGGATACTGCAGGAATGGCACACTTGGAGAAAAGGCCAGTGCATATGTTTGCAAGGGTCTTCCTCACCTTGATTCTCTCCTAATGTTTTGAACTGCAACTCTCACAATCTGTGACTGCTGGCTACTATGTTGGCTGGGTTTGGAGGGAGATGCAAAACATCTGAAGGCCATCACATTGGGGAAATCTGGTTTAGAACATACATGATCACATTTATCCAAAACATGGGGAACCTTTGGCTCACCAGATGTTGCAGTGCAACTCTCAATATCCCTGACCACTGGCCATGTGTGCTGGGGCTCTCCAGAGTTGTAATTCAACAATATCTGGAAGGCCAAAGGTTTCCTACATCTGATTTATCCCGAAAGCTGAGAGCAATACATATATTTAAACAAATACATAGCTTTCCCTTTTTTAGTCTGATAACCATCCTGTGATATGGCTTACATTGGGGGATTGTTATTGGCCCACACTTGCCTAATAAGATAATTATTGGCCCAAGGTCTTCCAATGAAGGAGCGTCTCCACCCCCATCGCTCTACCCGGATACTGAGGTCCAGCACTGAGAGCCTTCTGGCGGTTCCCTCACTGCGAGAAGCCAAGTTACAGGGAACCAGGCAGAGGGCCTTCTCGGTAGTGGCGCCCTCCCTGTGGAATGCCCTCCCACCAGATGTCAAAGAGAACAACAACTACCAGACTTTTAGAAGACATCTGAAGGCAGCCCTGTTTAGGGGAGCTTTTAATGTTTGATGTATCACAGTATTTTAATATTCTTTTGGAAGCCGCCCAGAGTGGCTGGGGAAACCCAACCAGATGGGCGGGGTATAAATAATAAATTATTATTATTATTATTATTATTATTATTATTATTATTATTATTAATGAATATTGCTCTTCCTGTCCAACGTCAGCACCCAGTCTACCACACTGAGCTGAATAGGCTGCCAGTTTTTAATTCAATTAGTTGCATAGCAATTAGATGAAAGATCATCTTCCCAGTTCGTCTCAATAAAGGTCAATAATGGCAATATAACCTTGTAATAATGGGATATCACAAGGGACCATAGCAGCTGAGCTATGCAAGGGAAAATGTGCTCTGCAAACTAGAGCAACATCCTACAGCTAGGGCCCACTAATTGTATTTATGAATCTTCTCTTCACACAAAAAAGTCCTCAAGTTAATGTAGAATAAAAATACACAAATATTAATGTGCTTCTGAGGTTCAGAAAGTTTGGTCAAGAAAATGCCTTTTGTACTTATAATGGGCTAAATGACAGCTAATATATATCCTGCCATGTACTCTTTTCCAGCAGGTTATCTGAGAGACTAAGGAAAAAATCATTCTCCTCTCCTGAAAATTGCCTAGCCCCAATGCATACCATGAATTTGGGGGAAATCATTTTTCTGATTTATCAATGGGGAACATTATGTATAATTATTGGAGGGGCATTAATCAGTGGTGTTTCCTTTGTTACCTCTTCTGTTTCCACTGGTGGCTGCTGTGGAACTCCTGCTAGTGCCTCCCCCCGCCCCATGTCTCCTTGGGAAATTGCTACACCATGGCCTAGCATTATTTGGAGGGGGCATTTGTAGTGGAGGGTGGCAGGGGCAAAGAGTAGCTTTGTTACAAATTGTAGTGATGGCAAATAAAATAAAAAGGGAATGAAGGAAAGGAAAATGCAAAACTGGCAACATAGGAAGAGTCTGCTAGATCTGGCCAATGACCTATCTAGTCACAGAATCAAAGAACTGCAGAATTGGATGGGACCCCGAGGGTCATCTAGCCCAACTCCCTACAATATGAGAACCTCAACTAAAACATCCATGATAGATGAACATCCAACCTCTGTTTAAATACCTTCAGTCCACAATCTCTCGTGGGAGTCAGTTCCACTGTTGATCAGCTCCTGCATTCAGAAAATTCTTCCTGATATTTAGTTGGAATCTGCTTTCTTATAACTTGAGGTCATTGGTTTAGGTCCTACTGTCAGGAGCAAGCCAGCAGTAAATCACATGGAGTAAGTGAAGTTAATTCTTTAGTAGAGTCCCCTCCTCTCTGGGGTTTCCCCCAAGCAATCTGAGAGTATGCCTGTGTGCCTGCCTTTGCTCCTCCTCCTTCATGCCTCTCCTTGTCCTGGGAGACCAGGGGGAAGAGGAGCTTGTCACAGCAGGAAAGGCAGACATCCATGGTTCTTCGCAAGCCTGTCTCATTCCACCTCTCATCTTAAATAGTCTAGTGTCCTGTTCTCAGACTTGCCAACCAGATGCCTGTGGGAATCTTGCAAGCTGGACATCTGAATAATTTCCTAATACAGTGGTACCTTGGGTTACAGACGCTTCAGGTTACAGACTCCGCTAATCCAGAAATAGTACCTCAGGTTACAGACTCCGCTAATCCAGAAATAGTACCTCAGGTTAAGAACTTTGCTTCAGGATGAAAACAGAAATTGCGCAGCGACGGTGCAGCGGCAGCGGGAGGCTCCATTAGCTAAAGTGGTACCTCAGGTTAAGAACAGTTTCATGTTAAGAATGGACCTCCAGAATGAATTAAGTTCTTAACCCGAGGTAAAGGGACCCCTGACCATTAGGTCCAGTTGTGACCGCCTCTGGGGTTGTGACACTCATCTCGCTTTATTGGCCAGGGAGCCGGCATCATGTGGCCAGCATGACTAAGCTGCTTCTGGCGAACCAGAGCAGTGCACAGAAATGCCATTTTCCTTCACGCCGGAGCAGTACCTATTTATCTACTTGCACTTTGACGTGCTTTCGAACTGCTAGTTGGCAGGAGCAGAGACCAAGCAACAGGAGCTCACCCCATCACGGGGATTCGAATTCCTGGCCTAGGCTCTGTGGTACCGCTCTGGCGGGAAGGTAAACGGCGTTTCCATGCGCTGCTCTGGTTCACCAGAAGCGGCTTTGTCATGCTGGCCACATGACCCAGAACGCCAGCTCCCTCGCCCGATAAAACGAGATGAGCGCCGCAACCCCAGAGTTGGTCACGACTGGACCTAATGGTCAGGGGTCCCTTTACCTTTAACTTTTTACCTCGGTTGAAGGCAGCAATTTGCCTTTGAATACCAGTTGCTTGGATTTTCAAAGGATTTTCAAGGGAAGAGAGTACTGTTGTGCTCAGGTCCTGCTTCTGGCCTTCCCAGTGTCATCTAGTTGGCCACTGTAAGATTACAGTAGTGGACTAGATAGTCTTTGGCCTGATGCGACAGAGCTCATCTTATGCAGGGCTGGCTCCCAGGTTTGAGGAGATCTGGGCAAAGTTTCCTCTCAGGCAATAACAAGCAGACTTAGTTTGCAAGAATCCAGCCTTTCCGTGATATTTCCCAATTATAATTCCTTGTTTAAGGGAAATGTAATATGGTTTGCCAAGAGAACTCATTTGGACAACTTGGCCCAGGCTGTTCATCTGGAAACTCTTCTTACCGGTTCCATCTCCTCCACTCACCTGGAAGATAAGTCACGTTGGCTTGATAAATACATACTGCACTGATTTATGTTTTATTTTTAATTCATGGATCCACTGTAGGGAGTCTCTTGTGTTTCAGCCAAGCTTCATATTTTGTTCGCTGCCAAACTTTGCAGAACACAAGTTGACAAGCTGTGCTTACACAGAAGGTAGATAAGAATAAATTCAATTTAATCATTGGCTTTGTAGCAGATGGTGGGTTAATCCAGTTTACAAAATGTAATCTGCAAAAATAAAAAAATAAAAATGCACTACTACTACTACGGAGAGAACCATAACCCATGTGCAGTTCTGCAGGTTTCTTTCCCAAATATATGACACCATTTGAAAGATAAATAATATGTTATCTACACATGCCAAGGTTTTCTTTTCATTAAACAATAAAAAAGCAGCATAATGCAGTTACATACTTCAGTTGCTGAGCTCTCATACCTTGTAGAGAAAGGGCCATAGCTTAGTGGTGGAGCATCTGCTTTGCATGCAGAAGGCTCCAGGTTCAATCCTGGTGGGGCTGGGAGAGAATCCTGCCTGAAATCCTGGAGCACCCCTGCCAAGTGATGCTGAGCTAGTTAAATCAGTGGTCTGACTCAGTTTAAGGCAGCTTCTTATGTTTCTATGTGTCTGGCTACCTTAATCACCACATTAAGAGTAACAGCACAGCAGCCCACTCAGATCTTAAGATGACAGGTAAAATTTAGGGGTTGGGTCCCCAGCTGCTCACGGACTACTGTTTCCATCATCCCTCCCCATTGGTCCTGCTAGCTAGGGGTGATGGTAGTTGTAGTTGGAGACCCAAGTTTGCTTTAAAGGGAAAGTAGGCCGGCCCTGTGACACCCTCTGCTGGACAAAAGCACTGCCCCAGAATCTGAACCACCCCCAGTACTGCTAATTGAAATTTATAGAGCACAAAACTGAAGTTTGATGGGCACATCAACCTCTAGGGAGCTTCTAGGTGCTTTGTGCACCACCTAGAGTACCCACAGAATTGTGGCTTCTACTGGCAACACACATAGGAGAACAAATGAAAGACAAACACAATGGGCAGGCAAAAACCTGGGAAGGGCCATACCAAATGGACATCCGGTGTGAAGAGGTCACTTTCCCCACTGCTGAACAATGCCACAGGTAGAGGAGATTAAATGCTAGAAGTGTTCTCCGGGGCAAGGGAAGCTGCTGGGAAATTGAACTACGGGCTTAAAGTATTACTTTTTAAAAAAATCCCTTCCATTATAGGCAAATTTAGGGGTTACTAATAAAGGCATTACCTATGCAACACTTCAATTATATGAGTAGTGGAGGCATTATGGAAGATGGAGACACCCCAAGCAGATTCTACAGCTTCATCCACAGGGTTGCATTGGCCTCTGTCATCTCCTATGAAGCTGAGAGCTCCTCTGTTAAGGGAGGAATGACTTTGCCTACTTCCATTTCCCATTCTCATTTATGTAAAAGCCTGGTCCTTATGATGTGAAAAAACTATGTGTAGGCAATACACTCATACTTCAGGGAAGGGAAGGGTGAGTTTATTGAAGAAAATAGATATGGATGGAAACAGAGCTTTTCCAGCTAACCTGTTTCTTGAGCATTCATCCTGCTTTGCTTGCACAAAGCTTACACAGAGGTCAGATAATGTCTACTTTTTAGTGAGCATTCATCCTTATTTGTTTCCAGGGTGTTTATATGTTTTCCTATTAACAATCCATTCATCTTGCAGTTTTTAGTGCATTTCCCTATCACATTCCTAGCCACAAAAGTATGTTTGTTTCTTTTTTTAAAAAGGTATATTGTTTTACTAGAGGGGCAGAACAATTTAATCTACTTTAATTGTACAAACCTAGATGTCTGGCATGTGTTTGAATCTCCCACAAACTAGTGACACCCACAGATAGATTTATAATTACAAGCAGCGACCATTTTAGGTGCGTAAAAATGACACACAATCGCTGACACACAGGTCCTTCTTGACCTGGAAGAGGGAATAACGGGGGCAGAACAGAGAATGGGACTCATCACATCTCACTTATGCGTGCTCTGCCAATGCACAAATAAAATGATTATCACCAGTACGGATTGGTTCGAGTGCAAAACCAAACATTGCAATTCACCATCCAAATTTCATTCATGCGGGGGGGGGGGGGGCGGTTGGAAAAATAATCCATAAAAATGAAGTAGTGTCTGATAATGTATTCAATCATTCATTCATTTAAAATATTTACTATCCTACCCTTTGGTTTAAACTGCTTCCACATTGCCCATTCCACTTCAGTACATTTAAAAGATTTAAAAGAATTTAAAAGATACTTTGGTTAAATTAGTATAATTTAGTTCTGCTTGGTAAGTAAAATGTGCATTTTACTTAAATTTTGCAAAGAAATAATTAAAATGATTGCCAAGTACTTGTAGTTGTTGTTATTACTATTATTATTATTAAGCATTACCTGACATTTTCAGAAGGTAAAATTAAAATTCTTTGGTTTTCTGAAAACAGTTTATGTGCTTCTTCATCAGACATAGACTTGTCATGTTAAATGTTGCCCAATCACAAAAATAATAGCAGATTTTATTTTCTCATGTCGAAAAACCTCAGGCAAGTAGGTTGTGTCATTTTAGTTTCACCCCCTAAAATGACACAACCTACTGCCTGAGGTGGTTGCCTCACTCTGGCTAATAGGAGGGCCACCTCTGAAGAAGACTGAGCCCTCGGCCGCATGGAGGTTTAAACTGAGTAAGCCATGCCCCCGCTCGACTGGATTTGTTGGCCGTGGGGCGTTACATGGCCAGGACTCCCAGTGACACAGGTGGCATCACCACGCCCCCCCCCCCCCACTGCACACAGGGAGAGCACATGGCCTGCCTGCAACCCCGGCCCCCTGGGAAGGGGAGTGACCTACTATTTTAGATGTGGAACATGCAACAAAAAGTTGCCGTGGAAGTTCCTGTTCGGTGTTCTAAACACCTGCAGCCCTATTCCAGGATTCTCCATTCCATTCCCTCTCAGCTTATTGCAGTAAACAAACCTATCTGTCTGTCTGTACTGTAACATGAAATAGTTTACAGAACAAGTCGTCTCCTGGGTTAGCTTGCCATGGCAACATTCATTCTTTTGTTGTTTTTCATTTGCTGGCTTCAACCAGCTAGTCATATTTCTTCTTCAAGGACAAATCAGAGAAGCATAGACTGTGATTCTGTGTCAGTAATGGAACTAAATAAATTCATCATAATGAACAACTTTGCATCTGGCTGGACTTGAGGATCATTCTGGATGATCTACTTTTTTCTTTAAAAATGTTTAGGGGTACTCTCATTTTCCTACTCATATTAAAATACTGCCCCTCAGTGAGGCCAAACTTAGATTCACAAAATGTTTAAGGGTATGCGTACCCCTGCGTACCCCCCAGGAAAAAAACACACTGCCAGAATTGCAATTCTTGAAGCCAGGAGATTTCAGTGACTGCTTTTCTCTCAGAGCCTCTTGGACTCAAGAACTGTTAATTTTGGTGAGATTTCTTGTGGGAATTACACAAACACACTCCTCTCCATCTCACATTTTCCAGACATATTGACATGGAGAAGCAGCAGCAGCAGCAGCATTCAGCTTGGAACTAGGCAGCCTTTGGATAAATGGGTTTGTTGTGCGCCAGTATACCCAGAATCATCTGAAATTAATAACCTTAGGAAAACAGCTTTCAGGGTTCTGTATTCTGCAAAAAGAAGCCAAAAGTAATACCTTACCCAAGGTGTATCTGAAGAAGTGTGCATGCACACAAAAGCTCATACCAATAACAAGCTTAGTTGGTCTCTAAGGTGCTACTGGAAGGATTTTGTTTGTTTGTTTTGACCTTTACCCAAGGATAAGGGATAAATTCCATCAGTTTGCATTGAAAGGTAAACCTACCTACCGTAATTCACATTCTGAAAGTATAAGAGACCTGAAACTCAGCCATCCTTTGAAATTCAAACATTTCTGGGTTGTGCAGTTTTCCAACCAAGTAGTGTGTACCAAAATGCACATATTTGTGAAAATAACATACAAATAACCTACATTGTTTTAGGGATAATTTGATTTGCAAAAATGTGTATTGGGCAAAGTTTAATACAAACACGTGCATATTAGGAGAAATTTGCACTGAAATAGCGATGAATTCTCATGAGGACTAATTTATTATTTTAATAAATGTCAAACAGACATGGAAATGGAGAACCACAGGCTGGAAAACTTAATGGTCAGGGGTCCCTTTACCTTTACCTTACCGATTAGCCTATCTGCATGCATTTTTTAAAAGGGGGTTACATTTCCCGCTCTAATTCTGAACATTTTAATCAGTTTAACACAGGATGAAAGCTCAGATTCTGCTTCTACTGTTTAAACCAGGGCTGGGATTTGAAGCCCAGAAGCTTTAGAAAGGAGAATATTGCTTAATCCTTTTCTTGGCTCTTACCAGCTCCAATTCCAAACCTATGTTTTAGATGTTGGCAGGAAAGTTACTTGTACAAGGGAGGGGTAGTGAGGAGAGAAGCAGTGGGTGATGGGAGGGTTAAGCATCCTTCCTCCACTCCCTCCCCAAACCATTTTACTGCATACTGTGCCCTTCTAGCTTCAATTTGCATAGGCGAAACAGCCTCCAGGTTTGAAAAGGTTGCAATAGAGTGTGTAATTTCACCCACACATTCAGCGTTACAACTTTCCATGCAATATATATAACTTACAAAGCCTTTGTCCCTTGAATTGCAAGCATTTTTGTTAATTGCCGAGGAAATTCATCATCTAGTATTGGCTGATCTCCAAAAGAAAAGTGCGGAAACTAATTAAACATTTAGTTTAAGGTGAAATTAGCATACTTAGAATTCCAATTTATTCCAAACACAATAATTGACTTCTGCAGAAGCTTCCCCACTACCTTTTTTCTTCATGTAATAAAGGTGGGCATAAATTAATTGTGTGTCTTTTTTCTTCTTCTCCTCTCACCCTCTCCTTTAACAGCAGTACATTTATTTGGCCTAACTTGGCAGCTACAGCCTGTTGGAGGGCACCTTTATGAAAATGGAGTCAGTAAAGGAAGCAAAGGCACAGAGTTCCTGGACACAACCTACTCACCCATCGGAGGGAAAGGTTCTGATAAAACAGAAAGAAAAGGTACATCCCTTTCTCTTTCAAATGCTTAAGTCAGAGGTCACAAGCATGATGACACTGAAGTCTTCCCCTCGTCCCCACGAAGCCTCTGCATCTTCTCGCTTCACTGCCCCCCTTGGTCATGAGGCGGTGAGGATGGTTACTTCTTTCTCCCTTGAATGCATAGAGCTGAAGGAGAAAATTGAAAAAGTGATACTTTCCAATTTTCCATTTCAGCTCTATGAGCTTTTAAATGCTCAGATTAATTCTACTGTATCCCACTTTTACCCAATCTCCTTGGAAAAGCTACTTGCATGTCTGCTCGCTTTGTCGGCAGGGTGGCAGAGGGACTGATTGGGGAAAAGGAGAGAGAAGGAACCAGGGGAAGTGGCACTCACAACATGAAAAATTCAAATATGCCCATTGGCCTAAAGAGTTTGTTGACTCCTTGTTTAAGCTGTTGACATTGCTTTTCCTGTTCTACATGATACTATTACGGAACTGAGGCAGTCACCTATACAGCTGTTCTAGACTGTGCTTAGCAATAAAAGTTGCTCTGCTAGGCATCCATTTTGACATTGACTCTTCTAGGAAATAACTTGACAGCTTGTGTTCCTTCATAGCACAGAAAGGGTATCAGAGGGGAATGAGCATAGATTATTTTTTGCTGTTTTGCTTAATTAACACAAACTCTGTTACTGGAGAGGTATCATAGTTGTGGAACTCTAACTCTATTCATGGAAAGCATAGTGGTTGCCAAATTCTCTTCCCAGGGACTCAGAGAATTTGATCGGTCTTTCAAAGGAGCTTGGTGGTACTTGTATCTTGCACCAAGTCTTGAGCATCATTTATCATTATGTGCTAGTTTACACATTTAACTGAATAGAGCAGAGAAGCTTTTTTTCTGGATGCTATCAAATCAGACTGGTGATGGTGGAAAGGGAATTGACATGTTTGAATGGTCCCCCATCATGGGAGGAATAAGTACTCATTAATGAGAAATTATGATGGCAATCAAATTTTGCACATTGACAGAGGCTGGTTGCTTTAAGGTGGCATTTCTGAACACTCTGGCATGTGGTTATGTTAGTATTTTAATAGGTTGCACTATGATTAAAAAATCGAGACATCCTATTGATGGCTGGTGCTTAGCAGGGAAGCATAATGAGATTGATTGTTTCAGGAATCAGTGATGATCTGCACACAGGCACTTCACTGGGAGGATAATTGGTGCTTTGCTGCTCAGATTTTCAATTTCTTGAAGCCATGAGCAATCAGTGATTAGGAGTCTGTCTTTGCTGTCAGTATGCTCAAAAATGATGTAAAAAGCAGGATAACGCATTTATAGTAGGAATACATTTTAAAACTTTATTTGATATAAGGTGCATTGAAGTGAACAGGAAAATGTCAAGAGAATAATAAGCATTGCTGTTTTGGAAAGCTCATCACTTGACAAAAGAGAAGCTTCTTGAAATACCAGACACAGAACCCAATTTTATGCAAGCATGGAAGACCACCTGCTCTGCATACAGAAGGTCCCAGGTTTAATCCTTAGTTATGTTGTGGCGCCTTCCAGATGTTGTTGGACTACAGCTCACATCAGGCCTAACCAGCACAGCCAATGGCTAGCAATGATGGGAACTGTAGTCAAGCAATATGTGGAGGGTACCACATTGGCTAGTGTAGACCATGCTGAGCTAGATAGTGAAATAATCTGACATAAGGCATAAGGCAACTTTCTAGGTGCCTAAGTTTACGTTGAAGTAAATCCGACTGAGTTCATTGAGGCTTACTCCCAAGTCAGTGTAGTTATGGTTTTATACTATGGCTGCGATCCTATGAGCATCTATTTGACAATATGTCTAATTTAACTCAGTGGGACTTCCTTCTAAATAAACTTGCATAAGATTGGGATCCATGTCTGATAAACCTACTAACCACGCTGTTCCATCTCCCACAGTAATACCCATGGCAAAAAACAACAACCAACTAATTAATGCTAAGCATTAAACCAGGGGCTTGAGAAGTTTATTGTGTGTAAACATCCTGAATTCTATCCATTGTGATAAAAAAAGAGCTTCCCACTCTTTTGCCTTTGGGAAGTTAAAGCTAAATTATTCAAGGTGTTGTGTTGCCTTCCAAAATCCATCCATTCACAGCAGGACTGGGAAACCTGTAGACCTCAGATGGTTGCTGGACTCCACCCCTACTAAACCTGACCATTGCCCAAGCTAGGTGGGGTTGATAGAAGTTGGAGTCTGATGACATATGGAATGCCACGGGTTTCTCAGCTCTCCTAGATAGGCATCCTCTGGATGCTGTAAAATATAAAAATCTCTGGTTATCAAATGAGAGAATGAATGTGAGCTGTGAATAACAGCTTGAGGTTGAAATTTGAGTAGCTCTGAGATAGCAGGTAAAGGTAAATGACCCCTGGACAGTTAATTCCAGTCAAACTTGACTACGGGGTGTGGCACTCATCTCTGCTTTCAGGCTCAGAGAGCCGGCATTTGTCCACAGACAGCTTTCCGGGTCATGTGGCCAGCATGACTAAACCGCTTCTGGCAAAAGCCAGAGCACACAGAAACCCTGTCAATGACAAAAGCCAGAGCACACAGAAACCCTGTTTACCTTCCCACCACAGCGGTACCTGTTTATCTTCTTGCACTAGTATGCTTTCGAACTGCTAGCTTGGCAAGAGCTAGGACAGAGCAACAGGAGCTCACCCCATCATGGGGATTCGAACCACCGACTTTCCGATCAGCAAGCCCAAGAAGCTCTGTGGTTTAGACTACAGCAGCACCAACCCCTTTTCTGATATAGCAGTAATGGGTGGTCAGTTCTTTACTTAGTTTTTCCTCATTCTGGGCCTCAGCAATGTAAATCAATAAAGAAGAACAGAGCAGGGGGACAGCTTGCTTTGAAATGAGTTGGAACTTTCTGAGCTTTGGTGGGGGGAGCTTGACCTGAGGAAGGAGAAATAGGTAGCATGTGGCAAAGAGCACCCATCAGCCCAACCAATAGCAACTGATGTGCAGAGTGTCTTTATGCTGAGGTTCATGGGGGCTTCTTTTAACTCAAGCTGGGCTAGCCCTACGATAGGGCAGTGTGTGTAAAATGGTAAAGAAGATAAAGCGACTTTCGATTACATACTGTAAACCAGCTCATAGATTTATGCATTTTACTTTACAATTATAGAGTAGAAAGGCTTGCCGCAAGTGGGTGAATGATGGACAGTTCTGCTAAGAAGGAACCATTTCCATAACAGCATCATGTCATGCCTGAATAATATCACCTGATACTACAATATATTGTTTCATCTCCCATCAGAACAGCAGATCTTTAAACTTTCATCTTAGAAAGTAAGGTAGTTACAATCTCATTTAAAGGCTGTCAACACTGACCAACATTACCATTACTGATAAACACATTGTTTTGCCCTTGACCTTAGAGTTATTGTACTAAAACAATGCAATTGACTCTTTATACTTAATGGCAATAGCATAAGAAAATATGTTTTTGCATTTTGCTTAACGTTATGGATAATGGCTTGAAAAAGTTTGCTTCAAGTCAGTATCTCCCTTTGAATCATGTCTTTTAGATTATGATTCTGTGAGCAGGGACTGTCCTGTTTTAACTGATTTTATCCCAGCCATTCTGCAAGCCTTCTTGGCTGAGCACTGGGTTACAAATGCTCTAAAATAAACAAACCAAGGAAATGAATAAATCTGAAAGGTCTTTAAAGCTGAAGAATGATGAATGCTACTGCTTTTCTTATGGTTTAATTGCAGTCCAAAGTCTATTAGGTTGCAAGTCTGTAGGCAGCCCATAGACATTACTTAATTATAGTGTTATGAGTTTGTGGGTGCCAGAACACTATAATCCTTGGATTCAGCATGTGTTAGAATTTAATTAAGGCTTGGTGTGCTAAAATGAGTGCTAGTCTTAAAATATAAGCCAGGCTAGTTTTCTGATGAGGTATTAACCTGGGGTGATAAGCTATTAAGAAAACAAAGGCAATGGGCCATTAAGAAAGCAATGATCAAAGGAGGATCAGTACTAGGTGGCAAATGGGTAGGGCCCCTCCCTCAACAGATAGAGCAATGTGAGTTAGAAGCTTAGAGTAGACTTAGGAGTTATGTGACAGAGAACCAAAGCAGCAGGCAGAGCACAATGTTTGATGTCTGTTTGAATCCAAGGCTGCACCTATGGGAGAAGCAAGGTCCTATTGGGGCGGTAATGCTGCAAAGCCCTGCTTTGTAGGCTCAGGTTGTATATATTTGTCAATAAACCATATATCCTAAAGACACCACAGTCTCTGCTGTGCCACATTTCCAAAAGGAAACAAGGACTCTTGGTGAGATCCTGGAACCCCTGGAATTTCACTGCGCTCAGAGATTCGAATGGCGTAGAATTTCTGTACCATTCAAGATATAAAAATAACAGAGCAGTGTATATTTAAAGGCTTGTACATTTTAATGATAAATGATGATGATGGAATAATTTAACCACGACTTGTTTGGAGCTGTTCACAAATTGACGCTAATTTAAGCCAGATATTTATCCATCTCTTTCAGGCACTTGACAGGCTCAGCTGCTTAGGAATATGAGTTATTTTAGATTTGATGAAAAAATGAGGTGGGGAGCAACAGAACATTCTCTTGACTTCTCTGTTAGATCCACACTGTCCACTTTGTTAGGTTCGCTTGGCCGTCCGCAGACAAATGTTGAAAGCATGATAGGAAAAGCAGTTGGAGAGGACTTGGGATTCTGGTCCTCTTCTCCCCAGCATACACTGAATGCCTCTGAGAAATTCTTAAAGGGATGGGCATAGTTGAGCACGTTCCTCAAACCTTTTTGGACAGAGTTGAGCATGTTCCTCAAACTGTTCTCTTCATTCTTTTTAAATGACAGCAAACTCTTTCTTCTTCTTCTTTGTTTCTGGAGAAATAGTGTTTCAGAAAGGACAGGCAATAGACACGGGGGAAATTGAAATTGGAGTTCAAGTGATTCAAGCCATTCTTCCAGGCCTCTTCTGGCGTTTCCAGATTATGATCCATCACCCAATGTACCTGAAATTTAATGTTTCTCTGGCAAAGGACTCACTTTTCGGGATATATGGGAGACGCAATATTCCCCCTACTCACACACAGGTATTTACTTACTTACTTACTTACTTACTTACTTACTTACTGTAAAAGTTAGCTATTTCAGAAATATATGGTGTTCACTATTAAGTTGACTGCTGTTAACTTTCCTTCTTAACCTCCCTCGACAAAAACATTCCTTTATCAATTTAGGCAAAGAGAAGAAAGTTCTCAGTTTTTTGTTATTTTTGAACAAAGCACAAAAGGTCACCAAGCATATAGATGATGTCCCACAATGTTTGTTTGTTTGTTTTTTTATGTCAGCAACCTGATTTGCCAACCCTTGCAAGAAACAAGGTGCAGAGGTGACAAAGGAACTACTCTGTTTGTTGGCAGGCTGGAGTGATAGAAATGAAAGCATTCAACAGAAGCAAAATCAGTGGCTGTAAAACCAATGGTAGCAGCAGTGGGGTAAATTTGGGGGGAGCGAGCTGTAAAGACCTATGAGGGCTGCGTGTAGTGTACCAACTGCACAGCACTGAAATACTGACATCCTGCACTTCAGGGTGTTGGACTAGATTACCCCTCAGGGTCCCTTCCAACTCTACAGTTCTATGATTCTACATTTAGGAACATGGAATATTCTCCCCAGAGGTGTACTGCCATAAATACATGCCCTAACCACTGCACAGCCACTTTTTGATAGCTAGAGGAAGTCCTTCCAGAAAGAACAAGATTTGGCTTTGCCTCTTATTGCAACATTTACTCAGTTTTCCAGTTGCTCGTAGAAAAAATTACCTCATGCATGAATTGTCCAGTCTACTGAGCGTGTTCTTTCATCCTTAATGGGGTCATGGACCCCACTTTGCAAACTCTGTTCCATGCATAATGGCATTATTTGTACATAATAATAGGACTGTGGGACTGAAAGGAAACTGGGCACTGCATACTACCACTCTGGTCCCACACAGTCGTTGTTCCCAGGTTGCAGAAGAACAGGAACTTGCAGAAGAATTCTTTCCAAAAGTTTTAATGTTGAGATTGGTGTGATACATACACAGATTGCTGTAACAAACAAAAACAATAACCACCAGTTTAAGAGGCCATAGATAGGCTAATTAAACAAAGGCCTGGGGAAAGAGGAAAGTTTTTGCCTGGCACCTAAATATATGTAATGAGGGTGCCAGGCGAGCCTCCCTGGCGAGAGCACTCACAAACTGGGAGCCACTGCAAAAAAAGCCTGTTCTTGTGTTCCCACCCTCCAGACTTCTTGTGGAGGAGGCACACGAAGAACAACTTCAGCTGGTGAGTGCAGGGTCCAAGATGGTTTACATCAGGAGAGACGGTCTAATGGGAAAGGGGAAAATACTCTCCCTACATACTTTTCCACAGCATGCATAATTTTATAAACTTCTAATATGTCCCTCCACTTATTTGCCTTTTTCTTGGAATCTTTGCTTGGCCATGGTGTGTTATGTATGTGGGGGGAGAGAAGGGGGAATTGCCAGCATAGCACTGTCTACTCTTCAAGATCTCAGGTAAGAATCTTACCATGGTGGTTGTTTGAGATTGGTGATGCCTGGGATTGAACCTGGGACCTTCTGCATGGAAAGCATGGGCTCTGTTGCTGAGCTGTAGCTGCCCCCTAAAGATGGGGATGTGTTACTTTACTCAGATCTCTGTGTTTGATGGCAAGCTGAGAAGCTCACCCGAAAGAGTGTTGCTTATTTGCTAAGTGCAATTACCTACAGCTTGAGCACAAACCTGACAGCCAGTTAAAGCACTTGTTCAGGTTCTTGTAATTACATCCATGCTTTGATTCCAGTTAGATCATTGGTGTCGCATTTACAGAGAACACTAAAATATCTTTTTAATTACCTAGTGAACACTCCCCCAATCTGTTGCCCACAAAATACTTTGGATTGCAACTCTCATCAGCCATTTCCAGCATGCCCAATGGTCAGGAATGATGGGAGCTGTAGTCCAACCATTCCTGGAAGCTGTGCTTTTTCCAGGCGGCACTCAAGGGTACGCAGTACCCACACCTCTTTTGTTGGTTGTTAAAAAGTGTGACACTTACTGTAACGACTTCATGGTGAGTACCAGCACCTATTTTTCTAGAAAAAAAGCACTGTCTGGAAGGCACCTAGTTGTGGGGAAACTGATCAGGGGCAGTGGGGACATAATGGTTTTGGAACCAAATTCAGAACAAAAAACTATGTTGGTTTTAGAAAGCAGTTAAAACACACACACAACCATGCATATAAAGACAGGCTTCTATCTAATCATGTTTTTTATTGTTGCTGTTTCAGTTTGATTTTGTGAAACTGATGGATGGGAAACAGTTAATTAAGCCAGAATCAAGACATTCTGAGGAATCTCAGCATGCTCCTAGGAATCTGATCTTAATGTCCTTGCAAGAAACTGGTTTCATAGAATATATGGACCAGGGAACTTGGCACTTGGCATTTTACAATGATGGCAAGAAAATGGAGCAGGTGCAAGTGTTGACAACGGCAATTGGTAAGACCACTTGGTTTTGTCTTCCTCCTCTTTCTAATAAAGGCTTTCATAGATTATTGAGCCATTTCTTGTATCTGACATATATGATGATAATTATTAAATAGGTTCCTGGATTCTAGGAAGCATGGGCTGTTTTGGGGTGGGTCAGTTCTGAAGCATAAACAATACAAGCTGAACTAAATTGGTGGTGAGGGAATTCTCATTAAAAGCCACATTCTGATTTTTCTTGTTGAAATGAATGGTGAAAATTATTAATTATTATTATATATTAAACTTACTGATTGCTTTTTTATTTACAAGCTATAACACATAGATTAAAACCAGCATAAAACTAAAACAGAGTGACATCTAAAACTCATTCTAGTTTCAATTTTTTTAAAGGAAAATAAAATCCTTAAAAACGATATTCCTTCTGTTAAATGTTATAAATCAGGGGTATTCTTCAAGAATATTCTCCATCAAGAACCACTTGGTTGCTTTACAGGATTCATTTATGTGATTGGCACTTTTGAAGAAAGCTGTTTGCATTGTAGGGCAAATCTGTAAATCCCCTAAAAAATTAAACTCATGTTTACAATATTGCACCAGAGTGGTGTGTTTGGTGATCTTGAGCACATTTGCTTTTCCAGGTCAAATTCCATCAGTGATTGCCCCAAAATGAGTTTTTTGGGGGGGCGGGGCTAAATCTTACAGAAGTAGGATGTTTATCTGAAGTATACAAATGACAGGCATTGGAATGTTCAACGAAAATAATCTCTTATTTTAAACAAAACCATGAAATAAAGAAGATACAGATTTGAAGTGCAATGGGGGTTACTTAATAAATACTTAGAATCTTCAGATGCTTTACACAGTAGGGAATTTAATATGAATTCTCAGTATAAAAACTTCACATTGTATTGCAGAATGAAAGACCTATTGTTCTAAACTGTCAAGGCCAAACCTAATACATAATAAGTTGTTTGAACAGATGTTTTATTTCAGGTTGTGTATGAATACAGTGAATGTAATTGGTTCCCCACTCATCTGAAGGTTGAGTAATACCACTTGAATGGTTGTGCTGCATGGTTGCCTCTCGTTTCAGAAGTGGTTTGTTCACTTTGTTGTTATGCTTTTCTTTTCTCTTTGTATAAACAGAAGTCATGGATGACTGCTCCACTAACTGCAATGGGAATGGAGAGTGCATTTCTGGGCACTGCCACTGTTTTCCAGGATTCCTTGGTCCAGATTGTGCAAGAGGTAGGGATTTCTCATTTATATATTTGAAGTAGAAGAAAAGACAAATAAACAAACAAACAAACAAACAAACAAACAAACAAATATCAATTTTCTCAGCTTGGAGCTTCAGCAATGAAGCAGCTCAGGCTTAAGTGCTGGAGGCGTCACTTATTCCTGACTCTCAATCAAGCCTAGATCCATGCAGGTGTTTCTATGCATTTTCCCCTCCTCCCATGTCGCGTCACATGCAACTAGCTGGACTCATTGGCAGCAGCTCTGTACTTCCTGCCTGATATGCTGTTTCCTCTGTTCCTGTAGCTCTAGGGCGTGGGTAGGCAAACTAAGGCCCAGGGGCCGGATCCGGCCCAATCGCCTTCTA
The DNA here is from genome assembly GCF_965153285.1 of Podarcis tiliguerta. Lineage (NCBI taxonomy): Eukaryota > Metazoa > Chordata > Lepidosauria > Squamata > Lacertidae > Podarcis > Podarcis tiliguerta. The sequence goes on from NC_139553.1 coordinate 27,499,773, forward strand.
ATTTCGGCCCGTGGACGGTCTGTGAATCAGTGTGTTTTTACATGAGTGGAATGTGTCCTTTTATTTAAAATGCATCTCTGGGCTATTTGTGGGTTCATTCCCCCCCAAAAAATATAGTCCAGCCCCCCACAAGGTCTGAGGGACAGTGGACCAGCACCCTGCTGAAAAAGTTTGCTGACCCCTGCTCTAGGGGATATGGAGGTAGAAATCCTTCATAATATACCCTTCATGATTTTGAAGCGAATAGTGGACACTTCAACTTCCACTCATCAGCATCAGATCTTTATCAAACAGACATTGAGACAGTAGTGACTGCATACCAAAAATGGTGGGCTGATCTTTCACATGCAAAGGGTACCTCCAAATAATAAATATAAGGAGCACTCCCCAAAGCCAAGCTAAGTATCTGATGCATACACATCATGACCAGACTGTTAACAGAGAGAAAAAGTATTCCAGCTTATGGAATAACAGAAATGAGAATAAAATGAAAAGATTGGATAGGAAATAGAATGTGAGAAGCTGAAGCAGGTACGCTAAATGGATGGTAAATTTGAGAGGAAAAACGGATGATAAAAGGTTTGAGGGGGCCTTCAACAAGATGGGCTCTCAGCTCCAAATAGTGTTGCTCCAGAACACTGAGGGCAATTTTCAGTGGCAGGTGGCTCTCAGACCTATCAGCCTGCCATAGGAGTAAGGAGCAGGGCCACCAACTGAGGTGAGCCCTCTTGGGGTTCCTGCTGCTGCTCAAGAATACCAAGTGTTGGTACCACAAAGTGTGGGGTGGGGGGAGAATCATAGGCTAATAGAATTGTAGAATTGGAAGGGGTTCATCTAGTCTAAACCCCCTGCAGTCCGGGAATCTCAACACTCATCCAATTTGAAACCATACTGGACCCTGCTTAGCTTTGTAAATGTGCCACCACTTTTACTGCAGTACCAAATCCTATATATATCATTAACACTCAAATATGTTTCTTCTCTACAGACTCCTGCCCAGTATTATGTAGTGGAAATGGAGAATACGAAAAGGGCCACTGCTTGTGTCGCAATGGGTGGAAAGGCCCTGAGTGTGACGTTCCAGAAGAGCAGTGCATTGACCCCACTTGCTTTGGCCATGGAAAGTGTATCATGGGAATCTGCATTTGTGACCCAGGATATAAAGGAGAGATATGTGAAGAAGGTTTGTGCCTCTTCTTTCTCTTACTTGCTTTCTTTTCAATGGAGCTGTAGCTGAGAGGTAGACCACACATGCTTGGCATGCAGACGGTCCCAGGTTCAATCCCAAGCATGTCTAAGTGGGGTTGTGAGTACCCTCATCTGGAATCCTGGAAAGCCACTGCCAGCCATTGCAAGCAATACTGTATAGTCCATTGGTCCAACTAAGCAAAAGGCAGTGCCAACAGTTTAAAGTTAAGAACACATCACTCTGCAAATCCAATGCCCACAAAAAAATCCTGTTTCCTCTACCACCTCCACCAATAATACTTTATCTTTCAGAGGAATGACAGAACCTTATTTGTAATGTCAAAGCCTATTTCTCTGCTACAGAGAGATTACAGTAGTGGTACTGACATAGATCAATTAGACATGTCTTAACAACAGAAGCTTGGAGAAGGATATTAGAAATGGCTGATAAATTCTCTTTATGCCTTAACCCTAAAGGAAGCTCAATATAAACTGATGTGCAGATGGTATATGGCACCTCAAAAGCTGAATGGAATCTACAAAGTAAACTCAGTTGTTGGAAGCGTGAATTGATAGATACTGATTTTGTGCATACGGCAGTCATATCCTTAAGTTGGTAGATACCAGGATGTGCACAATCACAAAATTTGTTGTGTATCTAGCATTTGGAAGCAGCCTGATAAGTTTCAGAACTGCTGTGTGTCATTCTAGTTCAATTTATTATTTGGTTCCAAATTTGATCTGTTAAATCTGAAGCTCTTTTTTTTGCCTCTATTGATCACAATAGGGAATCTATTTTGAAAAGCTATAACTCCCCCCCCCTTTTTTTTTTACACAAGTGGATTAAATTATCATGAAAAGTTGCCCTTCTAGAGTGGATTAACACCTGCTGAATTTCAGGAAGATGGATTCAGCGATTGTCCCACAAGGGCAAACTGAAGTTAGGAAAGTAAAAATCATATCCCCTCCACTGTTTTCTTTTTCTGGGAAATCAATTTAAAAACCAGGAAATGGCAGAGGCACCCAGAGTAAGAAAGCTGCCAAGGTTCAGACAAATAGGTCTAGGGGCATGTTCTACTATTGAACTATGATCCAGGGCCATCTTTACCATTCGATGTAGTGGCGTGGTGAGCCAGGGTGCCAAGCTGTGGAGGGCACCAGGTGCTGCATTTCATTAGTGGAGCCGACGCCAGCGGGCGGGCCCAGGCGCGGTCACACAAATCGGCAGGCGGGCGCAGGCACACACAAAGGGAATGCGGAAGAGGGAGCTTGTGAAGATGGGGACGCCCAGGAGCTGCCTCCCTTCTCAGAAATAAAAATAAAATAAGGGGGCACCGCCAAGGAGGTAATCACATTTTAATGGTAGGTCTTTATTTAGGGAGCCTGTCCAGGGCTGCTACGCCTCTGTATGCCTGCCTGAGAGTGAGCCTCCCTGGAGTCCTGGGGGGCTTCCTTCGAGTAAGACACGCAGAGGATCCACCTCTTCTCCACCAAACACCCAGCCCCCTACCCAAGCATCGCCTTTCTACACCAGCTCAAAGTCCGTCAAAGGCGATGTTCTGTTTTTTTACTGGGAATATTTGGGGTGGCTATGCTGGATGGCTGGTTTTTAGAAAGAATAAAAATCACGAATAATATGACTGCATAGAACCGACTGTCTCTTGGAGAGGAAGAGGTGGGGGAGAGAACAAAGTTTGTGATCCTAGCTGATCGCCTTTGGATCTGGAGAATCTTTCAGCCTTCTCTCCCCTACCCCACCCCACCTTCCCGCTAGCAGAGAGATCTAGGAGAGAAAGAAGCAGAAGAGATAAATTTCTGCAAACTGAGGTTTGAACGGGACATTTAAAGCAGAAGAACGCTCTTTTGCGGAGGTGAATTTGATAATGTGTTTGGTGAAAATGACCTGGAGGAGGGAGGCAAAGCTTGCCTCCCAACACAGATCCACTGGAGATTTTGTTTGGCGGCTGAAGCTTCTTCCTCTTCCGATTCTGCCTCCTAGCCCCTCACCTCTGCAAAAGAGCGTTCTTCTGCTTTAAATTTCCCATTCAAACCTCAGTTTGTAGAAATGAATTTATCTCTTCTGCTTCTTTCTCTCCTCCTAGAACTCTCCACTAGAGTTTGTTTATATGGTAAATAATGGTCAGCAAATCAACTAAACTAAACTTTAAAAAGTTCAACAACTCTGGGGAACCTTTCCTAAAGAAGGTCAACAGCCATTGCAAGCAACAACTTTGGGGTTCCCCCCCTTAAAAAAGGTTGACAACTCTGGGAAATGGGAGGGGGGAATCTTTGCACCACGGCATCGGATATGCTTAAGACGGCCCTGCTATGATCTTTCCCTAACCACCTACACCTTGCTTCCCTTCCTTCCCCATAGGAATGCTCCTGACCCTGACTACACATTAGCTTCTTATCCTTCTAGGCTCAAAATGCTTTTCTAGGCCTTGACTTCTACTTGAGCTGACCCCTGGCCCTCTAAATTGACCCTGTATGGCCCTGACACATAATTATAACCATTGTTCCAGAGGTCTGTGCACCACCGAAACAAGAATTCTCAATGGATAGGAAATGAAAGCAGATGAGCAACTCTTAACTGCATTTGGAAGCTCACATCATAATTTGGGATCTGATCTATAGATTCCGCACGTCTGTGGTGGCACCAACCTGAAGACCCAACTAGATCAATAGGACTTGCAGCACAAGTAGTAGAGGTGCCAGGAGCCCCAAGTAACATTTCCTATGGGGCATGGCTCTCTCTATGCTTAAAGCCCAAAGCTTCCTAATGGCCGCTCTGCAATCTTGGCAGTACAGTGGTACCTCGGGTTACATACACTTCAGGTTACATATGCTTCAGGTTACAGACTCCGCTAACCCAGAAGTAGTACCTCGGATTAAGAACTTTGCTTCAGGATGAGAACAGAAATCGTGCTCTGGCGGCGCAGCAGCAGCAGGAGGCCCCATTAGCTAAAGTGGTGCTTCAGGTTAAGAACAGTTTCAGGTTAAGAACAGACCTCTGGAACAAATTAAGTTCTTAACCCGAGGTACCACTGCACATACGATAAGAACTGATGGATAAGCAGTGCAGTGGTAGACTCTAGGCCAGAAAATGATCCCCTTAAGGTTCTCCACTCTTCAGGAAGGGAGAAAAGCATTGGGAAAGGGTAAACTGACTTTAAGGTAAAAGGCACCAGTTAGTTTTGTGGTGTCAGTTGTTTGGAAGTATCTTTGATGCTGGAATTCCACTCTAACCCTCTCTGCTAACTTGCTACTTGACTAAGTTGTCTGCAGGCATCCGTTGTGCTGTTTGGACGTCTCATAGTCAAGACAGCACAATAAGCATGGGTTGATGTAAAGTGCGAATTGACCTTTCACCTAATAAAGCTAATCCCATTAAGAGAAATAACATGTGAAATCTGCCCTAAAACACACCTTTTGTTTATGCATGTCAGAAGGAAGGAGCCCCAGGCCCAGGGGCCAAATGTGGTCCTCTAAGATTCTCTATCTGGGACTTAGGAATCTTCCCACAACACACCCTTTGCCTAGCCACTTTACTTCTCCCCTGGCCTCATCCCTCACTGGCCCTGTTTTGCACTCTCTTGAGTTTTTGCCTGGCTGGAATGTGTCCTTAAACTCTGATAATGCCTCTTGGTTCACTGTATTGAGTGGTATGTGAGAGTATGCAGAAACTTTACTGCTTTTCAGGACTAAATTTACCTCTGTTGCTCCACCCACCTTTTCCTCTGACCCCACCTACGACTATCATATGGCCCCTGGAAGGTTTCCCAGTAGGAAATGTGGCCCTCAGTTTAAACAAATGTTTACACTGATTTATGTTCTTAACAGTTTTCTGCTTTCGGTGCTGAATGCTGTTATCTCCTTCCTTTACTCCTCAGAGGACTGTTTAGATCCTATGTGTTCTGGCCATGGAGTCTGTGTTCAAGGAGAATGTCATTGTTCCATGGGTTGGGGAGGAGTCAGCTGTGAAACATCACTCCCTATCTGCCAAGAACAGTGTTCAGGTCATGGCAGTTTTCTTTTGGATACTGGAGTATGCAACTGTGACCCAAAGTGGACAGGTTCTGACTGCTCAACAGGTAGGTAGACAAAATATCCTTCTAATGATTTGACTTGGTTTCAGAAAAGAATAAAGGCTTGGTGTGTGGAGGGTGTGTGTATGTCAAATTTTGTCTCCATTACAGTTTGGGGTACAGCAGAATACGATATAAACTAAAACTCAATGTGCTTTGTGAGAAAAGACTTAACCATATCTTCAAGCTAGAGGAAGCAAATATTTCCAGGAAAAAACAGAAGACAAGAGAAGGTGCAGAGCATGATAGAATGAGTATAATGTAGATGGTTTCCCAAGCAATCCAGAGCTGCTTTTTATCCTCACAACTAAGGATAGGGCACTATTTCCAAATTCAATTTTCAAATGCTCTTTGGAATACCACACTCCCTTTGAAAAAGAGGAGCTTCTTCTTTTTCAAAAAATCACCTGGTGCTTTGATCAGTCAGACATTGGCTGTTGGACATTCTGCAGAAGATGTGTTTGCTATGAAAGTGGCAGAGTGTTACCATTTTAACTTATGAAACGGCTGTCACCATTGCATGCCACACCTTTCATAATATTTAGTTAAACCCTGAGAGTCCTCCATCTTACAGAGCATCTGCTAGCTTGAAGAGTGTTCCCTTCCCCTAGAATAGGAAATAAGAATGGGAAATAATTATAATATTGACTGCTTTTAATTAGAAAAGACTCTTCTCTGCTGCTTTTGATTTCATTAAGGAAGTCATGAGAGTAAAACCTAAAACTAATTACCTATATGCAAGCAAACTGCATTTTAAAAAAGTTTTCCTTACTGATTTGAGTTGTACTTTTGCCTGTAAACTTCCGCACCTCTCTAATCAACTTGTCTGCACTTTATATTGATTTCTAAAGCGAGGGGCGGTCTGTGATTACTATGCTGGATTATAGCCTTTATTCAATGCCCCCCCCCCCCTTTTGAGAACTTGATGTTGTTGTTCCACAATGGCAACATTGACTGAACAGTGTAATAGCAAGTAATGCATCTTACCTTTCACCCTGAAATGCAGCATTATTTTTACTCAAGCTATACAAAGAAAATATGTGGCCAAACTTACAGTGGTTTATCCACTGATGGTTTTTCCCTTTCTAAACTTCTAAAAAATCAAAGGCAAAGTTCTTCTTCTCTCTGCATGTGGAGAGCAGCATGCAAAAGTATTCACATCAGGGCTGGCCCACCCATGATGCAAAGTGAGGGAACTGCCTTGGGCAGCGGGATTCACAGGGGCAGTAGATCTGGCCTACAAGGATTGCATTGCCTGCTGCAATGGCAGCATGTTACTGGGAGGTTGGACCTGCTACCTCCTCAGCAGCCCACTTGCACCCCATTGTCACCTCCACAGTGGCCTCTTGGTGAATAGGAGACACTGCTGGTCTCCTTCCACCAGAAGGAAATGGTGGGGATTGCCCGGTGGGATATCCTGGGCTCTCCACCCACCCAGCCATTGTGATTCAGAGCAGGCAACTTTCACCCCCATGATGACCTTTGACTCCCAGTTCAACCATCATATAAGGTTGATTTGACCCCCCCTCCCCTTGTTCCCAATGAGGATCTTCACTCACTCCTTCTTCCCTGGTGGCAAGATGCCATTTTGCAGTTCGCCTCAGGTGCCAAAATGTCTTGGACCAGTCCTATGGCACTCTAAATTGTCCCATCTCCCTCCTCTAGGGTATTCATATGTTGGCACATAGCAAGGTTGGATGAGGCCATCCACAAGTGAACCACCTCCTACAGCATTAGAGTTGCCATATTTCAAAGAACAAAAAAGAAGACACATTTGCTGACTTCTACACGACGGGGTGAGCACCCGTTGCTCAGTCCCTGCTCCTGCCAACCTAGCAGTTCGAAAGCACATTAAAGTGCAAGTAGATAAATAGGTACCACTCTGGTGGGAAGGTAAACGGTGTTTCCGTGTGCTGCTCCGTGTGAAGTGGCTTAGTCATGCTAGCCACATGACCCGGGAGCTGTCTGCGGACAAACACTGGCTCCCTCGGCCTATAGAGCAAGATGAGCACACAACCCCAGTCTGTCACGGCTGGACCTAATGGTCAAGGGTCCCCTTACCTTTTAACTATGGATTGCTATGACAACTCTCATTTTACATACCCATGAAAAAGAGGAGATGTCCTGGAAAAAGTGTACATATGGCAACCCTGTCTACATCAGTGTAGCCCTCCTGTGCAGGAGAAACCTTGGCTGGGGCAGGTAGCAACAGTGTTCTGCATTTTTGTTTTCCACAATTGTGCACTGTGATGGCACTGTAAGGGCCTGCACCATGAGAGGGGAGGAAGGCAACCAAACCAGTTAAAAACCAGTTAAACTTCACCATTACCACCCAATGGGTCTCTTCAGCCCCACCCTAGCAATCATCCAGTCCTTTAACCTCCAGAACATTTTTTTTAAAAGACAGTCTCAACAAACTTTCTAAACCAAATGAAGTGATAAGGCAATTAGGCACAGTGTAGGAATAATGTCTAAAACGTATTTAAATCAAAACAAACTCAACTTTTTACTTGAGATGTTTGTAGGGTAACAAGTAGCCATATGGGAGACTGCTAGTGGTTTCCTGTGGGACAAGCAGGAAAGTCTGTTATTTAAATCACCCTGAAAATGCAATTAATTTGGAAATATATTTTATTGAGATATTATTATGCCTAGATCGGTGTGCTTTCCCCAGGCTACATCATTTAAGCACACTGGGAGAATTAACTCTCTCTCCCACCCCCATATTTACCTAGATTAGATTTCCAAATATGCCCTCAGAGTATCTGACCAGTAATTTAAGGCCTGCCTCTACAGATTGTCTGTCTGTATGCAGATCAGGCTGGGCTGAAGGTATCATGCACTATATTCTGTATTGTCCTTTATTAACACCCCTAGGGGTGGATTCCTTTCCTCTTTTCAGAATATTCTAGAAGTACACTCAGACAATTTTAAAATTGAAGAGCTGCTGGCCAATGAAGCTTGTTACCGACATACACGGTAGCTTTGAGAAAGTTGACGCTTTTTGACGAAAACCTTGTTGACTGCCAAGGGGACTGTTAACTTTAAATGACACAGGGAACTTTACATTTTAAGTTTTGATCATTTTCATTTCTGAAAATTTATTTTAACTTTTCATTTTGTTTTTATTTATTAAATTTGTCAACCGCTTGCACAGGGTAACCCAAAGTAATTTACAAAGAAACAGGCAGTAACCCTACATAGATGCATTAAAACCAGGAAGAAAGAGAAATACATTAAAAAATCCCACCCACTTCTAAAAGGCCTCATATAATTAAAGGCCAAAGGCCTAGTTTCGAACGTTTTTGTCTGGTGCCTGAAGGTATATAATGATGGTGCCAGGCAAGCCTCCTGGGTGAATTATTCTCTTTATCTAGCCTTTGTTCAATAATTGGCATTGGCTAGAAAAATTGCTAATGACTGATGTTTGGAGAAGATTGGGCTTTATAAATTGCCGATCTTCATTCAAAATAATCTGTTCGAAAGATACAAAAAAATTATGAAGATACTGTTTAAAAATGTAGAGTTGTGGCCCATGGTTTTGTATTTGAACGTGAACATTTATAAAATGCCTGTGTAGATAATTTTATGATTTTCTTCATACATAAAATGAAGATCTGTAACTTAACGCATATTCTGGTTGATGTATCCTCCTTCAGTGTGGGAATTATATGAATCAGAATGATGAAGTGTTTAGCTTTGGCTTTAGTTTTATATATTATAAATGTAAAAACTTAGTGAACGTGTCGAGGTACCCAAGCCATCCCCAAATAAATCACAATTCACACAGAATTTTTGTTTAAGGTTTTTGGCATAATTTTGGTCACAACTTTATTAAACTACATAAATGTGAGTGGTTGCTTAGGCATTGGTTATGATAATCTGTCCCCGCCCAGGGACAGAACTGACTTCCTGAATTCCAGCGAAAACCAGTAAGGAAAAACAATATTTGGGGGGGGGGGGAATAGAGCTGGGCATCAGACCTTCACCTCTCCCCAAATGCTCCCAGGGGCTTGCGTAGCCCAAGCCCCACACCAGGGATTCGGACGAAAGCATGGCAAGCCCCTGGATTCCTTTAACGGAATTCCCTTGCAGCAGCAGCATTGGAGGGGCAGGCACTGCCAACCACATCCCCTCCACCAACCAAAAATTAACCAATGCCTAATCACAACCTTACAAGTTGTGACGATTTGCTACGCAGTAGGCAAAAACCAAATGACACCAGCCAATCAGACAAAATTCTTACCAGGCCCCTGCCCCAAAAGCAGATGACCCCATGACAGGCATAGCAAGGTCAAATGCAAGAGCCCTAAATTAGGGCGGGTAGGCGGGTGATCCAGTGCCCGCAGCAAAATAGAACGCTCAATGCTGCGTGCTCAGTATATAAAACCCTTGATCCATCCCACAAATTGGCAACATGAAAATTTCCCCAGTAACCCAAACAGCCCAATCACTGCCAATGGCCATCTAAACGATCCTGCCCAGCAACAGAGGGGTGGCCTGTCAGACCCCACTGCAACACGTGCTCTCCATGAAGGAGAACATGCTTAATGAGAAAAATGCTTCATAGGTCTTTTGGTGACTTAAGTATTTAAAATAATAATCCAAAGTGAATTTCAAGGCTCCTTAAATGAATGTATGGATGACCAATTTATTTATCTTCTGGGGGGCGGGGAGATACCGAACCAAAAATTATTCAAAGTCAGTTTTTGTCCTATTGATATAGAATTTATTGTCATTCAGAATGTTTGTGAAAGAATTCTGGAACAGCATGACTTAAATGTGTACTTCTTGTACAAACGTGTTGGAACAGAAATCAACTTTGAGAAGATTCTCTCCCCCCCCCCGCCCCCGTTCTTTGAAAATATAATTTATAATGAATTTTTAAAGATATAAAATGAACTAAATTTCCCTAAGGATACAGCACAGACATATTGTGAAAAGACAAGAGTACAATTATTATTCAGCAAGAGATAGGATCATTATTCTTTGAAACAGGCCCAGTGTCATGGTCAGGCAAATGCTAGGGTCCCAGAGGCTGCCCCACTGCTGACTCTAGCATCCCTGTAACTTTTACATTTTTAAAAATAGGACCTGGGGCTGATAGAAGTGCCTCTGCCATCTTCATTTCTGCCTTACACTCCTGGGCCTCACCCTCAATGCGGCAGGCCTAAATATCTCTAAATAATGGCTGAACTGCTCAATAATTAGCATGTCAAAGCACTACATTATATCAGCACTGCAAGGGAGATGGCAGAACATACAAACTGAGCATCACAGTTCCCAGGCCAGCCCACACATGAGGCAAGGTGAGGTGGCTGCCTCAGGTGGCAGGAGCCACCAGGTCAGCAGATCCTGATGTCAATCTTTCTTCCCTTCTTGTTCATGATGAAGATATTTCCTCTAGTGGTGGGGGAGGAACCATTTTGGAGTCCACCTCAGGTGCCAAAATGCATTGGGCAGCCTCCCTAACAACCATAGAAATCTACTTCTTAATAAAGGTGATCTTTCCCAGGCAACAAAATATAAATGCCAAATCTCAAAAATGTTGATGTTACAACAACAGTGTGCCATAATGATAGAGTCACGAATATATTTATTTAGAATTTACTGAGAATGTCAGTCTTGTCTGTATACCTGCTTTTCGTTTGTATAGTCCAGACCCCTATGGGTGGTGGTTTGTGCTATGACACACTTCTGTTGTTTGATTACAGTCTGTTACATTAATACATTTTCTACAGAGATAAATAGAGAGCAATAAGGAAAGAAGTATTGCTATTTATGACACCTAAAAACAGAAAGAAGCCTGGTATAAAATTACATAGCTGTCAGCGCCTTTTATATCATGCCTTCATTTATATATTTATTATAGTTGTGTCGTCTGTGCTGAAAAAAAAATTGCTTATGATAATGGGTTTTGTTCAAACATTTAAAAAATAATATTGTTTGTACATGAAATTGCTATTTTGGCCGTACAACTATTATTCAGTTAATAAACAATCATCTGTTGCTGTCAAGGCGGGGAATTTTCTTCTACCAGCCCTCAAAACTGACATTTTAAATCAAAACAGACTTCATTATTTTAGATTGCACTTACAGAAGTGTCGTGAAAATTGTCTGTCAGGTTAAGTGCAGTGTAACTTTTTTTTTAAAAAAAAGAAGTATTGGAAATGAACTTGAATTGCACAAAGAAGCTTTCTTGGACATATTTTATTTACATAGTGTGTTTATAGCATTTAAGGGGTTTGAGTTTTAATCAATAGATGAGCTGTGCCCACTGACCCCTCAACTAAAACTTCAGTTGAATCACCATCTTCAGTTTGATCAATTAAATTGAAATAAATATGTGAATTACCAAAACTTCAATAGCACCTTTCAGTCACTATCACTGACAGTTTAATCAACAGAAGGTACCACTTTTAGAAGCAAAGGCTATCTTTAATATATCCTGTCTTATTCACTGTTAAGTGAAACACAAAGACCAAAATAGTCTCAAGAAATAAACAAGTTTGCCCTTTACTCAGAGCCCTAATCAATTCAAATTGCCTCTATTAATTACTCAATTTAAAGCTTTAAGGAATTAATCTATCATTCAATCAATTAAATCTTCCTGTCATGCTAATGACACAGGCAGAAATTGTATATAGTGACCCATTAGACTTGCCAGAGGCAAAATAATTTCAGTTCCAGTATCACTGGCTAGACCTGTAGCATTAAGGGAGCTAAGAAACAGACTGATGATTCTCTGCAGACATAGGCTATTTCCCCGCCCCCTTTTATATTGCCTTTTATCTTTCAAATTGCAACCGTGATCTCCATTCCAAATTAAGTCTATTTTTGCAGGAAACATAGCTTGGGAAAGGCCATTCTTGGGCATTTTAAAAGCTTGAAGCCACTCCTTTCATTATTTCAGGTTCATCGTTTCTTGCCACTCTTGGGAGATTAGGACTGGTGCAAAAAGACGTGGCTTTTCACACCCCCTCTATGTTCCTGTCTTAGTTTCATTATCTTTCTTGGGCTCATGACTTTGAGACTGGGGTGCAGCTTGAGAACTAAATAACTCTCTCTATCCATATCTGTCTATTGCAGCTACACTTGCTCTGAAGCCCCAAAATATAGTGTGCAAATATAAAATGTTTCTCACAGGCTTTCACAGTCAATAATTCACGAGGCATCGGTCCTTTGAGGCAAGGCAATAACTTTCCTGTTTGCACCATCTTCTCACTTTCATCCATGTAGAAATCAATGTCTGAATGGTGGGCCAGAGTCATGCCTGCTGCTGGTCCTGCCCTTGACTTCCATGTACTCAAGGTCCCTATGTTGGAATAAGCCCACATACATGGATATATGACAATTCCTATATGTGTGCTCCATTCTTTCTATATATGTAGCACATGGATGCATGTGCTCAGGAGTATTTGCATACTACCTGCGTGCACAGGTAGTATGCAAAGTTTGCAAAGATTGAGGGTGAGCTAATTGGTGGACTTCGCAATCCCTTTGTAGGGGAAGGGCCATAGCTTAGTAAAACCTCAGCGCCTAGGGCTTGCCGATCGCATGGTCGGCGGTTTGAATCCCCGCGGCGGGGTGAGCGCCCGTCTTTCGGTCCCAGCTCCTGCCCACCTAGCAGTTCGAAAGCACCCTTAAGTGCAAGTAGATAAATAGGTACCGCTTTATAGCGGGAAGGTAAACGGCATTTCCGTGTGCTGCTCTGGTGCCGGCTCGCCAGAGCAGCGATGTCATGCTGGCCACATGACCCGGAAGTGTCTGCGGACAGCGCTGGCCCCCGGCCTCTTAAGTGAGATGGGCGCACAACCCTAGAGTCGGACACGACTGGCCCGTACGGGCAGGGGTACCTTTACCTTTACCTTTTTACCATAGCTTAGTGGTACAGCGTATGCTTTGCATTATTATTATTATTATTATTGTTATTATTTATTCATTCATTCATTTATACCCCGCCCATCTGGCTGGGTTTCTGGGCGGCTTCCAACAGAATATTAAAATACAAAAACCTATTAAACATTAAAAGCTTCCCTAAACAAGGGTGCCTTCAGATGTCTTCTAAAAGTCTGGTACAGTGGTACCTCTGGTTACATACGCTTCAGGTTACAGACTCCGCTAACCCAGAAATAGTGCTTCAGGTTAAGAACTTTGCTTCAGGATAAGAACAGAAATCGGGCTCCAGCGGCGCGGTGGCAGCAGGAAGCTCCATTAGCTAAAGTGGTGCTTCAAGTTAAGAACAGTTCCAGGTTAATAACGGACCTCCGGAACGAATTAAGTACTTAACCCGAGGTACCACTGTAGTTGTTTTTCTCTTTGACATCTGGTGGGAGGGTGTTCTGCAGGGCTCCCTGGTTCTGCATAAGGTCACTGGGTCAATCCTCGGCATCTCCAGGGACAACAGGGACAGACTCCTGTCTGAAACCCTGGAGAGTTGCTGCCAGTCAGTGTAGACAGTAATCTGACTCAGCATATGGCAGCTTCATGTAATCCTATGATTTATGGAGTAACACTACAGCAGTCATATAATTTGCAGCCTAGGACAGAAACAATGAATTTCTTGTAATTTCATTGTAATATTATTTGCAGACAAAACCCCTATGCAAGCATTGTCCAAATTCAGAAATACAGCACAGTCATTGTGAAGAAACAATATGAGCTTGCTAGCTGCATCCTCATTGCTCTCCATGATTTCAAGAGCAACATTCTGAAGCAGTGGGATTCTGGTACTCATAGAAGCTCCTTATATGATGCAGAACCTTGGGAAATCAGGTTCTACATTGTGTGGGAATCCTCCATTGAGTAAAAGCAATCTTCACATTTCAGTCACTCACCCTTCAACTCAAAGCTTGCTTGCTCACACCAAATCTCCCTCCTCCTCCTTTGTATTATTGCAATTTATTACCTGCTCTTCACCGTAAGGTTCTAGGGTGGGCTACAACCATTAAAACACAACATTAGATAGTTTAAAACAACTTAGAATAACCAAAAATAAGATGAGCCCTAAAAATATACCACAGAAGTGTCAACAGCCAGGATAAAGAGTTACATCTTCAGCATTTGTCGAAAAAGATTGCTGGACTAGAGAAGTCTTTGGCCTGATGCTGCAGCAAGACATGTCTTCTGTTTTATGTCAGATTATCTTCCTCATACCATGCCATGTTATACCTGGATATCTAAGATTATTTTAGGCATACTTTTACAATAGTTTTTCTTTATTTTATCTGTATTTTATTGAGCATCGTATATCCCACTTGAGACAGGTGCTTTTGATTAAGAAGTCTATATTTTCTTCCAAATAAATAAATTTCAAAATATCAGTCTAAAATTATTCTCAGAGATCTTGATCTGCAGAATTACTTCTGAAGGCTTTTTAGTGTGAGACCCTTCACTGCACATTTAAATAAGTATCATACCACATTAAACAGCCATCGCATCCCCCAAAGAATCCTGGGAACTGTAGTTTGTTAAGTGTGCTGAGGGTTGTTAGGAGCCCCCTGTGCCCCTCACAAAACTCCAGTTCTCAGAGCAGTTCAACAGTCAATCCCTCTTCCCGCGGAACTCTGGAAATTGTAACTGTGTGAGAGGAATAGGGGTCTCCTTACAATTTACCATTTACTAACTACACTTCCCATAATTATTTGGGACTATTAAAATTGTATGATGTTGCTTTAAATGTATATTGCAGATGGGGGCTCAGTTCAGCCATAATTTGAATTTAAGCCTGCCTTTTAATCTACAAAATATGGCATACGTAATTTCTGAGACCTTTGATAACTCAGTCTTCTAATTTGTTTAATAAATTTATGGAATATGATTAGATCCAACATCCAAGAAATTAATTGAGCTAAAATTACTTGGATCTTCTCACCTCCTTTTTCATATAGGGGAAATAATGCAAATTATCCACATATAACAGTGGTATGTCAGAGACTTCTTCCAGTGAGAAGTGAAAGGTGGGGTGTGATGATGTCGATGGTAGCTATTTTTATATTTGTCCCTGATGCAGCTGCTCAACAACAACAGGGAAATCAAAGTTACAGGCTGTCAAGGGTTTCTCTTTTCCCTCTGGCCCTTGGTTAGAGACAGCAGTTGTATTGCTCCTTCTGTCTTGGTGTACTGCCCTCTGGATCCTCAGTGAGACTTTGCCACAGGAAATACTATGCAACAGCCTTTTAAGTCAGTAAGATAGATTTTATATTGCAAATTGCCCTGTGATCCTTGGATGAAGGGTGGTATAGAATTTTAATAAATAATACTTACAATAGTGTGGTCCTATGCATGCCTGCTGAAAAGTAAGTACCATAGAGTTCAACCAGGCTTACTCTCAAACAAGTGCATAGGATTTAATACATTGATTTATGTTCTGTTAATCAATTAAACTACCTTTAGGACCATCTCTCACCATATGAACCCAACTAGACCCTGCCATCGTAAATGGAGGCCCATTTTCATATGTTCCCACTGTGGGTGGTCATGAGGGTGGCAACATGAGAACAGGCTTTTTCAGTGGTGGCTCCCTGCTTGTGGAATGCCCTCCCCAGGGAGACTCGCCTGGCACCATCGTTATATATCTTGAGATTCCCGGCCAATACAGTACTTTTTGGTTAGCCCTTGGGCATTTTTGCATGGGTGGCGTGTTTTAATTTGCATGGGTGGCCTGTTTAAATAGAATTGTCTTTTAGATTTTTTTATGCTGGTGTGTGTGTGTGTGTGTGTGTGTGTGTGTGTGTTTGCTTAAAATATTGTAAATTGCTTTGGGTTGGCAAAAAAAAGCAAATAATAAAATTTAATTATTATTGAAGTACTTCATTTTATCTGTCCTGAATCTTTCAACATTCAGCTTGATTTGATTCTAGTTTTATGAAAGTGGGAGGAAAAACTTTTCTGTATCCCGACCATGCATAATTTTAAAAGATTCTGTCATTTAACCTTTTACTCGCCTTTTTTTTTTCTAATCTAGAAAGTCCCATGCATTGCAACCATTCTTCATGGGGCAGTCACTCCACCCCCTTGATCATCTTGGTTGCCCTTTTATGAACCTTTTCCAACTCTACAATATACTTTTTGAGTTGAAGTGTCCAAAACTACACACAGTATTCCAAATGCAGTCACACCTTAGATTTGTATAACAGAATTATGATATCAGTTTTATTTTCAGTTCCTCACCCCCCTAATGATCACTGAAATAGAATTTGCCTTTTTCACAACTACCACACATCTTCATTGAACTATCTACTATGGCCTCAAGGTCTCATTCCTGGCTCATCACCTCTAGTTCAGACCCCCTAAGTGTATATGTGAGATTAAAATATAGTTTTTGTCTCAACATGCACCAGTTTACATTTGTTTACATTGAACTGCATTTCCCATTTTACCACCCATTCACTCAGTTTGGAAACATCCTTTCTGGAGCTCTTCACAACCTATTTTATTTTAACGTCCATGAACAATTTAGCATTGCCAACACTCTTGGCTACCTCACTACTCATTCCTAATGAGATCGTTTGTGAATAAGTTAAAAAAAACACCTCCCAATACTACTACTAATAATAATAACGAAAAAACCAAAACCTAGGTAGGTGCAAGAAAAAAAGAGACTTCTTTTCATCTCTGGAACACAGCTAAATGCTAGGACCATAAGAACAATAATTCACATCATGGAAGATAATGATGTTTGCACTCCCTGGTATGACAATCGGAACAGCCAGTTTCCTGATAACCAAATTGCCTTGTACTCATCCTACAGATTCAAGAATGTGGAAGCCCATATTATCATGCATTTATTTTCTGAGTGACGGAATAAAGAGGATTTGGCTGGTAGCTTTAGTTTTGAGTTATTATTTTCTAGGCTCAGACCTATTTAGGGATTCCGAAGAGAAATCCAGAGTTGCACTGGGACCCAGGGATCTTTACAAGCTCACCTTCTCAACCCTTCTGAAAATAACCTCCTAGTGGATTCAAAACTGTCAGGCAATAAAGCTTTTATCCTTTGGATTTATTATTGCTTCAAAGTAATCCCTCCCGAACCTTCCCTATGTGTTTCCTAGGTCCAATGAGCTGGGTGCTATATTAGAAGTGTGGTCCAAAGGATTGTGGAATTATATATGGTATATTGTGCAATTGTGTATGTGTGTATGTTTGAGAATCTCTTTCCCAATGTAATGAGCCCTGATCTCGTAACTGGCTTGGGGCTGCAGTGGCAATTGCTGTCAGGTGAGGAACAGGAGGAGGAGGACACTCCTTGCAGGGTGAGGCCTGAGAGGGAGGGTAAGGCTGGAGGAAGGGGATATATCTCACTGGCTCCCGATTGTGCCCCATCCATGTTTCAGGGGGATTCATTAGCAGTGGGGGGTTTCAACCTGCCAGGAGGGGAGACGGGATAGCAAAAGGTAGAGCCAGAAGGGCCAACCTCCATCCTGTCACCAAGGAACGAGCACCACCTCCACTACTGGGAACTGACCCATACTGCATTCCTTTTTGCAGTAATGTCTGCTTCCAAGCACACCTGTCTCAAATGGAGGGTCTCACAAGTGAGCATGACATGCCTCTCTTTTGACAGCAGGTGGAAGACATCTTTGTAGGTCAAGACATCTTTGTAGCTTTTGTCTGGTCTCAGACCCCCTGGTTGTTGTTCTCTAGTTGACCCTTTGGTGTTCTGAACCTGTAGCCTGACTATTGCAGGCCTTAAATAAAACTTCATTGCTCCCCTGTAAGAGCATCCGTGGTTCGGGAACAAAGACACCCACCCCATTGAACAAACTTGGCCTCACGTTCAGGAAAATGCAGATGTGAATATTAATCTTTCATTGTTATTACTTTCTTAAATTAACTGGGTCTGCTACTTTCTGTTTTCAAAGAACTCTGCGTACTGGATTGTGGCAGTCATGGTATTTGTGCAAGAGGAACCTGCCAGTGTGAAGAAGGCTGGGTAGGCCCGACATGCGAGGAGCGCACATGTACTTCTCACTGCACTGAGCATGGGCAGTGCAAAGATGGAAAGTGTGAATGCAGCCCTGGATGGGAAGGGGACCATTGCACCATTGGTGAGTTGGGTGCGTACCATTGAGGTTTTTTCTACAATCAAGCAGTATATTTTTTTATTAAATAAATAAATAGGTTACGGTAATTATGTGCACGCTTAAACTGTCTCACCTTGTATGACACACTATGTTGGGCTGCGGGAAATTGTGCTGTGCACACTGACTTTGGAAATCTCTCCCCAAGATTCATCGACAGCAATGCTGTTGTTGGTCTTCTGTCACCTAGTCAACTCCCTGGCTTTTTGATGTCTTGCTCAGCCTACTCTTGGGTGTTAGGTTGCCTTTGTTCGTACTGCTTGCTTTTTTATTTTTAAATTGTATCTGGTTTCTATCTATATTTTTATTGCTGGAAACTGCTTTTGGACTTTTGGTATACACACACACACACACACACACACACACACATATTCCAGTTCAGGTTGGGATTAAACAGACAACTGGATAATTCAGAATAACATTTGACAGGTAGCAATAAGACAACACACATCCCTGCAAACATGGTACCTTTAGCTCATACTGGTTTTAGTTTATTTTTTATTATGATATTTATGTCTGTATGCATGCATTTCAAGGTGGTGTACAGTTGTATAATAAAATATTCTATGAACATATACAAAACCAATCAAAATAAAGTTCAGTAGCTTATACTGAATGTACACAATGATAGATTGTGCGCTGCATGCTGATAGTGTCACTAGTCGAAACATTTTAGAACTGGTGAAAGAAAATGTCTGAAAATTGTGACATTGGAAGCAAATGAAAGACCAGATGAAGTTGACTACTGAGCCATGACTGAACAGAGCCTTGTTACGCTACAAGTAGGTCTAGGTTGTGCCTGGCACAAAGAGGATGAAACATCATAGCCAGGAGCAATAAAGGCAACATATTTGTTGAAATTAAACATTGGAAGAGTTTTTCTGCTCCACAGAAGAGACCAGGAAAGATAATTGCAGAGCTGTAACCTAGTCCAGTTGCTGGTAATCCACCTCACAGGGAGATGGTGTTAGGAAGAAGCAAAAGTCCCTCAAGCAATGTCCTACTAAATCAATTCCTCTTGGAAATACATGTTATTTGCCTCTCCCACCCCTTATATATTCCCCTTGGGGAGGGAAACTCCCTTGCAGATCCAGCAGCTCTGCAGTGACTCCAGCAGCTGCATTATAGATGAAATGCTGCCTGAAGATAGAATGAGCTACTTTTCCCTTTTAGGAGAGTGTCAGAATACAAGGTATGGTAGTATTTCCTTCCCCAGTACAATCCAGGGGAGGTGCCCAAATTAAACATTACTAGAACTCAGCTCTAGCACCAGGTCAACTATGGGAGAATTTGGGGGAGGAGCCTGTGGAATCTCTTTCCTTGAAAGTCAGTAAGTCAAACTTGTTAGGTGTCTAGAAGAAGTTTAGACTGAGCTTCATTGTGTAGAAGAGGGTTTTGGCCAGATGAAGCTTATTATGGGAAGTAGGCCAGGTGCCTTTTTTCATACCAGACAGCCCAGTTTTCCCAGCACTGTCTGAGCTGTTGTACTCTTGCATTGTTTGTCCAGAAGTGTAAATTGTGTGGTGGGTGGTAGACTTCCTTTTTCATAACAAATCAGCAAGCTCACAGGTCATCACTGCTGTGCACCGTGAATTGAATCATCAAATGCCCCTGGGAAAGAAAAGGAAACATCTCTCTCAGTGGGTTCATACTGCCCTGGCCCCTTACAACTTCCCTGAAGGGAACAGAACAGGACATCATTATAAACCACTTTCCAAGGACATTTCAGGAATCAATATATGACTTGTGGCAGTGACAACTCTAACTTGCTGTCCTACCAATTAATGAAGTAAAGCCACCTCATCTCCTAGTAAGAACCCTGACCCAGATTGAATTAGAATTAATTTTCTACAGTTGCCTAGTTTAGGTCAGTCATTTTGCCTTTTCTATAGATTTTTAGGGTTTTGAGTTTATGAGATATTGTTGAGTTTTATGATGCATGAAGAATTTTAAGCATTGGTAGCTGCCACAGAAGATGGAATTGGGATTCTAGATGACCTTAACAGATTGGAGATCTGGGCCAAAACTATAATAAAATGAATTTTGATAGGGACACATGCAAGGTAGGAATGCACTTCGGCAGGAAGAACCAACCCCACAAATATAAGATGGGGGGGCACCTAGCTTGCCAGTAGTACAAGTGAAAAGGTTAACGTAAGTCAACAGCATGATGCAAGCAGCAAAAACAAAAACAAAAAAAGCTAATACTATTTAGGCTGCATAAACAGAAGTATAGTGTGCAGATTAATGGCAGTAATAGTACCACTCTATTCTGCCTTGGTCAGACCACACATGGAATACTGTGTCCAGTTCTGGGCACTACAATTTAAGAGGGATATTGACAAGTGGGGATGTGTGCCGATGAGATCGACCAAGATGATAAGAGTCTGGAAACCAAGCCTTATGAGGAATGGTTGAGGGAATTGGGTATGTTTAGAAAAGATATGATAGACAGAGAGGAGATATGACAGACATCTTCAAATATCTAAAAAGCTGTCACATGGAAGAAGGATCAAGCTTGTTTTCTCCTGCTTCAGAGAGTAGGACCAGAACCAGTGGCTTCAAGTTACAAGAAATGACATTCCGACTAAACATCAGGAAGAACCTTTGGATGGTAAGAGCTGTTTGAAGTAGACTCCCTTGGAAGGTGGCGGATTCTCCATCATTGGAAGTTTTTAAGTCAAGGTTGGATGGCCATAGGCCGTGGATGCTTTAGTTGAGATTCCTGCACTGCAGAAGGACTAGATGCCTCTTGGAGTCCTTTCCAACTACAATTCTATGATTCTATGCCTTGAATATATTTCTTGGAAGGAAATATGCATATTATTTATTTAATTCATTAGGAGGGGTGATGACCGGTGAATGGGGTGTAATTCATTTAAGTGGTATTGATTTTGATGCAAGATCTGGGTGAGAAGTGGACCTGCTGATTTGTGGATGAATTACCAATTCATTGAATAGTTTATTTATTAGCAGTACAGGAAGCCTGCAGCTTATGCGGGGGTTATGTTCCAGGGATTGTGCCTAAAGCCAAAATCACATATAGTCAGACACATTGGGTTAAATGATGAGTAGGATTCTCAAAGTTATTTCTCCCAGAACCTTGCCCTCTTTTTTTATTTCTGCCAGACGCATAAAACTAAATCCGCACAAATTAAATGCATGTAAATTGTGGGCTTACTGTATTTTGAGTGGGGAATTAATTAGCTTTCCTCCTGTGAAATTTAATTATTTCTAAATTTGTATCTACAAAGAGATCAGTCTATGCAATTCAGATAAATCAATATATGCAAATTTATGCAAATTGGGGTACATTTTTTTCTTTTAGAAAATTACATTTTCAGTGGCACATAGCCCCTTTTTTAATGATACGAAGCCAAGGGACATAGTGTCTATGGAAACCAGGGTGCCCAGCACTACATCTTGTGGTGCCCACAAATGTTTCAGTAAGTCTTTGTTGAAAAAACACTGCTCCTTGCTAAATTTGGGCTTTCCCTATTCTTCCTTAAACATTCCCACATTTTGTTGGCTGCTAAGGTTGGAGTCCCCCCCCCCCCTTCCATTCTGGACTTGCTCTTGAGAGCAAGTGCTTCGGTGGCTGATGCTGGCACTTGTCTCTTTTTCTACTCTTCTCAAAGTGGCAGCCATTTTGTGACGGGCACCCATGGTACTCTCTCCAAATTCCAAATGCGTCCACTGACTGAAAAACATTGGAGACTCCATTGCTCAGTGACGACCCTAATTAATAGGGCTGGAAAAGTTTTCCCTTCTACAATTTTCCCTTCTACAAAACTACTACTACTACTACTACTACTACTACTACTAATAATAATAATAATAACAAATTTTATTTATATCCTGCCCTCCCCAGCCAAAGCCGGGCTCAGGACGGCTAACAACAATCAAATAATCAAACAATCAAATAATCCAACATTCTAAAAACATTCCATTATAAAAATTAATTGAAATCAAATTAATGGCAACCGTTAAGCAAAATTCTTTGCAGGTTGCCAGAGGAGGGAGTCAGGCTGGGCCCTGACCAAAGGCCTGGTGGAACAACTCTGTCTTGCAGGCCCTGCAGAAAGATGTCAGGTCTCGCAGGGCCCTAGTCTCTTGTGACAGAGCGTTCCACCAGATTGGAGCCACAGCCGAGAAAGCCCTGGCTCTAGTTGAGGCCAGCCTAACCTCTCTGTGGCCTGGGACCTTCAGGATGTTTTTATTTGCAGACCGTAGGTTTCTCTGTGGGGCATACCAGGAGAAGCGGTCCCGTAGGTACGAGGGTCCTAGGCCGTATAGGGCTTTAAACACAAGAACACTATTCTATTTTGTTTCTGCTCGCCCTAATTGAGTTCCTTTTCACGGATTCTGTGTGAAATAATACTGACATAACCATTAGAAAACATACATCCCATTTCAGTTTCATTTAATAGAAGCTCTGTGAGACCAAAACCATCAGACAGTTTAAATAATTCCTATATTCTGTCCCTTCACTTTACAGGATTTAAATATTGTGCTGGTTATTAAAGACGTCCCTTTCTTTCCTTCCCCTCTACCCCAAGGCTAATTTCTAATGATATTCCTAATAAGAATCTAGAACTCACAGCTCTGTTCAGAAGTCATTGCTCAGCTGTGGAAATGTAACTGTTCAATTTTAATGAAAAATGATACATTTTCTCCAAGTCATTTAATAGTGTAGCCTTGGCAAAATGTCATCTAGATGTTCCCAAAGTTGTTGTTGTTGTTTTAAATCCATAAAGGTTTTAATTGCATGCAGGAGACTTGGGTGCCTGCATTTATAGAAACAGGTTGGCCAGATACCAGCTCTTTTTAAATACACTGGTTTCTTCTTAATTCACTTGCAGGCATATTTTCTGTTTGATTACTGAATTTCCTTTGAACACCAGCAAAAACCAAAACCCTAAACGTCTCTTTCTTGTGCTCTTGGTTACATTTTAAATAAAAATCCAGTTATAATTAATCCAGGCATCTGGTTGGCAACAGCAGGATGCTGGACTAAAAGGACTTCTTTCTGGTATGAGCTCTTTTTATGTTCGCATGCAGGGGTGCCAACTTGAATAAAATATTGGGGTGGGTGGGTAGGTAAGCCCCACCCAGTGGCGTAGCGTGGGTTGTCAGCACCCGGGGCAAGGCAAGTAATTTGCTCCCCCTAACCCGGTGGGGGCAGAGAGCTGCAAGTGCGAGTGCCCCCCCCCCGATGTTGCGCCCGGTGCGCCCGGCCCCCACTGCACCCCCCACGCTACGCACTGACCCCACCCCACATAAACTGATCATAAGCTGTGGCACATGCACACTATTTAAATGGGAATGCCCATCAGTTTTGGGGGGACCAGCCCCTCAAATATTTTATGGGGGGCAAAGGGACCTCAGCCCCTAGGAGCTGGCTGCTGTGTTCACATGCATTGATTAAATAATTTATTTCATCATTCATTTATGCAGTGTACAGACTGTGTAACTGAAAAATCTTAAACGCCTTGCAAGAAAAATCTCTAAGCACTTTGCAGGAAAGAATGCAACTATAAAAACACAAAGCTAAAATTTAAAGAAATGAAAAAAAAATGCAAAGTGCAGCAAAATATTAAATCAAAGCACCGAGCAGTTGCTGGAGGTGGGGGGGACTTTTCAACAACCAGAGAAAGCCTGACTGATGAGGGAGAGAAGGATCTCACTTCTCTGGATTGAATGCAGAACAGAGATAAGGAGATGCCTGTAGGAATTGGATGCCAGTAGATATGGGAACTTCATGGATCGAGCAAGGAGGCATGATCCCGCTCCACCTTCATGCGCTCAGTTTTCATGAGTAGAATGTGGAGACATTGTGTTGGGGGCCTTGAGAGGCTACCTTATACCAGACGTAGCTAATTACATGTAAACTTATATGTGTACGTTACATGCAGAATATGTATAAAAGAGGCCAACTCCATGCTGTACTATATTTCCACGGCACAATTTTAGAAACGAATTAAAACATACATATCATTATACAATTATATACATGTTTGCATGTACATGTTTGAAATGCTAGTTTAGGAAACTCGGAATGTATAAGCATATAGCATGTTTGTAAAATCATTTGTACAATAATGCATATATTGATGCCTATACTATACTTGAATTTTGTATATATATATTAAGCAAAAGGGTACTGCTTCTTGCAGAGATTAAGAAGCAAGACAGGGATTAGAAAAATTCATGTGGTTAAGATCGACATCAGGATTTGCAGATAATTCCATCCCGCATTTTATTACAACTTGCATCCACTGTGTCTTTGATGCTTCCAAACATCCACAAAAAAAACTAACTGACATTCATACTTAAGGGGTTGGAGGCATCAACCTTATTTAACTCCAGCATGTCACCAAGCCCATGCTGCAGCTCAGTACTGATTCCAAGTAGATGGGACTGCACACGTAGTGGCCAGCTGCTATGCCACATATATAGTTGGATCAAAGCCATCATATTTTGCTATTCAGTTCATTAGAACAGTCCATGTTGCAAAAGACGATGAAACACTCCTGGATAGAGAACAATAACTATTAAAAATAACTGCAGTGTATTTATTTCACACGATGTTACCGCTAGAAACTTTTTTTTAATGGTCATTGAGATAACAAGATGAGATTAATGATATCTTCCATTCACAAAGGTAGCAAAACGACCTATTTTCAGTAAGTGGAGGCACTTCATCTTAATCAACAGATGGCAAATTAATACTGAAAGGTTTATGTATTTTCATTTAGGTACACAAATGCTGGTTCTGTTTTCTTCTATGTTATGCTCATGACTTGTTGGAGGGAAGCTGTTAAGGAGCGAGCTTGGGGGGAAAAAGGAGAAAATGCAAACCATTTGACGGAAACATATGTTTGTAGTCCGCCTCCTTCTTTTGCCTGGGTCTCCCTGTGACTCAAGTCTGCAAAGCCTGAGGTATAGCTCTGTTGAAGGGGCAAGGTTTAGGATAGTTAAAAGGATGTGATTCAAAAAATGTCAATGGCTCCATTCCCCACTCATTTCTTTTTATTTATAAGCTTACTCCCCCCCCCTCACCATATAAGGTCCCAGGGTGACTTACAGCAAAGGAGTATAAAGTTATAAAACATAAAACTGTTAACAATAATAAAAATAAGTCAGTCATTCCAAATGGAACACAGCAGTATAGAGCCAATAAAAGGTGGGTACCACAAAACAAAAGATCTTAATTGACAAAGGCCAGGATAAAGAAGTAAATTCAGTTTACGGCAAGTGCTGTACAATGAAGGTGAAACAGGCACATCAGTGGAGAAGGACTTCTACAGCTTAAGGGCTGCCTCTATGGATGTTGGTGACTTCTAACAAAACAGAAACGGTGGCAGAAATTGCTGCAGTTCACATGTTTGTCTGTGGTCAGGAACAGAAATCAGTTAAGTGAATGCAATTTGCATTTGTTCATATCATTGTTTTACAGTGTGTTGTGAATGTCTTTTTTCCACATTGCTTTGACGTTTACACTGAAATGAATGTAAGTTGCATAAATAGTTAAATAGTGCAAGACAAATGACAGTATTTGTTGGAAAGTGAACCGTAGCAGAATAGAAACAGTGTTGATGGTGACAAGTGAACATTGGAATGGAAATCACTGTCTTCTTGCATCCCCAGCTGTCAGAGAGAAAGTTACCGTATTTTTTGCTCTATAAGACTCACTTTCCCCTTCTAAAAAGTAAGGGGAAATGTGTGTGCGTCTTATGGAGCGAATGCAGGCTGCACAGCTATCCCAGAAGTCAGAACAGCAAGAGGGATTGCTGCTTTCACTGCGCAGCGATCCCTCTTTCTGTTCTGGCTCCTGAGATTCAGAAACTAGGTGCGTCTTGTGGTCTGGTGCGTCTTATAGAGCGAAAAATACGGTATCTCTTGAAGGACATTCCCACACACTTATGTGGGTGACCTAAGTACCAAGAAAGCCCCTTCTGCAGATCTTAGTATTCAAGAAGCTTGGTAGGGATGAAGACAGCCTTTTTGATATTTGCCTTCCCCACACCCAGTCCATTGCTAGTCTCTAATTTCATAGTTTCATAGTCTTCTGGCAGGAGTCTTGTGGTGGACCTATTGATTCCTATTTGACAGAGTTCTTCTTTAGCCAGTTGTTTGAATTTCTACAGCTACAGATAATTCTGTCTGCCTTGCTAAGGGATGTTAGGAGTGCAGTATGAATGCTGAGAACTTGGTGTGCCCCCGCCCGCCCTCAGACACAGCTGCTGGCTCAGAGCTTATTGCCAATACTCAGGCTCACCAATCAATAGAACATAATTAAGCAGCTTCAGAATGCTGCAGGCAAGCTCTGTTGAACACATCTGCTGGCTGAAACTCAAGCTGTGATGAGCATGTCATAGAAAGAGAGTGAATCCAAACCATTTATGGGTATTAAGGCTGCAGTCTTAAAACACGCTCACACCTCATTGAACATAGTGGGACTTACTTCAGTGTAAACACACAAAGGACTGGACTGCAAGGTTGCAGTTCTTTTGGCATACTTAAAAGCAGGGACAGAGAAGCTTTTTCAGCCTAAGGGCTGCATATGTGCTGGGATAACTCAGCAGAGCAGGAGACTCCTAATCTGAGGGACTTGGTTTTGAACCAAACATTGAGCAAAATATTCATACGTTGCATGGGTTGGGACAGTGCTTTTTTCAGGAGGTACTCAGGGGTATGCAGTACCAGAACCTTGTTGTTGTTAAAAAGTGTGGCACTTACTGTAACAACTTTATGGAGAGTACCAGACCTATTTTTCTAGAAAAAAAGCATTGGGTTGGGACTTGATGACTCTTGTGGTCCCTTCCAACTCTACAGTTCTATGATTCCTTTCTGCCAATGGTGGGTAGAGCCAGAGACAAAAGAGACAGAGCAACAAATGCAAATTTTAGTTTTGTACAGTATGCTAGTTTCTGAACATCCCCTCCTCTCTTCTACCCAGACAAGCAAAAGGCATTATCAAGGTTCACTGACATATTAATAAAGCAACATGCTATAGGAGTCTGTGCAGCATGATGTGTGTGTGTGTGTGGAGAGAGAAAGAGAGAGTGCAGCTGTGGCTGGGGAGCGTGTGTGGTGTGGAGAGAGCCCTGCAGGCCAAACAGAGACCTGGTTGGCCACATTTACCCCCTGGGCCCGAGGTTTCTGCACCCCTCTTAAAAATAGATAATTCCAAAAGAATGTTACAAAAGACAAGGGTTACAAACCATCTAAAATGCAAGTAGAATATGATGTTTCAGTTTGTTAGTTTGTGCAATCAATAAACTAAGGAGATTATAGGTATAGGTATAAATATAAAAAGATACCTGAGAGGGTTAAGCCAATCATGAGTGAACTGGGGTTCTTAAGTGTACTAAACCACAGGGTTATATTTAATTCACTGAACCAAGTTTGAATTTTGATAAGCTGTTGAGTAAAAGCAGTTATTCTCTGCAGGTTTTTTTAAATATAATGGATCGGTCTATTCCAGTCTGTGTTAATTTCACAAATGTTTATTCATTAGTCCTTTCAGTCTTATTTCCATATTAATCTGCATGTTTTGTTTTTTAAATCTGTATGAAAATTCGTACATGAATTTGTATTTAAATACCTTAATATATGTACATCATAAGAAAATACATATTTATATAATATTTTTGCTCAGTGTATGCATTTCTAAATGTTTTTATCCTATAATGCTGAGAGCTGTATTGCAAAGTCAGAGAAGTGCGAAATCCAAAGATTATGTTCCTTTCCATGCATTAGTTCAGGAGGTGAGAATCAAGTTAGTTTGCCTAAAAATGTAAACCAGACAAAACTGTTCTTCATCCCTACATGTGGTCCAGGGTGTGATCCATAAGCTGATCAGAGCACACTTATTTGGGAGCAAGCTTCATTTAGTACAGTGGGACTCACTATGGGATAAACCTGCATAGAATCAGGCTGCATGTTATTAGGGATACAGGAGAAATTTGATGCAGTTCACATTTAAACCTACCTAACTCACATTTTTCAAATCAGTATAAGATTTGAAACACAACCATCCTTTAAAACGCGGACTTCTCCAAATTTTACAGGGCAGTTATCCAACCAGGCAATGTGTACAAAAATGTATATAAAAAGTGTTGTATATAGTGAAAATAACATACAAAATGTGTTGTACTAGGGAGAACTTGCTTGTGAAAAAATGTATATACTAGACTGAAAGGAGAAATTTGTTCCATAATGCAGATGAATTTTCAAGAGGACCATATACATAAATATGTATGTGTGTGTGTGTGTATATATATATATATATATAGCCAGAAACTGATGAGGTAATGTGAAGGACTGAACTTAAGATTGGGAAAATGAGAAACTGGGAGAATCTGTCTAAAATAGAGATTCACCCACACTTACTAAGTGCTTGTTTCAAGCTTCCATTCAAGAAGCTCTAAAACAACTTTTTCTTCAGCTGAAAATCATCTCTGTTGACCATTTGCACAAACAGTATTCAGCTATGACAGAATGGTTGTATAGCAAGGAGAGTGGTAATATGTCACATTGATAATAAAATTGATTGATTGATAAAAATTATCATGGACAATGATAATACATAAAGTTTTGTTTAATTGTTCTCTTCCTAGATGGTTGCCCAGGTCTGTGTTATGGAAATGGAAGATGCACCCTTGATCAGAATGGATGGCACTGTGTCTGCCAGGTGGGCTGGAGCGGAATGGGATGCAATGTTGTCATGGAAATGATGTGTGGAGACAGCATCGATAATGATGGAGGTACGGGCATGCTTTATGACCCCCAAGTATTGTACAGTTAGATCCTATGTATTGCCTTTTTGAGGGATGCAGGTGGCGCTGTGGGTTAAACCACAGATCCTAGGACTTGCCGATCAGAAGGTTGACGGTTCGAATCCCCGCAACGGGGTGAGCTCCCGTTGCTCGGTCCCTGCTCCTGCCAACCTAGCAGTTCGAAAGCATGTCAAAGTGCAAGTAGATAAATAGGTGCCGCTCCGGCGGGAAGGTAAATGGTGTTTCCGTGCGCTGCTCTGGTTCGCCAGAGGCGGCTTAGTCCTGCTGCCCACATGACCTGGAAGCTGTACGCCTGCTCCCTCAGTCAATAAAGCGAGATGAACGCTGCAACCCCAGGGTCGGTCACAACTGGACCTAATGGTCAGGGGTCCCTTTGCCTTTACCTTTTATTGCCTTTTTGCTACCTTATTTCCCACCCCTATGAGGGCCATCTGTATTCAAAAGTAACTTACCATTTAAGTTATTATTACTGATCCTGTTTTGATTAGGAATCTTGTTGCTTGCTCGTTTTTAAACTAATTTCACTCCTTTAATTTTCTGTTATTTGTGAGCCTATTTGGGGCTAAAAGCAACTATATCACATGAATATTTAAACTGGAAAATAAACAAAGTGAAGGACCACACTGCAGAGTTCACAATTCAGACATGATTCTCTGAAGTGGGATAATAATGTGTCCTCCCAACCATTTTGTCCCACCTCCAAGCTCTTCATCTTCAAATATGCACATAACATTAAAGGGACCTCTCTCAATCTGAAACAGTGCAACAGATGCACAGCTGTGGAGTGCTGATTTGAGCTTGTGGCGTACATCTGTGCCATGCTGGCAGGACTTAATGATAGCAGCCGTGTTCAGCTGATGCCCGCCGTGGCAAAAATTTCTGAGTTTTCTGAGAAATTGCCACATTTTACTCCTTCTTTCATTTTATTCCTGTTTGCCTCTCCCACTTTGCTCCTTTGGCACAGCTGCCACAAGTTTCCTGACTGGGAATGGCTCAAAATATCTGGGGGTACCAGGTTGGCAAATGATGATCGAAGATGATATTTCAAATTTGCTGAAAAGGTTCACACACACACACACACACACACACACACGTGCTTTTGTATGTCCAGCTATTGTTCAAAAAGCAGCAGGGATGGTTCCATATAAACTGCATGGAAAGCCTATGCTGAAATCTCTGAGTGTGACATTCTCACATTAGAGCCTCAGTCTCCAGAATAACGGCACTACCTAAAACCAGAACCAACAAGACTGCAGATTGGAAGCAGTCTGGGTGAGGATCACATCACTTCTAAGCTTTCTGTAGAGCATAGAGCATGCTGTGGCTCTTCAGAGATGTGTCCAAGCCTCCAAGCAGATATTCACTCTAATTACCAGACATTCTTACTTAGTCTGTGCAGCTGGTATTGACCTGTGCAGCTGGTATTGAGTAAAAGCGGAAGCGTTCCGAATTTGATCCAGGCCCCAATCTTGCAATCCTACAATCCACAATTACAGCCCTCCTTTGACCCCAATCCTGCTAAGTCCCCCCCCCCTTTAAAAAGAGCAACAGAAAATGGTAGTTTTTATTGGTGTTTTTGCATACAAAATAAGATCTCCAAAACCAAGGCATCAAAAAACAATCCCAGCAGCGGAAGTTGAAACAATTTTAATGTTGTTATGTATTGCTTTTATATCCTGCCTTTCCTTCTGGAGGAGCCCTGAATGGCAAACATATCTGTACTGTAAAATATTATAGGAAGCATCCTAAAAACAGTGCCTGTTAATGTCAGTGGATTAGACTAACAAAGGGTACAATCCTAGCAAGTATGTAGCTTGTGGACACATCTATGCTGTTAGAGGCCAAAGTGCCCTCTGTGACTTCATGTTGTACACCAGCTGTAGCCATATCTGGATCAGGAGGCTCTGACTACTAGAGTCCAAGCATTGGTAACCTTGAGAATAGATTATTGCAATGTGAGGCTGCCCTTGGCCCTGAAACTCCAGCTTGTGCAGATGATGTGAAACCTCTGCTAAAACATCTCCATTGGCTTCTCATCTGCTACCAGGCCAGGTTGAACACTCTTATGTTAACATACAAAGCCCTGAACCACTTGGATCCTTTACAGACTGCCTGAGCCCTTATATCCTAGCTGAGATAATCCAGAGGAGCAATGTTAGTTGCCCTTCATGCCACAGAGGCCCAACTTCCCTCAACCAAAAGTTAGGCATTTAGTGTTGCCCATCTCCATGCTAGGGAACATTCTTTAAGCAGAGATACATCAGACATCTTCACTTTTGACTTTTAAGTGTCTCTTCAAGATTTTTTTATGCCAACAGGCCCACACAGCAGTTTTGAATAACCATTTTAAAACAATTGTTTTGCAAGGTTTTTTTAATGTTGTTTTGTATTTTATTGTTTTATCATATGTTGCTGTAAACGGTCCTGATATTTTATAAGATGGCAGCAGGGCTTTTTTCAGCTGTAACTCAGTTCCAGCACCTCTCAGGTGGGTGCATTGCCATTATAAAAGAACAAGGGAGTTCATGGTGAGTTCAGGCACCTCTTTTATTGGAAAAATAGCACTGTGTTGTATATTAGTTGTTTATTGTGTATACAACACAAGACGCTGTTTGCACTGTGGTCTAAACCACTGAGCCACTTGGGCTTGCCAATTGGAAGATTGGTGGTTCAAATCCATACAACGGGGTGAGCTCCCATTGCTCTGTCCCAGCTTCTGCCAACTAAGTGGTTTGAAAGCATACCAGTGCAAGTAGATTAATAGGTACTGCTGTGGTGGGAAGGTAAACGGCATTTCTGTGTGCTCTGACACTTGTCACGGTGTCCCATTATGCCAGAAGCGGTTTAGTCATGCTGGCCACATGACTAGCTGTCTGTGGACAAGCGACGGCTCTCTTGGCATGAAAAGCAAGATGAGCACTGCACCTGATAGTCGCCTTTGACTGGACTTAACCGTCCAGGGGTCCTTTACCTTACCTTTACCTTTACAACACAGAGCAAAAAATATATAGGAACTTGCTGTCATTCCATCACAAATACTCTAGCCAAACTTGAACCTAGCTTTCCTACTTTTATTTTCCTTCCTTCCTTGCTTCTCCATTGTTTTTTCCTTACTGATGTAGATAAAACTAACTCAGCTTATCATTCTTTCACATATAGATTATTGCACAGTATTATTTTCTGATCTTCCTATCTCACATTGTAAGCTGCTTATCTCTGTCCTTAATTCTTCTGCTTACTGATCTTGCACAGCAGTCCAACATGTATCTCCTTTTTTCTTCTCTCTTCCTCATTTCATATTGAATAGGAGGTGCCACACCTTGCTTTCCTTACCTCGCTACTCTGCTTTCAATTTATTTACCTTCTTGCATTGTGTGACCAGGTGGCGACAGCCCCAGCCCCCAGGGATGTGGAATTAAAATTAGGCCAAACTTTATTAAACTTCCGAATGTAGAAAGACCTTGGCTTAGGCCTTGGGCATGTATACTTCCCAACCGCCCAGCCGGGAGGAACTGGGGCTCATCAGCGTAAATGGGATATGGGAGTGCTCTGTGAGACATAAGTATAGCAGGCAGCCAAGCCCATATCCCTGCACGCAGGGTAGTTCGCTGATGACCTTTCAGTGTATGGCCAGTGGCACCCATATATATATAACCCCTTTAAGAGGGGGACCCTGGAATCACCGCTGCAGCAGGGTGAGTCACCCCCCCTCCCCCATATAGGGAAGAAAAGACTAAAGGATTCCACCCAAGGCCATAATCGCCAAAGTTGTGACGAATTGCTACGGGGAAGAGAAAACCTGCCAATGCAGGAAAATTTCTTCCCGGTCCTTCAACAGCAACTGTCAAAGGCCGTAGCAGCACCCTCTAAACAGGAAGAAAAAGTTAATCTGCAAACAAGAAGCATTAAACAAAGGGAGGGTAAGGAGGGTGAATCTCCAGAGCTGACTGCCTGGCTATTGTTGGCTCCACCCCCTATTTATAAATGGGGCTGGCCCCACCTCCCAGCAAGAAACTTGATTACTGAGGCTGGGTGTGAACCTCCCAAAATTAACACTGAGAGGCAAGCCAGCCCGTGTTTGCCAGTAAGCTCCCTGGGAACCGTAGCACCACGCGCGATCCCTCAAAGGGCACCCACAATGTAAAGTGTGAGTGCTCACTCTCCATTCTTCTGTTGGCTATTGCACCACCAACTTCATTCTAAACTCTCCCCTCAGCTGGCCTCCACCTGCCTAGCTCTTTACTTACCACCAGTCCAGGGGCTGTTATCTCTAACTATGGGCCACCTAGCCTTTTATCACCCCCCAATGGAGATTCACCCTCCCCCTTCTTGCACAGGTACTTCATTGCGTGGAGAAAAAGTAGGGCATAGATGTATGGATGGTAAGCAAGGAATGCTGAAATTGCCACGCACGCGCGCGCACACACACATACATATAATATCCATGGTGTTTCTATTGTTAAGTCTCTTTGAGATGTTTCCTAGGAAGAGATCGTAAATGCAGGTAAATAAATAAATAATGCATTCTTCCCAGCCGTTGATCCTTTGGCTGCTTCTATTGCAACATTTTTTCCTGTATTATCCATTTCAGATGGTTTGACAGACTGTATAGACCCTGACTGCTGCCAGCAAAGCAATTGCTATTCAAGCCCGCTCTGTCAAGGGTCCCCTGATCCCCTTGACCTCATTCAGCAGAGCCAGCCTCCTTTCTCTCAGCATCCTCCAAGGCTCTTTTATGATAGAATCAAGTTTCTTATTGGCAAGGAAAGCACTCATGTAATCCGAGGAGATGTCTCATTTGAGAGCAGGTAAGTGTTTTGTGTGTTTTCTTTACTACTGAAAGCTGCTTTCCAAATTGAAGGTACTCAACCACTACACGGGTAGGAATGGTTGGTGTGTGGGTGTGTGGAATTAAATGATCCTTTATAACCTCTTTGGGGAATATTGCCTGGTCTTCTCCACACTTAAAATAAGGCCATAAACAGATATTTTAGATTTGCTGCATAGGTCTTTTACACATATATACTGTTTTCAGTTTTCAGTCATGAAATAGCATTGACATGCAAAAATGTCCAATAACTTAATAAAAAATAGTTTACATTTGTTTACATTTTAAACAACAGGAAGAATGCTGCAGTCCTTTTAAAGCTTTTTTGGAAAGCTCTGACCAAGAAGGATACTTCCTTTTGAAAGATAAATGGCCCCATGTAGAATCATCTCAGGAGCTCATGGTCACATTCTGTGATATTTCTGTATTTTTGGTTGAATTCTGATGCTATTTTATGTTGTTTTGATTGATGTATATCTTGTAGTTTTATTATATGTTTCTTTTGAGTTCATATGTGTTAATCTTGTTCACTGCTTTGGGGACCTTTGGGCTAAAAAGTTGTATATAAATGAAACTTACCATGCCATAAGGACTCCCCACATGTGGTAAATGAGCACACCACAGACACGATGGTGTATGCTGATGCACTAGTTTGCTACACGCAGGAAAGGCTGTGTGACTTTGGAGTGTTTTCAGGCATAGGACCATAATTTATGGAAGAGCCATAGCAGCTTAGTGGTAGAACAACATTTCAGTCTCCAGCATCTCCACATAGGAAGGTCTTGCCTGAAACCCTGAAGAGCCTCTGGCAATCAATATCAATGATACTAAGCTGGGTGAACTAATGGCCTGACCCAGTAAAAGGCAGCTTCCTATTCCCTTGCCTGAAGAATTCAGGGGCTATAACAGAATAGGCTCTGACTGCTGTGGAAGGAACTGTAGCTCAATGGTAAGTTCATAGTTTGGATGCAGAAGGTCCCAAGTTCAATCCCTGACATCTCCATTTGGGGAGAGGGGAGATCCAGGTGGCTGATGAGACACTGGAAAGCTCGTCAATATTTAACACTGGGCTAGATGTACAAATACTTATATCCCTGTGAAAAAGTTGAAATCTGGAACTGGGCTTCTTCGTTGATTGTTCTTAAATTGGGGAGAAATTTCCAAAGGCAAAGTGATGCTTCATATGTGGGGCTAAGCTGGTGCAGTTTGTGAAGGAAGAGCCATTTGGGAGACTCTTGAATGATGTACATGATCTAGATCTGTATCAGTTTGTTTGGAATGGCATGGAGGGGGTAATCTGTGGACAGAAACCAGCATAGTAGAGAAGAACAGAAAGATCTTCCTGATCTAACAAATAGCTCTGTGTACTTTACACCAATAAAGACATTTGAAGCAGTTTGTTCTTTTGTTGAACTAAAAATGAACAGGATCCTACAGGATCCACAACAAACCTTTGAAGGTGGCTTGCTTAAGCAGGTAGTATCAGGCTGGAGTTGCATGAGCTTGGCTAAGTCTAAGCAGAAAAGACTCCTGAATCAGAGCAAAGGCCCTGATGTCTCTTGAAAGGCTCAGCATCATGACACGAGGGCAATAGCCATCTCCTGTAGTTCCCAAGTAACTGTATTGAGAAGCAATGCTGCTTTTTATCCTGGAGGCAACATACTGCCATTATGGCTATTAGTCTTATCCTGACAAGGTCTGGAGATCAACCGAGCCCTTCTATACGTCTTGATCTCTCCCTCTTTCACAAAAAGTAGAGTGACTTTAAAGAGTAGTCCTTTATCTTTGAGCCTTGCACTCTGTCACCTCTCAGTCTATTGGAAGCATTGGGGTACAACTCTCCTTGGAGGCTGATGTGCCTGCATAGGAAAAAGTAGATAGAACCTCCCAAGTTTCCTTTCTGACCTAACCTGTGGTGACCTTTCCTCAGGTGCTAGACTGATAGGCTTTTTGACCTCATTACCTGCTTCCTGCTTCTTCATCCTCACCTTAGGAGAGGATATGTCTTTTCTGTCCTGCTTGCTGAGGTACAAGAGCAAGCATGGCTCAAGGCAACGTCACCTTAGCTAGGATCTTTCTTAGCCAGCATATACTTTCCAGAATGAATGTAGCTTTCTTATTTTCCTAAACTCAGAGTCTCATGGTGATTCTATCCAAGTTAAGTGTGCCCCTTCAATAGGAATGCACAACTTCTGGTTAGCGTTTTAACTCCAAATGCCAGCACAGTCAGCATGAGGCCTCTGGGGTACCGAAGGGACAGTTCCTCAGGGTGAATCTGGTTCAAGAGGTGCTGCCTCTTGGGGGCCTGTTTTGGTTCTCTGGTCAAAGGGGCTGCTGGCTGACTGGCTCAGGCCTGGTGGCAAGTTCAGTCCCTCCATGGCTTGCACCACTGGTCTTCCTGAACCAGCTGGTCACTCCTTCTCTGTCAGGGAATAGTATGATGTAATTCCTCATCCAACAAGGAGTTTCTGCCAGGAAATTCTCATCAGTTCTTATTCAAACAGGGAATTATCATCAATGTGCCTTAGATTCAGTTTGCTGGAAAATAATGGTGGTTGTGTGAGTGAATGATATACCTTTGAGTCTATAATACATATGTGTGTTTCTGTGTGGCTATAGAGAAGTAGTTTAATGCTCTGAAGGCAAGGTTACTGATATTTTCCTCCAAAAAGGGAGTAACATTTGAAATATGCAGCTCATAAGGTTTTATACAGCAGCCCACCCCAGGCAACTATAATTTATGTACTGGTGTCGACAGCCACAGATCATCCATAATACCTAACAGTTTCTCATGTACCTTGGCCTGTAAATTAGATTTCTTGGTTCTTAAACATTGTTGTACTGAAGGAGAAAATATAGCTAGTTGTGCTGATGTACTAGAGGGGGAGAAATCCCAAAATAAAGATAGGATAATATCTTTATTAGATCAGTGCCTGGATTGGCAGCCACCTGAGGACTCCACACACACCACTCTGAGATCCATCATGAAAGATAAGCAGGATATGAATGTAATTAAATAAAAAATATTAGGTTAGACCATGCTAGGTGCAAAACAGATTCGAGGTTGCACCAAAGGTTAATAGGAAGAAGGAAAAAAACAACCATTCTACCTTTGAAAACAAAAAAGGCAACATTTGGATTCATTTCCTATGTGCTGCAATTAACACATGAAATGGATCTGAATTGTTCTTTGTGCTGAATGTCAAAATTGGATGCCAAACATGCTTTTAAAGGAAGCTGGGAGGCTTGTATGATGTGGAAACAATAAGAGGCAGGTATTAAAATGCCCTTGTGAAGGAATGGGGCTTTCAGCATTTTGTGTTTGTGTTTTTGTATGCAAGTAATGGGTTATAGAATGGGTTTGCTCTAAAGGCTCTCATGCATAAGAAGGTTAAAAAAACAACTCACACAAATGTTAAAAGTTCAAGGGAATGTTTTGCTCAGAATGCTGTTCACAGGAGGGTCAAAAGTTTAAGAGGATATGTTTTGCGCAGGAGATTCAAAAGTTGTTCCTAAGAACATGGCAATTCAAGGGAAGTAGAAACTTAACTAAGATACTACTCATCTACTGCTTAATTAAAGTGCTGGAAGTTAGCTAAACATCAAGTACTTTGTTGTGCAGAGCTGGAGTTTAAGAGCTGCAAGAGAATAAGAGGGATAAACAGTTTTTAAGACTGCATGAACACTGGAAAGTGTTGGCGTTTCC
Organism: Podarcis tiliguerta; assembly: GCF_965153285.1. NCBI lineage: Eukaryota > Metazoa > Chordata > Lepidosauria > Squamata > Lacertidae > Podarcis > Podarcis tiliguerta. The sequence goes on from NC_139553.1 coordinate 27,537,470, forward strand.
AGTTGGATGCTGCAGGAGGAAGAAACCGAGAGAGGACCACAAAGGGATCCACAAGCTGAACTGTGGGGTGAAAATTGTTAAGTATTGGCTTGATTCAGGAAACATTCTAGAATAGGTATAGCTGGATGCTTTTATCTCTTAAACTCTAATGGATAACTATGCAAACTTTAAAATTAGAGTCTTTCGCCCTGAAATTTCTCCCTCAACCGGCTTAACTTTTCATTTTGCTAAATTCTTAAGTAAAATCATAATATGGTCTGAAACATTATTATTCACCCTGTGTCTGAATGCTGTACCACTTTATGTAAAACTGGAAGAAAAAAAGAGACTGAGAGGAGATATGATAGCCATCTTCAAATATCTAAAGGGCTGTCACATGGAAGATGGAGCAAGCTTGTTTTCTCCTGCTCTGGAGGGTAGGACCCAAACCAATAGATTCAAGTTAAAATAAAGGAGATTCCAACTAAACACCACAAAGAATTTTCTAGTTTGACAGTGGAACAAACTTCCTCGGAAGGTGGTGGACTCTCTTTCATGGGAGACTTTAGTTGAGATTCCTGCATTGCAGGGGGGTTGAACGAGATGCTCCTTGGGATCCTTTTTAACTCTACAATTCTATGATTCTAAGTTCAGAAGTGCTGTTTGGTGTGAGCAGCCAGAGACAGGGGAAATAATATCTACAGAGTGACAGCAGTGAGGTTTTAAAAAAAGGTGGAGTTGGTTTGGCTGATTTGTTTGAGAGGAATAAAAAGAGAAGCAAGGAAGAGACTTTCATAATAGATAGACCATGGCTTGACTGTTTTGGGAACTGTACTAGACTGTGATTTCAGGACTGACCCTAGGATTCCATGCCTGAATCTTCTTCAGAGACAGGAGCCTGTCTGTACAGATTGAACCTTTCTCTTTGCATTGGACCTGAACCTGTATTTGATCATTGACTCCTCTCTAGTGTTGCCCTTGGGACTGTTGTCAGTAGCACTTTCTCCTTACACTTCGCTGCTTGCTGTGTGCACTATTGGGACTTATCTCAATGTAAAACAGGTTTCAGGACAGTTTGTGTACCCATGTTTACAAACCTATGGTTATTCACATGCTCTTTCAGTTCTAGGAATTATCTCCTTCAGTTAAACCAAGTTCACTGAACTAATTCAAAAATCTCTAAACTAAACCTGAAAGTAGTTTCCATAATTAAAGACAAATTAAGTTCATGGGGGGGGGGTTGAACTTTGAATGATTCCTAGTTCACCTTCAAGTTCACTCCCTTTCTCTCCTAGCTTTATTTTTTTTAATAAAAAAAAGTAAGTCAAGTGGATATTTCTAAAGTTGGAAGCAGCATTATAAGTTTCAGGCTATACTGTTGCTAAGCACTTTTAGCACTTAATCAGGAACAGCAGGAAGCACAATTTTGATGGAGTGTCTCCATCAAAAGAAGGAGGAGCAAAGGTATGAGGAGGAGATGCTGCAGTAGAAACAACCACCACCACCACCCAAGGTCACAGCAAAGGATTTCATGGCATTCACCCCTGGAGAGGATCCCTATGTGACTCTTCTTACCTTTGCATGAGCATTACCTGTGACAATTGGCAAAAATCAATATCAGTACTAAGCATTGGTGCAATATATCAAGTATTCAGAGCATATCACATACATTATCTCAGTAATCCTTGATACAACCCTGTAAAGATGGCCATTGTTTTATCTCTGTATTGCAAACACTGACATAGGGGAATTGACATGGCTTAGTTCACGGCAGAGAGAAAATTTTGACTGGCGCTTACTAGATTTCACTTATAGTCACAATATAACACCAGTGTTGAGATTGCCCTTCAGTCACTTACCTTTCATGATGGACCCCTTAGCACTTCTAAATGAGCCAAATATATCGACCTACTTAAAGCGTGAAAAGACTTGACAGTCTGATGTTCATACTGTGGCCATGGATCGAGGGTGTGCATATTCAAATAGTTTACCCATTTTTAGCCACATATTGCTAGCAATTTGCTTGATTTGCCTTCATACGTGTGACTAAAATTATTCTAGGCCTAGAGTTAATTGCCCTCCCGAGGCTGCTTAGACCAGTGTTGTCAGTAGGAAGGAAATGAATAAACCTTACTAGACCTTTTTTTCCTTAATACATTTCACTGCAACATTTGATGCAATAAATTATACATTTCTTTGAGTAAAATTGCCATTTGTTAGTTTCTCTATCAGACATACACTTCAGCAGTTAATGCCTCTTCTGTTGGTCAGAAAAGACTTGTAACGTTATATGTAAGACAATGTACAAACAATTGAAAATGCAAGACATACAGCTAGAGAAATAAATAATTGAGCCTAAGGCTATCCATAACTACTAGTCATGATGGCTATGTTCTACCACCACTATCAGAGGCAGTATGCCTGTGAATATGAGTTACTATAAAGCGTAAGTGGACAGGCTGCAGTGGTACTCAGGTCCTGCTTGTGGGCTTCACATAGGCATCTGGTTGGATACTAGAGCAACAGGGTGCTGGACTAGATGGGTCATTGGCTAGATTCAGCAGGCTCTTATTGTTGTTGCTGTTGGCATCTGCCTGTCTTGGGAGACAATGGAGAGTACACTTTGGGGGGTGAAGTCAAACATTTGGAGAGTTGCAGCGCCTGCTATAGCTGTAGAGACCCATATGAGAGAGACATAGTTTGTTGCAGCTGGGGCAGATGAAGGCATCTGGTTTTGTGATGCAGATGCATCATGGTGTTCATTCTCTCTGCGCTCTATCCAGTGGCCACCCCTCCTTTGTTCACTCTTGTTGATGAATGACCTGTCTGTCTCCAGGCACTACAGTCTTCTGCAAGGGATTCCCACATGGCAGGGTTGATGTTTCTAGCCTTCATGTCTCACTTGCAGTCATCTTTGTAACAGATATTGATCTGCCAAGGGGCCTAGTGCCTGAAGACAGCTCACCTGTAGAACATGTCCCTGCGAATCCTGCTGTTTTGTGGACATGCCCAAACCAGTGCAGATGTCACTGAGACAGGAGTGTGAATGTGGTAGGACTGTGGTATTAGGCGTGCACATCTTTATTTGAGACTCTGCCCTGTCATGTGATGCCCCAAATCTTCCTGACAACAGCACATGTGGAAGGTGTTGAGACATCGCTCCTGGTGGTTGTAAGTCACTTCCATAAAGCAGCATGCTCAACACACAAGGCTGGTAGACCTTCATCTTAGGATCAGTTGTTAGCATTACATTATCCCATACCATTTTGGGAGAGGGAGAGGCAAGCCATTGCCATGACTGCCTTGCCAATATGCTTATCCAGTTCAGTGTCAGTGGAAAGGTTGCTGGTTATGGTGGAGTCCTCTGCAAAATCCATGCAAGGGACCCTATTTTGTTAGGGATTTGCAATGCAAGCCCCTTCCTGAATCAGGGTGGAGTTTGTATGGAATCCTGCAAAACTGGGGAGGATTAAACCTTGCTCATCGGCTGGTGAGTGAGGGGTTAAATTATCCTTACTTTGACTGTGTGCACTGTTCCTCCTCCTGCCTCTCTAGCTCACACTGGCAATGCCATTTCAGCCTCAGTGGCCAAGGGAAATGGTGGGCAATGGTAGAGCAGGATGGTTGCTGTGGACCTGTCTAGGCCTTTCCTAACAATTCCTCCACAGCTCTCCTGGACCACCCACCTCTGTCTCAATCTGTGCTTTTGTCTCTTATCTCCCTCCTCTGCTTCCCTTTTCCTCAGGGTCCATCACTGCTATGATGGTGATGCAGTTCTCAGAAGTTTATTATAATGCTGTACTTCACTGTACAACCTGTGCAACTATCATTGGTTGTCTCAGTATCTTCCTTTATTTATGCTCATTTCACCCTGTCTTATTGCAGACGTGCTTGTGTTGTTCGAGGCCAGGTGGTAGCGATAGATGGAACCCCCCTGGTTGGCGTGAATGTGAGTTTCCAAAACCACAATGATTATGGATACACCATCAGCCGACAGGATGGAAGGTGAGATAGTTTATTCTGTGTCTTCTGATACTATTTTACTTCATTTTTGAGAAGCATTTGGTTAATTCAGTTGTTGAAAATAACTTGGCTGTCAACTAATTAAATAATTAAGTCTGGAGACTCGTCTGTCTTTTAAACTGATAAGTTACTTGATTTTATTTTAATGCAAATCAGCAAAATGTACAATTTTTGGTAAATATTTTTAGTTAATTTTTCAGTCGATAAAAGACAAGTAAAGCAGCTATAACAAAAGAGCAGAAATAGAGAACATTAACACAAAACAAAATAAATATATAGACATGCATGGTAAATGCAGTCTGTGGGTTGAGTAGAAAGGTGAAATTTGTATGTATTTGAATAAGGCACATTGGTAGTTTCTGTATAATTCCAAATTACCGAGTCCTGTGATGGTAGTTTTCTTGAGAATATTGATGTTGCTCTATAAGTAATAAAAAATCCCAAGGTTCTAGTCCTTATCTAAATTTCAAATTACATGAAATTTTCTCCATTGCAAAACATACCATTCTGAGACATACTACGTGCACTATAACAAACATAAATGAACAAAAGTCCTCGTCAGAAAATAAAATATACCTTCAACGCTTTCTTTTTACTATTGTTTTATAGGTGATTGTATGGCTTTTGTTGTATTCATTGCACCACTTTTATTTTTTTCGGATTTTACATCATGCTTTGGACTTTTACATTTTTGTATGTCACTTGGAGATTTCTTACATGGCAAGCAACTAATAAATTGAAATAACAGTAATTGTTATATGCCACCCCAATCTCTGAGCGACAAGAGATTCCAGGAGTTTCAGGCACTTACCCAGCGTTCGGTTTTGTTGGAATGAGAGACAGTGGAGCCTGTTGTATCTTTGGGATATGTGGTTTATTGACACCAATATGCAACCTGAACCTAAGGTGGAGAGGCTCACAGCATTAACAACCCAACAGATATCGCTTCTCCATTAGTGACAGCTTTGGATCCAGCACAAATCAAGCAAGTCCAGCTTCTTGACTTGTTTTTCCGATGAGTTCACGCACCACTACCTTGGCTGTTGTCCTTCTAGCTACCAGACAGGCAGGAAGGAGAAAGTCCTACCCATTTGCCATATGGTGCACAGCAACTTCTTTGGTTATGCTACTCATGGTCCTTAAATGGCCAGCTAAAGCTATTGTCTTAAAATCACCTAGACAGGCTATAGTCAATCTATAAAAATGAATGTGTTGCCAGTAATGTTGTTTTTGTTTCAATCAATTCTGGTGATCAACAAGACAGATTGTTTCAATGTATGACAAAAAGATATTTCTAAATATATCTAGCAGGGGTGGGGAAGAACGAGAATAAAATATAAAATATTGAAAGATGTAAAAGACAGAGGAGGTTTCTCCCTGCTGGGTATGAGTTTATATTATGAAGCATTTTGCCCTTGATGGTTGAAGGAATGGATGACATTGGAGAATCCACATATCTTAGATTTAGAAGGTCATGGTAATATTTTTGGTTGCCACGCCTATTTGTGGTATGAAAAGGTGAAAGTACATAAAGGATTTACAAATCACATAATTAGAGAATTTTTTTATAGAGTATGAGATAAATATAAAAGTTGGTTGAAGACAAAAATACCACTTTGATTCTCACCTTTGGAAGCCATAGCGGTAATGAAAAAGAATATAATGGAAGGTTGGACAACTTATAGAAAATTATTAAAACAAGGGGGAGGAGAGTATAAATTAAAAGGATTTAAGGATTTATCAGGAAAGCTAACAACATGGATACAATATCATCATTTGAATGAAGTATTTAAGAAATATAGGATTCAAGGGTTTGGGGAACAAATATCACAATTGGAGAGAGATCTGTTGTAATGTTAAAGTGCTGTCTGAAATCTATAAGATATTATTGGCCTGGGAGACAAAGGATGAGCAAGTAAAATCTTCAATGATTCAATTTACAGCATGCTATAGTTTAAGAGAAAACTACTGTTATAAACATGGTGTCAAACACTGACTAAATTGTCAAAAATGTATAAAACAAAATCAAATACGTGTTGGAAATACAAAGAGAAAGAAGGCATTTTTTATCATGTATGGTGGTCTTGTAATAAGATTAAAGCTTACTGAGAAATGAGTATAATGAATTGAAAAAGATGTTTAAAATAACATTTGTAAAAAAACACACACACCCAAAAGCTTTACTTTTGGGAATTATAGGGGAAGAACTACCTAAACAGTATAGAAATGTATTCATGTATGCGACAACAGCAGCAATAATGTTATTTGCCCAGAAATGGAAAGAAGGAGAAGTCCCAATGAAAGATTACGGATACAAAACTTGTGGAATACAGTGGCACCTCGATTTCCGAACGTAATCTGTTCTAGAAGTCCGTTCAAGTTCTGAAACGTTCGAAAACCGAAAGCGGAAGCCTCAGAGTGGAAGCCTTAATATGGAAAACTCAAAATGGAAGCCATATTACCTTTTCGACTTCTGAGGCGCATTCAAAAACGGAGGCATTTACTTCCGAGTTTTCGGTATTTGAGTTCTGAAACGTTCAACTACAGAGGCATTCGAAAACCGAGGTACCACTGTATGCAGAAATGGAGAAACTTACCATAAAAAATAAGAAATCAAGATGACAAACTTTTATAACAGAATGGAAATGGTTTGTTGAATATTTTCAAACAAACTGTGAACAGATAAGGACATTGGCAGGATCATTGTAATAACCTACAGTCTCATAAGAGCATATATTTAAAGTAGATGAAGAAAAGAATAAGTTACGTTAATTTAGAATAAGCAGGAAATGTAAAAAATAAATTTAAGGAACCACAGAAAGAGGATGAAGTCAGTCAAGTTTTGAAATGTTAGAATGATTGTAAAACTATTGAAATGTGTTTAACTGAAAATCATAAATAAATAAATAAATAAATAAATAAGTGAAATGAAATGAAATGAAATCACCTAGATAGAGGAACTGGTTAGGCGAACTGATTGTCATACTTTTTACCCCCACAGATACAGAAACCCAAGAATCAGAAGGGACTCAGGGCATTATTCAGGCTGACACACATGAACACCACAAACTCACATAATAATAATTAATTTCCCCCTCCCTAATGCAATAGCACATCTGTTTTTTTAAACAGTGCACCCTTAACACACAGTTCGTGGATTGACATTTTGATGTACTGATTAAAATAGGGCCTTATAGATTAATCAACTGAACCAGTTAAAGCTTGCAAATGCAGAAAAAGTTTATGTTCACAATTTCATGGTATGGTTTCCTTTTACTGCAACAGCAGCATAAATACTTTAAAACTGTGAGTAAATAATCTATTGCAGTGTCAAGCCTTGTAAGTAATGGAGCTGATATCCATTCCATATTTTTTGTGATTTTAAAATGCCAGGGTAGCAAGTCACCTAATTATTATTTCTGATTTACCTATCTCTTGACAGAGCTGTAGCATGCAAATGTGCTCTCTCTAGTTTTGTTTCTTTCTTTCTGTGTAACATTTGGGAAATGTGATGGAATATGCATAATTAAGCCTGACTTCCTATCACAGTTTGTTACCATCAAAGGTTTCCATAAGAGATGCATCCAGTAATAGAGTGAAGTAACTATTTACACTGCCTTACGTTACATGACTATCGATGTTAAAGTCATATGATAATAAGAAACTGTATCATTTCCTCTGTCTAATACCATTTTATGCCCCATACCTCTTCTGGGATAGAGAGCTCTTTTCTATCACAGTCTATCAGCTCAACACACAGTGATAATAAATATGTGAAAACTCTTCAGGGTATGTGATGCAGGCAGGTCAGTGGATAACCATTCCAAGTAACTTCTGCAACCAGTGTCCAGCAAACCATCTTGCACAGGTACTCAGCCATTGATACAGCCAGGTCAACCTAGTAACTCGCAAAGCTGATTGGCTTAGGATGTGAGTAAGCAACTGACTGTTTACCTGCCTCTTCACATTGTAGGATATCAGTATTCAAACAGCCATGTTGGCAAAGAGTGAAGGTGTAAGTGGCAGGTCAGCTGTTTCATCATTCATTCATTCATTCATTTTCCCTCCCATCTGACTGGGTTGCCCCAGCCACTCTGGGCAGCTTCCAACATAACAAAAATGTTGCACACACACTCAGTCTCCAAGTGGATTCTAGGCACTTACCCAGCATTCATGTTTCCTTTGAAGTGAAGTTCAGCAGAGACTGTGGTGTCTTTATGATATATGGTTTATTTATACATATATACAACCTGAACCTACAACAGAGGGGCATGCAGCATTAATACCCCAAGATGGCCCTGTCTCTCTCCCCCCCCCCCCCCCCGTAGCTGCAGCCTTGGATTCAAACTGAAATCAAACATTTCTGTGGCTCTCTCTAGCTTACCTGTCTGCAGGTTTGCTTCATCTAGCTTCTAGTTCACATCACTCAGCTCTCTAGCCTCCGTCCTTCTAAATGCCCGCATGTTGATGGAGGGTTCCAAACCCATCTGCTATCTTGCACAGAGCCCCTTCCTCTGTTCCACTTTATGGTCCATCACCCAGGCTGTCACCTCGTCAGGAAGCTAGCCTGGCTGTTCTAAGAATTTGAAGGTGGCCCAGGCATTCAGCCTACCTCCCACAAAAGGCTTAATACAGTGGATGCTCGGGTTGCAAACGTGATCCGTGCAGGAGGCACGTTCGCAACCTGCAGCATTTGCAACCTGTGACCCGCGTATCTGCGCACGCACAGGTCGCGATTTGGTGCTTCTGCGCATGCGCAAAACGCGATTTAGCACTTATGCACAAGCTCCAAAACTCGGAAGTAACCATTCCGGTACTTCCGGGTTCAGCACAGTGTGCAACCCAAAATCGCGCAACCCGAAGCATCTGTAACCTGAGGTATGACTGTAACAATAGTAAGGCTTGTTCAACAGACGCACTGCAATGCTGTTTTGACTCCAGTTTTTTTCCACATTGGATTTGTGCTTCTTCGTTAATGAATTTTAATTTGTTTTTATTTCTTGTAAGCTGCACTAAGAGCTTCAGTATAACGTGGCTTTTTAATGTAGTATAATAAAATAACTAAATGCATACATACACTTAGGCATTTTTTGGCAGTAATATGAGAGCAGCAGCTGTATCACTTGATGGTTCAAAATTTTAAAAGATTGGTAATATTAATATGCCCACTTTGCCGTATGAAGAGTGGTTAACACAGAAAGTGCTTAACCCAAATGTTGGAAAGATGGATTTTCAAAAGGGTATTGTTGAAGCTATATTGGACTAGAATCAGATTTTTAAAATAGACTTCTTTTGTCTTTTCAGTTTTGACCTTGTGGCTGTTGGGGGCATCTCAGTCACCTTGGTCTTTGAGAGATCTCCTTTTCTTTCTGTGAAAAGGACACTTTGGTTGTCCTGGAATCGGTTTATTGTAATAGACAAAGTAGTCATGCAAAGAGCAGAAGTGGACCCACCATCCTGTGACATCAGTAACTTTGTGAGCCCCAATCCCATTGTCCTCCCTTTTCCTCTCACATCGTTCGGAGGATCATGTCCAGAAAGGGGGACAATTATACCAGAACTACAGGTAAGAGCAAATGCCAATGGTGTAATATCATTGCTGGAATGACAATAAATAGTTGGTTATCTGTTAGGATGGGGACCCCTGTTTTTGTTAAAGCATGGATAATTTAATGGCCTTTAGCTAAGTGTTAGATTTTATTTGCTAAAATGAAGAACTGAATATTTTGCTTTTTTATGTAAGTCAGTGGTTCCCAACCTTTTTAGTTCTGAGAAACTGACCTAAATGGCAGTCACAGAATAACATAACCCTAAATTAAATTAAAATATGTCATTATTATTTCCCTGTCACTGATGAGTAAGTGTGGCTTATGCCAGCCCAGCATAACCCAGTGTTGTTATACCCATTTTCCTGAGGGTGGGCAACCAGAGTAGTGTATGACAACCCTCGAGTGTGTAGTCCAGTCTTGCTATCCTGTGCATTGGATTTTTAGGGAAATGATGAGGGTTAAGGAGAGAAGCTTGTGGAGCTGATTATTGCAGCAGTGCAATTAATTAAGGAGTGAAGGGAGCTACGGAAAGAATTGATGGTTTCATTTGTAAATGGAAGGATAGGAACTGTAGATCCACACATTGAGAAACAACAGAAGGACAGACTGTGATTTCAAGTTTCTTAGAGTTTTGTCTGATGTGATTTTCTGTGACATTAACACACCCAACTGTTTTTCAGGTGGTCCAGGAGGAAATCCCCATCCCTTCCAGCTTTACAAAGCTCAGCTACCTGAGCAGCCGAACTTCAGGATACAAAACCTTGCTACGCATTGTGATGACACATTCTACCATCCCTCCTGGAATGACAAAAGTGCATCTTACTGTTACAATTGAAGGGCGGCTGGCTCAGAAATGGTTCCCTGCTGTCACCAACTTGGTCTATACCTTTGCTTGGAATAAGACAGATATCTACGGCCAAAAAGTCTCTGGCTTGGCAGAAGCAATGGGTATGCTTTTTAACAACAACAACAACAATTAATTAACTATTGATTTATTGCATGGGCATCAGCCATTTTATTTATTATGTATGAATTCCAAGAAGCCTTTTAAATGATCATCTTTCCCTGGCTGCATCTGCAACAGAAATGTTCTTAAGTTTTTATGTTTTATATATTATTATTATTGTTATTAACCTTAAATGCATTCCTCTAAGGAGCTCAAGGCAGTGTATATGGTTCTTTTGCCCATCCATTTTATCATCACAACAATCCTGTGTGGTAGGGTTAGGCTGAGAGATAATGACTGGCTCATAGACATCCAATGTGCTTCAAGTCTCAGCAGTAGTCATTTAAAAATGTTGCTACTTAATCCAAATCAAATGGTGTGTGTCTGTTTTCCTGTTCTTGTGAGCAGATGCACAATTAAAGATGTATATTTCCTGGTCAGTTTCAGCAACACACCTTCTAAAAGCAAATTCAGGTGGTTTGTGAGTGCCTTGAATATTGGAGCCAAAATACGGCCACTGAACATTAGAGAGGGAGGTCTTGGCATTATTACGAGAACCCTGAAGTTTGCAGACGTACAAACATAGTTGTTGAAAATAACTAACAAGACAAGCTGACCCCTCCAAACAACCTTGTAAGGACTGAGCATGTTCAAGTGCCAGGCCATGTGGAACGTCAAGGGAATGGCTGTAACTCATTCATAGTGCATCTGCTTTGTGTCTCCCAGGTACAATCCTTGGCATCTCGACCTAGGCCTGGGAATACCCCCTCTCTGATACTACATGGAACAAAACCTATGTTCCCAATGTCATTCTGAAAATAAAATTGAAAGCTCAGTGTGTGGGCGGAGTAAAATGCAGGTTACACAATCCTCAAGGAGAATATGGTTGTCTGGCAGGAACCATGGACAGGGGACTTCTGGTCTGCAAGCCTTAATTATGCCTGTCATAATTAGGTTGCTCCATCCAAACTACACCCACCTGCCTAACACATATGATGTCTGGTGAGAGGAGGGAAAGGTGGGGCTTGGATGAAAGGGCTTTGCAGGCACCACCGCTGCCCGCAAGACCCTTGCATAAGGCTTCTCAAGAGTAGATAATCAGTGGATGAAAAGTAGTTGGGAAGTGCTAAGGACAGAACTTTGTGAGCACTGACGAGCAGTTGGTTGTTGGTGCTTCACAGACTGTTTTGCTTGCATGATTTGATGTCAAACCAGCAGGTCACCTGTTCTCAATTGTGACATTAGGAAATTGACTGGTAGGCACCGGTAGTCTCAAATTGAGACTGCAAGGTGGGAGGTGGAATCAGAGGATTGTAGAGTTGGAAGGAGCTTTCACTGTCACATCCATTCCCTGACGCTTGTGCTAGATCACCTCAACATTTTGTTGCAGGTCTCACTTGTTTTCTCTAATAGCAAACTTAAGAGCTTTAAGCACATAGCCATCTGGAAAGAAAACAGAGCCACCAAAAACAAGCAGTGGTTTCTGCATCCTTGAGGACCTCCTAATTTATGCAGAGATTTATAGGGTTGTAATTTTGTTTTAAAAGTTTTTTAAATGGCCTGGCAGAGATCTTTGAGCTTCCAGCCTTACAAAATGCTAGCAGTAGTTGAGCTTAGAGAAAATAGGGTCTAATGGGATGTGATGATGTCATGAAAGCCTTTTAGAACTGGCTACATGGTGCCCATCAGTGAGCACAAAGGAAGCACAAATTACTCTCACTCTTAAGCATTGACACAGTTGTAATTTTGCCAAAATGTGCACTGGTGTGCGCATTACATGATTCCCATTGATAACAATATAATGTGCATAGAAAATATATCTATTTGGATGCACATTATGAATCACATCCTGGCCAACGCTTCCTGTTTTCCTGCACTGCAAGTATGTCTGTTTGTGCCCTTTGGGAAACCTTTGGAAGGGGGGGGGGGGAGCTTGGTTCCGTTTGTTTTCTGGTTTATGAGGAAAAATCTCTGGCTGCCTAAACATTAAGAGAAGACAGGACACCAGGGAGGATGGAAGCCTTGTCCTTCACTATTCTATCTTAATTCCTGCCAAGAGGAGTCGTTCCTCATCCTGTCCTGGCTTGAGTGACCATCCCCTCTTGCTCTAGAGCAGGGATGTGGAACCTCATGCCCTCCTCACCTTTGACCCTTCTTGCCTTTTGTTCTGGCCCTTGGAATTCTTCCCAAACTGCACACCCCGCTGACCCTGTTTCACACGCTGTGTGGTTTTGTCTGGCTGGGATGTGTTCTCGAGGTCTGACAAGGCCTCTTGCTTGACTGAACAGAGGATAGAGAGGGGTGCGTTGAACAGGAGAGTTGAAATCAACCTGTTGTACAGTGGTAAAGTTTGCGTTCCTTGTACAATGCTAGTGCCTGGATGGAGACTAGAGAGGAGCAAGAATGAGTAAACATTACATCAGTTGCCCCACACTTTTTGTCTCTGGCTCTAACCACCACTGTCATGTGGCCCTCAGAAAGTTGCCCAGAAGGGAATGTCAAGAAATTAAGCCTTTAGTGCCAAGGGCCTAGTCCTGCGGAACACCTTGCCAGTGGAGATTCAGCAGGCACCTTCTGTGCCAACTTATAAATGCCTCCTGAAAACTTTTCTGTTCTGCCAGGCAATAAAGAGTACACCCCACATAGTAGTAGTTTACTGATGTTTGTTTTTAATTTCTTTTTACTTTCAACTTGTTTTAAAGTCTTTATTATTGTTTGATTTTATGTTTTTTATATTGTTGTAAACTGCTGTGATATATCTTTATGGTACAGTGGTATATAGTACATATTTTTATAAATAAATAAAATGTGGCCTGGCCCTTGGGCTGAAAAATATTCTCCACCATATGACATATTTAGAGTTCTTACCCTGCTAAGGTTCAATCTGGTACCATCATTTATTTTGGAAAGTAGATTTGAGCATCTTCCATTTGATGACTGTCATGTATGCGTGCGACATGGTAAAATTTGTGTACATTTTCTTACCTTTTCTTTAAAGTACCTCATTCATATATTTGTCAGGTGCATTTGTTTCCCAAAAGCATCATGAGTTTGCAAGGTATTGTTTTTGTTTGTTATTATGGTACAGATTTTTGTGTTTCGATGTTGCAAACTGCCCTGTGATCTTCGGGTGAAGGACAGTATAAAAATTTAATAAATAATAACAATAACAATTCCTGCTTCATGACAAAAAGTCAGGTACTATAGGATATCCATCATATACCCATCTGCCTTTCACAGCACTTCTGAAAAAGTCCAGGGTATTATCTTCCCTGCCCCCATAATTGACACCTCATCATGCTTAATCATTCTCTTTTTTATTATTCAAAGAAAGATTCATCATTAAGTTCCAGTAAAACTGATGAGTTGTGTGCAATTATATTGATGCCAATATAATAGCAAATGGCATTGGAGCAGATTGAAATAGCAAATTTCATACAAAACATCCCCCCTCCCCCGCTACTCAAGTGCAATGGAGAAATCTTGACATCTTTTTTTGTGTGTGTGCCTTGCAGCAAGATATATTCTTTCAAAGTGATGGATTAGAGAGAGCAAGGTGAGAGGGCAGAGGGGATAGTGGCTCCCTGAAATAAATGAAACAAGAGGTCTGCTTGCCCCAGGTATGATGGAGTGAGCCTGTGCATCCATTCCTATGCCCAACAGACAGCAGTTGTGACAGTGCTGCCCGTGGAAGCAGCATTTTTGCAGCACTGATGAATCACTGGAGGGACAGCAGGGTGAGCATCTGGGCTCAGACCAGGCATACCCTCCTGCCATCTCTCAGAGCAGTGTCACAAGAACATTGTCCCTAGGAAACAGCACTGCTGTGACAATTTCAGGGCTGATAGGAATCAATGGGGGGGGGAGCCAAGCTCAGTGGCATACAGCACCTGTTTGGCATGCAAAAAGACCCAGATTTTATCATTGGCATATCTAGTTAAAAAGATTTCTGTTTTTCATTTTGTTTTCTTCCAGTTTTCTGTTTAAGACCCTGGAAAGCCACTGCTTTCATTGATTATTGCAATGTGCACTATGTGGTGCTGCCCTTGAAGACGACCCAGAAACCTTAATTGGTCCAAAATGCAGCAGCTACCAGATTTCTGGCTGGAGTTTCTTTTAGATCTCGTATAACCCCTGTTTTAAAACAGCTGCAACATTTTCCAGTTCTTTCCCAAGCCTGCTGTCTCAAGTGGTGTTTGTGATCTAATTATTGATAAAGTACAGGTGAAATAAGAAATACCTGTTTTAAAAGCAAGTATATCTAAAATAATTATATTGGCATAGGTATAACCTGGTATCTACAAGGGAGACAATCTTTCATTAAAAAGAAATGAAATGAGACTTGCTGCAGCATCAGACAAAATACTTGTCTGGTCCAGTGTCCTCTTCCCTACAGTAGCCAGATGCTTATGGGAAACCCACAAAAAGGGCATGGGGGCAATAGCCCTTTCCTCCAGTTGCTCCCCAGCAACCATTTTCAGAGGCAAGCCTCAGAGTCGGCTATTAGCATAATTTCTAACATTTAATATCGCCCAAAAGGCATTATGCAGAAATGCAATATTCAGGTACCTGAAAACTTCCCATACAGACTCTCTCAGATGCTAAGATCAGTGGAGGGGATTTCTTGATTGCTCCATCATCCTCAGAAGCTTGTGGGGGCTGGTCTCTTTGTCAACTCCTAAGTTGTGGCACTCACCAAAGGTGTGTTTGGCACCTTATATCACCTTTGGTGAATGCTGAAGATACACCTTTTTACCCTGGCTTTTGACACTTTAGTTGTATATTTTCCAAACCCACCTTAATTTTGGTGGTTGTTTTACGCTGTTTTTAATATTTTGTTTTAGAGTTGTAATCCACCCTGAGACCTTAGGGCAAAGAGCAGGTTAATAATAGGAAGAAGAAGAAGAAGAAGAAGAAGAAGAAGAAGAAGAAGAAGAAGAAGAAGAAGAAGAAGAAGAAGACTGACCCATTAAGGCATCTTCACATCTTTCATAAATCTAGTTGATTTCAGCATTTTTATTCCTTCCTGGAATAAAAATACAATTTTTCTTTTCTTTTTCACCATCTCACGAGTTATAGCTTTCACGTACATGCCCCTGAAAGAAGCAGAGTGCTTATTTGCAACCTGAGTGGTTCCCTCCAGGAGCAGAGAGCAATTATGTCCTTTAGTTTTCAGGAATGTGTTCTTCCTTGCACATGTGCTCCGGAATCTCTGCAGGTGCCACATTAACAGCAGATACGCAGTGGTAGTCTTGGGATCTGCGATTATTTCGGCTCCAGCAGCAGCAATTTACTCTGCATTTCTTCATGATAATGGCATAGGAAAGAATTCTGGCAAGCCGAAAGCGACTTTCTGTTACTAAGACAAGTTTTGTGGTTTCTGTTGCTCCTGTTCACTGATGAGGTTTTCAGAAGAGTTGCCTGCTCCCCCCCACCCCTGTAAGGTGGAGTGGATTTTCCCATTGCTTCCTAAGGATGTTATAAATACTGATGCCATTGTATTAGCTGCTAACTACTGCAGCCTCGATTTTCCTCGTCATTAAGAAATAGTCACACACGAGATATGCTTACTAAGCTTTTTTAAGCGCAGTGTATGTAAAACAAACTGCTTGTGCTGTTTATATAGGGGGTGTTATTGGGTTGTAGGGGGGTGTTATTGGGTTGCTGTTTTTATTTTGCGGTTTTATATTTTGATTTTATTCTGTGAACCGCCCTGAGACCTCCAAGTATAGGGTGGTATAATAATAATAATAATAATAATAATAATAATAATAATAATATATGCATAATATATGCTTTCCTCCACTGCACCTTTGCTCTTTATACATATTTGCTGATGTACTTCTAGAAAACCGGAATATAATTTATAGCAATGGTCTTTAGAATTCTGCTCTTTGTCTACAGAAAAGCCTATACAGTGGTACCTCGGTTTTCGAGCATCTCAGAAGCTGAACGTTTTGGTTTTCAAATGCCCAAAACCCAGAAGTAAATGCTTCCATTTTCAAATGCACCTCAGAAGTTGAATGGCTTCCATTGCATGTTTTTCCATTTTCTCCATTGAACTTGCAGCCAGCCCTTTGTATCTCGGTTTTCAAACGCCTTGGAAGTTGAACAGTCTTCTGGAACGGATTGCGTTTGAGAACCATGGTACCACTGTATTTCATTGGTGGGTGGGCATGACCCATGGAGATGGAGATTCACTATTGGTTGTAGATGTTGAAGGGTGCTTGATCAAGACACCCCCCATCCCAGAGCCCGTTCCCTCTGTCAGTCTACTTCAGGGATGAATTACCTCAGGTCCTTCAGGCCTGTCTGTCTGGCCCTTGGGACTGTTTCCAGACCACACACCCCTAGTGACATCTTCCTGGAAAGTTTTTTGCCCGCCTGGAATATATCCTTGACCTCTGATTAATTCCTCTTGCTTATTTGGAGGGAGGAGAGGAGTGGGTGAATATGTGGAGAAACTACCCTATTGTACAATTTACGTTTGTTGCCCCATTAGCTTTTGCCTCTGTCCCCACCCACTGCTGGCATGTGCCCCTGGAAGTGAGTGTGGCCTATAGACTAGAAAATATTCCCCATCCTCAGTCTGCCTCCCTATTCCCATTAGCGCTCAACTGTATGTGCACATTACTGTATTTTATGCTCAAGAACCACAGCATAAATGTTACCCCAACTGAACCTGAATCACATGCCTGTCATTTTCTAATTTATGTTGTGCATAAATGTACTTATAGAAAAGTCAACTGATCTAATTTTTTTGTACAGTATATGCATAATATTTGTACATCTGCTCCTCCTGCTCTACCACATCATTGCTACCGCCTACTTATGCCTGCTAGGCAGAGAGCCCATCAGCAAGCAGGCGGTGGTTGCATCAGCTGCTGTTTCTCCTCCTCCACCACCACCACCATGGCATGAGCCAGAGTGAGAGGTGAATGAACAAGCAGGGTGCAATATGAAGAGGAGCAGGGTCAAGGGGACTCTTCTTAGCAGGTGCATTGCAGTTGCCCACCCATGGCGACCTTTGATTTTGGGATTGCTTTGAGGGAGGCATAGGAGGGAGTTGCTCCATTGTGGAGAACAGAAGTGGTGGCTGTTGTCCATAGCAGACAATGAGCGGACAATCCATTCTAGTTTTGTTTTGCTCAGTTCTACAAGGGCAGCAATGAGACACAGGCCACCATCACACAAATTCTTAGGCTACCCTCTGCAAGTGGAATAGGGACTTTCCTAACAACAGTCAGCAACCTTAACGAACTACAGCTCCCAGAATGCTTTGGAGGAAGCCATTGATGTCTAAGGTGCTATCACAGCACTTTAAATGCATAGTGTGAATGTGACCTAAGAAAAAGGAAGCTGACAGGTGTAATAGGACTGCCTGGTTCATGGCTGTTGCTTTTAGTTCACTGTCAACAGCAGAATAAACCTGTGCTTGAACTTTGTCTCAGTGTCAGTCTCTTATCCTCCATTCCTGCTGCAGCCAGGCATTCTCAAACAGAAGGAAGGGTGACCATTGCTTATATTTTTGAAGACTGGAGGTGCCAAAAGGCCTCTAGTTGTCACAATTTCATTAATTAGTAAATCTAGTCCAGATAATCATGTACCATGTCATCAAGACCCACCTAAGGTCTGTTTTTTACAAATAGCAGATGAGATGGAACTCTCCAGTATCTGGACTGCACTGCTTTCAACTGTAGGCCAGGAGGGCATGTGTATGTATGTATGTATTTTTATTTTTTTAAGTTCCAAAATGCTTAGGAAAGAAAGAATCTCCACACAGTATAGAGATTCAGTTATATATCAAAAATTATATTGATAAAAATACAAAAAGCAATTGAATACATAAATACATAAAACCATAATCAAAAGCAAAAGCAAAGATAAAACCAATAGCTCATTTAAAACAAATGTAATTATATAATGTGTCTGAATGGGGCTGCTGAAACAGAAAAGTTTAAGTAGGCAGATAAAACAATATAGTGAAGGTGCCAGCATAATGTCAATAGGCAAGGAGTTCCAGGTAATGCCACTGTAAAGGAATGACTTGCAAAGGCAGGGTCAACATTGTGTGGCACTTGTAAAAGTACATGTTCCACAGATCAGAGTGACTGAATGTGAATGTATGGGATGGGGCAATCCCTTAAGTAATATGGTTCCAAGCCAGCCAAGGCTTTGCATAACTGAATTCTCTACATAAAAAATAAATAAACCCTTGCACACGGAAAAGTAGATGGCAGGAAAAGTAATCCAAATGCAAGACTGGTTGTTGGTGACACAGGAACATCCTGCTGTCTGAAGTGCAGCTGTCCGCACATTAATTACCTTCTCTGTTGCTTATGAGTCCAGGTTTGGGGGTGGGGGCAGGGGTGGTTGACAAAATGCATTTTGATGGAACCCCTGCTGAATGAGTGGGACTCCTTTGTCTTGCCTTGTGGTAGCATCAGGTGGCAGTAGTCCCAGGTAGCTCCAGGGGACTGCCTTGGAAGCTGCCATTTCACCATTCAGCTTCCAACATAGCCTCACTCTGGGACATTATGGGAAATTAAAATAGCAGATCCAAGGCAATGGGAATGATGGGAATTGTAGGCCAACATCTAGAGGGCCACAGGTGCTCCATCACTTAAACAGTGCAGGATTAACTACTCATGATTTAATCTTACAATTACCATGGAAAATGGGAAGAAAGCCAGTCTATAATGTATTGTTCTTTATCTCTTTTCAGTGTCAGTGGGTTATGAGTATGAAACTTGTCCAAATCTGATTCTGTGGGAGAAAAGGACTGTAACACTGCAAGGATTTGAGTTGGATGCTTCAAATCTTGGAGGCTGGTCCTTGGACAAACACCACATTTTGAATACACAAAGTGGTAAGTCAGTTGGCTATGAATTAAGCAGCATGGAAAGGTTATTTCACCTCCCCTCCCTGCAAAATAGAAAATTACTAATGGTAATAACATTCCTAACTTCAGAGGGTATTATGTCTGGTCAGAAACGTCTGCTGAATCCTTCTTTGGTTTTCCAGCTCACCAGCAGAATCATAGATGTATAGAGTTGGAAGGGAACCAACTTTTCCAACCCTTTGCATAATAGATGCTATTTAGTTCAGGCATTGACTACTGCATCACTGATAGATGGCCATCCAGACTCTGATTAAATACCTACCTCCAGCAAAGGAGAGCACACCACTTCCTCCTGATATAGAGGGTTGCACTGTTAGACTGTTCTTAACATTCTTGTGTTCTTCTGGATACAGTTAAGGCTCTCACCGTCCTTCTAATATGCAGTACAACTAGGTAATATGTGGAATACCAACAGAGTAGCCCTATTTATCTGAAAGTCTCATTGCTGGAAGTGACTAGAAGTTTGCTGAGCCAGAATGGAAAGTTTCTGTAGGCAACTATTCCAAGGTCACAGCAGATGAAGTGAGTAAGACCTTTATGAGATAATAGAATATGTGCATCTACTATGGTCATAAATTGTTCCAAATAGAGCATCACTTTAATTACAGGGGTAATTAAGGAGAGGATTTTCCCTATTTTCTTGCAAATCACCCATCCATACCTCCCTCTACTGATTTTATAGGCTATGGGGGAGCCATGCTTGAGAATTGTCAGGAGATAAGGCTAGTGGATTGTCAGGAGATAAGGCTAGTGGATTTT
Organism: Podarcis tiliguerta; assembly: GCF_965153285.1. Taxonomy (NCBI): domain Eukaryota; kingdom Metazoa; phylum Chordata; class Lepidosauria; order Squamata; family Lacertidae; genus Podarcis; species Podarcis tiliguerta. The sequence continues at coordinate 27,557,628 of NC_139553.1, forward strand.
ATTAAGGGATTTCTCCTCAGCTTCCTCCAATAATCTGAGCACTAGTAGGATGAAGCAAAGCATGTACTCTCAAACTTCATTAGCTGAAAGGTCAAAAAATAATGTACCACTTGATCTCAGCTAAACTCTCAAGAGCAGGTTCTCATCAGTTTGAGCCACTGAATATATATATATATATATATATATATATGCAGGTTTTGGTGTCCTCGGGTGTCTTCCCGTGTAAAAGTTGGGGTGTCTAGGCGACGTTTCGACGAGGTCTCACTCGTCATCTTCAGGCTGGTGCTTTCGGCTTCTTGTTACTGGAACAGAGCAGGATCTCAGTGTTTGAGTTCCTATAAATACTGTTGAGGAGGTGTGGTGTATAGCCTCCAATGTTCTGGGCAGAGAGGAGGTTCCCAGGCTAGTGTGCCTTTTCTTCTTTTGTTCCTTAATTACTTGAGGGATGTCTTGAGTGATTTCTTGAGTGATTTCCTGAATCCCACTTAGGTGGGTCATTAGGTGTGGATTAGTTGCTAAAGCCTTCGTGTCTTGAACTCTTGAACTTTGTGAAGAGTTTTTTCTGAGAAGATGGCTGTACTGCACTTGGTTGTGCTCTGGCTTGGCTTCGTGTATAGGGGCGAGCTGTGGTTTTGTGGCCTGTGCCAGCCAGATCTGTGTAGGGATTGCAGGGGGGTGCAGCATCCGGAGGTGCCACCCTGGTTTGGCTACTGGATGGTGTCTGTAATTTATCTGTGGAGAGGGTCTGGGTTTGGGTCTGGTGTGGTTGATTGGTGATGGCGTTCTGTGTGCCTCTGGATCTGGTGTCAGATTTTGTGGGGAGGGCTAATTTCCAGATGTCTGGCAAGCGGGATGTGTCGTCACGCTTGTTCATGTTGTGAGGGTGTTTCTCTATCTCGATGGCTTCCATGATTATTCTCTTGTGGTGATGTTCCATGTTAAAGAGCAATTTGGAATCTGCAAAATTAATTTCGTGTCCTGTTTCTTTCATGTGTTGGAAAAGAGAGGAAGTTTTTTCTTCTTTTTTGACGGCATTCTTGTGTTCTGCGATCCGTGCATTTATTCGTCTGTTTGTTTGTCCAATGTACGTGGCTGGGCAGACTTTGCAGGGTATTTCATAGACCCCTTGGTTTTCCAACTGAATTTTATCCTTGGGGTTTCTGAGGATATTGGCTATTTTTTGGTTGGTGCAAAAGGCTGTTTTGATATTGTGTTTATGGAGGATTTTGCTAATTTTATCTGTAGTGCCCTTGATATAAGGAAGGAGGGCTATGCCATTGTTTTCTTCTGTGTCTTGGTTTTTGGGGGGTGTTTCTTTTTGGATTAGCTTCGTAACCCTGTTTTGCTGGTATCCATTGGCAATTAACACATTTGAGAGATTCTGTAACTCAGTTGTCAAGTGGTCTTCGTCAGCCAGGCGTTTGGTTCTGGAGATGAGAGTCTTGGCTACGGAGTTTATTTGTGCAGGGTGGTGGTGTGATTGTGCATGTAAGTAGCGGTTGGTGTGTGTTTTTTTCCGGTAGATAGTGTGTCCTAGGGAGCCATCAGGTTTTTTGTAGATTAGGACGTCAAGGAAGGGAAGTTGGTTGTTGGCTTCTATTTCCATAGTGAATTGTATTTTGGGGTGTAGGCTGTTGAGATGTGTGAGGAAGCTATCCAGTTTTTCCTTCCCGTGTGGCCAAATTACAAAGGTGTCGTCAACATATCTGAGCCAAAGTTTGGGTTTGTGTTCTGACTTGTCTAAAGCATTGGTTTCAAAGTGTTCCATGTACAGGTTAGCGATGACCGGTGAGAGGGGTGATCCCATAGGTGCTCCTTCTATCTGTTTGTATCTTTGTCCATTGTGGATGAAGTACGTGTTGGTTAGGCAGTGGTTGGTCAGGTCCAAGATGTATTCGGGGGGATTGTATTTGTTTTGAATGGCTGTCAAGGCTTCATTAATGGGCACTTGTGTGAAGAGAGATACAACATCGAAGCTCACAAGTAGGTCATTGGGTTGTAGGTTTTGCTTCTTTATTGTTTCTATGAACTGGAAGGAGTTTGGAACGTGTGAAGAGATGGATTCTGCATAGGGCTGAAGTTGCTTGGCGAGAAATTTAGCGAGATTTTGTAGAGGTGAGCCTATGGAGCTGACTATTGGTCTGAGTGGTGTTCCTTCTTTGTGTATCTTGGGGAGGCCGTAGAGTTTGGGGCCTCCCCAAGATACACAAAGAAGGAACACCACTCAGACCAATAGTCAGCTCCATAGGCTCACCTCTACAAAATCTCGCTAAATTTCTCGCCAAGCAACTTCAGCCCTATGCAGAATCCATCTCTTCACACGTTCCAAACTCCTTCCAGTTCATAGAAACAATAAAGAAGCAAAACCTACAACCCAATGACCTACTTGTGAGCTTCGATGTTGTATCTCTCTTCACACAAGTGCCCATTAATGAAGCCTTGACAGCCATTCAAAACAAATACAATCCCCCCGAATACATCTTGGACCTGACCAACCACTGCCTAACCAACACGTACTTCATCCACAATGGACAAAGATACAAACAGATAGAAGGAGCACCTATGGGATCACCCCTCTCACCGGTCATCGCTAACCTGTACATGGAACACTTTGAAACCAATGCTTTAGACAAGTCAGAACACAAACCCAAACTTTGGCTCAGATATGTTGACGACACCTTTGTAATTTGGCCACACGGGAAGGAAAAACTGGATAGCTTCCTCACACATCTCAACAGCCTACACCCCAAAATACAATTCACTATGGAAATAGAAGCCAACAACCAACTTCCCTTCCTTGACGTCCTAATCTACAAAAAAACCTGATGGCTCCCTAGGACACACTATCTACCGGAAAAAAAACACACACCAACCGCTACTTACATGCACAATCACACCACCACCCTGCACAAATAAACTCCGTAGCCAAGACTCTCATCTCCAGAACCAAACGCCTGGCTGACGAAGACCACTTGACAACTGAGTTACAGAATCTCTCAAATGTGTTAATTGCCAATGGATACCAGCAAAACAGGGTTACGAAGCTAATCCAAAAAGAAACACCCCCCAAAAACCAAGACACAGAAGAAAACAATGGCATAGCCCTCCTTCCTTATATCAAGGGCACTACAGATAAAATTAGCAAAATCCTCCATAAACACAATATCAAAACAGCCTTTTGCACCAACCAAAAAATAGCCAATATCCTCAGAAACCCCAAGGATAAAATTCAGTTGGAAAACCAAGGGGTCTATGAAATACCCTGCAAAGTCTGCCCAGCCACGTACATTGGACAAACAAACAGACGAATAAATGCACGGATCGCAGAACACAAGAATGCCGTCAAAAAAGAAGAAAAAACTTCCTCTCTTTTCCAACACATGAAAGAAACAGGACACGAAATTAATTTTGCAGATTCCAAATTGCTCTTTAACATGGAACATCACCACAAGAGAATAATCATGGAAGCCATCGAGATAGAGAAACACCCTCACAACATGAACAAGCGTGACGACACATCCCGCTTGCCAGACATCTGGAAATTAGCCCTCCCCACAAAATCTGACACCAGATCCAGAGGCACACAGAACGCCATCACCAATCAACCACACCAGACCCAAACCCAGACCCTCTCCACAGATAAATTACAGACACCATCCAGTAGCCAAACCAGGGTGGCACCTCCGGATGCTGCACCCCCCTGCAATCCCTACACAGATCTGGCTGGCACAGGCCACAAAACCACAGCTCGCCCCTATACACGAAGCCAAGCCAGAGCACAACCAAGTGCAGTACAGCCATCTTCTCAGAAAAAACTCTTCACAAAGTTCAAGAGTTCAAGACACGAAGGCTTTAGCAACTAATCCACACCTAATGACCCACCTAAGTGGGATTCAGGAAATCACTCAAGAAATCACTCAAGACATCCCTCAAGTAATTAAGGAACAAAAGAAGAAAAGGCACACTAGCCTGGGAACCTCCTCTCTGCCCAGAACATTGGAGGCTATACACCACACCTCCTCAACAGTATTTATAGGAACTCAAACACTGAGATCCTGCTCTGTTCCAGTAACAAGAAGCCGAAAGCACCAGCCTGAAGATGACGAGTGAGACCTCGTCGAAACGTCGCCTAGACACCCCAACTTTTACACGGGAAGACACCCGAGGACACCAAAACCTGCATTCCTGTACCCGTGAAAATCTACGAAAGCATATATATATATATATATATATATATATAGTGAGTGTTCAACCTTTAATAAAACCCCAAAAACATCTGCGGTTCAGGCCACAATGTGACGTGTGGGGAATTGAAAGGCATGCAGATTTGAGTGACTTTTCATTCATGAACTCTTTCCAAAGTTTGCAGCTACTAATTATACTAGAGAATTTGTTCTGCTGGGATGCATTTGCTAGGGCAAGATGGTAAGAAATGTCATTCTGCACTGCAATGATAATAATAATAGCATCAGAAATACTATAACAGGGACACAAGCCTTTCCCTCCACCCCTATTCAAACACAGTTATCTCCCCTTCTTAGCTGCATCTTCCTGGCAGTTATGATCCCAAAAATCATTTCCCAACATTCCCTATGATGATTATAATTCATTTATTAATTCATCTCTGTCCACACACATGCAAGCCACTTTTAACTAAAATCAAATTTAAATTCTGTTGGTTCTCATGTGCAAGCCTTGGGTGGGTTCAGCTAGGTTTATTGAATTTATGTATCTTTTCCTGCTAAAAAAAAGTTTCCAAGTAATATACAGCCAAATAAAAAATGCAGCTACATAAACATGTTAAAAACAGACTTCACAGTGCAATTATTGATTCTGCCCAATTCTGGGGAAAGCAAAAACATTTTTGCCCAGTGCAAAAACGATGACAGAGTTGGTACCAGGCAGGCCTCCTTAGGAAGAACAATCCACATGCAGGAGGCTGCTACAGGGAAGACCTGTTCTCTCATCACCATCCTTTGGACATGTCTTGAAGGATGCACTCAAAGAAGGACCCTGAATGAGAAGCCCAGGGTCTCAGCACCAGGGTCTGACCCACAAAAGGTTTTTTAAAAGTCAAAACCAGAACTTTGAATCATGCCGAGAAACGAATCAGGCCAGAATCAGTGGTCTATACTCACTCCTCGGAGTGAATTAACAATCTATCAGCTGCATTCTATACTAGCTGTAGTTTCTGAATCATCTTCAAACTCAGCCCAACATAAATTGAATTGTAGCAGTTGGACCTGGAGGTAACCCAAGCATGCACAACTGAAGCCAGGCTATCCCTATCCTGTTGAGCTACCAGCCAAAGCTGGTATAAGGCACTCTATGCCACTTAAAATATTTACATATAGTGGATGGAAAGGGAAATGAAGTAGGTTAAGCAGACCCTGAGCTGAACTGAGCAGTATGTGAAACTCCTCAGACAGAGGCAGACTGCTTTCCAAAGCACAGGGTTGAGATCTGAAGTGAATCTTGTGGTTGGTGTGCATCTATAATAGTTGTTGTTATCTGCTTATTACAAGAAGCATTTGCATTTTTTTTTTAATTAAAAAATCCATCTAGGTCAGAATCCAAATTCTGAAAGATAAGTGAATTAGTTTGTTAGTTGTATATTTATATTCACGACTTTGGGGGGGGGGGGGAGACTCAAGGCAGCTTGCAGACCGGAGGTAGGAAATCACAGTTAGAAGTAGATCACAATTTATTGGCCAAATGCAAGGACAAAAAATACAGTTTTGCAAAGTCATCAGATAATAGTTGAAGAAGCCTTTTAAAGAACTGTGAGTCGCTAGTGAATCAGAAAATCTTACCATTCCAATCATCACAAAGCTAACTTTTCTGTTAAGTGTTCTGGCCAGGCTAGCATATCTGTCAATATATTACAGGAAGGCTCCTCGCATCCCTATTGTTGGAGCAAGTTTGTAAAAGCTTAAATTTGGGGTGATAAGTAAAATGAATACCCTCACGCAACAATGTGGATTTTCTGTGATGTTCTGTGTGCCCAACTCGGGCTAAGTCTCAGATCAAAAAGCAGCTTTTCAGCTAAGAAATTCAACGTGATCTGGCTGCAGAGGTTCAAAATTCTCCCTTTTGGTGGGCATGATAAAAGAATTAATACCATTTTAAGGATAATCTAGTGGATCTAAGGGTTTTCTGTGCAAAGCATTGTCCAGGCAGGGCTTTAATACCAGACTACCCAAGACAGAGAAGATCAGATCTCCCAAAACATCTATTTTTAGAAGAAAGCCGCTGGTTGGGGGCCACCAATATTTGATTGAAGCAGCAGTGCTGGGAGACAAGATGTTTAAACCTTTTCCCCAGCACTGTTTTCAGAATGTAAATCTCCTATTATCCCCGCTGGGAAGAAAAATACATGTTACTTTTATTGTCCCTGTATTTGGTTCCCTAGCAGGGCTAATATCAGCTTCAGGGTTGGGGGAGTGGGATTTTGATTGGGGGAACTAAATAGGGAGGGAGAGGTTCAAGGTTAAACACCACCCTTTCCTAGTCCTGCTGTTCTGACTAAAATCAGCTGCTTAATCCCTTTCCATTGTAAAATAGAAAAATGGAGCTGCTGTGATACATTTGTCTTGTCTCATAGATAACATTCTGGGTTGCTGTCCTGGTCAATTAAGGTCCCTGGTTCATACGTAATGGGGGATCCTGATAATACTAGCCAGGGTCTCAACAGTGAAGTCAGCATGTGGCAGGAGTGGGGAGAGGAGGAACTAGAGGAGGAGCACGCATTCACGTCAGTGGAGGCTGGTCCATTATTATGAAAGATGCACTGCTGCACCTACCTCAGTCTGCTTTCTAGGGGCAACACATCCTATTTCACCACTTGAGGTGAAACAGGAAGTGCCACCCTGCCCGGACTCAGGCTTCAGCTACTGTTGGGCTTCTTGCCTTCTACCCTACCAGTCTAAGTGAGCACTAGCTACCTTGGATTCACAGCTTCAGAAAGAAGTTTGTAATGATTGCCTGAATGGACTATTATCTCCAAGGCAGACACCAGACATTTTGCTGCCTGAAATGGATCAGCGGGTGGCTCCCCTTCCCGTGCAGTCGAGCAAAATAATAACCATGGCCTGCAAAACTTATTTTGGCACCTGAGGCAGGAAATTTCACAAGCACCTCAACCCCTTTCCTGTCAGTAAAACTGCAACAATAGTAAATTAAATAAATAACACTTTGTTGCCATATCGTGGCACCCACACCCAACTGCCTGAGACAAACACCTTGCCCTTCCCAATGATAGGGCCGGCCCTAGTTTTATTCATGGAAAGAGTTTAGTAGCTGAGTCCTTTAGAAATAGGAGGTCTCAGTGATTTTTCTATTAAAAAAAAAGTTTAAGGATACTCTCATTTTGACTCAAGAAAATCACCATTTTATAGTTTGAATTGGGGAAAATAAATACAGTAAATGCACAAAAGTACAAAGATTCACAAATTTTTTAGGGGTATGCGTACCCCTGTGTCCCTCCAGAAAAAAGCACTGGAAAGCCTACTTTTTGAGCTGGTATTCAGATTTCACAGATAAGGTGGCAAGGGCTGGGAATTTTTCAACTATAATTTTTAATATAATGAGATTTTGTTGCATTTTCTGATGGTGTTGGATCACATGCACACCCGCCCACCTCTTCATTACCTGCCTGAGACCTTTGAGATGGGTTAGGCTATGAATCTTAATGGAACAAGTACAATCCTTTCTAATTTGTCATTTTTTGAATTTACAGATACAGTAAAACTCTGGCTTCATCCTAGGGAACCTGTTTAGTGAAAGCATTGACTATTATTTGAGCACGTCAAAAATAACTATTTTGATTTGTGCTTTAAAGTACAAAGGTGTTTGGGGGGTTATTGTACCTTGCTTGTCTTTATGACACACTATTAAACCAAAGCTCCTTTCTCTTATTGTTAGCCATAAACAAAATATTTGCACGTAGACATTATTTCAAGAGAAGCAGGGTCTCTGGGGTCCTAATTATATATTGCTACTTGTGGGAGAAAGATGAAGGATTGCCTTTACATATTTAGCCATAGACAGAGGCCAACTGCTCCTGTCATTTCAGTGGATTTTAACTGCCAAGGGAGAAGGCGTTTGTGTGCATTAAGAATCCTGGCACATTGCCAATTTGCTCTTCCAAATGCACCCAAAAATCCAAAGAGAAATAAAGCAAGCTTGTCCTTTGTTGTTCATAAAATATTGCTTCTTTCTTTCTTTCTTTCTTTCTTTCTTTCTTTCTTTCTTTCTTTCTTTCTTGAAATCTCTGGATTCAAGTTTAAGAACTACAGCTAGTTATCTTCTAGAGAAATCTGGGGGAGGTTTTTGTGTCTTGTTTTTCATTTATTTTCATATATATTTATAAACTTGATAAAACAGCGTCCAGAATGTGGAATTGAGCATCCTATAGATCTCTAGTGTGCTTTACAAAGAATTTTAGAAGCTTTTCTCACCATTTTCAGTTAAGGCTCTTCATTATTTGTAGTATCCTCCTTGTTCTCAAATCTCCCACGGATCAGAGAAGTCAATTTATGAGTACTCTCAGAGACCCCAAACCTCATATTTCCTTCAAAGAGGTCCTGGCGAGCCCTTGGTTTCTAATATAGGAGGGTTAAGACATCGTGGGTTTGCAGGAAAAATTTCCTTCTCCATTTCCTCCTCCCTCAAGACCTGTTCCTGTAAGGAGTTTACTTTCCTAGCTTGCTTCTGGTTGGCGTTCTTAGAGATGTTAGCCAAAATGAGGGTGTATTATTATTATTATTATTATTATTATTATTATTCTGCCCTTCACTCTGATGTCCTAGGGTGGGTAACAGTATAAAACACAATATTAAAAACAGATTAAAACAAAATCATAAAAAGAAGGTCGGTCCTTAAAAATATACACTTCAAGTGTCAAAAGCCAGAGTACAGAATTGTGTCTTCAGCATTCTCTGGAAGCTGTGTAATGAAGGTGCAAGACACACCTCTGGGGGCTGCCACTGCCCCCTTCCCCCCAAAAAGGGACGAGGAAGTACCAAGAGGGTCCCCTCCACCAATCTCAGCACCCAAGAGGTTCTATAGGGAAGGAGGCAGTCTTTTCAATATTCAAACACCCTCTCTTTAACTGCAAAAAAGGTTCCCCAGACCAATAGATAATAAAATGGTCCTTGTCCTCAGAATTTGAAAGAAAAAACACAGAATGAAAGGAGAAGGGGGGGAGAAGGAAGAAAGGAAACTTTGGCACTGGCTGTTCGTTACAAAAATCATTTCTTAGTTTTAAAAAATCTGGCAGGGAGAGTGGAAGCGGGCTCCTTAGAGCTGCCGCTTCTCTGGTTGACTGATGAGTCTAGATTGGTCTCTTCCTTGGAATGATGTTATTCTATGAGGGACACATTGCTCATCCTTGAAAAAACAAAATTAATACACTCCTTCTGAAATCCATCACAGTATCTTTTCACATTATTTATCAAGCTCAACATGCACTAAAATAAGCGGGTTTTTTCTTATCCTTTTGATTCAGGGCCACTTGTACCTTCTAGAGACCTTTAGAACATTTTTCAGAAGTAGTATCTAAGGGTGAAAATAAACATATACGTGGCCTTACATTGTTTAATTACATCATGGTGCAGTTCTTAAGAAGGCATGATGCATGTTGATGTAAAGGTTATAATGAGATGGCTAAATGTGAAGCCCAGCTATTCAAAGTTTAAAGAATTTGGAGCAACAAGATCACTAGGATCTTCCATGATTTTGCATGTGTCTCATTTTAGAAATATTTACCAGTGAAAGCTATTTTAACAAAGTTTATAGGTAGGATCATATTAATACACTGCAAATAAAAAGCTTACATTGTGTTCAATGTGAACAGAACTGGACAAAATACTGTGTGCAATGGCATGTGCTTATTATGTGCTTGTGTTTTTAAACCAGGTATTGTCCACAAAGGAAATGGAGAGAACATATTCATCTCCCAGCAGCCCCCAGTAATCTCAACTGTCATGGGCAATGGGCACCAGAGGAGTGTTTCCTGTGCCAACTGCAATGGTCCATCTCACAGCAGTAAACTCTTTGCACCTGTCGCCTTGGCCTCTGGTACTGATGGCAGCATATACATTGGAGACTTCAATTTTGTTCGGAGGCTCCTTCCTTCAGGAAACTCTATTAGCATCCTTGAACTAAGGTAGGAAACTTCGGAGTGCTTAAAAAGAATTAATTCATATTGGAAAGCAAAGATATAGAGACCCCCCCCCCAATGTGCTATACTAATATCAGTCATTGGCAGACAGTGTGATGGGCAGAGGTGCATAGCTGACCTAGCTGGTGAGTTGCTGCCGCTTACGGGGGTAGAGTGAGGTTGTGGGGAGGGTGGTGTGGTTCAGGTGAAATGGGTTGACTGCTGATGCGTTTGCACCACACTGACCTCTCCACAGCCTCTCCCCCTCCAAGTAAGCAGCAGCAACTCACCAGCTAGGAGGTCAGGTAAGTGCCTCCGACCCACCACACTGTCCACTACTGATAGTAATATGTACAATATTTCCTTCATGGAAATAGATAAGGAATAGATGGAGTTTGCTTTGCCCCTCCTGTTTTTCAGATCACACATACTGTTAGATGTTAGCAGCTCCCGCATTTATGAGACAGTGACATTGCTTAGTGTGCATGCTGTGTATGCAGGTAGCGCTGAGCACTTCCCCTTTCCCTACATGCCCTGAAAGTGCTGAAGCCTTTTTGTTTGAATGTTCAATATTAACACTTCAAAAAGCCTCATGGAGAAATAAAACATAAGTGGATGATAAAATGGAAATAACGTAGGAACGTATGAGAATGTATGTTGGTGGGTTGGGTGTGTACCCTTACAGGGAGTGGTTAGGTTCTAATTTCTCAACAGACAGGAATTTCAAGGGAAATGGCATGGGTCACCTTAGAGAAGTAGAGTGGTCAAGGGGGACAGATAACGGTAAATGTACATTTTGCAAAGAAATAAAAAGGGGCTTTATACATATATGGTGGAAGCCCAGAGTTTCCCCCCGGAATTTAGTAATATCAATCACAAATGAAATAAATGATTTGCGACTGTTTAAACAGTGTGAATCATTGATCAATGTGGATAATTCAGAGATGCCAAGAAATCATAGTATTCAAATGCTGCATAATTTAACACTAGTGAGAATCATGCTCTCAAAAACATGGAAAAGTAGCCAGAAGGCAAGGAAGAGAGAACGCGTTGCAGGCTTATAGGAACAGATGGCAAATTGTGAAATTGACAATAATGTTTTAAAAAATATAGAAATTACAAAGAAAAGAGTGGGAAGCTGGAGACCAGTAATGCAATATATTAAAAGATAACTTGGGAATGAAGAAATGGGGATAGACTGTCATGTAATGTTAGCACAGCTTTCTCTTACAATGCAAATGTATCTGTTGGCAGAGTCAGTATACTTCTGAACACCAGGTCTTTGAAACCACAGGAGGGAGAGTGCTGTGGTCCTGCTTGCAGGCTTCCCAAAGGCGTCTCGTTGGCCCCTGTGAAAACAGAATGCTGGTCTAGATGGGCCATTGGCCTGATCCAGCAGGCTCTTCTTATGTTCTTATAGTAATTTTTGTTCCGTTCAGGAACTCAATGGATGTGTGTAAAATGAGTGTAATCAATAAATCATATATTTAAAGAAAGGAAGGGACGCTGGTGGCACTGTGGGTTAAACCACAGAGCCTAGGACTTGCCGATCAGAAGGTCGGCGGTTCGAATCCCCGCGACAGGGTAAGCTCCCGTTGCTCAGTCCCTGCTCCTGCCAACCTAGCAGTTCAAAAGCACATCAAAGTGCAAGTAGATAAATAGGTACCGCTACGGCAGGAAGGTAAACGGTGTTTCCGTGTGCTGCTCTGGTTTGCCAGAAGTGACTTAGTCGTGCTGGCCACATGACCCGGAAGCTGCATGCCGGCTTCCTCGGTCAATAAAGCGAGATGAGCACCGCAACCGCAGAGTCATTCACAACTGGACCTAATGGTCAGGGGTCCCTTTACCTTTGTATTTAAAGAAAAGAAAAAGGCACATGGAATACCCATAGTTCATTCCTTCCACATTTTACATTTTTTAATAGCTCCAAAAAGGCTATTGCAGCCCAACCTTAGATGCCACAAACTCAAACCATCAGTTCTTTCTCAGTTCAAACTTCAAAACTCCTTTTCCACCCACCACAGACCCTACTTTGTAGGTAAAATGCCCATTCGGGGGTGGGGGGGAGTTTGAATCATTAGCTCCCACTCAGGAAACATAACCCTATAATCCCTGACTATTAGAGAGCAATCAGTTTAGCAAAGTATAGTTGCCCAACTGCTGTAATAATGCACTCTAATTTATCCTCCAAGAAAACATAATAGGATAGTTCAGGAAAGCGAGCTAAGAATTGGACCCAAGTCCCTGAATTAGCAATCATCATCACCATCCATCAAAAGCTATACTAAAGGCTACCCCAGACTATACCATAGGCAAACGCTTGCACCTGTGTTACAATGTTATGTTACCATGTTGCATCAGATATGGGCTTGTCTGCCCTTTGCTTTTCCTGCAACTAGAAGCAGAGCAAACGTCAGTCCATGTAAAACTCAATTTATGTTCATTCTGATTCAGTGGTAAGGATCAGGTTTTCCTGGAGGAAAGCAATGGGGCAAGCAGAAGTGTGGACATGCCCTAAGTTTTAAAATAATTCCCACGAAGCTACCAGCATTAGTCTGACCAAACTGCGGGAGGCAGTGGAAGACAGGAGTACCTGGCGTGCTCTGGTCCATGGGGTCATGAAGAGTCGGACATGACTAAATGACAAAACAACAACAACCTTCCTTAGGGCCACATGCCTGTGATGGGCAGGGCCAGAAGCAAAACTGTGTGGAACAACAAATGTAAATTTTACCTTTTGTATAGTAGTCTGGTTTTAAAACAAACATTCACAAGCCCTTCTCTGCTATCCAGAATAAGGCATTATTCAAAGTCCAGGACATGCTGCAGCCAGATGAAAACACTCAGGCTTTGAAGCAGGACTAGTGAGGAAAGAGGATGTGATCTGGAGCCAGTTTTGAGGAGCAAACAGAGAACCACATTTGGCCCCTCAGGCCTGAGACCCTCCCCCCACCCCGAATCTACACCCTCATAAAACAGCATCCTTTACTTCCTCCCCTCCATCTCCCACTGCCCAAACACATATTGTCTCATCATGCCATGTATGTCATATGGCTTCTATGGTCTGTATGGTAGTTAGCATACAACTTGATCTAAATAAACATTAATCAGCACCTTTTACTACTTACTAACAATTTGTTTACTTTTCTAATCCACACTAATAATTTCTGTTTTATTTTCTTTTTTGTGTGGTACCCGCACGAATATGCCGTTGAAGGAACAGAGACACAAGACACAGGTAAGAAAACTGGGGAGGAGCGATAGGGTCTTTGATAGGAATTTGGTTTCCAGATTCTGAATTAACACATAACTCTTTGTATATGGTTAGCTTTGTACAGAATATTTATAGAAACGTTACAAGTTTAGTATCCGGGCATTCCCCTTCATAATGGTTCCAGTTCAGTTCAGTTCACGTTTTCTTGGGGGTAGACTTGTGGAAGCCGCATGCCAGTAGTGGTCAGAGCTGGAGGCAAGATGTAGGCAGGGCAATGGCCAGTTTTCTATACACACCCACACATTGCTCTATCCCAACAAGCAAGAGGCATTACTCCAATTCAAGAACACATTCCAGCCAGGCATTAGCACTCAATAAGGCTTTGGGCTTGGTCCATGAGAGATGTGGCCTGGGTAAGGCCTTAGCATGTGGGGTCCTGAGGAAGGACACTGCCTGTTAATAATAGCTAAATGTGCATTATGTGTTATCTACATGGACAATAGCTGGACAAATGATCCTTGTGTTGAATTTTTGACATGGTCCTGAGGTCTTCCTTTCTTAAGTGATCCAGACATCAGGAGTACTTGAGGAAACTTTATCAAAGAAAGGGGGAGGTGCTTATATTCCTGTGTACATTTTATGCAGCACGTGGTAGGAAATAGAGGAACGTGCATGTGTAGTCTACTAGCAGAAGCACCGCCTTGGACCAAAGATTGGGTGGGGCCAGTGGTGCAGCGCAGGTTTCGGGAGGCAGCCTGGCCCAGCTCTGTGCGGCATCAAAGGCAGGCTTTTCCTGAGTGTGAGAAAGGAAGCTCTTCTCAAGGAAGCTCAACATTCCAGAGTTTGGAAACTGGCCAGACACTTTTCATTTCAGAAGGCAGTTGGGCAGGAATGGCATTTTCAATTGTTGTACTAGTTTGGCTGCAGATAAATTTCAACACATAAGTATCTACCTGCCTGTGTGTAGGGGCTGCATGCCATTACGGCACCTGTGCAACTGGGTGCCTCAGTTGCATGGATTCCCTCCCCCCCCCCCATACCAGCAGCTGCTTGCAAATTGAAATTTTTCAACATGTGGTTGTTGCAGGAAGAAGATGCAAAAGTGGAGGTAACGCTAAAAACATGGCCCCACTCTGCTGCCATCACAGATATAAACTACATATGAAAAAATGTGAAAAGGTCTCTATATAGTTCACCATGTGAAGATATGTTCTCAAAGCTTCTCAGCCTTGAAAGTTTGTGGTATGGAAAGAAAATCTGTTTCACCACAGTCCTATGACTACTCAGAAGTAAGCTCCACTGAGTTCAATGAAACTTGCTCCCAAGTGTGTTTAGGACAGCAGTCACACTTGCTTGGGGGTAAGCTCCATCAAGTGTGACTTACTTCTGCCAACCTAGCAGTTCAAAAGCATACAAGCGTGAGTAGATAAATAGGTACCACTGTGGCAGGAAGGTAAATGGTGTTTCCCTGTGCTCTGGCTTCCGTCACAGTGTCCCATTATGCCAGAAGTGATTTAGTCATTCTGGCCACATGACCCGGAAAGCTGTCTGTGGACAAACACCAGGTCCTTCAGCTTGAAGCAAGATGAGCTCCACACCCAATATTCTAGTTGTCCTTTACCTTTTACATGTACCTACTTCTGGGTAGACATGCATAGGATTGTAGGAAGGTGCCCACAGGATCATGGCTACCCCTCTAATTTGTTGGTAAGATTACAGCTTTGTTTTTGAAAAAGATAATAATGTAAAGGGTTACTATTGCCTTATTTTTGTTTGTGGTTTAAGTGCGTATTTTTAATTGAACCTCATTCTAGGGGCTTAAGTAAATGATGAGGCAAGGTAGAAATTTAATAGATAAGTAAATACTCTTTTGTATCAAATTATCTTTGTTGCCGTTTGCAACCAAGGCTTAACATTAAAATGTCCTGCATGCATACAATTTGCTATAATAATATTTTCCATTTGCTTTTTTGTTTTTCAAAAGTGCATTCAGCCTTAAATTGAAAGAGGGAGGGTACATTTTTCCCCATATGCTATTTGTTAACAAAATGTTTAATTCTCTTCTGCAACAGAATTTCCAAAGTGTGGTCATTATTTTTAAAAATTGCTTCTGTCCAATTCACAGTTAAGTTGCTTGTCAAATTGCTGCCCCCAAAAGTGATGCTGTGTATTGATTATAAGCAATAATTACTTATTTGCCAAACTGCATTGCGTGTTCAGACCCAGAATCCTCCCCCCTAAATAAATTCACACTTGACTCAAATTTTGGTTTTGGCAGAATTTAGGCCACAACTTTATTGATTACAGAAAGTGACTAGCTCCCTGCCATGCAGGTAGTGCTGACCCAGGGTTCCAGCATAGGTCATCCAAGGGTGAACACCTGGATAAGTGGAAAGCTGGGAACAGGCTATCTCCGCCACCCAAATGTCCCCCTGGACCCAGGCACGGGCACAACCTCCTATCGGGTTGACCAAACCATCGGGTCCCTGGATTCCTTTAACAGAATACCCTTCACATAGGGATGGCGAGAGCGTTCTCCCATCCCTATCACCTGAACCAGAGCCTGTCTGCAACCTTACAAGTTGTGACGATTTGCTACGCAGCAGTCAAAACCCAAATGGCAACAGCCAATCAGCCAAGTGGGGAAAATTCCTGCCGTGCCCCTGTCCCAATGACAGACGACACACGGCGGCATTGCAAGGTCAAGCACAAAGCCCTAAAAGTAGGGAGAGGTGGGCGGGTGTTCCGAATGCACGCACTGAAAGAGGAAGCTCTGGGTCACGTGCATGGGTATAAATAGGTCCCTCGAACCGTTTGGACTGTGTCCCATTGGCCAGATTACACCCAGCTACCAGGGACCTACCAATCGGATGTTGTGGCTGACCAATCGTACCCACCCACAACACAGGGTGTCGGTTTCCAGGTCTCACCGCAATACATGCCCTCTTTAAGGAAGGACCCGATTTGTCACAACTGGCTTAAATAAAGAGATGCATGGTGAACTGGAGATAACCTCTCTGAGGTAATTATGAGGGAAAGCTATTAAAAAATGCTATATACATAGTGTTCCTGTAGCTTCTGAATTCATACCTAAATTAGAAGGATATACATGTATTTTGGAGTCTGGTAAATTCTGCCCTCACTCCTACCCCGTCCAGGTAAGCTGCAGCAACACCTGTCTCAGGTGTGGCAGCTCTTTGACTAGGGTTAGAAGAAGGCATCAGTCTCTGTTCCACCCCAAGTACATCACATGCAGTGCTATTTCTGTTCTGCTGCAGTTCGGCTTTCGGCAAAAACTACATTATTCGTCTTAGCTGTCCATTGTGGCAGAAATGTATGTAATTAATTATATTATTATGCTTTATTATGTTATTTTTGTTCTGGATATGGGATGAATAAGCGAACATCGGTAATTCCCACTGAAAGTCTATGACATTCCTATATTTGACACTACCCCACCATACAGGCTGCTATTGGGAGGAGTGTACAATTTTTGGACAACCAACGCAGCCATACCTGGCTGTCTTAATTGGCTTTCTGATAGGATTAATCTGATGGAATCAAGCTAGTAATTTCTAGGGTCATTAGTGATGCTGGGAGCAGGGGCTATAAGTGCATGGAATCTAAAAGAGGGTATTTCAATGAATTAGTTTTAGAAGTTTCTTCCCTCCCCCCACAAAAAATTTAATGTCATGTACAGGGCACACAATTCTCCATTAAAAAGACCTAATCATACTGCTTGGCTACCAACCTAATGAGAGGAGCTAATTCCTCTACCAACAAGGGCTACCTATTTTTGCATGATTTAGAGTGAAATCCTGTGACTTCTCTTGATCTCTCATTTTATTTCTGCCCCTTTTCCTTCAGAATCACTCTCTTATTGCTTTGCTCAGTTTTGTCTTCTTGGTCAAATAATGTGACCAATGTCTGCCCTGAACCAAACTAACTTGTAGTCAGCAACTGTGAGGAAACTGTGTTGTCGATGGATGATAATAGATACATTGCAGCAACCATCTCTAATTAGCAAATTCTTAATTCCACATGCTTCTTCTAATAATTCTTCATTATGGAAGTTCAATATTCTACCTGACTGTCTATTAGAACTCCCTTGACAACAGTATAAACTTACATATTGGCAAAAATGCGGGTGATATCATTGAAGAAGTTAAGCATCAATGTAAGTTCGTAAAAGTTATCACTCTTAACTTTCCTTTTTGGCTCTAGAATTAATCAGTAATATAGACAGGTATTACATAGGTTTGACACAGGTATTGAACTAGAGTTGCCCACTTGGCAGAGAGACATAAAAACTGACATATAACAGCAAATTGCCAAAGGTTTCACACTGTGGCAATTGCCACACCAGGCTTCATTTTATTAAAAATAATTTAATTGCTTTCATTGCTCTCTGGAATGAAAGCTGAAAAGCATAACAATAGAACTGTTGTGATATAGAATTGGTGGTGTAAGAGAATTCCATCAGAAATGGAAATGGGGGTGGAAGATGCCATAGTTTACATATTCAAGGTCAGAAATGGAATTCTGATCTCAGTTCCACAATACATTTCCAGAATTCTCATGTTTGAGGTCAGAAATGGAAATAATATGAACATACACCATCATTCAGTGTTGTTGTTTTTAGCCTGACAATGTTACATAAATAATCGAGCCATTTAATTTTCTGCATTTGCAATTTTTCCCTTTCATTGAAATGCAATGAGGTTCATTTCAGCCATAGAGGATAGCAAGAATAACACAGGTTTTAGCAAAGCTGAATTGCAGCAGAACAGAAGCAGCAGAACAGAAGCAGGTTGGGATGGAAGTCACTGTCTCCTAATACCCTTATGCTGAATGTTGGTGATTAGAAGCATAAAATTAAAGACTAGATCAGGTATGCGGGACCTCAAGCCCGAGGGGCAAAGGTTGCTCTTATGGCCTGTCTCTGTATCATGCCTTTGCTCAAGGCAGAAACTTTTACTGACCCAGCTCCATGCCTTCGTCCTTTAGTGCTTTTGAGTTACTGAACTATGATTATGCCTCTTGCTTGCCTCAATAGAGGAAGAAGCATGAGGGGGTGGATGACCTCTGACTTTTGTGTTGCTGGAATATAGTCTATTGTGTAAAGGTGGTGAGAATGGAGCTAACAATAGAGATGGCAATATTAACTAGATTAATGTTTAACCAGAGGTGTATACTCACTGTGATCTCCTTTACTGTGCTGGTTTCATATGACTGGTTACTTTAAGTGTTTTAAAAACATCAGCAGTTTACTTGTCTGCTCCTGTGTAATATTGTTGACTCATTATTGAAATAATGTGTGTAGTGCAGAATTGCATCAGAGAGCTCATATCTATAATGTATTTTGCCAACATATATTGGTGAAAGTCATCATCTATCAACTTCCACCTTCATCTGAGTGTTGGGTCCACATCTGGAGTGTGGTGATGATAGATACAAGTAATTGAAATGCTCACCCCAGTCAACAACACAAAACATGGACATTGTGGAGGAAATTGTATTTGTACAGGTATAACTCTTTTTGACCCCATGGACCAGAGCATGCCAGGCACTTCAGTGGAGGACAGAAGTGCCTGGCGTGCTCTGGTCCATGGGGTCACGAAGAGTCGGACACAACTAAAAGACTAAACAACAACAACAACTTTTTTCAGGAGAACAAATCCTTGAATTATGGAGAAATTTAAAATGCGGATGGGAGAACAGCAATAGTAGGTTGTGGGATGAGGTGGTAGTGCTCACCTGACCTCTGGTAGGTTGTGTTGCTGCTGTTACCAGGTGGTAAAGAGGGAGAGGCAAGGTAGTGCCAAGGTTAGTGTAATGCAAATGCGCCTGTGGAAGCACCAAATGGATTCTGCCTGTGCATTTCCACCATGCTAACCTCACCAGTTCCTTGCCCCTTTCCTTCTGCCTCCCAGTAAGCAGTAGCAACATGACCAACTGGAGGTCTGTTTAGTACCCCCACCCCATTATACCATTCAATTATAGAGACCAGATTCCACCAAGTTTTGAATTCTTACAAATGAAATCCTATTCAGATAAGTTTAAAAAATCAGCACTATCACGTACAAAAACCAACAGGCCAATTGTGATTCCGTGTGAAGATGAGATGAAGCAAATTATATATTAACAAAATCTATAACAAAGATAAGGAACCTGTGGACCTCCAGATGTTATTGGAAAGCTCCAGTCACCCCCAGCCAGCATGACTGGTGGTCAGGGATGATGGGAGTTGGAGTCCAGCAACATGTGGAGGGCCAAGGGTGGCAACCCCAATGTACAAGACATGACTAAAGTGTGAATGTGAGTGTAACAAGTAGCAAATTAAGTGATGAACTGGGCACAAAACCTATAGGTAAACACTTATATTGATTATTTCATAAATGTGGGAACATGAGTCCTCTTCAAATGTTAAGAAGTTGTTAAGTTGTAAGCTGACATTGCCACATTGAGTATCAAGGACTGAATGGAACTTGTAAGCATGTTTGACTGAGATGAACTAATCTTCCTTAGATAATGAACCACTGATGGGATCACTTGGAAGGCACTAAGTTAGCAAAATTTGTATTATACTTGATATTTAAGTCCTTTGCAACACCCTCACTTGAGTAGCCTCAGTGTAACAGAAGCACGCTTGCACATGCCTGCATGCAAAGGATTACAGTCTGCTGACACTGGGATTTGGCAGGAACACATAAATAAGTTATCTATATAATTGACGTCGTTCTTAGTTGGGAATACTGTTGCAAAAGAACTTGTTCCAGCTGTTCTTGTTGGAAGCTCTTGCTGAGAAGAAAAAAAGCCAAGAAGCTTTCCTTAGGTCATGCACTAATCAAATATTTTTTTGAGGAAAAACAGCTGGAACTGGACGATTCCACTCCCCCAAGCTATTCAAAGACTTGAGAGCAATCCTACTATCTTCTTGAGATAATATATAAAGCTGCTAATCAGCAGAAAGCATCATTCAAGCACCCTGCTTGAGTACATGCTTCTTATTTGTTATTTGTTAATGATTGTTCTTTGAGTTGATTGCTTATTTCTCACACTCTCATTCCCCTGCAATTGAAAACTTTTGAATCAAGCCGATCCAGCTTTATCTGAACCACCACAAATCACTGTCATTATGCTTTCTTGCTTGTGTGCCCATCCACAAGGAGGGAGCCCAGTGATTACATCAGCCAGCCTAAAGGACCCTAACATTGCATGACAGTACATAACCCCAAATAAACTTCATAAAGTGGTTAATGGTCATAATTCTACTTGTTGCATTGCATTAAAGAAACAGGGGGCCATTCCCAATAGCAACTGATAACTGGATAAACAAAGAAATGTATTAATAGAATTCCCAGATTAAGTCTGAAACTTGGCGCTCTAAAAAATAAATATAATTTTTTATTTTGCATATAATAAAAACATAAACAGGAGTAAGAAGCTGCAATGGTTCTTATTCAAAATATTGGAGAAGACATAATAGTGTGTCCCCTAAAGTCAGGAGTAGGGAACTTCAGACCAAAGGGCCAAATGTGGCCTTCTAGACCTCTCTGTATGACTCTTGGGACTCTGCTCAGGCACCACACACCTCACCAGGCCATATCTCTTACTGCTTCTGCTCTGTGCCCTCATTGAGTGCTTTGTTCTGGCTGGAATATGTCATTGAACTGTGATAATAATACCTCTTGCTTGTGGGGATGGAGATTTCAGAAATATGGGTGGGTGTCAAAAACCTTTGACTTTTGGATGGGTAAAATATAGCCTACCAGCCAATAATTTGATGCTTTCCCTTATCATAATGCATCAAGCAGCCCTGGAAAACATTTATATTAAAGGGTGAGATATAAATTCATAAGAAGGATGTGGTTTTATTTCATTATTGGTGCAACAACTGTGGAGTTCCCTCAGCAAGAAAGTTCACCTGGTCAAGATATTTTTTCCTTCTCCCAGTCATTCTTTGAAATATACTCGGAGTCCTGTAGTGATTTCATGCTCTTTTTTGCAGCTTGTAAAACAGTGATTTGAATTGCCCCCCAAACCTCGGGCTTTTATATACATTATTTACACAATGAGTCACGTCTGATTGGCTGATTCTGCTTCCCTCTTGGAGCCTGATTGGTCTTTTCCTGCAGGCCAATCAGTTGTTGCATTCTAGGATCCTATTTGCCTATTGTTCTAGGATCCAAGTTTAGTACATAACATTTTTATTTATTAATTTAGATTTGGCAGAAAGGAAAATATATTTTGAAGACTGTTACCAGAATTTCTTCTGAAGTTGTAGTGAATTTCTGGAAAGTGGGTTGGGGTTATTATTGTTGTTGTTGTTGTTGTTGTTGTTGTTATTTTCCAGCTGGCAATGCATTGAGTTTGAGATCATTGAGAATGTCTTGAAGAAGAACCATATCTTGGTGCAGGGATGGGCAATCTGTAGACTTCCAGATGTTGTTGAACTGCAGCATGCATCATCCCTTACCACTGGTCATAGTTTGTGGGACTGATGGGAGATGAAGTCCAGCAATGTCAGTTATATACAGAGGAGTACCACATGCTTTCTATCCTTCCTGCAGGAGTCCTTTCACGCCAGTTGCCATACAGTGCCCTACAGTGTAGCAACTTTTCACTTCCATATAAATATGTGGGTTTTATTTTGAATTGCAGCCCTTGATATAAAAATGATGACTTAAAGGGCGGGGAGAGATGATTTGGTGTGAAAAGACATCCCAGAAGGTGGAGAGTTTGTTCTTACAGTAACTAATTATTGTTTTGTGTTTCTCCTTCTTTTTCTCAATAGCACAAGTCCAGCTCACAAGTACTACCTAGCCATGGACCCAGTGTCAGAATCCCTTTACTTGTCAGATACAAATACCAGAAGAGTTTACAAGGTGAAATCTCTCAGTGAAACCAAGGATTTGACCAAAAACTATGAGGTAGTGGCAGGAAAAGGTGACCAGTGCCTTCCATTTGACCAAAGTCACTGTGGAGATGGAGGACGGGCTTCCGAAGCATCACTTCACAGCCCCCGAGGTAGGAGAATGACAGAAGCTGAAAGAGTTGTCCTTGACTGCAGCATTTAAAACAGGGTTATTGTTGGTCTCTACCTCCCATAAGCCCCAGCCAACTTGTAGGTTCCTCATCCCTGAGAAACTTCCTTTCATTATGTGAAGCTCGTGGATGAAATGAGCCCTTGACAGCTGAGTGCAAGAAGTTACGTTAAACTTTTTTTTTCATATCTCAGTACCTTCAATGCGAAGAATAATATATTTCATGTGTTTCAACTTGTCTGTTACAACCATTGCCAAGTTAGACCATTGAGTTGCTCTGTGCACATTCCCCCAAAAGATAGTGAGACTTCTGAGTGTGCAGCAAGGATGGAAAATTATAATTTTTTATTATTACTTATGAAATTTGTATTCTGCCCTATACCTGCAGGTCTCGGGGCAGTTTCACAACATAAAATCACAATATAAAATGACAAAATAATAATAAAAACAAAAACAGGAAAAACTCAATAATCCCCTCCCCAATAATCCCCAACACATTTTAAAAGGGCAATGGATGTCAATCAGCCAAAGGCCTGGTTTTTGCTTGGGGCAAAATGATGGCGCCACTACAGAAAAGTCTCATTCTCATGTTGCCACCTTCCAGTCCTCTCAGTGAAGAGCCACATGAAGAAGGCTTTCAGAAGATGATATCAGGGTAGGTTCATATGGGGAGGAAAGTGGTCCTTCAAGACCACTCCCCCAGTTTCCATTTCCCATGACCATTGGTTGTGCTGGCGAGGAGTTAGAGTCCAGCAACATCTGGAGGGCCACAGATTTGTCCCACATTTATTTCAACTATTCTCCATCAATTAATGAGAAAAGAAATGGCATTTGAAAATAATCAAAAGGAATGTAATTTTTTCAGTGATATTTCTGTGGATGGCATGCTGGGAGCACTGGCAGAGGAAGGGGGGTGCAGTAGGTGCGGCTCGCCCCGGGTGTCATCTCTGAGAGGGGGGTGAGATTCCCCCCCCCCGGCCCCCTGGGACGCTCGCCCTGCCTCCGTGAGTGACTAGCTCCACCCTGGGTGCACAGCATATGCGCCGCTCCGGGTGTCGGAGCAGCTAGCTCCGCCTCTGGCTGGGAGGTTGTTGTGCTTAATCTTGTTTTTGATAAGGTGTCTGGGAAGTGTTTGTAAGTGTTTCTACAAATAATCTCATCCATGGCCTGTACTCTGCAGTCTTCCCAGGTGCCTGTGATTCAATTCTGTACCCATATGCTTGATGCATCAAAGACATACTGGATTTTTTATGAGTAAAACCTAGCCAATCATTTTAACAGGCATTATAAAGGTGTTCAGTTGCATAGGATGGTGGAGCTCATTAATGCACAGTGTGGGTAATTTGGAATAGAAAGTACCCAGCAACTCATGGGAAGGTGCTTAAAACCTTGCAAGACTGAGGTCTAATGTAGTTGCTTCTGGCTTATTAGCCTTCTAGTGTACAGCAAATGCCTAATTAATAGCTGCGAGGGAAGGTTTGGTCCTGCCATCCAGCTCTGAAGTAATAAAGGAAAACTGTACATCAGTAGAAATTTGAAATTAATGGAGAGACAGTATAATGTCCATGACACATAAGAACCCTCATTTTAAAACCAGCTAGTAAGAGATTGCAATTATAGTCATTTTAATACATTTCTAATGATGGAAAATAAGTGTGAAATAAGCACAAATAAATGTTAATAATCAGGCCAGCCATTAATGCAGGAAACCAACTCTAAAGGAAGGTAAAATATATGGATGTAGATACTTTTTTCAAGAAAATGAGAATCAATGTATCACTGCTGACTGAAATTGATTATATCTAATTAAAAGACAATTATCTGCTCTGTCTTACTTGCTTGGTGGAAATTTCTAACATGGAGGTTTCAGAATTGCCTGTGCAATTTCCAAAAACAATACTGTCATCATCTAAGTTACCTTGTAACCCTGAGCAACAAATCAGATAGTTATAATGATTTCCCCCAAGTAGCCTTGGACATTTGCAATATTTAAATAATGGAAAAATAAATATGTGGGCCTGTTTACTATTTGAATGGGATACGGTCCAAAAAATTCTCCATGAAACAGTGACAAGCAATAACCTTTGCTCAATCCTTTACTAAAAACAAAACCCTTAAGGAAAGGTCTTGATAAAATCCAGACTACATGGAGTTGTTCACAAAGGAATAGGTGGGATTGCTGCCCTGTTCTGAACAGAGATACACACCCTTGTAGGGACCAGGTGCATTACTCAGCTGTCCTGCTATGTTCCTGCTCTACACAACAAGCCACTTCATCTAACACTGTCAATGCCCGCTAATGGAGGACAGATACCTTGCCACTGTCATCCATGCTTCGTAGATGATTTTAATGCAGTGTGCATGGGGCTGTCTTTGAAAATAATCTGGTAGATTCCACTAGTGCAGAACAAGACAGCCTCCCTCCTCTTAACAGGAGTAGACCAACATTAGCGTATATCATCCAATTCTTAGTTGTTGCACTGGCTGCCAGTTCATTTTGGGACACAATTCAAAGTGCTGGTTCCTCAAAACTATATAGAATGTTGTTATTGATTGGTTTCCCCACCCAGGTGATCCATGGACGCATTGGCAAAGGTTAACATTTACAAAAGTATTTAGAGGATCAAGCCAGTCATCATAATTGCATATTGTTTGTGAACCTTGTAATTTCAGTTTCTCACTAAGCATATGTATTTCCACCAAACAGGTTTTAAATGGCATATTTTCATGTTCTGCCTAGGTAATTCAAGTGCATGGAAAGTCATATTAGTTCTGTTTGGTCTTATGCTTCTTGTGTTCTTAGAGCAATAGTAACTTTTTATTTTAAAAAAAAATAAGAGATTGCACACCTTTAAACTCCAAATCAGTTACCTCTTATTTTAATTCTGTACCATGGCAGCCTATAAATAAGTAATTGCATAAAATTGCTTTAGTAATTCCTCAATGGTAGCTTTAATTGAAAGAGTCAAAGATATTTAGAATGGGTGACATGCAAATTGTTAGAAATTGTTATGTGTTAGAACCATAAAATTAACCAATTGGATCCACTTTTTTCCTATTTAAAAGTTTTATGAGAAACTGCAAATTCTTTCTGAATACAACTGGCATGTTTTCTTTTTATCAGACGTCTCTGGGAGTTTATGAAGTTTTCTTGGGGAATCTTATTTTTTGCAAGTTGAATTAGAAATGTAAAATAACTAAAGTTATTTCAAGCAAAATAGCTAAAGTTAATTCAGCTACAGTTGAATCAGAAATGTCATATTACTAAAATAGTACAAAAGAACCCCCTCCTTCTGAAAGGGAACTTTCCAAGAGGGAAAAGACATCAGGAAAAAATGAATGCAAATTCTCTAGCTACAGATTATGCCCATCAACTGCATATGTATGAATTCTTCCATTTACATATCTGTTTTCAAGATGTGTTAGAGGTTTATGGCTTCCTTATTGCATGATTGACAGTTCTATAGATAGTCTTTGCAGAGGTAAGCTCAGTGAGGCTTACTCCCACATAAGTGTGTACAGGATTACAAACCTAAGCTAGTTTCTCTCATGCAGAAAATGTGATGTCTTTGTCTAAGAGGCACATAGATGCACCCTGAGGCTTCTTCTATGTGTGATAAGGGACAGGATCATCCACTAAAAACTGGTGTGATGTAGTGGTTAGTGTTGGGAATCACCACTCAGCTGTGAAGTTTATTGGGTACCTTTGTGCCAATCACTCTCTCTCAGCCTAACCTACCTCACAGGATTGTTGTGAAGACAGAATGTGGAGAACCATGTGTGCCACCTTGGGGAAAAGAAGAAGAAGAAGAGTTTGGATTTGATATCCCGCCTTTCACTCCCCTTCAGGAGTCTCAAAGCGGCTAACATTCTCCTTTCTCTTCCTCCCCCACAACAAACACTCTGTGAGGTGAGTGGGGCTGAGAGACTTCAAAGAAGTGTGACTGGCCCAAGGTCACCCAGCAGCTGCATGTGGAGGAGCGGAGACGCGAACCCGGTTCCCCAGATTACGAGACTACCGCTCTTAACCACTACACCACACTGGCTCTCAAAAAGGAGGGATATAAAGGCAATAATAAATAAATACCAGTTGTTGGGGTCAAACAACAGGGCAGTATATTTCAAGAAGGCCTGGAGTGCTAACGGAACTGTTTTTTCTCTAAGAAGATCCCAGGTTCAGATCTGGGCACAGCTATAACATTGTGATTTGTTTATTTATTCCATATAATTTATATACTCCTCTTTCCCTCCCAGAACTACAATTCCCACAATGATTTAAGAATAAATCTCTCTTCACATTCTAAGAAGAATGTGTTCAAAAAGAAAGAGAAGACTGAGAACAGCTCTTGCTGTATGTTCTTCATAACTTATCAGTCCATTGGTCCATCTAGTTTAGCCTTGTCTGCTCCAAGGGCAGCAAATGTGGTGCTCTTCATATATACCCATAGTTGGACTACAACTCCCATGATTCTTGGCCATTAACCATACTGGTTGGACTGATAGGAACTGTAGTACAAAATAAATAAATCTAGAGGGCACCATTTTGGGTACCCCTAGTTTATGATCACTGATTGCAGATCTCTGGGGTTTCAGACAGGAGTCTCTCCCAGCCATGCCTGGAAATGCCAAGGATTAGAACCAAACTAAATGTAACATTGATGGGGTTTTAAGTGATTTAAGATTTTTGTTTTTAATTCAAATAGCTGCCATGGAAAAGAGGAAACAGGATTTAGACTGTGATATGCCAGGATATGTGTTAATCCTTTCTCTTCTTCCACCATGGCCCTAATGATGCTCACACCTGGAAATTCATTCATTTATTTATGATTACGCTTATATTTCACCTTTCCCCCAATGAGGTCAAGGAAGCATACATGGTTTGCCTCCCCCACCCCTGCCTTTTTCTTCACAACACCCTGGAGAGGTAGGTTAGGCTAAGAGATAGTGATGCAGAAAACTCACCCTCTGAGCTTCATGTCTGAATGGTGATTTGAACCCAAGAGTCTAACTGTTTTAGTTCCGGGTGGGCTTACTCACAATTACCATCTTGCCTCATTTAACCCTCATAATAGGGGAGGAGCAATATTGATTACCGTGTCAATGGTATAAATTGTAACAGTTCCACTAGTGCGTGAGAACACAAAAGGGGGGGGGGACAACACTGTAGATAGCTTTAGGCTGCAATCTATAAAACAATTGAACAGTTGGGTCTGTTCTATTGACTTGAATGGTGCAATGTTAGCTTTAGGCAACCGTGCTACATTAAGTAGCTTATAGATTGTAGCCACATTTCTAAACCTTAAAATACCACCAGACATAACACCAATATGTGCTTTCCTTCCACGTTTTCCTTATGTTAATATGAAGCTGGCAGCAGTTTTGCCGTAAGTAAACCGTTAGATGCTTACATACGGCAGATGCGAAGAGTTTGCAAGCTTGGGTAGAGAGGGAGGTAGGGAAGACACCATAGCACAACCTTCACCAACCCTAGAGAGAAGGGCTGTAGCTCAGTCGCAGAGCATCTGTTATACATGCGGCAGGTCCCTATATTAAATTCCTGGCATCTCGAGCTAGAACTGGAAATGTCCTCTGTCTGAAACCCTGCTGAGTGATTGCCAACCAGTGTAGACAGCACATTGAACTATATAGGCTAACTCAATATAAATCAGCTTCTTACTTTTCCTCCGGATGTTTTGAGCACTGGCTGGGGTTGAAGTTCAAAAACATTTGGAGGGCACCAGGTTGGCAAAAGCAACGTAGCATCTCAAGTGGACAGACTTCTTCCCCTACCCCAACCCCCTAAAATCACTACACCAATATGTTCAGAGAAACATTCTCCATCTGTGGGTAGGTGTTTACTTTTGTTTAAGAGTTCAGTATTTCAAAAATATGTTTCATCGCTTGTTTCCTTCTCATGGATCCATTAATTTCTTCTTTTTAAATCACTTGACTGTAATTGCTTATTCCAAGCTACTTTGAGGCCCTCTGGTTGAGAACAAGTCCCAGATCTGCTAAGCAAATGAGTAAAGTTAGTTTAAACTTTTGTTTATAACCCATCACATGCAGGCATTAACTGAGTCTGTAGAGATAACGTAGAGAGCTGCCTTATGCTGGATCAGACCATTAGTTCATCTGGTTCTGGACTATCTACTATGACAGGCAGTGCTGTTTTTCTAGACAAAGAGGTGCTGGAACTCACCATGAACACCCCCCTCATTCTCTTATAGTGGCAATGGCACCCACCTAAGAGGTGATGGGACTGAGTTCCAGTGAGTTCCAGCTGGAAACAAAGCCCTGGTGAAGGGCACTGGATAGCCATGGTTTCTGGCAAGAGCCTTTCCCGCTTCCACCTGGAGATGCTAAGGATTGAACCTGAGACCACCTGCATGTCATGAAGCTGCCAGTGTCAACATACACTATGTAGCCAAATCCAAGCACAATCAACAGACAGAACTAGAAAACATAATTAAGGGTGGGGAAACTACAGGGGAACCCCCAAAGTAGGTCAATGATGACTTGAGCATGCTTAGTGCCAATGAAATGCTAACTGACTGCCAGAGGGCAGGAAACTAATGGGGGGTGGTGGAACATAGTATCCTGAATTACTACAGACTGAATGACTGCAATGCCCTCTGTGTGGGCATTGGTCCAGAAGTTGCAGCTAGTGCAAAAGGTAGCAGCTTTATTGCTCACTGGGGCAGAATATTGTCATCATGTTATGCTGCTGCTGAAAGAATTACACTGCCTACCAGTTAGCTACCAGGCTAAGTTCAAGGTACAGATACTGGTGTAAAAAGCCCTATTTGGCTTGGGACCAGGATTCCTAAAAGATCATCTAAACCATGGGTTGGCAAACTAAGGCCCGGGGGCCGGATCCGGCCCAATTGCCTTCTAAATCCGGCCCGTGGACGGTTTGGGAATCAGCGTGTTTTTACATGAGTAGAATGTGTCCTTTTATTTAAAATGCATCTCTGGGTTATTTGTGGGGCCTGCCTGGTGTTTTTACATGAGTAGAATGTGTGCTTTTATTTAAAATGCATCTCTGGGTTATTTGTGGGGCATAGGAATTCGTTCATCCCCCCCCCCCAAAAAAAGGTCTGAGGGACAGTGGACCGCCCCCTACTGAAAAAGTTTGCTGACCCCTGAACCTTTCTGTACTTGGCTGATTACTGAGCTCTGCAGAAGAGGACGTCCTGCAGATATCATCTCATCAGGAGGTCTGTTCCATACAATGCAGGCATCAGGCTTCCAGGGCTCAGTCGCACTTTCACTTCAACCATATTTTGATTGTAGTATGTGCTGATTAATTTCCCTGGGTCCAATACCTTGTTTAGTTGTTCTGCGACTGTGCCTTGTGAAGATCAGATCTTACCCACTGAATTGGATCTTGTCAGATATGCGGATTTTCCTTTATTGAGCTTCAATTCTGTGGATAAGATTGGGTTTTTGCAAGGCACAACTGCGGAACAAGATTGTTTATATTGTTAAATCACTTTGGGGTGTTTCATGGGAAGTGAAATCGATCCATCAATTAGTAAATGGGCATGACTGTCTGGCCAGAGTCTGAACAGAAATCCTCCACACTGCCAACATTTTGCTGCAGATCTCACTTGGTTTTACTACCTTTGGGCATTGAGTACTTTTAATACTCAAGAAAAAGGATTTTGAACAAAGACTACTATCTAATAGAGCAATAATTTTAAGTTCATCCTTTTCATATACTTTTGGCTATATAAAAATGGCCAGTGTAGATCTTCATATTGAGTTAATCTTACCTTACCTAAGCTCAGACAAGCCTTTATGGCTATCTGCTTTCAGACTATGCTATTGGCATGATTGATTGCCAATATCCTCAGACTCGGTATAGATGCCTTTGTGGAACTGCTGAGATACGTTACATATTGTTTTTTCTTTGTACTTGGAACCCCACTTTAAGTTTCTGGATATCTTTTTATTGTGGTTATACGCCAAAAGGTATAAGCTAAGAGATACTGTTATCTATTGTTAGATAGTGCCTTTTGTGGCCGGTGGTGTGTGTGACTTATAAGTTGTCTCCTTTTGCACGGTTGCAAAGATCCATGCAAAGGTGCTTTCAAGGATAGCTATAAATTGTCATGGCGATACCCTGATTTCATTATAATTTTATTAATCATTCCATTTTTATTGCTTGTTTTTCTTGCCCCTTGTTCCATTGTTTAACCTTTATCTTTGATTCTGCCTTTCATTTACAGTTTAATATACAATTTTATAGTTTTTTCAGTATAGTTAAACAATAAATCTGTGAGTGCTTAGAAAAAGATGCTGTGATTACTAATTTTGGGTCTGCGGACCACAATAAAGGGGTGTGTGTATGTCATGCCAGAGGATTGTAGAGAACACCACAAACACAGATTAAAGTAGAGTGTGCACAGAATGATTCAGAATAAAACATCAACTCAAAATACAATACAGTACAAAGATATAAGGCAAACCTAGAGTTCTGTTCATACACCTATCACTTGTCACCTTAGATGGGCAATAATGGATTCTATCATATGGTGCTATCAACTTCTTTGTCTGTGAGAAAGTTGCTTGGTAGTTACATGTCTCCCTACCTTGCTGTCTTAGTCTTTTTTAAAAACCATCATGCCATAAACAGAATGTCATAAACATAATGTCATTTGTGCCTTTATGTGTTTTAAAGTTCCTCGGCCCTCTTTAAACACTTCTGATGTCTGATTCAATATCCTTTCATTGTCTATTTTAATGGAGTTTGGAGAAAATGATTGCCAGATCTTTTATAGATTTCCAGCCCATGAGAAGTTTATTGATCCATTCACCATCCCCATAATGCCACTCCCCATTTCTCAATAAAATGTCAATCCATCAGTTGTTGCTTGTTATACTCCACATTTGCTTGAATCACTCCCATGGGCACTACCATCTTTTCTCCTATGTACATTTTTGTGTGTGATGACTTCCTCTGTTTTGATATATGAAAAAATTTTCTTTGTACTCTATGCATGAGATGACAGACAAAGCAGGCCCAGTGCCCAGTTCATTTCTGCTCCTGTCCATCAAGGAAACAAACATTGGGATTTATCTTTCTATGGTATAATATCTATGCCAGGAACAGTGAACCCATAGTACTCCAGATGTTGTTGAACTTCAATTCCTATGAACCCTAGCTAGCATGGCCGATGGTGAGAGATTATTCAAGTTAGAGTTCAACAGGTCCTCCATCCCAGATCTTTGCCAAGGTTTGGGCCTTTCTGATTTCTTATAGGCTAACACCACCTTGAATATACCACTTTTTATTGCACCCTCTGAAACATCAATCTTTAAACCAGCTCTCAGGAAGGCAGGAATCCTTTTTCACATCCTGAGTGGCTTATCATTTTTCTGCAAAACTTGTGTGCATTATTGTTTCTTTTCTAGCCCTCCTTTGGCCTTCCACTACATCCCTTGCTGCAGTCTCAATTGTCATTCCAATTTTTTGCATTATGGAAGGGGGGGCTTCCTTCAGTTTTGAAGTGTCCTCCATATACTTTTTACTGTGAAGTCCACATCCACATTTTTTTGTCTGTTTGTGCACCGTTAACCCAATCTGTGCAATGCAATCCCATGCATGTTTGCTCAGAACTTAAATGAAAGTGTGCAGAGCAAATATGGGGAACCAATGGCTATCTAGATGGTGCTGGACTTTAGCTCCCATCTGCCCTAGCGAACATGGTTGGTGGCAAGGGATGATAGGAGCTGTAGTCTCACAATATCTGGAGGGCCACAGGTCCCCCCATTTCCAGAATATAGCTTAAAGTCAGATTCCAAAAGCTGTGTGTGTGTGTGGTGTGTGTGTGTGTGTTTTCTATAAAAAACATTGCAGTCACTGAATAAACATGCTTTCAAGGTGGACCTGCTTGCAGAACCTGAATCCTTCTACTATAACTACAGGCTTTGGTAGTTGATTTCTGCATCACAGGAACTAAATAAAGTTTAGAATATAGAGATTATAAGGAACTATAATGATAATTATGCTTCTACATGTGAAAAGAGCCATTGCTGCATGCAGAAGGTTCTGTGTTCAGTCACTGACAACACCAGGTAGAGCCTCTTATCAGAAATTCTGGAAAGCTGCTATGGGTCAGTATATACAGCACTGAATGAGATGGATTAATGGTCTGACTCAGTATAAGTCAGTTTCCTTTGCTCCTCTGTTCCTACCCATCTGTTTAAGGCAGTTTGATGTTTGCTGGCTTAATCTTTCTGCCCTGTCTTCAACATACTGCTCACCACCACTGTATCTTTTTTCTCACTACTGCAAATACAAATAATAAACAGGTTTTTACAGTTCTTAAAATAGTTTGTAGCTGTATTTGTAAGCTAGTTCAAGCTGTAAGAGAGGCAAGATAGAAATATTTAAGTAGATAGGTAGATTGATATATGAAATATTGCTTATTATCATCATCTGGGAAATTCAGTTTAAATCCAACTACTGATTTTCAGGCTGGAGTTTGTGTTTTTATAAATCTCATTGCTTTGAGCTATTTTCCCCCCACGGTTTCTTCATTCTTTTTGAGAGTAAAGCATGTTCACAAAAGCGCAGAATAATCACTGTGCTTTCAGAGGGGTTTTTTCCAGATGGTTTCATGAATTTGAACACACATAAAAAGACAAATAAAATGGGGGGATATTATCAAATCAAACCAGAAAAAGCCAATAGAATGAAACAAAGCCAGCATTTATAGCAGAACTGGGGAAACCTATGCTCTCCAGGTGTTTTTTGTTGAACCACATCTCCCATAATCCCTGGCCATTGGCCATATTGGCTGGGGCTAATGAGAGTCCAACAGCTGCTGGAGAGCCACTTGCTCCCCGACCACTGATTTATAGTTCTGGTCCCTGGTAGTTTTCCTGCTTAATCTCCTTTCCTCTTCCCCAATAGGTATTACTGTAGATAAGCACGGCTTCATCTACTTTGTTGAT
Organism: Podarcis tiliguerta; assembly: GCF_965153285.1. Taxonomy (NCBI): domain Eukaryota; kingdom Metazoa; phylum Chordata; class Lepidosauria; order Squamata; family Lacertidae; genus Podarcis; species Podarcis tiliguerta. Next base: position 27,591,013 of record NC_139553.1, read on the forward strand.
GGCACCATGATTCGGAAGATTGATGGAAATGATGTGATCACAACATTAATAGGCTCAAATGGTCTCACGTCAACCCAGCCACTGAGCTGTGATGCTGGAATGGACATCACTCAGGTAGACACTAATCGTTTTTATATGTTGCAGCTGTTCCACATGGAAACAAATTTCCTTTGGTCTGCTGAAATTACATGTGTTAAGGACAGCATTTGAATAAGCATGGTGGTTTTAATCAACTTTCTCTAGGTTGTGCAGCAGCAGCCTGTAAAACTTACTTTGAGATCATCAGTATAATGGAATTGTGGGCTCATCCGGCCTTCTGCCTGTCTTGCCGCTTTCCCCTGAGAAAACTCAATCTTTACTGCTGAATCGCAGCAAACGTCAGTTGGGTTTTCCATGGATTGACATATGTTCCGATTCAGTGCTAAAGAGTTTGTTTCCCCAAGGAAAGCAGTGGGGCAAATGGAAAACTACTTAGACCCATGCTTTCTAGGCACAGGGCAAGCGGGGCAAGTGTGGACAAAACCTAAGCTGAGCAAATAAGATTTTGCTTTTGTATGTGTCTGCAATTGTTTATGTATTTATTTACTTATGGCTCATAGAATACAATGCTGTGTTAAAAATGCTGTATTTGCAAAAATCTGTTTCAAGATTGCCTCTAGTGTGACACTGCTATCTGCTGTCTCAGAACATCTGGCATGCACACATAGAGATAATATTCTTAATGAAGGATACTGCCTTGCTATTAGATGGAGGGAAATAACTCTTAAATCTCAAGAGTTGTAGCCCTTTGGAGCTGTTCATTTCCTCTTGGGCTTTGAGAGATCCAAAATGCATCCACCTCCCCCCCCCCCCCCGTTTATGTTTAAAAACCAAATAAACTCAGGCGCACTAAACAGCCTCTTAATAAATGAAACTTTATAGAAACATTACAGAAAGCATAATGGTCAGTCAGCTGTTGCCATTGAATAAAAGGAATGGCTAGAGCCGTGCTATTGCATGGTAGCTATGAAGTATTTAAACTAGCAGAGTTAATGAGACCCTCGTGTGGCATTAAAATGGCCTTTTTATTTTAAGACAAATAGTCAGCTCAGGTTTGCAGCCCAGCTAACTGTGCCGAAAAGCCAAACTAAACGTTACAGCGGCAGCCCACACTTTGGAACGCAGTTTATGCCCAGCAGCTATAAATTGGCAGGGAAGGGAGCGGGATCCAAGCAGAGAAAGAAGAGGTAGGAGTATAGGGAACTGCCTTAAAGCAAGTCGAGCCATTATTTATTAATTATTTCAACTCGCAATTAATTCCAGATGGCTGCAGCTGCAACACTAAAAGCCCAGTTTTTAGGACAAATTAAGCACATCAATAGGGTAAGCAGTTATTTCAGGAGTGACACATATAAGGAGTGCAGTTGCTGGGCAAGGACATGTGGAGTGAGGTGGTCCTTTAGGTAATCTGGTCCCAGCTTGCTATGGGCTTTAAATGCTAAAAATAAGACATTGAACAGCACCCAGGAGCATCATGGCAGGCAGTGCAGCCCCCTCGACTTAGTCCATCTAGTACCTTTACCTTATATTTTTATCATGGTTACACCAAGGATGGGGCACCTCCAACCATTGGGCCAAAATAGGCCCACCAGGAGTCTTAATTGGGCCCACAAGACTTCTTTCCTCAGCCAAAACAATCTGCCTACACCGTTTTTGTAGGCCAAATTAGGATTCCTAGTGGGCTTAATTTGTGTGTGGCAGTAAAGCTACAGCTGCAAAGGAACAATCAGAAGCCTTAGAACACACTCCCAGTTATTGTTGTGCAAGCGAGACTTACATTTGGCACCTTTTATATTTGGCACCAGATGCAAGTCCCCCTGGTATTGGTTCTACTCAGGAGCTCCTGAGCTGAGCTGCTGAGTAGCTGGTCTCTGTTGAAAGCAATGCTTTCATTTAAATTCAGCGCTGACTGCAAGCCCATCTTTTGGCAGGGGTATTTGCCGTCATGGCTTGAATACAACACTTAATGCTTGCTCCTGATTCTTCCTTTGACGTTGAATCACTGACATCATAAGCAGCTTGAAATGTTAAAATGTTCCATCTCATTTGACATCCGTTCCATGTGAAATTGACATGGGCTGAATTTAAACCAGTTCACAATGGCGTAGTACCAAATTTTGAAGTGCAGGGAGCTCATCAGGATAGTCCTTGGAGATTATGATGATTAAGATTTCTTACCCGCATTTCATCCCAGGGAGAGGTACAACAATTAAAAAATGAGATATTAAAATTAGATAAAACAAATTACAATCTGAAGGAATGGCTAGACAAAATATGAGACATGGAAACAACTGTAGAGGGGCAAGGGCCTTCAATCTCAGCAACTGATCCATGGGACAAGGGTCCCTGTACTTATTAGGCCTGACACACTGCCAAGCTTGTGCAGATCCTGTTCTTGCTGAAAAAAAGAGTTAACTCCAACATGCACAATGTGATTCACTGCTGGCTTGCTCCTGTCAATAGAGCTCAAGCTCTGTTATTTCCAGCAATGACCCAGATGGCCTTATAAAGTGGGCATTTGCAAATTCCAACACACACCAATTCAGCAACTACCAACTAGTGAAAGAAGAGAACATGGGCCATACTAGTTACTGTAATGGCTTTCTTTATTGTGTGTGAAACATATCTTGATGCTTTGTTCTTCATTGGCAGACATAACAAAGGTTCCGGGGTGGGGGATTCTTTTCTGACAGACCCCACCCCTATAGTGCAGTTTCCAAGCCATTCACTGCCCTGGTTGCCTCTAGTGGGTCAACGTCCTTCTTGAAATGGAATGCCCAGTATTGGACAAGGCACTTCCACTGTGGCCTAGTAGCACAGAACAGAATTGAATTGTTGCTTCATATAGTCTGGTAACAGGGCCTTTTTCAGCAGGAACTTGAAAAATAGAACCTTTTGGAGATGATGTTTCTGATAATATAGCTTAAGAATGTGTTCACTTTTTAAATAGTCACAGCACACTACTGATTCATGTTCAGCTTTCTATCCTCTGGGATAGATATATCCTTTTCCACATGAACTGCGTTTTTAATGGAGACTTTTGCCTTGGCATTAGTCCAGCAGGTACTAGTTGTTGTCATAACTTTTCAAACTTACTGAAGCAACTTTAATTGCTATGGAATGCATGCAATCAGACTCACATTTTGCTTGTGTATGATTTAAAAATATCTGACATGCTGATGTACGAGAAGAAAAGTTTAATCAGTGTTAATTTGCAATCCAGTCAAATTATTCTGTCACCCAGTGGGAAGCTCTGATCAAAGAGGTGTGTGGCCTAGGCTACAGGTTGTTTGGAAATGGTAACATTCAACAGATTTTTGTTCTTTTATAGCTTGGATGGGGAACCTGTGGCTCTCCCAGGGTTGCTGGACAACAACGCCGTCATCCCTGATCACTGGTCATGCTGGCTTGGGCAGATGGGAAATGGGAGTCTAGCAACATCTGGAGGACCACAGCTTTCCCATCTGTGATTTATTGTTCTGATCTCTGTTAGTTTCCCCAAGAGAACCAGACTCTTACCTGCCTGTCAAATAAATTGATTCATTTCTGCACTAAATAATGAGCTGCTGATAAACTGTTAGCCTTGCTCCATCTTTAATGTTCATGTTATAATGTTTAGTGTGTACCCTTCAACTAAGAACAATGGTTTTAAACAAATTGTCAGAAGAATATTTTTCATTTCCATTTGCTTCCCCAGCTGGGTCCCACCTCCATCTTCCCTTCCACAAAGCCCTGGCAATTTCAAATGCTCCTTAAGCTCTTACATTTGACTTGCAAACAATTATTGCAGTTTTTTTTATCTGGTGCTGTTACAAAACAATCAGTTTTAGGACAAGGATATTTATTTATTTATAACTAAAATTGTCTTTTTTCAGAGAGCAGGCTCGAGCCACCATGAAGTCTAATAGCTTTACTATGGCATAGGTTTTCATGATAGAGAATGATTAAAAAAACAGGATTAATTTTTTTTTAATCACAGAAACAATTTTGCCCACCCACCATCCCAAAATCTATTGACATTTTTTTCCTCCTGGAAGGAAAATTATTTAACACATGACATTTGTGTCAATAAAGAATAAAACTTAGTAGAGGATTTATCCTGATGGAACAGTGAAGCAGATCTTATCACCCAATCCTTTAGGTATCCCTAGCTGTGACACAGTGTGTAATCAATTGCGAAAGATAAACCTGTATCCTCTGCGTCTCAAGCAACAAGCGCAGTGAGCTCAGCCTCCTAAGTTGCATTTCCTTGCTGTCCTTCCACCAGCAGGTGAAGAATTTTGCATTCTAGCAGGCTTTTTTTAAAAGCAGAGGGCCCTTAATAGTGTTTTGTGTTTTTAAAAACTATCTGCATTTTAATAGATATGTTTTTATATTGCACTAATTCCATAGATAGTTTGATTGTTATTTTTATATGGCTTTAGCTAGGTGCGTTTTAGCTGTAATTTTTGTGCGCTGCCTTAGGTCCTGGTTCTGGGGGAAAGGTGGAATAGAAATAAACTAATATTTCCGTTTCTTGAATAAGTTTGCAGGCAGATGAGAGCCACCTAAAGGCGAGCCAATGCCACTACCTGCCTGGCAGGTCAAATGTTATTTGGATTCCACACAGATAAACCATTGCCAGTGTTAAGTTGTGGGCGAACATATCAGACGACACAGCGATTCTTCCAAAGCAGCTCTTTATTTGTAAGCTGGAACAGAACTCACTGAGGAGCTCAGTCAGACTGCTTATATAGAACAATGTAACTGTTGCCATTTTCTAAAACTATCCAATCACTGAATGTCACTTTCGATCCTTCATTTGCATACAAACTATCCAATCAGTGAACGTCACTTTCGATCCTTCATTTGCATAACTATCTACAGTATCCCCCTGCTGGCCCAGGGTGAGAACTTCTGTACATAACACCCAGTAATGCCCCCTTCCCATTCTCTTCTACCCAACCAGTATATTCAGGTACATTTACATTAATACTAAGGTGGGGGTTCATTGATAGAGGTACCCCTACATTAGGGAAGCCTCGAGTGTGTTCAGAGCATGTTGTACATAGGTTATATACATACTTTGACAGCTGGGTGGGGCCACCTAGCTGTCAATCAGCTGATCTCACTATGGTGTCAAGTGGCAAGGCAAGCTGTACTTTGAGTGTCAAGCCCCAGTTTTGGTAGATATCAGCTGCACTACAAATTGTTGCTTGCATCAAGCCCCTACAAAGGAAGATGTGCATAGACATTTTTCCTTTGCAGGAGTGGCTCAAGTGTTGCCAGCTTGAATTCAGGTCAGCATTGCAAAGGATCTAGTCTACAAGGTCTTGCTATAATTACTGATTTTTTACCATGCAGTGCAACAGAAGAAATCACCAAAGTCAAGAGACGTGTGTGTTTTTTACTCAAAGGAAGAAGCAGGAATGCATTTGGGAGTACATTCCCAATTCTTCTTCATTTTAGCTGAGGCTTGAAGATTCCTGTACCTGATGTTAAATATGAACTCAGGTGCAGGAAAAGTAAATGTGTTTTGCCCCAAACTGCCTGGCAGGCTAGCCTCTGGAGTTCCCAGAAGATTGAGGTTTCCTACTTCTTCATTAAATGTTGTTAGGAAAAGGACGACTTTTTTCAGCCAGAACTTGCCGGAACTCAGTTCCAGCATCTCTCGGGTGGACCATTCTAAGAGAACAAGGGAAGCATTTGTGGTGAGTTGCGGCACCTCTTTTTCTATAAAAATGGCATTGGGGAGGACAGTACATGAGGCTGTTATTTTTAGTGACAACCACACACCTGCAGTAATGTTTCCTTCTAGATTTCACTGTGGCAATGGAGACGAGCCACAGCTCTACACTAAAGTGGATGCTCTGTATACAAAAAAATAAATAAAAATCCCAGGTTCAATCCCAGGCCTCTCTAGGCAGGGTTTCAGAAAGGCTCCTGCCTGCAACCGTGGAGTGCTACTGTAAGTCACTGTTGTCAGTACAGATGTAGAGCAATTGTTCTGACCTGGTATATGACAGTTCCCAATGCTCCGTTGAATTTGCAGTCTTAGTTCTTTGCCCCAACCTAAAAGCTTACTTGCCAGCACAGCTTTTATTATCAGACCATTAGTGTAATAATCAACAGAAATCATTTTCATGGTTGTCTAAATAAAGGGTCGCCGTTGTAAGAGAGCAGGAAATAAAGCTGGAACACGGTTCCTAAAATGGGAACATGCTATACCAGTTGCTGATCGATTCCTCTAAAGCCATTTTCAAAAAACAAACAAACACATGCTACTGTTGTTCAAAGCCTTCCAATTGCTTTATGGTAAGCCAAGGGGAGGTTTTAAGCTCTCCATATGCTGCCAGAACAAAACTTACAGTGCTAAAAACTTTCAAAAGGCTGTTTTGTTCAGGGGAAGGAGGGGGAACTCAGTGCTCCCACCCTTAATTATTTCTACATCTGAAAACATTCCTTGCTTTTATGTATGGGTCTGAATTATGGATGCTTGTGATTGATTGATTGATTGATTGATTGATTTCTGTACCACTTAATATATTAAAAAATATTGTGAAGTGGTGTACAGAAAACTGAAGCAGCAGACAGCTTAAACAAAGTATTACAAAAACTACACAGTTACATATAAAAAAAAAAATGTTGCATTGACACAGTGTTACTAATATATATAAATAAATATCAGTTCATTTTCCTTCTGACACATCCCCCCTTTCAGCCTCTGAGTTCTCACCCAGGGTTCAAACACACTCTCATTTCACACACAAAAGTCTCACAACAAGAAGAATTCCTGCAAACAGCAGACATCAACCTAGTCTGCCACGCTAGACCTGCTTTTTATCATAATTTATTTAAACTGTGTAAAATATGTAGGTGACAGCTACCTGAGGAAATTTGTTGTTAGCTTTTGTGTTGCCAGGTTTATGAACCTCCTAGGAAGAAATAGTTGTTCCCACTTATTGCTATATTAGTAGAAGAAACTGACCTAGGTAAACTCACTACTTAAACTCTTCAGGTAATTAAAAACTGTGATTTTGTTTTTCACTCGTATTGATCTGTCTCATGTAGTACTGTACTGAAAATCCACCCACTCACCTCAGGTTGTTGTTGTTTTACAATTCTGCATTAATTAATGATAAAATATATTGTATTTGAATCTTACTAAAGAGACAGAGAGATGTGTGAAATTATTGTGGGTGGAGTGCAGAGTTTATGCCATGGTTATTTACTTTTGAGGTAGCTGTGGATATTTGTGAGTGTCCTTTCTTGAGTCTACAAATTATTTCACCGGTGGGTCTGCAGTCTTTAGAATTTCTGCATTCCCACACTTCAACTAAAAGCCAGGGGGAGACATCGTGAGGTGACCTCTCCCATGGAGCTATCTTCAGAGCAGGAAGCGTGGATAGCTGGGAAGGCTGCAGAGTGCTGAAGAAATATTAGCCAGAAAGAAAAATGGAAATATCACCTTTGACCACCTCTCAACAGGAGGGTGAGCTCAAAAGCCCACACCCACTGAAATTCTAAAAAACTTCTCGAGTGATGTGAGGATGAGACAGAAAAATGGAAGCTTTTTTACAAAGTTAAAGGGGGGGGGAGCCTTAAAAAATTGGAGGACAGATTTCAGCACAGCAGTAGTCTCACAGATTTAAGCACCAAGGAGACATCAGGAATCTTGATCAAACAATTTGCATAATAGTAATTGATATCATGTGCTTCTGCCTGCCTTTGCCTTCCTGATTTGCCTGGAGAGTCTTAATGGTAGTATGAGCACTTTTATGATACCATATTCATTTCTTTATAATATTCTTCCATTGCTTTTTTTAAAGAATGAGTTAATCCTATGTAAAAGAAAGTTTACTTTGGGGAAGACGTACTTAGCTTAGTTGACATTTTGCCTGGAAAAAATATTGACTGTGCATCAGCCAGTTTCCCCCCTTCCTCTTATCTCCAGTTGATCTTATGGAATACATTATCATAATGCGTGGTGCAATAGATCCTTGTTTGTTGTTAATGTGATGCCAAGAAAATGCATTGTGTTTGTTGCGTCCTGACATTATAATTAAACATAAGATTTGGCCTTTTTTATTTTGTTTTGCTTCTATCTCTAAATTTAGAGTAAGGATTATTGTTTCTTCATTGAGCAGATAACCAAGGGATGGGGAATTTGAGGCCTTCTGTGTGTTGTTGGACTCCAACTCCCATCAGCCCCAGCTAGCATAGCCAATGATGATGGGAGTTGGAATCCAGCAACATAGGAAGGGCCACTGGTGCCACATCCATGAGTTAACCATATATTTTTCATTGGTTATATGAACGTCATGAATAAAATTAGCCCTTAGTTGCTGAATGTATACTGAACATTTTTTTTTTTTTTGCATATGTTAATGTCTTCTATTAGAGGCAGAACATATTTCATCCATTTGACCTTGTCCATTCAGACTGTGTATGCCATAGGAACACAGGGAGCTGCCTTACACCAAGTCAGACTATTGAACTACAGTGGTGCCTCGCAAGACGAAAAGAATCCGTTCCGCGAGTCTCTTCGTCTAGCGGTTTTTTCATCTTGCGAAGCAACCCTATTAGCGGTTTAGCGGATTAGCACTATTAGCGGTTTAGCAGCTAGTAGCGGCTATTAAAGGCTTAAGGGATTAGCGGATTAGCTGCTAAAAGGCTATTAGCAGCTTAGCGCCTTAGAAAAAGGGGGTGGGGAGCGGAAAAAAATCTCAAGAATCGCAAGACATTTTCATCTTGCGAAGCAAGCCCATAGAGAAATTTGTTTTGCGAAGCACCTCCAAAACGGAAAACCCTTTCGTCTAGCAGGTTTTCCGTCTTGCGAGGCATTCGTCTTGCGGGGCACCACTGTACTTAGCTCAGCATTGCCTTCACTAACTGGCAACAGCTCTCCAGGGGTTCCAGGCAAGAATATTCCCCTGCCCTATCAAGAAAAGCCACAGATCAAACCACCGAGCTTCTCACTTATCAACAGTTTTGAAAAGCCTGGGATTTTGTGATGTACTATCCCTGCATAGTTTCCTTAAAATATGTATAGTGTGTGTGGGGAAATGAAACAGGTGTCTTTAAGGACTAGAATCTGTTTCCAGCTGGCTCGCCCCATTCATCTTCCTCTCAAAATATCACCACCACCTGCCAGAATGGTGAGCTCAGCCACATTCATCTTAATGCCAGATAGAAATATTTTTAAAGAAAATCCCCTGGATGAAAAGGACAAATTTAATCACTTAATGAGTACTCTAAATTTTGTTGTGCACCCATTGTAACCAAGCAGGTTAAGGCATAATAATCTCATTAACCTCACTTTGTTAAAACATCAATTATCTAAGTACAATATAGCAGGTTTCTTCAAATGTCTCTCTGCAGGAAAGATGGCAGCAGTTGCAGCCCAGTGTGGCTGTGAGTGGGGCAAGGGGTGGGGCAAAGACTTCCCGTGTAACCAGCTGGTGGCATCATCAGCCTTCGCTGGCCACGGGGAACATCAGGACTTCAAAATTTGAACTGGCCAGTCACGGCCAAGCTAGGGGACTGTAGTGTGTGACAGACCTAACTGAAGCCTGGCTTCACTCAGGTCAGCTTGGCAATTGTCAATGGATGTCCCACTCATTCACCCTGCATGTTTTGGCCCTGCCCAACAGAAAGTGGACAGTGCATGTAAAAGGTAAAAAAAAAGGTAAAGGACCCCTGGATGGTTAAGTCCTGTCAAAGGCAACTATGGGGTTGTGCCACTCATCTCGCTTTCAGGCTAAGGGAGCCAGCATTTGATCACAGGTAGCTTTCTTTATCATGTGCCAGCATGACTAAATCGCTTCTGGCACAATGGAACACTGACGGAAACCAGAGCGCACGTTTACCTTCCCGCCATAGTGGTACCTATTTATCTACTTGCACTCGGATGCTTTCAAACTGCCAGGTTGGCAGGAGCTGGGACAGAGCAATGGGAGCTCACCCCATTGCACAGATTCAAACTGCCAACCTTCCAATCGGCAAGCCCAAGAGGCTCACTGGTTTAGACCACAGTACCACCCGCGTCCCTTTACCTTAGTGCATGTACACGACCTTGCTGTGGGGTTACTTTGCCACCGTATTTGGAGCAATTTCCCTGCAGACAAATTGGACCAGCTTGGAGGTTCTGCCTACCTCACAGCAACTGTCACAAGTTGCCGGAGGAAAATTCTGTTAGGTTGAATCCTTAGTCTAAGCACAGAGAGAGTGAGAAGGAGCCCGACCCCTCTATTCACAATCAAAATATCAAGGTAAAGGAGTCCAAGGGAAAAGATTCTGTCCAAATGCCCAGAGAGGGGGCTCATAGTAGTACAACTACTCAAATGGCACCCTGGAGGGATCACCCATATTTGATGTGTTTCATATGGGACCAGCAACACTTGTCTTATGTCAGAATATATTGTTTTCCAAACATTTTTATTCGTGTGGAAATAATAATATATTACACTGCTGGTGCCTCTTGACCAGCATTTTCAGCTTGCCCACACTGCTTATGACAACTTGAACAGCAGCAAGCATGTTATGGAAAAATTGTGACTGATGTTGCCTGACAGGATTTGTTTTTGCTTATTTGCATGAGTTGCTCGAAGGATAATAATTTGCCCACCTTAATAGGGGATGCTGTGGAACTAACATGCTTGAATGTCAGAGAAAAATAAATTCTGTTTGCTATCAGTGTTTTCATACAAACACAATGGGAAAATGTATCCATGTTGCACTAATGGTGTTCTTTTGGCACTCAAATAATTATTCCCCCTCAAAAAAGCCTTAATTACAGCAGGAAATTAATGACCCCTAAGCACTTTGTACATTTCTGTAGCCACCCTGTTTGCTGTCACAGATCACACAACAGGCATGAGTAAGAAGCTGCTAAATTGCTTGATGGATATAAGCAAGCAGTTATTCCATTGTGTTAAGTTTTCAAAGCATCATACTTAGACCTCACCTACTCTATATATTTAAAGCAGTATCATACGTCTTTAAACAGTCATGACTTCCCCAAAGAATCCTCAGAACTCTGGTTTGTTAAGGATGCTTAGAGTTATTAAAGGTAAAGGGACCCCTGACCATTAGGTCCAGTCGTGGCCGACTCTGGGGTTGTGGCGCTCATCTTGCTTTACTGGCAGAGGGAGCCGGCATACAACTTCTAGGTCATGTGGCCAGCATGACTAAGCCGCTTCTGGCGAACCAGAGCAGTGCACGGAAATGCCTTTTACCTTCCCACCAGAGTGGTACCTATTTATCTACTTGCACTTTAACGTGCTTTCAAACTGCTAGGTTGGCAGGAGCAGGGACCGAGCAATGGGAGCTCACCCCGTCGCAGGGATTAGAACCACCGACCTTCTGATCAGCAAGCCCTAGGCTCTGTGGTTTAGACCACAGCACCACCCGCGTCCTCAGAGTTATTAGGAAGCCCCATATTCCTCTCACAAAGCTACAGCTTTTTCAGAGTGTTTTAAGAGTTGACCCCCCTTCCCAAGGAACTCTGGGAATTGTAGCTCTGTGAGAGGAATAGGGATCTCTTAACACCTCCCAGGGCCCTTAACAAACTACAGTTCCTAGGGCTTTTTGAGGTATGATACTTCTTTAAATGCATAGTGCAGACAAGGCCTAGGGCTGAGGATCCCAAGGTTCAAATCCCCACTTAATGATGAAGCAAAAATGATCCATGTGGATTAGGGAAAAGAAAAATAGAAAAGGGAGCTCTTCCTGTCTCCTAACATCTCCACGCTTTCAGGAAAGGTGCTGTTGGTATAGGGGGAGGAAAGCTGTAAGGAAGCATCCAGAGAAAGACAGACAGAAGCCTCACCCCCCCCCCCAAAAAAAACCCCAATTCTACTTCTTTGTGTGTTTCCCTAACATAAAACCTTTCTCATTTCAAATCTCCAACCACACTGCTTGGTTGTTGGTTTTTTTTTATATCTATGCTCAATCACATTACTCCTCATTAAAAATTAGGCCTTTATTAATTATGACTTACATAACAATTCTGAGCCTTCTTTGTTCCTTTTCCTTTAATTTTCATTATTGAATCCTTCTGCTTCCCTTATCAAAACTAGGTCAAAAATTATACCCAAGCCAAGAAGAGCCACCTTGAAACCATTTGGTTTTTGGCTTAGATAGGTTGCAAATTAACTTTCCTCCTTTCTCAGTTTCTCTAATGCTGCAAAGTAAAATCCTACAATGGGGAAAATATATAATTTAAAGGAAACATTATATTCTAATTTCGCAAACATACTTTTGGGACATTCAAAAAAATGGGCCACCCAGCCCCCTCTCTCTTGAAGTCAAAGCTCTCACAGTGGGACCATGCAATGTCAACCTTTCAGCAACAAACTCACAATAGAATAAAAAGGGAGGAAATAGAGAGGAGTGTTGTATTTTAACTTAAAACAGCCAAAAATTTATCCGGACCTACTTGCTTAACTCTGAAATTATACATTGATTAAAAGTGGTGTCCTTTCACTCTAAGAGATTCATGTTCACATTTGAGTTTAACGCAAAGGCACACACTTGAGTATTGGACATCAGGGAAAGACATCATTCTGCTCAACCTTGAAGTGCCCAGTTCATATTTTAGATCCCCCCACACACACACACACTTTCACTCAGTCTTTCCTAGTTTATAATTGGAACACTTTTCCATGAACAGCTGCTCCTCATTTTAATCAAAGAGAAACATAGGTAGCTCTGAACTCTGATCAGGGAACACGTATATTCAGAAGTTACCCAAAGATATCAATGGACCAAGATAATAAGCTTTCATTCCCAATTAACCAAAACTTCTGTGTTGTTCCAGCACAGGCTTCAGTGGGTCATGGGGATAAATTCTCTTTTCCCTGCTTTTAATGAGAAGAGGAAGTAACCAGATTTCTCTTGCCTAGAGGGTTCCTTTGGTCCTGCTGTCAGAGAGCTGTCAACCATCCAGATGCCCATTTTCATGGGCCCATTGGGGCCCATTGTGGTGTTTATATCAAAGTTTAGTAGGAAGAATAATCTCTGTAATCATAATGACCACCCTGGGTTCCTGAAATCAAAGTTAGGCTCATGCAATAAGCAGATCTGCTCCTTTTGTACAGTACCTCACAACCCAGAAAATAAGTCCAGAAAAGGCATAACTAAGAGTAATGTGTTCTGTCTTCATTTATTTCAAAATATGGCAAGTTAGCAGAGTTAGCCCAAGACATTTTTCTTCCTGAGGCAAAGGATGAGATGTCTCCAACCAGGCTGGCAAGTGAATCTTACTTCAGTACCGGCAATGGGATAGCATCCTCTTCCACACCTGAGAGTATTCAGCTCACTTAGGTGGGACAGGGCATGCACAGATTTGTCCTTCATCACTTTACCATCACTCCCTGTCCCTCAGCAACTGCTGCCTGAGGCAACTGTCTCACTCATCCTAATGAGAGGGCTGGCCTTATAAAACATCCTGCTGTGTTGAGGGCCCTCCAGCTTACACTGCTTAGTGGTACCTTGGACTTCATCCCCAAAGTCTGGGCCTGGGCATTGGACAAATTTGAGTCAAGATCAAGGGCTCAAAAGAGTGTCAACTGGAAGAGAGTTTATTTATGTTATTATTACACACACACACCCATCTTTCGTCCAGATGGCATACAATCTTTCCTCTCGGTAATTTCCATGGCTGAGTGGGAATTTGAACCTGGATCTCCCACGTCCTAGTCCAGCTTTCTAACCAGTACGCCATACTGACTGTCCACAACTTTGGCTTGTGCTTCACTGACCTGATTTCACCCACAGGCACACAAGCATCCTACTTGGCCAAAAGTGGAAACCATGGAGAAACTACTTCTTTGACTCTTGCTTTGTTCCTTTTTTTTTTGCAGGTCCGCTTGGAATGGCCAACAGACCTTGCTGTCAACCCACTTGACAATTCGTTATATGTTCTGGACAATAACATTGTGCTGCAAATTTCTCAAAATCAGCAAGTGCGCATTATTGCAGGCCGACCTATTCACTGCCAGGTGCCAGGCATAGATCACGTTTTGGTCAGCAAAGTGGCAATCCATTCCACACTTGAGTCGGCAAGAGCCATAGGCGTATCTCACAGTGGAGTGCTGTACATTGCCGAGACTGATGAAAGGAAGATCAACCGCATCCAACAGGTTACAACTAATGGTGAAATCTCCATCATAGCTGGAGCTCCATCGGATTGTGACTGTAAGATTGACCCCAATTGTGACTGTTTCTCTGGTACGTATTAAACGAGGGTGCAGAATCTTCTCGTACAATGGCTGCTTTCCCTTCTGGGCAGCCTTCCAAGAGACACATCAGTGGTAGATGGAGCCAGAGGCAAAAGTTGATAGAGCAGGGAATGTAAATGTTAACTTTGTACAATACGCTAGATTCTACATACTAACTCCTCTCTGTCCTCCATCCAGGCAAACATGAAGCATTATCATAGTTCAATGACATAGTTCTGTATATAAATTCAATTAATAATAATAATAGTCCAGCCAGACAAAAATACTCAGGTCCTCAACTTCAGGACCTCAAAGCACCCAATTGCTTGATGTCATTGGGACATCAGGTGATTGCAGGTAGGCAGCCTTCCCACATGTCAGATGTCGCCCACAAGGCTAGATCCTGATATGGATGTGGCCCACAGAACCAAAAAGGTCACCATCCTTGACATAGAGACTTCTTTGAACTAAGAAGTGGTATATAAATTACCTAATTCTATAATACAGAGTCAGACCCTTGGTCTATCTAGCTCATTGTTGTCTACACTGTCTGTAGAAGTGGACCTACATTTCAAGTTTTTTTAAAATGTTTTTAAAAAACAAACACGTGGGTCTTTCCTATTGCAACCTGGAGTTGCTGGGGATTGAACCTGGGACCTTCTGCATGCAGAGCTTATGCTCTGCCACTGAGCTGAAGACTTTTAGTTTGATGTAACAGTTCGTCCCTCTGATCTCCACAAAGAAAACACTGCCCTCAAAAGCTTTGAAATCTGAATTTCTGAAGGAGAGGAAATCCCAAAGAATTCATAAAAGTATGTAAAAATCCTATTTCAAGCTATCATGTCTGTGCATTTTACATTTCCACATTTTCCCTTCAATCTTCATTCTGGCATCCACTGTTCGCAGTTTGAATATTCAGATGGTTGGATACCATGATCCTATGGTACTGTGAGGACAGATTCATGCAACAGTAGTGCAGTCATCATCTCTGCTGTGCAATGCAATACTTCTTGCACAGGGCACTGTTGACGTGCCTCAAAACAGGTTTCAGGTCAGTATGAGCCACATTATCATATCCATAGGATTGGATTGAGCTGTGTGCAAAATGAAACAATTAGCCAGCTTGGATATTACCCTCATGCTGAAATGAGTATGCCTCCCGTATGTCAGTCTAATGTTCATGCTCAAAAAACTTCATTAGGAAATGGGGATGAGGAAAGGGCAGTTGATTCATTTTATGGTGCTTTAGTCAACTAATCCAGGGGTCCCCAAACAAAGCCCCATAGGCCAGATAAGGCCCGAGGGACTCATTTATCCAGCCCGCAGCAGCACCCACTGCCGCTGTCCGTTCTTACCGGCGCTGCACTGCACGGCTGGCCACTTCCAGGTCAGAGCAGCACCGGAAATAGCTTGTGCGCCTGCACAAGTGTTATTTCCGGTGCACATGCGGGTTGGAGGAGGCCCGTGCACATTCACACAAGCTATTTCCAGTGCTCCTCCGACCTGGAAGTGCACCAGATATAGCGTGTCTGTACACGTATGGGCATGCGCTCCCTCGCCCTCCAGCCTGCCGTGTGATCGGCGCTGGAGACACCAGCCCGAGGCGTGGTAAGTTTGCTTACCCCTGAACTAATCCAATAGCAGCAGGAGAGAGAGGACATAGTTTAGAATGGGGAGCTGCAAACCATCGTGTGTCCAAAGGAGGGGAAAGAGAGTAATAAAGGGCATGTAAACAAATGGTTTAATTATCTGGATGTGTTTAGCCTAAAGAAGACTAAGAGGAGACATCATAGTACCATTCAATTATTATTATTATTATTATTATTATTATTATTATTATTATTATTTTGATTTATGTACCACTTTTATCTTCCAAGGATCTCAGTGTGGTGTACATGGTTATCTTCATCCCCATTTAGGCTAAGAGATGGCGACTAGCCCAAGGTCACCCAGTGAACTTCATGGCTGAGTGGGGATTGTGAACCTCCTGCTCTCCCAGGTTCTAGTCTAACCCTAACCATTATGCCACACTGGCTCACTAATTACCGTATTTTTCCATGTGTAAGACTAGATTTCCCCCCTAATAAATTATGTCAAAAATTAGGGGGCATCTTATACATGGATAGTGCCAAGGCCATTTTCTTAAATCTGTGTCCTCCAAAATAGGGGGCATCTGATACATGGGGACATCTTATAGATGGAAAAATACAGTAATCGCTTCCCATTAGGCATCCCAAAGCATTTACAATATAACATATATAAAACAGTTGCATATCTAGAAACAGTTATTTTAAAATGCTTTTATAGAATCAAATGGTGATAGAGAAGGTGCCACACTAAATACCATGTAGAATGCACCTCGTGATAGTACAGCATTTGCAGAATGCTCTCTCCTGCAGAACACAGTGATTACTTGTCTATGTAGCTTGTGAGATGATTTTATAGGTTGTCTAGTTCCACCAAAACCAGAGCCTTGAGCTTAGCCTAGTAGCTAATTGACAGCTAAAGGTAAAGGGACCCCTGACCATTCGGTCCAGTCGTGACCGACTCTGGGGTTGCGGCACTCATCTCGCTTTATTGGCCAAGAGAGCCGGCGTACAGCTTCCGGGTCATGTGGCCAGCATGACTAAGCCGCTTCTGGCAAACCAGAGCAGCGCACGGAAACGCCTTTTACCTTCCCGCCAGAGCGGTACCTATGTACCAAAGTGCATCTACTTGCACTTTGAGGTGCTTTGGAACTGCTAGGTTGGCAGGAGCAGAGACCGAGCAACAGGAGCTCACCCTGTCGCGGGTATTCAAACCGCCGACCTTTTGATCAGCAAGCCTAGGCTCTGTGGTTTAACCCACAGCACCACCCAGGTCCCCAATTGACAGCTAGTGCTATCTAAAAACCTGTCATATAGAAGATAAAAGAACTGGAAGCAGGAGCAATAGGCAACAGGGTAGACAAAAGAGATGTGTATTAATCCAACACATTTCAGATCCTACTGATCATTCTTAAGAGAAATTCAGAGATATGAAGATTCAATAATTAGTTGTGCTGCTTCTTTTCTACATGTTGAATTAATAAACAGGGAGTTCCATTATTGTAGCATTATTTATAACATAAATTAAACTTGTTCTCCGTAATTAGAACCAATGGGGAAGCAGATTTTGGGTAAATGTGAGGAGAGGGGTCCTATCAGTGCAAGCTGTTTGACAGTGAAACGGTCTACCTTGGAAGGTAATAGGTTCTCCCTTGCCAGAGATATTTAACCAGAAGCTGGATAAATGTCTGCTAAGGATGCTGTAGTTTCATCCTGCTTTTCAGATCATGCATGTAAGGTGGTGTAGATTACGTGACCTACAAGGTCCCTTCCAGTTCTTTGTTTCTGTGATTTTACTCATTTTTCAGGTCTGCAAAATCACCTGCAAAAAGGACCATGACAAATCCCTTGTCATCTACAAAATGATGTGTCTGCTAATGGAAGTGGTAATGAAATTAGGACTGTGAGATTAACGTCACAAGAAATCCTGAGTCCTATGTTGATGGTCATGCTGGATGGAAATGTACAGAGAGGGATTAGGATCATGCTTTTTGGCATTACATCAAAGGATGAGGGGGAAATTGATTCAATTCACATTTATATGTGAATTATACCTAATTCACATTTTCTAAAACAGTGTGTGAACTGAAACACAGCCACCCTTTGAAATTTACACTTCTCTGAATTTTGCAGATCTTCAGCCAAGTAATGTTTGAATAAAATGCTTATACTAGGGCAAGGCATGCATAACTAATACATATATTGATGAGAATAACATATAAAATGCATGAAGAAAAACTGCTTTGCAAAAATGTGTATTTTAGTCAAAGCCACATATTAAACGTGCATATTAACACTAAAATGCTGACAGATTACCTGAGGAATTAATTAAATAAATAAATTGCAAGCTGATATGGAAATGTGCTCACTTTTAAGATTGGAAAGATAAGGAACTGTGATAAAATTACGGTAAATTGACAGATATTCATAACCCTGTTTGATCTCCCTGCATTGAT
Organism: Podarcis tiliguerta; assembly: GCF_965153285.1. Classification (NCBI taxonomy): domain Eukaryota; kingdom Metazoa; phylum Chordata; class Lepidosauria; order Squamata; family Lacertidae; genus Podarcis; species Podarcis tiliguerta. The sequence continues at coordinate 27,609,295 of NC_139553.1, forward strand.
CATTACTTCTGCACTTAACATGCATAGACTCCAACACTGGTAAGGATCTGAATGCACAATCTATCCTGCAAAAATGGAAGGGCACCCATTCAAAATCAGTGCAAATATGATTTTTATCCCACACAATGGATGTATGGATCCATCTACTCCCATACTGTGCCAGTTTTACATGCATGTAAACACAAGTCTATTCCACCCCTTATTCCCTGGGTTGTTAAAAAAAAAAAAACTTGAAAAATTCACTTACCAAACCCCTCCACTAAAATATGGATTCCTGCATATTTTTATATGCATTTCCCTATAAAATAGTAATCTTTGTACCCTTCTCGCCCCATAAAATACACATTATTTGTACACATATTTTGGAACCAAAAGTGCATTGCAAAATTCAGAGAAGTGCACAGTGCAAATGTTTACATATTAATGCAGGAAGTGTAAATCCAGTTGATCTGCTTAAAAATTCAGGTCAAACAAAATTCTCCTCCATCCTTGTTCCACGTGCAAATTTCTACCTTTTTAGTGTTTCTGCACAAGTGTCCAGTCTTCATTTTTCCTGGGTCCCCAACTGGTTTTTCCTCTTCCTGTTCCTTATTCCAAATGATGAAGTACATAAGCATTCATGTAACAGAAGCTGTTCATCCTTGAGCATCACCTGGTGAATGGCAAATGATGTATCTCATGTCATTTTAGGCTTTATATCAAAATGAGGAAGATTAACCAGCATAAGATATTGGGTGACTAATCTTGCCTAGCATCACCATAATTTGTAGTGTGTATGTTTTACAAGGTCTGCCTGGAGATGGGGTGGGATGCATAGTGATTCAGAACAACTTTCACATGCTTTTTGTTAAGCATGCAGATGCTGTTGTAAGACAATCAAATTGCTAAATGATGCCACAGGAGGCTGATGGGTGGGACAAAGAAAAAATAGTTGACAACATGCATGTTTGGAGGCATATATAAGACACCTGTACCCTGAGGAAGCATGATGACACAGGGCTCCCCTTTTCTGATTATCCTCTTCTGGACCTTTTATTTTATTTATTTTATTTAAAACATTTCTGCACTGCCCTTCATGACTGATTACAGGACATTTCATAACATTGCAAACAAGTTTCTAAGAAATGTAACTGATTAAAATGAAGGGGGGGGGCCCAAAACAACAACAGCAACAGTGCATTAGCTCATTTCCTCTAAATGCTTAGCATTAACAGTCAGCAAATGCCTGGGTGAACAAACAGATCTTTAGCAAGCATTAAAAGCTTCTCAGACTCAGTGCTTTTCTTATTACAGGGGAGGGGAGTGATTCCATAAAACTGGGTGCCACAACAGAAAGGTTGTCACAGAATGGATTTCAACTGGTTGCAGCTAGCCAGGAGGGCCTCAGCTGAAGATCTCAACATGCATGTGTATGGGATCTTTGTGCTGGCTAATCGGTAGTAATGCGTGGTTGGACTTGAGAGTACTGCAAACACTGAAATAAAACTTCTACTGCCTACTTGAAATAGGTGTGGGCAACAACCACATTATTAGATTCAAACCTTGACTTGGTGCTTTGGAAAGAACTCTCAATTTGAAATGCTTTATAGCCTGGCCAATTTGACTTTACTTCTTTCTGAGTCCGCTTTGTTAATCTGCAGACTTGGTGGCCCCTGCATGTTGGATAAAGTCCACAAAGTTTCAGTCAGATAGGTCCAGTATTTTTGTGTGTGCTGGGCACCTTTAAATATTTTCTCCTTTTTTTGTTTTAATGACATATCCCTGGCTTATTTATTTTGGGGCAGAATAAGATGCCATTTTCAGGCTAGCTTTGCCCTCCTTGCATGAGTGGGGGTGTAAAATGAATACTGCCAAATTTCAGAAGAATAAATGAAGTATTTTCCCACGAGTATCTTGAACAGTTTTGGAGTATGTAAATAAGGAATATTCTAGTCTCCCATTATCGTTTGTGGGTAATTTGTCTGCAGGTTGAAGAAACATCATTCCCACTTCACCTCTAACAACCTCCAAGGCATATTCCTCCAGCTCAGGATTCAGGATGTGGCTGAACCCAGTTCATACCCCTAGAAGACAGGCTATCATAAACAGATAAAATAGCCTATGAACTCATGGGAAGATAGGTCTGCCTGAAGACATAGACTTTCATCTTCCATGAGCTTCCTCAGTGGTTCAGAACCTAGGGCAAGCCATTCTTGACACAGAAGTTACTGCACCTTTATAATCTTGATAGCATTGGAAAGTTCTGGGTCTTTTCTTTCATTACATTCCTGCATTGATGGAAGAAACTGCCTGGGAGGCAGCTGCTAAATGGCCAAGCAAGTCTTAAATGTTCATCAGTGACAAAATAATTCAGTTCTGGTACAGCAAACCTAAACACAATGGGTCGGATCTAAACTTAATAGACCAATTGAAATCAATGGGACTTCAGTTAGTGATGACTAATTTAAGTCCCTTTGATTTCAGTGAGCCTGCTATAAGCTCTGATAAGTCTGTATCTATCTCCTTTAGCTCGTATTTAAAACCATTTTACATATACTCTACTGGACTTTATGAAATGCAACAAACTCAGTTTTTTAGCTTTTGACTGTATTCCCATTGCTTACTTCACGAATGGATTTTGATTCAAGAAGGCGTGAATTTTGCAGAGGAGAGCATATTTGTCCGTGACCTTCTTTGTGCCCTGGGAACTTGAAATGTAGTAGCTCTGCCCAGCCAACAGCACTGTGGATTTACAACTATTAGGGTAACTGAAGCATCTATATCTCCTGTGTCCATTCTTCAACTGTGCCGATTAAGAATTGTACTTGCTTAAGATAATGGGAAACAAATCTGTTGGAGCAAAATATTGGTTTACAGTTTTAAAAATATTAAGTCGGGCGAGTTCTTATTTTTGTTTGGTAAATCATATCAGGTGCAGATTTAATAAAGTTGCTCCCTGTTGTTTTGCAGGTGATGGTGGGTTCGCTAAAGACGCAAAACTGAAAGCTCCCTCTTCTCTGGCTGTATCTCCTGACGGCACCTTGTATGTAGCTGACCTTGGCAACATCCGTATCCGTGCAGTCAGTCGGAATAAGGCTCATCTCAATGACATGAATATTTATGAGGTTGCATCCCCAGCAGACCAGGAACTGTATCAGTTCACCAGCAATGGGACTCACTTGCACACACTCAATCTGATTACAAGGGACTTCATGTACAATTTCACATACAACGGGGAAGGCGATCTTGGCACCATTACCAACAGCAATGGGAATTCAGTTCATATTCGCAGAGATGCCAGTGGTTTGCCTCTCTGGCTAGTGATGCCTGGAGGTCAAGTATACTGGCTGACCATAAGTAGCAATGGGATTCTCAAAAGAGTTTATGCCCAGGGCTACAATCTAGCTCTCATGACTTATCCTGGCACCACAGGTCTTCTAGCCACCAAAAGCAATGAGTATGGATGGACAACAGTTTATGAGTAAGTGACCTTCAAATATTTTTAATGCCTCATCTGCACAATACATTTAAAGCCATATCATGCCACTTTAAACAGTCATGGAATCGTAGAATTGTAAAGCTGGAGGGGACCCTGACGATGCCTCCCCCTAAAAACAGAATCCTGGGAGCTTTAATTCATGAAGGGTGCTGAGAGTTGTTAGGGTACTATCACAGAGCTACAATTCCCAGAGATCCCTGGGAAGAAGGATTGACTGTTTAGCTACATTGGGAAGTATAGCTCTGTGTGGGGAATAGGTATAACAACTCTCACGACTTTATGAAACTTTGCAAAAGCTCTTTTTGAGAGACTTATTTTTTAAATTAAATTTGTATACCACCCTTCTTCCAAAGATCACAGGGTGGTACACAACATAAAAATTCAAAATGAAAACACAAAATACATAATAAAACAAAAGCAAAGCAAGCCGATAACCCTCCTTTCACAGGCTATAGATTCAGCCAAACTCTAGGTTGAAGATAAACTTTTTTGCTTGATGCCTTTACCCAGAGGTCTCAGGGTGGTTCACAGAATAAAATCAAAATATAAAACCACAAAATACATAACCAAAACAAAAACAACAACCCAATAAACCCGCCCCCCCAAAACATCACATTTGTAATGAGGGTGCGAGGAGTGCCTACCTGGGGAGAGCATTCCACAAATGGGGAGCCACCACAAAAAAGGCCATTCTCATATTGTCACTCTCCAGAGCTCTTGTGGGGGAGACACTCAATGAAGGGCCTCAGATGATAATCACAGGATCTGAGTCTGTTTGTATGAGGAGAGGCAGTCCTTGATGTATTGAGCTGTTCAAGGTACTTAAAATACTTCCTCAGCACCTTTTTCATACTATAATGCAATCCCTGTTGTGACCAGGGTTGGGCAAATAAAGGCTGGAAATTGTCCACAGGGATTGGCATATGGAGAGGCATTATGGTTTATTGATTAGAGTGTCCCTGGTTCAAATCCCCACCCAGCCACTGGGTGACCTTGGGCCAGTCACTATATCTCAGCCTATCCTATCTCACACAGATAGAATAGGAGAGAAGAGCCATGTACAACACCTTGAACTGCTTGGAGGAAAGCTGGGGTGTGGCTTGCTTGGATGCATTAGATCAGTCTACACATAAGAACTATGTAACTTAGCAATGGGGAAGCTATATGCTATTGAACTACATTTCCCATCATCCCTGGGGATTGGCCATGCTGACTGAGGCTGATGGGAATTGAAGTCCAGTACTTTTCACATAGGTGCTTTATCATAGAATATGCATAAGAAATATAATCCCATGTCACTTTTGCATGTGTTTACCCATGATAAACATCACATTTCTGTACTCATCTGTGTTTATAACTAAATCCACACGAACATTTGCATTTAAACATAAATTCTTAAACTCAACATACACATTTAGAATATTTTCTCTCAAAGATACATTCCTAAATGTACTTCGATGTAATTTTTTTCAGTCATGCATTAAATTCAGGAATGACTGAAGCTAGTGAATTAATAAGTTCTGATTCGCACATTGAGTAGTGCAGGATAGGTTATACTAGAATTTTCAGAGATCATTTTCCCCAAGCATCTTAGTTGTGGCACTGCACCATGATAAGTCGTTTAGCATTTAGTAAGAATTCACATTTTTTTCTTTCCAATCACAGTGTGTTGGATCCAAGCCAGAGTTTGGGGCCCTTGGAAGCTATTCTTGGATATAGATGGGAAATGGTGGCTGAACTACCAGAGGGATAGATGGAATTATTATTATTATTATTATTATTATTATTATTATTATTATTATTATATTTATATGCTGCCCATCTGACTGGGTTACCCCAGCCATTCTGGGCAGTTTCCAACAATTTAAAACACAGTAAAAATTTCCCTATGCAGGGCTGCCTTCTAAAAGTCAGATAGTTGTTTATCTCCATCTGACAGGAGGGCATTCCACAGGGCAGGCGCAACGACCGAGAAAGCCCTCTGCCTGGTTCCCTGTAACTTCACTTCTTGCAATGAGGGAACTGCCAGAAGGCCTTCACAGCTGGATCTCAGTGTCCAGGCTGAATGATGGGGGTGGAGATGCTCCTTCAGGTATGCAGGGCCTAAGCCGTTTAGGGCTTTACAGGTCAGCACCAACACTTTGAATTGTGCCTGGAGGCAGAATCAAATTTCCACAGATAACTTCCAAAACTTCAGTTCCAAAACTTCCAAACTTCCAGTGTTCGAAGGCATAGCTTTTATGCCGAGTGTAGCTTATGCCCACCCCCCATGACTAACTAAACGAAAACATGTTACGCAAAATAGTAAAATTTGCAAGATAAGGGTTGTATCCAATGTAGTGCTTAGTTAAAGACATTTAGTGGTGTATAAACGTTGTACTGGTGGAACATTATTGCACAGGGGAAATCACAAACACATTACCAAAGATGGTTGCACAACTAATTGCGCAAACTAAATGAGCTATTGCACTACAAGCCTCCCCTAATGCAGCTGTTGCTTTGGACTAATTTGTTTCGCTGCCTTTAAACTCTTCCACTGCAGAACTTTCACGCTAGGTAGCAAACAGAGAAACATTGGGTGCAGTCCTAAATGTTTCACAGTGTTGAGAATTTGCAGGGTTGGGATTAGGGGAAGTTACCTAATTTTGTTTGCCTGGGTATGCTAGCATAGAACTGTGCATCTAAGAACCATTAGCTGAGGCTGCGATCCTGTCCTTTTTCACCTGACAAAAAACAAAGTCCCACAGAGCTCAGCAGATCTTATTTCTGACTAGACATGCCATGGATTCTGTTATCAGATCATGTGGATTCCCTTTGTGAATAACATAAGAAAAGCCCTGCTGGGTTAGTCCAGTGGCTCAGCTTTTCCAGCTTCCTGTTTTCATGGTCACCAACTAGGTGCCCCAGGAAAACCCTTAAGCAGGACATGAGCACCAGAGCGCTCTCCCCACTTGTGATCTCCAACAATTGGAGTTTAGAAACATCCCGCCTGCAAGTGTGGTGGTATGCTTCTTAACATTTTAATGCAATTTAAAATTAACTAAAAAGATATTTAAAAGATTTAAAAACAATTTTAAACCATCTAAAAACATTTAAAGCCAACCAGTTACTAATTTCAAGGCAGGGTAAAAGAGAAATGTATTTACATTTCTCCTGAAAGTCAATAATGGGGGAGACAGATGCTACCTTTTGAGTAGCAGGGTGATGGGGAAAACTTTGGACTGCCACTGCGCTTGAGAGTACTGGATGAATAATCTGCTCTGGCATTAATTTGCCTATTTCCTTTGGCTTTTGAATTGCTCCCTAGCAAACATCTCCAAGTGATTAAATAATAATAAAAGAAAGAAATATATACAAAAATTTCATTATTATTTTTAAAAAAGATTTGAAATCCAATACAGCTGCAGACTGGTATAAAAATATTCATTTAAAAGACTTGTTGAAAAAGGAAATTCTTCAATATGCATTAAAAAGGCTTACTGAGACAGTGTTTGCCTGATATGTAATGGGGGAGGGGATGTTCCGAAGAGTAGGTGCTGCCAATTAAAGACCTGGTTCCTACATCATAAGGAACAGACCTCCTGGTGAGATGGTATGTGCAGGATGCCTTGTCCTGAAGAGTACAGTGATCCACTAGGTATATAGAGGATGAGATTATTGTTTATGTTCCTTAAAGGTACAGAAGTCCTCTGGAGGGGCTGGGGGAGAGGCAAGCAACCTTTTGACTCCCTGGCTTGCTCTTCCACATGCTTGCAAATCTCCCTTTTCTGCCCTGTCCATTTCAGCCATTGCTCACAGCCTGTCCTGTTCTAAGCTTCCAATGAGAAGTAGGATTGAGCTGAAGCAGCAAAATCAATGGGAGATGTCAGGTTGGTTTCATCTGGTCAATTTATGGTCTGTGGTCCACAGCTTTTTACTGTTATTCCCAACGTATAAGGTGACCAGATGCATTAGAGGACAAACATTCTTCCTTATGCTTTTTTCTTTCTTTCTTTTTTTAGAGTTATACAGGAGCCAATATTTGAGCAGACGCAGCTGTGGTATCTCCTGAAGTACTGCTCATTTATTTTGGATTTATTACATTTGTATACTGCCCTCCCTTCAAGGAGCACCAGGATGCCTCTGTAACCTGGTTCGTCCCCGCCCCCCTCAACACACACGTCATTTTAACCTGCCCTCTGTTATCTCCTGACAATGTGTGGTACATAGGACCCAAATCTGGGAGGTAAAGGTAAAGGTACCCCTGCCCATACGGGCCAGTCTTGCCAGACTCTAGGGTTGTACGCTCATCTCACTCAAGAGGCCGGAAGCCAGCGCTGTCCGCAGACACTTCCGGGTCACATGGCCAGTGTGACAAGCTGCATCTGGCGAGCCAATGCAGCACACGGAACGCCGTTTACCTTCCCGCTGGTAAGCGGTCCCTATTTATCTACTTGCACCCGAGAGTGCTTTCGAACTGCTAGGTTGGCAGGCGCTGGGACCGAGTGACGGGAGCGCACCCCGCCGCAGGGATTCAAACCGCCGACCTTTCGATCGGCAAGTCCTAGGCTCTGAGGCTTTAACCCACAGCGCCACCCGCTTCCCATGTAAATCTGGGAGACCAGGGTTCAAATCCCCACTCAGTCACAGAGCTCACTGGGTGACTTCAGGCTAGTCACCCTCAGCCTAGCCTACCTCACAGGGATGTTGTAAAGTTTAAATGAGATGGGGATTAAGTGCATATACCACCTTGATCTCCTTGAAATAAGGGCTGGATATGAATGTAAATAAATAAAATGGGGCCCTATTGCAAACTTATAAGATGTACTGAGTAGAAGAGAGCAGAGTACCTTAACAGTCTGTAAATCTGCCATATTCAAGGTTATCAGAGATGGCAGCATTAGAGACTTGCTAAGGTCTACACCCAGGCAGTGGCTGTTAGCTGCCAACACCTCTCTCCCTGCTCCCAGTATAGCTCTTTCTTCTCCTGCTCTTCCTCTCTGTTGAGATGTGCTCAGCTGCCCTCTCCAAGAAAAGCAAGAAGAGTCAGCATCCTCCACTTGTCTTTCCTTCGGCTCAGAGGGAGTGCAAGAGGGCAATGGTGCAAGGAGGTGGGCCCATTCAGGACCAGGACTAGGCACCTGCTGTAAGTCTATGACCTAGCAAGGACCCTACCTCTGGCCATGAAACCGCCAGTTGCAATGCCCTCTCCCTCTGTGCAGCAGCACAGACTAGCCTAGAAGGAATTGCCTCTGGAGGCAGTAGTGCTTCTGAATACTGGTTGCAGGAATCCTTGGGGAGTGGCAGGAGTGCTCTTGTGCTTGGGTAATGCTTGCAGGCTTCCTACAGGCATCTGGTTGACCACCATAAGAACAGGATGCTGGGCTAGATGGGCCATTGGCCTGATCCAATAGGTTCTTCTTATGTTCTTATGCTTGTTGCAGGGGACGTGGTGACCAAGATGGGAACCTGCCTATAACATCTTGCTCAGGAGCCCTGCAAAACCGAAAACCAGCTTACTTAGAGAGTCTGGTCCACTGAAACTAGGCTTAGAAGCAGCATTCTATTGTAGACAGTAGATTTAGACTGGTGCATGCTTGATTGCTCTGTGTGTGTGTGTGTGTGTGTGTGTGTGTGTGTGTGTGTGTGTTGCCTGTTACAGTTTTTCTGGTTTGCAAATACAGTGGTACCTCGGGTTAAGTACTTAATTTGTTCCAGAGGTCCATTCTTAACCTGAAACTGTTCTTAATCTGAAGCAGCACTTTAACTAATAGGGCCTCCTGCTGCCACCACGCCGCCAGAGCACGATTTCTGTTCTCATCCTGAAGCAAAGTTCTTAACCCGAGGTAATATTTCTGGGTTAGCGGAGTCTGTAACCTGAAGCGTATGTAACCTGAAGCTTATGTAACCTGAGGTACCACTGTAATATGCCCAAAAGAGTTGGTGAAGCAGGGGATGATCAAGGTCAAATCAAAGGGGAAAAGACAACAGGAGCCAACATAAATGGTAATGTGGTACAGTGGTACCTCGGGTTACATACACTTCAGGTTACATACGCTTCAGGTTACAGACTCCGCTAACCCAGAAATAGTGTTTCAGGTTATGAACTTTGCTTCAGGATGAGAACAGAAATTGTGCTCCAGCGGCACGGCAGTAGCAGGAGGCCCCATTAGCTAAAGTGGTGCTTCAGGTTAAGAACAGTTTCAGGTTAAGTATGGACCTCCAGAACAAATTAAGTACTTAACCCAAGGTACCACTGTATCTTCCAGCCCTTCCCCATGATGAAATGTAGGAATATAGGTGTGTCTTCATTCCAGTCAGGATACAAAAGGATAAAAGGTTACAGCATTTCCTAGGTGTAACCTCATATGCCAGGCAGAGTCTGGAAAGAAATCTGGCAGAATTGCATGGTTTCCAGCCCTCCAGCCTAGCCAGGCTACCCCAGCTGAATATCAGCTACTGGCACATAAGACTGATCCCTAGAAAAGACTGCAAGCCTTCACCTTTGGCAACTTGGCCCTAACCAGAGCCATCACACACCCTGACTGAACAGGGGAAAAACCTGCACAGCTTGTGCTCAGCAGCTGGATTTTCTGCTAGGAGGCACAGAGGAGCTGCCATCATTTCCCACTGACCTGCTGTGCTTCATTCCCTCTGTACAACCTTGGCTGGGAGAAATAATCCATGCAGATGGCAGCCCCTGGGGCCGGGTGCAATTGTGTACACAACTCTTGATTCACGCCTGGAAATTTTCATCCCTGTAGGTGGTGAGGACTGGACCAAAAGGGAATTCCCAATGCCTTTTGAGCATTTGCAGCTCTTCAAGATAAGGAAATTCTAAAGTGGATGTTATTTGGTAGTTCAACTTTGTTTTATTTTATTTTTCCTGGATGCAGAGTGACCTCTTGTGGTACATCTGCATCATGTTCCATTTTGCACTAAACCTTGCAAAAAATTCTGAGTAGGCTGAAGATCATAGCAAAAAATATTAATAATATTTACTTAATATTAGTGAGTAGCCTTGTCCAATTAATTTGCACGATAATTGTTCATTTTATTATTATTATTATTGCATTATTTATATGCTGTCTTTTCAACAAGTTGCCCAAGATGATGTATATAAAACAAAGGATAAGAAATACAAAAGCCATATTTGAACATCTGCATCAGTATTTTAAAACCATTAAATCTGGATACTGTTTTTGTCATCTTTTTTTTAAAAAAATGAGTATACTATTTTATCCAAACTTTTGAAAGGTTTTATTGTTTTTATTTTTATAAAGAGATACATAAACCTTGCTAAATAAATAAAAAATGGAATAGCAGCCCATCGGGAAATAAACCAGCTTAAAGTATTAGACTTGCAATCCTGATAAACACAGTTACTCATAATAATGTCCATTGAACTCAGTGGGTCTTCTTTCTGAGTAGGCGCACGTAGGATTGAGCTGTTAGTGAACTAAAAGTCTTCTCTAAATCATGGTGGGCAGCAAGGCACAAAGGTGGAACTTCTACAACAACAGGGTATCTGCAGAGAACCCTTGTTCCAAAGTAAATACTTTATAAATTATATATATATATAGGTAAAGGTACCCCTGCCCGTACGGGCCAGTCGTGTCCGACTCTGGGGTTGCGCGCCCATCTCGCTTAAGAGGCCGGGGGCCAGTGCTGTCTGAAGACACTTCCGGGTCACGTGGCCAGCGTGACAAAGCTGCATCTGGTGAGCCAGCGCAGCACACGGAACACCGTTTACCTTCCCGCTGGTAAGCGGTCCCTATTTATCTACTTGCACCCGGGGGTGCTTTCGAACTGCTAGGTTGGCAGGCGCTGGGACCAAACGACGGGAGCGCACCCCGCCGTGGGGATTCGAACCGCCGACCTGACGATCGGCAAGTCCTAGGCGCTGAGATTTTACCCACAGCGCCACCCGCGTCCCATATATATATATATATATATATATATAATCAGATTGGATAAATGTTGGAGATGTGGATTAAATAAAGCAAATTACATACATATCTCTGATATGTTAGGATAAAAAATTAAGAAAAAAGTGTTCGTGTGTGTGTACAAAAAAGCCTTTTAAAAAGTCTGGAAAAAGCCTTTATATACAAAAATTATATAATTTTATTAAGACTTTTCAACATGCAATAAAAAACAGAAACAAAACAAGAAATAAGCAAGCAGATAGAGAGATAAGAATAATAACAGAAAGAGAGAAAGAGGGAGGGAGGGGGAAGTAAAAGTGACTTGCAACTATCCATCTGTCAGTTGTGCCTGCAAAAGTTCCTCATAACAATCCAATATTCAATCCAGCGTAATATCCAGTTATTCCTCCCTCTGCTAGCTGATGTTAAGTTAAATTCAGGCATCTCAGGTTCATTCCTTTTCCTTCCCATCCAAGAAGTCCAAAAGAGGTTCTCCAATTATTGGTATATGTAAGAGTCAGCTTTAATCTTCCTCCGGTCCAACCTCACAACTTTACCTCCAAATTTAAGAAGACAATCAGTCCTTATTCTTCATTCCTCATGAGTTTCTTTGCTGTTATATAATAAGACAATACTCCTAGATGATTATGAATTATGTAGACATTAACTCACATTCTCAAAAAAGTATCCATATCTTCCAGTTCCATTGGGCATGTTCCATTGGGCAGCTTCCAGGGAGCTGGGCATGTTTAGCCTGGAAAAGAGGAGGTTAAGGGATGATATGATAGCCATGTTCAAATATATAAAAGGATGTCACATAGAGGAAGGAGAAAGGTTGTTTTCTGCTGCTCCAGAGAAGCAGACACGGAGCAATGGATCCAAACTACAAGAAAGAAGATTCCACCTAAACATTAGGAAGAACTTCCTGACAGTAAGAGCTGTTCGACAGTGGAATTTGCTGCCAAGGAGTGTGGTGGAGTCTCCTTCTTTGGAGGTCTTTAAGCAGAGGCTTGACAACCATATGTCAGGAGTGCTCTGATGGTGTTTCCTGCTTGGCAGGGGGTTGGACTCGATCGCCCTTGTGGTCTCTTCCAACTCTATGATTCTATGCCTGTTGCCATGGTCTTCCATCCTTGTCATTTAGGGTCCACCCCCATTTCCTGTATTTCCATTCTTTTTTCCCAAAAAATATTGCAGGAGGCATGGTCACATTTTCTTCTGAGTTGATTCCATGCTGTACAAAAAGTCCTCCTTCCATGAATTCCATCTCCTTCTTCAACATCGTAACTCCCACTCCTGGCCACTCACCTGTCTGATAGGATTTCTTAATTCCACATCAGTGAGTAATTCATCTAGAGCATCTAGGAGTTAATCCCAATATTATCTCTGTTCAACAGAGACAAAAACAGCAGATAATCTCTGCCATTAGTCACCACTTAATTACATCTTTCAGGAGCTCCTGAGAGATGCGGCCGACCTGCAATGGCTCCTCCTCTAGAAATCTGTTCAGTACATTTTATATTTATGTTTATCTTTCTTTAATTCTTTCTCTTCCCAGGTATGATTCTGATGGACATTTAACCAATGCAACATTTCCAACGGGTGAGGTCAGCAGCTTCCATAGTGACGTAGAAAAACTGATGAGAGTTGAAATCGACACTTCAAACAGGGAGAATGTGATCACAGCTACAAATTTTTCAGCTACCTCAACTATCTACACATTAAAACAAGGTACATTTAGTTTCCCCCTCACCACACTTGAGTGAACTCTGGCAGTTTCTGCTTGCTGAATGCATTTAGGAAAACTCTGCTCATTAGTTTATTTGGCCCTGATATTCTAGTTCCTACTACATCAAGTTATCTTCAACCTTTTCAGACCCAAGACCCACTTTTAACCCAAACATGCATTTGCAAACCCATTTCTTAATCTTTTACCTAAAGCAATGGATCCAAACTACAAGAAAGAAGATTCCACCTAAACATTAGGAAGAACTTCCTGACAGTAAGAACTGTTCGACAGTAGAATTTGCTGCCAAGGAGTGTGGTGGAGTCTCCTTCTTTGGAGGTCTTTAAGCAGAGGCTTGACAACCATATGTCAGGAGTGCTCTGATGGTGTTTCCTGCTTGGCAGGGGGTTGGACTTGATGGCCCTTGTGGTCTCTTCCAACTCTATGATTCTATGTGTTTGCATGGGGGTCATGCTTCTGTTGTGATCCTCCTTAGATCAGTCCACGATCCGCTAGTGGGTCCTGACCTACCAGTTGAAGACCAGGTCACTAGATTATTGTAACAAGTTAGTAAAAAGAAACTGATAAACACGTTTAAAATGACAGAGCAGCATTTATACATCTCATTGATCTTAGTGAGATGTCAGCACACAGCTTGTCACTAATCTTGGCTTCTTTACCCCACAAGGTTGGAAGGTGACTAGTGTAATACATCAAATAAATAAATAAATAAATGAAATTACAGACCCATCAGCCTACCATATGTCCCAGTTAAATTTTGATAAAGTGTGGCATCTTCATCTTCAGCACCCTAGGATCAACTGACAGTACTACTGAATGCCACATCTTGGGACACTTGCAGTAGGGTCATTGTTACACTTCCTTTCATTGCAAATCTGCCCTTCAGGTGTGTTAGATTACAACTCCCTTCATCCCTAGCCATTAGCTATGCTGGATGGGGATGATGTGAATCCAACAATCTCTGGAGGGCCACAGCTTCCCCATGCCACCCATAACTTACCGTATTTTTCGCTCTATAACACGCACAGGCATTTCCTCCATAACATGCACAGACATTTCCCTTTACTTTCTAGGAGGAAAAAAGTGAGTGTTATGATGCAAAAAATACGGTAATTGCTAGCATCGGCCCAAACTTTAGATGCTGGAATATTCAAGAATTGGGGTGGCATTTCCAAGTTGACTCTCCCTCCATCACTCTTTCTATTAAAGAACAAAGCCAAGCTTTATTTCACAGCAACTTCATGCTGCAGGGGTGAAGGAACTATTGAGATGGTCTGCCCTAAGATACTTATGGAGTCAGAAGGGTTCCTGGGTGCTCTGGGGGATTTCCCAGCTGATATGGCTGGTGCTCCTGTCAAGGCTCCTGTCACAGTGTGGAATGTTTAAATGTCTAGAGCCATTGACACAATGCTCCTGGGTGCCTTCATTGTAGCTGTGGAGCACGTAGGTCACTGTGTTACTCTAGTGACCCGCATGTAATGAAACAGGACAGTCAATAGCTAGAGTGCAGGTGGCATAAATCTTAGTCAGAACCTGTGGAAACACATGTGAGGTAGCATTGCCATATGAAGAAAGCCTACTGCTCTGCCGCCATTGCGTCCACAAGTAGCCATTTAGCAGAGTTCTTCTGAGTAGTGAATGGGCTTTTGCCATCTGACCAAAAAAGATTCCTTACCCCTGCTGTAGCTTTTTAGTCACCATGACCACTTGCAGGGACAATGGGAATTGTGGTTCAGCAGTAGCTGGAAGGCTGCAGGTTCTTGCTTTATCCAGTGATAACTAATCAGACTGGGTTTTCCATGCCCTAAATCTCAAGGGGACATTCTGTATGCCTAGGAGTTCAGCTCTTGATGTGCAGGAAGGCTGCCATCAGAGAGGGAAGTCCATGTGTAGAGAACCTGCTTTGCATGCAAAAGGATCTGTGTTCAATTTCATGTGGTCGTGAAAATCTTGTTTTTATTTTTGAGGGCATGAAAAATTGTGGACATTTTCTTACGCTAAAAAAGGGGGGGGAGCCAATGTGGTATAGTAGCTACAGCAGAAGCTAGGGTTTTGATTTTTTTTGACCCAAGGGTCACATTGCCATTTGGGCAGCTTTCCAGAGGCCACATGCCAGTGGTGAGTGGGGCTGGTGGCACAAGTGGCTAAGGCAATGAATGTGAATTTTTGCATTTGTTTCATGGGCTGGTTTCTACACACACTTGCACACCTCTCTCTGTCCTCCATCTAGGCAAGCTAGGGACATTGTCAGTATTCAAAGACACATCCCAGACAGACAAAAACAATCAGAGAGAATGTGAAGCAATACCAGTGAGGAGGAGTGTGGCCTGGGGAGAAAGGATGTGGTAGGGGAGAATCCAAAGGGCTGGGGGGGGGGGCACCTTTGGCTCTCAGGCGCTCTGTTCTCAACCTCTGGATTTGAGTGTCAGACAAGGACCTGGGGGACCAGGGTTCCACTCCCCCCCCCTTCAGCCACGAAACTCACTGTGTGGCCTTTGTCCCCATCACAGTCTCTCAGCCAGCCTACTTCATGTGGGGTTATTGCTGTTGCTGTTAGGCCAAAATACCATGTGGAGTTTTGAGGGTTTGGCCTTTGTTTTTTTTTTAGGCCAAAATGGAGAGAGAGAGAATCACTTTGAGTTCCTTGGAGGAAAGGTGGAATATAATATTATACACCTTTAGGTGCTAGGCAAAAACGTTCCTTTTTAACCAGGCCTTCGGTTGATTTGATTGACATTCTGTGTCTTTTTAAAATGTGGGTTTGGGGTGGGGGTTATTGGCTTGTTTTTATTTTGATTATATATTTCGTGGTTTTATACTTCGATTTTGTTCTGTGAACCGCCCTGAGACCTCAGGGTATAGAGCAATATATAAATTCAATAAATAACAATAATGCCACAGTACATACATACATACATACATACATACATTTTGCAATATTTCATAGCACATGCAGGCATTTCATTTTAACTCAGATTATCTTCATCTTTCTTACAATGCTCTCAGTTGTTACAACATTAGTACAATTTCCACAGCTGCATTTTAGCTGTTTAATTATACAATCACCAGTTTTGACTTTAGCTGCATATTAAATTCCCCAGGCAACATGTTTTTCAGTAGCAGCCCAAAGGTAGTAAATAATGAAGTACACCAAAGGCTAACTTAAGGTTTCTTAAGTTGAAAGGTCTCTGAAAGCAAAATACCTTTAATCAAGATGAAGGGTATTTGCTAATATGTAAATTTACGAAGGTCTGGGTGTAGTAACAATAAGCTGTATGCCTTAAAAGTATGGGAGGTCGCCCCCCCCCCCCATTACAAAGACTTACAGATGTTGGCAATGCCTACTGCTATCTGACTATGCATAAATATAATCTTTACACACACAGCAGTTGCTTCATGAAGCTGAAAAAACTGAACTCTTTCCCCTTGTTTTGTTGCTGACAGACAACATTCAGAATATATATCGGGTCAGTCCAGATGGGTCACTGAGAGTCACTTTTGCCAGCGGAATGGAGATCACTCTGAACACAGAACCTCACATCCTAGCTGGCGTTGTCAATCCTACTTTAGGAAAATGCAATATCTCTTTACCCGGAGAGCATAACTCCAACCTTATTGAGTGGAGACAAAGGAAGGAACAGACCAAAGGCAATATCTCTGCATTTGAGAGAAGGTTACGGGTAAGGTTTTCATCTCATGTGTCAAATGAAACATTCTTTGGGAAGGCAATCGCATCTGAGAATCACGTTAAGCTGCTGTTATTGTAAATATGCCTGTGCTCTCCTGTCTGCGCTGTCTGATTATTTGTTTTTGTGTCCAATACATGGTGTTGGTGCTGATCTTTCAAGCCCTAAACAGTTTGAGACAGTCTGAAGGATTCCCTGTATTTATATGAACGTGTTAGTGCAGCCTGTCACTATTTTGTGGGAGGGATTCAAGTATATATGGTTCATTTAAGGCCAATATGCAATATAAATTCAAAGCAGTGTCATCATACCACATTAAACAATCATGGCTTCCCCTTAGGCTCCAGGGACGCATTGTTAGTTAAGAAGGCTAAGAGTTATTAGGAGATCCCTGTTCCTCTCAGTGAGTTGGGAGGGGCATGTTTCTCATCCCATTAACAAACATGCAATACAACCGTCCTGGGTCCCCAAGCCACATTATATGGTTTCTTCCAACCTATTGACACACCATGTGCAGTTTCATGACCTTTCCCTGACCGTTTGTATGTGGAAGAATGATGCCGTTTTGTAACACCCCGTTCTGCTAACATGGGCTGAGGTAATAAGCATGCCCCATTAGAAAATTATAGGCATCGAGAGATATTTTATGCCCCAGGGTAAGTGTTTGTTTGTTTGTTTGTTTGTTTGTTTGTTTGTTTGTTTGTTTCCAGAAGGAAAATGACATGTGGCAGCTGACTGAAATTTGTAGACATTGTACAGGTGGCAGTGTGAAAATGTCCTAGGAGGATTATCATGTAGGTCTACTTATGTGTAAAATACAGAAGTAAAAGTGGACCTGGGGGAAGTGGACTGAAATTAAGACCCATGTCCCTTCCCTGGATTACACCCTCCTTGCAGACCACACCCCTCACTGTTCAGGATCCATGAGTGTTTTCGCTGGCTGGAATGTGTTCTTGAACTGTGATACTGGGAGGACTCTGCCCACTGGTGGAGAAAGGAGGTGTGGTGGGTGCAGTCTGCCCCAGGTGTCATCCCTGAGGGGGGTGACATCGCCAACCTGCCCCCCTGGGATGCTCCTCCTGCCCCCTGGTGCACAGCATGTGAGCTTCTCTGGGTGCCAGAGCAGCTAGCTCTGCCTCTGTGTGACTGGAAGGTAGCCTACTTTACAAAGGTACATCCATTGTGCTACCCACTTTTGTCTCCAACTTCGCTTACTAATGGCATATGGCCCTTGGAAAACTAACATCAAGGGAATGCGGCCCTCAGACTGAAAAGGGTTCCTCAGCTCTGACATAACAGTATGCCCAGGAATAAGGGCAGGGGAGAATGGACATAATTCACTGTAAATAAAGGGAAGGAGTGGGAAGTGTCATTTTTTGAAACTATTTTTGGAACTAGATAAGAATTAGGGGACATAAAAAGCTTGCCTCTCATTTGAGCTGCCCTTTTATGACAGACCCCCCAAGTTCTTTTCCAAGCCCATCTCCGATTAATTGTGTTGGCATCTCCTGTTCTGTGTTTACACAGAGCTGCTGCCATCACACCCAGTTTGCCTTTATGGCTTGTATTTTAACCAGAGTATTAACAGTTCCCTATGGCAGGTGGTCAATATTTTTCTGTTTAATTAACGGACTTAAGTTTAAGACCCAAAGACATCAATAATGTGCAGGAAAAATGCTTTAGGAAATCTGTTTTCCATTTGACAGAATTACTCCTTTGGGAAGCCTTGATGAGTATAGTGAATAGTTAGCATTCAAGCTAATGGTCTAATGACAACGATCCACGTACATAGTGATTATGATAGATCTGTCAAATCCGAAGGGAGGAGGAAAGCATGGGATGTTCCAGTCCTTCCCCCTTCCCAGTCTCACTCATTTATTCTTCCCAACTCCTCACCTTATTATTTATTAAATTTATATACCACTCTTCATCTGAAGATTACAGGATGGTTTGCAACATTAACCATCCTCTTTGCAAATCTAAGCCTTCTTTTTCATTCCCCAAATTGAACACAGCTTCCATGCTCTGAAGAGGAGGCAAGGAACATTGCTTCGCCACTACCAGAAACTGTGTTTGGAATGTTGGTGAGAGAGAAGACATCACAGTCTTTCTCCTTCCACCTTCCAACTAAATCTAGGGACTCAGCTATACAGCTGCAAATAAAACGTTCTAAATGTGTGGTAAACTGTAATATACAAATGTGACATTAAATGGCAACAGTGAGCTATGCCAAATTCAATGTATTTTTCAAAACCTTTTTTTAAAAAAGCATTTTCACAGCGTTTTTTACATGTGTGTAGATTCCACCTAGGTTCATGTTTGAGGCATCTCAGAGTTATCTGATTGGCAACTATGAGGAACAGTATATTGGACTAGATAGAACTTTGGTCCAATCCAGCAGGATTCCATTTTTTCTTACAGCAAAGGGAAAGAGTGATTATGAAAAATGTACCAGCGAATAGATGCATGTGTGTGTACGCATACTTATCTCAGTGCTTGGAATAAACCAGTTCAGTTTAATGAATTTAACTGAATTAGTTCAATATCTCTGAATTATACCTAAACATAATTCCCATAATTGCATGGATTAAAATTGTGTTGGTGTAGAAATTTGCTCGATTTGTAGTTTAAGTTCATGTGTTATTTCCTCTTTATACTCTTTGGCCTTCTAAGCTTAAAGATCAAAATTTTGGGGTAAAATAGACTACACAATTCACATTCCAGTTTTGAGTGTGTTTTTGTGTTATCTTAGTTTTCTTAAGTACAGTGGTACCTCAGTTTTCAAACGTAATCTGGTCCGGAAGACCACTCAAGTTCCAAAACGTTCGAAAACCAAAAACTCAATACGGAAGCTATGTTTCCTGTTCAACTTCCAAGGCGCGTTCGAAAACTGAAGGATTTACTTCTGGGTTTACGGCATTCAGGTTCCGAAACATTCATCAACAGAGACGTTCCAAAACAGAGGTACCTCTGTATTTTTTATACATCAGCACAGCAGCTTGTAATATTCTGAGGGCTGAAAAATATTGCCAAGAATCATTTGGACTTGAGTTAGAGTTGTGAACTGAGCGCAAACCAAATTAGTTCATTTTGTAAAGGGAAGAATGTGAACTAGAATTATCATATTTTCCCGTCTATAAGACGTCCCATGTAAAGACTCCCCCTATTTTGGGTGACTCAGATTTAAGAAAATGGAGGAGATGGCCCTGTGTACAAGACACCCCCTTATTTTTGACATTTTTTAGGAGGAAAAACCTAGTCTTATACACGGAAAAATACGGTTCTTCCCTTTTGGACACGTTGAACTAGAACTTTTAAAAACGCACTTTCCAAGCTCTGATTTCACCACCACTAACTTTTATTGGGATTCCTGAAACCCTCTGGTTCCCTTGAGCTTACTGTGAGTGAATGATACCAGTATTTTCAGCACATTAGAATTGGCACTTGAAAGAATGAGCTTACTGTTAGCATATAGGATACTGGGTTTGTCATAGTCCAGTCAAGGGGATCTTTCCTGCAGCAGTGCAAGACATTTTGCCACCTGAAGCCTGCCACCACCAGGCATGTGCAACAACCTCCCCCATATCTTCTCTCTCCTCTCCAGGCACTCCTTAAGGCCCTCTGGAGACATCTCAGCCATGATTCACTCTGAGGGACACAGAGTCTATTCTCAGAGTAAGGCACTATGGGCAAGTTGGACCTGAAGAGCTGTTGTACTGCTGCCATTTTTTGCAGTGGAAAATACCATTTAAATTACTGCTCTCTGGGGCTACCTCACCAACAGTACTTTGCTCTGAAAAGGACACTTCCTTAGAATGAGGCACAGGTTACTTGAAATACCCTGCAAGAGTCTCAACTCTACTTTCATGGAGCAGCAAATTGGCAGTGATACACACAGAATCATAGGTGGTGGTGAATGGGGAGAAATGATGGGAGACCACCCTCTGCTATCCATCCCTTCACAGAATGAACCAGTTTCAGATCACAGTTCGGTTCATTGGCAGACATCTGAAGGGACTACTCATCCCAATCCACTGCCTGAGGATAGACACTCACCTTGACTAATGGCACTTTTAAAGACTCAAAATGAGTGCAATCCAGAGGTACATGAGCCTGTCTCCCACTGTTATCAGATGGTCTTTTAACTCGATTAACAGGTTGTTAACTCGCACTGGTTTTCCTACCCACATCATGGGACTTTTAAGCAAGCTTAAATGTATTCTCTGTGCCCATAACTTTTTAACTTTGTCATTACTATGCAAACTGTGATTTCAGGTGGAACAATTTCCTTGCTGTGTTTAGTTATAAAGGGCTCTTCCTTCACCTCTCTTAGCTGCATTTTTAGACCAAGAAGACTTTCAGTGTGGAGAACCTGAGGCCTGGAGGCCAAATGCAGCTGTTTTCATCTCTCTCCCCCCATCCCTTGGCATACTCATGGTTCCTGGTTCCTGCTCCAATAGCATTTGCCTGGCTGGAATATGTCCTTGAACTCTAGTATTGCTTCTTGCTTCCTTGGAGAGAGGATAGACACTGGTGGGGGTGACTGTGTGTAAAAATTAGCCTATTATTCATAAGTGAAATTCACATCCATTTATCCATGAACGTTTACCTCTGGCTCTGGCAATTGCTGCCATGTGGCCCCTAGAAGGCTGCCCAGAAGGGATTGTGGCCCTTTGCCTGAAAAAGGTTCCCAAGCCCTGCTTTATCTCCTCTCCTGGAGGGACAAATACCAGCTTTGGTAGGGCAAATTTGGACTGCGCTGTGATCTTCCCATCTCTGTTCCTCTCATCACAGGCATTCCCTTCTGAATTTTTCAGCTTACACTTTCCCTTCACATCATTCAGTGAGCTCCTGTCATTAATCCCTCTTGCGCAGCTGCCTGTGAATGCAGAGCTATCCATCAAACTGGTCCCAGCATGCTGAAACATGAAATTTGGTAGGAACAAGCAATTTTAGCTGCTTTCAGAGGTCCCACGTGGTAGGTAGTAATTTCAGGTTTGCTAACTGCAAGGTTGGTGATAGGGATGGTGTATCCTATCCTGTTCCTGCTGGTGCCTGGTGGAATGTCATTCTCTCACCACTCATACTGTGGCATTAACTTGCAGGTAGGAGATGCCATATGTAGGATTAGCCAAATGTTGTGCCCTCCATTTGTTGTTGTTAGACTACAGCTTCAATCATCCCTGACTATTGGCTATGCTGGCTGGGGCTGATGGGAGTTGGAGTCCATAATAGCTGCATGTTGACTACCCTTTGCATATTGCAAGAACTTGTAGGATTACTGTGGCCTTCTTCAAAGGCAAGTTGAGGATCAGCAAGAGCAAAATGCATTAAGTACAGCGATCTGTAAAGAAAAGCATTTTGCCATTGCATTGCAGCTGCAAGTATTAAGAGTAGCTCTGACTGGAGTTGTAGTCCACAACAACTGCACTTATGTCTCCTGATTACACATGCGGTTTCTCATCTAGCTAGGGATTCCAGATACCGTATTTTTCACTCTATAGGACGCACCCGAGCATAGGATGCACCTTGTTTTAGAGGGGGAGAACAAGAAGAAAAAAAATCTCCCCCTCTCTGCGCAGCGCCCCTTCAGCGAAGCGTCAGGAGAAACGGAGCCCCTTCCATTTCTCCTCCCGCTTAGCTGAAGGGGCACTGCGCCTTAGCTGAAGGGGCACCTACCCTTCAGTGAAGGCAACCTGAAGCCTCTAGGGCGCGGTGGGAGCTCCTGCTGCGCTCCAGAGGTTTCAGGCAGCTATCTGGAAAGTGAGAGGGGTCGGGGCGCACCGACCCCTCTCACTCTCCAGGCTTCAGCAGAAGGCAACCCAAAGCCTCTGGAACGCAGCGGGAGTTCCTGCTGTGCTCTGGAGGCTTCGGGTTCCTTTCACTGAAGCCAGGAGAGTCTCACTCTCCAGGCTTCAGCGAAAGCAACGCGAAGCCTGTGGAGCACGGTAGGAGTGTTCCCACTGCACTTCGGTGGCTTCGCGTTGCTATCGCTGAAGCCAAGGAGCCTGCATTCACTCCATAAGACGCACACACATTTCCCCTTAATTTTTGGAGGGGAAAATGTGCGCCTTATAGAGCAAAAAATACAGTACATATTTGTTTATTCCATTTGTTGCATTTATTTTGTCCCCCAGTATTTGTTGAGACAGTTGCCTATTGTGTTCTCTGTGTGCACAGCAGGCTGGTGAAGAAAGGGACAGGGGAAATTTCCTTAGCAGTGAGAGCAGACCCCTTTGTGCATGCTCAGAAGTGCCCGCCTACTTAATACTGAGTGGGAAGGAAACAAGCTGCAGTAGCATAGTGGAGAGAGGAAACAGCTCTGGACAGGCATAGAGGAACTCTTCATCATATATTCTAGGATTCAGTACTGTTACGGAAAACAATCATTCACGGCTCATTCACACTATTGGCCCCATGTTTTCTAGGCACAGGTCTGCACTTTAAAGTGGGGTTTCTTTTTGTTTTTGCCCTGGTGCTTTCTTTGTGAAATTCTGATCTTTAATGCTGAATTGGAACAAACAACAATTTGGGTTTTCAGGGAATTGCCATTTTGCCATTTGCTCCATTTCAGTGGTAAAGAGTGGGGAAAGCACCAGGACAAGAGAAGAAAGTGCTCAGAAACAGTGCTTTAAGACATGGAACCTAGAAACACACCACAAAAGGAAGTCTGCATGAGCCCTCAGTTGGGCACCAGTAGGTCTTGGCAAAAAAACCCAAAACCTGAATCCTGGGTAAGACAGGAAAGAATGGTCCATTTGCCTATGGCAAAGAAATGGATTGTGGTGGGGATGCTTGTTTACAAAAAGAATTTGCTAGACTGAGTCCTGGTTGGCCTTAGAGGAAATTACTAGGTAGTAGAGAGAGGCAAGGAGGAACTGGGGTGGATGTGTGGGGAGGGGAATTGATGGTGTTCTCTGCATAGGGATTAAGTGATGTATGTGTATTAGAAAAGAGAGCATTTATGTTTTCGACCTATAAAGCTTTAATAGCTCAAGTCTCCAATACCTCAAGGACCAACTTGCCCTGTATGAACCTACCTGGAATCTGAGATCAGCATCTAAGGCTCTGTGCATACACCCCACACCAGGAGAAGTTTGGAAGATTGCAACAAGAGAGCAAGCTTCCTCTTGTGCAGTGACCCATGCTTTCTGTGGGCTGCCCTTCCAGCACTGGGCAAATATATATTTATTCTCCCAGGTAATTTGGGCAGGGCTAAAGGTCTGGCTTTTGATTATCTATATTTTTAGTGTTCACCTTTATGCAGGTGGGGTGGTTATTTAATGTTGGGTTGGGGTACCTGTGGCCCTCCATATATTGGTAGGCTGCAGCTTTCATTCGCTTTGGCCATGCTGGCTGGGGCTGATGGGAGTTGTAGTCCAACATCTGGAGCACTTCAGCAGGTTCCCCACTGCTGTTTTACATGGTTGGATGGTTTTTGTAGATTTGGGTATATGTTTTTAATGGATTGTGAATGTATATTTTGTGAGGTATTGTCCCTGTAAATCACTTTGGTACACCTTCTGGCAGTGTGAACTGCCAGATGCATAAATAAAATATATTGAAAGTGGTGTGACCCATGCTCAGGATCACACCATTCTTTCGCTGCAAAGGTGTAGAAGTGGCAGTAATCCAGTGAGGGGAAAGCACATGCCTCAAGCCTTCATATTTTCCTAGACACCAGACCCCTGGTGAGCTTTGGCACATAACAGCCTTGAGAAAACTTATATCATCCTGAATCAGAATAAAAATGAGAGTGTATGGCAGTGTCAGGTTTCTAAGAAACCAAAGTTATGTTACAGTGGACTTCAGTGGCCTGCTTCATGAAAGGAAGGGTGTGGCCAGAGATGGGAGGGACGAGGCTACGGAGAATTACTAAATAATCAGGCTTGTTACCATGAGACTGAAACCAGAAGTATCTGTTTGCCAATCTGCCAGTAAATTGAAATATTCATTTGAGGCCCTTACCTGAGTTTCTTCTGTAAGAATGAGGCAAGATTCCTGAAAGAAGATCTGCCCCTGAATAGACCTGAATGATCACTTAGATCAACTGGGAAAATTCTACTCATTGTGCTGCACCCTATAGAACAGGCATTCCCAAACTCGGCCCTCCAGATGTTTTGGGACTACAACTCCCATCATCCCTAGCTAACAGGACCAGTGGTCAGAGGTGATGGGAATTGTAGTCCCAAAAACATCTGGAGGGCTGAGTTTGGGGATGCCTGCTATAGAATATAATAGAGCAGAAACAAAACACACAATTCTGCTATTGCCTCCAAACTGTGCCCTTTCCTCTGCCATCAGTTACTCCAGACATATTGTAAAGACATACCTTTTAGCACAGGATTCAAGATTTGCCCCTATTTTATTGGCTTCAGTTCCCAGGATTCCTCTATTTCTTTTTATCTGCTTTTCTATTACCATTTTACTAGTTTTGTGTTTTATTTTTGTTTTAATGATATTGTTTCTTGTTTTAATGCTCTACACCACTTAATGTTCCTTCAAATATGTGTGTGTTGATAGGGAAGAAGGGCTTTTTGATGGCAGTCCAGCTTTGATACACCCTCCTGGAGGAAGTAAGACTGGTGCTACTATTATATTGCTTTTGGTTCTGGAGTAACATGGTGTTTTTTTTTGCCCAGAGTTTTCAAATTGATTGTACTCTCTTAAGTGGTTAGATAATTCATTTATCATATTTTATTATGTTGGTTTAACTATTTGTTTTATATATATATATATATATATATATATATATATATATATATACATATATATATAAAGTTATATTGGATCTTGAAGCCTGCCTCCTTGGAGTCCTTATTTTGAATGAAGGTATGGTTTTAAAAAACACAAAATAAATAAAATGCATATCTTCATCTACAGAATTGCTTCAGTTGAATTTGTGATGCTGTTCTTGCTTTATAAATTAGGCCCACAACAGAAACCTGCTCTCAATTGATTTTGACCACATCACAAGAACAGGGAAGATCTATGACGACCATCGGAAGTTCACTCTTCGGATTCTCTACGACCAGGCAGGCCGCCCAATCCTTTGGTCTCCCCTCAACAAATACAATGAAGTCAACATCACTTACTCACATTCTGGATTAGTGACCTTTATCCAGAGAGGGACATGGACCGAAAAGATGGAGTACGATCCAGGTGGGAAGATCATTTCCAGAACATGGGCAGATGGAAAAATATGGAGCTACACATACCTAGAAAAGGTGATTCATTTTTGTAAATGGTTTGTGAAGATTGCAGTGTAAATTTGATTATCCACATTTAGAAACTCAGAGAAGCCCCCACTGGGGAGAAAATAATTGGATTTAATTAGATTATTATTAATAATAATTACTTGCAAAAATGGCTTCTGAACTATTTAAAGCACTGTTTCCCAAACTTGGGTCTCCAGATGATTTCAGACTACAGTTCCCATCATCCCATACCACTGGTCTTGCTAGCTAGGGATGATGGGAATTGTAGTCCAAAAACAGCTGGAGTACCAAGTTTGGGAAATAGTGCTTTAAAGTGTAAAACCAAATATAAAAATATATACACACATGTTAAAATACACCCAAAACAATCTCATCAAAACAATAAATACATCCATAAATAAAAATGCACAATAAAACAAGCCCATTAAAACAGCAAAACAATTAAAACAGCAACTAAAACTATCAGATCAGGAGGTCTAAACAGGTGTGTCTTCAGTATCCAGCAGAATGTCTGTACAAATATAGGGCCTCTCATATTTCAGCAGAGAGAGCATTGAACACTGATGCAACCCAGAGATGGGGAATCTGGTATCTTCCAGATGTAGCTGGACTCCAACTCCCAGCCAGCATTGCCAATGCTCAGAGATGATGGAGGTTGTAGTCCAGCAACACCTGGAGGGCCACAGCTTCCCCATCCTTATTCTAGACTAAATAATTTTTATTTTAGATGAAGGATCTAAATTAGCAATAATTGAGGAATTCAATTTCTATGAAATCCAGTGGGAATTGATCTCTCAGACTTATAGAGCTGCTCACAACATTAAATATCTTTGAGATTTCATATTTCTCCAGTTCTTGCAAAACAGTTGTCAACTGATAAATCTTACCTAAACACAGTAATGTGTGTGTTTTAGAGTAAGATACTTTAGAAATGCATACGCACTGAGATAAAACAATGCTTTACAGTACATGCAGTTTTTCAGGGGGAATTTTTAATCTAAAAATTGGTGCATAGATTGGATGGGATGGACCTTTGAATGAACACATGTGAGACTAGCATGTAACTGTCCATCTCTAGCCCAAACTGAGGGGCCCAAACAGAATATGCTGAACCTGTGAGGTGTCATTGGTTCTTACACAACTCAAACATCCTCATCATCGTCATTATTAGACATAAGAAGGCCCTGCTGGATCAGGCCAATGGCCCATCTAGTCCAGCATCCTGTTCTCACAGTGTGTTGTCAGAGTATATTACGGCGAGCAACCCTCTCCTCCATGAATTTGTCTTAATTCTCTTTCAAATCAAAGCTGTCTACGTTAGTGGTCATCATTGCCTCCTCTGGGAGCAAGGAATTACTATTACTTACATTTGTTTGTTCGTTTGTTTACATTTCCTTGAAGGAGCGCAAGGTGTCATATGTGGTTCTCTTCCTCTTTCTATTTTATCCTCACAACCAGAGAGGTACAGTAGGCTGAGAGCCAACGACTAGCCCAAGGTCACCCGGTGAGCTTTGCAGCTAAGTGAGGACAAGAACCAGAGTCCTCTCTGTGTTATTCCAACACACTAACCACTATGCCATACTGTCTTGGAGAGGGGTTGTAACACAGGGGTGGAGCATGAGCTTTTGCGGGCAGAAGGTCCCAGATTCATTCCCTGAGATCTCCAATTAAAAGGATTGGATAACAAGGGATGGAAAAGACTCTTCTCTCTGTCCATTACAGAGTAGGCATTACTGGGCTAGATGGAGAAACAGTCTGCCCAGGTAAAAGGCAGCTTTTTATGTTCCTTTGTATATTAATGTGGAGCTCTCATGTTTAGGGATGGTTTGAACAAGTGAAATGGAGAGGTTTCCTGCTAAGGTCAGGACCCCCCTCCTTTTGCAGAAACCACTAATGAGCAGAAAGGCCTAAATGTCTGCTAACAGCTAATGACAGAGCGCCACTGAAAGTTACCTATTGGATTTAAATGGGCCTTGGGTGACATAGTTATGAGTGATGCAAAGATGAAATGTGGCATTTCATCTCCGTATCTGTGTTATCCAAGTCATCTCTACAGCATGCACTTTAAACTCGGAGGGGGGGGGATTACATTCCACATTACAAGTGTTAATGCTCAGTTTTACAATTCTTAAGGTGGCTTTGTGAGCATTAACTTTTCAATATGACAAGCTGCCTCTTAAGGGGCTGGGGGGGGGGGGAGGACATGCTGGTTAACACATCCCAGAAGATTGACATGGTGAGATTTCAACAAAAAAAATACATTTCTGCAAAAGGGAAAGCGGGGGGGGGGGGTGATTTTTCACCAACCCCATACCACCTCTAGCACCAAAAGGCTCCCAAACCCATGGAGACAGTGCTTTTTTTCTGGAGGTACTGAAGGGTACACAGTACCAGCACCCCCCCCCCCTAAAAAAATGTTAAAATTGTGGCGCTTACTGTAACAAGATCATGGTGAGTACCAGCACTTTTTTTCTTTAAAAAGGGGGGGAGCACTGCATGAACGCAACTTTCACAGGCACAAGAGGCTTCAGAAGAAAGGGAGCGTCAGCAAAATATATCCTCCCCACTTCCATTTATGCATCTTCCTTGCTGGAGTGGTACTGTATTCTACAAAGGAAAACATCACAATACACCTGCTGGCAAGATGACACTTTATGTATCTGATGAAGTAGGCTGTAGTCCAGGAACGTGTATGCTATAATAAATTAGCCTTTAAGATGCTACAAACCCCTTAGTTCTTTTCGCAATACACATCATCTTCATTTTTAGGCTTTTTCAATGCATTGGGGGTTGGATCTAAAGAGCCAAAGAGCAGAAAGAAAATAACTGCTGGCATTTTTCTGCAAGAGTTTGTGAAGCGGTTTAACAGGTAGCTCAATCATTTTCACACTTCCCTTGTGCAAGGGAAGGGGGATCCTTTTTTACTGAAACTTGTTGCCCCACTTGGTGCTCTAGCGCAAAGCGAGAATTTTCTGCGAATGCAGAATAAGTTCTGCATACAAAAGGGTGGTTTTGGATCCACCCCAATGTTCTTCTGAGCTCATGAGTGTTGCTTCATGGTGTTTTCCCCCTCCCAACCCAATGGTTTAATCACAGTGTTGGAGAAAGCTTGTACTCAGTTTATGCATGAAGTAAGAGCATAATGAAATTTATGAGACAAACACTGGCATGGCTACTAGCTTGCTAAAAAGCAGGAAAGAGAGAGGGATTTCTGGTCACCTTCCCAGAGCAATATGCACAGGTATACCACCAAATACTGCTGTGCAAATTACTTGTCAATTTCCACATCGAGAATTAAAAAAATACACACGTTAATACAGGTGGCAAACATTTTGCACGGGGGTTTTGTTCCTGCCTGCCCCCTCACGTGTTGGCGGAGCATATATAAGCCTGCTCCGTCCTGTGACGTATCTGTTCTTCCTTCTTCCGGGTCCAAAAGGACCGGCATGTTGGCAGTCGCACATCAGCTGGAAACACCTAAAATTTCTCTGCCTGTACATGAAAGCAAATAGCTGTAGCAACCTAAAACGAAATTAAAAATAGCATCAAGCAGTGATGCAATAAAGATTTACTTAGACAACTTATTTCAGGCTGTACAATCTGTTTTTAAGCGCAAGGGAGATAGAATCCTTATAAAATTAATCACAGATCAAAAAGTGTTGGTTTGGCTTATTGGCCATCCACTATTTGTGGCCACTACCAATGACCTCCCCTCACTTGGGTCCTCTGGCATACACAGAGGGCTGCAGAGGACAGGACATGTAGGACATGCAGGACATGCAGTGACATGTAGAAAGTACAGAATAAGAGCCTTTCTTGTGCTACTCAGAGGGTATTCCTGCTACTACTCACTTCTTAAAAACTGCTGATTATAAAACTGTTTGGTGCCCGGGGTCCTGTTCACTAAGGGGTAGATGCACTTACCTAATGGTAAGCTGGTGTGTGAATTTGTGGATCCCTGAGCCTAATACACATTTCAGATACGAACTCCTCATATTTACACAATGACAGTGATAATAAACCCAATCTTATTTATAAGGGTCTTAACAATCATCCTTCCTGAAACAGATTTTTTTTAAAAAAGCATTCACTGTAAAAAATATTTCCAAATGTCTCCTTTGCATTTAATAATTACCAAACAAAAAAAATGCATATGTGAACATATCCTTCTCTCAAACATGGATTTCCAGAACCCCTTTTAAAATACGTAAGCACTTGAGTAGATTCTGTATTCCCTTTCCTGGTAAAAATAAGTCTCACCACATCCAAAACTACATATAGGCTCAGTTCGGACATCACATCTAAATGTGGATAAAGTAAAACTATGGTTTGGGGTGATTTCCAAATTGAGAACCATGGTTTGTGACTGGCTGGAAAAGACAGAATTAGAAACAATGGTTTGACATAGGTAAATACCATGGTTTGTGCTGACTATGATATGAGACGATGTCTGAATTAACTAACTGTAGTTAATGGTCACCTCTACCTCCAGAGACTGCTGCACAACAGAGACGGGAGTAAACTTATGAAGCTGAGTGCTGAGAGGATGAAAAAAGAAGGCAGACAAGCAGCCCTAAACCAGGGTCTGCCTGTGGTATGTTTGAAAACTCAAACCATGGTTTGGGTTCCAAACTATAGTTGGTACAAACTATGGTTTGGGATGGTGTCTGACTTGAGCCAACTTGTATTCTATCTGTATTCTGTCTCAGTACGTTTGCGTGCATTTTGTTGAGCTGAAAAGACATTTCTAACAATTGTTCATATATTTGTGTGTGTTTCAGGAATGTGGACAGGAAGGCTCAATTCAGTCATCCCAACTCCCGCCAGTCCCTTGAAGGGACTTAACAGGGACAAACTAATAGTTACAATGAGAGATCTATGATCTCCTATAATCTCCCCACCAGCACTGCTGCCCTATAAACATCCACATGAGGTTTGGATGAGCCAAAAGAAGAGGGTTAAGTCTAGACACACAGACTGGAGCTGCTATTAGTTGCAGAGTGGTAAGCATACAGGTACTATAAAGGGGCCCACATATGTCCTCTCCTCAACAAATAGCAGCTCCAGGGAGGAGTGTAATCTGCACTGGAAAATCGACACCGGGCAAACACTGCCTAAACCTCCAGTGCCAGCACCCTTATCTACTACTCCTATCTTGTTTGAAGAGAATTACAATATGTCAGGACATCTCACCAGAGGCCTCTCAATTACAGGCACACCCACCCACATGCTTACAGTATGTGTGTTCTATGCAACCATGTGTATATATGCAATTCTGGGAAATAAATAAATAGAATCATACCAGGAAATGGCAGGAAAGAACTGGAGAGTTCTTGTGGCTCACGAGGAGATTCTCCCCAGAGCCCAAAGAGGAGGTCAATGATGGCTGAGGAAGCCCCAAAGAGACCTGAGGCACAGCGGGGCTTCATTTAGGCTGCTCAACCTCCCTGCCCAACAACTGACATGTAGGGTGGCGCAACAGCAACACCTTGCCTTCAGCCAGCCCCAGAGCTTCAACTCTAGATATTTTGGTCTGGATTGGAGAGAGCACCTCTTCAAGCAATCGTTGCTCCATTCCAAATACTTCTGGAAGTTATATTTTGTTAAGGGTGCTGTGAGTTATTAGGAGACTCCAGTTCCTTTCACAGTCTTGCAATTCCCAGAGCAGTTTAAAAGCCAATCCTTCATGGGGAATATAGGAATTGTAGCTCTGGGAGGGCAGTAGGGCCCCCCTAAGAATTATCAGCATCTTTAACAAACTACAGCTCCCAGAAATCTTTGGGGGAAGCCATGGCTGTTTAGAGTGGTACTGTACTGTTTTAAATGTTTGCTTTAAATGTATGCTGTGAATGTTGCCTTTGCTTTTTGCTGGCACTCTTTGTTTCATAACTTTCTACAAAGGCTAGAGACTTACTTTAAACAAGAGGGGTGGGAAGGCACCAGGGAAGGCCTTCACGGACCCCAGGTTGTGAACCAATGTCATCTTTTGTTGCTTGTTTGGTCTGTGCAGCAAAAGGAACAAACATGTAAACATTTGGGAGCAGAAAACGGGCCTATAGTTTAGTCTGTCTCTGGGAGCAGCTTCAGACATTTCAGAGAGAGGGGATACAACACCCTTGATACACATCTGCCTCAATGTCTGAAAAGCAAGCTCCATGGATAGTGTTTGCAAAAGCTTTCTGCACATGCACAGCTTGTACATTCCTGCTGCACCCGATTCATTGACAGATGCTGCAGCAGTGGTGTACTAAGAGTCACTTTGAAGCCTCTTAAACCAGCCAGTTTTACTTGGAAAGGGAATGAATTAGGAATGCTCAGTGTCTTACAGGATCAAGAAGCCACTAGAACTTGTTCAAATGAAATGAAGGGGAGGATCGATACCTATTTTGCTGCTCTGTGCTCATGATACAAACTCACCTTTTGATGACTTTCTGAAACCTGAGTGGTTTTATGTTGCTTTCATTGGTACACATAACTAGTCATGGGATTCCCTAATTAGATTTAAACAAAAGAAAAAAAGTTATAACTCGTTTGCAAGTCGGGTTAGGGGTGAAATTCTATTCCGTTCACATTTTACAGTGAATCTCCCTAATTCACACTTCTCCACATTCACAAGCTAAAGCACAACCATCCTTCAAAGTTCACACTTCTCTAAATTTTGCAATGCACCTTCTACAGCCAAGTAATGCATACAAAAATGCATAGACTGTGGTAAATATATATATTTGTGAAAATGACATACAAAAATACATTATATTAGGAGAAATAGCCCTTCAAAAAGGTGTGCATTAGGAGATACTTGCACTAAAATGCTGACAAATTTTCGTTACGAGTGTGTGTGTGTGAGAGAGAGAGAGATAGAGAGAGAGAGAGAGAGATTTTTTGGAGAACTGAGCCCAATATCAGAAAAATGGGAAACTGAGAGTGACCAAAATCAACAAATTTGCTTGCAAGTCATTGTGCTTGTTGTTTCTGTGTTTTTTCTTTCAGTCTGTGATGCTTCTCCTGCATAGTCAGCGTCGTTACATCTTTGAGTATGACCAGTCAGACTACCTACTATCTGTCACCATGCCAAGTATGGTACGCCACAGCTTTCAGACAATGCTGTCTGTTGGATACTTCCGCAATCTCTATTCCCCACCAGACAGCAGTGCATCTTTCATCCAGGACTTCACCAGAGACGGACGGCTTCTGCAGACCCTCTACCCGGGTACAGGGCGCAGGGTTCTCTACAAATACACCAAGCAGTCCAGACTGTCAGAAATTCTTTATGACACCACGCAAGTCTCCTTTACTTATGAAGAGTCATCAGGTGTTATTAAAACAATACACTTGATGCATGATGGGTTTATTTGCACCATCAGATACAGGCAAACAGGTAGGTTGAAACTGTATATTATTATTTGGGCTGTGTCATATATTTGTGGTATATAGTAGTCATTTCACTGCACAGTTAAAAATTCAATACCTTAAGGTTTTTTTTAAAAAAATAATAATATTATGATTACCTTTAGCTCATCTAGTATGGGAGCATGGCATAATGGCTGCCACAACTGAAAGAGAAGAAGAAAAATGGGACCACAAAATGGTAGCAGCCACTCCATCATGGGGAAAAGGAGCCTGCAGCAGTCACCACCATGTTTAGTGACAGAGAGAAGCTGCTTTTGCCTCTGTTAATAGATTGGAGGGCGGATATCCAGCCCTGCATTCCAGTGGAATGTGGGTATATTAAGAGGGAGGGGGTTGTTCATTGTAGAAAAGGCCAAGCCAGCATAAATAAGAACTGAGCAGAAATAGCTGGCCTCTCACCTGTGGCAGATTTTTGACAGGATGTGGACTGAGGTAATTTCACAGGTGCCATAGGAGGTACTGGCAGCCACACTGGTGCTTGTGGACATCATATTGATGACCCCGGTGTAGCTAGTCCTTCAGGCAGTCTTGTTTTATTATTCCACTATTATTACTATTATATACTTTTGTGCTGTTTTCTTTCTTAAACATTTGCCCAATGTTTTATATGTAGGTCCACTTATTGGTCGCCAGATATTCAGATTTAGTGAAGAAGGTCTTGTGAACGCCAGATTTGACTACAGCTACAACAACTTTAGAGTAACCAGCATGCAGGCCATGATAAATGAAACCCCTCTCCCTATTGATCTGTATCGCTACGTTGATGTGTCTGGTAAAACTGAACAATTCGGAAAGTTCAGCGTAATCAATTACGACTTAAACCAAGTTATAACTACCACCGCTATGAAGCATACCAAATTCTTTAGTGCCAATGGCCAGGTGATTGAAGTGCAATACGAAATCCTTAAATCCATTGCCTACTGGATGACCGTTCAGTATGACAACATGGGCCGCATG
Source organism: Podarcis tiliguerta (assembly GCF_965153285.1). Classification (NCBI taxonomy): domain Eukaryota; kingdom Metazoa; phylum Chordata; class Lepidosauria; order Squamata; family Lacertidae; genus Podarcis; species Podarcis tiliguerta. Next base: position 27,643,698 of record NC_139553.1, read on the forward strand.
GTGATTTGCGACATCCGAGTTGGAGTCGATGCAAACATAACAAGATACTCTTATGAATATGATGCTGATAGCCAACTTCAAACTGTGTCTGTGAACGACAAAACCCAGTGGCGTTACAGCTATGACCTCAATGGAAATATCAATTTACTTAGCCACGGAAACAGCGCTCGGCTTACTCCTCTGAGGTACGATCTCAGAGATCGTATCACAAGGCTGGGGGACATTCAGTACAAAATGGACGAGGATGGTTTCCTCAAACAAAGAGGAAATGACATCTTTGAGTACACCTCTAATGGCTTTCTGAACAGAGCCTACAACAGGGTTTCTGGGTGGACAATCCAGTATTGCTACGATGGGCTGGGGCGACGGGTAGCCAGCAAATCAAGTTCTGGACAACACCTCCAATTCTTCTACGCGGACCTTTCCAATCCAGTAAGAGTTACTCACTTATACAATCACAGTAGTTCAGAAATAACTTCCTTGTATTACGACCTTCAAGGTCACCTAATAGCCATGGAATTAAGCAGTGGAGAAGAATATTACGTTGCCTGTGACAACACCGGCACACCTTTAGCTATCTTCAGTAGTCGAGGTCAAGTGATAAAAGAAATTCTTTACACCCCTTACGGAGAGATCTATCAGGACACAAATTCAGATTTTGAGCTCATTATAGGTTTCCATGGAGGGTTGTATGATTCACTCACTAAACTGGTGCACTTGGGGCAAAGAGATTATGATGTCATCGCTGGGCGCTGGACAACACCAAACCACCATATCTGGGAAGAACTGAAGAACAACCCCAAGCCATTTAATCTGTATGCATTTGAAAATAATTATCCAGCTGGCAGAATCCAAGATGTGGCTAAATACACAACAGGTAAAGCATTTATTTAATTGGGTTGTGGGGGAGGGTAGTTTCTGGTCCAAATTTTAAAGACAGGAGTGCGTAACCTAAGGCCCAGGAGCTAAAGGGGATCCTCCTAACCTCTCTGTATGGCGTTTGGAACTCTCTGCAGAATACGCAAACCACTGAGCCTGTTTCATGCTCAGAAGTTCAAGGTGTTACTTTTAGTATATGATAACTTGGGACCACTTTACCTACGAGATCACTTTACCCCACATGTATACACTCAACCACTTGGATCGGTGGAATTGGCACTGCTGCAAGTGCCACTTAATGCTCATTCCGCATTTGTAAGAACTCAGTTGTTTCGTGCGGCGCCACCTGTACTTTGGAACTCCCTGCCTCTTGAAATCAAGCAGGCACCTCCACTTTACTCTTTTCGGTGCCTGCTAAAAACATTCTTGCTAGCCTGTCCAGATGCTTAGAAAGTTGAGGTCATTTTAAAATCTGCTTTAGTTTTAGGTTTGTTTGTTTTTCCTTTTGCATGTTTTAAAGTAGGGCTGTAATTTATTATTATTATTATTATTTGCTGTCTTTTTTTGTAAACGGCTTCTTACAATCAAACGGTTTTCTTTAAATTTTATGAAATAAATAATGAAAGTCTTTTTGCCTTACTTTACTCTTTTTGGCACCTGCTAAAAACATTCTTGCAAGCCTGTCCAGATGCTTATGTCCTTGAACTCTTACAAAGTCTCTAGTCCGCCTGGATATAGCTAGGAAAGGGGTGTGTGAGAGAGAGTGTGTGAAAACTATCTTAGTGTGTTGTTGTTTAGTCGTTTAGTCGTGTCCAACACTTCGTGACCCCATGGACCAGAGCACACCAGGCACTTCTGTCCTCCACTGCCTCCCGCAGTTTGATCAAAGTCATGCTGGTAGCTTCGAGAACACTGTCCAACCATCTCGTCCTCTGTCGTCCCCTTCTCCTTGTGCCCTCCATCTTTCCCAACATCAGGGTCTCCCAACATCAGTGTACAAAGATGTAAATGTTACCTCTGTTGCTCCGCCCACTTTTGCCTCTGGCCCTGTCCAGGCCTGACATGTGGTCCCTGGAATGGAACACTTCCCTCAGGCTAGAAAAGGCTCCCCCAATGCTTTTATGACAGTGGATCTTGTGAATATGTTCAGACAATTTCTGCAAACGGTTTCATTGAATCTCTGATTAATTTTGAAACAAAACGAATTAAGAAATCAGTCAATTTATTTTGTATAGCCAGAGGCCTTTAACAATGAACAGCAGGGGGCAAGAGCAAGGCTGTCCTCTGAAATCACACAACACAAACTATAAAAGATTACAGCACAAAAAATTACTGCATAAAAGTTTTAAAACTAGAAATCATTAACATAGCTCGAATGGAGCTTCTTATATACCACCTTTCCTTCCAGGTTTTTTTTTTTTATTAAACTTTTAATTGAATTTTTGTTACATGCAAAAACATGTAGATACTGGAAAAGAAGGTAAGGGGGGAGCAGAAAAATGAAAAAAGCAATGCAGAATGAAATATCAACAGCAAACCAGTCTACCAAACTAAAGTCATATTTCACTGAATATCCCAGGTATTTAAGGCAATATGCAAGCATGTTCTTCCCCATTTTATTGCCTACCTGGGGGTAGACCAGGGGTTCCCAAACTGTGGTCCACAATCTTCATGCAGGTGGTTGTGGTTCAGGATGGGAAATGGCAAATCCAGTGCAATAAAAACTCATATTGATCATATTGCTTCTTTTCTTTCTAAAATCAGGTTTTACTGTATTGCATTTTTAATTTTATGGAATTACAGTTCCTACAGCAGGCAGAAAAATCAATCCAGTTCATACAATTCGTATTTTCCATCCAGAATGGAAACCAATCCAGTTCATACAATTCGTATTTTCCAGCTCCTAGGGGCCATGGGGGCTTTAGCCCCCACAGTAAAACATTTGAGGGGCTGGGCCCCCACAATATTAATGGACATTCCCTTTCAAATGATGCGTATGATGCGTATGCATTAAAAATGCAATACAGTAAAACCTGATTTTAGAAAGAAAAGAAGCAATATGATCAATATGAGTTTTTATTGCACTGGATTTGCCATTTCCCATCCTGAACCACAACCACCTGCATTACATGACGCGTCATGTAATTGATTATGCAGGGTGGGACTTACCTGGGCCCCCACAATATTTTTTTCAAGTTTGCACCCCTGTTTGCCACTGTTGTTTTCAATCTGCAAGAGATATGTAATCGGTTACATTCCTGGCCCCCATTTGCCTTGAAATGAATGGTGTGGAATAACAGAATTACTGTGTAATATATTACATAAAATTCCAGAACAGCGGACAGGGAGATGAATAAGGTAGTTTTGGTCAGAGCTGGGCAGTGCGATGGAAATAGAATTGCTTCCGCCAAATGCAGGTTGCCGCCTGCATTTTTTATCCTGTACCTGTCACTCCACTTCTCCCATGATACAGCTCTATGTGACCTAACATGAGAGTTACATGAAAATGTAACACATCTTTCAACAGCCACTTTTCAAGAATTAAATGAAAGCAACTTCAGGAGCAGGTGATTTGACGTGGAGAATCAGCAGTGGGAGAGTGTGCCTGACCATTCCTTGCCACCAATTTTCCCACTTCAGATTGCTGCTAACAAGCTGCTTCCCTCCCTCTCCCCTGAGCTTCCATATACATGCTTATCCTTGCAAGCCATGTATGTAGAAAAGGGTTAAGCACCTCTTCTCCCCACTGTTATTTTTCCACTCAAAATTACTCTCTTTTGGATTGTTTGTTCTTAAAAAATATTTATAGACTGCTATTTCATGAAATTGTAGCAAAACAATTTAAAATAAAAATGCATAAAACCATACAGTAAAACATAGAAATGTTAAAAACAGACATCAATTAACCATTGTGGAAATATACATATGCCTGCATAGACGTAGTGGAATGGAAAAGTTTTCAGCAGGCGTTTAAAACACATATGACCTTATATTTGTACATGGCCACAAGTTGGAATATAATTCCAATATCACTCAGCTATGGGAAATGCAACACTTCTGAATATTCCACCCTGTCACCTTGTCTACAGCACCTTTTGATTCATATCTGAGCAGCCAAAGAAGGAAGAGGCTTGAAATATTTTTCTTTAAGACTTGAATCTCTTTTTTCTATAGTTGTAGGGTTTCCAAAAGTGAAAATCCGGAAACAAAAGTGGTTGAGCTTTTTTGTAGTCAAGTTGTTTAGCAAAATTGCAAAAATCTCAACTTAGCTTTTTTAAAGGAAATTACAAAAATCTACACTGCCAACATGGGTTGCCATACATCCGGATTTTCCCAGACACGTAAGCAATTTCCCAGGTGCTGTTTACGAGGGCCAAATCCCGGCTGTGTCCAGGAAAGTCCAGGCGTATGGCAACCCCCCCCTATAATTGTCATACAGTACTTCTTGTCTTCAGCATGTTAATTGTATTCTGTTTGGCTTTTTTTGTAGACATTGGAAGTTGGCTTGAGTTGTTTGGGTTTCAGCTTCACAATGTACTCCCGGGATTCCCAAAGCCAGAAGTGGATGCTATGGAGACAACATATGAACTTGTACAGCTTCAAACAAAGACCCAAGAATGGGACCCTGGAAAGGTTAGCAAAAAGACACATTCCTGCGTTACGTGACTTCTAGGGAAAAAACAGGATACATATTTATTTTCATCTTTCCTCACTCCACCCTTGGGGTTTATGTTGGAGGGCAGGGGTGCAGGCTCCCCATGGTCCAAGATGCCCCAACCACCATCGGGGCAAAATGTTTTCCTCCCTTAAGCTCCACAATCTCATAGTAACATTATTATGTCACTTACTCTAAAACAGAGATATCCTAGTTCTGTAACCTATGGGACCACTTTATTCTCCATACAGAGGGAAGAGAAGACAAGGACCTCTGCTGACAGCCTTTTCTATTAAGCATCCATCCGGATTTGTTTGTGAAAAATAGTATGGGTGTTACTTGATTTCCACTGTTTGTTGAGCATTCATTCTGATTTGAGCTCTAGAAGGCTCTGGAATGCTCTCATCAGTTCTCCGGGGGGGTGTGGGGTGTAGCGTGGCTTGGCTTGGCTTGTGAAATCTTGCAGCAGTGTCTCAAAGCCAGCATACTGAGCTGGCCTTCCCCTTCCCCTCCCACCCCCCAAGCAAGGTGGAGAGCTTAAAACCTCTTTTCATGATGAGTAACCCAAGTAAACCCAGTGTGAAAAGAACTTTTGAGCTTTCTGCCTTGCTTGGGGGACAAGGCATGGTGCTCAGGACGCCAGCTCTGGAAAACTAGGGATGATCTTGCTTGAACTCAGCTGCCTCACAAGATCTCGTGAGAACTGTTCAGAGCTGGCGTACTGAGTGGGTCTTTCCTGGCAAGCAAGGTGGAGAGCCAGACAAAAACTTTATAACCAGGCCTTTGGCCTTTAACTACCTGTGGCCTTTTAGAAGTGGGTGGGGTATTTTTTCATGCATTTCTTCTGTTTTTTTCTCTTGTTTTCAGTGTTGCTTTGTGAGCAGGGTAGGTGGGTGCCTGTTTGGTTATTTGGTTGTAAGTCGCTTTGGGTTTCCCTGGGCAAGATAAAGCGGCTAACAAATGCAAACAACAACAACAACACTATTCTCATGCGAGGTGCCCCCTAAGTGGATCTGGCACAGAGAGCACCTTGCTTGGCATTTGACTTACACAATTTCAACCAGCCCATCTTCAACCACGTATAGCTGAAAATGTGCAAGTCAATTGCACGTATCATAAGGTATTGCTGCACAGATCTGTAAATGACCACATGCAAATCGTGATCTTGTAAGACAACCACTAGAGCAGGGGTCAGCAAACTTTTTCAGCAGGGGGCCGGTCCACTGTCCCTCAGACCTTGTGGGGGACTGGATTTTTTTTTTGGGGGGGGGGATGAACAAATTCCTATGCCCCACAAATAACTCAGAGGTGCATTTTAAATAAAAGCAAACATTCTACTCATGTAAAAAACAACAGGCAGGTCCCACAAATAACCCAGAGATGCATTTTATATAAAAGGACACATTCTACTCATGTAAAAACACGCTGATTCCCAGACTGTCCGCGGGCTGGTTTTAGAAGGCGATTGGGCCTGATCCGGCCCCCAGGCCTTAGTTTGCCTACCCATGCACTAGAGGGTACCTGAGAGGCAAAGAGAAGTAGAATTAGAGCTCATCCAGATTTTGTTTTGTGCTGCATTGCTAGGCACAAATCCCCACTTTAAAGTGCGATGTCTGATCACTTTTTTGTTTTGCCCTGTGGTGTTTCCCCTGCAAAAACACACCCTTTACCGCTGAATCTGAGCAAACAGTGATCAGCAGAAAACCTGAATTGTGGTTTGTTCTGGTTCAGTGTTAAAGAGTGGGTTTCTCAAGGAAAGCACTGGGGCAAACAGAAAACACATGAACACAGCATTATAAACCACAAAGTTATGCCTAGAAAGTGCAGGACACATGGTGTGGATGAGTCCTCAGCTGCCACATAAGAAGAGGTCTGCTCTTACAGTGCAGCTTCAAACCCTGATTTATCCGATAATGCTATTTTCTCATGAAGTGCATACCCTGGAGTATTGCTGGAATTCTGCAGCAGGGGCAGGGAGGATTGTGAAGGACCCACAACTTTAGCCATGTGCACCAGTACAGTGGTACCTCAGGTTACATACGCTTCGGGTTACATACGCTTCAGGTTACAGACTCCGCTGACCCAGAAATATTACCTCGGGTTAAGAACTTTGCTTCAGGATGAGAACAGAAACCACACAGCAGTGGGGCAGCAGCAGCAGGAGGCCCCATTAGCTAAAGTGGTGCTTCAGGTTAAGAACAGTTTCAAGTTGAGAACAGACCTCCGGAACAAATTAAGTTCCTAACCGAAGATACCACTGTAAAGGTAAAGGGACCCCTGACCATTAGGTCCAGTCGCGAATGAGGGGTTGCGGCGCTCATCTTGCTTTACTGGCCGAGGGAGCCGGCGTCCAGCTTCCAGATCATGTGGCCAGCATGACTAAGCCACTTCTGGCGAACCAGAGGAGCACACGGAAACGCCCACCAGAGCAGTACCTATTTATCTACTTGCACTTTGATGTGCTTTTGAACTGCTAGGTTGGCAGGAGCAGGGACCGAGCAACAGGAGCTCACCCTGTTGTGGGGATTTGAACCGCTGACCTTCTGATTGGCAAGGCCTAGGCTCTGTGGTTTAGACCAAAGTGCCACCCGTGTCCCATCATGTGAACCAGTATCTTGCACATTAACCTTTAACCGTTAGACAACTATGGTTTAAAGTGAAGTGTGAACCAGGTTACGTTGTTACAATAGAATGTTTCAATAGAATGTTCCAAAAACCTTACCTTCATATGCCATGCCTCTTCTCTTTTCCAGACTATCCTTGGCATTCAGTGTGAACTACAGAAGCAGCTCAGAAACTTCATTTCCTTGGACCAGCTTCCCATGACCCCCAAATACAGCAATGGAAGATGTGTGGAGAAAGCAAAGCTGCCCAGATTTGCTGCAGTTCCCTCAGTTTTTGGGAAAGGTATCAAGTTTGCCATCAAGGATGGCGTGGTAACAGCTGATGTGATTGGGGTGGCGAATGAAGACAGCCGCCGCATCGCTGCCATCCTCAACAATGCTCACTACCTTGAGGACCTGCACTTTACAATAGATGGGCGAGACACTCACTACTTCATCAAGCTTGGGTCTCTGGAAGAAGACCTTGCAGTGATAGGCAACACTGGGGGACGTCGGATTTTGGAGAACGGTGTCAACGTCACAGTATCACAAATGACTTCCATCATCAATGGCAGGACTAGACGGTTTGCTGATATCCAGCTCCAGCACGGCTCTCTGTGCTTTAATGTTCGGTACGGGACTACTGTGGAAGAAGAGAAGAACCATGTCTTGGAAGTAGCCAGGCAGAGAGCTGTGGCTCAGGCTTGGACTAAGGAACAAAGGCGGCTCCAAGATGGTGAAGAAGGTATTCGGGCTTGGACAGAGGGGGAGAAACAGCAGCTTTTAAGCACAGGGAAAGTACAGGGCTATGATGGATATTTTGTTTTGTCTGTGGAGCAGTATCTAGAACTTTCTGACAGTGCCAACAATATTCACTTTATGAGACAGAGTGAAATAGGCAGGAGGTAACAAACAAACAAAAGACATCGATCTCTGCCTTTGCATCACCAAAGACTGCCTGTTTTTAAAAAAACATTAAAGTAAAGGTTTATTGTATTGGTTTTTCTAGATCAGAACTCTGTGTATATATAAATATAGAGGGGGAAAACATATCCAACTGCCTTTAAATGTGACAGAAGATGGTATTTTAATATCGTTTGTTTAAAACTCTTTGGGAGATGGCAATGATTGTTAGTTCTAGGGTGGCTGCCTTCAACATTTGGAAGCGGCGTTCTTGGTGTTGAATTTCATTTGGAAATGGTTCACATGGGCAAAATATTGAGTGTGTTCTCTCTTTCCCTCTTCAGGACACAGTTTTGTTAATTTTAATAACTTGCATACAATATGTTTGTGGTCTGGCCAACACCCTTTGTTCCTTGGTCTAACTGACAACTCATCCACCAAGCAGTCTTCACAAGCTATGCTTTTAAGGGGCCTTCAGGCATAACTCCAGGGTATAAGAAACACCCCAAAATACTTTGAGCCAAGTGGAAAACCGGCCCTGTATACTTCACACCTCATAGGTAGGGTGTTGTCACGCCATGACCTTCTTAATAAATTTCAGATAAACCATTGTTAGTCATTGCCTTATAGGACAAATTGTTTCACTCTGTGGGCAGTTAAAAAGTGGCAAGCCGGATTTCAGGAATCTCAGCAGTGATAACAGTCATGTTCACAGACCTGAGGGAAGATGCCCTTTTGCTTGCCAACTCAGAGGGTACTAAATGGTGAAGCACGGATAGAGATGCCACTTCATCTAACATTCCTATTGCAAATTTGCCAGCTTTGAAGTAGGGGCCAAAAGAAGAATGTGTGTGGCCACCCTGAGCTCACTCTCTCACAAACAGAGCACACACACACACACACACACACACACACACACACACGTGCAGACTCTCTCCCTCTCCTCCCCCCACCCCCAGCAATTTGTCTTGAATATAAAGCATTTTATCTTTTCTCAAGATAAATTGGCAGGTGGGGAAGGGGATCTTCATGGAGATTGCAGCTGGAGAGGAGGAGATTTTGTTCTCCTGCAACATCCTAGTACCTATATTTTCCATGAAGATCCTGGTCCTCCATGCATCAATTGGACTTGAAAAGTCTACCACTGACACCAGTTCTCAAGCAGTGTGGGAGAGGTGCTTTTAGCAAGGGAGATACCATTCATAGCATCCATTCTCACTTGCAATTCCCTGGGCCACAATTAGGCTAGAAAAAAATGCTTCCTACTGGCTCCGATAGGAGGCATTTTCCAGCTAAAAATTGTGCTGAGGGTGGTGAGGATGAGGAAAGGATCCTTCCAGCTGAATGGAGAAGTCCCTTGAGTGACATCCAGCCTGCTGGTGGCTGGATTATCACCCTGGACCTTATGTTTTTGTGTCTTTCACAAGTTTAGATTTAGGCCATGCATTATAAGCACATTTGGTCTACAATCCTAACCACACATACCTGGTGGGAGCAAGCACCACTGAATTCAGCGGAGTTTACTTCTGAGTAGACATGCTTAGGATTGCAGGCTTGGCCATTAGCAATTCCCATCAGCATCAATGGTAGAAGGTAGTGATTTTCAATTTAAGTGAGAAGTTTCATCAAAGTGAATACAACCACCCTGGCACTCTTCTGAAATAAAAGAATGAAGGACAGTCTTAGTGTAGACTTCAGGGCCTCTTCATATGACAAATGGGAATGCTGAAAGATGGGAAAGCCTGACTGTGGAGAGTCTGGCACATCATGATGAAGTGACCATGCACTTGCTCCCTCAAGATGTACAGTCCAACTCAACCAGTTTTTTGAGTTCACCAATATTTGCCCATTTTTTTCTTGCAACTTCTCATTCATTTTATTTCTTTAATTCTTTATGATGGCATTTAGAATCCACTTTCACTGCCACCCAAAGCAGTTTAGAAAACATAAGGTAACCACAAAGAAGTAAAATACACAGTTAATATCAAAAGCAAAAAAATCAGCAATAAACCGCAGGAATGTCAACTTGGTCATACAAATGGGCCCAGATGAGTGGATGTAATTTTTTTAGCAAGGAAAAGCAGGTGCTTAATAATTTGTCCTCACTAAGCAAGTACTAATCACAATGCCTGTTCATGAGAGTTAATATCCTAATATTCATTGCTCCTATATTCCCAAGCTGGTTTATATTGGGTATATATGACAACTAGCTGTTAGGGATGGGCTTGATTATGAACATCAGATATAAATCCACCAAATAACATTGACGTTTGAGTTCTCCCTACTTGTTGCTCCTCAGTGGTCCAGATTCTAGATGTTCTTCATCTTTGACCATTGGAGGCAGAATCTGGGAGGGAGGGAGGGAGGGAAAGGGGGAGGGTGAGGGTGCCTCAGAGGAAAATTCACTCTCCTTTAGGTTCTTTTATGGTATAAAATACTGTACACCATTGGATCCAATTAATGAGATCAGACAAAATAATTAGTATTGTACCTTGTTCTTGTATTGCTAGCTCTGAGCTGGGGGACATTCCCCATGAAATTGTGGAGAATTTTAGTACCTCCACGCACCAGGCTAAAATGGACAAGCACTTTTTAATTCACAGAAATAATTTCTGGGCTTTATGTAAGAAGTGCACTCATGGTGATATATTTTAGCACTGATCTAAGATGTCAACACTAGCAATGTTTTAAGCAGTTCTATCATTTGAGGCTCGTGAATTGATGTACCTTTTAAAACAAAATGCTTTAAAATACCCAGAAGGGAAGAAAATGTTTTGAAACTCTTCTTAAATAGTTATTAGCTTGAAATTGTGCATTTCTAGTATGTAATACGTATGACGTTAGTGTGTGCCTTGAGTTCCATATAGATATATTTGTATTATATGCAGGAAATGCACTTTATATTACCAACCATGGATGGGTTTTAATGCTGCCTTGAATGTTGTCATTTTTGTTATTATGCCAAAAGCTCATAAAATGAAATGGAATACTTTTTTTTCCCTCTTTGGCGTTTACCAATGAATGAACAGAATTTCCTAGGTGTGTTTATAGGTATTGTTTGATATAAAATGTGGATTAGAAAAAAAATAATTAAATAATCATGCCACCAGAGGATGGTGGTATATAGAAATGTTTTTATCATGTTTGCTTCTGAAATTCAGGGGGGGGGAAACCTGTTATTTTTCCACTTTGAGGTCAAGGACGCAGCCCTCCAAGCTCAGCTTCTGTGCAAATGCTGTACATAGGAATGAATGGTGATTGTGCAGAACATCTGAATAGCTTTCACTTTAAAGCAACATGTCTTGGCTTCTTCCAGACTGTAGCTTTTTTGAAATCTTAAGAAGGATGTAGTTGTATAGAATGCAGACCAGCAGTGGTGAACCTCAGACTCAAGTGGCCAAATGCAGACCTCCAAGCATCTCTCTTATAGCCCTTGAACCCTTATAACCCCAGGTTATAATCCTCACCAGTCTTACATCACACCCTCCTTGAGTGTTTTTGCCTGGCTGGGATGTATCCTTGAAAACTGACAATGTCTCTTGCTCACCTGGATAGAGAGGAGTGTGCAGAAACTACTGCCCTACAAAGATACAAATTTGTATTAATTGCCCTGCCCATTTATTTTTTTTGCCTCCGGCCTAACCCACCATTGACATATGGTCCCTGAAAAGTTGCTCAGAATTAAGTGAGGTCCTTACACCGAAAAAGGTCCCCATCCCTGGCCTAGATAATGCATAGTCTAAAGCAGGGTTTCCCAAACTTGGGTCTGTCTTCTGTTGATTTTGGACCACAGTTCCCATCATCTCTGACCACTGGTCCTATTAGCTAGGGATGATGGGAGTTGTACTCCAAAAACAGATGGAGACCCAAGTTTGGGAGACCCTGATCCAAAGAATCATTCTGGCTTAAGGGTCATCCACACTTACGTTTAGTTTGCACTTTCTAGGCTTTCCATCTCTGTGTCTGAGCGGTTTTTTTGTTTTGCTTTTTGTCCCACTGCTTCCCCCAGAAAACCCACACTTTACTGCTGGATCGGAGCAAATGGCAATCTGTGGAAAACCCCATTGCTGTCTGCTGTGATGCAGCAGTAAAACATGGGTTTTCCATGGGAAAGTGGTGGGACAAAAAAGAAAACCTGCTCGGACACGGACCTGGGAAGCCTGTACCTGTGCCTAAAAATGTGGCACAAAAGGAAATGTGGATGAGTTACTGACATTTTGCCATTCTGTAAGCAGCCTTTGTAAAGAAAGTGCAATTGCCAGAAAGCACATACAAGCCATTTCTGGGAGAAATGGGTTGAGGATATACATAGAATAAAATGTACAGAATGTGTTGCTTCTCCTGACTTACATTCTACTTTAAACCACATTCTCCTTACAAACACATTCTGTTATTATGCCATCCCGCATAACCTTGTAGGCATGTGCAGAAAGCAGACCTACTGGCCCTTTTAGGCATGCTTCAGTAAAGGCAAGTTGGATATCAGACAGGTATTCAGTCACTTCGCCAATTTTATCTCCCTACTCCCACCCCTCATATTTTATTTTATTTTAAAAAAGTAGGGGGGAAATTCACAAATGACTTTCTAATGAGCAATTAAATAAATAGTCTACAATGGGATGTGCTAGAAGATTTTGTGTTCTTGCAGTGGTGGCAAAGCCTCTGACTACTATTGGCTGAACTATTGTGACGCCTTGGAATATTAGCAAACATTTGATTTGCTGAAGGGAGTTCTCAGGTATGAAATATTCACATCGCTCCGGTTTTGTCTGTCCTCACATCATCTTAAGGACTGGAAGAGCATAGTGGGCAGAACAAAAGAGAGTGAGATGAGAAGGGTGAGAGTGAGAGTGAGTGAGTGAGAAGAAATACCACCTCAGAAATAGGGATCTTGAAGGGAACAATGGCTGGAGAGAAGGGGAGGGAATACACTGAAATAGGGACTGGGGTGTGAAACAGAAGACAGGGAAAACAAAGAGGGCAGAAGATACTGGAAATGGGTTACAATTGTGGGAAAACTACAAAGGGCCTCAGGGCAACAGAATGTATAGGAAGTGGGGTACAGAGTTGGAAATGCTATAGGGAGGCTGCCTGACATCATAGCAAAAGGAAGTGAAATAAAAGTAGGGGGAGGTAACTCACACTGAAAAGCAGAGGCAGCTTCCAGGCAGTCACTGTTTTGCAGGTGGCATTCAACCAGCGAATTCAGGTTGCACAATTAAAGTAGATTTAGCACTCAAGCACAAGAAACCTGCTCCCTACAAAATCATCATCATCATCATCATCATCTTTATCTTTCTGAGGGGGAACAGTTGAAATGTATGTGATGACATTTGCTTGATGCAACATCATATAACCTCACAAGCGCTCAGTAAACAGCAGACATTGTATAACCTCCTTGCAAACTTTGTGCAAACGAGGAGCAACGCCCAATAAGCAGATCATCTTGAACTGACCCCAGTATGTGGCTGCAGAGGCAGGTACTTGGAGAGCAAGAGCTTAACAATGCACTCCTGTAGTTGTAACTGAGACTTAATTGTTTTAAGGGAAAGCTGTAGCTCAGTGGTAGAGCGTCTGCTTTGCATGCAGAAGCTCCCATTCCAATCTGAAACCCTGGAGAGGGCAGCTAGGGTGTCACTGAAATGGAACACTAGCTCTCAGGTAGTCGGCAAGAGAATGAGACAGAGGTCTTGTCCACACTTCCACTTGTCCTGTGCTTTCTAGACATGGGCCTGGGAGAGTTTTCTGCAAACTGATATTTGCTCCAATTCATCACTAAAGAGCATTTTTCCCCCTGGGGAAAGCAGAGGGGCAAATGGGAGACATCTCTGATCCATGCCTAGAAAGCATGGAACAAGTGGATATACGGATGAGCCCTGAATGAGGAGTGCGCCCTGAGACCCCCAGTGTGTAAAGTGTGGCAAATCAGCAATGGAATGAAGTCTAATTAGAGAAGATGACGGCAGCCATGTGCACTTATGAATGGTCATATATAAAGTATAATGGGCTTACTATAGAACAGGGAAATGTGAGCGCAGAGTGCTAGATCGTTTCCACTCCCTTACCTCACCTTAATCTACTTTTTTAATTTGCAAAGTATTAATTAACCACATATACAAATAATTTAAAAACAGAACACCATATATGACTATTAAGATGATGAAATGAGAAAGCTCACTCCCAAATGCAGAGTGAACCTGAAATCACACCAACCCTAGGGGTGGGATGTAAACCTCATACTGGGTTGAAAGAGCAGAAGGTTGATATGGGCTGGAAGCCAGGAAGGGCAGAGAAACAAGAGTGCTCAGCAGTGATTCATGGTCCTTCAGGGTAGCTGAAGGACATGAGAGCGCAGGCAGTGGGGGAAGTGGGTGGATGGAATTAGAGCCTTGAGAAAACAATGGTCAGTAGAGGAGACATGAGATTGGAAACAGCAAAGATTAGTTGGGAGGAGTTCAACTAGCAACCAAATACATACGTTGTCGCTGTCCCTTTTTCTGATAAGATGCCTGTGCTTTTAAAAGTTTGCATAGAAATATAAAACTGCCATGATAAAGGAGTTGGGGTGGGTGGAGAAAGAGAGAGAACATCTTCTATTACATTGCAGCCTGTTGGCTCCCAAATCTGGTTGATGCCTTCAGCAGAATGAGGATGGTTATAAGGCTGTAGAGTCTGGAGGTTGTAGACTAGATCAGTGTTCTTCAGTCTCGGGTCCACACAACTTTTAGGACTACAGTTCTCAGCATCCTTGACCATTGGCCAAGCTGGCCAATGATCTGGATTGAAAACAACTGGCATGCCATTCTTAGTATGTAGATGAGGAGTAGAGAGAGCCTGCAGCCCTCCAGATGTTGCCTGCCAGCCAAAGCCAGCAGCATGCCCAATGATAAGGAATGATGAAGCCTAGCAAAAGCTGAAGGGCCACAGGTTAGTTACCTCTGTGCTGCTGCAGGGTGAGTGTCCTCTAGGTGTGTGTTCAGTGTTCCACAGGCTTGCAGGAGGCAAGACAAGAAAACTCAAGGCTGAGCCCTAGTAGATTGAGCTGAGCATGAATCAACTTCCTCTCTGCACACCTATGTCAGCAGCAGCCCTGCCCTTTGAGAGACACATCACAAGAGACTAGCAATGTAAGGAAGAACCCTGGTGATCTAGCTGAAACCCTTAACTTGCCTCCTCTTCATGCTATTGTATTTCATCTGGAAAACAGTCCTCCGGATATTTCTAAACCATTCCACCAAAGCAATGTCACTACCAGCAGAACTAAATTCTGCCTTTTAATGACAGTGAAAACTAGTACAGTAAATCTGTCACCATTCGGCAAATTAGAACACTTTGGTCAGTCTGCAAAGTTATATGCAAACACAAAACATTGGTAATACAATCTAAAGAACATACGTCCTTGTGTTCATCTCCTGTTGATGGTTCCAACCTTACTAGAAAGTGCAGTGTGTTTCCCATCATATCATGTTAAGATATGACTGAAACCTAGGGCTTTGGTGAGCAAGCCTATTTTTTGTTTAAAGAAGAAGAATATGATCATGCTGGCAGTAATCTGCTGCCCTTCGAACGAAAGAGGGCAACATTTGAAAAGGGTAGGTTTTTTTGAAAAAAATGTATCCCACTTTTTCCATCAATTATGCTCAAGGTATAATGCTGGCTGCTGTATGAAGGAAGATTGTAATGGAGAAATAGCAAAATCACCAGAAGCAGAGAGAAACAAAAGAGCTGGAGCCAATTTTTAGCACACAATGACAAAATGTGTTAGATTTTACGTGTTCTGTGGTCCGCAGTCCTACTCATTGCCCTTCCAAATGCTGGCTTATAGAGACCTTAACAAAAACTGGGTGTCCTCAAGTTCAATTTTGTTGTGGGATTTTCTTGGCCTTTGCCATTTTACATTATCTGTCCAAGAGAATGTGTTTGCCAGTTACAATCTTTTCTTAGATTTAGTGGTGAACTTTAGCCTCTTAATAAACATTAGTATATCTGTAGGTCTTTGACAATATTTCACATGTATGATGATGAACCATGACAGAACATTGAAACTTTCATAAACAAGGTGTCTATAAACAAAAAGAGAAGCCTAGCATACAGTGTTTTGTCAATTACTAGTCTTTTTCCTTTGTTTTTGCTTTCTCATGAATTGTAATGATGTTTACAATGTATGCCAAGATTTTCCATTCCTATCTAACAACAACACTTCTAAACTTACTGAAATTGTAGTATAACGGCTTGAACTTTGTTGCTAGGGAACAATAGATTTCCTTTTTTTGTATTCCTGCTCTGAACACTGGCTGGATAACTGTACAGGTTTTATGTTCAATGGCTGCAGTGAAATGGTTTGTTGCATTTTGCTCTGGTTTTCAGACCAGAAGCATGTATTTTCTACAAGACCATTACAACAACCCTGCTGTAAATAGTAAAAGTTACTATATAATGTGTTGACATTTGAAAGACAAAGTACTTTGAATATTTCATTTTTAAGACATAAAATTGCAAACAATTAACCAGAATGACTTTTCTTGTTCTTGACTGGCCAAATGATTTACATCACAGTCCTGTGTCTAACTGCTTATAGGTTAACAGAAGTTGTCTTTGTTGACCTTCATAGAGGTTCCTCTCTATTTCTCCTTATGCTGCAAACCTATGGTCCCTCAAAGGGCATACCAGAGGCAAGTAGAAAATACTGGATACTATTCTGGGGTGGGGTGGGGTGTGTGTGTGTGTGAGAGAGAGAGAGAGAGAGAGAGAAAGAGACGGAACCAGCCCAATACATTTTGTCACCTGAAGTGAACCACAAAATGGCACCTCTGCCATGGAAGAAGGGGTGAGTGAAGATCTACATCAGGAACAAGGGGGGAATAAAGAGCAACACTGGGAACAAGAGGGGGAATCAAACCAACCTCACCCAATACATGACTTGGGAATCAAAGGCTGTTGCTGGGGGTGCAGGAATGGGCTCGCTCTGAATCACCTGGGCCCATGCAGAGACCAGGAGACCCCAGAGAGAAACCCCTGCCATTTCCTCCCTAGAGGTAGGAGAAGACCAACAGCACCTCCTATTTGTCACTGTAGAGGCAGCATGGGGTGGGGCTGCTGACCTCTGCAGCTGTCACTACCACTGTCAGGATGCTGTCAGCGGCTTCCGGCTGGTTGCCCAGGAAAGTATAAATACAGGGGAAAGTTTCTTACCATCCTTTTTTATTTCAATCTTTACAGAGAGAGGCTATAGAACCCAGCCTCCTGGATAATGACGTTGTCCCGAGTGAATCTCTACCCCTCGTCTCTCCCACTTTCTCATTCGTCACTTCTGTGGGTGCAGCTACATGCCCTCTGTCTTTGAGCTCTTTGCTCTCCTACTTTTAGGACTCACTGGGTTCTGGGAGATGGAGGATCTGGAAGGCTTTCTAATGACAATGTGTCAGCTGGGTTTTGTTCTGGCCCTCCCATGATTTCCTGGATTTCCCCCTCATCTGCCTCTGAGCTGCTACCTCCCACAAACCCCTGTTGTAAAGCTATACTGTCTTCCTCTTCCTCCTCCCTGGAAGGGTCAAGATGGGGAGGCAATCTCCACCATTCCTCCTCTGCCCAATCCCTGACAACAACCATGGTGGTGGCAACAGTGGGCAATTGATTCCTTGGAGGCCAGATCTGGTGGTCACTTTGCCTTGCCTCATAGGTGGGCCAGCCCTGGTAAGGTAGATCAAGCCTAAGGATGGGGGAGGAATTTGATTCAGTGTGAATTTAAAGCTGAATCTAGCAAATTCACACACTCTGAAACAATATGCTAACCAAAACATGTGTACTATTCAAAATCTACACTTATCCAAAATTTGCTATCCCAGCCAACCATACAATGCTTACAAAAATGCCTACATTAGAGGAAAGTGTTCATAGAAATAAACATATTAGTGCACATAGCCTGCAAGAATGGATTATATATGGGGAATTGGTTTGCAAAAATGTGTTTATTAGGAGATATGCACACAAAAATGCTGAAGTGTTTTCATGAGGATTTAAACAAAATAAAATGCAGAAAGTGCCACAGAAATATGGAGGACTGAATTCAGTATTGACAAATCCTTGCAACCCAATCTGCAAATGACTGGGGGTGGAGACACACATTGTGCAGAGGGTTTTACAGGACACTGTTTTTTCTCTGTCCTCTTGGGGCTTTGCTATTGCTTCACTTGCCTTTCTGCAGTTGTGAGCTGTTGCAAGTGCTGCACTGCTGCTGCTGCTTCAGCTCTGCAAATGTCTACAGTATGCGTCAGGGGTCTCTTAGCTGGGTTTAAGGCAGATAGAGAGACCTGCAGCTTCCCATACTACCCCTGTAATTTTATCCCTATGCTGACATCTCTCTCTTTGATGTTCAGACAGCTATGTCTTGGGTTGGATCCTGCTTACAACTTCCTGCTTCTCCTCACACACTTTCTCTGAACCTTGGGTCAAGAGGTAATTTTGGATTTATCTTCTGACAACCAAGGAGCGAGCATGGCTTCTTTGTTTCCCCAACTAGATAGCTAGAACTACAGAAGTTATTTCCTATCAAGAATATACTTCCTTTAAAAAACATAAGTTTTCTTACCTGAAAATGAAAATCAGTGTCTCTTAGCAACCTAACCTTCTCCCAGTCTGAATTTACTCCACAAACACACAAGATCTGTTACGTGAGAGTCACACAAGTCTCCAAACGTACACGTTTGTGCAAGCTTCTTTAAATCCTGGAGGTGCACCCATTGTCTCTCGTGACACACGGATACCAACAGGGATCAATGTGTTTCCTTTCCATCTGAGCTCTGGTGAATAATTTGTCTCTCATAAGTCACATTATCTTCTGGAGTGCAGCAAGCCTCAAATTTGCTGGCAACAGCTGATACCTTTTGCTTATTAACCAAACCTCCCTAGTCTTTTCTCTAGGCATGTGCAGAAATCAGGCATTTTGGAGCATGTCATCCTTTGTATATGAACCTCAAGCAACGCTATATACTTTTAACCCATGCTTCCACTTTCTCCAGTTGTTGATAGTGTTGCCCTGAAGCACCAGATTCCCCAGAGACTATATTTGTGCCATAACCACTGTGCAGGGATGTCAGTGGCACTGCGTAATATTCTTAAATGGGTCCCATGTCCATCTACCACTCACAGTCCTATGTGTCTTAACCATGCCTCACAAAAGCTGCCAGGAGAATGGTTGCTCTCTTAAATAGGTTATAAACAGGGCAACCTCTCATACTAGCTTACACAAAACTGAACTGGCAGAAGGCTGCAACACACAAAACATAAATCTCAAACATGCATGCTGGCATTCTGTCATGATATCCAGTAATATTTCCTTCTCCCATTTTCCTTTCACACTCATCTTGAAACCTACCCCTACTCTCCCTGACTTCCTTGCCTGCCCTCAAATTACCACATTCTTGTTTTAGTGGTCTGCTTGCTACAACCCCAACATTACAACTGCACTGGGATGCTTCACACGTGATAAGCAGACTGGGCCACTTTACACCTTTTTGAAATAAATTGGTACCAATAACTCAGTTAATCTCAATGAAATAGAGGCAATTTCCTGGCTAGTCACAAAAAAAGTATTCCCAGCTCCTTTGACCTCTCACCTAACTTCTATACTTGAAAGAAACCACCCTTCTGGTGCCTGTGAGCACCTTTGGGAATCTGAAGAAACTGCTGCAAAATGGATGATCTGACTGTGCTAGTCACAAAACAAGGCCATAGTTGGTACACCCACCCACCCAATAAATTCATGTTTAATTTCTGTTGGTGGTGGTGGTGTTTTGCAATTTTGACCTGCTGCAGGACCTTAGCCAGACCTTAGCATAGCATACACTGAATTCCAGAAAGCAATCAGTTGCAGGCAGGATGGACGAAGCAGGAACAAAACGCTGCTACTAGTAACTTGGTTATTTGGATGTGTTTATTATTTACAGCAGACTCTACAAGTTACTATATACAAGAACAGAAACACAGATCTTAACTAGCTCTCTCTTAACAAACTCCAAACGACTCTCAGAACACCACACTAACCAACACACACTCCAGTCGGTAAGGGTGAAAAGTCATTATGCCTGTGTGAGACTTCAACCAATGGTAAAGCTGTATCCAGGGTCCCATATCTCCAAGGCAGATAATGCCTCTCTGCTCAGTCACCTTTGGCTTTTGGCCAACTCTTAATTGACTCTGTGTGAAGCTGCACGGAATAGCACGTAGTCAAAAAACCCAACAGTTGTTTTTCCCATCAAGAGGTAAGTGGCCTAACCAAAGCATTAAAGGCCTAGCAGAAAGTTACTAGGCCTAACCACACATCAGAGGAGCCACATAACACGTTTAGGACAAGGCAGTTATACATGGACAAGAACTGCCAACCTGGAAAATGCCCTGGCGTTACTCAGGAGAGATGCACTAGTTTCAGTGCCTTTACATTAATCTTGTAGCATACATCTTGCAGGGTTACAATGCCATTATCTCTCTAGATGCCACACCTCTCCCACACAGGGTCAATGTCAACAAGTAAATAATAATAATAAGTTATACAATATATTAAACAATACAAATCATTTTGACAGCATTAAACTACACAGGAGAGAGAATAATATGTAACACAGAAATAAAACAGTAGCACACACATCCAACTTGCCAACCTAGCAGTTCGAAAGCATGTCAAAGTGTAAGTAAATAAATAGGTACCACTCTGGTGGGAAGGTAAACGGTGTTTCCGTGCGCTGCTCTGGTTCGCCAGAAGCGGCCTAGTCATGCTGGCCACATGACCCGGAAGCTGTACACCGGCTCCCTCGGCCAATAAAGCGAGATGAGCGCCGCAACCCCAGAGTCGGCCACGACTGGACCTAGAGGTCAGGGGTCCCTTTACCTTTATACACATCCAAAAGAGGTGGGTGAGAGAACCCACCATCTCCTCTGCCCCCCCCCCCAACCCTTTCTGCAGAGGTTCGCTCCCCTTATGTTTTTTTAATAATATATTGGACAATAATCAAATTCCTGAGACATGGCAATTGTTAAAAACAGTACACCAGGGAAAAGTGCTGAGTCTGTTTATTCTTATAAGCCTTCTATATCAGAACACTACGTTATTGCCAGCATACTAATAGTCTAAGCAATATAGCTCCACAATATGTTAATTTGGACAAAACAGGATTCATTAAGTACAGGCACATTGCTGACCCAGTTTGTAAAACCCTTAGCCTGGTACACTGTGCTAAGAAATATGCAATTCCATTATTGCTCCTCTCATTGGATGCATCCAAAGATCTGATAAACTTGCAAGTAAATTCTTGGTGGAAATTATACAATATCAAAATATTGAAGGTGAGATTTTGAAGGAGGGGTTTTAAAACAATTATATGCAAATAGCAAAACTAGGGCTAGAGTCGATGGTAAACAATATGGTTTTTCCAACGTGGAGACGGGCACAAAATGATGTAGCCCTACCACCTTTTCTACGTGTGTTTTCTATTGAACCATTGGCTAACATATTTGGAAAATAAAGTTCTCTAAGAATTTAAACAACCTTTAAAATTTTAACTTTAATTTGCCATTATGAAAAGTTAAGGCTGAGTTTGAAAAAAATTAATTTGTTCTGTTTGGGAAGAATAGCTGTTATTAAATTTCATGCTACCCCCCCCCCTTTTTTTTTAATTTCAAGAATTACCTGTAGACATTCTCAAAGACAAATTAAGCAGAATTTATAGGCTTATTTATGCACCAAGGGAAAAATCTAGACTAAACACTAAGCATTTGGGGTTTTGTTTTTATTTAAGGAAATGAAGGTGGCTTGTGTATTCCAAACGTTGTATTATATTATGAAGCATTCTAAACTAGGCAGATTATTTCTATAATCAACTACAGTATAACTACACTAAATGGAAAGACAGGAAACAGGGACAGTTTCCTGTCATTCCATTTAGTGTAGTTATACTGTACAGTAGTTGATTATAGAGTTTGAGCATATTCCTTTGTAACCACTAGAGTGCAGCACTTGGCTAAGATAAACAATCCTTTTTTAAAAGAACTTACTGACTACAGTATTTGGTTAAACAGAGCAAAGCTTGGGGTATAGATAATTCTCCCTTAACGCCAATAATTTATCATACACTTCTTTACCTCTCATACAAGCATAATTAGCTTGCATATATATTGTATTAAAGATCTGCATGGAAGATTGCAACTAAATACTGGTCAGCTACAAGAGGTTCAGCATTAATTGTATACTAATCACCAAAACCTTCACTACAAGGCCACTGCTAAACATGCAGACTGATTGGCCATTTGTTAGGAAGCTGGAGGTGGGAGTGATATGAGTTTGGGGGAAGATTAGTAACCAATTAGTTCCTTTGAAGCCCTGCTGGGAACTTGAAAGAGAGGAGCTTAGTTGCAATTATCTGCATCCAGGTGGGAAGGAACCAAAAGGGGCAACAAGAGGGAGTGGGCACGATAGGACCTTGGGAAACCTTTTAAGAGAGATGCTGTGATAGCTGGACAGATGTGCCTTGCTTTGTGCTGGATGATGGACTCAAGGGCATCCTGATCAAATTTGCAGATGACACCAAACTGGGAGGGGTGGCTAACACCCCAGAGGACACGATCACACTTCAAAATGACCTTGACAGATTAGAGAACTGGGCAAAAATAAACAAGATGAATTTTAACAGGGAGAAATGTAAAATATTGCACTTGGGCAAAAAAAAATGAGAGGCACAAATACAAGATTTTCCCCTTGGTGCATAAATAGGCTAAATAAATTCTGCTTAATTTGTCTTTGAGAATGTCTACAGGTAATTCTTGAAATTAAAAAAAGGGGAGTAGCATGAAATTTAATAACAGCTATTCTTCCCAAACACCTGGCTTGAGAGCAGTACATGTGAAAAGGATCTAGGAGTCTTGGTTGACCACAAACTTGACATGAGCCAACAGTGTGACGTGGCAGCTAAAAAAGCCAATGCAATTCTGGGCTGCATCAATAGGAGTATAGCATCTAGATCAAGGGAAGTAATAGTGCCACTGTATTCTGCTTTGGTCAGACCTCACCTGGAGTACTGTGTCCAGTTCTGAGCACCACAGTTCAAGAAGGACACTGACAAACTGGAACATGTCCAGAGGAGGGCAACCAAAATGGTCAAAGGCCTGGAAACGATGCCTTATGAGGAACGGCTAAGGGAGCTGGGCATGTTTAGCCTGGAGAAGAGGAGGTTAAGGGGTGACATGATAGCCATGTTCAAATATGTCACATAGAGGAGGGAGAAAGGTTGTTTTCTGCTGCTCCAGAGAAGCGGACACGGAGCAATGGATCCAAACTACAAGAAAGAAGATTCCACCTAAACATTAGGAAGAACTTCCTGACAGTAAGAGCTGTTCGACAGTGGAATTTGCTGCCAAGGAGTGTGGTGGAGTCTCCTTCTTTGGAGGTCTTTAAGCAGAGGCTTGACAACCATATGTCAGGAGTGCTCTGATGGTGTTTCCTTCTTGGCAGGGGGTTGGTCTCGATGGCCCTTGTGGTCTCTTCTAACTCTATGATTCTATGATTCTATGACCTAAAGCTGTGGCTAATGGAGGAGCAATGCACTGTGAGCCCCTCTATCCTATGCTCAGGATGCATATATGTTTAAATACAACATTATATGTTACAGACGCAACAGTGTCTGTTCACCTTCCATCCAAGAGAACAGAATAGCGAGTAAGCACACAAACCCTGGAGTCTCTCACCACCTGGAGGTTGGGGTGACATGTCACAATACAAAAATCATGTCAAAGGTTTTACATCAGACTCTTATGCAAAAAGCATGCACAGATAATTTGTCAGAGCTGGAATAATCATGGGGAAGTTCTTAGGTTATAATAATTGGGAAGATGTATGGAAACAAATTGGCATTGGCAAAAAATAAGGAGAATACTACTGGCAACGCCCCATATACAAATGCTCAATATTCTTGTGACTGGTTATACATGCGCCAAGCCCAGAAGGGACAATACACCTATACTTCACCAACTCTTTAGACATGTAAATGCTTTACAGGCTTGGCTAGGCCTTGGATTTAACCAAGGAATTGGTTTGACCACTTCAGCAGCGTATAGACTCCAATCTGGCAGATACAGTGGTACCTCAGGTTACAGACACTTCAGGTTACAGACTCCGCTAACCCAGAAATAGTACCTCGGCTTAAGAATTTTGCTTCAGGATGAGAACAGAAATTGTGCCGCCGCCGCGCAGCGGCAGCGGGAGGCCCCATTAGCTAAAGTGGTGCTTCAGGTTAAAAACAGTTTCAGGTTAAGAACAGACCTCCAGAACGAATTAATTAAGTTCTTAAACCGAGGTACCACTGTAGTAGACTATAGGCTTGGAGGGGACCCAACAACATAAGTGCAATTTGTCTCAAATTTTACCCCTGAAAGAGGATGTGTCCTAGAAAAAGAGGACACATGGCAATCTAAATTGTTGGTACTTCAAGAAAATTCAGTTTTATGTTTCAATGACTGCATGTTGTAGGTGTTGAAGCGATACATTTAATGTACAGGTGGTGGACATGAGATACCATTAAAACTTTGGGGTGTGTTTTTTTTTAAAATGGAATGCAGTATAATACAAAATCTGAGGCTGCTGAAGAGGCCAGGGACCATCTGGGCTGTCTCTTATGGCAGACCCGGGTCATCCAGCCTGAGCTTCCACCATGAACCACTGGCAGCAACAGCAGCTGATCTGTTCTATGCTTATGATAATATTTTATCCCCTTGCTAATTAAAAAGGTAAAGGTACCCCTGCCCGTACGGGCCAGTCTTGACAGACTCTAGGGTTGTGCGCTCATCTCACTCTATAGGCCAGGAGCCAGCGCTGTCCGGAGACACTTCCGGGTCACGTGGCCAGCGTGACAAGCCGCATCTGGCGAGCCAGCGCAGCACACGGAACACCGTTTACCTTCCCGCCGGAGCGGTACCTATTTATCTACTTGCACCCGAGGGTGCTTTTGAACTGCTAGGTTGGCAGGCGCTGGGACCGAGCGACAGGAGCGCACCCCGCTGCGGGGATTCGAACCGCCAACCTTTTGATTGGCAAGTCCTAGGCTTTAACCCACAGCGCCACCCGCGTCCCACCCTTGCTAATTATGTTGTTTTAAATGTGCATTTTACATCTGACTTCCTTTAGTACTACCTTCTTTCAAATTGTCTGTATTAGTTTCCTGTTAATTACGTTGCTTTGAATGTATACTTGTCAAAGCTGAGTTCAGATGCAGGTCAGCGCACAAGATGCAGAGTCTGTCATTGTAGTTAATTCTTTATTCAAGAAAATGGCATACAAGTGGCAGGTCTTGCCCCATAGAGCAGTTGCCAGGACTGACGGTCCCCTTCTTCTACCTCCACTACAGCTTCTTCCCTGCCAGATGTATCCCAAGATTGCAGTAGGAGAGGCAAACTCCTGGCATTCTTCTGCAGCTCTTGCCGACCCCCCACCCCCACCCCGCTTCAGCCTCAGAGTCTGAACTGCTCCCGGTCATCGGCTCTTCCTGCTCGCTCAACTCTGTTGCCCCTTCAGCATTCAACCCTTCCTCCCAGGCCTCTCGCTCTGACCTCCCCTAGGTATCCCTCCACCAGTCCCCTGGATCTGAGCCTTCCTTCTCTGGGGGTCCCCTTGGGGGTTCCCCAGCCTCCCACCACTCCTCTTCATCCAGCCAGTCAATACTTGACATTTTTTATTAAAAAACTTTCCATAAGTAACAAAAGTACATTCAGGGTCTCTGTTTCCAAATCGTAAAATCCTCCATACAGGTCAATTACAGCCAGTTGAGACTTTTTTTTGTTATGGGGGGGGGGGGAGGAAACAGAAAGAGAAAATCGGAGGGGTGGTGGAAGGGGGGTAAGTGAGGAAGACATGAAACTTTCGTTCTTTACATGACACTATATGAGAGAAGCTTTTATTTGTCAGCATGAATCTGGCTTGTTTTATTTGATGTTTTGATGCAGGCTGTAAATCGCCTTGAGATTTTCTTTCTAGAAAACATAAATTGGTATAGAATTGAAATGATGATAATAATAAAAATTAAAAAAACAACACGCGACGGAAGAGAACCTCAGCTCTATGTTTATAATCCTTCCCCCCACGCAAATAACTGTGAAAGTCCTGTTTTTTCCATTCATATATATATAATTAAATTTTCTGTTTTACAATTTAATTTTAATTTTACTCATTTAAACATCCTTAAAATATCAGTGACTTCGCCCCTTCTCTTTCCACGGTTCATTTTAAATATCATAAATCCCTGCATATTTTTAAAAAACTAAACCATTCCGTATCCCATGGACATGCAAAGAAGTCCTGATTCTTTCTACACTTTTCCTATCTCTGTGGTTAGCGCCGCGCCGTCGGCCTCTTAAACCCCGCCCTCCCGTGATGTCACACCCGATGATCTCACGACGCCACCCTCGGTCTCTTCCAGGCGGCCTGTATCTATTCTTTCCCCCTCCTCCCCCTCCCTGCAGCTCAGGATGAGCTCATCCCTCTCTCGTCCCTCGGAGGGGGGGGGCGGGCGGCCGCGGAGCGGAAGTGACGCCATCAGGTGTCGCTCCGCTGTTGCCGTGTCTTCTTTCTGGTCGGCGCAGCCCGGTTCTTCCCCTGCCCTTACCTCGCTCCTTCTCCCTGGCACCTGGCTCCTGTCCCGGCCTTCCATCCTTACACCCATCCTTCCCGCTCTTCTTCCTCCTTCTCCCCCAGTCCCAGCCCTGCTCCGCTTGCCATGACGGCGCCCGGAGGAGCCGGCGGCGAGTTCG
The DNA here is from genome assembly GCF_965153285.1 of Podarcis tiliguerta. Lineage (NCBI taxonomy): Eukaryota > Metazoa > Chordata > Lepidosauria > Squamata > Lacertidae > Podarcis > Podarcis tiliguerta. The sequence goes on from NC_139553.1 coordinate 27,670,524, forward strand.
GCAACCCGCTGCGCAAGTTCAAGTTGGTTTTCCTGGGCGAGCAGAGCGGTGAGCGCGGGGCCCCGGGGGTTTAGGGCGGGCAGGCAGGTGGTGAGGAGAGTATCTCTGAGGGATGACCCTATGGCGATGACCCTCGGGCAGAATTTCCCTCCCCTCCTCGACATGCCGAACCCTCAAGTGCGGAGCAACATGCAGGTGCCGCCGCCGCTGTTTTGCTGTCCATGGTGCTTCGCGGAGTTACATAAGCAAAAACATATGAGGTCCCACTCAGCATTTTAGATAAGAAGATCTCATGCCCACAAACGGGCTTTGGGTGGGCAGTAGTTGGTGAAGCTATTTGTATGTGCCTAATGTGGTTTGTCAGAAACCCTGTCAAGAAGCCATAAGCAATCCCCACCCGCCGTATTTCTGCTGTCCCCACTCCCCAAATACTGCTTTGACATTCCAGAGTTTGGGTAAGAGGAAAAGTTTGTGACTGTATGATTCTGATACATCCTGATATTTTATATGGTGCCTTGTCGAATTGTAGGAGTAAAAGCTGCCAGGATCCCTCCTCAAGTAAAGAGCTGCGTAAGATGACAAATGCATGCATGCTCCTTAAAATGCAGAACCTTTGGGTGGGAGAAATGAAGATGGCTAAGGCATCATTAGTGTAATTAAACAACTACATCTCCATCAGTATACATAGTGTCTCTAGAGTTGCATAAACAGATGGGGGCAAGTGATACTTTGTTATTATAAATGCCCCTTGCTGTGATTCCTCCATTCATCCAAGACTTTGGAGAGGTATTGGAAGGATGAGAGAAGTGTGGCACCACAAACCTGAAATGATACCTACCATCACCACCCAGGTTGCCCAGATGAAAGTATTATAAGATGCTCTGTGTGTGTGTGTGTGTGTGTGTGAGAGAGAGAGAGAGAGAGAGAGAGAGAAAGAGATTGTACTCAAGCTCCCACTGCTCATTTCCATGGGATCCTAGGAATTTTGATTGGGAAGCTTTAAAATGTGTTGATCATATGGAATAGGAGTAAGTCTCATTGAGCATGATGCTACTGAATTAATGTGCATAGAAAAAGCAAAAGAAACTCAAAGTGAGGTAGTTTCTAGGACTTGCCAATACTCCTCCACACCTTATATCTTTTTACCATATATTTTTTTGAAGCTAAGATTGCTACCAATATTTTAGTCTGCTTGGTAGAAGACTTTATAATTCCCAATCCTTTTTAATGTTAAGAGCATCATCCTTGAGGATAATCTTTTTAAAATTATTATCATTGAAGTGACATATCACAGCTGAATTTGTCAGCATATCTATTGTAACATTTATTGTGTGAAATGGCTTTTGCTGTTCAGTTGTACAGTGTCTTGTTGGCACTTGGACATACTAATGGCTGATAGAGTTGAGCTTACCAAATGGTGAACTCATCACTTTCTACCTTCTCAACTGATCCAGTGAATTGATCCATCCTGTTCCAGAGGACAGCTTCTAGGACACTTACGTGTGAATAATAAAGTCAAGTTCAAAGCACTTTTTCTAAGAGCATGGCTGGAAGTGTTTCACATAAATTTCTCTCCAGTGCTCTGAATTACAATGTTGGCTAATGCCCAACATCCTATGTATTGAAGCGTGATATGGGAGTTAACAAAGTTGTCAATGGTGAAATAAATATAGAACCTCCTAGAAACCCCCCATCTTAATGGTTTGTCTTGATGTGCCAAAATTATTTATGTCTGTGCCAGTTCTGTCCACTGATGGAATTTGCAATTATTCTGAAACACTGAATATATAGTCAGCGACATTTGTGGCTGTAATCATGTATATGTTGTAGTAAGGTGAAGAAAAATGAAAATTATAGGAATATGTTGCTTTTATCACAACAAGCATAGTTGTTCTTGCATTAGTTAAAACTGGTTCAGCTATTTTAAAGTCTTTATAAGGTTTGTTGGAAGAAATGGCGATTAAGCCCTACTATGTAGATTTGAGGTTGGTTTGCAGGACTTGTAATACGTGCTTGTGTGTGTATGTCACCAGCCTCCTGTTCCATGCTAAGACTTGTACTATTAAATTAAAGTTTTCGATGGGAAATATGGACCCACACCTTTGCAGTATCACAGAATAATCTCGGTTTTCAATGGTTTAGGATTGGGGTTGACATTAATGCTCTAGAACTCTTATTTATTTATTTGCAAAATTTCTATCCCATCAAAAGGGCTCTCAAAACTTATTTTTATAAGCTGCTGGAATATGACCTCTGTACTCAGCCTCACAGTCTTTAAAAAAATGACATACAAGGAAGAAGATATTGGAGAGAGGAAGGAAAAACAAGACCAAGCATAGTTCTTAGTTACAAGCTATGACAGTGACAGTTTGGACTGTTTTGCCCTTGACGAAGATCACCATATCGGGAGACACTCTTCTCATTCTCACCCCTTCTCAAGCAGATCCAGAAGGAGAGCAGGTGACATTGTCCAGCTCAGGAGGACAAGGCCACACATTTCATCCCTCAGACAGATCATACTTATTTGATTCACATTGTGATGGATCACTATGCTTATTGTTTGCTTTCTGTATATATGTCCCATAGCGCCCAGTACACAAAGGGGCTGCTTGTGTAAATAAAATAATATGTCTGCACAACAACTTCTAAAAGCAGCAGACCCAAAAATCTCATGCTACTTTATGTAGGTTAGCTGGATTTCTAAAAGGAAGGAATAGTATAATGTGCCATGATATTCTGGAGATCTTGACTCTGTGTGTAGGCAGGTGTTTTGAGTGCTGCTCCTACACTTCATATATAAAGAGCCATTTCTCTTCTCCCCTCTTCTATAGTTGGAAAAACATCCCTGATCACCAGATTTATGTATGACAGTTTTGACAACACGTACCAGGTAAGTGGGAGCATAGTCAAGCTTTCTGCATAAGAACATTTAAATGCACTGTTTTCATGGAGAGGTTTAGAAACTAGTGAAATTCTAGAGGTCTGGAATCTGGATATTGGTTGGACACATCTATATGCTGCCAGTAGATAAAAGAAATTGTTATTGAATAGGCTGAAGGAACATTTACAGTTTTAAAAATGAAAACAACATAAAGCAACCAAATATTATAAATATTATATACACCTAAAAGCAGATTTAAGCCAAATAAAAACATATTGAACAGCCTAGGACCATTGTTTCTACTATATATATTGCAAATAACTTTCTCTTGCTGCCAGAAGTGCAGTCTTGCAACAGCTCTTACTGATGTATTTCTACACACCTTGTAATAAGAAGCTTACCATTAAGTTTTATCCAGAGACAAAGTTGAACTAGCTGAAAAAAGTTTTCTTCAGAAATTCATATAATTTACAAAATGAGCATATAACAACACTAGTCCTGTGTCAGTTGCATTGGTTGCTTCTCTTTCTTTCTAGGCTCAGTTTAAAGTGATGGTTTTGGCTTTTGGAACCTTAAAAGGTCTAAGACCAGGTTATTTGAATGTCTGCCTGCACCCTCACGAGCCTGCATTGCCCTGAGATTGGCCGTGGAGACCCTGCTCTCAAACCCAACACTATTAACATCAGATAGTTACCAGCCATAGGGCTTTTTAGTACTGGCCCCACATCTTTGGAACTCCCTGGAACAATGTAATGCTCTATCATTTCAGGTTTCCGATAGGCATCTCGTTGGTCATCTAGTATGCTGTGCCAGATGGGCTACTGGCACAATCCAGCAGGCTGTTATGTTATTATGACTTTAAAGCAGATTTGTTCCACTCAGCTTTTTATTGATGGTTTTATGCTGCCTTTGACTTTAATGAGTTGCTGCTATAGTTAACGGTTCAAACCTAGTTGTGTCCATCCAGAAGCTGAATGGACTTCAGCATGCGCAAGTCCTTTTTGTCTTCCACCTGTAGCCCCTCTGGCTGGCATCCAGATTTAGAGGGATTCAAGGAGCTACTGGGTGGTGGTGAAGATGGGTAAATCAGCTTGTGCAATATTGGATATCGCCACATAGATCTTGCGCCTCAGCTGAATTGAAGCATACAGATGCAATCCCAAAGCAAGTCTTAATTCATTTTCCATAAGGCACCATGATGTTCAGAGACTACTATCTCAGCGAGGTAAATGCATTTCATAACCTGTAATCAGGGTGATATATTAAATATTTGGGCCTCTCAACCCACTTAAAAAGCTTTGTGCACTATGGAAATTATTCTCTACAGCAATACCCCCCTTGTGCTTCAACCTCCAAAATTATTTAATTTATCTGAGTTTCCCCCTCCCAGATGAACAGGATCACATGAGAAGAGTCCAAGAGGTCCAAAACTTGTTAGATTACCTTTTCTTTTATTAAGCAACTCCAGAATTCATTTTGCACAGGAATCATTCATCCAATGTGTTCAGTATTGAGGTTACCACAGATCTGTCTTTGTATATGATTCAAGAACTTGATTTTTTGTGGACTTCCAGCAACTCTTAACTAGATGTCTGTTGTAGTTCAAAGTTACTGAGAGTTTTCTTATTTTTCCAGGCAACTATTGGAATTGATTTCCTCTCAAAGACTATGTATTTAGAAGATCGCACGGTGAGTGGTGTCGTCTGTGTGCATAACCTGGAAAAAGTATGTGATCGCTGTCCTGGCTTGTGTTGTATTTGACAGCTTTCACCTTCTAAGAGTGGCCCTAAATCCCCTGGCAGCCCCTTCCAATCATGGTCTCTGGCAAAAGAGGGTAAGCCAGCTGTGGCTCTTTATTTGTGACAAACTGTACCATGCAGGAGGAAAAGCGATTTCCCCAGAGTCACGACTTTTTGTGTCTTATTGAATATGGGAGTCTTTAGTAGGCTCAGCTTGCATTCCTCCATAACCTGCAAGCATTTCTCTCCCTGAATCACAAGGTTAGAATTGTGCTTTTTTAAAAGGGGGGAATGAAAGAGGAGGCCCTTTGAAATCCACATCACTGGGTAGATTGTATACAAAATTGCAAAGGCGGATTAGTTTTGACGGAGAAAATGTGGTGCTTTTGCCTTTCAGTCCCATGGAACCAACTTTTATTGTGGCTGTGGAATTTTAATCATTGGCTGCAGCATCCTTGGTTCTGATACAGGAGGGAGGCCAGTCTGGCAGCTAGAGGCTCTTTTGGCAAAATTATTTATCCCACAATTTAAAAATGTGCAAAATGCCTTATAGTCATTATCTTATACTTGCAACAGTCCTGTAGGGGAAATTTAGGCTTTGAGAGAGAAGCAGCCTAATGGGTACAAAACCCAAATGAGGATTTGAACCTGAATTTCTTACAGCCTAACTGAAATAAGGGTAGCATGTTGGCTCTACTTTATGACAGCAAACTGTTGAATTATCTGGCATGTCAGCCTGAACTGGCTGTGCCTCTAGTGCTACCTTGCTTCTGTCTCCTGGAGTTAAAGTAAGAATTTTCTTAGGTCATTTTCAGAGTGATAGTGTTTATATGTTGGTGCAGGGGTTTCCAAACTGGTCTGTGGACTGCTAGTGGTCTACAAGCTTCATTCGAGTGGTCTGTGGCAAGTCTCTGGATTTGTGGTTGGAGATGCAAGTCAGCACATCCATCATATTAAATATTCATAATTTTTCTAAAATTCTATTGCTTCTTTTATATTTCATATTGTATTTTATTGTATTGCAATTTGGATAAGAAAAAAAGAATAAATAACAATACAGTTAGAAATTATACGGCATCTTGCACAGCAATTGCTACAACAGACAGAATAACAATTCAGTGGTCTGCCAAGACCCATGACAATTTCAAATGGTGAGAAAATAAAGTTTGGGAACCATTGTGTTAGGGTATGGCTGTAAGCAGAAACTTAACCTTTGGTTCAAGATAATTCTTTGTCTCAGACGGAATCCTGTCCAGCCAAACTGTGCTGTTGCTGACAATTCCTTTAACGTTTATTACTACGCTACTTAGAAATGATGGGCAGCATTGACTCCACCCTCTAGTTCCTGTGACACCACATTTGGGTAAAATACCCTTTAACCTCTTTCTTCCCAGTGTGGACAGCAACTGTGGTTTTGGCATGACTCCTCCCCGTTATTATTTAACTCACTTGATGCACAGACAAAGTACACCTATGGAGTAGTTGAAGAGCACACTGAAAACTCTGTTGAAGCCTCTTCCATGCTCTGTGTGTGTCTGTTAATGAGCCCTTGACCTGTATCTTTGTTGTGGGGCTTCATAAGGGGGTACACAATTAGGCTGAGTGTCAGAAGAAATCCCATTGGGGCAGCTTGGGCCTTTACTTCTTGTACCTGCTGTATTCTTTTGCTTCCACTGTGGGTAAAAGCTGGCTGTTTTAACACATTTAAAGGGATCTATTCAGAAGCTACAATCACAAGATACCCTTGGGCAAGCCCTTCTTTTTATTTTGCACTGAATTTTTTTTCATTTTACCATTTCCCCGCCCCTTTTGTTGCTTGCATTTTTTCTCAAAGAGTTTGCATTCTTTTTTTTAAAATTTCACATAATTTTTTTGTTTTTATTTTGTGTTCCACATTTCTGCTCTTTCTTCCCTCCCCCCCTTCCCCCACATTTTCTGTTTTCCCAGATCAGGCTGCAGCTGTGGGACACAGCCGGTCAGGAAAGATTCCGCAGCCTCATTCCCAGCTACATCCGGGACTCTGCTGCGGCTGTCATTGTCTTTGATCTGACAAGTAGGTATTGTGGCTTAGGCTCTGCAAAGGCACTGTACACAGTGGAGAAGAGAGCTCTGGTTCTGTCCTTCTCAGTAAGGTAGCAGGCAGGACTAAAACCACCCCAAAGCCTGCAAAGGATCATCTGATAGAATCCATTGTTACTAGCAAAGGCCCACCACTTTTTTTGTTTAACTGTTTCTTAGTATGTAGATTATAATTGGGCAAATATTTATATTCAGCTGATATAGATTTTGTAGCCCTACAAAATATGATACCGAAAATGAAAATTCCTGTTACAAATAACAATAAATCTATACCGGTTTTAATAAAAACAGATTAAGTGCCTATCCCCTTAGAAAGGCAATAAATAAAAAAATGTTAAAATCCCAAAATTAGCACCTGGCAATTTATTATGTTTCCACTATCTAGCAATTATTATTGTTTTTATTATTTACCCATCCTTCACCAACAACTTTCAGGGCAGGCTACTACAGTCAGCATTAAAAACAGCTACCAGAAATCACAGCCACAGGGAAATGGTGTGTCCCAAAAATACCTATCTCATGTGTCAGAGGCCAGGGCAAGGAGGTGCGTCGTTAGTGGATGATGAAAATTGTATATTGAAGGTGCCAGATGCACTTCTGAGGGGAGGGAATTCCACATCCTAGGACCTGCCGCAGAGAATGCCCTCTCCCACACCACCACCACCACCTCAGACTTCTGAGGTCAATGGAACTGATCTTAACACCTTAGAGGGCCTATAGGGAAGGAGACAGTCTGTTAGATATTTGGGGTCTTAAGTTTTTTAGGGTTTTAAACGCTAATGTGGACATCTTACTTGCACTCAGAAATGACCAATGCATCTGTTTTTAAAATTGATTATGTGAGTTCTAAAGGCAACCCCAGCCTGTAATCTAGCTTCTACATTTTGGACCAGCTGAAGTTTCTGAGGCATCTTTAAGGGCTGCCCTATGTAGAGTGCATTGCAATAACCCAGCCTGGAAGCTGTTGGAGCATGGAGTACTGTGGCTGTCATCTCTATCTATAGTTTACTTGAGTCTCTTAAGGGGCAATGTTAGGCCCAGTTTTGCTATCTCATATACTATAGCCCAGTCTTCCCTAACCCGATGGCCTTCTGGTGATTTTGGTTTCATTTCCCATCAGCCCAAGCCAACATGGAATTGACACGGGATGTTGGGAATTGTAGTTCAGCAACATCTGGAGGGCCAGAGGTTCCCCATACATGTTCTGTGCCCTTGGCCAGCAGTGTATTCCATCAAGTCATGTGTTGCATAAAGGAGTATGTACTTCTGTTTGCCACAGTTTGTATGAAAGCAACTAATCCATACCTTTTGATGGCCCAGCTTAGGAAGTTTATTAATCAATTATTTATTTCATAAAATTTATACACTGCTTAATTATTTGTTTGATTCAAAGCATTTTACAAAAAGACTTGCAGAATTGTTTGTGGTCCTTTAATACTCTGCCACTGCCCTCCTGGAGTTTTTGAGCCATTTTCCTGCATTTTCTTATAGGTTTTTTATTTTATTTTAGCATCTGTGTGCTCCATTCATCTGAAAACAATTGTATTCAGACAGTACAGTTAAAACTACAACCATGATAAAGCAATAAGACACAGATATGTAAGATGGCTGGTAAAAGCTTTACATTAGAAACGATGGCTTCACCTTAAATAGCCACAGAACTAGTGCATATGCGGTGAGCATGTGTACTAAACAGGACCTGAGTTTGAAGAGAGTTAATATCAGTGAAAATCATTTGGAAAAAAGCCTTGAGATTTAGGAGGCCAAGTGTAGAAGCAGGACTACCTTCTTAGCCCCTACCCCCAAAGGGGTGGTGGAAAGGATTTTGCAATGCAGTACATTTCAACACTCCTCCATGACCAACTGCACATGTGCATGGAGATGATTGTGCCCAGCCAGTTTCCCAGTGGGCCTGGAAACCTGTCACTGAAGGGGAAGTCGACTCCACATCAGCACTCCGTGTGCAGTCTGTCAAAATGGGTGTGGGGCAGGAGAGAATACATTTCTGCACTTTCAGCTCAACCGCAGCTCTGTGACAGCATACAGAGCTGCAGTTTCTGTGGGTTCCAGGTTCCCTGTGGTGTCTTGTTTGCTTTGCATTGATGTGGACAGTGACGGGAAAGGCAAAAAGATGGCCATCCTTGGGAATAACTGCTAATGGGCTGAGTTGGTTGGGAAAACGAACTTTCACTTTATGAAAGCTTTTTCTTTAAAAAAAAAAGGGGGGGGGGGACAATATTCGTATAGACCTCCAAAAGGAAGATTTTGAAGGAATCTCCATTGGAAGAGAATGCAATAATAAAAGGTGTCTCCCTATTTTCTTTCACCTGAAATCATGTTCACTTAAAGACATGTTGGCTTCCTTGAAAATGCCACACCTTTTCACCAAGTGCTCCTTGGGACTGTTAGGGTGGGAGGCCAACAGTAGATGGGAGGCGGGTGAGGATTGACTTGAGACCACACTGGGACTAGCGGGACAGTGCCCCATTCACCACAGCAGACCAAACTCTATTGCACACCTGTAGGGAGATTCTTGGTTTGCGCCCATGTTCTCTGCGTTGTGTGGGGGCTCACTAAACATCTTCCTGTGCAGTGGGTTAGCAGCAGCTGTGACCATATGTGTCAGGGGCACATAGTGGCTTCCTGACTCAGTGGCCCTGCTGATTGCTGACACTTTCCCTCTCTTCAATACAACTGCATTGAGATATATGTGAAGGAAGGAGGAGAGCTATGGGTGGAGACTCCCTGTGCCGCAGACTTTGTCCCTCAGCCTAGGGCAGTGGGCAAAGGAGCCCCCCGTCAGTAGTTCATCTGCACCCTTTCTCTCCCGCTCCTCCTTGCTCTTGCTTTGTCTGTCCTTGTATTGCTACGACCACCTTAGTCTGGTGTAAACATTGCAATGATTTGCCTCATGGAGTTAGTGTACATGTTTAGGAACTTGCTTTGTTTGATGCTTGTATATTTATTCAGTAAAATGCTTCAGTTAGTATGGGGAAAGTGGGATTATTTAAATAAATATATAAAATCAAGTGGCTCCTCTTGTCTCTGGTACAGTGACAACCTATCCTTGAATCACTTCCATGCAATCCATCAGAGCTGTCCATGTGGGTGCAGTACCGTAAACTCCATTTGTAGACTCACCTGGGTGCTTTTTTCATTCCTTGGTCTTCATTGTAGACACAGTTAACATCTCTAACCAGTCACGAACAATATTGAGGATGGTGGTGGAAGGGGTAATCTTAGTCATGATATCTCTTTGGATGCAATCCAAAGCTGAAATTTATTCTCTTTGCCCCAATAGCTAGTTCCAGTTTCTGCTTTACATAGCTCCCAAGAGGAAGGGCTGGTATGTTATGTGTTGTTGTTATTGTTTTAAATAATGATTTTGTTAATTAAATGTGTATCCTGACTTTCCTCCATGAACCTTTCAAACACGCTGCCTGTCCTGAAGGCATCTCCCATCTCCATTGGGCTCCTCGGGGAATTGTGCTATGCTGATAGTTGTGAGATTCTTGGTATGACTGGCAATGCTTCCATTTAATTTAGCTCTGTTGCTATTTGCCTCCCTTAGGAAGTGTCTTCCTTTCCTTGCTGGTGTTGTAAGGAACCAGATGACTGCACTGTGCAGTTTGCACCTTACCCCATTCACACGCTGAAAATAAGGGTTTTGGCTTCACACTTAATGGAAAGCTGAACCCAGAATTGAGAATGTCAGTTTCTCCAAATGTAGCTATGCTATAGTTCTCAGCAGAACTACAGATCTTGCAGAACTTGCCCAGATGTGTTGGGTTTCATAGAGCAAGATATATAGGAAGTCTCACTCGCATACCCTGTTCACTAGTATTTAGAGGTTATAAGAGTCTACTGAACTGGAAGAAATGAGTCCATTTTGTGCCTCTGGTATTGCTGGCTGTCTTGGTTGTTAGAATCATTTGATGAGTATTTGTCCTATTTGCAGAAGCAGGAGTTAGGTTTTGGGTAGTCTGCTATGTTTTCCTTCCATCTTAAGCACTGCATTTTCTACTGGGTTGTCTGTGCATTTGGAGATCCATTGCAATTCTATAAAATTCATTTTCTAACTGCCTTTTCTCTAAAGGACAATTTCTTCCTCTTCTGTCTTTTGTCCCTCTGTCCCCTCCCTGGGCTGGTACCAGCAGGTCCGACTTCAGCTTTGGGACACAGCAGGCCAGGAGCGGTTCCGTAGCCTCATTCCCAGCTACATCCGTGACTCAACTATTGCAGTGGTAGTCTATGACATTACAAGTGAGTGAGAGATTGGATTCACAGTGTATGGAAGCAGTCCTCTCAGAGAGGGGTCAGAGCACAGAACCCCCGAGTCATGGCTGCCCAAAGATAAAGCAACTGGGCTTGTTGTATGTCATGCTGGTCCATGGGGTATGCAAGTACCTTACTTTTGCAGAAGAGCCTTTAAAGCTTTTGTGCTTTTTAAAGTTTTTAATTAAGCTTCCCCCCACACCCACAGATCTGAATTCCTTCCAGCAAACCTCCAAATGGATTGATGATGTGCGAACAGAAAGAGGAAGTGATGTCATCATTATGCTGGTGGGGAATAAAACTGACCTTGCAGACAAGAGGTAATTTGGGGAGTTGGGAGTCAGGTTCCTTTGTTTTCGTATATGCTTGAAAGCTTCCTAGCTGGCTTTTGGGAGGAACAAGCAAAGGAAAATCCTTTTTTTTGGGTGAAGAAACGGGATTAAACGCATCCAAAAAAAGCATGTAAGGCTGGTAGAATTGTGGCTTTAATTGAGATGGCACCAACATCTTGCTTCTTTAGATATTTTAAATTGTAACCATTCTCTGGAAGCGACACCATCTTCCTTGAGAGAGATTTGTTTTGAGGCTTCTTATCATTGACCAATAAATACAGTGGCATTCTGCTAGGCCTTTAGAAGCTGCTTTGCCAACCCCACACCTCTGTGACTTCTTTATGAAAAATTTGGGTGCCGCCTTGACTAGCTAGGGACCTAGTACACATAGGACAAAAAAACTTGTAACTTCCTCTGGAGCAAAAATCTGAATGGCTTTAGCACAACCTGGAAATAAGGCAGCAGGTAAAATTACAGTTCTTCCTTTGATCATTGATCTAAGTGGGGGTAGTTCTTGAAAACAAAGGCACAGTTACATGGCAGAAATAATTTGTAACATACCACTAAATACAGTGCAACTCATAATTCAATCAGTTAACTGGGGGCTCCTTTTTGCGGGGAAGGTGTGGGATATAGATTTAATAACCGAGATAACATAGGACATCTTTCCTGCCGGTACTTCCCGTACGGTGCCTAATCAGATGTATAAATTTGAGTTTTCCAAACTCATCATTCGCAGCTTTTCAGTTGCAGATCTTGACTAGCATCAGCTGAGTTCCCAGCTATGGACAGCTAGCAAATACAGGTAACTCACAACTTACGCGCATTTAACTTGTGCACATTCAGCTTTATGTGCTTGGCAAATATATATCCATATTTATACACATATATAAAAGGGGGTGGGCAGCAGGGAGGAAAAGCTTTGGCAATCCCACCTGCCATTGCTCTCACCTTGAGAGAGATTTCAGAGGTGCAGGGAGAGAGTGTTCCGACTGTACAGTACTCGATTTTGGCTTTATGTGCTGTCCCTGGAATGTAACCCCATAAGTTGAGAGTCGCCTGTATTGCAACACCTATTAGGATAGACAAAATGGTCAGGGAGCTTTTACACCTCTGCCATTTCCCTAGGAATGTCTCCAGTCTAGTTTAATTTCCGCTGCTATCATCTCTGCACATTCATGCAGTATATGTTGAGCTCCATAGATTTAAGAAAGCAGTTTTTAAAGTACTGTCCATGTCCCCTTGAATTACCCATTTATAGGATCTGTGCTGCTTAGTTGCAAGCAATCATAATTCATTTGACAATTACACTTGTTCAGACAGATGTTACTACAGCCATTTTAGCATGCAAAATGCTATATTAACACAAAGGGAAAGCAACTTATTCCTACAATAATGTGAATTATAAATAAATTCTGGGGTGGAGGGCATTCACATCTGCGGTTTCTTTGTTCAGCTTTTTCCTACATCTGTAAGTATTTTCTGTATTAAAGGTAAAGGATAAATTGGGCAGATAAAAAGCAAGCTGCAGCCTTGTTTGCTCCCTCCTCCCACTTAGCATTCAACTTTGTTTTTAATTTCCCCTTTAATGAAACACAAATGTTTTTTCCAGTGTCTAAACCACCAAGCAATGCTTAGTCCTTCCTTTCCAAACCAGAATTTGAAACCCACTTTAAACCATGATTTTCTATTTGGAAGGGAAATACAAACAATAGTTCCCCCATTTAGACATCCTTACAAACCATGGTTTATGTTACACAAGACATTGAAATTGTAGCTTTAAAGGGAGAGAAGTATAAGGCTAGTTTTGGATCCCCCACGGGCATCAAAACACCAATTCCGCTCTGTTTTGGATTGTGTGAAATGAGCCTAAGAGACTATAATAATCAAAGAAAGTCTTAGGTGAAAATGAAGACCTCTCCATGCAACCTATGCAGACATGCAACCTGTCCTTATTGTTTTATTTTGTGGGGGCTGTGTGCTTCTTCCTTGCTGGCTTTTCTGTTGCTGGCCAATCTTTTGAAGCTTCATTTGTTTTTGTTTGTTTGCTTATTGCTACCAATTCCCTTTTTAGTTTTTGCTTCCTTTTGGATTTTTCTCCCCCTTTCCTGTGACATTTTTTTCATTTCTGTAGAAGAGGGCGTGCAAGAGGCCTAAGAACTGAGTAGGATGTATATTGAAACCAGGGATAAAGCAGGATTTTATATAAAACCAGGTATGTACAGGGTGTTAGAGATTATTAATTCCCACGCAGCAGTGGCATAGCTTTCTATGTGACATGTGACCCACCTAACCAAACTAAGCCAACTAACCATGTTTTGTGGCTTTCCTGTTTTGACTTACATTTTGTGTTTTGTAATCACATGCAGGTAGAGCAAAAATGGGTTTAGCCAGCCCACCATGCATAGCTATGGGGCTTTACTTGGTTTGGTGAGATGTAGAAATGCCTCCAAAAAGGTTTCTATTACTTTTTTCCTCTAAGGTTCTATAAATGCAACAGGCATTAAAGCTCTCTGATTCTAGCATTGCTTGTTTTCCTGCTTTCGCTTGTTGTGATTTGTGGGCACCCAGTTTCTAACTTTTCATGGTCACTCAAAAGCTTGAGTTGATGAAGGTTCAGAGATTCAGGAGTCCTCTTGTAGTGTTGATAAGACAGGGAGAGATCCTTGATAACTGAATCTCCCCTCAAATGCCTTACCTTTCTTTCTCTCTTGTCTGCATTATTATTTCCAGGCAAATTACTACAGAAGAAGGCGAACAGAGAGCCAAAGAACTGAGTGTGATGTTCATTGAGACCAGCGCAAAGACTGGCTATAATGTGAAACAGGTAACTTGGTGCTGTTCCCGGGAAGCAGTGCTGCCATTTTTAGCACCAAAATTCATATTGGGATTTTGGGATTTCACTTTCTTGAGGGAATTTAGATCTCTCCCCACCAATTCTGAGTGCTTGGTGGTGATGTATTGGAATGGATTAACTTCTCCTTCCCTTTGATTCCATAGCTTCCATGATCAAAATATTTTTTAAAGGCCAGTGTGCTGCTTCCATCCTGACTTCACTGCTTTTCATACTAATTATTGCAGTAGTCACATTTCTCTATCCCTTAAGCTTGTCCCAGTGCTCCCCCTAATGCATTTTTTAGTTACCACATTTTCTTGCACCTTCTCTTTGTGTTGCCTTCCAGCTCTTCCGCCGTGTGGCTGCTGCCTTGCCTGGGATGGACAGCACTCCAGAGAAAAGCAAAGACGACAGTATCCTTGCTCAGCTTCTCAGTAGCTTCGTCCCATACTGCAGTCTTTCAGTACAAGCTTGGGGAAGCCTAAGACAGTTTCTTTTTAGGGCCGCTCTTTGCAAAGCATTGACAGGAGCTTATTTTATTGTGTGCCAGTGGTGCAGGAGTGGAGAACCTCAGCCCCAGGGGCCAAAAGTGGCTCTCTAGGGCCCCTCTCTGACCCCCTAGACCACACCCATCATTGCTCCACTTTGCCCACCAAGTTTCTCCACCCCCAGCTTGAAATCTAATGCTGCCCTCTTGCTTGTCTTGCTAGAGAATGGAGGGAGGGGATGTGAGGATGTATGGAAACTAGTTACTGTACAAGGTAAAGCAATGTTTGTTGGTCCACCCATTTTCCCCTCTGAATTGCCAGCCACTAGCATATGGCCCTCAGAAGGTGCCTGGAATGGGTGGCAGAGATGTGTGTGGCCCCAGGCACTTCTGGAATGTGTCCCCAACCCGTTTCCACTGAGGTGATGCAACCCTTGGTCAGAAACAAGTCCCCCTGTCCCTGCTTTATTGGCAGCGAGGAGAAGCGAATGCTTCTGGAATACAAGGGGTGGGAAGGAAAGGCAAGGGCAGATCCCCTTAACTTCCTGGATCTGCTTTGCTAGACTCAAGTGTCGCATTGTTGCGCTTTTCTCTGTGTTCTTTACCACACCTTGCTTTACATATTGGGTTTCTTTTTTCCCCTTAACCTGCCACCTCCAGTGATTGACATCAAACTAGAGAAACCTCCTGAGCAGCCAGTAACAGAGAGCGGCTGCTCCTGCTAAAGGATCTGTTGCGTTGCAACCTCTTCCCAACTGCCCAGCCCCATCTCGCCGAAGAACATCACTTTTCATTGACTAGAGAAACTTCAACTTTTCGAGGGCTGAAACCTCAGTCTAATAAACTATCAAGCCCCCTGCCCTGTGGACGGCCCCGGCTGCTCCCTCCTACTGCATGGTGTGAACCCTCAAGTGTGTCCTGTCCCATGTTGGTTGTTGCACTTTGGGTGCCCTGGCACTCATTTTCTAGGTTTCCTGTCTCGGGCGTGTTCACCTTTCTGTGTCGTCCTATGAATGCAAAGGGGCAGAGCTTTTCTCAATTTAGGAAAGCATGGATAAACCTACAGCAAAGGACCTAGTGGGGCTGGATCATCCCTTACTTACTTCCTGTTGCTTTTTATCCATCCCCTTTCCAGAGGTTGCTCTTTCAGTTTGCCTGCTGTTGCAGCATATATATGAGGATGGGGGAAGCAACGGGTGTACTCCACTGCTGACTTCCTGTAGGTTAGCCATAGCTACCCACTTAATTCCCCATTTGATCTTTGTTCCTCCATTCCCTGAGAGGTAGTAAAGGGGAGGGGAGAAGGTAGCTCAGAATATGGCATTAGATATTTCTACTTCCAAGTTGTCATTTATCTTTACATAGTGGCTAGGTATTTTTAATTGCAGATTGGCTTACCCTTTTTTCCCCCAAGCATGTGGTGCTCAGTTAAATATGGATAGGGAGGATTGGCAGAACCAGACTGAATATGCAGAGCCTTATGTGGGAAGTCTGGCTGCAGCAAAGTGATGGACTGGGGATTTATTCTCAAGGACTAAACAAGATCTGTTTCTAGGTGAGCTGTAAACTCTGCAGTTGCTAGCTAGATTAAAACAGGGATTTGCAGACTAGACTTGGTCCAATGCTGCTATTTCTGTAAATGTATGTGTCATTTTAAATATGCAAAGTACTTTACAGTTACCTTTTATGCTTCATGGCTCTATTGCCATTTTTTTTACAGATGACTATCGGCAGTACACTCTCCCATCAGGTGAGACAGTGCCTAGCCATGAGAAAGACCCTTATCTGAATTTATTTTATTTTATTTCACTGGGCCAGAGTAGCATTTAAAGCCTAAATGTAAGTGGCATAGCATTTCTCCTTGAATTGGTCCAATTTTGGTCTAATTCTGTCCCCCCCCCCAAAAAAAAAAACTTGCTATTGACCAGTTTTCAAACTCCACACATATTAGGGCTGTTCCATTTTTATTTAATTCACAGTGCAATAGCCTTTAAATCTTTTTTTATGCTTGGCTTGCTCTGCGCAAGAGACACCTGTGTATCATACTTTTTCAGGGGATAAAAACTTTTGAACTATAGACCTTTGAACTTATGATTTATCACAAATGCCACCCCCTTTATTGGGTGCAAGCCACCCTAACATACAGACCTGGGAAACTGGTCGCAGTAAATGACTTTAATTGGGTAATTGTTTCTGATGGTACTTTGGACCATTTTGTTTTGGTCTGAGGTTTTGTCCAAATAATAATCCCCAGATCATGGTACTCTCCAGATATGGGGATTGCAACTCCATTGTTCCTGGTCATTGGCTCACCCTAGTCATATGCTTACTCCAATAGTTTTTCCTGCCAGGCTTGTGTACGCAAGTGATATGGGTCCTCTTTGCTGGAGTTGCTTCTGAACGTAACCTGTGAACACTTCCATAAACCAAGTTTATATTCTTAGAAATGAGTGAGGGATGGTAAAGAGCAAGAGCAGCATATATTCCATCCCTATTTTGCTTTGCTCCCTCCCTCCACATTCCTAGCTTAACTGAGTTGCCAGCCCTGTTTTCAGCAGAGGCTCCTGTCCTTGTAAGCTGAGTGAAATTCAACCGGTACAGCATTATACCTTCAGATAATGCTGCATAATGGAAAAGCTTTATCTGTTGAATTTTTAAGGTTTTTATTAAAGTGTTTTATTGCAACAGCAAAAGTACCTGTCAAGTTCTACATAAATTGCTCCCCACAAAAGGGAGAATACCCTTAATTTCTACTATCACTAGGGTGGGGCAGGGGGTTGTATGTGTTTAATAATTTCTCCTAAACATGACTCCTTGGGCAGGGACACCCACATGCCCTTACGTAACAAAATAAAACCCAGGTTTTCCACAAGTATACACAAGTTTATCCCCTGTAGTTTATTTTCACTGTGCTGTGCTGCCATGATGATGGTAGTTACCTTTTCTGAGTATTCATAGTACTTAAGTCTGGTTCTCATGCTTGGCAGTCTGATGTACATGGTGGAATGCAAGTTCGCATGTGCAGCTTAACAGCCCAGGTTGCATTATACACCTAATAAAAAGTGCAGGTTCCCAGGCAGAAGATCCCAGCCACTAGGTTGCTCCTCTAGCCCTGCTGCCCACTGCACTGCTTTGAGCTAAGCCGTAATTTGGCTGAATGTTAACATCTGAAACTAGGCTTGTGGTTTATCTCTCACAGACGATCTACAGATGGGTAAACCATTGTCTGGACAAAATAAACCAGTGGCCTAGGCTTGGATATAACACAAAGCCAAACCATGGCTTCATAGAATTGTAGGGTTGGAAGGGACCATGGGGGTCATCTAGCCTAACCCCCTGCAATACATGAATCTTTTGCCCAAAGTGGGGCTTGAACCCATGATCTTGAACCCTGAGATTAAGAGTCTCATGCTGTATTAACTGAGCTATCCCAGCAGCAAGATTGGAGAAGGAGCAAAGTGGCCATGAATCCACACATTTGCTCATTTGACTACAGCAGAGGTTGGCTTCCTGTTATATGCGAACTGGGTCACTGTCTGCATCAGTCAAATGTATATTGCCCAGTTTCTGTAATCTACCATCTCCTTTTCGACCTCTGTATGCATCATAATGGACACATGGCTCCTTGCCCCATCTTGCGTATGAAATTTAGAGCTTGATAAACATATGACATCGCCCTTTGCCCTTGAAGCTAAGGACTCAGCTTGCTAAAGTCTTGATTTATTCGTGGAAGAAAATCAGCATCTTGAAAGCTTGGAATGGCTAAGTGCATTTAATTTATCTGTCAGGCTTTTTTGTGAAACTTAACAGTCCTCATCTCAATCTTATCTGTGACTGGCTACTGAAAGCAAACCTTCTCAGAATCTGCTACTTCTATGATGCTTTGGGTTTCCCAATCATTCTCTTACACCCTTTTAGCTGAATGCAGGAACCTCTTGCACAGATTCCACCCCCCCCCCCAGCAGAATAGATAAGCCCGCAACTTTGGCCCCATCAGTTCTGAAAGCAAATGGCACTGTAGAGGCCTCTACTCATCCTGTGTATATATACTCCCTGTTGCGTGGAAATTGCTGGTGTCCTGTCAGTGTGACTTGTTTCTCTCTCTGCAGTTAAACTGGTGCCACTCTCCCTTTCTCACTGGCAGCCCAGTCCTGTCACTGCTGTTGTTGTGTTCTCTCAAGACACACTAGAAACCTGTGTATTTTCCAGAGAATGGGGATTTTAAAACAAAATACTTAAATGTTTTGTGGGGAGGGATGGGGTTGATTGGGCAGGCGGGGGGGGGGGACACACACAAGGTGAACAGCATAGTTCATTTTCTGACTGCCTTCTCTGTGGATGTGTATAATATTTGAGTGTCTGTCTCTGGCTCTGCTGTCTTCTAGCTGTTAGCCAAGCAAGTGACTCTAGAAATATGAATACTGACTGTCAGACTACAGCTGTGTATCACACTAAATAAAGTTAATTTCACCACAGTCATGTCATTGTGATGTTGTTTAAGGAAGGACTGGGCAGCTGCTCTAACCTCTTTATCCACAAATCTTCTATATGTAGTTATGCATAGGGCTTAAGTACTCACTGGCTCTCCCCACCTCCCAAACTACTGAGGTTCACCAAAAACAACCCTTATACTTTGAAGGCTTGACATGCAGCCGTAAGGGCTAACAACCTAGCTGGTAAATTTTTGGTATGTGTGAACAACTGAATTTTATGGATCACGAAAATCTGTACCTGTCACAAAATTCTGCTCTGGTACCATAAACCCACCCTTTGTCTGTTTTCCCACCTCCCCACCCAAAATATATTGGCTGTTTAAAAGGAAGTGCCTGCATTGGTGCCTTTTTATACTCAAAACTACTGTTTCATACTTCTGAAGAGTCTTGAGACCAGATTCCAGCTGGGAAAGAAAAACTGGTGGGGCAGGGCAGCTACAGATATCTGTTGCGAAGCCTTGGCGTTCCTGGTTCTCTATCCAGGCTTAACAGCATCCCACTAATTCAGGGATGGGCAGCTGTTTTCAATCAAAGGACCATGTTTGGTTGTTGTTGTTGTTGTTGTTGTTGTTGTTGTTGTTATATTACCCCACTCATCTGGCTGTGTTTCCCTGGCCACTCTGAGCAGCTCCCAACAGAACATTAAAACACGATACAACATCAAGCATTAAAAACTTCCCTAAACAGTATGGCCTTCAGATGTCTTCTAAAAGTCAGGTGGTGGTTTATTTCCTTGACATCTGACGGTAGGGCGTTCCACAGGGAGGGTGCCACTAACGAGAAGACCCTCTGCCTGGTTCCCTGTAACCTCGCTTCCTACAGTGAGGGAACCACCAGAAAGCCCTTGGCACTGGACCTCAGTGTCCAGGCTGAACGATGGGGTGGGGATGTTCCTTTTAGGTGTACAGGGCCGAGGCCATTTAGGGCTTTAAAGGTCAGCACCAACACTTTGAATTGTGCTCAAAAACATACTGGGAACCAATGTAGGTCTTACAAGACCGGTGTTACATGGTCTCAGTGGTCACTCCCAGTCATCAGTCTAGCTGCTGCATTCTAGATTACCGTATTTTTCGCTCTATAAGATGCACCAGACGACAAGACGCACCTAGTTTTTGGAGGAGGAAAACAAGAAAAAAAATATTCTGAATCTCAGAAGCCAGAACAGCAAGAGGGATCTCTACGCAGTGAAATCAGCAATCCCTCTTGCTGTTCTGGCTTCTGGGACAGCTGCGCAGCCTGGATTCGCTCCATAAGACGCACACACATTTCCCCTTACCTTTTAGAAGAGAAAAAGTGAGTCCTATAGAGCAAAAAATACGGTAGTTGTAGTTTCCGCGTCACCTTCAAAGGTAGCCCCACGTAGAGCACATTGCAGCAGTCCAAGCGGGAGATAACTAGAACATGCACCACTGGCAAGACAGTCCATGGGCTGGTAGGGTCTCAGCCTGTGTACCAGATGGAGCTGGTAGACAGCCACCCTGGACACAGAATTAACCTGGACACTCTTCTGGGGAGCCACATTGCTGGTGACGGGCAAGGCAGGGCAAAAGTGGGCGGGGCAGCAAATGCAAGTTTTACCTGTGTACAGTGAGCTTTCTGCATACAGTCACACACCTCTCAGTCCTCCATCCAGACAAGCAGAAGTTATTGGGAGTTCAAACCAGGACACATCCAACCCAGTAAGAACAATTAGAATGCCAAGCCAAGTCAGTGAGGGACATGCCCAGGTGAGAGTTATGAGGGCCACATAACAGCCCGCGTAACAGCTACATTTGACCCCTGGGCCTGATGTTTCCCAACCCTTCACTGATCCATCATATTTCTGACACCTAGTCTGGACAGGGAGATTTAGATAGCAGATATTTCTCAAAACAGCCCAAAGGATCAGTGCTTGGAGGCACTTTTCAGAAACTAACACCTCTCTTTGTCCTTAATGCACAGATAGGTACTTCTTGGTCCTCCACCTAAGCAGAGTCTGTAACCTCATCTATTCCTAAAGATTACTTTGTGGGGGGGGTTTATTTTTATTTTGACAACTGTTTAAAAAGGGCGGGGCTCTCTAAATAAACAGTTTGTGGGTTTGCACTTTCAAAGGAGATAATTCATAGCTCTGCAAGAGTGACTGGTTTAACCTGACCCTCTTTGCTGTTTTTTAATAGAGCTTTAAGCTAGGGAGATTGTGTGAGGATTGCAGAAAAAGTGGCATTTCCCTGTTTACATTCATTCCCCTTTAGTCTAGAAGGTTGCTTTGGGCAACTGGGGAAACCAACTTGTAGCTTTCCAATCATTCTTATCACCCAAGGCTTTGCCTTGGATGTTTTGTTTTCTTTTTCTGAAAGATCCTGTTGGGTAAGTGCAATTAAAACATAAAAGTGGAGCTTTTTTGGTTGCACTGTCTTTTAGCTTCAAACTTAAAACATTTGTTTAAGTAGGCACTTATTTCCTGGTCACACCATTGGTTTGCCTGCACACAACTTTACCTGATAGGATTGTGTAACTGTTTTATGGCTTTACACACATTAGTTTTACACAGATTAGTTAATTTTCAAGTTTTATTCTATTTTTATTTTTAAATTTGTTTTGTTGAAAGTTTTCCATGAATACATATAACACCTCTGTGTTCAATTCATAGAGTCCTTTCCACAGGTCATTTACATTCAATATGAGACACTGCTGTCATAGGCATTATGAGGCAGCGTCACATGAATAGTTTATGTATGTATGTATGTTGACAGTGCAATTGGCTGGAGGGCCCACAGCATGGTTGGTTGCATCCAGTTGATTGCAGTGAGTCTTGTTTGTGAGGGGGTGAGGATTATTGGGTCAAATTAGCCATATTTATTCGTATGCTGTCAGTAGGGTTAGGTCATTGTCTTGTTTGGGCTGTATACAGTATGTAATAAAGGGGAGCCACACCAGGGTGAAGGCATCCTCTTCTGTTTGTCCCCATGCTAATTTCAATTTTCTGGTTAGCTTTTCTAGTAGGGCTGTTTCCCATATGGTTTGGTACCAGTGGTCCATGTCGACTCCTGACAGGTGCTTCCAATATCTAGTTAAGACACTCCTAGCTGCTAAGAATAAGTGGCTTATGAGTTCTTTGTAATGTGAGTGTGCATTGTTGCCTTGGTAGATATTTACTGGGACTAGCTCTGGAGTTCTGATACCTGTTTTGTTATTTTGCAGATTTCTTGTAGGACTGATGTCCAAAAGCTGTACAACATACAACGTATCAGCTACACTATTTGTGAGGCTCAAATCATTGTCCTGTGGGATTTCAGTGGTTATGCATACTGCCCCCTCACTGCATATATTCCATGAATGTTGCCATATGTTATAAACATTGTGAGGATTGGTTTTCCTTTTGGCCAACCGAATTTGACATTTTCTGGGATAGGGCTATCAACCATATTTGTGAGAACCATCCCTCGGCTGTCAAACCTGAGGGAGTACACCATTACATGGCTACGTCCATCTCTGCAAGAAAGAATATTGGAATCTTTATGGAAGATCTACAGAGATTATGTGTCCATTATTCCCACGTTCTGCCAATAAAAAGAGTTCAGCTAGTTTATACATATACTGATATCTATATGTGAATCATTAGACACCACACCTACTATGTTGGTTCCCAATGGCCAGGTCCATGCAATATGGTAAAACAACAACAACAACAACAACAACAACAACAACAACAACAACAACAACATATTATTATTTATACCCCACCCATCTGGCTGAGTTTCCCCAGCCACTCTGGGTGGCTCCCAATCAAATGTTAAAAACAGTACAGCATTAAATATTAAAAACTTCCCTAAAAAGAGCTGCCTTCAGATGTCTTTTAAAGATAGGATAGATGCTTATTTCCTTCACATCTAAAGGGAGGGTGTTCCACAGGGTGGGCGCCACTACCAAGAAGGCCCTCTGTCTGGTTCCCTGTAACCTCATTTCTCGCAATGAGGGAACCGCCAGAAGGCCCTCGGTGCTGGATCTCAGTGTCCAGGCTGAACAATGGGGGTGGAAACGCTCCTTCAGGTATACAGGACCGAGGCAGTTTAGGGCTTTAAAGGTCAGCACCAACACTTTGAATTGTGCTCGGAAATGTACTGGGAGCCAATGCAGATCTCTCAGAACCGGTGTTATGTGGTCCCGGCAACCACTCCCAGTCACCAATCTAGCTGCCGCATTCTGGATTAATTGCAGTTTCCGGGTCACCTTCAAAGGTAGCCCCACGTAGAGTGCATTGCAGTAGTCCAAGCGGGAGATAACTAGAGCATGCACCACTCTGGCAAGACAGTCCGCGGGCAGGTAGGGTCTTAGCCTGCATACCAGGTGGAGACAGCCGCCCTGGACACAGAATTAACCTGCACCTCCATGGACAGCTGTGAGTCCAAAATGACTTCCAGGCTGCGCACCTGATCCTTCAGGGGCACAGTTACCCCATTCAGGACCAGGGAACCCCCCCACACCCGCCCGCTCCCTGTCCCCCCAAAACAGTACTTCTGTCTTGTCGGGATTCAACCTCAATCTGTTAGCCGCCATCCATCCTCCAACCGCCTCCAGGCACTCATACAGGACCTTCACCCCCTTCACTGCTTCTGATTTAAAGGAGAGGTAGAGCTAGGTGTCATCTGCATACTGATGAACACCCAGCCCAAACCCCCTGATGATCTCTCCCAACGGCTTCATATAGATATTAAAAAGCATGGGGGAGAGGACGGAACCCTGAGGCACCCCACAAGTGAGAGCCCAGGGGTCTGAACACTCATCCCCCAACACCACTTTCTGGACATGGCCCAGGAGAAAGGAGTGGAACCATCGTATAACAGTGCCCCCAGCTCCCAGCCCCTCTAGACGGTCCAGAAGGATGTTATGGTCAATGGTGTCAAAGGCCACTGAGAGATCCAGCAGAACTAGGAAACAGCTCTCACCTTTGTCCCTAGCACGCCGGAGATCATCAACCAGCGCGACCAAGGCAGTTTCAGTCCCATGGTGAGGCCTGAATCCCAATTGGAAGGGACCCAAATGGTCCACATCCTCCAGGCGTGCTTGGAGTTGTTCAGCAACCACCCACTCAATCACCTTGCCTAAGAATGGTAGATTTGAGACTGGGCGATAGTTGGCCATATTGGCCGGGTCTAAATGACCACCTCTTTCAGCGGGTCTGGAAAGGCTCCCTCACAGAGGCCACCAAGGGATCAGCTGAAAGGCCATCAACTTGGGATAAAACAACCCCTACCACTCTCTGGAAGACAATTGGATCCATTAAGTATCAATGGCTTACTAGGACCACATGTGTGGGGGCTCTGAAAGAAGTTCACAGCCACTTTGTTCCTCACTTTTGGCTCCCATATTAAGCTCTGCCAAGGGGTCACTTTGTATGCCTTCTGAACCCTGGCTCATGGTTACGTTCCTTAGTAACCATGAGCTACTCTTTGGAGCTGGACACTTTGGAGATGGAAGTGACAGCTGGACCATAAAGAAGGCTGATCGCTGAAGAATTGATGCTTTTGAATTATGGTGCTGGAGGAGACTCTTGAGAGTCCCATGGACTGCAAGAAGATCAAACCTATCCATTCTGAAGGAAATCAGCCCTGAGTGCTCACTGGAAGGACAGATCCTGAAACTGAGGCTCCAATACTTTGGCCACCTCAGGAGAAGAGAAGACTCCCTGGAAAAGACCCTGATGTTGGGAAAGATGGAGGGCACAAGGAGAAGGGGATGACAGAGGACAAGATGGTTGGATAGTGTTCTCGAAGCTACCAGCATGAGTTTGACCAAACTGCGGGAGGCAGTGGAAGACAGGAGCGCCTGGCGTGCTCAGGTCCATGGGGTCATGAAGAGTCGGACATGACTAAATGACTAAACAACAACAACTCTTTGGAGCAGCTTCTACCTTTTCTCTCTAGGCATTGCCATGGTGGGGATTGTGCTGAGGGAGCTCCGTCATCTCCACTGTGCTGCTTCTCAAAGAGAGCTTGTGAGGAAGTGAAGAGAGGCAGTGGCCGTTGCTGAAAGACACAGTTCCTTCCTTTCACACCCATTCACCTGCAGTCTCCCTCTGGGCAGCACTACCGTGAGGATTGGGTGTCCAACCTAGATGCTGCCATGCAAAGATTGAGAAAGGGCATGAGAGGAATCGGAGCCTTGTACGTCACACAGCCAGGCTCAACCGTTTTTGCTCCATGGTCACAAGCTGCTCTTACATCAAGGAAATACCCTTTCACTCACTTGTGTGTTCTCTGAGTGGCCTTGATGACCTAATTCTCTACACTGCTGATAGATAGAGAGGATGAGCAAGCAGGCAGAGATAGCTCAGTCTTTTCTACTGCACCAGCCTCAGTCTTTTCTACTGCAATACCAAAGGCGAGAAAGAGCTCGTGCTCTTCTTCCTCTCCAGGTGATGCATCAGAAACCCAGTGGAATGGATACCTGACATGGTCATTGTTCGGGAGACAAAGAACCAGTGAACGATTTGAGAAATCGTGAACCAGGGGTCAAGTAAGGCTTACCTTAATGACAGATTAGCTACCACTTGACACACTTTGCTTACTGTGGAACAGAATTTAACGTACATTTGCAATTCAGCTGATCAGTTTATTTGGGCAGATCCACCAATTTTTTAAAAAAGCTTAACCAAGCATAGTTTAAACCTGTTGAAGAAAAGAAGCGAGAGTAGAGGCAAACCCCTCCCCTGCCATTTGTGTTCAATTGACTCTCATGTGACTGTGTATATGTGCGGTGCCAGGATATAATTAAATAATAATAATTAATAATTAATAATAATAGTTAAATAATACAACCCATATCCGGAAATGATGCATATATGTGTGCCAATACGATGCCACTGTTGCAGCGAGATCAAATGCAGGAGAAACTTCCTGCCGCCCTTGCATCGCAGCACAAAGGTGTGTGAATTTTTTCACCCTTCTCTCATTGCCCCTGCTTTGGATGCTTTGAGTACTTAGTTTGTGTAAAATGTAGAAAATTCTAATGCGGCTATTGTGGTTAACGGCTTTTAATTATTTTGGGGGATGGAATGCCAATATAGCTCATTGCTAAGGGTGCAAGTGACCCTAGGTACGACTCTGTATACGATAGGAATGAACGAGAAGTAAAATTCAAATACAGTGGTATCTCTGGATACAAACGGGATCCGTTCCAGATCCCCATTCGCATCCTGAAGTGAACGTAACCCGCGCTTGCGTGTCTATGCGTGCGCGGGTCGCAATTTGCTGCTTCCGCGCATGCACATGACGTCATTTTGACCGTCTGCGTATGCACAAGCAGTGAAACTGGGAAGTAACGCTTTCTGTTACTTCTGGGTCGCCACAGAGCGCAACCTGAAAGCACTCAACCTGAAGCATATTTAACCCGAGGTATGACTGTACATACAGTACATGCATACTGCAAATTAAAATGCAAACCTCAAATAGCAACAGCCTATTTAAATAAATGGTAAAATCAAACCTGCCAAATGCTTACCTTAGCAGTTCTTAAGGAGCTTGGGAAAACAGATATGTTTTTGCCTGTTGCCTTAATGATAGTAATAAGGTCTCCAGGTAAGCCTTTTTCAGGGTGACATTCCAAAGAAGAGTTTTATCACCTGTGACTGCCTGCTGTTGTTAAAGGTTGCTGTATGTATATATTCTAGCTCTCACTGAGTTGCCCCCACCTTCCCTTCTAAAGTTTCCTTTCCTTCTGCTTTCACAATCATGTGCAAGCAGGAATTACTTTTCAAGCATCTTAGGTCCAAACTATCTGAAAGCCCATATTTCCTCACAAGAACCTGCTCGGGTTCTGAGATCTTTAGGAGAGGCCCATAGAATCATAGAGTTGGAAGAGACCACAAGGGCCATCGAGTCCAGCCCCCCTGCCAAGCAGGAAACACCATCAGAGCACTCCTGACATATGGTTGTCAAGCCTCTGCTTAAAGACCTCCAAAGAAGGAGACTCCACCACACTCCTTGGCAGCAAATTCCACTGTCGAACAGCTCTTACTGTCAGGAAGTTCTTCCTAATGTTTAGGTGGAATCTTCTTTCTTGTAGTTTGGATCCATTGCTCCGTGTCCGCTTCTCTGGAGCAGCAGAAAACAACCTTTCTCCCTCCTCTATGTGACATCCTTTTATATAAGGGCTATCATATCACCCCTTAACCTCCTCTTCTCCAGGCTAAACATGCCCAGCTCCCTTAGCCGTTCCTCATAAGGCATCATTTCCAGGCCATTGACCATTTTGGTTGCCCTCCTCTGGACACGTTCCAGTTTGTCAGTGTCCTTCTTGAACTGTGATGCCCAGAACTGGACACAGTACTCCAGGTGAGGTCTAACCAGAGCAGAATACAGTGGCACTATTACTTCCCTTGATCTAAATGCTATACTCCTATTGATGCAGCCCAGAATTGCATTGGCTTTTTTAGCTGCCACGTCACACTGTTGGCTCATGTCAAGTTTGTGGTCAACCAAGACTCCTAGATCCTTTTCACATGTACTGCTCTCAAGCCAGGTGTCACCCATCTTGTATTTGTGCCTCTCATTTTTTTTTTGCCCAAGTGCAATACTTTACATTTCTCCCTGTTAAAATTCATCTTGTTTGTTTTGGCCCAGTTCTCTAATCTGTCAAGGTCGTTTTGAAGTGTGATCCTGTCCTCTGGGGTGTTAGCCACCCCTCCCAGTTTGGTGTCATCTGCAAATTTGATCAGGATGCCCTTGAGTCCATCATCCAAGTCATTGATAAAGATGTTGAATAAGACCGGGCCCAAGACCGGGCCCAAGACAGAACCCTGTGGCACCCCACTAGTCACTCTTCTCCAGGATGAAGAGGAACCATTGATGAGCACCCTTTGGGTCCGGTCAGTCAGCCAGTTACAAATCCACTGAGTGGTAGCATAGTCAAGACCGCATTTTACCAGTTTCTTTACAAGAATATCATGGGGCACCTTGTCAAATGCCTTGCTGAAATCAAGGTAGGCTACATCCACTGCATTCCCTTCATCTACCAGGCTTGTAATTCTATCAAAAAACCAGATCAGGTTAGTCTGACATGACTTATTTTTCAGAAATCCATGGTGACTATTGGTGATCACAGCATTCCTTTCTAGGTGCTCACAGATTGTTTGCTTAATGATCTGCTCCAGAATATTCCCTGGTATTGATTTCAGACTGACTGGGCGGTAATTTTTTGGGTCCTTCTCTTAGTCCCACCACTTTCACAGGCACACTTGGTAGGGACATGGGAGAGGGCCTTCTCAGTGGCTGCTCCCCAACTTTGGAACTCCCTCCCTAGAGAAGCTAGATTGGCTCCCTCCTTGCTGTCCTGCTGGCAGGTGAAGACTTTTTTGTTCCAACAGAAACTTTAGTAATTGACTTCTTTTAATGAAAGGGCTGTCTATTTTTATACCATTGGTCAGCCCATACACTGAGGTCCAGCACCGAGGGCCTTCTGGTGGTTCCCCCACTGCAAGAAGTGAGGTTACAGGGAACTAGGCAGAGGGCCTTCTCAGTAGTGGCTCCTACCCTGAGGAACACCCTCCCATCAGTTATCAAGGAAATACACAACTACTATATCTGACTTTTAGAAGACATCTGAAGGCAGTCCTGTTTAGGGAAGTTTTTAATGATTGACGTTTTATCGTGTGTGTGTTTTTAATAATTTTTTTAATTTGTTTCCAATTACAATCCAATAATAGCCTTATTACAACAATACCAATTCATAGTAAAGGTAAAGGGACACCTGACCGTTAGGTTCAGTCATGACGCGGCACTCATCTCGCTTTATTGGCCGAGGGAGCTGGCATTTGTCCGCAGACAGCTTCCGGGTCATGTGGCAAGCATGACTAAGCCGCTTCTGGTGAACCAGAGCAGCGCACGGAAACGCCGTTTACCTTCTCGCGACAGCGGTACCTATTTATCTACTTGCACTTTGACGTGCTTTTGAACTGCTAGGTTGGCAGGAGCAGGGCCTGAGCAACGGGAGCTCACCCCGTTGTGGCGATTCGAACCGCTGACCTTCTGATCAGCAAGTCCTAGGCTCTGTGGTTTAACCCACAGCGCCACCCGCATCCCTATAATAATAGCCTTATTACAACAATACTAATTCATAATGCAATTATTAATACCAATCATTCAAATACCGAATTATATAATTTAGATAAAGTGCCCCCTGCATGCTATATTTGATGATTTGATTAAATCCTCTTAGTGTTATTCAGTTCACGTCATAAATAATAAAGGCTGGGAAAGAGTCAGATCTTAGTTTCATCATAAACCTTTTACAAAATAGAGCTTCCCTCTGATAACAATAATGTTGCATTTGACGGCCTCTTGTCCACTTAAAAAGTTATACAATAATGAAAGTTTGGTTGCGAGGGTGCCTCAAGACTTTATTGCATGTTCTAGGGATAAATTTTCCTTGCATTCTCTCTTTTTTCTCTCACCTGCACCCCATTTTCATGAAACAAGCATCTGTATTTTGTAGTTGGGTAATGGGGGCTTAGGGACTTGGGTGGCGTTGTGGGTTAAACCACAGAGCCGTATGCTGGCTCCCTCGGCCAATAAAGCGAGATGAGCGCCGCAACCCCAGAGTCGGTCACGACTGGACCTAATGGTCAGCGGTCCCTTTACTTTTAAGAGGGGCTTAAAGAAGTAAAGGTAGCAGGGTTAAGTCCCATGAAACTGATAAATGCAAATGTTTACCATATTTTTCGCCCTATAGGACGCACTTTTTCCCCTCCAAAAATGAAGGGGAAATGTGTGTGCGTCCCATGGGGACAATGCAGGCTTTCGCTGAAGCTTGGAGCGCACCCCGGGCTTTGCGCAGCTCTCCGCAAGCCATGGGAGCCCGGCGCAAAGTCACGCTGGGCTCCCACGGCTTGTGGAGAGATGCCTGTTCTGGGGGCTGGGGTCGGGGGGGGCAATAAAAAAAGTTTCCCAAAAAATTAGGTGTGCCCTATGGGGCAAAAAATACAGTACTTTTGCTTAAATTTGGGGTGGGTGGGTAAATTTCATGAAGAAAGGGGGGCTTTGGGCCCCTCACCTCAACTCCCTTTTTTTTGGAAAGGACAGAAAAGCCTTATATAACAAGAACTATTCAAGATACGAATCTCAGTTGGAGATTTAAAGGATGGATTGTTTTCCCCTATAAGGACTCAACAGCAAAGGTTTTTGTTAACAAATAATTATCAATGCCATTAAGAATCCAGCATGGCAGATGCCAAGGGTCCACATTATCTCTGCTTTGTTCTCAATTTTTTAGTCCCATTAGAAAGTTTGTTATGAACCAATGGAATTAACTTTGGCTTGCAAGAATTTAAAATTTCACTGTATGCAGACAATAATAGCATTACAGTGGTACCTCGGGTTACATACGCTTCAGGTTACATATGCTTCAGGTTACAGACTCCGCTAACCCAGAAATAGTGCTTCAGGTTAAGAACTTTGCTTCAGGATAAGAACAGAAATCGTGCTCCGGCGGCGCGGCAGCAGCAGGAGGCTCCATTAGCTAAAGTGGTGCTTCAGGTTAAGAACAGTTTCAGGTTAAGAATGGACCTCCGGAACAAATTAAGTACCGTATTTTTTGCTCTATAAGACGCACCAGACCACAAGACGCACCTAGTTTTTGGAGGAGGAAAACAAGAAAAAAAATATTCTGAACATCAGAAGCCAGAACAGCAAGAGGGATCACTGCGCAGTGAAAGCAGAAATCCCTCTTGCTGTTCTGGCTTCTGTGATAGCTGCACAGCTTGCATTTGCTCCATAAGACACACACACATTTCCCCTTTTTAGGAGGGAAAAAGTGAGTCTTATAGAGCAAAAAATACGGTACTTATCCTGAGGTACCAGTGTATCTTTTACAAAACAAGAAACATCAATACAAAAATACATGGCCTTTGGGAAAGCATCCGGTTACAAGATCCATACTACTAAATCAATTGGTTTTGGAATAAATATTGGCAACTCAATTGATAAATACCTTCTACAAAGATTTTGGGTTTCAATTTAAAAATAGCCCAACAGAGTACTTAGGACCCAGATTCACAAACAACTGTCAATCATAACTGCAGAAACATAAGCACACAAAAAGATGAAGATACTAAAAAGTGGCAGACCCTACAACTTTCTTGGGTGGGTTAAAATATAAGATATTTCTATGGTGTCTTTATTCAAAAATAGTATTTCTAGCATTTTCTCCAGGGACCTTGGAAATGGTTTTGCAGACAACCAATTTTGACAATGTATGGTTTTTTAAAAATTGAACAATTTGTTAAACTATAGCAGCTGATTTGTGCCAGCATCAAATTATTTCATATGAACAGGCAGCAATAATAATCATGTATGCCCACTATAATTCTTTTCCGAGACGTATAGGATAACAGTTCAAAGCTAAATAATCAGGTTACCACATTAAAGACTTTTGAGCAAAATTATAAAACTTAAGTAATAACAAATATCTATTTAATATTTTTGATAAATGCAAAATTATCTCCCTGTCTTTCATTTGAACAGGACTTAGCAAATATTGGGTCAACAATCTTCGAAACAGAATGGACATGTGCATTTAAAAAATACTGGAGAAAAGTTTATTAGTGTGAGCCTGAAGGAGAATTATCTTAAGACAAATTTCCAATGGAACTTAGTTCTGCACAAAATTAGTGATATCTTTGGCTGAAACATGCATTGTTGGAGGTATAGGAGAATTAAGATAGATTAGTACATATCTGCTAGAGTTGTAAACACACACACACACACACACACACACACACACACCTTTCAGGACAGAAGTACTCATACAAACAGGTACAGGCTACAATCTTCCAAGAAATCTTAAAACGACTCTGCTTTTGATACAGCTGATTAGTACACTGCTAACAGTGGCAAAACAGTATATTGCACGAAAATGGAAAAATGAAGGACCCTCCCCCAGCATAACTGATTGGTTAAAGAGAACCTGGTGAGCTATCTTGATGATAAAATTTACATGGGAGAAACCCAATACACAATGATAAAATTTTACCTCTTCCCATGTGACCCAACCCAGACATGTGATCATCACCTCAGGCAGGCTCTACTTGCAGAATGCTCTCCCTAAGGAAACACTTCTGATGCCTTCCTTGCATATATTTAGGTCCCAGGCAAAAACTTTCCAATATAACCAGGCCTTTAGCCTTTAACTACCCGTTGCCTTTTAGACGTGTGTGCGTGTGCGTGTGCATGCACGCTTTTAATGTATTTCTCTTTCCTCTTGGTTTTAATGCATCTATCTAGGGGTTTATCGCCTGTTTGTTGAGTTGTAAATCACTTTGGATTGCCCAGAGCAAAGTAAAGCTACTGGCAAATTCAACAAATATTTATTTATTTATTATTAATTTCATTTCTATACCGCTTTATGTTTTAAAGAAAAATTTCAAAGCAGTATACAGCATATTAAAACATCAATAAAACAGTCCAGAATCAAACATTTCTGAAGAAAGTCAAATATAGAGCATGTAGTCAAAGAAACGTAATTAATATAAAACTAAAGTATTAGCTTAAAGATTTCGAAATAAAACGTTACAAAGAAGGTAAACTACAGAATACATATTTAACACAAAGTTAACAACAAAAATCTTAAACATTTCCAAAAAAACCCCCCAAACTGCTAAGTGAAGTCAAATATAAAATACACATTTAAAACAGCGTAATTAACAAGAGAATAAAATATTATCCTAAGCATAGACTAATGATAACGAAGGAAACGAATTTATTGAGGGGTGGTGGGTGCTGGCTTTTTTGTGTGTTTTTTTTTGAATAATGTAAACGATGATTCCCATCCCCCACCCCCATTTTAAAGCTCTTCACCGCACTTTTAAGAGTTTTGTGTTAGATTCCTTGTTGCTGCGCTGCTGCCCTTTCCCCTTATTCATATTTTCTCCCTCCCTCCTCTTCCTCTCTTGACAAGTCAGCTTGTTTGACGCTCCAAGGCCTCGGTTGCAAAAGTGCAATAAAACGGTGCCAATTAAAAGTTAAATAAATAAAACAAGTAGTCTAAACAAGCCGACCCAACTTCGCCAATCGCTAGCTGGACACGGAGCGCTCCGAGCAAGCCGGCCACCTTCGTCCAATAGCAGCGTTGGGAAAGAGGACCTGTTGCCGGCCCCAGCCAATCAGCGCCCGCGAAAAGCAATTAAGAGCCGCTCACATACCCGCGACTCCGAGGGTTCTTCTCTTTCTTGCCGTGACTTTGCTCGCGACGACTTCTGGACGGGACGCACTTGCCGGAGGCGCAGTAGTAACGCTTGACCATTGTGAACGCAGGTGAGTGGAGGGGGAGAGGGGAGCGGGGAGCCGGGAGGGACCTTGGCTTAGCTGGGGATGGGGGGATCCCTACCTGCCGCGCCACCGCCGCCACCTGTTCTTTTTTCCCGTTCTGTTTAGGCAGGATGGAGCCCGTGACCCTCCCGGACGATGCAGCCTTTCGGGATTTCGTGGCGGAATGCGAGTCGCAAGACGGGTGGCTGAGCTGGTACGACCGCTCTGGGGTCTCCGTCTGGGAGCAGGTGGTTCCTCATGCGGACCTGGCGGTGTACCGCCTCAAGGTAGGGTGGACACGGAATTGGGTATGGAAGGAACGATTCGGGACAGGGAGCGGGCGGAGGCTCCTGGTCCCGGGAGTGGAGTTCTTTTCTCTCTCTCCCCTGCCCCTCTTCTACCTCTCTGCGCCAGATGTGAATGTTAAAATACGTGACTGCGGACCGTCGGGAAAGAGGTGCGCATTGGCCGGCAGGTGCAGGCCGGGGCAGAGAGAGAGAGAGAAAAGTTTTTTAATACGGGGTTCTTGCACTTTTTAAGAATCGGGAAGAAGGAGTTTCGGAGGTGCAATCTCTGCGCCACATGTGAATGTTAAAATACGTGACTGCGGACCGTCGGGAAAGAGGTGCGCATTGGCCGGCAGGTGCTGGCCCGGTGCAGAGAGAGAGAGGGGGGGGGTTAGTGCGGGATTCTTGCACCTTTTAAGAATTGGGAAGAAGGAGTTTCGGAGGTGCAATCTCTGCGCCACATGTGAATGTTAAAATACGTGGCTGCGGACCGTCGGGAAAGAGGTGCGCATTGGCCGGCAGGTGCTGGCCCGGTGCAGAGAGAGAGAGGGGGGGGGGGTTAGTGCGGGGTTCTTGCACCTTTTAAGAATTGGGAAGAAGGAGTTTCGGAGGTGCAATCTCTGCGCCACATGTGAATGTTAAAATACGTGGCTGCGGACCGTCGGGAAAGAGGTGCGCATTGGCCGGCAGGTGCTGGCCCGGTGCAGAGAGAGAGAGGGGGGGGGGTTAGTGCGGGGTTCTTGCACCTTTTAAGAATTGGGAAGAAGGAGTTTCGGAGGTGCAATCTCTGCGCCAGATGTGAATGTTAAAATACGTGGCTGCGGACCGTCGGGAAAGAGGTGCGCATTGGCCGGCGGGTGCTGGCCCGGTGCAGAGAGAGAGAGAGAAAAGTTTTTTAATACGGGGTTCTTGCACTTTTTAAGAACTGGGAAGAAGGAGTTTCGGAGGTACAATCTCTGCGCCAAATGTGAATGTTAAAATACTTGGCTGCGGACCGTCGGGAAAGAGGTGCGCATTGCCGGCAGGTGCCGGCCGGTGCAGAGAGAGAGAGGGGGGGGTTAGTGCGGGGTTCTTGCACCTTTTAAGATTTGGGAAGAAGGAGTTTCGGAGGTGCAATCTCTGCGCCACATGTGAATGTTAAAATACGTGGCTGCGGACAGTCGGGAAAGAGGTGCGCATTGGCCGGCAGGTGCTGGCCCAGTACAGAGAGAGAGAGAGAAAGGTTTTTTAGTACAGGGTTCTTGCACCTTTTAAGAATCGGGAAGAAGGCGTTTCGGAGGTGCAATCTCTGCGCCACATGTGAATGTTAAAATACGTGGCTGCGGACAGTCGGGAAAGAGGTGCGCATTGGCCGGCAGGTGCCGGCCGGTGCAGAGAGAGAGAGAGAGAAAAGTTTTTTAATACGGGGTTCTTGCACCTTTTAAGAATTGGGAAGAAGGAGTTTCGGAGGTGCAATCTCTGCGCCACATGTGAATGTTAAAATACGTGGCTGCGGACCGTCGGGAAAGAGGTGCGCATTTAGTACGGGGTTCTTGCACTTTTAAAGAATTGGGAAGAAGGAGTTTCGGAGGTGCAATCTTGATTTATATATTGAAATGTCCAAAGCCTTAGAAGTGTGATTGACCTGCAGCAGGGAGGCAATAGTTAAATTTCTCCCTACGGAGCTCCTCCGCAGCACCACCAAAAAAAAAGAAAAAAAGAAAAGGCAATTTGCGTGGTATCTAGTTGAGCCCTTTTGCACAAACTACTTCCCACAATTTATTTAAAGCACACTCCACCCGTCTCAAAACGAAAACTCAAGAATCCCAGGAATTGTAATTTACCCTTCACAAAGCCGCAGCTCCCAGCACCCTTAACAAACTACAGTTCCCGGAATTACTTTGAAGGTGGGGGAAGTGTGGTTTGAATGTATGGTGTTTATACAGCCTCACTTGAGGCTCCAGGTTCGTTGGTAAATATATTTTAATTCTGCTTGTAAGTCTGTTATAATTTGGGTGTAGACCAGCAACCAAAATTCTAGTAGGGAAGAGCCACAGCTCAATGGTAGAGAATTTGCTTTGCATGCAGAAGGTTTTAGGCAGTGCTTTTCCCCCCTAATAAAATGTTTAGGGGTACTCTTATTTTCCTTCTCGTATTGAAATAATGCCCCTCAATGAGGCCAAAGTTAGGTTCACAAAATGTTTAGGGGTATTCATGTCCCTGCGTACCCCCAGAAAAAAAGCACTGGTTTTAGGTTCAATCCTCAGCATCTCTAGAAACTCTGGCAACTCGCTTCCCATCAGTGTGGACAACATTGAGTTAAGTGGACAAATTTTCTGGGTTTGGAGCAAGTAAAGCAGGTGGGGAAGGGCTTGATCCAGTCAAGATTAAGTACTCTTAGGTTTTTACTGGTTGCAACAAAAGAAACTTCGTTTCTTTGGCCTTTGGTGATTTCTCCCTGCAGCAATGGTGTGGACACATTTCACAGAATCACAGACTTATTGAGTTGGAAGGGACCATGAGGGTCATCTAGCCCAACCCCCAGATATTTATTAAGCTTTCTTTATTTTATTTTTTATTGGCAGTAGTTCTATATGTATGCACTTTCCTTGTAGCTTTTTCTGTGTCGTCTTTTGTTTAAATGCATGCTGGGAGGGGGAGGGGGGAACAGGCTATAAATCATTACTTTAAAAAGTAATGAAAACATGTCCTTAATTCAGCAGGGCTGAAAAGTGACTGAGTCTTGATTAAAGTAATAGAATGCTTAAATGTACATAAGCTTTTGCAGCACTGTCTGTTGAATGCCACAGGCTTTTCCCAAAGTTCCTGGGAGTTATTTGGGTTCAGGAGTTGACTCTGAGGATGTGTCGCCATTTGAGAGCTGGTCAAGAGTGGGGAATTTTTTTCAACCCAGGAAACTTTAGAGGTCCACATGCCAGTTCCAGGTGGAGGCAGAGGCAAAAGTGGGTAGAGCAATGGTACTGTAGAATAGTTTCTAAACACACGCTCACATTGCTTTCTCTGTTCTCCATTCACACAACCAAGAGGCACCGTCATCTCAATTCCAAGGCACACCCCATTCATGCAGGAAACACCCAGGATGTGAAGTGTGGCCAGTGAGGGGGGCAGCCCTGGGAAGAAGAGTGTGTGGCCAGGGCCTGAGGTCACCTAGCTTGCAGTTTGCATACAGTGGTACCTCGGCTTACATATGCTTCAGGTTACATACCCTTCAGGTTACAGGCTCCGCTAACCCAGAAATAGTGCTTCAGGTTAAGAACTTTGCTTCAGGATGAGAACAGAAATCATGCTCCGGCAGCACAGCAGCAGCAGCAGCAGAAAGCCCCATTAGCTAAAGTGGTGCTTCAGGTTAAGAACAGTTTCAGGTTAAGAACAGACCTCCGGAACAAATTAAGTACTTAACCCGAGGTACCACACTGTACATGGTAACAACAAGGATGGAAAACTTGTGACCTTCCAGATGTTCTGGACTCCATCATCCTGGATCATTGGTTAGCTGGGGTGATGAAAGCTGGAGCCCAGCGACATCTGGAAGGCCAGGGGTATGTGGTCTTGGGTTAGTGTTGGACTGGTTCAAGTCTCCACCTGGCCATGAAGCTCACCTGTTGCATCACAGGAATTTTGTTGTGTTAAAGTGGGGGCAGGGAGGAGAACCACATACATATTATTATTTTTAAAACTGGGTACTCTCTTGTTAAAGATTAAAAAAAGAAGACTCTGGGCAATGTACAACATATTTAAGAGCCCAGGTAACAAACCCCATAAAAATACACAAAGCACCAGCAGGAAAGAACTTCAGCAGCACAGTTAGTAGCAGCCAACATCATTGACATCTGAAAAAGGCTCGACAAAACAGTACCTTTTTGCAGGCATTCAGGAGGGACAAACAGGGAAACACAACTCCCTCGGTAAGAAATAAGTCGTGTACCCTTCCTGTATGCAGCTTTGTTCACAGGCAGAGAGAGTGTATCCAAAAGGTGTTAATCAAAGAGTGAAATGAAGGCTGGTATCTGTGATTGGTGGAGATGAGGGGCCTGGAATGCTGTTTAATATGGCAGAAAACTTGGTAGGGGCTAAGCTTGATTGGAACTATTTTTCAGTTAGGATGTATAATCCAACTGCTGCTTGCGTAGCTGATAACTGAATTGCAGGATGCGATGAACTTTAGCATAGCTTGCGAAAGCTGCCTTCTCTTACAGATGTAATAACCGGCAGAGACTAAACAATAATAATGCCAATGTTTCATGACGTCTTGCCCAAGCGTCAAAGATACATCAGCCCAGTAGCTGATGCGCTGATGCGCCACTGTTTGCTCTTCTAGGAGAATAGCAATTTTCACAAGTGTTGCTTAATTCAGCTTTTGCCTTCCATGTAGGGCTGTGCACTAAATTCAGTAGGAAACCAAACTGAATCGGGTCCACCTGGAGTGATCTGGGGTTGTCACAAGAGGTTTGGTGGCATGGAGGAGGGGGAGAAGGACACACAAGTAGCCTGCATCATAGCTGCCAACGTTTCCCTTTTTAAAAGGGAAATTCCCTTATTCCGAATAGGATTCCTCGCAAGAAAAGGGAAAAGTTGGCAGCTATGACCTGCATGCCTTGCCTTCCCTCCCTGGCCAGATGCTTACACATGGTTTAAAACCCTGACTAAGCATACAGTGTGTGAGGGAGGTGTGGTACTTCTTCCCCATCTCCACTTGACTTTGCATGGCCCCCAGCTCAGTTCCTGGCTGGATTGGGCCCTTACTCAGATCCCAGAGAGGCCATGTACAGCCCTAATCTCTTGGATCTGCAGTAATTCCATTGTAAACTTTGAAAGGTTCGTATGAAGGGCAAAACAAAGTGTGGCTTGGAGACCCAAGTCCATAGAGGAGAAAGTAAGACTTGGGTATGCTTAGCTTGGAGAAGTGATGTAATAGCATCAAATAATTGAAGGACTGTTATATAGAAGCTGGTTTGCTTTCTGCTGCCCTGGAGGGTAGGATCCAAGCCAGTGACCAATGCATGGCCTGCTTTTGTGCTTCCCAAAGGAATCCATTGGGTCACTGTGAGAACAGGATGCTGGCCTATTGGCCTGATCCTGCAGGCTCTTTTCATGTTTTTTAGGGAGATTGTCCCAAGGGTGTGTACTGAAGATCACTTAATGTCTTGTATCTAGGACTTAATTTGCACTGGAGGATCAGCCCTGGACTCATGAAGCAGCAGTAAAATGAGTTTAGCTGAGTGCAGAGGTGCCATCTTACGAGGGCGACTCTGCACTCAGAGGAGGAGGAGCCTTTGCTCTTTTTGGACAGTGGCCCTCAGCAGCCCAACCCCCCAAAACATAGTGAGGCCCCAAAACGGCTTGCCCCCCTGGAGCTGGTGCCCCTGGCTGAGTGTGTGCTCACTTGCAACATTCAGCCTGCTGGAATTGTGATATGGAACTTTTGGTTGTTGCATTTTAACCCTGCTGCCCTTTTAAAGCAGAGGTGGGGAGTCTGTAACCCTCCAGGTGATGTTGGACTCCCATCCAGCATGGCCTGGGTTGGTGGAAGTTCTGGTCCAACAATATCTGGAGGGCCATCCCTGCTTTTTAAAGGATGGTTGCTCCCCCTTCTCCTTCCAGCCTCACAAACAGACCTGTGAAGTAGTTAGGCTGAGAGGTGTAGACATCTGGCTCCTTTCACAGTTAGAGAACACTTTGGTAGAAGTCCTCCTCTTGATTTTTAGAAGGCCAGAAGAGAGAGAGTATTATAGAATATCTGCTGAACTTCATCCCACTCACAGCAAATGCCCTGAGCTTTTTTGAGTACTAGTGTCAGATTCCAGTCCTATTGAGCTTGTGCATTTTTCAAATGTATTTATTTATTATGTTTATATGACACCTTTATCTTCTGAAGATCTCAAGGTGGTGTATATGATTCTTCTGCTCCTCATTTCACCCTCACAACAACCCTGTGAGGTAGGTTAGGCTGAGAGACAATGGTTGGGCCATGATCACCCAGTGAGCTTCATGGCTGAGTCAGGATTTGAACCCTGGTCTCTTATGTCCTAGTCTGACACTCTAACCACTACACCATACTGCCTCACAGTTGAAAGTGCATTCCTTCAGGGCCTGTTGTGTTCAGGCAGGCAGCTACAGTGATCATAGGAAAATTTTCATGCCTGTGGTGAACATTGTGTGGTGTGCACTGGGGAAGGTAGGCCAAGTAGAATGAACAAGTGTAACTCAGAAAACAGGAAATGGCCGGATGACCATGGAGCCCAAAAGAAAAAAGATAAAAAGAGGCTGCCCACTTCCATGATGTCATTGTTTGTCTCTTTCTCATTTTTATCTGGGTGACAACAACAGGAAACCTCCTTTACATGGGATGTCAGACCAAAGAGCTTTTCAAATAATTGGTGGAGAATGTAGCAGTTACTCCCCACATTCAGTTTGGTTGTTAATTTGCTAGCCAATGAAGAAGTTGGAGAATGACTCAGTGATTTACAAAGCACCCATGCCAGACTAGTGCTGGGCTCTGGTTTAATGCATTTGAAGGATGGGAAATAGGAAATAGTTGACTTCTCACACTTTCCCCAAGAGCCAGCTAGAAGGCAACATGGTAGGGAAACGGGGTTCAATGTGGCCCTCAATACCTCTGTATATGGCCCTCAGACTTTTTCCAGGCCATACCCCCTACATCTGTCTTTTGTTTCCTGACTGGAACCTGTCATTGATCGGCAATAATGCCTCTTGCTTGCAATAATGCCTCTTGTGCTTACATTAAACGGATGTAAAAACTTCTGACTTTCACTGTGCAAAGGAAAGCTGCCTCCTTTTGCTTCTGGCATGCAGCCCCCAGAAGGTTGCTGGAAATTAGTATGGACCATAGTGTATAAAATATATCTGCTTCCCACTCTCTTGCCTGCCCAAGTTAAAATGTCAGATGAAGACCAGGCAGATCTGGTTAAAATCTCTCCACACACCCCTAAAATACCCATTTGGTGACCACAGGTTTGTTCTTCTCTCTCTGCTTGAGCTTGGTGGCTCTTTCAACAATTTGTGGAGCCTACCTCACAGGGTTGCTGTGTGGATTCTTTAAAAAAGTTAGTCATGTATACATGCACCCACTGGACCAGACGTGGCCAGAAGATAAATGGGTCCAGTGGGTGCATATATACATGACTAACTTTTTTTTTAATCCACACAGCAACCCTGTGAGGTAGGCTCCACAAATTGCTTTTGGGCACCGCATTGAGGCATCTGGTTGGCTGTTGTGGGACCAAGATGGTGTGCTACATGTGCCTTTGGCCTGATCCAGGGGGTTCTTCTTAATACATATACATGAACTTATGCAAATATTATGCAAATTGATGTCCACTTTAGCAAATGCACTTCCTCTTTGGAGGTGATGCCTGATTGGCCATTGACTTTTGACCTTCTAGTGGTGAGGGAAGAGCATCCAAAATAATCAACAGTTTGCTGCCTTTTCATGACAAAGCCAGATCAGTGGCCAGAAACAACCACCTACTCTCCCTAGTGCAGTGGTGGCGAACCTATGGCACTTGTGCCAGAGGGGGCACTCGGAGCCCTCTCTGTTGGCACATGTGGCTTCGGCCCATCAGTGCTGTTGCTGTGTGTTGTCAAAGTGTGCAGCCGTTCCCCCCCCCCCCCAGTGCTCGGTGACCACATCAGCATCGGGGGGAGTTGCGCAGGCGCCAACCTGCTGGTATGCAGCTGCGCAGCCCCAGCCCCCATGCTGGTTTTGGTTTGATTGGTTGATGCCACAAGCAGTAGATAGTGGCGGAAGTGCCTTGTATTGGGTGGGCAGTCCAATACCGGAAAAATACGACATATTTATTTGTATGTGTGCATGCAGGCAATCATTATTATGATTGGCACATTGCAATAAATAAGTAGGTTTTGGGTTGCATTTTCCGCACTTGGTCTCTAAAAGGTTCGCCACCACTGCCCTAGTGTCTAATGATAGAGCCAGTCTGGTAACAACTCTTCACCAAACTAGGCACTGATTTAATTTTAGCATGAAGAGTGTCAAAACAACTTGACGGGAGGTGAGGGGTGTGGATGGCTAGGTGATTCCTGCCTTCTCCCCG
The DNA here is from genome assembly GCF_965153285.1 of Podarcis tiliguerta. Lineage (NCBI taxonomy): Eukaryota > Metazoa > Chordata > Lepidosauria > Squamata > Lacertidae > Podarcis > Podarcis tiliguerta. The sequence continues at coordinate 27,712,287 of NC_139553.1, forward strand.
TCCCCCATCTCTGGTAGCATTTGGTCATTGCATGATTATCTGATGTGTTAATGAGCATGTATTGTCCTATTAGTGCAAAGGACCATAGCTCAGTTATAAACAGTGTGCTTTACACGGAGAAAGTCCTTGGATCTTTTTGCAGTTAAAATAGTTGTCTATTTTAATATTTAGTATTTTTATTTTAAATAGTTGCCTCCTCATACATTTGTATAGTAATGAGTTCATTCAGGTGCAGCAGAAGACAAAAGTGTTGTGTGTATGCGCATCAGCATGTCTTACTGGGAGCCAGATGAGTAAAGCTTCTTACCAGCCACACTAGCTCTTGACAATTCATTCCAGTGGGATTGTGAATGTGCAACATCACGTACACGTGTCCTAGTTCTTTGTCATGATGCTCATACCAAATAATCTCTTGCACACTGTGAAATTTGTATTTGCTTGATTGCAATTTAGTGGCAGATCTGTAATTGTGATGATAGAGATCAACTGATTGACAAAGGTTTTTGCCACCTCCCTGGAACTAGATGCAGGAGGCCTGCTGAGCCTCTTTTGGCAGGCAAAAAAGACATTCGATGAGTGCCCTGTCTAAACCTACTGTAGCTCTTGTGCCCCACCAAATGCACCTTGTGAAAGGCGGTGGAAGATGACGGAGGATAGGCTTCGGGTATTAAGCACTGGATCTGAGCTGCTTCATGTGGTTGAATGTTTGGAGGTTCTGATGTTGGCCTGCCTACTTAGATCAGGGGTGAAGGAACTATTTTCAGCCCAGCTTCCTTGAGTGAAAGGTGGGTGTGCTTCTGGTCCATCCCAGCCAGTTCAGACTACCTAGTTATGGGAACGACAGAGAAGCTGCTGTTCACATGCATCTGCTGTACTTCGCAGAACATCCCAAAGAGTGTGGACCACCTGAGTGAAGCCTACAAACCACAATTTGGGTAACTGTGCTTTAGAACATTTTGCACCCAGGGTTTGCCAGCTTTCACAGCTTCCCTAAATTGCTGGACAAACTATTCAAGCAGTAGAGTGGACTTCATTGACTAGGTGAGGTTGAGAAGCTTCTACCTCCTGAAACCAAGGTTCGTTCCTTGGTCCAGTGGTCATGTAAACACTACAACAGGTTTTATTTATATAAGCATGATTTCCCTTCTTTCTTCCTTGACAGGATTCAAGGTGGTGTATGCAAAGTTCCCCAGTTGATATTCCATTCAAACACTGACCAAGTTGGTCTATCAAGCTCAGTATGGTCTACACTGAATGGCAGCATCTCTCCAGGGCTTCAGATGGGAGGCATTCCCAGCCTTACCTGGAGAGGCCAGGGATTGAACCTGTGACCTTTCGCACCCAAAGCAGACACTCGGCAAGATTGTTCCATTTTACACCATGGTCTGAGGTTGTTCACTACTCTGGTGTTTTGACAGTGTTCTTCCTTCCACCTGCAGGGCATGATTGACATGGCAGGGGTCTCTGCAGAGACAGTCTATGATGTCCTACATGACACCGAGTACCGCAGCATGTGGGACATAAACCTTGTTGAGACGCATCAGATCGCTCGTCTCACAGACAATGCTGATATTAGCTACTATGAATGTAAGTAAGGATGGGCACCCCAATACCATCACCAAACCACAGAAACTAGTGCAGGTGTGGCCCACATTGCCATCAGAGGTCATGTGCCCATGAGGGTCAAGGCCAGGGGCAAAAATGGAGTGGAAGAGCAAATGTAAATTTCCCCTTTGCACAATAGGCTACTTCCTTCACATTTGCACTTCCCTCTTCTCTGTCCAGCCAAGGAAGAGGCACTGCATTCCAGCCATGCAAACACACTCAAGGGGGTGTTGAAGTGACAAGGGTGAGGAGTGTGTCCCAGGGAGAATCATGGGGGCCTGTTAGAGGGGCCTAAAGGGCCATTGTTTGCATCTGGGCCTGATGTCTCCCACCACTGAGTTATGGGGACACCTGGCAAACACAATGAGATTTGGTACCAAAGTCAGGAAAAAATGCTGATGGGTTCCTAAGCTTTAAAGTTCCTGGCTCCAAGGACCACAAACACCCACCCTCCTCCATCACTCACCATACTGTCTGAGGCTGGTGGGAGTTGGGAATCTGGGCAGGCACAAGTCCCCCATCCCTGTTCCTACCTCTTCAGCAGCCAAAGTCTTGTGGCACATTTCTGATGGCATGGACTTATGTGGATCAGGAATTGTGGAATGTCAGCCTGAGAAATGTTAGCAGAGGAGTTCAGAGGGAAATGGAAACAGGATGATAATGCTGACACTTAGGTGTATGTAAAATAATGGAACTGACCGTTGCGAAAGTAGTGTTTATAAAAAACATCCTGGCATCGAATAAACCCTACTTTGTGAATTATCCCTGTAATTAAGGTGCCACAAGCCTCTCTTTGTTGTTTCCGCTGCAACGGATTAACCCTCTAGTTATGAGGTTTGCAAAGGTAATCTTGCAGGTATGTAAGCAATGTGTGATGAAATTTCAAGACACTGGGAGGATCAGTAGTCTGGGGTGTGGGGTGCCTTCCTTCTCTGGGGCAGTACCTCATTCAGCCTCATGGACCAGCCTCTACTGCTTAAAGATCCACCTCAACTATGTTATGTGGTCATGATCCAGCTACCTTCCACCTGCTGTTGATTTGGTGTTGTTCTCTCTAAAATAAAACCATCTATGGAACACCATGCTACATGATAATAACCACATCCCGTGCGGTCCTTAGCCAGCAGCAAAACTATATCTGCTGAGCCGCTCTAGGTTGTTGTAATGAGAGTGTTATGGAGAGGACTATACAGCTTTGTCCAGGGCTGCGAAACCGTTTCCCACCCAAGGGACTCATTCCCCTCTTGGAGAGCCTGCCCAGGGCTGAATGCTAGTGGTGGCTGAGGCCAGAGGCAAAATAAATGCAAAGGCAAAATTCACAAGGTAAGCTAGTTTCTTTGCACACACACTTCCCTTTCTATCCTCATCCCATCCAGGTAAGCAATAATCACTGTCTGGGTTCAGGGAAAGAAAAGAAGCCAAAGAAGGATGCAAAGCCAGAGTGCTGAGTCAGAATGGGTGTGTGGCCTTTGGGGACTCCTGAGGTTCTCCATCCATGATTCGGTCTTTTAGCTCTTTAGTACTACCACCCTCATCATTGCCAGGCAGCCCAACTTGATAGGCTGATGAGACAACAATATCTGTGGACTCAAGGTGGTGGAAGAGAGCTGTGTTAGATGGATTGATCAGAAACATTCTGGCAGTGTTAAGGCAGGCCCCTGGCTTGAGAGTTGCTCAGCGTTTGAAACGGGTATTCTGTTTTGTGTAAGAGAGAGAATGCCTTCCCTCGAGGGTGCCTGATTCTTAGCTACCTGGCTGCCTTCTTTCTGGAGGTTAAATAGCCTTGGGGAGTAGCAATGGACACTGCTAAAAAAACAACAACACAACTTGGTGGAAAGGAAGGTTCAGGCTCATAGAGCGGTATAGTCCACAACATATAGGGGTGTGTGAGATGCATTTGCCTTGCATCTCTCCCTGGGTCACCATTATACGCTGGACCTGTTAACACATAGTTGTAGCATAAAGAATTCCTGTTCAGTTTTCCAGCCAGCCATGCCTGATTTCAGGATACCCTGTTCCATTTCCCCTCTCCCTCCAAAAGACTCTCAACAGTCAGTACAGTATGCTCAGTCCTCAAAAGGAATTTGGCTTGTTTGTCCTTCTCCTCTTCCCTCTTCCTCCTGCCCCCCACTTTTCTATTTCTGCAAATGTTGCTGCTTCTGATACCTTCCTTTCATGCATAGGTGGTGTAATTTTTCCTCCAGGGGGCTCTGTGCTTGGATGAGGGGAATAGGATCTGTGTGCAAGGCCTCTTTTACTTGAGACAACCTGCTTGGACCTTTGACACATTCCCTGTGTTGCTTTGCCAAAGCAAGCTAAGCTCTCACTTTTGTTTATGCGACACGGGTGTTTCCCCCCTGCCATTCTAATTAAAAAGCTAAGGTGCCTGGGACTTGTAATTGCAACGGCAACAAATCACTCGCCTTACTGCTATTCAAAGCTTAATAGAAATTTAAAATGGAAATCTTATGAAATAGATTTATGAATGATATACAATGAATATGGAGAATGGAATATATAGGAATGAGTACAAATTTAGATGAATTCATTAGCAACTGAATGTGATCAGCATGTTGTAGATGCAATGTTGAGCTGCCTTTCTCTCCCTACTCCCTACCATCTCGCTTGGATTAGGGAAGTGCCCAAAGCCCTTGAGGAACAGAGATGTGGTGATTCTGAGATCATGGAAAGTCCTGGATAAGGATTATATCATCATGAACTTCTCTGTTAAACATCCGGTAAGTGAGCAGGGGGGAAACTATGGGATTCGGGTGGGTAATGGATTGGGGGGTGGGTCTCCTCTCAGAGACCCACCATAGCATTTCATTAGGGAAATGGAGCTTCATCCACCAGCTTGATAAGTACGCCATGAGACCCACAACGGCTGAATATACTGTCATGTACTAAGGGCTTGTTCACACTTCCACACTTGTCCCTTGCCTAGAAAGTGATTTTTTATTCCACTTGTCCCATGCTTTTTAGGCACAGGTCTTGAGTGGTTTTCTGTTTGCTCTGCCGCGTTCCCCGGGAAAACCCACTCTTTTGCGGTGAATCGGAGCAGGCATCAATCTTGTGGAAAACCCAGTTGCCATTTGTTCTGATTCAGTGCTAAACCATGAGTTTTCCCCAGGGGAAAGCAGTGGGTTAAATGGAAGTTTGGCTGAGCCCTGAGTCAGACCATTAGCTCCATTTAGCTCAATGACTACTAGCAGCAGCTCTTTGGGGTTTCAGGCAGGGCTTTCTCCTAGGCTCACCCTGGTGAGATTGAACCTGTGGCCTTCTGCTTTATTACAACGCTTAGTTCTCTGGATGATGGAGCTGAGACCCTTCACACGACTGACCTGTTGGTGGTAAAGTTGGCAGCCTCTTGGGATTTAGGGTCCAGTCCTTTGAAGCCTACCTTCTGTTATTGATGTGTTGATGTATATTATTGCTACTTCTGTATTTTGGTGTATTACAATGCAGTTTCCATGGGCTTTGGCTGGCACACTAAACTGATTGTTGACTACCCCTTAGTTACCTGAGGGGATCTCAGTCTCAGGGAGGAGGGGAAGGGGAGGCCTCTATACCAGGAATTAGTCCATCAGCTGATTGCCTGGCTTTTTACTGTGCAGAAATACCCTCCACGCAAGGACACGGTGCGGGCTGCCTCGCGTTTGGCTGGATACCTGGTGCAACCAACTGGACACGACAGTTGCAAGCTGACTTACCTGGCACTGCTTGACCCTAAAGGTGAGTCAGCATTCTATAGACTATTTAGACTATTTTAGAAGAGTCTAAAAAGCCTAGGACACAAAAGTTCAAGGCCCTCTAGCAACTATGGTGGCTCCTTTGTCAGAAGTAATGTATTTCATGTTGACTCTGGAAGGGAATACTCAATTCTGACCAAACTAAGCCGCCTAGTTCCGGAGGCTTAGTTCCGGAAAGCTCAGGAACCAAGAAGACCAAAACTTCAATAAAGAATGAGAAAATTTTATAATCTATCTTGGAGACCACTGTAAGCAGATGGAAACATTAGCAGGAAAAGGTTTAATAAAAGGACCCATGGAGGGGAGGTGGGAAGTCTAGAGATTCAGAGGAATCTGTAAATGTGGATGTGAATGGTAGCATTGTTATAATATAACATACTTGTAAAATCAAATAAAAACTATTTCAAAAAATAAAATAAAAAATAGAGCAAAATATACATTTTGAATCTTCTAATACCTTTGTCATTGTAAGTTGTGCTGCAGTCATCAGGTGAGTAATAAGATCCTTGTGGGAAAGTTGTTGATTAATTTGAGTATTATTTTACCTTTTACCTTTACTATGATAGAAATGCTGTTTTAGGATCAAAGGAAGTACTGTATCTTGCTTTGTGATCAAACCTGCTTCATGAAAAGCATGTATGCTTCACAAGGCATATAACTCTTTAAAGCTGAATTTGAATAAAAAAGAAGAAGAGAACGAATATTCTCTAGTCACAGTGAGCAACCTGATTTCTCAGTGGTGGCCAAAGTGTTAAGTGAGAAAAAACAAGTAGATTAAAAAAGAATAAAGGCTCTGTGTAGGAAATACAGTTAACTTGCATCTTCCAGGTTTGTGATTCTATGATTCTATCCTACACTTATTTTACTTACATGAATTCAGCTTTGTGTGGGTGCGCGAATAAATAAACAAATAGAGAGTGGAGGAAACCCACTCTCTATTTATTCCCCCCACAATGCAATACTGTAATTGCAGGCTTACCCAGCTTTCAGAAGGTGGCGCAGGGGCTCTGGCAGCCCAGAGCCCTTGTGACGCCTTTCCAAAGCTGGGTAAGGGAGATGGCTAGATTTGGGAAGGAGACGCGAGGGTCCTGGCATGGTCCTAAAGCCATTTTTCCTCCTTCCCAAAGCTCTGCAAGTGCTTACTAGGCTTTCAGAAGCAGGAGGAAGGACTCTAGGACCCTGCGAGAGCCCTAGCTGCTGCTTCCCAGAGATAGGTAAACAGCCCTCCAAACTGGCGCTTCTGGGGTTCCTGGCTTTAGTAATTTTTTTGCATGGACACATGGACCCCCAGAACCGAACCCTCACATAAAAGATGAGTTACCTGTTAACCGTTTAAAAATGAATTGCAAACACTAGACAGGCTAGATGATTTTTCATCTACTGCAAATCAGCTTCCAACATCTGCATTATGGGAGATTTGTTTGCCGCAGTCCATTGTCAGTAGCAATCATGCACCTGCTCATCTATCAAATAATCCTGGGAATCATTGTTAAGGGAACTGTAACCTCTCTGAGGAGAAAACTACAGTTCCCATGATTCTTTTTTTTTTGTCGGGGGGCATGTGCTTTAAATGTATGCTGTGTATGTGACCAAGATTAATTCTCCCCCATCTTTCCTGCCTCTCCCCCCTTTCCAAACTAGGATTTCTGCCCAAGTGGATTGTGAACAAAGCTGTTCAATTTCTGGGACCACAGGTGAGTGAGGCAGATTCATAGCTGAAGAGTTGGAAGGGACCACAAGGGTCATCTAGTCCAACCCCTTGCAATGCAGGAATCTTTGGCCCAACCATGGGGCTCGAACCCACCACCCTGAAATTAAGAGTCTCATGCTCTCCCATCTGAGCTATCTTGGGCCTCTAGTGATCTGGTTCCTCTTGTGAGGAACATCAGTTGAGCTAGTGTAATACTAAGTGAGATGGATTTGCAGAAAGCCCTTTTTCTCTGCCCAGAGAGGGGGGTTCCCCCTGCGTTGTTGGTTATGGAGCACAGTGGGCTAAGAGGCTGTGTAGTGATTAAGAGCGATAGACTTGTAATCTGGGGAACCGGGTTCGCATCTCTGTTCCTCCACATGCAGCTGCTGGGTGACCTTGGGCCAGTCACACTTCTCTGAAGTCTCTCAGCCCCACTCACCTCACAGAGTGTTTTGTTGTGGGGGAGGAAGGGAAAGGAGAATGTTAGCCGCTTTGAGACTCCTTAAAGGGGGTGAAAGGCGGGATATCAAATCCAAACTTTTCTTCTTCTTCTTCTTCTTCTTGAGCTGTGAATCAGAATGTCCTCAGTCTGAATGTTTCCTCTACCCTGATGAACCCACTAGGTGATCTTAAGCAAGCCCCTGTTTTTCTGCCATAGCTCTTCAACTGCCATATAGGAATAGTGATTTGGACCCACTTTTGTAGTAGGAGGACCTTTTTTCAGCCTGGGGACCAGGTGCCCATGGTGGGCAGGTTCAGAGGCCAAAGGGGCTGGAGCAGTGAATGCAGATTTTAGCTTTGTATAGCAGGCTAGTTTACATAAAATCCCACTGCATTCTCCATCCAGGCAAGCAAGAGGTGTTACCAAAGTTCAAAAACACAGGCAGAGGGCCTTCTCGGTAGTGGTGCCCACCCTGTGGAACGCCCTCCCATCAGATGTCAAGGAGATGAGCAAATAGACAATGTTTAGAAGACATCTGAAGGCAGCCTTGTATAGGGGAGCTTTTTAATGTGTAATGTTTTATGAAGTTCTATGTTGGAAGCCACCTAGAGTGGCAACTCATTCAGATGGGTGGGGTACAGATAATAAATTAGTAGTAGTAGTAGTAGCCATGCAAAAACATCCAAGGAGGGTACAGATCAGGGCTGGTGAAGGGTCTGAGCAGAGTCCCAAGGGCTTGGAGGGGAGGGACTGTGCCTGGCCCCCCAGGCCTGGGGTTTACCACCCCTGCTTTATAAGGTTATGTTAGGCAGGCTTAGCCAACATGGTGGCCTCCAGATGTTCTGGACTACAGCTCCCATTATCCCTGACCATTGGCCATGTTGGGTGGAGATGATAGGGCTTGGAGCCCAACAACTTCTGCAAGCCACTATGTTAGCTGCTCCTGTTGTAAGGATGCCAACCAGATAAGAGCTGTGTAGAACACTGCTGGAAAAACCCTCTTGCATTTGCTTCTGAGACATTTCCCATACCCTTCAAATTCTTACTCTTGCAGACTCAAAAGGCTACAGTCTTCCTTTCTTTTCCTTTTTTGGCAGAAGGAGGGAGGATGGGAACAGATGGAAATTGAGTGTCTCAAGATACTAGATTTTTTATTTATTGCCCATCACCAGTTTACACACACCTTCGGGTATAGGGCAGCATAGAAATTAAATAAATAAATATTGTTTAGTTTTGTACTTTGTAGGTGAAACAGTTTGGGTGCTGCCAAAGGTTGCTGTAAGAAGGGTGTAGCACACCTGGACAGCAGCTGGGCCCATTTCCCTGGCTATAGGGTAGCCTGCCTCTCCAGTGTTGCCCAGGTACCTGACTGGAGGCAAAACTACCCCAGAAGCCCAGGGGTTGCACACATTGCAAACTGGAATGGCATTCAGACCATCTATTTGTAGAAGAGCACATGATTTGCATGTCAAAGTTCAGAGGTTCAGTTCTAGGTGTCTCCAGGTAGAAAGATGCCTGCCCAAAGTGCTGGAGAGCCACTTCCAGTCATCGTCTACAATACTGAGCTTAGATGCACCAGCAAAGTGATTATGTAGAAGATGGCTTTCTACATCCTTATTTAAATCTTCCATTAGTTCAGAACCAGGAAGGACTGGAACCTTGCTTTATTTTTAGGGGAAGGGTTTCCCAAACTTGGGTCTCCAGCTGTTTTTGGACTACAGTTCCCATCATCCCTAGCTAGCATGACCAGTGGTCAGGGAGGATGGTAATTTTAGTCCCAACAGCAGCTAGAGACCCAGGTTTGGGGGAGCATTGCTCTAATTCCTGTGTTGTGGATGGATGCCTCTTTAAGCCCTGAATAGGGATTTGAGGCAGGTGACCTCACACGGTACCTTTTAGTTGTCCAACTTGGTTCATGAACCTTCCTGTCCAGAGCACTTTGGGTGGGTGGTACAGTTCCAGGTTCATGTGGGATTCTCTTGCCGTTGCTCTCATCACACAGAGAAGTCCAATGTGGGCATGTTTTGACCTTCTCTCTTCTCTCCAACCCCCCCCCCCCCCGCCCCGGCTTGTGGGATCAGGTGATGAGGAAGCTGCATAAAGCTTGCATGGAATACCCCGCTTGGAAGCAGGAGCACAACATGGATGTGAAGCCTTGGTTGTACCCCGAGCAGAGCCAGCTCCCCACCATGTTGGTGTCTGAGTTGGCTATTCAGCATGCCTCCTCCCTTGAGCACTTCGATGAGAGCAGCGTTAAAGAAGTCAAGGATCAGCAGGGAGAAGCCAGCGGGTCCGATTGACTACATCACTTTGTGCTTTTTTGCAGTTTGAGGATATTCTCTAGTCCTCTCCATTGTGCCTTTCTGAGAAATGATAAATTATTGCAGTTTATTTCATGTAGTAGCCAGCTTTTGGGGGTTATTCTCTCTCAAGCACCTGTTGCAAACTTGTGGTCGGAGGGGCAACTCTCTGTCAAGACCACCTCCCCATGTTCTTAGCTGTTCTGCCCAAGGAGGGGAGAAGCCTTTTAGCAGTGCAGCTGCAGTATTTAATCAGTGGTTTGTTTTTAGAAGACCTTTCGAACCAGGGAAATGCTGCATATTGTGCTTATTTTAGATCAAGAGAATAATATAATAATGGGTGACTGGCTGTGCCAATTCTTGGATGAGCTTCAGGAAAAATGATAGATAATTTTGAGATTCTATATTTAATGGTTTTATGGGGAGCTGTTTTACTTCATCAGATTTATTTGTTGCCTATGAAACTTCTCTAGGTGACTTGCATAAATTTGTCTTACTGTGTGAAATGCAATGATAAAACAACTTCTTCCCCCCTAATAAACAACTGCAAATAATAAAATGCAATTTGGTGGTACATGTGTATTATTTCAAAATGTGGGAAGCCAGCTGCAGTCTTTTGTGGGGTGTGTGTGTGTGTGCCCTAGACACCTGTCCCAAAGTCCTGTCCTGATAGAACCGCTGGTGTATCAGGGTGGGGGAGAGAACAGATTGAACTATGCCCCGACACGCAGATGCCTGCTTAACATTGTTTTTGCGCTCAGTGAGATGCACATTCAAAAGGGCAATTAGTCAATAATGCATGTGCCAACATACTTGCTTCCATGCACACTGATTTGAATATGTGCTTTTCAGAGGAAAGAGTGAGAAGCAACCTGATTGAGGGGTAATTTAGGAAAGCAAGGTTAGCCAAGCCACTTAACAGACTTTATTTAGCCAAAAGTGACTGAATTTGTTAAATGATTTTTTTTGTGTGTTTTACTTTGCAAGACGGCCCAAGAGTCCTGGCTCCTGATTTAACACATAGTGTGTGTGCCCCCCCTCCCCCTTCAACACAGAGAGATTCATGGAGCAGCTTGCAAGGTTTACGAGATGGTAATCACAGGCCAAATTGCTATTTTTGTACAACGCCTAGCGATGATTTGGAGGCTAGGCAGCATACAAAAATAGAGTTCATATTTTAATAGTAAGAGAAACAAGATTTCAAAACAGTGCAATATTTTAAACAGCCAGATGAAATCACTGAAGGGAAGCACGTTCAATAAAACACAATAGCACAGCCAGATGAAAAGCAGAGTTCCAGAAGAAGAAGAAGAAGAAGAAGAAGAAGAAGAAGAAGAAGAAGAAGAAAGTAAATGGGGCCTGGCAAAAAGATGTGTTCTTCAGTGGCTTTGTAGAAAGTGGACTTGATGGGGGGGGGGAATTGAGAGGCAGGGTGTCACCACAGAGAAGGCCGCCTCCTGAAACAAAATATACATCGGGAGGCTTAGTTTGGTTAGAATAGAACCCACACAAGCGACACTGACACAAAACAAGTATTGCCACCCGACCTGACCCCCACTCACCATGCCCCCTCCACTTCTTCCCCCCTTTATTCCTAATCTAATACTAATGTCTCAACAAGTGAAACTGATCTGTAGAAAATGTAACCTGAAAAAAGAGACATTGCACATGCTTTTGTAAACCAAAAAATCTTTAATAAAAATGTTTAAAAAAGAAACAAAGAATTGGGTACAGTGGTACCTTGGTTCTCAAACTTAATCCGTTCCAGAAGTCCATTGCAAAACCAAAGCATTCAAAAATCAAGGTTCGCTTTCCCATAGAAAGTAATGCAAAATGGATTACCGCAATCTGTTCTAGACTTTTATAAACAACCCCTAAAACAGCAATGTAATATGAATTTTACTATCTAACGAGACCATTGATCCATAAAATGAAAGCAATAAACAATGTACTGCAGTCACACAATCAATCAGTAGCTGAACTGGGCTCCATACAGCCACAAAAACAAAACAAAAAGAGCCCACAAAAATGTAAAATAAATAGCAAAAACAGACCTCAGCGTAACACTAAAAATGGAAATATGGCCCTCAAAACGGAAGCAAAACACTCAAAACAGAGGATGTTCAGCTTCCGAAAAAAGTTTGCAAACCAGAACACTTACTTCCAGGTTTGCAGTGTTTGAGTTCCAAGTTGTTTGAGTACCAAGGCACTTGAGAACTAAGGTACCACTGTATACACTTTCTGAGTTATGAGCCACCATAGCCACTAGAGGGCTATGAAAAATTCTGTCCTGGGGTTTTTAGACTTTTGTACTACAGTGGTACCTCGGGTTACAGACGCCTCAGGTTACAGACACTTCAAGTTGTAGACCACGCTAACCCAGAAATAGTACTTCGGGTTAAGAACTTTGCTTCAGGATGAGAACAGAAATCGTGTGGTGGCGGCGCAGCGGCAGGGGGAGGCCCCGTAAGCTAAAGTGGTACCTCAGGTTAAGAACAGACCTCCGGAACAAATTAAGTTCTTAACTACAGTGAGGTACCACTGTATTTGAAACCAGAGGGGTGCATTGGTTGCCAGATGTGAAATATATTGGCATTATTTTCAGCTCTCCCACTCAACTAATGGGTTAGGTGGCGGAGGTGGATGCCACCTGTTTTGGAAAGAACTAATTCTTCTCACACACGACCTTTGTCTAGATGCCCACCTGCTCCCTCACGCTCAATATGTTTCCAAATTAACAAATTCCAAAAGATACCATAGGTCCCCAGTAGGCCCACCTCAAGAAAAACTAATCCTGCAGTAGCTACCCCAGAAACTTCCTAATGCTTGGGGAAGTGGGAATGACACAGTAGTACTGCATGCTCCTGAAGTTAATGTTATCTCCAGTTAGGACAAGGGCTAAGCTCCCAACGAATATCAGGCAGGTACCTACAAGTACTGACATACAGGAGCATGCTTAGAACTCATTGGTTCACTCAAGCTTTCCTTGAAGGGTAATGCAGCTAGATTCAGAAAAGGGCAACCAAAGCAATCAAGTGTGTGGAGTAATTCCTCAGTAAAGGTAAAGGGACCCCTGACCATTAGGTCCAGTCGTGACCAACTCTGGGGTTGCTGCTCTCATCTCGCTTTATAGGCCGAGGGAGCCGGCGTACAGCTTCCGGGTCATGTGGCCAGCATGACTAAGCCGCTTCTGGCGAACCAGAGCAGCGCATGGAAACACCGTTTACCTTCCCGCTGGAGCAGTACCTATTTATCTACTTGCACTTTGACGTGCTTTTGAACTGCTAGGTTGGCAGGAGCAGGGACCGAGCAATGGGAGCTCACCCCGTCATGGGGATTCGAACCACTGACCTTCTGATCGGCAAGTCCTAGGGTCTGTGGTTTAACCCACAGCGCCACCCACGTCCCTAATTCCTCAATAGAAAGGCTGAAATATTTGGGTCTTTTTCCTCCTATATGCAGTGCTTTTTTTCTGTGGGGGATGCAGGGGTATGCATACCCCTAAACATTTTGTGAATCTAAGTTTGGCTTTATTGAGGGGCAGTTTCTCAATATGAGTAGGAAAATGAGGGGGAGGGGGAGCACTGCCTATATGCATTGAAACGTAAGAAAGTTGTCATGCTGCAGTTCACTTGGTCACAGGCAGGTGACGCAGGAAACATGATGATGTGGCATGATGAGAAGCTGGTGCAGATGTTGGCCATCTTCCTCCATCCCTGGGGAACGGGGAAGGTCCAAATCTTTCTCTCCTTTATCTCCCCCCCCCCTTCCACTGCTACATAGCAGGTGAAGACAAAGAAAGTCTCCCCCCCACATTATCCCACTGTTGCTGCTTCTGCTACCCCCATTGCCAAAAGAGGATGAAGAAGATTAGGCTGTTGCTGCTGGTGGTGTAGAAAGGAGCAGAACAAAGGGGGCGGGAATCTCTCTCCTTTGTTCTGTCCCACTGCTGCTGCCACTTGCAAGAAAAAAAGCATGCTTCGATCTGGGGCTTCCCTCAAGGTCTAAGAGGCTCTTTGACGAGGTCTAAGGAGGGATTGTGAGGTCTAAAAGGAAGGGTTTTTTAGGTGAGCTGCAAGGTTAAGAGAGGGGTAGCCAAGCATAATTGGGGTGGGCAGTGGCAAGGAGCAAGGGGAGAGGGTAACTATAGCAAGGGGGAAATGGTTTGAGGTGTGTAAGATTCCCCCTTGCTAAAGTTACCCCCTCCCCTTGCTCCTTGCCTTTGTTCTTGGAGAAAGTTAGGGAGACAGTTTATCCTTATCTCCTAATGCTGGACCTTGAAGCCATCTAGTGAAGTTCAGTGTAGGATGATTTAATACTGCTTCACACAGCACATCATTAAAACATGGGATTTGTTCCCATGAGATGTAGCAGGGGCCATTAACTTGGATTGCTTTAAAAGAGGACTGGAGAAATTCATAAAGGTTAAGGCTATCAATGACTACTTTGGATACCATTGCTGATCATCACAAGGGGGGAAATTGCTGTGGCACTTGGTTTCTGCTTGTGGACTTCCTGTAGGCATCTGGTTGGTGACTGTGACTCTGATTTGATCCAGCAGGACTCTTGACTCTTTAATGCATCAACACAAGAAGAGTCTGGTTTGCAGATTTGTGGTGGATTTTGTACTTCTTTCATACATGTACAGTATTTGATTGTTGATTATTTTCTGTCCATCACCAATATATTCCCCCTCCCCTTAGTACTGGTGGTGTATAGACATACTTTTTTTGCAAATAAGTAAACAAACAAATCATAGACCATCCAGTTTCCTCGTGTCTTGCGGAACTTGGATGTTCTGCATGAAAGGTGAACGAAATGCCTTTAGCATGTGTGTGATGTCAAGCTGACCTTTCAGGTGTAGCAAATGAGGCTTTGCATAAAGAGTGGGTGTCCATTAAAGCTGTTTAGACAGGCTTGGTTAATGATCAAATAAATGAAAAGCTAAGTGAAAGAGGCCTCTTGACCAATGTATTAAAAGTGCACTTGGTCAAAATCATTCCACACAGTGGCATCTGTTGCAAAAGATCTTCAGTCCATCAGGAAAGAAGAGCCTTTCTCGTAGTTTGCTGTCCTTGCTTGCTGAAGCCAAACCTGGAAAAAATAATTGATTGGGGCATTCTAATTGGATTTGCAGTATCAAACTGCTGTATGTCCCTTCCAGGTAATGGTGAATGTGCTCCACTTTAGATGATAGATTAAGGAGAAACGGAGAGGTAGGCCCAGCTGTTTAATGTTCCCTTGTTTAAATGGCAGAGGATGTTGATGGATGGCTTCAAAATGTTGCCTTGTTTGCCATGCTCCACAGGGGAAGGGCAGGTGGATGAAGGGTGGGAGAGGAAAGCACTCAAAAGATCAAACTTTCCCAAGTGATTCCTGGGAGACGTAGCATTTAATCAGGGTTTTATGCATGGCTGCTGCCCCAACCAGGCAAAGGGATGTGGCCTTTGCTCCTTGCTGCTGATGACTTTAAAAACAAACAAACAACTATTCCCAAGCTGCAGATAATGTAAATGTAGCAGAAGCTTTGGTGATGTGCAGTGGGGAAGCAAGAGCTGCAGACAATGAATTTATGAAAGAGCCTGGCAAACATTTTGCAGAAGGAGAAGGTATGTTTCTCAACTCTGCTGGCTTTGCTTGTTCATTCCAGCACCAGTGCATGTTTGCCTTTCTAGTGATTTGTTCAAGCTGTTAATATGTTGTTAATAGTTTTGATGCTGTTTTTATTGTTGCTCCTTACATTTTAAAAACAATCCTGTTCCTTCCTCCAAGGAGCTCAGGAAAACAAACAGCAGGCATGGAGAACCCATGGTCCTTCAGAGGTTGTTGGAGTACGAACTCTTACCAGCTCTTACAATCGATCATTGGCCATGCTGGATACAATTAATGTGAGGTGAAACCCACGGAAATACAGGAGGCATTTTGCATGAAGGCATTCCAGGAAGCAGCTCCAGGTGTAAGAGGCAGCAAGAGAAAATGGGCAGAGTCATTTCAGAGAGCAGGAGGGGTGAATGAACTACAGAGGGCTTTGAAGGTGAGAAACAATATCTGGGAGCAGATGGGAAGCCAGTGCAGGGATATAAGGAAGAGTGTCACATGGTTAGAGAGACAAAAGAGGTAAATAGTTTCGGCAGCAGAGTTCTGTACGGAGATGTATGTGCATGGTGGCCTCCATACAACTGACCTTCATGGGCTGTTTAATTCAACTACATCTCAACTGTATACGCTGAATTTCTTTTTCTTCTCTTGCTTCTGGCAGATATCTCTTCTAAAATCCCAACACTATTTCTAGCTTCAGAGGCTGATTAACACTGGACACCTGCCTCTTCAAGTTCTGTAGGCTGTTGGTCTGTATAAGCAGCCCGCAGTCCTGGACGGAAATGAGATTGAACTTGTTGATGGGGGAATTCTCAACACATTTGGAAACTTCACTTTGAAGCAAAGAGCACTGACGGAGGAGGGTGAGCAAGTCCCTAGGCAAGTAGGGATCAACATTAATCAGAAATGGATTTTTTTTCATTGAATGGTTCCATTGGAAATAATACAGAGTATTATGAAGACCCTTCTTCCTTGTTTGACATGCCTGTCTTAGTGCCAGTGACAATTATTTGCATCCTCTTGTTCTTCTTGGGCATCACTGGGAACATGACCATTATATTAATTTTTAAGCGATACAAGGAAATGCAGACAACAGTTAATATGTATTTATCCAGCATGGCGTTGTCTGACAGTCTGATCTTCCTTGGCTTGCCTTCTGATTTGTATAGAATCTGGAAGTATAAGCCGTACATCTTTGGTAATTTCCTCTGCAAGTTTAATGTCTACCTCAACGAAACCTGCACTTACTGCACCATACTCCACATAACCACCTTGAGTGTCGAGAGATATTTTGCAATCTGCTTCCCTTTGAAAGCCAAAGCAACCATCACTAAAAGGCGGGTCAAAGGCATTATCCTCCTGATATGGGTTTGCTCTGCGGTGACTGCCATCCCAATCCTGTTTCTCTTCGGCGTAGAACACCGCAATGGAAGCCTCCCAGAGGAAACCAATGAATGCAAATACATCGAGCAAGCAGCCCGTTCGGGACTTCTAGAAACAATGGCATGGCTCTCCACCCTGTATTTTTTCCTACCTGTGGTTTGCTTAGTTCTCCTCTATGGGCTGATCTGTCGAAAGCTCTGGAGAACTGCACGGAACCTGGAGGGGCACCATGCTGCAACGAGGGAGAGGCACCACCAACAAACTGTGAAAATGCTAGGTAAGTAGCATTCCGCTGTGAAGAGCATGACTCAAATGCGTCAGAGTGGAAGGAGAGACATAGAAAGCAAAGTTAAAGAAAGACAGGAACAGCCTTAAGAGTAATGTGTTTATTCCATAATGTGATCAGACAAGACTGTTCTCAACATGTGGCTGCATCCACACCATACATTTAAAGCACATAGCTTCCACCGAAGAATTCTGGGAACAGTAGTTTGTTAATGGTGTTTGGAATTGTAGCTCTGTGAGGAGTAAACTACAGCTCCTAGGATTCTTTGGGAGAAGAATCACAATAAATGGATGTGACTTGTATTGGCACTTGTACTCACCAGATACTGGGAATTTGGCTTGTTTGAACATGGTGGGGATGGTCCTTTTAGACCAGCGATGAGGAACCTGTGGCCCTCTAGATGTTGTAGGGTTACAGCTCCTATTAACCCCAGGTCAGCACAGCCAATGGTCAGGAATGATAGGCACTGTAGCTCAACAACATATGGAGGACCACAGGTTCTTCATCCCTGATCTAAAGAGGTTGAACCAGTACTAGGTAACCTGTGGTCCTCCAAGTGTTATTGATTGGAGCTGATGGAAGGTGGGGACCAACAATATCTGGAGCACTTCCTGGTTTCCAGGTAGGCAAGACTGCCTTTAATTTTTGTTGTTGCTAAGAAAACCGCATGCAGCTTGCAAATTTCAGCCTGACAAGAGCTGGCAGAAAATTATTGCATAGCCACTCTGAGGGTGGGCGTAGGGGTGTCCCGGTCAACTCTTCCAATTAACCTCCGTCTCCAAGGTCCATCCCATGACATCACCTGGTTTGGGCCATGAAATTTCAGGAGCTGGGATGCTCTTGGCCTGGCAACCCTAGCTGAAGTACAAATTGTCAGGGGGAAAGAGCCTCCCCCATAAGTTTTGAACAGCTCCTAGATATGACATTTCAACGGTCTCCTACTTTCCCAATGTCTTCCATGGAGACCTGTCAGGGTTCATTCCTCCAGCTAGCCTTTGCATACGCTTTAATTCTCCCACTGCTATGTTTTAGTTTGTTGCTCTGGACTGTTGGTTTTAGAATGGATTTTTTTAAAAAAACATTTGACCTCCACAGTTGAAAAGCAGTCTTTATGTACCACCAAGTACATTGATTAAAAGGCCCATTTGTTCAAAGATGGTAAAATCTACTTTGAAAGCAGGAGTGGAGAACATTGAGCCCAGGGCATCAAAGCATCTCTATCTGACTGTCTATCTCCTTAAGCAACTTCCCTAGTGTTTATCACTGACTGGAATGCGCCCTTGGACACTGATAATTACTTTTGCTTTGCTGGGTAGAGGATAAAGAGGGGAGTTGTGTATAGAAACTAGACTAGTAGTCAAAGGTGAAGTAAATTCTTTGCTGCACCCACTAATTCTGGCAACACTCACCACTAGCATGTGGCTCTTCAGGGAGGTCTGCCCAGAAAGCTTTGGGCTATTTTAAAAGGAGGGAAGGACTTAGTGCCTGGGATTGACCTGCAGAAATATATTCTCACCCTCATGTAGCAGTCGTGGTCGTGGCCTTTGTGCTCTGCTGGCTTCCCTTACACGTCGGCCGAATCCTCTTCGCCCAGGGAAGCACAGTCCTCTATGAGATAAGCCAGTACTTCAACCTCATCTCAATGCTGCTGTTTTACTTTGGAGCCTCTGTGAATCCAATCCTTTACAACGTCATGTCACAAAAGTACAGAAAAGCTGTGTGCAAGTTTCTGAACCATAACCAGGCTTGGCAGCAGAGGAACTTAAGCAGGAGTGGCAAGACCTCTGTTGAAGGTGTGGAAATCAGTTCTTTCCTGTAAAATAATTTTGAAATATGCTACTAGAAATGTAAATGCTTTGCTTGCAAGATCTCCCCCAACCACCCACATCCCTTCTCTCCGCTCCCATATAGATAGATAGACATATAGATGATAGATAGATAGATAGATAGATGATACATGATAGATAGATATAGATAGATGATAGATAGATAGATACATGATAGATAGATATAGATAGATGATAGATAGATGATAGATAGATAGATAGATAGATAGATAGATAGATAGATGATAGATAGATAGATAGATAGATAGATAGATGATAGATGATAGATAGAATCATAGAATCATAGAATCATAGAGTTGGAAGAGACCACAAGGGCCATCGAGTCCAAACCCCTGCCAAGCAGAAAACACCATCAGAGCACCCCTGACATATGGTTCTCAAGCCTCTGCTTAAAGACCTCCAAAGAAGGAGACTCCACCACACTCCTTGGCAGCAAATTCCACTGTCAAACAGCTCTTACTGTCAGGAAGTTCTTCCTAATGTTTAGGTGGAATCTTCTTTCTTGTAGTTTGAATCAATCATAGATTATAGATAGATAGATAGATGATAGATCGATAGATAGATAGATAGATAGATAGATGATAGATAGATAGATAGATAGATAGATAGATAGATAGATAGATGATTGATAGATAGATAGATGATAGATAGATAGATATGGATAGATGATAGATAGATAGATAGATAGATCGATATAGATGATAGATAGATGTTAGATACAGCAATTCAAGAGCTCAGCTTCATTTAGAGGTGGATAAAGGTGTCTGTTTCAGTTTCTCTTGGTTTTATTTTTCCAATACAGTTCTCTGAATTTCTGCTGCAATTTTACCTTAGAAAGAAAATCTTTGTTAAAATTCATCAGATTTTTTTTTGTGCTAACCTTTCCTAATAAGCACATTTTTGTCTAATGTGCACATTTCAACAAGCTGCTTTCCCTGATATAATACACCTTTGTATGTTATTTTGCACTAACATATGCATTTCCCCCTAATATATGCATTTTAATGGTTAGAGAACTGCATGGCAAAATCTACTGCTTGCTCACATACCCTCCCCCTTGACCCTGCCACACCTTGTGAATGTGAAAAATATGCTACATATCCGTTCAATGTGAAAGCATTAAAAGCAAATGGGGGAGAAAATCATGACATTACAATTTCATTCTTTTAATTTCCGCATTCATCTTATTTATTTATTTATTTTAAAGTAGATCTATGGGGTGCATTCATTTTGTCTTTTGTTTTCAAAATGAGTAGCCCCTCACTCCTAGTCTAACCTGTAGCATTGTTTTTAAATACCATATCACAGACAGTTGAAGTAGATATTTCACACACAAACTAAGCTTTAAAAGGAATTGTTTGTTTGTTTGTTTGTTTGTTAAAATCAAACCATGCCACCAATAAACAAATGTAATAGAATATTTTGTATGCCTCAATTTCTCAGTGATGCAAGATTCCAGAGGTTGCAGACGCTCACCCAGGGTTCATGCTTCCTTTTGGAAATGAGGCACAGCAGAGACTGTGGTGTCTTTAGGATATATATTTTATTTACATGTATATTCAACCTGAGTTTACGATGTATGGCTTCACAGCATAACACCCCAATAAGGTCCTGCTTCTCCTGTAGCTGCAGCCTTGGATTCTAGAGATCCAGCATGGTGCTCTCTCTCCTTGCTGCTTTGCTTCTAGGTCACATCACTGCAATTCAACTTTAAACTCTGCATAGAGCCTGCTTCCTCCCCACAAAAACTCATATCTATCTATCTATCTATCTATCTATCTATCTATCTATCTATCTATCATCTATCTATCATCTATCTATCTATCTATCTATCTATCTATCTATCTATCTATCATCTATCTATCTATCATCTATCTATCTATCTATCATCTATCTATCTATCATCTATCATCTATCTATCTATTATCTATCTATCATCTATCTATCTATCTATCTATCTATCTATCTATCTATCTATCTATTATCTATCTATATCTATCTATCATCTATCTATCTATCTATCTATCTATCTATCTATCTATCTATCTATCTATCATCTATCTATCTAATCTATCATCTATCTATCTATCAATCATCCATCCATCCATCCCTCCCTCCATCCATCTATAAATCTATAATACAGGCAGCCACTATTTTGCGTGTGTCTGATTTACACACGACCACCAACGTGCAGGTCTTTTTTTGTTCCAGGTACATAGGTCTCTCTCCATTCCCATCTACTTGGGCTGGAAGGATGCACCTGTTGAACACTGTCACTGTGTAATCTAAATGAAAAAAATGCTCCAGTGGGGAATATTCACATTCAGACTATGTACAAATTAATGGCTTAAAACACAGCGAGGTCATTTCTCCCCCTACTGCATACCCAGTCATATTTGTATGCTGCTGTACCAGAGAATGGGTGGGAATGTCTTCACCTTGCGTGAGTCAGGTCTTTGGTTTCCTTGCCCCTGCAGCCCCAACCATCCCAAACTCCTATTCATGAAGCAGAGATGCACACATGCTTGGTGGCTGTCTCAAATATACACACCTCATCTGAACTGCAAAGAGAATGTGGCTTAGGTTTTCCCTTCAGATTGAAGCTCATTTGAGAGGGGGCATTGTGTGCACACAGATTCAAAATTGGTGGTGAGAGTGCAGGTACAGCCATAAACAGGCAGGTAGTGCCTTTTATTTAGAGCCCCAAAGTCCTGTCCCCCCACAAAAAAACAACAACAACAAGCAAGCTTTTGAGTTTTGATGAAGTCTTCATTGGGCTGGATCATGATTGAATGTGTCGCTTACAGCCTTTGGTGCTAAAGGAAATCAGTTTGCACCAATCAAGCTAAGCTTGTTAGCACTGTCCCTATGACTATACCCCATAGAGCTGGCTTTGTCAAAACTGTTCTGTTTTATAAGTAGTGGGAAAGACAAAACACTTACTGGCAGCCACACAAACTGCAGAGTGTGACAACATTTTACATTCTTATGTGTATAGGAAACAAAATACGAAAGAGGTGGCAGGTGTGTGTACGCACACCAACCCACCCACCCACACCTCTTGCACCTAGTGAGGGAGATCATATTGAAATGGCTTACTTTTCCATGGCTTCCCCATCCCTACCCTGTCAAATCATAGATAGCATCTGCTCCCATTGACTGAATCATTAAAAACTATTTTTCAAAACCCTGATCAGTACCACTTATCCCAGGCACAAATCCTTATGGAGTCCTCTTGCTTTTTACGCGTGATCGCCTTGAAACCATCAGCAAACTGTAGATCACCCCTGAATCCACAGGTGTGTCCTGCAATTTATTGTTGACTTTGTCATCTACCCATGTGAAGATCCATGAGGAACTGTGCTTTGGATCAGTGTTTTTGCGGTACTGGCAAGTATCAGATTAGCCTTAATTTAATGGGTTTTTCTTTTGGGTAGACCCCCAGGTAATATCATGTATATTCAAGAAGATCTTTTTTAAATTTTGCCCTAAAGAAAAGCAAGGAATCTGTGTGGGGACTTTTGTTGTGTGCACTGCACATAGATAAACCATGGATGACAAGTGACCAGAGGAGGTAGTGCCCACAGCATGCTCTCAAAACCCCAAATGCACACATGGGGCCCGATATGCAGTGACTGGCAGTGGCTCAACAGGCATTGCCCCT
Organism: Podarcis tiliguerta; assembly: GCF_965153285.1. Lineage (NCBI taxonomy): Eukaryota > Metazoa > Chordata > Lepidosauria > Squamata > Lacertidae > Podarcis > Podarcis tiliguerta. The sequence continues at coordinate 27,734,851 of NC_139553.1, forward strand.
ACTTGGAGATTCCAAAAACTGAAACACAGGCCTTCTGCATGCAAAGATCATATGCTTGATGTGGCTTAATTACGGAAAGTCTTGATTTCTAGGCTTTGTTTCCTCCTCACAGTGGTACCGCCACCAAGCTTTGGGAGGAGGATGAACCGGTGTTTGTCCTGAGCGATGGTGACAGTGGCAGTGCTTGCAAGGATGCATCCTGTTGACTTTTCATGGTTGCTGCTTTCAACCTCCTCCCATAGGCAGCTTGACCTGCACCCGCAACAGCTGCTGGAGAGCAGGAGGAGGAGGAGGAGGAGGAGGAGGAGATGCTCCTACTGTTGAGGCCTAGCCTTGTGTGGCATACCAGCTCTGAGGGGTAAGCAGAGGGCAGGGACACCTTGGACAGGAAGAAAGTGGGAGAGGAGCAGAGAAGAGCACAAGTCCTGGCAGAGCATCCTCCTCAGCTGCACCTTGCCCCATTTGGGTTCAATGAGTTTTACTCCCAACTGTGTACAATCTTATAATCAACCCTGGGAAACTATTCAGAGATGATAAAGGCATTCTACCTTATCTTGAGCCTTGCGCTTTCTCATTTCCTTGCATCCCACTGTTTTATTTAGTTCAGTCCGCTTCCCCTCATTAATTTTCTTAGGTATTCTTTCATTTTCTGATCTCCTGCCTTGTATTTCATTTTCTTATGTCTTATCCCAAAAGATTTAAACTTGGGGAGGGAACGCTATGATAAAATAGCTTGGGGATAAGGAGTGCTGGGGTGACTCCTTCAGAATCAAGCAGCACGGCTTAAACATAGGAGTGAATTAGACATAGAGATGTTTTGAATATTGTTAAAAGAAGAGCATTATTTGTTTATCTGATTGTTTGCCTGAATGGCAATTCAAATTTTGCTGTGCCAAATAACATTTTGATAAGCTTGTGAAAACAGGAAAGTGCCAGAGAAAACGCTTCAGTCTAAAGTTAATTAAAGTTGTAATATCACTTGAGAATGTAGATCTGTTGACTGGTTTTTCTGGCCAGATTTCAATGAACTTCACACAAAATAATCACTTTCTGGGGTAGTACAGCATCTGCATTATCAGGAAGATTATGGATGACAGCTGGGCTGGTTGATGATAGCGGGGGAAAAACAAGTTTTGCTAGCTGGAGAGATTATAACTATGCTTCCCAGTAGCGTAGATGGTTAAAATAATAACCACCACCATCAAATGTAGACTATATGTTTAGCAATCAGAGCTGAAATTCAGATGATCTGCAAATCTACATATGGAAAAATGCATAAGGAACCTGATCATTTAATTTCATTAGTTCTTTCTTTCTAATTCTGAATGCCGATCCCAAAATGCATGAGGGGTTAATAATCGATGCAAAATTTGTGGGTTTTGTTTTATTTTGTGCCTCGCTTGAATAAAAGAAGAAGCTGTCAGTGACAATGGATGGAATGTTATGTACCATCTCATATGTGGATTTATTAGCGATGCTTAAAAAATTGCTAACAGGCTGATGTTATGTACCCATTATATGTATTGCACACATCCATATGTATGTATTTTAGCTGCTGTGCTGCCGGCAGCAGTTTCTGGTGCAAAAACTGAAGAGGAACACATTGTACTCTGCCTAACGTACATAATAATCGCTTGTAGCTGTGCTTCTTGGCTCCTAAACTCTAAAAAAAACCTACCTATAATATTTTGTAAATTTTATGTTTCACCCTTCTTGCAAGGAGCTCAGCATAGATCTTCTCCCCCCTCCCTGCCCCCTGCCCCATGTGAGGTTAGCATAGGTTGAAGGGCAGCATCTAGCTTACATTCATATTTGTTTACATTCCAACCATTAGGCCACATTGCCTCTCAATATATAGATAGTGCTTGTGGGATGCAAGTAGGCACTTAGGCAGATAGTGCTTGGTCCTGATGCATTTTTGTCCTACCTTGCTCAAATGCATCTCTGTTTCTTTGTTGTAGGTTGCTTTGAGCATGATGTGTGTGTGTGTGTCTGTGTGTGTGTGTGTGGAAAAGCGGCATACAAATAAAATGAATGAATGAAGGTGGCATACAAGGTAAAGGTAAAGGGACCCCTGACCATTAGGTCCAGTCGTGACTGACTCTGGGGTTGCGGCGCTCATCTCGCTTTACTGGCCGAGGGAGCCGGCGTACAGCTTCCGGGTCATGTGGCCAGCATGACTAAGCTGCTTCTGGCGAACCAGAGCAGTGCACAGAAATGCCGTTTACCTTCCCACTGGAGCGGTACCTATTTATCTACTTGCACTTTGACGTGCTTTCGAACTGCTAGGTTGGCAGGAGCAGGGACTGAGCAACAGGAGCTCACCCTGTCGCGGGGATTTGAACCGCCGACCTTCCGATCAGCAAGTCCTAGGCTCTGTGGTTTAACCCACAGCGCCACCCCTGTCCCTGGCATACATGGTGCTCTCCTGCTATTGTACCCTCACAGAGGTAGATTAAACTGAGCTATAGTAACTGGTTCAAAGGCACCCAGGGATCTTCATGACAGTGGTGACTTGAACCTGGGTCTCCCAAGTCCTAACATACACCCTAAAAAGCATGCCACTCTGGCCCTTTGACTGCCCCACAGAACTAGAGCAGCAGGAACCAGAAAAGGACATGATAACCCAGAGATCGAGCCTGAATGATCTCTACATCAAGGGTGGATCCAGGATAGATTCTGGTAGGAAGCCAATGTAAGCTGGCACATCAGGAATAAAGCCAAGTTAGAACCTAGTGAGTTATGAGAATAGCCTGCTAGAAGTTGGAAAGCAATGTATGGAACTCTGGTATAAGCAAGACATGGGCGCAACAGCACTCTCCTCTTGTGCAGTTTTTAGCACCTCATATTCAGAAGCATGAAGGGACGCAGGTGCCATTGTGTGTTAAACCACAGAGCCTAAGACTTGCCGATCAGAAGGTCATGGTTTGAATCCCCGCCATGGGGTGAGCTCCCATTGCTCGGTCCCTGGTCCTGCCAACCTGGCAGTTTGAAAGCATGTCAAAGTGCAAGTAGATAAATAGGTACCGCTCCAGTGGGAAAGTAAACAGTGTTTCCGTGCGCTGCTCTCGTTCGCCAGAAGCAGCTTGGTCATGCTGGCCACATGACTTGGAAGCTGTACGCCAGCTCCCTCGGCCAGTAAAGCGAGATGAGCGCCGCAACCCCAGAGTCAGCCACGACTGGACCTAATGGTCAGGGATCCCTTTACCCTTATTCAGAAGCATGCTGCCTCCAAACGTAGAGAGAGAATATAGCTCTCAGGGTTAGTAGTCCTTGACAGCCTTATCTTCCATGTATCTGTCCAATCTTCTTTTAAAGCCACCACTCCTTCTTGTGCATGAAATTCCATAATTTAACTGTATACCATAACTAGGCTCTTGCAACCCTGAATCTTCCAACGTCCAGCTGTTTCTTGGGGGTGGGGTGGGGATAATGTCCATGAGTTCTAGTATTACAAGGGAGGAAAACTTTTCTCTGTCCACTTTCTCCACACCATGTATAACTGTATACACGCCTCTGGGTGGTCAATGTATACCCTTGGAATGGCCTCATAGATGCTTTAGTTGAGATTCCTGCATTGAAAGGAGATTGGGCTGGATGACTCTCAAGGTCCCTTCCAGCTCTACGGTTCCATGATTGTCTCCCCTTACTCTTTTCTCTAAACAAATACAGCCCAAATGCTGTAATCTTTTGACACTGCCTTTTCAGACCATAATAATTATAGCTTGATAGAACTATTTTTGCTGGGCAGACCATTAAAATATATTCAGAGGCAAGGGCTTCTTCCACATGCCTTGCCCAACCAGTAGCACAGACGGCAGTCACTATGCCACCATTTTGCAGTAGGCTGCTAAACTGTTGCCCTTCCCACTTGCATTACCTTCAGCAATGCTGCCTGCATTATGGACACTTGCCATCCCTAAAACCACCACTTCGCAGTAGGCCGCCTAGCTTTCAGCACTCTCCAGCCTTGTCCACAAGCTGTTGTGTTTGTGTGTGCGCTTGTTTTTTAAACTAATACCTGCTCTGAACTGATAATACCTGCTCTTCAGATGACTTAAAATTTTAAAAATAAAGTCTTTTTTAAAATAAATAAATCAATAGCACGTTGAAGCAACATAGCCATCTAAAAGCAGATCTAGAAAGGCGCGAGAAAGAGTCATTTCATTTAAACTTAGGTGTCAGCTGGAAGAAACTGAAGCGGTTGCATGCCTAGCCAGAGAATGCCTTCGTTGACAGCAATGGGGTTCTGAAGCACCTCTTAAGGTACAGGGAGGCACAAACGAAAGTAGTCATTCAGGTACTCAGTGCCATTAAATGATTTTAACAATGAAACCTTATGCATCAGAGTAAAGCCCGTTGAGTTCAATGGGGCTTATTCATTAGTGTGTTTAAAATTTCAGCATTAACAGGTCCCTCTGAACCATGGGTAGGCAAACTAAGGCCCGGGGGCCAGATCCGGCCCAATCACCTTCTCAATCTGGCCCGTGGACGGTCCAGGAATCTCTGTGTTTTTACATGAGTAGAATGTGTCCTTTTATTTAAAATGCATCTCTGGGTTATTTGTGGGGCCTGCCTGGTGTTTTTACATGAGTAGAATGTGTCCTTTTATTTAAAATGCATCTCTGGGTTATTTGTGGGGCCTGCCTGGTGTTTTTACATGAGTAGAATGTGTCCTTTTATTTAAAATGCATCTCTGGGTTATTTGTGGGGCATAGGAATTCGTTCATTTTTCTTTTCAAAATATAGTCTGGCTCCCCACAAGGTCTGAGGGACAGTGGACTGGACCCCTGCTGGAAACGTTTGCTGACCCCTGCTGTGCCCAGAAACAGACTAAAAGGGTGTAAAACAGCTGCAACATGTTTAAGGTAGCAATCTAGCCATTGTATTTTTGACTAAGCTGCAGTTTCTGAACTGCTTTCAAGGCAGTCCCACACTTAAATTACAGTAATCCAGTTAGGATGGTTCTAGGGCAAGCCTTTGTCTGTGCAGAATGAGTTGCAGCTAGTGAAAAGGTGCTGTACATTTACAGAAGCTACCTAAGCCATCAAAGACAAAGCTGAATCTAACAGTACCCTCCTTGTTCTCCTAGTTGTTGGGTTTTTGTTTTTTTTGAGGGGTTGCAGGGTTGCACTCCACCTAAACAAGTTGAACTGTCACTCAGGAATTTGTATGGCTGCAGTGCCTGTCACAGGTGAGAAGCTGAAATAAATTGCCAGAAAATGCCCTGAGCATGAGGAATCTGGAAGAAATTCCAGAGCACGGCCCAAGAAGGGTACATGGCAAAAAGTGTAGAAGCTTGAGATTTCTACTTTTAAAATTGAGGTTTCTATTCCTTATAGGATACAAGCTTAGAAATTTATCCATGTCTTCTTGCTACTTTTTTCCATTTAAATTATTGGAATTAGGCAGAATTGGGAAGGGCAGTAGCTCAGTGGTAGAGCATATCCTATCTTGCATGCAGAAGGTTCTACCAACTCCCAATAGGGCAAGGAAAGAACCTTCTGTCACACCATGGAGGACCCTCATCAATCAATGCTGACAGGTAAAAAGGTAAAGGACTCCTGGATGGTTATGTCCAAAGGCGACTCTGGGGTTGCGGCGCTCAAATCACTTTCAGGCCGAGGGAACAGGCATTTGTCCACAGACAGCTTTCTGGGTCATATGGCCAGCATGACTAAACATCTCAGGTGCAATGGAACACTGTGGCGGAAACCAGAGTGAGCGCACAGAAATCCCATTTACTTTCCCGCTGCAGTGGTACCTATTTATCATGTTGCACTAGTATGCTTTTGAACTGCTAGGTTGGCAGACAAAGCAATGGGAGCTCACCCCTTGTGAGGATTCGAACCGCCGAATTTCTGATTGGCAAGCCCAAGAGGCTCAGTGGTTTAGACCACAGCACCACCCGCCAATGTGGACAATACAAAGCTAGATGGACCATTGGTGTAAGGAAGTTTCTATGTTCGAGAGAGATGCATTATGCATGTTAAATTTTCTGCCTTTTTCATTTTAAAAAACATGATACAAAACATCCCTTTGAAATTGGCCACAACATGAAAATAAAGTTAGAACCAAGAATGAGAAAGTCTGGCCAAAGTGTGACTGGTCATGGAATTTTACCTGTAGTGGTTGGTGCCTCAACAGTTCTTTTTATATGCCCCTTGAGGTCTGTCTCTTGCAACTATATATAAACAAGGGTCTGTGGCCCCTTCCTTCTTCATGCATCACCATACACAACACATAATAATTCCACAAACCCAATGGGAAAAAAATTTTATCTTTATTGGCCATATTAAATATATTATCTATTTGATAGTTACAATTTAGTAATACGATGCCTGGCAGGTTTAACATAAGTATGAAATACAGCAAAAAAAATAAAAATAAAAATACAAGAGAAAAGGGGATCTAATACATTAATGCCACTAGAGTACATCAGCCTGGAATGTATAATCGTAAATATAAAATTCTACCATTATGTTCTCCAGTAAATCATCTGGACATATAAACATTTGGTGGCAAATACACATACAAATTAAACTTTTAACTTTCCAGGAAGTCATAATTTTGGTTAGTATTTATTCAAAAAAACCTAATTTTTGTTTAAAAAATTGTATCTGACATACTATTGCCAATTAAATAAGACTCTGTATTCCCTCCCAATCATTTTTGTCAGAGAGTTCAGCAAAAACACACCCTTTGGCAACAGAAATCTGCTGACAATCTATTGTTTTATATAAAAAGTGAAGTATGAAAGAAAATCAGGTTGTAAACGTTCCTGTGAACTAAAAGACACTAACGTTTGTATAAAACTCTTTCGAACATTGAAGAGAGGCTTCCATTACAATATATGATAAACTTAAAAGTTCTTCTACAAGTAGAACAATACATTCAAACATAGTTTCCAGAATTTTTTTTAAAAAATCAAAATAAATAGATCACAAAAAGGAGAGTACATTTTTTTTTTTGAAAAAGATTAATTTCAGATTGCACCATATATCTACTTTTAAGATAGTTAAGTGATATGTGTGTCTGTGTGTATGTGTCTGTGTGTGTGTGTGTTTCCACCCAGGTGTGAAATGCATACGCAATGCCACAAATCTTAATTTACCATTATGAACTAACAGCCAGTTGAGAAACACTTTTATGATGTTCTGCTGTCTGAAACAGAGACATCTCAAGCTAAACTGACTTACACATTACATCCACTGTCCCACGTACAAGTGCAAATGCTCTGATGTTTCATAAAGTTTAACTGTTAGGTTTCTCTTATTAGTTAAACGGAACAAACTTATTAGTTTGAACTTGGATTTATTTGTCCAAAATGAAATAGGTTGATTCCAGCTTTCGAAGGAGCGTGAACGTAAAGACAACATTTAATTACTTATACTTCACAGGTACCTGCTGCAGAGGCTTGACAAAGAACAGTCTTATGTAGTGCATGATATTCACCCCCCTGTCCCCCCAAAACAAAACAACAACAACACTATTCCACCCAAAGCCAGACCTGCCACTGAAGATTTCATCACATAACTGAAAAGACTTTGGAACCACAAAAACAATGGAATATGAAACTGCTACCAAGGAGACAGCAATTCCCTTTAAAAAATTTAAAACTTTTTTAAAAGCAAGGTTCATTTTCACACGTGACTTGATCAGTTGGATTACATTGGAGAGAATCCCAAGAACTTAAAAAAAGTGAAAAGAACCGACCACAGTTTGAATCTTTTCTTAAAAAATTTATGTTAAGAATAGTACAAAAAGCATTTGCTCAGTTTGAGCCAAATAGTGGAACATTTATCATAAATGCACTTTTTGTTCTCATTAAAGACAAAAAATTTCTGTGCTTTTCCTCTGAAAAAAAACACGCCACGGTGGTGTTCAATCAGAAGCACAGGGCGTTACTGTTCTCTCAGAGAGTGAACTCTGGTTGGGCCTACAAGTTGCTTACCAACGAGAGAGAAAGCATTTCATTCAGAAATGTTACAGTATAGAAGGGGGAGTATTTTGCCACGTTACATACCAATGCAAATCCTTCTGTACTTAGGTGAATCTTGGTGCCTTGAGGTGCTTTTGATAAAAAAAAACCTCCTAAGAATGCAGACACCTTCTATGACCCTTGGCTCTTGAAGTGATAAATCTAACTAACTAGAATCCCAAAGATTAAAATGATCAGAAAAATAAAAGTATCACTAAAGTAGAAGTTGCTAAGATTTTGGTTTCGTTTCAGTCTACAGTATATATCTGTTGTGGTATGCTCTAGCAATGTTCTTTAATACAGTACTGTTCTAAGCCGAACCATCTTTGCTGCTGTATATCTCCCATGTCCAAAGGCTTGGGCTGAAGAGGCTGAGCTCCCCCCACCACACCAATCCTTTCTTGGCTTTGAATAAAAATCTTACTGTGAGAATTTTCCACAGAGAATTTTCTCTGAGAATCACAAGTGCATATTAAGGCAGCTTGCTTGCTTTATTTATTTATTTTGCTGTTTTCAACAGCTAACCCTGATTAGAAGATGCATAACTATGTGGTAATAGGAATTTTCTTCTGCTCATTTCTTCTTACCCCTCCACCCCTGGGAAGGAAGAGTTTGTGGTGGAGGGGGTTGGGAGGGGAAGAAGTTCTACCTACCCAGCCTCGCTGTTAAAAAAAGTCCAGCAGCAAAAATGGAAACGTGGGTCTTATACAATCATTCCCAGTTAGCATTTTAGTTGGAATTTACATAAATACCCAAGGCATAAAACTTCTGTATGAAAAATAACAAGCCGAGTATTGAAGTCGACCCGCAAGCTCACTCGCTTACGATCACAAAGTACTGAATGAGAACAGCAAATGAAATGGCAACTATTGCAAAGATGACGAGAAGCAGGAAGGCAAACTGTTCGTCGCTGAGCGCCTTCTTGCGTTTCGTGAGGTCGGGTCCGGCATCTGTGTTTGGTGCTGCTGACGCCTGTTTCTGAGATGAGAACACTGCGTAAGGACTATATGGTCCAAAGAGTTCCTGGGATCCAGTGCCGTCATTATGCTGGCGTCCAGCACACACCCTGAATCGGTATTCACAGTTATTCTGAATGTTGGTAACACGGAATGAAGTCTCTGGTCCCTTGTATACCTAAGGAAGGAACAAATACATACGTATCAAATTTAAAACACATTCAAGTACGTTCTAAGTGCTACTGAATAGGAACGTATGAGGCTGTCAAATATAGACTGTCAGATCACAAGCCCATCTAGGTCAGCAAGGATGGCCAGCAGCTCTCCAGTGTTTCAGACAGTGGTCTTTCTCAGTCCTACCTGGCGGTGCTGGAGATTAACATGGGAAAAAGAGAAGGTTGTAGATCACTTGGCACTTCAGCCTAGAATAGCTGGGCCTGCCTGCTCCAACCTATTGCTTTTTATATGTTTTGGACTACAACTCCCATAAAAACCACCTGGAAGGCAACAGGTTGGGGCAGGCTGGCCCAGTTCATTTCTCAACTGTACTCATCCACAAAGTACAATGTTTTGGAGTTTAAAATAATCACAACCAACGGGGCTTGTTTGATAGGAACATGATAAATGTAGAATTTGCAGTCACATTACTAGAGACATAAGTCTTTAGAAACAGGGGTGTCAACCTGAATAAAATATTGAGGGCGCAGGTAAGCCCCACCCCACAAAATTAATTGCAAGAAGCAGCATGCACACAAGGACATAATTTGAATGGCAATGTTCATCAATATTTTAGGGGGGGAGGGCAAAGGGACCTTGGCCCCAAGTAATTGGCTCATACATTTAGAAATGTCTTCTATATGGCAAAACGTTTCCAAAGTGCAAGGACTTCTACTCTTCCTTGCTATTGAAAAAAGAAAAGGAGGTGGATGGTGGAGCAGGATGTGATTTTTGCAGTTGCAAAGAAATGGGTATGGGGAGTTAGGGATAGACTGGTGCGGTTAGTAGCACTGATGCTACCATTTGGGACTGCAGCCCAGCCACAGATTATCACCTCAGTGAGAACTAGGCCAGTGAATTGTGTCCAATAACGGACCTGGCTTAGTCATGTCCATTCACTATGGTGGGTGTACGCTGAGTAGAATCGAGCACTGGCTACAACCTAGAGTCTTGAAGCAGTGGTATGGAACCTGTGGCCTTTCAAGTATTGTTGGGACTCCTATCAGGCCTTGCCAATGTGGTCAAGTATCAGGTGTGACAGAGTTGCAGTCCTCAATAACTAGAGGGTCATTGGTCCCCTCTCCCCTGCTTGGCAGTTGCATTAATTCTGCTACCACATATAACCACAATAATGTTATTTTCTTCATGAGTTGGATTCCTGCTCAAGACAATTGAGGACCACCACCTTCCGTTCTGGAAAATTCTAATTCTTAAAATGAGACAACAGAGACAACAATATTTTTCAAAGGGCACATGCTTCTTCCCTGCTTCAGGAAATACCCTACACAACACCACTCTTCTGAACACACAGTATTTTGATCTTGCAGTTCAAAGAAATACATATAATAAAAATGACTTTTGCCACAAGTTAAAAAAATTACGTAAGAATCAAGACTTCTCAAACAGAAGAGAGATAACTGAGATTACCTGATCAACTTCCCTCCCACAGGCAAGTTGTAAAATGTAAACAATGGCATCACGTTTCATTGGCTGTAAAGTCTCCCATGTGACCTCACAGACGTTATCTCCCACTTGTTGCACTTTGGGTGCTGAAAAGAGGAAATTCATAACTCAGATCTTAGAAATCCATTTAAAATGTTGTGCATATTCTCAGCTTGCAATGTAAGACAGCATATGCATACCTGTGGTCCTTTCCATTTAATTAGAAGTTTGGCCCCAGGAAGAAGAAGAAGAAGAAGAAGAAGAAGAAGAAGAAGAAGAAGAAGAAGAAGAAGAAGAAGCAGCAGCAGCAGCGGCCCAAGGGTGGCTTCTTGGTACTGAATTTTTAAACCCTTGCAAGACAGAACAAGTCCTCAACTGGTGGCAAAATGGGAGCCAGATAAGCCTTTATGGGAAGATTCAACCACTGGCGCACTACAACCAAAAAGGCCCTGTCTTTAGTAGCCACCTGTTGTCACACCTGCAACATACCTCATTTAGTGGGGGGGGGGGGTTGTTTTAGTTTCTTGTTTTATATTTCTTGTCTGTGAGCCATGCTGGCAACCCAAACTTGAACAAAACTGGTGTGTGAATAGAACTTGTCCACATTTCCAAAGTGTAAGCAAAACACAGTAAATGTGACACTTTAAGGCAGCCTAAGCTAAGGTCCATCTCACCAAGATGTTTCTCCCACCAATAAGCAAGGTACACATAGAAGATTCTGGTTTCATCCCCAGTGACTACAAATCATAGGTACACTACCTTTCTACATGGAGGCTTATGACATTCTGTGCCAGCACTGTGTTACCACTCTTTGAATGGAGGTATTGCCCTGCATTGCCTCTAACATTGGAATCCCCACTTCCGAGTTTCCCTTGCTTAAATAACATATGATAAAATGTCCTCACCTTTCAGAGCAGGTGGTGTAGATTTGGTTGTGGTGAATGCGTAAACTTTAGAATATTCTCCATTACCAGCATCGTTGCATGCTTGGATTCTAAAGTAATATTTAGTGGATTCGCTAAGCCGCTGCACTTTGTACGTGTGACAAGGTCCACTGTAGATAGTAACGAATCTGCAAGGTTGGGGAAAAGATATGTATGTTATAGACTCCAAAGCACAGCTAATCATGCCTGTTTGCTTCTTTTCAAGATACACATTCTTCTTTTCAAGATGCACATTCTGATAAGCTGGTCTCTTCCGCTCTTTATTTCCTTGATTCCTGTAGCTATGTTAATCTCCAGAAGAGGAGAAATACTGTCAAGTGGCAACTACTGAGCAACATTTGAGGGCATTTTTTTTTTTTAAAAAAAGGCTTATCTATGCTTCTACATGATCCAAGTGGCATGATGTTTTGGAGTGCTCCATCTACCACCAACTACTGGTCCAATGGAATTAAAAGTCAGGAAGGAGGCTTCTTTTTCATTCAGATCAGTTCTCTTTATGTGATAGACAGTGAGACTATGTCTTCCATCCTCATCCACTCAATACATACACTCTTCTGCAGACGCCACTGGATAGCTATGTGCAACTGTAATGATCTATTACTGTTAATTTATATGCCAATATAGGCTTCGGGGCAGTTTACAAGTATAAAAAGCAATCTAAAAGCTGTACTGCCCAGCTTGTGAGATGGATTCTTAGGTTCTATCTAGTATAGTGTTGGCATGATGCGAGACCTACACACAAATGTTTTTGAATGTTAAGCCTATGAATAACCCCCCAGTGGCAGACGCCATCAAGAGGGGTGGGGAGGTGATCTCTTGTTCTCCACTATGGGTAAGTAGGAGAGTGATCTGGGTATGCATGTCGTCCAATCTGGCATCTTCTGAAACCTTGAGGAGCTCCTGAATATTAAAAACAAAACAAACACTCACTTCATCATGAGAACCAAGACACAGGCAGCTCTCACCTGCCAGCTTTAACTTCCATCTCGAGGTTGAAATGTGTTGTACTGGTGGCTACAGCTTTGCCAGGGCCATCACCCCATTTTAACTTAAGGCTCTGGTAACTAAAGACGGCGCATTCCATTTGTGGGGGTTGCGGAGGTAAAGGCTTTGTTTTTGCTTTAATGTGGGAGCTGAAGGGACCAGTTCCGAGACTGTTAAAGGCTTGGATTCGGATTCTAAGAGAGAATGAAGGGAAGAAAACTTGTCATTAAGATAAAATTATTGATTAGTTGTTGTTGTTGTTTTTTTAACCACAACTCAATGCAGAGGTGGGTTTTTAAAAACATTTTCCAAGCCAGAGGACTACAATGATAAACAGAAAATGGTTTCCTGCCAACATCCACTTTGCAGCATCCATCTACTAGGGATGCTAGAAAGACAGAAGGACTCATGTACCTTAAGAACAGAAAAAAGAGAGAAGTTTTAACAGGTACATTTACCTAAATCACAACTGTGCACTGTGGAGTCATCTCTTCTACATGTCGCGCTCAGCGATGTGCTTCAGATGTCACATTAAATCATAGTTAAAAATAACTGGTTTAATGCATGGGTGGGAAACATCCACCCTCTGGAGCTAACTAGGCCCACCAGGCCTCCCCATTTGGTTTGGGAGAAGCCAAGGTGGCTAAGCCAGGCTCTGCTGCCCTACACTGGGCATCACACACAATGGGGGTAGGTAAAAATCTGGCTCAGCCCTATAGAAAACTGTGCTTGCACAGCATTGTGCAAGGCAGTGTTTTGAAAAGGGCTTCTGAAGACCACTGTGGGCAAAAAGGGTTACCAGATGTCATTGTGACATCAGGTGACTGACCCACCTGTCAAATGCATCCCCATGAGGGATGGGGGAAGAAGATAATCTGGTTCACCACTCTTCTAGTGTCGGTCAATAAAGTAAAGTATATTATGCACAGCATGATGTTATGCTTTGCACTTCGATTACTTCGTGTTACAAGGGAGGGGGCGCTCAAACATGGAGTTGCCCCTTTCAGCACCTGCCAGTCTTGCTTAATTTCTGCCTGAAAGTGAAACTGAGGCAAGCGAAACAGCCACAGGGTGCCTCCTGTATTTCAGCCCCTGTAACTGCAACTGATAAATGCATATTAGATTTTCAACATTAAGGAAGCTTGAAATCTCCTTTTAAGGAGAAAGGTTAGGCCCAAGTGAAACAGGACATAGAAATGTGGATATCTGTGAGCAATGAAAAACTTGACAGGTAGCTATAGGGACTTCAAATATAATCTGATATAATCAGATCATATATCAAATATAATCAGGAATTTTTATTGGGAAGATGGGCTGTTGAAAAAGTATTAAGTGGCACCACTGCACTGTTTAAACCCACAGCCCCTGTGTCATAATGAGCCTGTTTGTGTGCCCCCTGAATCTAATTTAGCTTGACTGTTGCATTAAGTGTGCGCCTGATGAAGCTATGTTAATCTGAAACTGAACTGTATAATCACCTGTATAAAGTGTCAGGTTGCAGGTTCTCCAGAACATGGCTTGTAACTTTGTTGACAGTTGAGACTTGTTTTTCCCCATACTCTATATTGTAGCCAAGGATCTCTGCCCCATGGCAATTGGGCTCCTCCCACTGAAGAGCAAGGCACTTTGAGAGAGGAAGGCGGGCTTCCATCTGGTCTTCTTTGAGCAAGTGCAATACTGTCACTGCAGCTGGCACGGAAGCCGGGGTCGTGACCATGCTAGTCTCCCCAAACAATCCAGCACCAGCTATATTCGCGGCCTGAAGGAAGATGAAGGAAAGGTGTTAAAATAAGAGCAATAGCTAATTCAACAATTCAATAGCTGACACAGAATTCTGCTCTGAAGTTGGAAATGTCGTTATACAAAATAAGAAGAAGAAATGACCACTTGTGCTGGAGAGAGCTTCCTTATTTGGAAGAACTCTAGATCTTGCAAATAAGGGCTTGGTTACAAAGGTTGAAGCTTTTTTTTTAGCTTGGGGAAAAAATGGTATGTGTTGGGAACATGGCAGAGACCAGGGAGGGGGGGGGATTGAATGGTGCAGACAAGTGGACTATTTTACTTCACCTGTTACTGGGGCTGCCAACCTTTCTGAACCAGACAGCACTTTTCGAATTTTGAGAGTGTGCTCTGGGTGCCAATCACAAAATAGCTGCTAGGGGAGGAGCAGGGGCATAAGAAAAATGGCTGCCATTGGGAGCATGGCCTAACACAAAATTAGAGAGGCAGTCGCTTCTGAAAACCTCATGCTTTATTGAAAGTTCAAAAAAGTACATAATCATACGTGAACTAAACATGATGTGACATAAATAAAAGAGAGAGAAAGAAAAAGAGAATCAGCACCCATGTAGAAGGGAAAATAAAGGGGGGGGAGGGGAAACCCCCCCAAAACTGTATACTTTACTAAGTTGTTATTGTACTTCACCAGATCTTAACGTATTACTATTGTGAGAATGGATTCCAAATATAATTGAATTTGTCCATGGCAAGTCTGTGTTTATATGCAAGTTGTTCATTTGTTGCGAGTTGGATTGAACTCACAGTTTATTTGTAAGTTTGATTTATACATCCTCTCATTCTGTAATTTTAGCTTCTTCTTCTTCAACCATTTTTACCTGACCTTTATATTGTTTCCAATTTTCCAAATGCAGTTGCATTTTTTGCATCCAGACTAGTGGAATAATCGAATTGTGCCTCATGATGCAATATGACAGAATCACCTACTTCTAGCAGAGAGGGGTGGATAAAGTGAGAGCCATGGGCCATTGAGGATGCTCTGGGGTCAGAAGAGTCTTGAATAGGTTTTTTTTAAAAAAAAAATATTTCATGCAACACAGCTCTGGAATTACTGAGCTAACCTCCTGTTCAAGATCTCATTAGAACAAATAGCTCTTGAGCAAAAAAAGGTGGATGCATCCAGATTTACTTACCTGAACTCTGCAATAATATGTAGTTGCAGGTGAAAGCCCTCTCACTTCATAGGTCAGAAGAGGGCCACTGTATATTATGTGCATGGATCCTTCTACTTGGCCCCATTCTAATTTGTATTCAGTAACATCTGCACCATTGCATGCTGGAATCTGAAGGAAATAAAAGCAAAAAGTCAAAAGTCAAAATTTCTCATCGTTTGCAGACATATTCCACATATATTCCTGTAGCACAGGAGAAACTTACTGAAACAGTCAGTGTGCCCTATTGGATTCATTGATTATGCACACAAAGGCTCTTTATTATTAACAATTGTAAATTGAGAGTTTTGCAATTCACGTTTATTTCAATGGGGCTTGAATAACAGCCATGGAGTAGATGAATTATATGTAAATAAACAACATACCTCCCATGTGGCTACTACAGAAGTAGCTGTCTTACAAGTTAGCACAGGGGCGCGACACGGTTCTGGGGGCCCTGGAGCTGTAGAAAGCTCTGCCTTTTCTGAGGAAGGACCAAGCTGTAGGGAAAGAGGACCCCAGGATTAGAAAAGAGCAATCCAATTCAATACTCTTACAGACTGCTAATGGTGTACAACTGTCAAACTGGGAATGTTCTTTCTCTGGCTACTGAACTGTTGAGTCTATTTCAGTAGCATCCCTTACAAAACTGGTCTTCTGACTATTAGCCCTCCAAACTTTGGATCTGAAGCAGAACCCTTAGTAGTTTACTTTTGACATGTTGGCTTTTATGTAATTTTATTTATTCTAATTTAAGAAGAAGAAGAAGAAGAAGAAGAAGAAGAAGAAGAGTTTGGATTTGATATCTCGCCTTTCACTCCCTTTAAGGAGTCTCAAAGCGGCTAACATTCTCCTTTCCCTTCCTCCCCCACAACAAACCCTCTGTGAGGTGAGTGGGGCTGAGAGACTTCAAAGAAGTGTGACTGGCCCAAGGTCACCCAGCAGCTGCATGTGGAGGAGCGGAGACGCGAACCCGGTTCCCCAGATTACGAGACTACCGCTCTTAACCACTACACCACATGGGAAATTTAAGACATTTCTAGACCACTTAATTGTAGAGTTGGAATTATGGATCCTGAGGACTATCTAGTTCACCTTCCTGCAAAGCAGGAATATACAGCTGTCCCACACAGGGATCGAACCTGCAACCTTAAGTATTATTAGCACTACAGTCTAACCAACTGAGCTATCCTGTTCTATTTTCATTTATAAGAGGTGATTGACATATTAGCAATGTAGCACAGCTGCATCTTATACTGATCTACTAAGTTTGCATGAAGGTACACATACATCTTCTAGTACGATTCCATCAGGCATATAATCTGAATAGAGTCGTACCTTGGTTGTTGAATGCCTTGGTACTCATCTGGTACTCTAGAACGCCGCAAACCCAGAGGTGAGTGTTCTGGTTTGCAAACGTTCTTTGGAACCTGAACGTCCAACTCGACTTCCGATTGGCTACAGGAGCTTCCAATCGGAAGCCGCGCCTTGGTTTCTGAACGTTTTGGAAGTCGAATGGACTTCTGGAACGGATTCTGTTCGACTTCTGAGGTACCACTGTACATAGGAAGAGGCAGCCATTATAGAGCAGCGACACCTGAAAACCTACTGGTTTCTTTATGTTCTGCCCTTCACGTTTACTCAAGGAAAGGGATTCAGGATTCCTGCAGTAGTTACTGCCAGAGAGACCATAGCTCCCCTTAGGCCAATTTGGCTCTTGGGAACCTCCAATCTGCTAGGGCGGGGGGGGGGGGGGGAAGCCTGCAAGTGATCAATTGCAAAGGCTGAGTGAAAGACTGCAGAGGCAAGCCTCTAGAATCTTCCCTTCTCACAAGCTACTTTCCATCTAGTTCTCCATTTATTTCTCCTTCACTTTAAAAGGGAAAACCAAGAAAGTTCTCAGGTGCATTCAAGAATGGGAAAAGATGCTTTAATATATTCAGGCCGAAATGATTTTAAAATTAGAGAATAAATAAAAGTTTAGTAACTGACACAGAATGTCCTTCTAGATTGAAATAATTCTCTGCAGAAACCAAACAAACAAACTGAAACAGGCACCAGTCCTTCAACCAGTGGCAATTGTTTCTGCTTTGAGATCAGAATGGTATATAGTCATTTGCCTGGATTAAAAATCACCACCAGAAGACCAGGCAGGTAAGAACATTTACAAACTCCATTCCCCAGGCATATTTTAGGCAGATGCAGATGTGTGGGGGCAACAAGACAAGCAATGCTTGCCAAGGCTGTTTGGGATCTCTCAGATTCCATTTCAAATTCAAAATGACCCAACTAGTGGCGGCAGCTGAAGTAAATTGGAAATGGAGGTCAGAACAAAAAGAGGCATTGCCAGGGTGCATCAGATAAAAGGGCAAGCTAAGCTCTTTATTAAGCCTGAAATATGGTGTGGGAGGATGACAGTAACATGTGCTGCCTAAATAGTTGTGGCCAGGTCATCATGCTTGCATGGGGAAAATATTTAAACACTGGCCAAAATTCAACCTTTCCAGACAAGTTTTCAAAACTATATGAAATTCAGATTTAAAGGCATGCAAAAATGATAACAATGCATACCCTGATCTGGATTCCCTGCTTCTACAACCTACCCAACAGATGAATTCTATATTCTATGAAAAAAGAATTTGATGAGATACCCCAGCTTTGTTGGCTGCTTGTGTCCAGAAACAGTATGTCCTCCCAGGAATGAGACCATTCACTGTGCATTCTGGCATCTCGCCCCGGTATATTTGCCTCCGTTCATCTCTGTCACCTTCTGCTATTTCCAGAATGTACTCTGTTATCTCTGAACCCCCATCCATGGCAGGGGGATCTGTAAAATATGAATACAAGTCATGTTTCTGAAGAAAATGTAACCTCAGCTATGAGTGGTTGTTAGTTACTTTTATTGCCTTATGATTGCCGCTGCCAATGCTTGTCAGGGAAAGTTGGTGAGGCTGCTGGAAAGAAGTCTTTTCTTAGGACAAAGGTCCAGAGACCCCAGCACCACCCAGGCTGAGCTCAACCCAGCCCACTTTGTATGGTTTTCTGCACAAGATATTTATGATGTGATACTGATTTTTTAAAAATAAAAATAGATATTTGATGTTTAGATTGCAACTTTTATTTTATTGGCTCCTTCCAGCCTTGTGAGCCCCTTGGGCAGGGCTGGTGCCAACTTCAGGGGGCCCTTGGCATGGTGCTGTTAACCCCTCCCAATCCAAATTATGGCTGTAAAATATAGTTTTCCTCTGTTATGACTGTGACAGCAACACTGCTCACTGCCCTCTCTGCAGGAGCCCAAGGCCGTATTTTAGTGATGAGCAGGCAATGGCAGTGCAACTTTTAATTGGGAGCCAAACTACCTGTAGAAGCTGTTCACCACCTTCATCTACCCAAAGTACAATGCCTTGACCTACGATTTTAAATCTATTGAGTTTGTAGAGCTATAAGCTGGGTTATTGGATTTGGGGGATCAGGCTGGTGATGGGCTTCTGGCCATGTTTGAGCTGGTTGGCCTCTGGCTCTGCATTCTAAACAATTAATATTTAGAAAAACTAGTATATGTCTCTCTGAGCCCCTGGGGTAGAGGAAGGTATCTAATAATAATAATAATAATATCATCTACGCCTTTTTTGCTGATCCAACTTGCAAGTGAATGCCCCCCCATTTCCTGCCAGATCTTACCCCAAATAAGACTGAGTTCCTTGGTCTTGGGTCTTGCAGCCAGATATGGAGAATTACATGGCCCAGGAGGAACAGCTGGTGTCTGAACAATGAGTATATCAGAGGCCTAGAAATGAAGATACATATTGGCTTACAGGTGTCGAAATACAAAGCATCCGTTTCACATGCACTTCCAACATGTTCTTTCAAGCAGTGCTCTCTCTCTGTGTGTGTGTTAACTCTGCCTTCAGAACATGACAAGTCTGCGCCAAGCTAAACCCAAGTTCTGCACCTTCATTAAACCTCCATTTTTGTTGTTATCGTGATGTATTCTGCATGTGGAAGGACAGTGAAATAGGGCGGGTCCTATATTCCAGTAGGTAGCAATCCTTCTTAACTGTGACGATTTCAACCATGGACCCAGGAGCACAGTCTTGAAGGTAGATGATGCAACAAAGCTGCTGACACCCAGCAGGTCTGACCCATGTGAACGTCACCTTGAGTTCCTTTGTGTGCAATAAGTAAGATAAGACACTGCTCATCTACTTTTAAAGTCCATATTTTGCAGCCCTGCGAGGCCATAAACCTGCTTTTTTATATTTAATTAAAATGACTAGATGAAAATGGATATTCTAAGGATATTGAATTCTATGGATAATAACAAATTTTGCAGCTTTCGGTGCACTTGCTGTGTATGGTGAAATACACACATCCCCCTCCCCCCATGTGTTTTTAAAAGGGACTTCCTTGCTCACCTGGCTTTGGCCACCTCTACCAATGCAGAAGACCCTTAGTCTGTATGACGTACCAGGGCTGAGCTGAGTGCATACATGTTCTCTCATGGAACCACTACATGCTACTTCCCATTTACTCCCTAAGAGAAAAATGAAATATCAATCAACAGTCAGGGGGTGAGGAGAAAGAGGGAAATGGACTTTCGCAACATTACAAATAGCAGTGTGGCAACTGGAACACCAAGAGGACCAAGGAGAGGACATGGATAGGGCTGTCCTCAGTGAGTCCCTGGGAGCAGATTTTCATTCCAGGCAAAGGAAAGTCCTTCCACAGATGACAAACATTTGCTGCTTTCAGGCTTGTGCTTGGCAGCACACAATGGTTATAAATGGTTAAGAAGTCACTCGAGGATCCAGTCTTGGCTAAAAAGTGAGTGCAGATATATCAAAACAAAATTACTATCTCTTAAGTTTTAAGTTAGACAAATCCAGGAGTGATCCCTGTCACGTACAGAAGTGAAACACAGACATGATCATAACTAAGCTAATCATTTAACATGTTCGGTCACTTACCAACTGATGCTTCTGAAATTTCTAGAACATACACGGAGATGTCTGACCCTCCATTATCCTTTGGTGGATCTATAGAAAAGGCAGAATTTAGAAATGAAAAGAAACTCATGGTTTTAAATAAATACAACTAGTTCCATCACAAGTTATAACAGGTGGTGCACTGCTTGGTCCAAAATGGAATTTTGGTCAAAATAAAGACCTGTGCTCAGAAAAAGGAGTCAGAGCTGAAAAATGACCCACTGTTTGTTTGATCCCGAGCCCTCCACCAGGTAACTGTAGAGCCTTTCCAAGTTAAAATATCTGTACTGTTTTGAAAGTTTGCCATTGAGTGACACATGGCCATGCACCAGATGAGGTGCAGTGTATGCAGGAGCTAGGTCCCCCCCCCCCTCTTTCCATGTGGGAAGCAAAGAAAAAAGGAATTATGAGCAATACTGCACATCTATACATGCATGCTAAACAGGCAGCGATCCAGGCAATCATAAAATGCATCAGCCCAGACTAATGAGCCTCTTGCTCATTACTTCTGTGCAGTTAATTACATGCTCATACAGAATCAGCAAAGGCAGAGAGTTGAAGTGTAGCCAGTGTCTTTTCTTTACTAGCCAGTGTGGTGTAGTGGTTGAGAGCGGTAGTCTCATAATCTGGGGAACCGGGTTCGCGTCTCCGCTCCTCCACATGCAGCTGCTGGGTGACCTTGGGCCAGTCACACTTCCTTGAAGTCTCTCAGCCCCACTCACCTCACAGAGTGTTTGTTGTGGGGGAGGAAGGGAAAGGAGAATGTTAGCTGCTTTAAGACTCCTTAAAGAGAGTGAAAGGCGGGATATCAAATCCTAACTCTTCTTCTTCTTCTTTATGCAACGGTGCAGATGGAGTGGGTGGTAGGGGAAGAGAGAGACCTGACTGCATAAAGTTAAAGTTCACTTACCCCAGGTAACTTTCACATTATGTGAATGGATCCTTCCCTTTACAGCTGGTTTACTTGGAGGTCCAGGTTTGTCGGGGATTGTGCTGAATTCTACTACCTCACTGGGGCCACTTTTACCTTCACTGTTGTGAGCAAACACCTGTCACAACACAAACAGAACAAACATCAGCTTAAAAACAAACAAGCTTGCATTCAAATGCCTCTATAAAAAGATCACCGAGAGAGCCCTGTTGGAGCAGAGCAGATGATCCATCTTGTCTAGCATCCTGCTTCTCAGAATGGGCTGCCACATGCCTCTGGGAAGCCTGCAAGCAGAAAATCACGGCAAAGGCTGCTGCTCCCCAGTACTTGCAGTCACCTAGAAGCCTACTCTCTTTTAAAAAGGAAGACAATAACATTACTATTTGAGGAAAGGGATTTGTGAATGGTCCTGATAGTTACGTGGGTGGGCAGAAGGATGAGACACAAAGGATGACTTGGTAGGAAACTGAAGTGTTCAAAGGGAAGCCTTGCAAACAGGCCCGGGGGTTCTCACCATTTTCTGCCCCCACCCTCCCAAAAAAGCCAGGCGGTGTTATCCAGCGTAGCGCTGGGTTAAAATCACTTAGTGATATGCTTGTTGCGCAGTTGTTGCACAAGGGAAAACACTAATACAGCACCAAATAATGTTGCACAACAAGTTCCTGCTGGCACTATGCTGTGTCGGGATTCCTTTGCTGCACAACCTTTAAACTCTACCATCTGCTAGTGCTCTTGTGGGGCTCTTGTGATAGCAAACAGAAAACATTAGATAGCTGTTGGATCTCCTATGAAGTGAAGAATCTGCCAGCACAGAGGAAGGTATTTCAAGGTTTTAAGAGCATTTCAAGTTATCTTGGTATTTTTTCTTATAACTAAATGAAGTCAGTTATCTGGACTACACTGAAGGGTTCCTTACAAAAACCCCAGGAGATGCTGCATTTTCTCATAGCGGATGTTTGGCTTTCCTGGTATCTACATATAAATATGCATATAAATATAACAAATATGATTAAGTACTACTTAATAATGCGTGAATTTGGTACATACTCTGAATTTATAAGAAGTGCTCCTTGTAAGGTCTTCTAAAGTGCAAGAAAGTTCATCTCCGTTGTACCCTGCTTGGAAACCATAATTCTGGGGTGGGAAGAAGATGAAGAAAGGGGACATTGGTATGTGCACATGCAGTAACTACATTTTTCTTACACCAAGGAAGAGGATGTTAAACATTCCTTAAAGTAATAAAACTGTAACAGAGAATATCCACTGAATGAATTATATATGCATAAAGCCAACTGTGACAATTGTGGTTTTTAATGTCGGCAGGTCCAATCCTTGTACCCAGGGTATATAGATGCATTAGCCCCACAGATAGAGTTATATGCTATCTATCATAACAGGAACCCCCCCCCCCCCCAAGGTAAGTGATATCTAAACTATCATCTCAAATAAAGAAGCAGATCAGGGTAGCCCCAGTTCATGTCAGTCTATGTCCCACTCTGAGCCATTGGCTATGCTTGCTTGCTGGCACCAATAGGAGTTGTAGCTCATCAACTACAACCCACATAGGCTGCACAAGATCACAGTGACTACAAAGTCTATGACAGCCTTTAGGTGTGCTTCAGTATTAGATGTTTACCTACTCATTGGACTTTGCCCCTACCTTCTATAGGTTGGACCCCTGAGCAACAACAACTCAGCATTAAATTAGTCCTGGAAGATTCAGGGATAGTCTACTACCAACTCCACTGGGATGTCTGAATGAGAGAGCATGTAATTATTTGCTAGGCAACATTCTAATCTGCACCAGAGGGAAGCTGCTCCTTTCTATTCTCCCTGCTTCCAAGCACCAGAAGCTTACCGAACCATCTTCTTCCATTTCTAAAACGTAAGTCAGAGAGTCATCTGCGGATACTCCAGCCGGAGGACTCCATTCAAGTGATAACCAAGTTACCCCTGCTTCTTTTAGCTTAGGAGGCAGAGGTGGTGGGGGGACAATTCCAAGTGTGTAACATACCAATGTTTCGCTGAAGTCACTGCAGGGAGGAGTCAAAAGATTAGCAAGAACTTGCGTTGTTAAGAATGGAATGGAAACTCTGCAAAAAATTGCACAACCCGCTATTACCTTATCCCGATGTCATTTCTGGCTGCCAACCTGAATCTAAATTTTGTGGAGGGGGTCAGCTTGGTAATTTTGTGCTGCTTCAGATGACCGTAGTAGCATTCCTTGTATGTGTTGTTCTTCCCCTTTTCAGAGAAACAAAAATGAAGTCAGATAGCCCATTAAGGCAAGGGCTAACTAGCTCTGTGAAAACTCTACATGACACACACAAAATTCTCCTTCATTTACAAAACAAAATCCTTTAACATAGAAAAGGTGCATCAAGGGAACATATTGGCTAAAACTGCCCCAAGGGAATGGTTTGGAGCAAATGTGTTGTTGTTTTGTACAGGAACATTCCATCATGTTACATGAGTGCATAAGGGCAGCCCTGCTAATGGCCCAGCGAATAAACGGTCCACCTGGTCCATTCTCCTGTTTCCTACAATTACTAGCCCAATGGTTATAGGAAGCAAAAAGGAAAAAGGAAAAAAAAGGCAGGGTATGGAGGCAATGGTTGGAATGGCTGCCTGTGACATACTGAAATTAATCCAATGATTCAGAAGCATTTGGATGATTTTTTTAAAACCTGTTGCTATTATAGTGTTCTATATCAATATGGTTTCAAATAATACAAGCCACTGCGGAAAGATGCTATGTTTAGAACAGCAGCTATTACATTTATTAAATGAATAAAAACAGATAGCTTCTCGTTTGCTGTTGTTTCTCTGTGACTAGTATGCAGTGGCATGTCTGATGCCTATAAACCAAAATTGTGGAAATTGTTTAAACACCTAATTGAGCTCTTTGCTCTTGGCCTCTGGGAAGAAAAATGTTGAGATTCCTGACTAAAGGAACCAAGGTTCTATGATCCTATAACAACTGCAAATGTTTATAATTGTAGGCATACTTGAATTCTGATTCTAATTTTCAGGGTTGGTTTTTTTTTGGGGGGGGGGAGTGAAATTCAGAAAACCTGTTGCCTGGGCCACATTCACATGCACTTCAAAGTATCATGGGATTTACTTCCCTGGGGCAGTAACCATACGACAACAGGTAGAACTGCATGAGTAGGGATCAAATAAATCTTTTCTATCTGACTAGGGTGCCTGCTAGCCTTTGCCAGATTTCTGCAGGTTTACAATGATTCTGAAGTACTTAGTTATTCTATTAATTCTTTACGTGGCACTTTCCAAGGCACCAGGGGCAACACAATCCTTAATTTGTTCATAAAAAAATCTGAAGCAGTTAATACATGGGTATTAACACTCAAACAAAGGTGCTAACAAGTTTTTTTATCCCTCCAGTAGCCCTGGTTCAACATTCCATAAAAATGGTTAAAACCACTTCCCTGACAAGATGGCAACCTTATAGGATTCTCACCCCTACCTGCAATATTTCCAATTATAGAGGATCTCTCAGTGCTATACTGAAGACTGTTATTAATCTTACACAAATACAGAGCAATCCATTAGCCAGTACAAAAAAGAGAGGACTTGAGCAACATACAATTTCAGTATGACAAGATTAGGATATTGATTCTGAAATAAGGAACTCACCTCATCCCACTCTAAAAGGTAGTTAGTTATTTTGGAGCCATTGTCATTGGAGGTCTAAAAAGGGGGAAAGGGAAAGCTTTACTTTGCCTAGCCGCTGAAAGAGGCAAATTTCTAGCTCTCTATCCTAATAAGTAATAGGTCTGCCAATCCTGAATCAATAACATAACATAAACCTATTGCATGCATGCATATGTACATTTATAACCAGTATATTGAAAACTAGTATTTTTTTCAAGCAGAAGAATGTATGCTCCCAGTTGCTATTGGACGCACTGCCCTACATCCCCAGTAACGTAGTTTATGTAGCTCAATATTCTATCCTATGTTCAGTTTGTGGCTTGTTCTGCAATGGAGTGTTGGCCTCTGTTAGAAGGTAGGTTTGCTGCCTACAGTTCTGTCTACTAGATTCACTAGTAATTAAGTGTGTCTTGACCTACAGAGGCACCCAGTTTCAGATTTCTGGATGTAACGGAACCATTTTGGGATACACTTTCAGAGTCAACAGCAATGGTCTTAAGTGTTGTCTCGGAAAATGCACATTCAGAAACAAGCAGCAACTACTTATTCTGAAGAGGACTGTGTACTCTGAATGTGGCAAGCAAGAAACGTGAGTGATTTTCTTTAGCGCGCGCGCGCACACACACACACACACACACATATACCCAGTGCTTTTTCTGGGAGGACGCAGGGGTATGCATACCCCTAAACATTTTGTGAATCTAAGTTTGGCCTCATTGAGAGGCAGTATTTCAATATGAGTAGGAAAATGAGAGTACCCCTAAACATTTCTTAAGAAAAAAAGGACTGTACACCCAATACATACATACATACATACATACATACATACACCTTACCCCCCCCCAAAGGATTGCAAGATGATTCACAAGGAAACCTTTTTAGGTTATACTTTAAGCCCGTGTTTTGAGTGAGAAGTCTACAGTAATGTTGAACATCTGATTTTTCTAGGAACTGTTATGTCCTGATCTACCTGTGTATCAAGTTTCATTAGGATGTACTAAAATTTTTCCATACTCTCAGTTAATCCGTGAGGCCTATGCATGCTTGCATGTACTTACGCTTTGCTCAGAGGGGAGGGGAGGAGGGTTCCAGTCCTTCTTCACACACTCCTTGTCATTCATCATTGAGGTTAACGCCTCAGGTAGAACAACACCTTATCCTACTGAACTTAACATGCAGTATGTTTGTTTGTTTAAACGGGATTCAGTTTAAGTAAGTAGGACATGCAATGTTGCTGCGCATCCTTATCCGCTAATGTGAGTGTTCCCGCGCAGCGAGCCAGCTAGCCAGTCTCCTCCTGGATACTACAAAGCGAGGTGAGCAAACTCAAACTCAGGAAGCTTCTTATCTGGCCCTCAGGACTCTTTTCAGGCCGTGCCTCTCACTAGCCCTGCTCCAAGCCCTCCTCTTGTTGACTTTGCCAGGACGCAATATGTCCTTGGACTAAGTTAATGCCTCTTACTTGCCTGGATGGAAGATAGAAGTGGGGGCAGTGCATGTTTGCATGTAGAAGCTTTTGGCTTTTGCATGGCCGGAATGTAGCCTACAGTCCAAATGTAATAGTTGCAACTGCTGCTAAACCCACTTTTGCCTTTGGCTCACTTGCCCATCACTGAAATGTTGCTCTCAGGGTGAAAGCTGTCCCTCACCCAAGTTGTAAGGGATTTGAAGCAGGTCACTTTACTTCCCCAGTGTTTTCTTTTCCAATTGACACCCAGCATTATATGTTCCTGAACATGCTCAATCCTCACTGTGCACACACAAACTCACTCCCTTTTTTGTACTTCTGCATACCACAGGGTTCTCCTAAGCATGGCAATGCCTCCCTCTCATTTGCCTTGTTTCAGCTCCATTTCTGTCTGCACTATATCACAGAATTCACAATTAGAGGAACAATTGGATTTACATAAGATACGCTATAAATCTTGCTATTAAAAAATACCCTGGTTTAAAATCCGTTTTGGCTTTTCAGTTACCTTCCACTGTAAATTCAGGCTGTTTTTGGTTCTGTTGATTACTTTCGGTGCAGCTGGAGGGTCTGGCTCACAACTATCTGTAGTAAAAGTCACCAGCTCTGAAACCGCTTCCTTTGTGGTACTACTTGAGGCTATAACTCTGTATGATTAAAAAAAAAAAAAAAGTTAAGGAAGTTTTCCTAATGGAACTGAGATCTGAAAGTTGAGACTGTGGTTGGTCATAATGATTTGAGTCACAGTCACTTGTAGGATTGCGTTTGGCAAACATAACATTCCTACCATGTTACAGGTCTGACCCCTACCTAAGAACAGTTTCAAAGCACAACAGAACTCCCCCCCCCCTGCACTTTTCCTTCAGGAACCCATTGCCTGTGTCTCACCAGGCTTGATATGTAGGAGAAGATAACAATCTTTTCCCTATTTCAATAAGGAATATGCCTTGGTTCTAGTCCTCTGCGTGTGCATAAAGAATAGCCACACTTGGATTAGAAGAAGGCATCTTCACGTCTTTAATGAATTTGGTTGGAACACTTAACACACTTGCCTACATTTTGGCCTTCCCTATACTGAGAGCCTCACTACTATGTCATAGCTGGGAATAATCTAGCCACCAAGCAGCAATACTCTTCTGTGGTTACTTTTTATATTGGGTAACTCTGCCCCCAAATGCAAGTTTTGCAAGTACCCTAACACAACTTAGGGTGGTACTGAGGCTCAGCGGAAAATATTTTGCAGGGGGTAAGTAGTATTTGATATCTATTTATGTAAAACTTTCTAAACAACTCTTCACCCTGATGGATTCACAGGGAATGGTAGCTTTATGGGCATGTGCAATAACACATTACAATGCAAATCAATATAGATCGATCAACAAAAATGAGAGGCACAAATTATAAAACAAAAAAGCGGTCAGAGGCTATAAAACCAGTTTAAAATGCCTGACCAAATAAAATCGCTTGCCCTGGTCTAGTACAGTGGTGCCTCGCAAGACGAAAAGAATCCGTTCCGCGAGTCTTTTCGTCTTGCGGTTTTTTCGCCTTGCGAAGCAAGCCCATTAGCGGATTAGCGCTATTGGCAGTTTAAGGGCTATTAACGCCTATTAAAGGCTTAAGGGATTAGCGGTTTAGCTGCTAAAAAGCTTTTAGCAGCTTAGCGCTTCAGAAAGAAGGGTTTTGGAGCGAAAAAAACCCTCAAAAATTTTCGTCAATTTTCATCTTGCGAAGCAAGCCCATAGGGAAATTCGTCTTGCGAAGCACCTCTGAAAACGGAAAACCCTTTCGTCTTGCGGGTTTTCCGTCTTGGGAGGCATTCGTCTTGCGGGGCACCACTGTATTTTGATGCAACTCCAGAAGCATTATTAAAAACAGTAAAGAAAAAGATCTATTGCACCATTTGTATCCCTATGCTTTTCAGTTTTATCACCTGCCTTCCCCCACCTTCTCCAAACCCTTATATCTTTAAGCAACTTCAAACAAGGGAGGTATATGCAGGGCAATTCAGCTACTTTTAACAACAACTACTGTGTTCTCAAGTCTTTTGTTCTTGGTGCCCACCTGACATGGTAATCGGTTGCCGGTCTGAGATCATTAAGAGTAAAAGTCATCACTTCTTCCCTGCAAAAGGAAGAACCCATTATGATAGTGAGAATTAGATAGTTTCCACAACAACAACACCCTATGCAAGCAACAACGCCATTTTTCTTTTAAGCATATCCTACGTAGTTTCCCACAATGTCGGATTGGTATCTCAAAACTTATATCTCCCAGGACATCACAATTTAGCATTTGTCTGCATGCAATTCCTCATTGCCCAGGAATATCAGGAATTGTAGGAGCAGAATTCCATGAAGGTGAGTGAACTGGCTGGCAAAGGAGAGATTAGGTGCTCCATTCCTCATCTGCAGGAATTATTTTTTAGTTGGGAGGGGGGCAGGCTAACTTATGTGGGCCTATTTACAAAGCTCCGTTAGATTCTGCCTCTAGGCTGTCCTTAGAAAAACAGCACTGGAAAAAATCCATCAACTCTGTCTAAAATATTTTCTATGGAAAGTGAGCAAGGTGTCAGCTGAGATAAGTTGTGTGGTAAAATAAAGAAACTGGACTTACACATAAAATGATTTAAATTTTCCATTTCTACCACCCTTTGTGATTGCCACTTCGTATCTGAACTTCGTAGAGGTGAGATGTGTTTCGCCATTTTGCACCACAAAAGGAGGATCCCAAGCCACAACTGCTGACCTAGCTTGTATTTCAGAGACCTATAAAAAAAAGGGGGGGGGATAATGTGACTTTCTAGAATATTCAAGAAGCATTGGGGGGAAACGCAGGTGGGTGCATTCTTCCCCTACACAAGTTGAAATGCTGGGTCCGGTTGCATTTTTTGTTATAGTTTTGTTATAGTTCTTTAAGTCAATGCATGGTGGTGGTTTAACATACATTTGTGTCGAAGTACTCTGTCTAAAATACTTCCAAGTCTGGTTCATGCATTAACAGTTTCATTTCACAATAGCAGACAAGACCCAATACTGTCCTTTGTACAGCAGTCCCTTTAACTGTTCTATAATTGCGTAGCTAGAAAAAGTAAGCCAGCCAGCATGCTCAATGGTGAGGAACGATGGGAGATGCAGTCCAGCAACATCTGGAGGCCCACATGCCCCCTGACCTGTCTTAGACTATCTAAGATTCCTACAGCATTGTCATTATATACAAGAAAAAGTACCTCCATTCTTTTCTTAATCAAATCAATGTAAAACATGCTATATTTTACATCATGTCAACGACAACAATATTCAATAAAAGTCTTTAAAACAATACGATAGGTCAGCCATTATAAAATGAACAGGAAAGCAGAAATCCTATCTAAATAAAAGTTTTAAGCAGGTGGTGAATGACAGGAGGAATAAATGAGCCTTCCAAAGAACACTCCACAATTCAGGTAGGTGCAGTCATTGAAAATTCCAACCAGCCCACCCCCCGCCCCCAGCTACAGTCAGGATGTAAAGACCATCATCCATGTCAAATCTTAGGGAACAGGCAGGACACTTCAGAAGGAAGTGGTTGTTTATGCAAATGAGTTCCAAGGTTTAAAGCTGATCACAACTATAGTGAACAATTTTTTTTAATGCAGCCCATTATTCTTGTATAGTCTATGTGTTGACAGTACTGATGATTCAGAGAAGAAAGCCCACTACCCACAGATCAGGAGGGGGGAACCTGTGCCCCTCTAGATGTTGCTGAACTACAACTCCCATCATCCCTGGCTATTGCTCAAGTTTACTGGAGCTGATGGGAGATCAACAAAGTTTGGAGGTTGAAAGGTTTCCCATCCCTGCTGTATATACTCTTAAAGGTAAAGGTAAAGTTAAAGGTACCCCTGCCCGTACGGGCCAGTCTTGACAGACTCTAGGGTTGTGGGCTCATCTCACTCTATAGGCCGGGAGCCAGCGCTGTCCGCAGACACTTCCGGGTCACGTGGCCAGCGTGACAAAGCCGCATCTGGCGAGCCAGCGCAGCACACGGAACGCCGTTTACCTTCCCGCTAGTAAGCGGTCCCTATTTATCTACTTGCACCCGAGGGTGCTTTCGAACTGCTAGGTTGGCAGGCGCTGGGACCGAACGACGGGAGCGCACCCCGCTGCGGGGATTCGAACCGCCGACCTTTCGATCGGCAAGTCCTAGGTGCTGAGGCTTTAACCCACAGCGCCACCTGCGTCCCGTATATACTCTTAGATGCATCCAAATTAAAAACTACTGAATCAGTTTAAATATCATGGATTGGAAAAAGGAACAAAAAGAAAAGAGAGAGAGAGATCGAGAGAGATCCAGGCAGTCAAATAAAACATTTGGTCACCTATTTTGGTCTGGTGATTGTCCTGGTTATGTAACCTTTTTCATTCTCCTCTTTCCCCAGCTGTGAAGTTGGTTCAAAATTCACACACAAAAAAACCTAAGTTAAGCAGGCTTTGTGTCAAACCCCATAACTGTCATACCAAGGATTTCAAAATATTTTCAACTTGAATGTTGCCCAACTTCAAACCCCTTAAACTGGGTGTCTTATATACAGAGAACAGCTATGGCTGACTTTTCCCTAAATGCCCCACTGCAATATCAAAGATCAGAAAACACCCATTTGCTTCTTCCACCTATTCACTAGAGTTTGCATAGCAAAGTCATACAGAATGTCATTTTCCACAGTTACTTATCAACTATGAAAACTCCATTTCCTTCTGAGGATCCTGCCACATTCTCAAGTATTGTAAACAACTCTTGTTTGAGCCAGGTTTTGAAAACAGGTATGTCTATTTTGAAAAGATATGCCACATGCTTATTATAACATCTAAAATAGATCACTACTTACTGTAGGCTTATTGATGCTTAAGGGTTCTTGGGATTTTCTAGATTCTGTATCAGATTCTAAAGAAAACAAAACAATAAACATACACCATATTGTGAGATGGAGAGGAAATGAAAACCCCCATCAAAACATTTCTTATTTAACTGCAAACCAAATCAGGACACTTATTAGAACAACAGTAAATGCTGTGCAAAGTTCATTGCCCTTATTTGTTTTGACCACTGAATCAGCTACATATTCAAAGTGTGCAGAAGTAACAGAGCTGCACAGACTTCCTTTGAATTTGACTCACACCATCAAGAATCTGTGCATATCTTGCTTTTCCTTTGACTGATGGAATTTGAAAATTCTACTGTGCTAAAAGTCTTAACAGTAACCTTGTTCATCAGCTACGTTATTTTGGGAAGACAGTTTGAAGGAATGATACGATGAGATTTTATGCCTTCAATAATTAAGACTAAAGTTTCAGCAAGGAACATTTAAACGATTGAAAGCAAAACCCATGCATATACATACTCATGTTTTCAGATAAATTTCATGTTAGTTTTTCTAGTTATCCTGCCAAGGCTCAAGGTTCAGGATACTAATTCATGCAGAGGACTGAGTAAGTCAACAGGAGCAGGGAAGCCTCATAAGTACTGAGGTTCAGGTCTGAATGTAGATGAAGTACCTTTTTCTTTCAGCTTGCCAATGAGGTCTATCTATTTTTATTGTAAATACAGTACAGTATCCAAATGATTCCTCTTTGCGCTTCATTTCTTCCTTCCATGATAGGCCAAACTACAATTCTGGCAATGAGACTACAGTGCAAGAATTACAGTGCATTTGCTCCTATGCTCTCAAGCAGCAGTAGTTTATTTTAATAGTAAGCCATTTCACCCTCTCAAATGCCCACATTGCCAATTCTGTGCAAAGTCAACCAAGCTGGCAGAGATGCACTGTACTGCTGAAAGAAAGTACTGCTGTTCAAGAGCGTAGGTGCAAATGTATGCTTCAGCTGGTCTGCAGCAACATCCAGAGAAGCACACATGCATTTATTACTCAGGGTAACAGATTTACCGTATGCGAACATTCTGGCTTGGATCCAAATAACCCCTAATGCAAAGAGAATACAGTTTTTCTCACAGAAGGTGGACCCCACACCACACTGTGTACTGTTAAAGGGTTCCCTGACCCCCAGGAGCAGCTTTTCAGCAGGCGCAAACAGCTACAGTAGGAAGAGGATGTGGGAAACCCCACTGCATGGGGAACTTGGCCATGGTACTTTGGATGCGAACCTTTGCTCTTCAACAGTACACAATACAGTATTGTTAAGTAAGTCCCCTTTGTGACGTCCACTGAAATCCAGAAGGTATAACTGAATTTTGTGATTGATTGTATGGGTAAATTCACCAAGAACGTAGGTCCAACTGGGCACACCTGTCATCGGCTGTGCATGAATGCACACAACATCAGATTTCAGCCATAGCTAGTCCAGCAAATGCAGTTCTACTTCAAGCTTCTAAGTTCTAATAATTAACTTCCTCATACAAGAAACACCTCTTCACCTAGGCTTTCTCCACTGTCCCTCAAGGGAAAAAAATCACTTCTCACTGGCAAGAATCAAGGTAAAGAGGACGATTAGGAGGTGGGATTGGGAGGGGAGGACTAAGAATGGAAAGGTGGTCTAAGGAAACCTGAATCTTTTCCCAAACAGTGGCTTAATATTTCATATTGCATATTGTACAGAATTTTGAAATGTGGTACTTTTATTTGCTTTTAGATTGCTATGTATACTTTATTTTTTGTATACGCATCCTGACTTCTTGTGCTCTCATGTTACACCAGGGATGGGGGAACCAGTGTCGTCCCCATCGTCCCTGTCTCCCCCAGGTCCTGTTGCCCTGAAATGCCCACCATCTCTGGCCATTTGCCACAGAAACAGAAGGATTTTTCCAAAGGAAGACTGCAAATAGGAAGATGCCAACAACAGTAGAAGAAAACATTTTCAATGGCATGCTTTTCATTTCAGTGAAAACATTAGGATCCAGCTCCCCTCTCTTGCAAGTCAGTCATCTATGTTCATAATCAACACACTGCCACACACTGTACAGATGTGCTGCATCGTGTCTGACGTTCTCTACTGTTGACATTGCTGACATGCATATTTTTAAACCCTAAAGGAACACAGACAGGTAGTTCCTCCTTTGTTTCACAAGAATGCATTGCCATTTGATTTTATTTGCACTGCAGAATACACATATTATACGAAACACACATCATGTTCCTAAAAAGTTCCAACTTACCTCCCTTTCCTGAATTGGCTGCTTGGTTTTCCCTGGCTTTCCCTGCTTGCTTCTGCTTGCCTTGCCCTCCTGACCCTTGCTGTCCCTTTCCATGTCCATTCTGAACTCCGGCGCTGGACAAACTATTAACTTTCTGAGGTGAGGAAGGAGGGCTGTTCGGTTTATTATTTGTGTTTCCACTAGTCTGTCGGTCTCTTATCCGTTTCTTCAAATGCTCCTGCATTTTGAGAGTTCTTTCATCTCGCGGAGGAAAATTAGCTCTGCCATGGGAACGGGTCTCTATAGGGGCACCAGCAAAGAGAGCCCATTAGATGGGACACAGAAAGGGCAAGACTTTCATTTTCAATGATCCGGTTTCCCCCTCCCACCAAATGTAAAAGCCTTCAAGGCTTAGCCAGATTAGACAACCAATGTATATAAAAAGAAACAAATACAGCTATTGTAGCTACTAATTATTCTTGGAAGCTAATTTTATAACTGTAACATAGAGAGCATATGTGCACATGTGTATAAGAGAAAGAATGGCTGCAGTTTTCTACCATAATACTGTGTACTGCACAGAGGCAAGTTCCATGATATCTTTTCTTCTTTTTTTTGTAAGAAAGAAATACTGCAAGCTTCAACTTTCTAACTCTCACTAGTCCACTTGATTGTGATTTGCAAGGAACAACTCCACCTGCCAGGGGAATGGGGCAAGATAAGAGCCAGCTATGGCAATTAAGTATGAAATCCTAAGCCCACTTATTCCATAGGATTTGCTCAATTCAACAAGCATGGTGGGATTGAGCAGTAAACCAAGTAAAAAGCTCCCACCAACAATTGGTGCTTTATGCCTAATTGTTATGGGGAGGTGGCAACTGTCCTTAGGATGGAAGTCCTTCCCCACCCTGCATAATTATGCTTAGGAAATGAAAGCTAAGTTTTGACACAACTAGGAGCACTTTTAAAAGCCTTATTTCCTGTGAACAGCTTGGAGGGAGCAAGGAAGACAGGCTGCAGGCTGGCTCCAAAAGCACAATAGGCCAGCAAACCCCTGCCCTACAAAAAATGAGATCAATAGTGATGGGGAAGCTGCTAAGAATGCATCTCTGCATGTTCTTGCTGCTTGGCCTTTGTATATAGCAATGAAGAAAACACTTGTGATTCTTAAATGTTGTGAAGGAAGGTAAATTAGAAAGCCACATCTAGGCTATATAGGACCCAAACCATTTGGGAGTTTGTGCCTAAAAGTGAGTGGGAAGACACAGCACACAAAGCACTCGTTTTGTTGTGGATTTATCCCACTTGGAAACAGACTTGCTGCAATCTGCATCAGCTGCAAAGGCATATAAGCAACCCCAAAGAAAGCATCAGACCTTCTAAATACAGGCAAGCTAATAACGGCACTACTTCTTACCCTGTTCTTGATAAAGATGCTGCGGTGGTGTATGCTGATGAACAAACTGTGGTGGTATTTCCCCTCCCGGAACTGGAGGATACACTGCATGAGTTGGATGGGGTATCATAGCAGGATGAGGGTGCATATAATGCGTCACATGTGGGGGAGGAGGAGGAGGAGGGTGAATGGGAGTGTGGTATTCAGTAGAATGTGGCAGAACTACAACCTTCCGGACTCCATTTTCTTCCACCATCTGTAATGCAAAACCAGTATGTTGTATGTATGTGTGTGTTTTAAAATACAAATACTTTTATTTTTAAAGAAATCTAACCAATTCAAAAAAAAAAAGGGCATAACTATCTTGTTAACATTGTTAGTCAACTTCTCAGACTGGCTTGCAGATCTAACAAACAAGATCCATACCACCATCACCCCACCACTAGCTCTACTACAGTGATGTTCAGGAAGATTTAAGGTAGTACCAGCTCTTCAGCCCAATTGCTGAATATCAGCAAAACCAGCCACAAGCTAAAATCCAGTAGCTAACATGCTGCACAGATACTAAATATATACACTTCCAGGCATGTAAGTCAAACAAAAGTGACTGTCTCTTTGGCCTCTTTCTCTAAACCATGATAGTAATGTATTGATAGATTCTAATGCAGGCTTCCTCAAACTCGGCCCTCCAGATGTTTTTGGCCTACAACTCCCATGATCCCTAGCTAGCAGGACCAGTGGTCAGGGATGATGGGAATTGTAGTCTCAAAACATCTGGAGGGCCGAGTTTGAGGAAGCCTGTTCTAATGTGTATTGGTACTACAGTGAAGATCTTGAAATTCAAGGCCTTCTCAAAGATTCCCTTTCAGTCAAAAGGAAATGATAAGCATACTCCAGGAAGTACCTGACTCAGCTCCATGAATCAAGAGCGCTATAAGGGTTCTCTCCTAGGATGGGCTCAACACTCAGAGCAAAGTGCTCCTGAGTCATTTAAGCTAATGAGAATGGATGCCACAGTGTTAAGGAACCATATATATTCCCTGTACATATATACCCTCCAAGATAGAGTCTTAGGTTCTTAATGGAATCTGAGAGTTTGTAGTGAACCCAGTCCCCAATTCCAGACAATGGTAAGCACCAACTCGCCCATGAAATTCTTTTAAGTTACAGCAACCCCCTCTCCACAAACTCTTGCTTCTAGGTCACCTTGTTCTCTTGAAGAAATAACGAAGGACCTGTTCTAGAGGAACTATTCCCTCACCTGAAGTGGGAAGGATCGTGCTGTGTTTAAAGATGTTAACACTGCTCACAGTGTTTTTAAAATAAGTAACTGAATGTTACTTTTAAGCAACCTTGCTAAGATTTATACCCTGATAGGCAGAATATAAATTAATAATAATGAGAATGTCGTCATCATTAAAGACTTGTAGAGGAGGAATAGCATGCTACTTGTGTTGCTATACTTTCAGCCTGGAACCATGGGTGAGATAAGGCTCAGTCAATCATTGTTCAATGTAGTTACTTGCCTGTTTCATTTGACTGGCTGCCAAACAAAGTATGGAAACCATACACACTGAAACCCTGGCCTAAACCAAGACCATAGAAGCTGCAACTGTCTCAAACACAAGCAAGATAAATACTGGCTTTCATTAACTGTGTCTCCTGGTTCAGGTACTGACCAAGTCCATGAACCCAGCAGCACTCTTTCCACCCGCATTCTCAAGCAACTAGTATTCAGATATCAGAGTTAGTAACCATGGATAACGTTATTCCTCCATAAATATGCCTAATCCCCTTTTACAGTTGTTCAAGTTGGCAGTCACCCTTACATCTTGTACAGGATTCCATAGTTTAACTTCCTTCTGTCTTTCCTTATTTTCCCAAAATTCAGCTTCATTACACAGCATAGGGGACGCGGGTGGCGCTGTGGGTTAAACCACAGAGCCTAGGACTTGCCGATCCGAAGGTCGGTGGTTCGAATCCCCGCGATGGGGTGAGCTCCCGTTGCTCGGTCCCTGCTCCTGCCAACCTAGCCGTTCGAAAGTATGTCAAAGTGCAAGTAGATAAATAGGTACCGCTCCAGCGGGAAGGTAAACGTGCACTGCTCTGGTTTGCCAGAAGCAGCTTAGTCATGCTGGCCACATGACCTGGAAGCTGTACGCCGGCTCCCTCAGCCACTAAAGCGAGATGAGCGCCGCAACCCCAGAGTCAGTCACGACTGGACCTAATGGTCAGGGGTCCCTTTACCTTTACACGGCATAGGTTCAGTTCAGACCCCATTAGAGTGTATGTAAAGCTAGGGTGTATTTTATACTTTCTTACATGACTCCCATTCACCATTTTAATGCCCATTCAACCCAGTCTGGAAAGATTATTTTGGAGTTCCCTGGAATCTCTTTGTGTTTTATCACTCAGAACAAGTGGGTGTCATCAGTTTCCTAATCTCAATTCATGCCTGTGACATGGACTCCAGCACCCTCCCCTTTTAGCATTAACTGAAGTAAAGTGTTTCACCTGCACTTAAATAAATGCACCAGTAGTTTCAAAACCTGATTTCAAATTATGGTAAAAGCAAACCACAGACAGCATTAAGCACAGTGCAGATAACAACACTTTTGTTTAAGAAAGAAGATAATTTACATGGTAAAGTGGGGAGGGTGAGAAAGAGCGCAGGTAGCTTGCAGGGTGCACTTGATTTCCTAACCATGGTAAAAAGACTAGGAAACGATGCACCAGGTCCATAGCAAGAGCAGCAGTCTTAATGTGGCAAGGAAGCGAGAGGAGAGATAAAATCTGCTTCCATCACACTTTCCATTTAAGACCTTTTCAAAGCATTGTTAAGTGGGAAATCATCTTCTTTTTTCTTGGGAAATCTCTCTCTTTTGCAAAACCATCAAAAGACTCTTACTGTTTACCTGAGATACATAACCAGGAGGCACATAGATTGGAGGCACAGAACCATTTGTTGACATCATAGGAACATGTGCTGGACCTAAAAGGAAACCAAGCAACAGAGTGTTCACGTCTGCATACTGTACTGAAGTGTGTGCAGTCATGGTTCATTTGACAATCTGATAACCTAAATGGTGATCATGCATATACATACACATTTCATTCTTATTTAAAAGGTTTTCAAAGCAATTTTCAAGCCTCTTCAAAGCTTCAAAATGCTGCAGAGTTTTTGACCAAACCAACTGTATAGCTAGAGTGGTTGATGGACATAAGAAGTGGAAACACAAAGGGATGTATCAGAGATGGCCTTCATATCTCAGAAAATTAACACATTAAATTACTGATGAAAAGACCTGAAGCAGATTTTCAAGGACACTAATGATACATCAATGCTAGCAATGGATGATTGTATTACAACTTATGTAGATTTATATTGGTAGCATATTTTATTAATACTTTTAAGCGGCAGTAAACCCCACCCCCAATGTACACCAACTTAATGGCCACCTCAACAATGATTTTTTTTAAAAAAAAACAACCCCTGTATATGTAAATATGTTTAAATCAATGTGCTTAACCTTGGCCTACCACCCTACATGGACCACGTGTAATCAAGAATGCCTCCCCAGCACCCTGCTCTGTGCACCCGCAGGCCATACTATGGCTTGTTGGGTCATTTGAATCCAAATAGTTGGAAGTAAATTGGCAAAGCCCATGCTTGGAGAAATTAGTCCAATGGCTACTGCTAAGCCTGCATGTTCTACAATATGTCAAACAAAAAAATACAGTGATGATGTGGGTGTGTGATAATATATATGGATGATCAAATGAATAGCCTGTTTTGCTTCCTACACGGTGAAGACGGTTCCAGAAACAAAATAATGCTTAATTAGTATTGCTTTCTACTACTGAAGGGAAATTAAACTAATGCAGTGAAAAGACAGCAAGTAGCTTTGTCAAATATTAAGTTCTTTTATGCACTTTCAGATCTTTGTCACATCCCACAGGAATTAAGGAACATTTCTCCCTCCACCCTCAAACTTCTACTTCCTCCAAAGCACCAGAAACTGACACAGAGACAGATTGCTGGGTGCACGGAAATATGCCCAGTGAAAATTCCCTTATGAAGTCAGACTGGATGAGTTCTGCTCACACCCAGGACCTGACTGTTTATTGTATTTCGGCTGAGAAAGGTTTCCACCAGATCAAACTAGCAGCATGACCTTGGATTGCACCCACCATGAGACACTTAGCACTTGGCTTCTCTGCATTAGCCACTTCAATTTATTTGCTCCATGAGGAACCTTGTGTGTTCTCTGCTTGTGGACTGGATGATTTAATTATGGACAGGGTGTGTGAGTGTGAGGAATGCATGCTGGTAGAAGAGTGACCCTGACTTGTAGCAGGTAATTAACCAAGATGAAAGTTTGGCCCCTCTGAATAAAAACTCTATATTGTCGCAAAATCATAAACACTGGATAGTATGTCCCAATCACAAGTATTTAATGTACTGACACAAGAAGGCATGCAAAATCAAATAAAAGCAGTTTCAGGTGGCAAATGATATAAATGCATATGAATTCATCACCTGGGATACATTGAATGTGTCCATCTTCAGTTCTAATTGTGAAAGTCTCTCCTGGATTTACCTGTACAAGAATAACCTAAGAACAAACAAAACAAACAATACTTTCAATCACATCTGGAAGCAACACCGTTTCCCAGAACACACACACATGTGAAAATATTGGCAATACAATATTAGTTCTAAACTGTTTCTACACTTAACTATTCTGTAACCAGGGATGTAAATATTAGTTGTAGCAGCCTTGTAAATAATCCCACAATTATTTTGTAGTAGACTTTATCTACCTGCCTGCTCTGTACACCTATTAGTCATTTATTGTGCGGGGGGCGGGGGGAGGTAAATGCCTTTGAACAGCTTTCCTGGCCACATTGAAGCAATTCTTTTGTACCATACACCAATTTCCTATTGCTTTGTGCCTAAGTGACTTAAGACCATTTACACAAAAAACAAACATTTCTATCCCAATTTTAGCTGCTTTCAAAAATTTAGGACTGGGATTATATTTCGGCTGCTCAACCTGTTGAAAGGCAAGAGTATGGCCACAGGCAACATATGAAATCTGCAATGGTCTGTCTGTAGTGGATGCCTGTTTGCTCCTGAGATAGTTCAAGGTGTACACTGTTATCTTCAAAGCCCTCAATGGCCCTGTGCTCAGAGTATCTGTGGGAGTATTTCCTCCAATATACTCAAGGAGATGTACCACATAACTTTAAATCATTTATATCTGCAGACTTTTTCTGGTACACTGGACAATTTAATCACTTTGGGACAGCTGTCAATCACCTGAAGCTACAATGACATCAGGTGAGCTGTTTTCCTTTGCCCATACAAACTGCAAAGGCTTAGAAAGTATGGGGTTTTGTAGGCACCACCAATCAGCTGATCAGCAATGAGTCACATCTTATCTGTCATATATGATACCAGCTTGTGGGGCAGGTGGGTATGCCTTTGCTGAAACAGAGTTGCTGATCCAACAGAAATGTCTGGTGGTCCTAATTAGGTCCATGGGCTAGAAGTTAGGGAGTGAAGTAGCAGGTGATATGGATCAGGCAGAAGCTGAGGCCCAGAAGAGCTTCTGCCAGTCAGAATAGATAATGTTGCACTAAATGGGCAAATAGTCTCCCTCGGTATAAGGCAGATTCCCATATAGGTTAAAATATTTTAGAGAAAGCAGCACCCTGAACTTAACAGTATCCATTCTGCAAAACTGTGTGGATCAATCATTTTTTTAAATCAATTGACAGTAAACTAATTAAGCCTTTCTTCTACACACACTTACATTGTGACCAGAAAAGTATAGTGGCAAATTGCATTGTTTCCCAAGAATGTTGCCTCAAGCCAGCTGAAAGTCTAGTACCCAAGAATGATGCCCTGTACTTGTTTGATGTGCCCAGAAAATGTGAAAACACATGCTGGAACTAGCCAAGGATAGAACTGTAGAAGGTGATTTATTGGAATATGCAGAAGTGGGAAGGGTTGTAAAGCATATTTTGCATCCGAAAGGTCCCAGGTTTAATCCTTGGCATCTTCCGTTAAGGCTGGGGAAAACTTCTGCATGAGAGTCTGGAGGGCTCTTAGTGTATTCAACTAGATGGATCAATGTTCTGATTTGACAATGCCCATTCCTATGTGCCTATGATTTTCAAAACATCAGCCACAGTTGTCTTCCTTTTCTACAAGCGTTTGTAGCCTGCAGCTTTCTGAATAGCTAATTAAATACTTTTCAAGCTCTGAATCAAGCATTTTGCCATTATTTTTGGAAAACAACATTCTTAAGGTTTGCTTCTCCCCACAGTGATTCTACAAAGTATGCTTTGTACCATGTTTATAGAACTAAAAGTCAAAATGAGCAGCTTCTCATAGAATTTAGAAATAGTTTTGCTAGCTTGTGCTTTGATTTTAAGCTTAATTTCTCTAAATATGGAAATGCTCTTTTTTCAGCGTGTTTTGTCTAGAAATGTTACAACCAAAGACAGAAAATGTACACTCAGAAAAGAGCCAAGTCCACACATATGTTGATCATATAATATGGACAGGAAAGGTCAACGATGACCTAACGCCACCAGAAAAATAATTACTGTCAAAATATGTTGTTCATACTGAAGAAGCTTTTTTCCCACAAGAACTAAAAGACCAGAAGCCTTTGGATTATATCCAAATTAATAGTCACATTGAGAGCCTTTCTGATTACAGAGCAGGGTAAAAATATTTTAAAATATATAAACTTTCTCCTGCATGAACTTCATTGAAACAAATGCACAGACATTCCGAGGACACCAGGCTCTAAGACTACACAAAGGGTACAATAAATAAAACATTTATTTTATTAAAACGTTCGGCTTTGGAGTCTTTCCAGGATTCCCAAAGCTACTTATAATGTATCATAGGTGGCTGCTTTGGAGAAACTTAGGTCCAACCCCCAATACTAGCTCTCCACCCTCTGTTGCATGGAACTGGCTGCACAGAGAGGAAAGGCATCTTCAAGGTAGTGAAGAGAACCATGGCAGAAAACAATGTTGATTGATTTCTGTTCCATGAACCCAAGAGCCAACATTCCATGACTGTGTGTCACCATCTTAAAGATTGTCCCATATAAAGATAGAGACAGATCCAGATTTTAAATCTGCACCTGCAGTTACGTGTTCACACAAGCCCTGAAGAATAAACTTAGTTAAGGATAATTAACTTAACACAGGCCATAATGTAATCCACTCACCTCTTGCAATACAGGCACAGAATTAAACTCTCAACACATAAGTAAAGCCAAGCTGAAGCCAAGCCAAGAGCATGCATTTTATGGCACTTGCTGAATTTACAAAACATATATGTATACATGTCAAATCCATTCTTGAAAATTAGAATGGACTTATTTTACTACACTGAAGATCCTTTACCTCATTCAGTGTACCATTTTTTATTTATGGCAGTCCCGTTATCTTTATTTTAATGTTGGGTAACTCTGCCATCCAGTGAAGTTTTCAAAGACAACCAGCCACACAAAAGAGGAGAACTGGCACGATTAAGATAGCCATACAAACTGACATTGCTACAGGAGCTGTGTTATACTATTCCCTTGGTATATCTGTAATTACAGAGGGCATGCTCTGAAGACAATAAATCTAAGTGTTTACAGAGTAGAATGTCACCTCTACCAAACATTTTGGCCATTTTCATATCATGCTGGTCCACTTGCCTGTTGTGTGTTGTCCCCATTGACCATATGAGGTAGAAGTGGCACTTCATTCAAAGCGGGTGTGGCTTCTAATGGAGGAGGCTGCTCTGCCATTACAGCAAGAAATGATCATTCGTTGACAGTTCCTTTAAAAAAAATCACCTGGTGAAACAAAAACAAAACAAAAAAAACAGTTCCAACATCAGCAAGTTTTGATATTTTGGTTCTGAAACACAGTCCCCTGATCAAAAAAGCTGAAGCACAACAATTCAAAATGTCTGTGCAAGTGGAGATAAGGGGACACGTCTTACCAAAAGTGCCCACCTTAGAACTATAATCAGCAGTTTTAAAAAGATGCATGCAAGTGCTACTCGGAGTAACTAATTTTAGTGTTTGGATTACATTATGTCTGCTTCTGTTCTCTATTAACACATCTCAACACAGAAAAACACTGCAAGAAAGGAAGAGCGCTCTGGGACAGAGTAGCATTGCTCAACAAGTATTCAAATTATTAGTTTAAAAATATAACTGGTTGTGAAAAACATGCTTAAAACATATTTAGTTGCAGGTGGCAACTTGGGGGAGAACAGAACACATGGGTAGCATATTAGGCCTCTTTGCCCAATTCTGGTTTCTAGTACAATGTGAGATTAACATTGTATTCCAGTATTATGAATGACTTGTGAAATTCAGAAATAAATTTATTAGCCCATCCCAAACGCTCTGTCTGGACAAGTAAGAATCCACAAACAGCACATTCCCACTAAAACATTTTAAAATTCAATCAGATTAAAATACCATTTAAAAAGTCGCCCACAGCCTGCCAATTTAACCTTCATCCCTGACAGATAGCCCAGTTGGATGCAGTCTTCCCAGCTTCTAAAAAACCATCACATTTGGGCCCTTGAGCATAAGTGGATGGCCTCCCATGGATGCTAACTTTCCGAGTGTAGGGAGTTTCTTTTACACAGGAGGCATGTAAATATATGATCCCCTACTTGCAATCTAAAGTGACACAGTCTTGGGAATGTATTGTGTGTTTTCCTGTCACATTTCAATCAACCTTCAAGTTGAAGCTGAAGAACTGCCTTCAAAAAGTGCCATTTAATAGCTAATGTCAAAAGTCTATTTGGATACAGTTAATATTGAATAGAGCTGCAAGACTAACATTATAAGACACTGAGATACTGAGGTGTACAATTTAAATATTTGGAAAGATTATGACCTAGTGACTTCCAAACCTACAGGGCAAAATCTGCTCTGCAAATGACTAACAGCTTCAAAAGAAAAACAGAAAAATAGGAACCTGATTTTATTCTGAGAGAAACCCT
Organism: Podarcis tiliguerta; assembly: GCF_965153285.1. Taxonomy (NCBI): domain Eukaryota; kingdom Metazoa; phylum Chordata; class Lepidosauria; order Squamata; family Lacertidae; genus Podarcis; species Podarcis tiliguerta. The sequence goes on from NC_139553.1 coordinate 27,778,946, forward strand.
GCTCCATCTACTCCTACAGGATTTAAGAAAGATCTTTCATTTTCATTTCTTCATATCATTTACATTTGTTTTTCTGCCTTTCCGCATTGCTGAACACAAGATGATTTAAAGCCGTAGAAATAACAAAATATACAACGAAGATTACACATCCTATGACAATCCAGAGCAAATGAAGTCATAATAAAAATAACTTATACAAAATTCCATAATCAATTTAGAATATATTACACAATAAAATTTAAAAATAGCAGCACGTGATAATTAAACAGAAATTCACTCTCAACAATTACAATAAACCATTACTAGACTACAATCAATAAAAACTAACAGCAAAGTCACAATACATTAAAAGCCACATAAAAAGATGGAATTGAGCAACCAAGTCACATCACTTTTTATTTGGAGGTATCCAGGGTGAGATCGAACCTAGAACTTCTGCATGTAAAGAATGCATGCAAAGACACCAGCGAGCAACAGTCTCTAGTGCAAAACTTACCCCAACCACAAATTTACTAGCTGGTTATAGCCCCCAACACAGGGATAATAATACCATTACAGAGTTGTTGCAAAGGTTATAATGATTACCTGTGTGAAGCACTTTGAACACTAGTAATGAGCTAAATCTTGGTACAATGGTTCTCGGGTTAAGAACTTAATTCGTTCTGGAGGTCTGTTCTTAACCTGAAACTTTTCTTAACCTGAAGCACTACTTTAGCTAATGGGGCCTTCTGCGGCTGCCGCGGCGCCACTACACGATTTCTGTTCTCATCCTGAAGCAAAGTTCTAAACCCGAGGTAATATTTCTGGGTTAGCAGAGTCTGTAACCTGAAGCATCTGTAACTCGAGGTACCACTGTATTGCCCTTTACACCCAGAACACAAACACTGGCCTGATTCAGGCAAAACAATCTCAGTCAACTGGTTTATTGGACTGGGATTAAATGTTCCTTCTCCCTCTTCTATCCTCCATCCTCCTGTGTACCATAATCCAAAATTTCCAGGGTTTGTTAAGTCACAGCTTCCTGCAATGCCCCAAACAGGAAACTGTAGCTTAATTACTGATTAGAAAGCATGATATGAAACCAGGAACACATCTAGGGAGAAAGAGAAAGCTAGAGGCAGCTGGAGTGGGTGGGGAGAAGGCCCAAAAGATCTGAGACCAGGTTCCTGTGCAGACATTCCCCTACTTGCTTCACACATGCTATAGCCAGGTCTGGGAAACTCCCAGGACCTAGAATGTGAGACAGCTAGGATAATAGCTGGCTTTTATTTCTTATATTAACTGAAGAAGCAGGTCCACTTCTTCCTCCATGTGATCTAATACCTTAGTAAGTACATACTTCAAAGCTTAAATAGAGTATTGGTTTTATGTTATTATGCCATTTACTGGGGCTATTGTTTTCTTGTGTTTGCTATGTCTGTTGACAGCTCTTGATCTGACATGATTTAAAACATGTGATTTGCATTGAGAGGTCGGGTTTTTTGAGTAAACATCAGAAATCCGTTATTAAAAGGCTGAATTTTTAAGAGGCACATGTTACAATGTTAATATACAACACGGAGCTGTCCACAGCCTCATCAGCTGGTGTGACCACTACAGTTCACATAAAACCAAAGACCTGCCAGCTTTACTTAACAGAAAAGTCTCCAATAGCCACAATTGCAAAGCCTACTCAGAAGTACCAAACACCCTGATAGTGCAGAGATTTCCAAACTGTGTATCGTGACACGTTTGTGTGTCGGCTGCAGTGTGAAGGTGTGTCATGTGAATGCTTCCTGCACTCCTCCTGTGGCTAGAAAGGGGTTAGTTTAACTTCCAGTTTGCTAGTAAAATTACTGTATCGCAAAATGATGTATGTCTAAAAATGTGTGTCACCAACATGAAAAGTTGGGAAAGCTCTGCTCTAGTGAGTAATATTTATAGATAATCTGGGCAATCACCATTCAGAGTAGCCCTGATGAGTTTTTAAGAAGAGGTCTTTTAAAAAGCCATAGTGTGTTTTCCAGGTTTTCGCATCACAAATGTAAAAGTATATATTCTACTGTCAGAGGCAGAGCCCTTCTGCATACCAATTGCTGAGGCCGCTGTTACACTCAGGTCCTGTGGGCAGATTTCCCATGGGCAGAAAGTTGGCCCTTTTGAAAACTGGATAGGAAGTAGGAAAATGGCATAGGGCATACTGCTCTCTCAATCGAATTTGGAGCCTTTGGTTTCATCCAGCAAGGCTCTTATGATTTAAACATTTTCCACACTGAAATCAAGGTTCTTAACTTTAGCTGGATTGCTCCCCAAATGTTCCAAAAAAATAACGGGCACCAGAAGCTCATAATTCAGAACTACTGATTGTTCCTACAGGTGTTCTAACCTATAGATAGGCAGCACACATATAGGAAAGATCTCAATCACTGTGTCACGGAGGTGCTCAGACCACCTACCCACTCTTTTCTAAACAAGACCCTGCTTACTTCCCTCCAGCTCTAATATTGGAGCCAAGCACTGGGGTGACCAGGAATCACTGTTCTCCCTACATCTCAACTTTGACATGGGAAGAGGGGGAATGGGAAAGGGGGGCTGTGCTGAAACATGGGTCAAGTAGAAGGGGAGCAGCAGGACTCGGGTAAACTAAAGTTTTGGCATGGCTACCAGTGCTGGCCAAAATATGTGAATCCCAATGGAAGCTATTTGGTCTTTCCTGGAAAAGGGCATATAACTTAAGTATAATGGTCTTAATGCTTTCTTGTATCTTGTGGCTCACAGTTATCAAAGCTAATATCACTTTCAGATCTGGCTGTTCTGAGAACAAAGGAGGTTTACAAACAACAACATTAAATGAACTGTAGTCCAGTCTGGCAATCTCAGAGGAGGAACACTTCAGGGAACAGTAATGTCCTGTTCCTGTCCACCCCAACCCCCCTTCATGAAGCATGACTATGCCTTGAAATATGGGTTTTTAAAATACCCCATACTTCTTTTAAGAACGTATTTTCAGGTTGCTGAAAGATGCAGCTAGTACTGCATTTGAAGCTACAACCAAGTCCAGCATGATTTTTAATTAAAAAACACACAGTTAAAAAGGTACCAAACTTTAAGAAAGGTTTGCATGTGAAGTAAGATGCCTAGAGTTGGATCAGAAGCCCATTCCTGCAAGAAAAAAACCTTAGTAGTTTCTTTTGGGCTTCTGACTCATTAACCCCAATATTGGGAAACATACAATTCAGTTTAACTCATGTTTGTTTGGCCCTGCAAATGCAAAGACAAAAATCCCCACAGGCAGGTATTTTTGAATAATCTTTAATATGAAAGCAGTCATAGAAATAAGTCCCCATAACTGAAGACAAAGCCCTCTACAAACCTGAAATTTCTAGACCGCCTCTCCTTTGCTATTTTCCCCAGTTAAACACATCTGTAACACCTTGTTAGATTGCTTTTGAAAGGGCTTCTCTCCACTACAGCAGGACCACACACGAACATTTCAGGCAAATTGGTTTCCATATTGAAAAATTCAAGGGAGGTTGGAAAAAAAAGACTTTTGACAGAAACCCTGTTATAACTTAATTTCGGGAAGGAGGGGGTGGCATGGACCATCACCTCTCCATAATACCAATCTGTTCATAAACTAAATATATGTTTTTATTAAATCTTTAGAAATAATGTTAAATGTTTCCCAAGGGAGCTTATATGCACCCCTCTTTTGCGTATAATATTTGGCTTCCATCCAGAAAAGTACCACAGGTTATGTTGAGACACGGGACATGTTTCTTAGGTATTGCTCAACAAGTACACATAGTCAAACATTTTCTGTGTTCACAGATGGAAAATAGCCACATAATTAATATGTGAAACAGCTTTGGCTGTGGCAGGGATAAACCACTGCAGGGTTTTTTGAAGAAACAAAACAAAACATACAATTCCTGAAACACTCTGAAGTACAAGAGACTTCCTTGTAGATTTCCTCATGAACTATGCGATCACTCCCATATATATATATATATATATATATATATATATATATAATCATTTACAAAGATAGCAGTCTGCAGAAGTGTCTGAAGCAAAATTATTAGCTCCGTATTAGCATTAGGAGATTCATTTACCACATTATTATGAAGATCTGTATAGGCTTAAACTTGCCGCAAGCAAACTTAACTTTCCAATGCAATCATCTAGGATGAGTCCACCTTGCAGTTGAGAATCCTGTACTTCATTTCCTCTATGCCCCATAAGCTAAGAGGAACGGAATGTAATGGAGCCATGAATAAGACTGGCTGTCATTTATCCAGATCCCACCAAGAGTTCTCTTTCGTATACACCACAATCACATTGAAGGGGGAGAGAAAAAGTGGACCATTTGCTTTGCGGGAAGCTCAATAGGTTTACTAGAATGGGAGATGCACCATGTCAGCCACACCCCATGATATTGCTTGGCTACAGTTATAACTGCAAGTAGTAACAGTAAAACAAATAAACAGCTGGTTTCATTTGAAAGCAAAAAATCAAGAACCATTCAGGACAGGACTTCTACAATGGCTCTAGCATTGTGGGTATCATCTCATAGTACCATGACCCAATATTCCAGGTGTGGGGAACCTTCGGCTCTCCATATATTGCTAAACTACAAATCCCATCATCACTAGCCACTGACTATCTTTGCTGGGGCTGATGGGAGTTGTATTTCAGCAACACCTGGAGGGCCAAAAGTTCCCCACCCCTGAAATATTCTCTCAAATCATCGGGTAGGCTTTAATAATGCAAGGAGGGAAGGGAAGAGAGCAAGCTACCTCGAGATCTTGAAGAGCTGCTGCCAGTCAATTGACAATACTAGGGCAGGTACACTAATGATCTGACAGTGTAAGACATAGCACTGATTTCAATGATATTTCTATTCAGAGCAGACCCACTGAAATTTTTGGACATGAGTAACTTGGATCCATTTATTTCAATATGTTGGGGGGTTATTGGGTTGTTTTTGTTTTTGTTTTGATTATGTATTTTGTGGTTTTATATTCTGATTTTATCCTGAGACCTGTGGTTATAGGGCGGTATACAAATTTAAAAGGGACGCGGGTGGCGCTGTGGGTAAAAGCCTCAGCGCCTAGGACTTGCCGATCGCATGGTCGGCGGTTCGAATCCCCGCAGCGGGGTGCGCTCCCGTTGTTCGGTCCCAGCGCCTGCCAACCTAGCAGTTCGAAAGCACCCCCGGGTGCAAGTAGATAAATAGGGACCGCTTACTAGCGGGAAGGTAAACGGCGTTTCCGTGTGCTGTGCTGGCTCGCCAGATGCAGCTTGTCACGCTGGCCACGTGACCCGGAAGTGTCTGCGGACAGCGCTGGCTCCCGGCCTATAGAGTGAGATGAGCGCACAACCCTAGAGTCTGGCAAGACTGGCCCGTACGCGCAGGGGTACCTTTACCTTATACAAATTTAAATAATAATAATAATAATAATAGTTCTACTCCAAGTAGAAATGAGTTAACTACAACCAATAGCTCATTATTCCCTAGCAAAAATATTATTATTCAAAACAAAATGCACATAGTCCAGCACTTTTTCGATGAATAATTTTGATGTCCTGAAAAATGGTACTTCAATTTTACAAGGAATATACAAATCCCTTAGTTCAGGGAAGTGATGTTCAGGATGATAATCTAATATGGAAGATTTTTTCATCTCACTTTTTCCAAGAGTGAAAGAATATATGTACTCTGCCTCATTTTTAAAATATCTGGATTCAATTTTAAAGGGCATTTTAATGCATCATTAAGTCTCATGCTTATCTTTCAAAAATTATCTGACTCAGCAGGGGATCCATACTTTAGCAGAACTGATTTAAGCTTAAGAGTATGGGACACTTCTTCACCCTATTTATGTATAGCGTACTGTACTTATGGAGACCCTCACAGCAGCAACTTGTCTCTCTTTCTCTTCATTTTACAACTTCTGTGCCAGAACTGTTAGTGACTCATGGCCACATCCTGTGGTGCCTAACAAATCCTCCCCCAGATAATCCTCTGTGAATTCTTCAGAGAGCAAGGGAGCTGAGGCTTAGGGGAACCCTACATGCTGAACACAGACACTACCAAAGTTTAAAATAATAAGACCGGGTTATTAATTTTCCCAGCTTGTAATGTCCACATACAGTCCAAGGAAAACTCACTTGACTTTAAATACTTTTTCAGCTTATAATTGACACTGATGTTATGATTTTGGTCTAGTTACTCAAATATAGCAGCAGCCACTGCTACATACTTAGATTATTATTCTCAGTAAAACTGTAGCTATAAAATGAAATTTTTAAAAAATGAAAATCTAGTTATAAGGCAATACCAACACTCCATCTCAAGCATTGGATTGGGAGTTTCCAAGCAGAAAGGCTCAAGAGCATGCAGCATCCAATATACAGCAAAACTCTGGTGAAATGTGGTTGGTTGGCTGCAAGGGACAGCCAACTGAATCCTGATCTAAATGAACAACAACCCGATATTGGGTCATACCATTTGAGGGGAGGGGAAAGAAGAAAGATGAACTCTCTAAGTCTTCTGTGGGAATGATTCCTGGGTGGTTGTTCCATGGCTGCTTACCTGCTCCCTTTGCCTGGGTGGAGTAGAGCTTCACTGTTTGGTGCTTTGGTGCTGAATGATCCTTGCCTACAGTTGTGACATAAGAACAAAATAACATAAGAAAATGGCCCATCTTTTCCAGCAACCTGTTCTCACAGTGGCCAACCAGATGCCCCAGGACACCTCTATCTTCCTTTCCCCAAAAAAGTATCGTTTCCCCAAGGTACCAGGTAGAATGGATCAGAACTGGACAGGCAGGCATTAGTGCATCCAACTGCAAAAGCCAAAGATGTAGGAAGGGAAAGCAACCTATTTTCCCCACTCTCAAACTTTCTAGCTCAGAATATAATGTGGGGAAGAAATGGAGGAAAGGGAAAGAGGAAAAATAATGGGCATTATGTTGAAAATATCGTTTTGTATATACGAAGCAATGTATTTAGGGGGGAAAGTGGGTACTTTTCTTAAATAGAAAACTGGAGAAAATCCTGAGCTATTAAAATGACTCTGGCATCCAGAACTTCTAAATACTCTCCCTTTATTCCTTTTATTTTGTCATCTGGGGCTGTGTGGGGAGTACCAACCAACATTATCTCTGCATATAACCAAGTGCCAAAGAGAAGTGTTGATAAAAACTCAAGTTATCAAATAAAACACTCTTCCTAAGCTGCAATTCTCATTACCAAAGCAAAGGCTCATTTACAAACACTGGCCTGCCAGCTGTAAGCTAGACTCCCCCATCCCAACTTCTAAGGCAAATGAACTTTGCTTATCGGAGAAAAAGTACATTAAAGCCAAATGCATGTTACATTTGAATGAGATCATTTATAAGAACAATACTTTTTCTACATCTAACACACCCACATCCATGCAGTGTGTACTAAAGTAAAATAGTGTGCAAAATGGTTCGAAGACCCCACTTAGATAATATGTTTCTTAGGACATTTGCTAGTCTTTAGTCCTCTTTGTGCTTTATTGCAGTGAACTAAGACAGCTACCCTTCCAGAAATCAACATTTTAACAGCTGTAGCATCCATGGGAGTGTGATGAAACGGTGTTTAATTATAATTTCATTTTAAAATATAGTTCACATTATTTAGGCAAAAGAGAAATGGATTTTAATGGGGCTTTTATTTTTTATTTTTTTAAATCGATAGTAAATAAAAGCAAATTGACCTTCATTTCAAACTCAACAAAGCACCCAAAGTGAATTATAACATTATATTAAAGCAGACATGCAAAATCTGTAATTGAAACAGAACAGGCACTAAATGTGAAATGAGTCAACAAAGCACTGGCAAAAAAAGTCAACACAACCTAGCTAAATGGAAGCAAATTCATTTTAAAACAAAACTAAATTTTAAAAAGAAAGAAAATTAAGTTGTGGTAGCTGGTAGGCATTATATAGAGAAGGAGCCAATCAAATCTTCCACAGAAGCCATCCAACCAAGTAGGTGCTGAATCGAAGTAAGCTGCTGAGTTCACCAATTCCAAAGTTAAATTATGGAACAAATTAAAGCAGTAATTCCCAAAATGTGTGTCACAAGAAATGCTTAATTAAATATGCACTGAAAAATCAAAACCATAATTTGAGATACAACCAGTGTCTGTATCTTGAATGGGGAGGACTTATACAGCACTGGCACCACTTCTCTGTTAATATAGTACTAACGCAATCCAGAGGACAGAAGGATTCAGCAGAAGATATACCAGCATCACATGACAAAGCCCACACTGTAGCTGATAGACACAGATTAATCCCTCATACATCATTACTGGCAAACAGCAGGATCCTAAACCTGAAGCCAGCCCACCTGTGGAAAGGGGGGTGATAGAAACTGGGAGGCAATATTAATGTGACTTTCCTTCAGTTGCAAGGTGGACACTTTACCACTGTTCTTGTAGTTAACCCTATTAATCTAACTAGTACTCAGTCAAGAAAGGGAATATGTATCTTTTTAGGGGCAGAACAGTTAGCCTCTAATGTTAACCCCCAAAATTAATGTGCCATCAGAAGTTGGGAAACATTGCTTTAAAGGGATCATATGGGGGGAAGATTTGACTAGTCATTCTTATGCTCATCCATGCCCATCTATTTCAGATTTCTCAAGCAGTTATTTCATAGAGAACAAACATTACTATACATGTTATCATATATACTTTTGAATACTGCCAAATATATATATAAATAGATAGAACTGCCCTACACATTTTCACCCAGAAATACAAAATACTATGTCAAATGAATATAAGAAGTATGGCTCTCAAGTTTCTACTAGCTATTTCTAAACTGCTGATGGAATAACTAGACTCCCAAATTCTTAGGAATAAGCATCAGATTTCTAGACTGTAGGCAAACAGTGGTGTTTTATTTGAGGCTTGATTGTAATTTATTTTCAAAATAATGAGAAATTCATTGAAAAATGTGGAGTGAAATATTTAAACATATAGTAAGTAAGTCACATGTACACAGCTGTTCTTTACACTGAAATGGGACCACAGATTAACTGAGCTTACAAAGAATGGAAAGTTTGATTGGCAATGGGAACATTCAGTAAGGTTACACTGTTAACTAGACTGAATGATTCTTTCAATAAAATAAAATAAATATTTGATCTGGCATTGAACTTCAGAGTTCAACCCATTCACATTGCAACATTCAGCATATGGCTGCCAAAATAGATCTTCTTTACCAGCATCAACTTCAAAGTACATCAATTAGAGTCCAATACAGCTTGGGAAAAGATTAAGGATGGGGTTTTCAAATACCAAGGAAACTAGTATGGCAGGACCCAATTCAGAAAGCCAGGACATTTTTATTTGCAATTGGCTGCAGCTATCAGACATGATAGCTAAATGGAACCTGGGGATCAGAGGTGGTATTTCCTCAAATATCAGCTGAAGGGGCAGGGGCAGGAAAAGTACAGGGAATATTGTTGTGTTCATGCCCTGCTCTGGGCTTCCCATTCCCACAGGATGTTAGAATATACTATTGTGACTAATTTATCCAGTAAGCATAGTGCTTTTCAGAGTACAAAATGACAGGCCCCTCGCCAAGGAGCTTAAAATTCAACATAGGGGATAAAGTGTGTGCAGTGGGTTGGGGGTGGAGGCAGCAGTTCACAAGGAAATAATTTGTTTTTGCTGTAGGCCCATGTACAAGGAAACATGAGAATTAGGGGTGAGTGCCAAAGGATTCATGGAAAGATGATGCACCCTTTGTTTGCTCAAGCAGGGTTGTTTTACCATTCTGACCATCCAGGCTACTTACAGAAAGGTTTGCCTGTAAGACCACACATTTCTAGATCTTCTGGTCACTTCAGGGGCACCAATGGAAGGGGAGACAACATTTTGCAAGTCTCTGCCACCCTCAAGCAAGTGTGCTTACCAAGCAGTGCATCCCTAACCCCTCCCTCACTATTCTGTCTACCCACCTCTCAGTTCAACCTTCCGACCTGTCCATCCATTTGCCAAAGTAAATGTTTGTGCTGATGCAGTGGAAGGACCCTGATCTGCGTGAGATCATTTGTGTGCAACATCTGTGCAAATCTGAGGATCCTGGGAGCTCCCATGGTGCAGCCTTTTCGAGCAATCAGATTGCAGAATCACTAAGAAATGGTGTGTCCACACTGATCAATTTACACAGAAAGGCTTGTGTTAACACGAGTGAGGGAATAAATTATGGCTGCCTCCACAATAAGCTCTTCCAGAATGTAATAAAGAGTTCAGTGTGTGTTCCTCACCAAGGAATCCCAACCTTTTCATTTAAAGTCTGGTTTGCAGAAGAGATAACAGCTGAAAACTAACCATCTTGACCTTGGCAAACTTAATCACAACATGTCTTTTGAAGCATTCTCCAAAGCAGGTGAAGGGAGGAGAGTAAAAAAGCTTGTTTCAGGAGGAAGTCTATGTGCAATGACAAATTCCTTAGATAAATCGCTACAGTCATTTTAGTTAGGATACACAGCAGGCTTTAAAATAAATTAAAAAATGTATTCCTAAAGGCCACCTGAAACCAATATTGGGGTGTGTGTAGAATGGTTCCTAACACTTTGCACCAAATGATCAATTATGCATAAGAAAGTTCAGAATACATACTGGTTATAATCAAGTCTTGGGCTGCAATATCAAAGAGCTTGGAACCAGAGCCATATTTACACCATACAGAGTTAGAAACTCAGATATATAAGCCAGGTGCCAGCTGGCTCATTACACCAAGGTTGCAGTCACCAAAATGGAATGTCCATTTGCCATTTTGGGGTAAGACAGCTTGAAAGTCTTATTTTTCAAATGATGGACTGACTATGATTGATTCTCAGTTAAGCACCTGGCTTGTTCAGATGATAACCTTGAGCTTGCTTAAGAACCTTGAGACCTCAAAAAAGAAATGTCACTTGATCCAAGGGCAGTGCACGTGTATACTGGCCTATCCCGAACTCTTTCTTAATGGTGACTGCTCCTGCTCAGACTTCACAGAAAAAGCAGTTTGGTTCCAGAAATTCATTCTGATTGTGCAGATAAAATATAACAGTTAAATTTTTACAGGGTGGGATATTAGTGTGTGAAACTAGTCCAGGTCCAATGATCCTCAAATGGTGGAGATGTCAGGCGTCATCCTGGCACCCAGGCATCTTCACATGGTCACAAGTGGTTGAAAGTCAAGTGCAAAATGTGCCTGGCACCTGGCTAATTTTGAACACTGATATAAGCATTATTATATCATTTTAAACACTCATGGTTTCTACCAAATAATTATGGGAGCTGTTGTTTGTTAAAGGTGCTGAGAGTTGTTAAGAGGCCCTTATTCCCCTCACCGTGCAGCAATTCCAAAAGTAATTTTAGTATGCAATCTTAAGTGTCCTGTTCAGAGTGAGTGTGTGTGTGTACATGTGTGCACAAAGTAGAAGATGAACCACCTCTTCCAAAGACCTGCTGGCATGTACCACCCAAGGTGGGACTTAACTCTTTCTTATTGCATGGCACCTTATTCTCTCTCTTCCTCCCCATCCCCACTAGTTCTACATGGGGGGCGGGAGGGAGAGAGGGAGAGAATTGAAAAATAAGACCCCACTGACTGATTTTTACTATTCTTTTATATTGTAAAGTTTAAATGTTATTGTTTTAAGTTTGTTTTGCTTTATTACATATTATTGCTATTTTAACTTTTTGTAAGTTGCCCTGGCAACATCAGTGGTCTTTGACAAATTACTAACCTTCAGCATAACCAGCCTCACAGTGCTGTTACAAAGCTTAAGGGGTTACTCAGAGCTTCACAGAAGTGAGAAATAATAACATTTATATTTCTTTAGGTCTTTTCTTACATTAGAGGGAGTCGCAAACATCATCTTAATAATTGCCACAACACTTCCCAGCTTGTAGCTACACCAACCTCTTAATAGTCAACTCTAGTTGGGGGGAGGGGGGGCTAACACACAACTGAAGCTATCAATTTACATACCCAGATTAAAATTAAGTTGGTTTCTTCAAATGACAAGCTTGATAAATCTTGGAACAATCAGGCAATATAACAGAATCAAAGATTATACTATGCTGTTCTTCAGCAATCACAACATATCCAGTGTAAATCTTTATGGCTCAAAGAGATGCAACTATACTTGAACGCTTATTATTATTTAAACAGCTTGAAATCACAAGAGTCATGAGCCTATTGAAAAATCACTTGGATTTCAAGCTAGCGTTATGGCGCATGTAGGCAGGTATTACTTTTTTAGTTTAAATTACAGTTTGCCATCCTAAGCATACATATGTATTTACCAGCATAAATGTGTGAATACTGAACAAAGCATGCATTCTTAAAAATTCAATAATAAAAAGCAAGTATGTTTTATACAGCAGTATGAAAGAAATAGTATAAAGGCAAAAATATAAACATTTCTTCATTACATTTGAACACAGTAAAAGCTGGAAATGCACATGCATGCAAACAGGAAACACACACAAACAGTATGAGTTAAGTACACCTGCCAGCTTTTGCATCATCCACAGCCAACTGGCATGATTACAGGACAACACACCACTTGCCATATGTTGAGAAAGGGGTTCTGCAAGATTGGGGGTTTCCATCAACTGAATCACAAGACCAACGAATTTAATAACAGAGAAAAAGAGGGCTGATGACTGCAGTTCTGTATAGCTACCTATTGAATAATCACAACAGTTTCTGCCTTGACTGCTGAACCTCTGCTACTTCAAAAGCCAGGAACAAGCATGGGGTAAAAATACTCATCTATCCAAATCTGCTGGCTACAGTAACTACCTTTTACACAAGAGAGAAGTTCAGGAAGGTACTATACAGTATATCTAAAAGCTGTGCACTCACTCTAGTCAAAGGGGAATAGCCAGAAGGCTACGTGGCATTCAGACACAGCAGCACCAGGGGGAGGGGGAGGGGAAGAGAAAGCAGAAGAGAAGAAAGGAAAGACATCACCTTTCCGTGCCCCCGGACTAATAATTTGCAGCAGGTAATAAAAGCAAAAGGAAATATCTGATTGCAGTGCTAGAACAAACCCTTCCAAAAAGGAGCAGTGATCAATAGAAAGGTCAGCTTTCTAACTGGGATACACCGGAGTATGCTGAGGGGGTGGGTGGAGTGAAGAGGGCACTAAAGGGGACTTCCTGCAACATAGCAGAGATTCAAGTTGACATGGCAGGTGTGCAAAGTTTAGGTCTGACTGCTGAACTCCACTACTGCAAGAGAACAATAATATGAGCTCTTTTACATTCACCTACTTCTCAGGCACTTCATTGCACCCATAAGCACAAACCCCCTCGAAAGACTAGCCTCTTTCAACTACCTGCCATTTGAAACACAAATCCGCACACCTGAAGCACAAACAGCCCCCGCATCCTGCATATGGCTCCGTGCAAAAATCCAACGACTGAACATACAATACATCAGTTTTGATACCAGCATCTGAATCAAAATCAGTTTGCCGGAGCCCAGTTTCTGCACAAACCCACTCAGCAATTCTTGCAGGCCCAATATTCTCACAACTTCTAATCTTCCTTCAATTTCACCACCTAAAGCTCCACTGTATTCACACACAGAGACACACCGCTCCCCCCCCCCCAAATCTCCTATATCCTTATCCAAGACTCCTACATCCAAGTCACAACACACCTGTGTCGTGTGGCCCTTTAAACATCCAATACTCCAAAGACCATCAGAATCACCAACCACCAACTTCAGTCTCCCGATTTCCTCAGAATCCATTCTTCTCCGCCCACCCCGCAAACCCCTTCGCAGCAAACTCCCCGATTCCGCAAACCGGTGACAGTCCCACCCACCACACTTCCACCTGGGAGAACCTGGGAAGGTGAAAGTGGGTTTGGGGGTTGTTGGCAAAGTGTTTTAAGATGACTGGAGTGGGCATGGGTGCCGGGTGTGTGTGGCGTGGGGGAAACAGCTTGAGAGAAAAGAGTGCCCTTTTTAATTTTTTTTTAAGATAGTGGTGGTCCTCTTAGAACGGGGTGGGTTGCAAACTGAAAGCTGGACTAAGGAATGCAAGAGATGACCTGCAGGGACTGGTGTGTGTGTGTGTGTGCAATGCAAAGGTGTGTGATGCAAAGGTTTGCAACGGGATTAAAAACTTGGGAGGCTGCAAGCGGAGATGACCTTCCGAGGAGAAAAGCAGCCTCTTTGGAGCAAGGAGGGCGGGAGAATGCATATATTTATTTTTTTACTTGTTTCTGTTACATCGGCAGTCACGGAAGACTAAGAATCCGTGCCGGGGAGATCAGCTGGGAATGAGGCGCTGGCAGTGTCGGTGGTGCTGGGGTGGAGGGGATGAGGACTTCCTCGCGGAGGAAGTGTGAAGCGGAGAGTGTGCCCCCCGACCCACACCAACCCCTTCCTCGCCTCCCAGCAGCCCCCCAAACTCAAGGGACACCCCGGCTTCCAACCCACCCGACCCCTCCGCAAGCCCCACCCTGGCGGCCCGGCAGACCCCTGGAGCCCCCTCCAAGAGGAGCGGGGAAGACCCAGCCACTTACCGGCGCAGGCAGGAGCCGCTGGCAGGAAGGCGGGCGGCGGGCACCGGGGAAGCCTCAGCCGCCTCCTCAGGCTCGGCGCTGCGGGGCGTCGCAGCAGCAGCAGCAACAGACTCAGTCAGACGGCTGCGCCATGATGGAATGCAGACTCCCGCACATGCGCACTGCTGCTGCCGCCGCCGCCGCTGCCGAGGAACCGAAGAGGGGACACGCGCGTCGAACTAGAGTGGGAATCGGTGCGATCGGGCTCGCCAACCACACTGCGGTCTCGAGTGCCCTCGTCTCCGAGGTTAAGAAGCAGCCTCGGGCGGGGGAAGGGGGGCGGGGAGGGCGTGCTCTCCGGATCCACGTGACGGGTGTTTTGGTTCTGTTTATCTTTTGTTTGCCTTGTACACGTTATCGTCGCATTACGTTTTCCGGATCCTTGTGCATTGCTCTCGAGACACCGGGAATGTAACCCCATGCCTTGTGAAGTACGCAAGGTCAGAGCGGTGGGGAGCCGCTTACCTCCCACTCCCCTTCCTCAACCCCCCGCGGGCAGCATTCCCTTAGGACTTCATGCCAGTGATAAACGAGGCCAGAGGCAAAACTCGCCGGAGCAGCAAATGTAAATGTTAGCCTCGTGCAGCATTTTATTGTTTGCTGCATTTAAATGCCACTTTTCCCGTGGTTCTCCTTTCTTCTTCAATACCCCCACAACAACCCTGTGAGGTGGGCAGGGCCGGCCCCAAGACATTTCGGCATCCGGGTTGGACTCCAAAGTGGACCTCCCTCCCTCCTTGCCAGGGAATAAGGGGATCAGGGAAGATCTACATCAGAAACAAGGGTGGCAGGGGTGACATCCAGGCTCTGCCATCCCTGTGGACCCTGCCGCCTGAGGCAGTCTTTTCACCTCATGGGCTCTGGAGGTAGGTTAGGCTGAGAGGCAAATGACTGGCCAAGGGTCACCCAGTCATCTTAACGGCCGAGGTTGGAATCAAACCCATGTCTCCCAGATCCTAGTTCCACACTCTAACCACTAAGAAACACTGCTACACCAGTAGGCTTAGTCTCTCCCCTCGCTATCCCCACCAACGCAAGGACATATTGCAGAGAGGCAAAGACATTCAGGATGCAAAGCAGAGTTAATCAGAGGTGTTGCCTGGGAAGGACTCAGAAGGTGGTATGGAGATGCCTCCAGCTTCTTGGCCTGTGGCTCCCCACATGTGAAGGAAGTAAAATCACATTCAGACTAGTGCTGATACTAGAATTGAACATATTGCATTTCAGAGGTAGGAGGAGGGAAAAGGACTTTACTGAGGCAAAGTGAGTATAAAGCACCAGGTTTAAAGCTGACTCTACAATTTCCAAAGGGACGCGGGTGGCGCTGTGGGTTAAAGCCTCAGTGCTTAGGGCTTGCCGATCAAAAGGTCGGCGGTTTGAATCCCCGTGGCGGGGTGCGCTCCTGTTGTTCGGTCCCAGTGCCTGCCAACCTAGCAGTTCGAAAGCACCCCTGGGTGCAAGTAGATAAATAGGGACCGCTTACTAGCGGGAAGGTAAACGGCGTTTCTGTGTGCGGCTCTGGCTCGCCAGAGCAGCGATGTCACGCTGGCCACGTGACCCAGAAGTGTCTTCGGACAGCGCTGGCCCTTGGCCTCTTGAGTGAGATGGGCGCACAACCCTAGAGTCTGTCAAGACTGGCCCGTACGGGCAGGGGTACCTTTACCTTTACCTACAATTTCCATATATTCAAGGAAGCAGGTGATAATGTATTTTACAGAAGATTTGTGTTAACATAAAACACCCCCACCAGACTGCCTGAAATTTACCAGATTTTACACATTCATTAATAACTAGATTTCTATGTTAGTTTCTCTAGTATTGCTGAATCCCATACATTTTGTAACTAGGGGGCTAGTGTGACAGCGGTCAACGTCTTCCAATGCTGTGTAATTATGCAACAATTTACAAGAATTTAATGAAACATTGGGAAGAACTTTCTGACAGTAAGAACTGTTAGTGCAATGGACTGCCTCAGAAGGTGGTGGACTCTCCTTCATTAGAGAGTTTTAAGCAGAGGTTGGATGGACAGCTTTCAGAGATTCTTTAATTGTGATGCTTGCACAGCAGGGGGTTGGACTGTGGGGTCTCTGCCAACTATGATTCTTTTAATAAGTTCCTTGGATTTTAGTTGGATGTTATCACCCTCAAACAAAAAAGCAATGCAAGTTGCCAGGCAATCTGCATAGATTCTTTAATGATGGCGGATAGTATTCTTATTCTTATTTATACCCTGCCTATCTGGCTGGGTTGCCCCGACCATTCTCTTTCTGATGCCTCTTTCACTATATCAGACCAAAATCTTTGGACTGGTTGGCACTCCCAGCACAGATGGAAATCAGGATCAAGAAACCCACATCTACTCCAGCACATCAGAGTCACCTTGAGTGTAATGAGGGAAATTTGCATGGGAGTTTGGTACCATCTGTGATTCAGCTTTAGGGTCATTTTCTGTATCTTCACTGATAAACTTTGAGTTGGTTTGTTCATGGTCTATCATTGATTTCTGCATTGAACTTCATTTCCCTATTTAATGCTCATGAGGTTCCCAAACTATTCAGCAAGACCCTATTTAATGCAACCACAAGGCCATTTCCTGTTGGTCACTTAACAAGTCTAACACTTTCCATATGGATGAGGGCCTAGGTATATTGGGTTTGAATATAAGGGAATTTCAGAAGATGGACAATTTGGGTGAGATTAAGCCATCAGCCCTGTATTTTTCGAAACAGAAGAGTGTTTGATTTACTATAACAATTAATTTTAGAGTAGAACTAAATAAAGGAATTAACATGTGCTTCTTGGACTGTAAAGTTTAAAAGGGAAAGGACTCCTGGATGGTTATGTCCAGTCAAAGGCAACGGTGGGGTTGCGGTGCTCATCTTTGCTTTCAGGCCAAGGGAGCCGGCGTTTGTCCACTGACAGCTTTCTGGATCATGTGGCCAGCATGACTAAACCGCTTCTGGTGCAGTGGAACACCGTTACAGAAGTGCACAGAAACGCCATTTACTTTCCCGCCACAGTGGTACCTATTTATCTACTTGCACTGGTGTGCTTTCAAACTGCTAGGTTGGCAAGAGCTGGGACAGAGCAGCAGGAGCTTACTCTGTTGCGGGGATTCAAACTGCCAATCTTTCGATCAGCAAGCCCAAGAGGCTCAGTGGTTAAGACCACAGCGCCACCCACGTCCCTCTTGGACTGTAATAACCTGCCAGGGGATCATTGAATTCATGAAGGGTACCTTTGAGCTTATTCTGAGAGACCAATGCATGCTCATTGGTAATAAGGAATGAGATGGAACAACAAATCCTAACCAAGGTGTTTCATTTTTGCATCATGGGTTTTGTAGTTTTAAAAGTGCATAAAAGCTTTGTTTCTTATTAAATATGCATATGGTCAACCTGTATTGCATGGCTGCCATCTTACAAATCCTTTCTTGAGCATAAGCCTAGTTTGTTCTCAAGGCAGCTAATGGGGAAAGCTAAGAAGCTTTAGAGTCCGATGCTGGATACAAATGGGTCTGAGTGTGGTATAGAGATTAAGAGCCTAAACTACAAATAAGAACCTCTGCAGTTAAAAATTTGCGACTGCTGTGAACTTTAGGCAAACCACTCTCTCTCACCGTCAGTTCTATGCTTCATCTGCAATATGGGGAATACGAACACTGCCCACCTTTTATTTTGTTTAGGAGATGCCTTTCACATACGTTTTACAGTGGTACCTCGGGTTAAGTACTTAATTCGTACTGGAGGTCAGTTCTTAACCTGAAACTGTTCTCAACCTGAAGCACCACTTTAGCTAATGGGGGCCTCCTGCTGCCGCCGTGCCACCGGAGCACGATTTCTGTTCTCATCCTGAAGCAGAGTTCTTAATCCGAGGTAATATTTCTGGGTTAGCGGAGTCTGTAACCTGAAGCGTATGTAACCTGAAGCATATGCAACCCAAGGTACCACTGTAATTTGATTTACAACCCCACAATAAAAACAGGTAAAAATAGGTTTTTGAAATTTATTTTTAAAACAACTCAAGGTAAATTTAATAGCAATACAAATAAACGTCTAGGGCAGAGACCTAAGATACTTTTTTATTTCCCCCAGCTGAATGAGACCCTTACAAGATAAAACAAAATTAAAAAAAATCCTTTCAGTAGCACCTTAGAGACCAACTACGTTAGTTATTGGTATGAGCTTTCGTGTGCACGCACACTTCTTCAGATACATTTCAGAAGTGTGTGTGCACACGAAAGCTTATACCAATAACTAACGTAGTTGGTCTCTAAGGTGCTACTGGAAGGAATTTTTTTATTTTGTTTCGACTATGGCAGACCAAAACGGCTACCTACCTGTAATCTTACAAGATAGTTGTAAGAACTGCAACTAGATGATGCTCATAGAATGCTCTGAACATTTGAAACCACCATACAAATATTAAGTTTTAATGTGTGCATGTAATAAAGTAAAATGTGATTTACCGTATTTTTTGCTCTATAAGACTCACATTTTCCCTCCTAAAAAGGGGAAATGTGTGTGTGTCTTATGCAGGCTGTGCGGCTATCACAGAAGCCAGAACAGAAAGAGGGATTGCTGCTTTCACTGCACAGCAATCCCTCTTGCTGTTCTGGCTTCTGAGATTCAGAATATTTTTTTTCTTGTTTTCCTCCTCCAAAAACTAGGTGCGTCTTGTGGTCTGGTGCATTTTTAAATGAACTCAAAAGGACTTATTTTGCATGGGTGATTGGGTTTCAGGTATGCCTCAATGCCCACAATTTACAGCAAAAAAGTACCAGTAGGAGAGATGTGGGGAACCTCTGGCCCTCCAGATGTTGTGGAACTATAACTCCTATCACCTCTGGCCATTGGCCATGCTTGCTGGGGCTGATGGGAGTTGCCGTTCAGCAACATCTGGAGTACAAAAAGATACATCATGACACTCCATTAGACCTCCCTTGTTGCACCCTGACAAGCAAGTCTACACCCAGTTCATCCAATAGATGGACCAATTCAGTGTACCATGTGATCACAGATGGCTCTACTCTACAGGCCAACTCTTCAGCACTACAACTCAAGAAACAGTCATTATGCAAGAAGCGGCAGACAGTCCCAAGACTGAGTGAGTGCTCCACAATTTCCTGCAATGTCAAGTCAATCCTTGACTGTACCTTCACTTACTCCATATAGTCCAAGAAGAAGAATGGCACTGGAGTTAGGAAGCTATGTGCCCTACTTTATTTCTCTATTTGAAGTGCTATCAGATGATAGTCCTCTGTTTGAAAGCATTCTCTTGGTCAGCCTTTGCCCACCTAGTGTAAGGTTACCAGATTTTTTTTCAATGAATCCGGGGACACTTTTCAACTTCAATAGGAATTTATCAGAGGACTGATTTGTAAATCCGGGGACGTCTGGTAACCTTAACTGAGTGCCCTCCAGATATATTGGACCACAGTCAAAATCCTGCTTAAAGATAAAGAAATCTCGGAAAGGAGACCTTGAAACGGACCACTAACAGTGAGCACCAAGATAGCAGACTGAGCAGGCAAGGAGGATTCCTGGTTATTGTCTGCCCCACTGCGGTGCATTGTTTTCATATTGAAAGCATAGTAATTATTTCTATACATGCATTGATACATAAGCAATTTTCATGCAAATCTATGCCAACTTTTGTCTTCTTTTTTGGCAAAGTGTTTCCTCTTTTTATGGCAATATTCTGAGTGGGCGGTGTGCCTTGGACTTCTGCCCCCCCCAAAGTCTTTTCCTGGGGTCAACACTGCCCCATTTCCACAAATAGTCCAGACTCCAGGCAATTGGAAATACACATTTCAGACGGAGCATTTCCCAACCTAAATGAACCCCAAATTGATATTACCCCCACGGTGGAAAAATAAATCAAGACACCTTATAGGTACCGTATTTTTCGCCCCATAGAGCGCACCAGCCCATAAGGCGCACCTAGTTTTTTGGAGGGGAAAGAAAGGGGGGAAATTATTCCCAAGCTTCCCCGGACCCCAGCCCCCAGAACAGGCAGCTCTCCGCAAGCCGTGGGAGTCCAGCGCGGGCTCCCACGGCTTGCGGAGAGCTGCGTGAAGCTTGAAGCCTGGGCGCGCTGAGCTCAGTGTGCCCAGGCTTCAGCATGCAGGCAACTCTCCACAAGCCGTGGGAGCCCAGCACCGGGCTCCCACGGCTTGCGGAGAGCTGCGCGAAGCCTGGAGAGTCCGAGAGCAATGGCGAAGTTGCACGCAGCTTCGCCATCGCTCTCGGAGCTTGCGGGGCTGGGGGCAGGGGAAGCCAGAGCTTCCCCCGACGTCAGCCCCAGAATGGGTCCCAGAGCGATGGCGAAGTTGTGCGCAGCTTTGCCATCGCTCCCGGAGCTTGCGGGGCTGGGGGCAGGGGAAGCCCGAGCTTTCCCAGCCCCCAGAATGGGTCCGAGAGCAATAGCAAGGTTGCGTGCAACCTTGCCATCGCTCCCGGAGCTTGCCAGGCTGGGGGGATAGCTTCCTGAAGCCTGGAGAGCGAGAGGTGTCGGTTCGCGCCGACCCCTCTCGCTCTCCAGGCTTCAGCGAAAGCTTGCATTCGCCCCATAGGACGCACACACAATTCCCCTTCATTTTTGGAGGGGAAAAAGTGCGTCCTATAGGGCAAAAAATACGGTACATGTATTTTCCCACCACCACAAGATTAATGACTGTTGAGAAATACAGTGGTACCTCGGGTTAAGTACTTAATTCGTTCCAGAGGTCCGTACTTAACCTGAAACTGTTCTTAACCTGAAGCACCACTTTATCTAATGGGGCCTCCTGCTGCTGTTGCGCCGCCGGAGCACGATTTCTGTTCTCATCCTGAAGCAAAGTTCTTAACCTGAAGCACTGTTTCTGGGTTAGCGGAGTCTGTAACCTGAAGCATATGTAATATGTAACCTGAAGCATATGTAACCTGAAGTACCACTGTGTTTGCTTTGGAAAATAGTGCAGTGAGCAAGGCTTATATCCCAGCACTACTGCAGGTGAAGGACTCCTGCAGATTATTTGGCACTAGCAACCTTATACCTGATGTTCAGGATTCTAAGAAAGCTTCATTCCATCTTTATTCGAAAGGAAATCAGGTTGAGTGGGATTATCTTGAGTTTTCTGGAGTATGTTGTCAGCAACATGCAATGACACACAGCTCTATTCCTCCTTTACATCTGCAGGTGAGAGCTAATAAACTGAAGCCTAATCCAGATAAAACTGGAGGCACTGTTAGACAGGATGGATGGAAGTTTGCGTGCTCATGATAGGGTTACACTCCTGAAAGAGTGGGTACACAACTGAGGGATCCATTGCTGTCGCTTGAGGCTCAGGTGGACTTGGTGGCCTTGAGTGCCTTCCATCAGCTTTGGCTGTTGGACAAGCTGTGCTTCTTTCTGGACAGGGATAGCCTAATTTCTGTCATCTATGCTCTGGTAATAGGGATGCGGGTGGCGCTGTGGGTTAAAGCCTCAGCGCCTAGGACTTGCCGATCGAAAGGTCGGCGGTTCGAATCCCTGCGGCGGGGTGCGCTCCCGTCGTTTGGTCCCAGTGCCTGCCAACCTAGCAGTTCGAAAGCACCTTCGGGTGCAAGTAGATAAATAGGGACCGCTTACCAGCGGGAAGGTAAACGGCGTTCCGTGTGCTGCGCTGGCTCACCAGATGCAGCTTGTCACGCTGGCCACGTGACCCAGAAGTGTCTCCGGACAGCGCTGGCCCCCGGCCTCTTAAGTGAGATGGGCGCACAACCCTAGAGTCTGGCAAGACTGGCCCGAACGGGCAGGGGTACCTTTATGCTCTGGTAACCCCTAGGTTAGATTACTGCAACCTGTTATACATGGGACTGCCTCTGAAGAAGGTTCAGAAACTTAAGCTGGTGCCAAATTCAGCAGCCAGGTTGCACACCAAGGCATGATGGTTTGAGAATAACATGCCAATCTTAGCCTAGAGTTTTGACCCATAAAGCCTTAAATGGCTCAGGATCGTAATACCCCGCCTCTCCCCATATGAACTGACCTGGTGCCCCCTCCATGAGAGGTCCAGAGAGTGGCAGCACAAGAACTTTTCTGTGGTGGCTCCCCACTTGTGGAATGCTCTCCCCAGGGAGACTTGCCTGGCACCTTAGGCAACTGACAAAAACAGTCCTCTTTTCCCAGGCCTTTGACTAAAAAATCTATGGCCTTTTAAATGGGGGGGGGGGTGGATATTGTTTTTGATATGATGCTATGCATTTTTGTGTTTATATTGTAACCCGTCCTCAGATGAAGAGCAGTATAGAAATTAAATGGATAAATAAATAACAAAAAATACTTTCCAAAATAGATTCACCCTGAGTTGTTTACACAAAGCTTACAAGGAAGTTAGATTCTCTTCGGTCTCTATTGAGCATTTGCTCTGATTTTATTTGCAGGGAAACTACAGCAATTAAGCAGCAACCCTGCATTCATCATGATTTGCTTTTGTGGTGGTTATATGTCTTTCTGTTAATCATACGTTCTTCCTACACTTTTCAGTACATTTCCCCATCACTTTCCAAACTGGAAAAAGGTCGTTTTTGTTGTATATATGTATGTATGTTTCGTGAGGGCAACAGAGTGCTTTTAATCCATCTTAATTGCACATGTTCTTGAATCTCACCTGAGAAATATTGACAGTCTGGAAGCAACTCAAATTGGACCACAAACCTCTTAAAGGTAAGAGGTAATGGCCAGGTGATCTAATCATGCATGCCACATATGCATTTTTTGTAATTTTTAAAAATTGAAATTGTTGTTAATGTCAAGTTTTAAATTGTTGTAACCCTTACTGAAATTGTAGAGTGTAGGGCAGATAAACAACAACAACAACAACAACAACAACAACAACAACAACAATAATAATAATGGCAGCAACAACGTATTTTAGCCCAAAGTGTTTGAGCTTTTATCTTTGCCCTCTTTAGGTGATGTTGGATTTACTTCAACACAGACTGGCTTTTACAAAATAACTGCTTTGTTTATTTGTGACTGGATATTTTTAGGACCTGTGGATGAGATGGACTTGGATGAATTGTTGCTTTATATATCCTCCTAAGACTAGAGCATGCAATTGCTTCCTTACTGCATGGAATTATCTGAGTTATAAATAAAAAATGACTTTATGTTACTTTCAGGTAAGCAGAAGACATGGAGGAAGGCTATGTGTACTGCTTCTAGCTCTTTTAGCTGCAGCAAATCGTTTACTACCATATAAAATTTAATTTATGCAATTTTTATCCCACCCTTCCTCCAAGATACTAAGATATCTTGAGAATATAACTTGTTCAGATATTTTTGCTAGGTGCTTAGAAGACTTGGGGTACAGGCCCTGTGGCATGATTTTGCATAAAATTTGCACATGCAGGTATATATGTATAAGTGCCATTTTTAGGCCTCTAAGCAAATTAAAATGGTGTGTGGCCAGGATCTCATCAGCACTGTGCTTTGTGACATGCCCAGCTACCCTGTAGCAAAGGCACTATGTTCCTTGCAGACTGATTGACAGATGTTAAAGCACATGGTTTCCCCCAGAGAATCCTGGGAAATGTAGTTTGTTAGTGGTGCTGAGAATTGTAGTTCTGTGTGTAGCTTACCCTGCAGAGAGCTGTGTTCTGCCTTTGCTGTTGGTGGTAGCAATGCTTCTGAATGCCAGTTGCTGGAAACCACAGGAAGGGAGAGTGTTCTTGTGCTTGAATCCTGCTCTCAGGTTTCCCAAATGCCTCTGGTTGGCCACTGTGAGAACAGGATGCTGAACTAGATGAACCATTGGCCTGATCCAGCATACTGATCTTATGTTCCTAAGCTCCCAGAATTATTTGAAGAAAGCCATGTGCTTTAAATGTATGGTGTGAATGTGACCAATGTCTACTGAAAACTATTTTATTTCAGCAAGCCTACTCAAACAGATAACTTAGTTACCTATATGCATTTTAAGTTTCACTGACCCTATCTATCTATCTATCTACTATCTATTTCCTTCGATGAAGGTGCCATGGTCTGATCACTACGCTCTGAAAGCCAGGATTGATGTGCCACCCCCACCCCGCTTAGGTGGCGAGCCGATTTGGGCTCGCCCACAGAGGCTGATGGACCCTGATAGATTCCGCCAAGCCTTGCGGGACCTTGCTCCCCCTGGCGACTCATTGACTGAGCTTGTTGAGGGCTGGAATACCCAGCTCCTGGCAGCCATCGATGAGATCGCACCTAAGCGCCCTCTGCGACCCCGCAGAAACCGGGCTCCCTGGTTTACCGAGGAGCTCCGGAAAATGAAGCGGGACCTCAGACGGCTAGAGCGAGTATGGCGGGGTGCCCGTGACGGAGCTTCAAGAACATCTTATAGGGTTTTTATGAAAACCTATGAGATGGCAGTGAAGGCCGCTAAGAAGTCCTACTTCTCGGCCTCCATTGCATCCGCTAGCTCTCGCCCGGCGCAATTATTTAGTATAATTCGGTCTTTAACATCCCTTGAAGGACAGTCAAATTTAAATAATAATTTGACACACAGCTGTGAGGCATTTGCGAGCTTCTTTGCGGAGAAGGTCCTGTTGCTCCGCCATGACCTCCCTGCCAATTTGGATACAATAAAGGAACTGGAGGCCCCTCGACTGTCCTCGGGTCCAGTATTGGACCACTTTGACCGGATATCCCCAGCCGATGTGGACAGACTCCTCCGAGCTGGAAAGCCCACTACTTGTCCTCTCGACCCGTGCCCGTCCTGGCTGATTAGAGCGTGTCCAGACGAGGTGCGGGCCCCCCTGGGGGATATCATCAATTTGTCCCTTGGCACCGGGACATTCCCAGGGGAATTGAAGGAGGCAGTGGTGCGCCCGCTCTTAAAGAAAACATCATTAGATCCCTTAGATCTATCCAATTACCGCCCGGTTTCGAACCTTCCATTCCTGGGTAAGGTGATTGAGAGAGCGGTTGCTGAACAGCTTGGTAGGTTTCTGGATGAAACATCGGCTCTGGATCCATTCCAGTCCGGCTTCCGCGCTGGTCATGGGACCGAGACGGCTCTGGTCGCCCTAACAGATGATCTCCGTAGGCAGCTGGATCAAGGCGGGTCGGGGCTGCTGATTCTTCTAGACCTGTCAGCAGCCTTCGACATGGTCGATCACGAACTCCTGGACCACCGTCTTGCCGACGTGGGGATCCAGGGCACAGTCCTTCAATGGCTGCGCTCGTTTCTCTCTGGTCGGGGACAGAGGGTGGCGCTTGGGGGAGAATTGTCATCGCGTCACTCCCTGGTGTGTGGAGTGCCTCAGGGTGCGATACTCTCCCCGATGCTTTTTAACATCTTTATGCGCCCCCTCGCCCAGCTTCTCCGGAGTTTTGGGCTGGGCTGCCATCAGTATGCTGATGACACCCAACTCTATCTGTTGATGGATGGCCACCCTGACTCGGCCCCAGACACACTGACCAGATGCTTGGAAGCTGGATGTGGCTGGATGGTTACGTGGGAGCCGGTTGAAGTTAAATCCTTCGAAGACAGAGGTCCTCTGGCTGGGACGGGACGATATGGGATTGAGGGGGCAACTCCCATCTCTAGCGGGGGTGCAATTAGTGCCAGCACCATCCGTTAAGAGTTTGGGTGTAATCTTCGACACCTCCCTCTCCATGGAGGCGCAGATTGCAGCTATAACAAAGGCGGCATTTTTTCATCTCCGCCAAGCTAAGCAGTTGGCTCCTTACCTCTCTCGCCCTGACCTAGCCACTGTGATCCATGCGACGGTCACCTCCAGACTGGATTATTGTAACTCGCTCTACGTGGGGCTGCCCTTGAGACTGACCCAGAAACTCCAGAGGGTGCAGAATGCCGCAGCGAGACTCCTTACAGGGTCTTCACTGCGAGATCACATTCATCCGGTGCTATACCAGCTGCACTGGCTCCCGGTGGAGTACAGGATCAGGTTTAAGGTGCTGGTTTTAACCTTTAAAGCCCTATACGGCCTAGGACCCTCGTACCTACGGGACCGCCTCTCCTGGTATGCCCCACAGAGAAACCTACGCTCGTCAAATAAAAACATCCTGAAGGTCCCAGGCCTCAGAGAGGTTAGGCTGGCCTCAACTAGAGCCAGGGCTTTCTCGGCTGCGGCTCCAACCTGGTGGAACGCTCTGTCACAAGAGACTAGGGCCCTGCGGGACCTGACATCTTTCCGCAGAGCCTGCAAGACAGAGTTGTTCCACCAGGCCTTTGGTCAGGTCCCAGCCTGACTCCCTCCTCTGGCAACCTGCACAGAATTTTGCTCAACGGTTGCCATTAATTTGACTTTAATTAATTTTTATAATGGAATGTTTTTAGAATGTTTGATTATTTGATTGTTTGATTATTTAATTGTTGTTAGCCACCCTGAGCCCGGCTTCGGCTGGGGAGGGCGGGATATAAATAAAATTTATTATTATTATTATTATCTATCATCTATTTTCTAATAGTTTTGCAGGTTTTAGTTGTGTTTTACCTATAATTTTATTGCACAAAGACCTTGATTTCAGGGCTCTTAACACCCCTGCTCAGTCCACCTGCTTTTATTCTTTCTTTATAATTGGAGGGTTATATTGAGTGTCAGTGTCTTAAATATTTTAAAGAGAGGCCAGAAAGGAGAAAGTTCACATCACCTAATGAAGACATACTTCGCATACAGAATGTGTTTGTTGACCAGGAACAAAAAGCTGCTTAATCATTTCACCTCAGAGAGAATTCCTGGAATCTTCAGTGTTCTGTATCAGAAATCTCATAACTCCTAATGTGTTGGGGATGCGGATCTGT
Source organism: Podarcis tiliguerta (assembly GCF_965153285.1). Lineage (NCBI taxonomy): Eukaryota > Metazoa > Chordata > Lepidosauria > Squamata > Lacertidae > Podarcis > Podarcis tiliguerta. Next base: position 27,806,329 of record NC_139553.1, read on the forward strand.
CTTAAAAAAACAAAAGCTCACTTTCTGGGGAATAAAATGTTTGGGTTACAGTCCTTTATTTCACTGAGAAGGTATTCTTGGTGCCATAGGAGTTACTAGGGAACACTGAATTCTTTTTCTGATGTTCAGTGTATTTGAACATAGGAAGCTGCCTTCTCTTTCATCGTACCATTGGTCCATTTAGCTCAATATTATCTGCACTGATTGGCAGTGGCTCTCCAGGGTTTCAGGCAAGTCTATTTCCCCAATCCCACCTAGAGCCAGGATTTGAATTTGGGAGCTTCCATAGCTCTTCCTATCATCATCATCATCAATTTATTTATTTTCTTTTTAAAATAGAAAAGTTCAGTTAAAACTGCAAGCAGCAATAAATAAACACTATCATGCAAAATACCCCCACCCAAAAAACCCAGCTGCCTTGTGGAAATGCTAATTGAACTACCTATGTTGCAGCATCCCACATTAAAAGGAAAAAAAGCATAATATCTTCCGAAAGCTTTCTAGAAGAGTCTGATTTTGTCCTGGTGCTTAAAGTGGCATCATAAAAACAATGCTGTATTCCTCATTGGTCCGGTCTACACATCACACTGAGCCAAGCCATGGCTTAGTGCAAACACAGGAGCTTGTGAGCTCCTGGAAAGGATATTGTGGCCACTTCTTTCTTCCTCATTCTTTTTGCTGCTTCACCACACTGAACAAACCATGGTTCAGCATGGCATGTCACCCTAACCAAGGCTTGCAGTTTAGCTCTCTCTAGACCAGCCATAAGTTATATCCAAGATTCCCTCCCCTGTCTTCATAGTGGAGTTGTCCCAGCCCCATCATCATTTTGTAGCCATTTTCTGAATCTTTTTCCAGCTCTACAATTTCCATTTGAGGTGTGGTGACCAGAAATGTGCATGGTATTCACATTGTATTACAAATGGAATACACTAGCAGTTTCATTCTCAGTCCCTGACCTAATGATCCATAACATGGAATTCACATGTTTCACAGCTGCTGCACATTGGGTTGACATCTTCATCGATCTGTCCGCCATGACCCCAGGGTCTCTTTCCTTGTCAATCACATGAGTTCAGACCCCTTGAGAGGTTTTGCCCCAATGTACACTACTTTAAAGTTGTTTGCATTGAATTGCATTTGCTGTTTCAAAGTGCATCCATCCAGTTTGGAGAGATCCTTTTAGAGCTTTGGGTAATTTTTTATTTGTTTGTTTTTTACCACTGCAAATAATAGGTGTCATTGGCAAACATGGCCACATTACTGCTCACTTCTACACCAGATCATGTATGAACAATTTTTAAAGCTCCCAATCCTGATCCAGTTCCTTGGTGGAACCCACATCTTGCTTGCCTCCATTGGGAGAACTGACCGTTTATTCCTACTTCCTCCTCTTTAACAAGTTACTGAACAATGAGACGACCTCACTTCTTATCCCATGATTGCTAATCTTACTCAAGAAACTTTGGTGAAGTAGTTTATCAAACACTTTTTGAAAGTTTTGATGCAATGTCTACTGAGTCACCCCTATCCACATGCTTATTATTAACCCCCCAAACCTCTAAAAGGTTAATTAGCTAGGATGTATCCTTGCAGAAGCCATAGGAGTTGTTCTTCAGCAAGGCTTGCTCTTCCATATGCTTTGTTATTTTATCTTCGGCCATGCTTTCCCCTAGTTTCCCCAGAACAGATGTTAAGCTAACCAGTTTGCCATTTCAAGGATCCCCACTCCCTTTTTTAAAAAATGATGTTGCATTGGACACTTTCCAGCCCTCAAAAGCAGGGACTGACCTTAGGGACAAGTTACATATTTTTGTTCAAAGATCAACTATTTCACACTTGAGTTCCTTAAGAACTCTCAATGAATGCCATCTGGACCTGGAGGTCTGTTAGTTTTTAATTTGTCAATAAGGCCCAGAACCTCAACTCTTGTCATCACTGTTTGTCTCACTTCCTAAAAGGTTTCAAAATCATTGAAAAGTGGGTGGAGCAATCAATGCAAATTTTACCTTTGTTCTGTAGGCTAGTTTGCACACATGCACACAAACACACACCCCAATTTAGGCAGCCGAGAGGCATTAATAGTTCAAGCCTCACTGCAGTCAGGCAAAAGCACTTAATGGTGCGAAGCAGGACCCTTCAAGGGGGCTGGCAGGAAGAGGGCTTGACCTGGGGAAAGTGTCAAGACCTGAGGATCCATACCTCTTATTTAACCCACCATCACTTTACATTAAGAAAGCATGCTGACTGAAGGTTCACCTTCTCAATGCTGCTGGAGTTGTCAACTACTGTACCAAAGAACTCCCCTCACAATGTGCTCTCTTGTGGCTTTTACATAATCTGCCATGGCTGTACAAGATCCCCATGTGAGCAGTGCCTAATAAAGCTTTCAAGGAAATGTTAGAGAAGCATTAAAGCTAAGCAGCATATAAATGACATGAACTCATAAATTTATGGGTAATTATAATTGAACAGTGTGGGATTCAGCATCTGGAAGATAGGGAAATAAATCATGCAATTTGTTTTATTGCTCCTGAATACGGTATATCTTGGTACCATTGAACAGTCTTTTGGTGTATGAACTGCAAATCTCTCTTCAGCTATGCAAGTACAAAACAAAATGGTTTATCTTAGAACCTAGAGTTCAAATAGTTTTCATTTTCAAAAGATTGTGACTGGTGGTGCAGCCAGAGAGATTACTTCAAGATGAAAGGGATCTGAGGGCAGCAGCCCAGTAGCGGTTTTAGGGGATGAGTTTGGGTGTTTGGTGCTACGTCTCTGACGCAATTTCTCTTCATTATCACCCACTCCAGTAGATGTTAATGAAGCTGACCCTGAAATATGCTATCTGAACCACTCACTGCCTCTTTACCAACCCTCAACAATACTGAGTTATTAGGAGGAAGTTCTGCTTGTGGCAACTGCACCGAGAAGGCAGTCACAGGGCTGTGACATGAAACTGGGCATTTTTTGCTGTCACCATTTGAATGCCCTTCTTTCTGTCATATTTGAAGCATCATCTATTAGTTACTTCAAACTTACATTTTTGCCCAGACTTTCCCTGACCCATAAGATTGGACTCTGTTTTATGCCCTTGAATCCTTTGAATCTTTGCTTATTTGCTTTTAAATGCTTTTATATGTTTCGCACTGTTGTTTTATTGGTTTGAAATTGCATTCTTGTTTTAATTAGATCTATCCATCAATAAAGCTTTTATATTTATAAAATATTGGGTGGTTTATAAATGCTTAAAAATATTATAAGGTTTTTCTGAACAGGCAAGTGGTGTAAAATCACTATGAAATGTAAAAAAAGCAAAATAAATATTTTTCTGTCAAAGGCTTCCATTCCTAGCCATGCCTTTGCTGAAGCCTAAGGAAACCAGATGGTGAAATGCCTTGCAGGTTGTTTTGAAAAAAAAATCCACTTCACAAAAAAAGACAACCCTCCAAAAGTCTAGGTCTAAGGCTTAGCTTTCTCATGTGGAGCCCTGGGCTCTTCCTGTGAGCAAGAAAAGGCTCCCCCTGGTTATTTTTGCACCCTGTTCACAGCCCATAAAAGGTGGATAATTGTAGGATTATGTACTGTTCCAACTTGAAGTTTCCGAAGCCTACTGGATCCCGTACGAACATAAGAATAGCTTCGTTGGGTCAGAGAAAGTGTCCATCCAGGCCAGTGTTCAACTGCAATGGTGTTAAACCAGATGCTCAATCTGTCATCAGAAGCAAGGTGGACCGAGATGTTTTGACCCCTGAGGCAAAATGCCCCATTGCCTCCCCTGATCCAACCCCTGGATGCATGATGTGCAGGGGCCATGAGCCACTGCAAAGGCTTCTCCTCAAGGAAAGGCCCTTGCCAAGCCCTGCCAACTTGCCTCCTAATTCCTCACAACAGTCAGGAATGCTTATATTCTGGTACTGGCCAGAGTCTCAATGCGCCTGTGTCATCCCACCTCCTCTTCCCATAACCCACTCCATCATAGCACTGAAATCCTCATGTCCCAGGAGGGCCACTGTACTGTTGCTGCACCTGAGCACAATGGTTGTGTGGTTACAAAGGTGGCAGCAGAACAAGCCTCCAAGGAGAACACCACTGCTGTTATTACCACTGCGGCGGTGATGATCAGAGGCAATGTGTTCCTTGGAGGCCTGATCTGCCACCTCTGTGGATCATGCTGCCCAAAGTGGGTTCCCTCACCCTGATTCATGGGTGGGCCAGCCCTCATTTAAGGTTAGCATTGTCAGGGACCTTTCTAAGGCCTGTGCCACAGTAGGGGCTCCCACTTATCACCATGGAACTGTGTCCCTGCTTGTCTTGTTTCTTGCCTCTGTTATGGGCTCCTTCCTGACTAGGCATTCATCTGTGGTGTGCAGTGAATTTTCTCATAGGGAAACTGTTATGGCCAGAGGCGCCAGCCTGCGAGGGTGATTGAGGGTGTGTGTGATATCACATGCACAAGCATCACGCCTCTCCCCCTAAGACAGAAGCTTCCAAGACTTTGGGAAGGAGATTCCAGGGCTCTGACAGGATGCCTTCTTCTCAAAGCTGGGCAGCCTTTGGGAAGGTGGTGAGAGGGCCTCTCTCCCTAAACCATGGAGAGGCTTCTGGGCTTGGGGAAGGAGATGCCAAGGGAACATTTAGAGGACTATCCTAGTCCTCCTAGTCCATTGACCGTGCACTACTGGCATTCATCCTGATTTGCTTGTGGGTAATTCCATGAAAATTCCATTGTTAACATGTTCTATATCATTTTCATGTACAGTTATCATTTTAAAGGTAATTTCCCAAAGTTTAATTATCCGACAATCTGAAATGCCAATCAGTTTTCATGAGGACATTTATTTATTTTTTAATGGCAAACTGAAGTGGAAATGTGGAAAACTGAATTTCTTCCAACTGGAAAAATGAGAAGCTGAGAGAAACCAGATTTGCCCCTCCCTTTCTGGGCTTAATTGAAGCAAATGCATCCAAGAAGGCCGCAGAGATTATTTGTAAAATGAACAAAAGGGCCGTCACAAATACCTTTCCCACCTTGGCGGGGGGGGGGGGGGAGGTAATTGCAACAAAAAATCTGTATCCCAGCCATGAGTATTTCACTGAAATTTTCTCTTTGCTTTGATGCAGTTTCAAAGGTACCATTCCCCACCACCTCAGTAATTGATGGAGAATGGTCAGGGAGGGAGATGTCCAATAATTTTTTTGGCATGTCAGTAATTGCAATGTCTAGTTCTCTGTATATGGATATGGATAGAACTGTCTTGCAGTCTTTTTACTGTGCTCTGCTTTTTCATTTTGGATTCCAGATATGGGGAGAAACAAAAGAAAACCATACTTTCAGCCCTTGCCTAATAGCTTCCAGAGCTGGTTCATATTAGTCCGTCTGCTCCCAATGTCATCTCAGGACCTTTTGTCACTTAAAGTAAAGCAGGAATGCTATATCACTACTGCTCCAATTCATGACTGTAATCAAGGTAGGAGAATCAAGATTGCATCCAAAGCTAGGCCTAATTACAGCAGATCTACTGAAGGTAATGAATGTAACTAAGGTCCCATCTTCAGTATACATTTAAAGCTGTATGGCATCTCAGCTGCCCAGGACCTCCATACATACTGCCCAGGCTTGCACCACGGGAGGTCACTTTGGTGCTGCTAATGCAGCAGCTTGACTTCATCCCCAGAGACACACGCCATTGTCACTTGAGACAGATGGGTGCCAACAACAATGATACCACTTTAAATGATCATGGCTTTCCCCCATGAATGCTGGGAGCTGTAGTTTATTAACAGTGCTGAAATTTGTTTGGGGACCCTGTTAAAATCCCTGGCTTAAGGCATTATCCACTTTCCATATGCTGTATTGACCCCTGGCTTCTTTCCATCAACTTCAAAGCCAGCAAATAATTGTGTCCCCCCTACTTTTATCTTCTTCTTCGGCGATCACTCATAGCCAAGTAATATTGTCTTCCATAAACACAGTTTTAACAATAAGTCCGTAAGTGACTGCGGAGGCCAGTTCTGGATCCACATGTCCTTTCACAGTGGGGACATTGGTTTCCAGGTGGAGTTGATCATGGTGTGGATTTGCCAAGCATGCCTTCCTCTTAGCATGTTTCTCGCTTGTGTCCTGAGTTTGAGTGTCTTCAAAGCCCATGACACCTTTGGTAAAGGCTGTTCTCCAATTAGAGCGCTCACAGGCAGGTGTTTCCCAATTGTTAGTGTTTATACTACATTTTTAAAGATTTGCCTTGAGACAGTCTTTAACTGTCTCTTTTGTTGACCACCAGCATTACGCTTCCCATTTTTAAGTTAGGAATAGAGTAGTTGCTTTGGAAGATGATAATCAGGCATCTGCACAACATGTCCAGTCCAGCAAACTTGATGTTGAAGAATCATTGCTTCAACACTGGTGATCTTTGCTTCTTCCAGTACACTGGTATTAGTTTGCCTGTCTTGCCAAGTGATGTGTAAAAAATTTTCAGAGACACTGTTGATGGAATTTTTTGAGGAGTTGGAGATGACGTTTATAAGTTGTCCATGTTTCACAAGCATACAGTAAGGTTAGTGGTACAATAGCTTTGTAAACAAGCATTTTGGTTATGCTAATGTCCCGATCCTGAAACACTCTGCACTTCAATTGGGAGAAAGCCGCACTCGTAGAGCTTAGGTGATGCTGGATTTCAGCATCCATGTTGGCCCTTGTGGAAAGATAACTACCCAAGTAGGAGAAGTGATCAACATTTTCCAATGTTACACCATTGAGTTGGATTTGTGGCACTGCAGAGGGGTAATTTTGTACTTGTTGGTGCAGCACTTTGGTTTTTGGGATGCTGAGCTATAGACCAAGCTTTTCGTAAGCTTCTGAGAAGACATTTAGGATGGTTTGGAGGTCCTCCTCTGAGTGTGCACACACTATGTTGTCATCAGCATACTGAAGCTCTATGATGGAAGTTACGGTAACCTTACTCTTTGCTTTCAGCCTGCTCAGATTGAAGAGTTTCCATCTGTTCGATATATGATTTCTACTGCTGTGGGAAGTTTCCCTTTGACAAAGTATAGGATCATGGCAATGAAAATAATGAATAGAGTTGAGGCAATAACACAACCCTGTTTAACACCTGATCCCACTGTGAATGGTTCATTTTGAGAGCCACTGTTATCTGCGATTGTTGCTGTCATATTATCATGGAGGAGCTGAATGATGTCCACAAATTTATATGGGCAGCCAATTTTCAGAAGGACAGTCCACAGGGCATTACAATTTACAGTGTCAAAATCCTTAGTCAGGTCAATAAACGCCATATACAGGGGTTGGTTTGGCTCTCTGCATTTTTTTTGAAGCTGTTGAGCAGTGAAAATGATGTCCACTGTCCCCCTAGAAGGCTGAAAACCATTTTGGGATTCAGGAAGGGTCACCTCCGATATTGTTAAGAGACAGTTTGCTATGATCCTTGCAAGAATTTTGCTGGCTACAGCTAATAGAGAGATGCCTTAATAGTTTCTGCAATCAGTTCTGTCACCTTTTTTTAAAGAGAGTGATAATTTTAGCATTCCTAAAGTGTGCTGGGATCTCTACTGTCTCCCAGATTTTTTCGATGAGCTTGTGAAATTGTTGTGTAAGTTCAATTTCATATATACTGGGGGAAAGCATATAATTGCCCTATAAATATGCAATAAATGCAGATCGAGAACTAAATGGTGGCTTGCAGGGCAATCCTGTTCACATTTACACAGAAATAGATCCCATGAACTTCAATGGCACTTATGGGGGGGAGGCAAATAAAAGAGTGGGCGTGGGGGAAATGTTTTGCATGGTTTCGAGAAAGTGGATTGAGAAAAGTGGAGAGGTAGAACCTGGGGTCATCCATTTAACTGAGTATTGGAAGGGTCAAGATAGGCATAAGGAAGGACATGTTCACATAGGAAATAGTTAAAACAAAAGAATTTGCACCCACAGTATGTCATGATGATGGTTTTGAAAGCTAAATACAAAAATAATAAAGAAGAATATCAATGGCTGCAGGCAATGCTGGCTGTATTTTACTTCCAGTGTTTGGAGCAGCATGTCTCTGAATACCCGTTGCTGGAAACCACAGAAGGGGATTCCGTTTCTACTCTTGTCCTGTAAGTGGGTTTCCCATAGGCATCTGGTTACCCATTGTGAGAGAAGGGTGCTGGAATAGATGGGCTTCTGGCTTGATCCAGCAGGGCTATTCACACATTTTTACTCCCAACCCAACTGCTTACTAATCTTACAGTGCAATCTTTTGCACTGAGAAGTAAGTTGCACAAAGTACAAATGAAACTTGTTGTTGTTTAGTCTTTTAGTTGTGTCCAACTCTTCGTGACCCCATGGACCAGAGCACGCCAGGCACTCCTGTCTTCCACTGCCTCCCGCAGTTTGGTCAAACTCATGTTGTAGCTTCGAGAACATTGTCCAACCATCTTTTCCTCTGTTGTCCCCTTCTCCAAATGAAACTTACTCCCAGGTAAATGTGCATAAATGATTGTAGCTTCAGTGTTGGTCTTCTTCACATGTTGATGTATCCAGTACATGCTCTGAGATATAAATTCTAGAAGAAGACTTGAAGAATCCTGAAGAATGACCGCTCACAAATTTGGGAGCTTGCACTAATTTTTCTAACAATACATTAAAAATTAGTGAAAGCTGCCCAATAGCAAGAGAATAGGAAGAGAGTAAGAAGATCCCTGCAAAGACCCATCTAAATAATAATAATAATAATAATAATAATAATAATAATAATAATAATAAAAACCAACATTTAATATTAATAATATTTAATAATATTTTAATATATCCTGCCCATCTGGCTGGGTTGCCCCAGCCACTCTGGGCGGCCTGTCATCTAGTCACAACAATGCAAGAAGTGTCCTTCTAGTCTAGCATCTTGTTTCCACAGTGGCCAATGAGATGCCTGTGGGAAGTCTGCAAGCAGGACCTAAATGCACCTACACTCTCCCCACTTGTGATTGTAAGAGACTAGCTTTCAGAGGCACATTGCCTCTGACAAGGGAGATGGGATGTAGTCATCAGGGCCAGTAACCACTGGGGGCCTTATCCTCCACAAATACTTCTTTTGAAGCCATCCAAGTTGATAGCCATCACCACTTCCTCTGGGAGTGAATCCCATAGTTTAAGTATGTGCTGTATGAAGAAATCAGTTCTGAATCTTCCAACATTCATGATCCAGCTGCAGGCAGTGGCAAAACAAATGTCTCTAGAAGCTAACAAGCAGGGCAAAAAGGTTCAGTGGCCTGATGCTGTGTGGTTTTGTAAACTACTTTGAGCTTTTCTACAATCAAGCAATATATACATCTTATGAAACAAACAAACAAACAAACAAACAAACAAACAGAAAAAGGAAGCGAAGGGCTGGGTGCTTCCCCACCACTGTGTCCTAGAACAAAGAGAGGATTGAAAAGGAATGACCAGAGGAAGCTTCCACTCAGGTGTGGTCTCTGACCCCTTGTGTGTAGCCGGTCGGCGCAGGGCGGGGAGCGAAGGTACATAAACCAGTAGAGGGGGAGTGCGACTGTTGCAGCAACTGTTCAGGCCTTGGAGCTCAGGCCTTGGAAAAGCTGCCTGAGGATGCTAAACTAGATTGCATGTTATTTGGAGCCATAAAAAAATACTGTGCTAGTTTTGATCGTGAAGAGATAACTATCTCTGTAATCCTTTCATTGGGAGTGCCCTTGACATATACCTTCAGCAGCTGTGTGCAGAGGAGATTTCAGCAGGTGCAGCTTGCAGGAGCTCTGGCTTTTTCTGCATCCGGCCACATGGCATGAGAAAGATAGCCATCTCCTGCTTCGGTTCCCCAGCAACTGGTATTCAGAAAGCTGAAGCAGCTGTCATTTGGATATCATTGTGGTTGTGTCCAGATGGTTGTTTACTGTGGGGTGGGTGGTCATTGTGCAGGCAAAATTTGCCATGACAATTATTACAGTGAAGAAACCCCACTTTTCCCTTCTTCTTTTTTTTTTTAAAAAAAGTTTAATATTTTCTTAAGTTTTTGTATATGCTGGAAGATGCCCAGAGTGGCTGGGGCAACCTGGTCAGATGTGTGGAGTACAAAAAACAACAATAATAACAACAACTTCTTGGCTTTTCCTTTTTCACTTTCCACCAGCGAAAGCTGCTTTATTAGGGCAAATGGGGCACTCCCCTCACCTGCCAGTCCAGGAGGCAGCACTGCCTGTCAGCTCTGTCCTCTGTAGCCTTGGTGTTATCTTACAACTCAGCAGGGAGTAGGAGGAGGAGGGGGGGCGGGGGGGGAGCTAGTGCAAGTTGGCTCTGCCTCTTATGGCTCTGGCTCCACCTACTGTTGAGCTCCCTGTCTCCTTCCCTACTAGCCTCAGTGGGCACAAGCCACTGCTGCTTTTTATAAAACCTGCATAGTACTGACCTTTTAAAAATATATCCAGGAACACTTCACTGCCAGTGGCTATCTCACATCAGAGATTGAAATAAAAGATCAAGTGTTATTAAATCCTCATAAGATATCATGGTTGATATTTTCTCTCAGCAGTACAAAGAGACCCCTATTCATTTTCGAAACAGGTCTGATCACATGAAAATCAGAACGGACGCTATGCACAATGAGCATTCAAAATGCGACTTACTATGGTTGTATTTCCAGTTTAAACTTGACAACCCATGTTGTGACTATTATCATGGCTAAATGCAACAAAGGCCCCCCCCCCCCGGCAGGCCCCAGTACTGTGCATTTGCTTTGTGGATGTGTAGAGGGATATGGCGAGTAAGCATACTGATATCAAGCATGGCACATCTTGATTCAGATTGCAGCTCAGTCCAACTTAGTTAGAATTTAATGGACACAGGGAGCTGCCTTATATCAAGTCAGACCAACTGGTCTGTCCAGCTTGGTATTACTCTGCATCAAAGACGAGGAACCTGTGGCTCTTCAGGTGCTGCACGACTACAACTCCCATAATCCTTGGCCATGCTTAGTGGGGCTGATAGGCAATGCAGTTTGACAACATTAGAAGGACCACTGGTTCTCCATCCCTGGTTTACGTGATGTCTGGAGCAGTTCTCCAGGGCCTTATCAGCCTTATCTGAAGATAACAGGGATTCAATCTGGATTCTTTCACATGCAAAACATGTGCTTTACAGCCCTTCCATGGGAAACTGAATCAGATAGCTCAGTATTATCTATTCAGAGGTTGGGAATTTCAGCCTAGGGGCCAAATGCCCTGAGGACTCTTCTCAGCCACTGCTTTCTCCCTGGGACAGTTCTTTCATTGGCCCTGCTCCACACCTGGTCAATACAGAATTAAACCCTATTTGCACCATGTGAAGTCATCTGGTTGAGAGATGGGTGTGGCTTTAGGGAAATTGTCTCATGGGCCAAGATTGGCCTGCGGTCTGGAAGTTCCTCACCTCACCCTATGTAACGGTAAAGATACCCCTGACCATTAGGTCCAGTCATGACCGACTCTGGGGTTGCAGCGCTCATCTTGCTTTACTGGCCGAGGGAGCAGTCATACAGCTTCCGGGTCATGTAGCCAGCATGACTAAGCCGCTTCTGGCAAACCAGAGCAGCACACGGAATGCCGTTTACCTTCCCACTGGAGCGGTACCTATTTATCTACTTGCACTTTGACGTGCTTTCAAACTGCTAGGTTGGCAGGAGCAGGGACCGAGCAATGGGAGCTCACCCCGCTGCAGGGATTCAAACTGCTGACCTTCTGATCGGCAAGTCCTAGGCTCTATTGTTTAACCCACAGTGCCACCCGCGTCCCTCACCCTATGTAGAGCAACCTTATTATCTGCTCTGACAGACAAAGGCTCTCCAGGGTCTTTGTCATCACCTGCTACAGATCCTTTGAAGTGGATGTACCAGGAGCTGAGCATGGGAAATAGAATTTGTACTGCCTCTGACCTATGTCCCTTCCCCAATCCCCTTATGCTGAATTAGATCGCTGGTCTCTCGTGCCTGGTATTGTGTATTGACTGGCAGAGGTACTCTTGGGTTCCAAACAGAAGACCACCCCAACTCTGTGACCTGAGATCCTGTTCCTGGAGTTGGCAGGGTATAGCACCATATTGGTTTCTTTACTGATGGAACATGGCCATAGAAGAGCAGCGGTGCTGCTAAGAACAGGTCTAGCTTAATGCTGTAGGAATGATACCAGTGTTAATATCTGCACTGCATTTACTCTACTGATAATGATGTTTCTAACTATCTTGAGGTTGGGACGCGGGTAGCGCTGTGGGTTAAAGCCTCAGCGCCTAGGGCTTGCTACTCGAAAGGTCGGCGGTTCGAATCCCCGCGGCGGGGTGCGCTCTCACTGTTCGGTCCCAGCGCCTGCCAACCTAGCAGTTCGAAAGCACTCCCGGGTGCAAGTAGATAAATAGGGACCACTTACTAGCGGGAAGGTAAACGGCGTTTCCGTGTGCGGCTCTGGCTCGCCAGAGCAGCGATGTCACGCTGGCCACGTGACCCGGAAGTGTCTTCGGACAGCGCTGGCCCTTGGCCTCTTTGAGTGAGATGGGCGCACAACCCTAGAGTCTGTCAAGACTGGCCCGTACGGGCAGGGGTACCTTTACCTTTACCTTTAACTATCTTGAACAGAACTGTTGCTTGATCCAAGAGGATGTGCTACATGTGACAAGATGAAGACCAAGCAGAGCATGTTTAACATTAGTCACTCTCTTCCTTCCCCTTGAAGCAAAAGTACAATCCTTGGGAGTGACATCACTGCATTTAGCCATAATAGCTGAGAGTGCAAGATTTACACTCAGATGCTGAATCAAGGGCTTTGTGTATCCTACAGTTCTATTCAAGTGCAGGAAACGTGCATAATGGAATATCAGCTGCTAAATTTAGCTTCTTGAAAATCTTCATTAAAAAAATAAAATAAAAACAAGCTTCTTGTCCTCATGACTGTGATGAGATATTTGAAAATATGAGGATTATGTTGGGTGAAATATGAGAAACCAGAGGGCTGCTTGATAATGATGTGGTGTGTACCAGTCTCTGGCTGCTGTGACTCCATATCATCCAGGGTAACCATCACACCAAGAATTAAAAAGCCACAAGAAAATACAGATTCTGTAGCTTGGTTCTGTATAGATCAATTCTGACATTGGCACAAAATTGAACTTTGATGCAGACCACGTGCGTCACTCACACATTGCTGCTAAAATGATATTTGCAAAAGTCCAGGTGTGAATATAGCCTGGTATAGCTGGAAATATGATCGCATCGATGATTGGAAGAGGAAATCCTCCTGTTATTCAACAGGATTAAGATTTTTTTTTTTTTTTTAAAGAGCAGCAACAAACCTCAAACCCCTCAGACTGAATGAGGCTTAGTGAAAATAGCACTTACAGAAGGATATGAGTTAGGCCTTTTAAACTTAGTGGGTGTTGTTCACATCTTGTGGTTGGACATCAAGGACTGACTAGTTAGTACAAAAGGAAGCAACCTGATCTATTTATTGTGATGGACATGTGTAATGCTGTGTCTCATTTCGTTTTGCCCTAAAGAGGATGCAATTGGTTGCTAAGGAAGGTGCAGATTAAAAGACGTGTGTGGCTGGGAGGGATTTATTTATCATTATTTCTGATGAGCAAACTTCTCCTGGCTCTATTTAGAATGGGTCCTGGCAATCTGAGCTGCAATCTGAACTTTATTAATTTTGGAACATATGAACTGGAGTTATACTGCACACAACCCACCTGCTCAATCTCTGTGACTGCTACTTCCCTCATCCCCACACCTGATCTCCAATTTCAGACCTTGTGATATATCAGAACATTGTGATGTTTAGCTGCTGATATATCATGATTTTGAAAACCACATATCGCTCAATCTTAGTCTGTTTTTTGTATACCAAAATCCTTTGCTTATTAGGGGCTGCCCCACATTTTGTTCAAAAAATTGCTTTGCAGAGATAACTACCATAGAGTTATCAAACATTTTAAAAGTAGGGGGTCTGTGCCTTGGCTTTTGAAAAATAGGGGGTTAGCTACAGTGGTACCTTGGGTTACATATGCTTCAGGTTACATACGCTTCAGGTTACACACTCCACTAAGCCAGAAATCGTGCTTCAGGTTAAGAACTTTGCTTCAAGATAAGAACAGAAATCGTACTCCAGCAGCACGGCGGCAGCAGGAGGCCCCATTAGCTAAAGTGGTGCTTCAGGTTAAGAACAGTTTCAGGTTAAGAACGGACCTCTGGAACAAATTAAGTACTTAACCCGAGGTACCACTGTAATTGGGAACCACTGGACTAGAGTGATACCTGCTTTTTCCTGGAACTCTTCTTGGTGTGAGACTTTCATCGGTGAGCTGAAAATTTGTTTGGACCTAAGGCTGAGAGGGAGGGTGTGTCAGATGGAAAATGAATTGATATTGATTTATATATATTAGTAACACTGTAGTATAATATTTTTATTTGTATATTTGTAATATTTAAAGTTGCCTGTTCTTGCTTCTATTTTCCTTTTGGAGATATTTTTAATATATCCCTGGGACACTGCAATAGCTCCATGTATGGCAAAAGAATATACCAGCAAATCAAATTAGTAACAACATACGTAGCTTCATTGGAGAGGAAAAAAACTGCAGTACAGGGGTGCAGAGACGCAGGAGCTTTTATAAACTATAAAGTAATGTTAAGAAGAACCCTGCTGGCTCAGACCATAAGCTTGTGTAGTCCAGCATCCTGGTCTCGCAGTGGACAACCACATGCCTACGGAAGGAATTCAGAATTTGTTGATTTTAAACCACAGCACTACTTTGAAAAACATCATAAGGCTGCCTTTGAATGAAATTTGTGGAGACGCTGGTACACTTTCCCTTACTATCCTGGTAGTCTCATTTCTCATATGCATGATTAAGAACAAGCCACAATAACCAGAATCAATACTGCTGGGTATATGGAAATGCACCTCTGTGTCCAGCAAGGATTCTCTGGAGAACTGCTCCACATATGCTACCTGTTGTGATTTGGTGGGTCTGCACCTGACATCTCTCCCATAGCATGTAAGGCCAGAGAATCTCTTTTTCTCCTAGCTTGAACACTGGTAGATTTGGGGAGCAATTACAGAACTGCAGCAATTTCAAAGGAAGCAGCTTATCAGAATTATCTCTCACATCAAATTGAGTGCAAGCACTGCCTTACACAGGGAACCATTAGTATTGGCAATGTAACACTATTTCATACTTGACTTGTGTACTTTTAAGGAGTAATTTTAAGGAGAAACGAAGGGGGTCCTTTGCTGGACTTCCAACAGCCGGTGCACTGAGTCACACTACATTTCTGTCCGTCTCATACTCTTCCTTCCCAGATTATCACTATGTACACACATAGCCTTTGAAATACACAGCATTACTTTTTTCACAGTGCAGATTTGTACATGGTGTTTGTTTAGTTGTGTCTGACTCTTCATTACCCCATGGACTAGAGCACACCAGGCACTCCTGTCTTCCACTGCCTCCACTTTGGTCAAACTCATGTTGGTAGCTTCGAGAACACTGTCCAACCATCTTGTCCTCTGTTGTCCCCTTCTCCTTGTGCCCTTAATCTTTTCCAACATCAGGGTCTTTTCTAGGAAGTCTTCTCTTCTCATTTTTTTCCCATGTGCTGCTGGCTGAGAGCCAGCAGACAGCAAAATTACTTTTATTATTATTATTATTATTATTATTATTATTATTATTATTATTAAGGATTACAGAAGTAAGTGTAATGCCTCGTTGTTGTTGTTTTCCATGTGACATTTTTACAAATCCATTTCATTTGTTGAGGCATTAGGGGGAGAAGAAAAGAAAAAAAAAGAAAAAAGAAAGGGGGGTGGAGAGAGGGAAGATGGATGGGGGTGGGGTCGGGTGGCGGTGTTTCTATTATGTTTAATGTATATAGAGTTTGGGGTCAGCGTTGTTTGTGTTGTTCACTTGTGTTCCTTTGGTGGTGAGAGAGGTTGGGGTTGGCCTAGGGTGTGATTGTTTGCTTGTGATTGGCTGTGGTGATCTTTGTTTACGTGTGTGAGTGAGGTGGGTGGGTGTTTTGGATCAGGTTAGCCATATTGATTTGTATGCTGTTGGTGGATTATTGTCATTGTCCTGTTGGGCTGTGTATGTGATAAAGGGGAGCCATACCGGGGTAAAGGCATCTTCTTCTGTTTGTCCCCGAGTCAGTTTCAGTTTATTAGTTAATTTTTCTAGTAGGGCTATTTCCCATACTATTTGGTACCATTGGTCCATACTTACTCCTGACAGGTCTCTCCAGTGTCTGGCTATGATGCTTCTGGCTGCTGAGAGTAGGTGGGTTATGAGTTCTTTGCGGTGTAAATGGGCATTGTTGTCTTGGAAGATGTTTAGTAGGGCCAATTCTGGGGTGATGTCTATTACTTGCTTAGTTATTTTACATATTTCTTGTATGGCTGTTGTCCAGAATAGTTGGATTTTGGGACACTCCCACCACATGTGGAGGTATGTGCCTGTGGAGGTGCACCCTCTCCAGCATTTTGGTGAGGTTCCTGGGTGTATTAGCGCTAGTTTCCTTGGGGTTAGGTACCACCTGTAGGTGAGTTTCAGTGTGAGTTCTTTTCTTTTCGTTGATATGGATTTAAAGGGGGGTTTAGACCACATTCTGGTCCATTGAGTGGGGTTAATCTCATAGCCTATGTCATTCTCCCATTGTTTTTTTATTGCATCTAGGGGATTTGCAGAATTTTGGAGTAGTATTTTGTATATTGCGGATACCGTCCCTTTACCGTTTCCCTTTGTTGTCAGGAGGAGGTTTTCGAAGGTTGTCAGGGGCCTAGTTGCTGCTGATTTTACTGTTGGGTTGTTTAAGAGGGCATGTAGTTGGTGTTGTGTTAACCAGGACATTTGGGTGTCTTCTAGTTTGTCTTGTATTTCTTGTGTTGACAAAGGTTTGTTATTTTTATAAAAGTCTATTAGGCGATATAAGCCTTTGGTTTGCCAGGTTTTTATCTGGAGGTTTTGTGCTGCATGGTGGAATAATGGGTGGTACGCCAGGGGGATTAGTGGGGATGGGGTTGGGGATAGTTTGCCTATTTGTGTTTTCCATGCTTTGAGCATGGTCTGTGTGTACCTGTTAAGTGTTGTGGGAATTTTCTTTAGTTTGTTTGGGAGGAGTGGGTATGTTGTGGTGCAGGTATTTTCAATTGTGTCCCTCTCTAGGTGTACCCATTGTTTTGTCTCATCTTCTAGTATATATGGGATTATATGGCGTATTTGGTTGGCATTGTAATATGCTTCTATGTTGGGGATTCCCCATCCTCCTTCTGAGGTGGGGAGGTGCAGGTATTTGGGGCTTATTCTTGGTTTTTTATGTGAGAAGATGAAAGAGTGTAGTTTTCTCTGCCAACTGCGAAGTTGGGTTGAGGGGATCCAGATTGGGAGGGCTTGGAATAGGTAGGTTAGTTTTGGGAGTGTGATCATTTTGATCATGGCTATGTTGTCTGAGAGAGTGAAATTCATGTTATTCCATCTCGTTAGGTCTTTGTTAATTTGTCGCCACAGGGGCTTGTAGTTGTGGAGGTACAATTTATTGAGGTTTCTGGTTATTTGTACCCCTAGGTATCTGAACTTGGTGTGGCAAAGTTTTGTCTTCTCTTCTCATGAGGTGGCCAAAGTACTGGAGCCTCAGCTTCAGGATCTGTCCTTCCAGTGAACACTCAGGGCTGATTTCCTAAGAATGGATTGGTTTGATCTTCTTGCAGTCCATGGGACTTTCAAGAGTCTCCTCCAGCACCATAATTCAAAAGCATAAATTCTTCAGCGATCAGCCTTCTTAATGGTCCAGCTCTCACTTCCATACATCACTACTGGGAAAACCATAGCTTTAACTATACGGACCTATACAGATTTGTACATATCCATTTGCAATTGTACACACCTTCATACAACAATGTCATCTGAAGTGGTAGCTACTATCTGTGTTGCACACACTGGTGGGCATGTTTTCAAATTAGAGTACAATGGTTTTCTCTATTCCCTATCTTCAATTGTTTCCACAGACCTTTTCTTAAAAAATAAAATAAAAAAATATCAGCCTTTCAAAAGAGAAGGGCTGGAAATCGGTGCATTTATATACTGCTATATGGAGGCTATATTTTGGTGGACTTGTAAAAGGGTAAAAGAGTATTGGGAAATGATCCATAATGAATTGAAAAAAATGTTTAAAGGTGCTTTCACCAAAAAACCAGAGTCCTCTCTTTTGGGGATAATTCAGACTGAAATTTCCAGGTATCAGGAAAGGTTATGTATGCCACTACTGCGGCCCATATTTTGTTAGCCCCAAAATGGAAAACGTGTGAGTTTCCAACCAAAGAAGAACGGCAACTTAAGTTGACAGAATATGCACAACTTGCAGACTTAACATATAGAATAAGAGACCGAGAAGGGCATACATTTAAAGAAGATTGGAAAATGTTTATTGAAAAATGGGAAATAATTGTGTACAGCTGAAAACGCTGGCAGCATTAAGATAAATTCAACAGTGTAAATAATGGAATACTGAATGGTATAGTGTTTGTAAAATATGCAGGAATTTATGATATGTAAAATGAACCATGGAAAGAGAAGAAGGGATGTCATTGATATCTTAAGGATGTAAAATAAGTATTGTAAATTGTAAAACAGAAAAGCTAATAAAATTATATATATAAAAACAAGAGAAGGGATGGAAATGGGTGCGTTGATATACTGCTGTATGGAGGCTATATTTTGGTGTACTATGTTACTGTACTGCTTTCAAGTTTGGATGCTTCAGTCCTGGGCAAGTTAAACATGGTGATGAGAAGGGGCACAACACTGCAACATCAGTACATCTGCCCTAATGGGAGGTGACATGAGAAAGTCGTCTCTGTGTACAAATGTATGGAGCATGTGCATTCTTGGCCTAAAATGGATTGCAACCTTTCCAGTAGAATGTGCTTTAGATCCACAAATACTGTGGGACAGTGATGTTATGGGGGTGCACAACACCCCTAAAAGGTACCTGCATTCAGTAACGAATGCACATTATCACACTGTGTGTACACACCCTATGTATGTGTAAACAAATTGCTGGTTTTGTTCAGAGGCAGTTGTTATAAGTTAGTAGTCATGTCCTCCAGGGAAACACCAGTAAACCATAATCTACAGAAGTTTCTTCCCAGATTCATGTAGCCTAATCATGGCCTCTAATTCCACCAGCAGGCATTTAATAACCAAGTAAGTGCACCGTTTCATTCCACATCCCATAGTGTTATGAGTTTGGGGGGTTAGCCTGCATGAGGCCTGAGGCCTTTCTAATTCCTGGAGTCCTGGCTCCAGCAAGCGTTAAAATCTAATGGAAGACGCAAGATCTACCCACCCAGGAAGAATGGCAGATGAAGCTGATGGACTATTTGGAAATGGCGGAAATGATTGGCAGAATCCGAGACCAGGGAGAAGAGTCGATGGAAGAAGATTGGAAAAAAATCAAAGTATATTTACAGAAATATTGCAAAATTAATGAATGTTAGAAAAATATTGGAATGAAGTTATATGGTTTTAGCAGAAGTGTTATTAAGAATTATATAAAAATTAACAGTTAATGGGCTAAAATGGAAAATTTAAAGTTAAACTGTGTTAAGATAAATTATAGAACAAAAATTGAGAAAGAGGGAAAGGATTTGCTGAACCAGCTAATTTGAACGGGAATACAAAAAAGGGAGGCGTGAGGAGGAGGAAACAAGCATATGAAAGATAAAGAAATGAAATTTGGATGTGTTTTTAAATGTCTTAGTTTTTCTTTTTTCTTTTTTTTCTTGTTTTGCTGTACTGTTTTTTCTTTCTATTTTTGATGTATTGTTAGTTATATTTTTATTGTTTTTTCTTTTCTTTTTGTCTTTTTTCTGTTTGTAACTATTAAATATTTAATAATTAAAAAAAAAAAATCTAATGTAGCATTCCACGCGTGTCACCTTGCCTCTGGGATAGAGGGGGCTTGGGGCTGCGTGGCATGGGCAGCTGCCACAGAAGTTGGGGTGTGGCCCTCTGAATTAGAATTATTTGGAGGCCCTGACCCCATGGCTGCCATACTTGGCACCCCTGGAGCATTCCATTGTTGAACAAGCCAGGCATCTTTCTTGGCGAGTTAATGGCCAATAACAAAGGAGGTTGCTCTGGGCCAAAGGGCGATTGGGTGGACCCTCTCCCTCACTTGGCTGGTAGTGAGAAAGAGATAAATTTGACGTGAGCTTGAAGCAGGAAGCAGCTAGAGGGAATGAGCCATACTTGATTTCTGCTTGATTCCAAGGCTGCTATTATGGGAGGAGAAACCTTCTGGGGCTTAATGCCGTGAGCCCCCTTCTTCATAGGCTTTGGTTGTATATAAATGTGTAAATAGACCACATATTCTACCACAGTCTCCATTTCCCCTCATTCCAGGGAAATCAACCCCTGGGTAAGTGCCTGGAACCCCTGGGATCTCATACCACTGGGAGACTGAGGTGGCATGCAACGAGAGAATAAGAATTATAAGACTTGCAAAAGGCCTCTACTTGCACAACAACTTCCAATCTCAGGGTTGTTGGTGGTTGTTTTTTTAAAAAAAGTGGGATGAGACTCATGAATGGAATGCAGGAATTGAGGGCTATAACCTGTTCAAAAGGAATAGACCAAACACGAAGGTAGGAGGAGTAGCATTACATGTAAAGGATGCGTACGCTTATGAAGAAATCCATGACCCCGGAGCACAGAAAGCAGATTGAGGATATATGAGTAAAAACTGTAGGAGAAATAACAATGACCTTACTGTGGGTGTCTGCTTTAGACCACCAAGCATGCAAAAAGGAGAGATATAATAGTCATGAGAGACTTCAGTTTTCCCAATATCTGTTGGAACTCAAACTCTGCCAAGAATGTAAGGTCCAACAAATTCTTCTATTGCCTTGAGAACAAGTTCATTTCCCAGAAGGTAGAAGAAGCAACAAGGGGGTCATCTGTCTTGGACCTGGACCTCACCAACAGGGGGGAACTGATCAATGAAGTGGAAGTACTGGGAACCTTGGGAGGAAGTGATCATGTCCTCCTGGGTTTCATGATACAGAGGCAAGGGAAATCTGAGTATAGTCAGACAGGCACTCCGGACTTTAAGAAGGGCAATTTCATAAACCTTAAAAGGAGTTACTGGGTGAGATCCCATGGTCAGAAATACTCAAAGAGAAGGGAATCCATGATGGCTTGGAGTTTCTTAAAAATGAAATACTGAAGGCCCAAATGCAGACAATTCCAATATGAAAGAAAAATGGGAGGCATCTAAAGAAACTAGTGTGGCTGCATAAAGAGCTTACAGATGAGCTGAGATTTAAGAAAGGCATGTATAAAAGTTGGAGGGAAGTGGGAATCTCCATGAGTATCCAACAGTTGTAGGCAGAAGGTCAGGCAGGCCAAAACTCAGGAATGAGCTCAGGCTTGCAAGAGAGGTTCAAAATAATAATAAAGATTTATTCAGCTATGTTCAAAACAAGAGGAAAAACAAGCAAGTGGTAGGTCCTCTGTGTGAAGATGGATAAATGCTATTGGGTGACAGAAAGAAGGTGAAACCACTCAACACCTACTTTGCCTCTGTTTTCGCCAAAAAAGAAAGCAATGCCCAGCCTGGTGATAACATAATAAACGATGTAAGCTGCAGCCTAATACAGGAAAAGAGGTGGTAAAGAGAACACAAAGCTACTTCCAAGGGTACTAAAGGAGCTTGCGGATGTAGTCTCAGAGCCTCTGTTTATAACCTTTGAGAATTCTTGGACAACAGGTGAGGTCCTTGCCACATCCTTTTCCCCACCCACTATTGGGAATATGCAGCCTGGCTTTGGGACAGGCTGTCCATCTAATTTCAGAGACCTCACTTAACCAGTGTGACAGGGTGCAGGTTGTGGCAGGAAGCCTAGAACTTCTGGGGTACCTCATCTATCCACAAAGAAGAAGAGCTGGAATTGGGCAGGGGAAGGTTGCGCTTGCTCACTCAGAGAGGAGTGAATCCAGGTGTCCCTCACAATGTTGGGATTTGCTCTTCCAGAAATTGGAGAGCCAGTTTGGTGTAGTGGATAGAGTGTTGGATGAGGATTTAGAAGTTTGGAGACGGGGGTTCAAATCGCCACTCAGCCACAAAGGCCAGTGGGCCACTCAGTGACTGTCAGCCTCAGCTTTCTTCTGGGGTGGTTGAGAGGATAAAATGGAGAGGGGGAGAACCGTGTACAACACTTTTGAGGAACTGTGGTATATAAACGAAACAAAGCAAGAGTTTAATGATGTGCCTCCACTAATACTCAACTTGCAGATTTGTAAATAAGCACAAATATCACCAAAAGGCAATAAACCCTCACTGATCCTCTTCATTGCAAGTGAAGCCAAACCGGGTACTGCTTGACCCATTAAACCTCTTGGAGAAACAGAGCAAGCATAGAAATATTATTTCTCCAGTCTCCTGCTAAGAGGGTCAGGGTCTGGTCAGTTCCTGGGTGGCTAGCAAGCTAGGAATGACGTAGAAATCTTGGTGATAAGATAGCGCCTGCTTTCAGACTTTAATAGACACAACACAAAAGAAGAAAGTATGGACACTATTTCTTCACCACAGAGTTTTGTAATAAGCTGGAACTGGAATATGTAAAGCAGTAGAAAATACCCCCCCATGAGATGGCAAAGTGGGTTAATCTTCATGGAGAGCATGTGTTGCGGTGGGGGAAACCATGACATCCCCCTGTTGCTGGGCAGGTTAGTATGGATGGCCACAAATTTCATAGGGCACCTCCAATTGTTGCTGGGGAGAATTCAATGTTGCAAAGTTGATTGACTGTTGGGGTGCTATTTATTCCCTGCGCGCAGCATTGAGCTTCCTCTTTTTGCTGCGCGTATCGGATCACCCACCCACCCTCCCTATATTTAGG
This sequence comes from Podarcis tiliguerta, assembly GCF_965153285.1. NCBI lineage: Eukaryota > Metazoa > Chordata > Lepidosauria > Squamata > Lacertidae > Podarcis > Podarcis tiliguerta. The sequence goes on from NC_139553.1 coordinate 27,829,261, forward strand.
GTTGTTTGTGCTGACCTTGCTATGCCTGTCATGGGGTCATCTGCTTTGGGGCAGGGGCCTGGTAGGAATTTTTACCATTTTGCTGATTGGCTGGTGCCATTTGGTTTTTTGCCTACTGCCTAGCAAATCGTCACAACTTGTAAGGTTGTGGTTAAAAGGTAAAGGTACCCCTGCCCGTACAGGCCAGTCATGTCCGACTCTAGGGTTGTGCACCCATCTCACTCAAGAGGCCGGGGGCCAGCGCTGTCCGGAGACACTTCTGGGTCACGTGGCCAGTGTGACGAAGCTGCTCTGGTGAGCCAGCACCAGCGCAGCACACGGAAATGCCGTTTACCTTCCCGCTATAAAGTGGTACCTATTTATCTACTTGCACTTAAGAGTGCTTTTGAACTGCTAGGTGGGCAGGAGCTGGGACCGAACAACGGGAGCTCATCCCAGAGTGGGGATTCGAACCACCGACCATACGATCGGCAAGTCCTAGGCGCTGAGGTTTTACCCACAGCGCCACCCGCGTCCTAAGGTTGCGGTTAGGCATTGGTTAAAAAATTGGTTGGTGGAGGGGTAAGGATTGGCAGTGCCTGCCCCTCCAATGCTGCTGCTGCAAGGGAATTCCGTTAAAGGACTCCAGGGGCTCAACATGCTCTTGTCCGAACCCCTGGCAAGGGGCTAGGGCCACACAATAGCCCCTGGGAGCACCTGGGGAGAGGAGAGAGCCTGGTGTCCAGCTCTATTCTCTCCCCCCAAAATATTTACCCTTACTGACTTTCGCAGTCTTGCAGTTGTCAGTTCTGTTCCTACCTCTAAGTGGGAACAGATAGTCGCTAACCAACGCCTAAGCAACCACTCACATTCTGTAATCAATAAAGTTGTGGCCAAAAAACCAAACCAAAAATTTTGTGTGAACTGTGTCTTTATTTGAGGGTGTCCCGGGGGTCCTCGACACGCAAATATGGTTTACTTTTTTCTCCCTAGCAAAGTACGGAGCAGGAGTAAGATGAAAGAGTGACATGCTTTCCCACTTCCTTTCAAATCTGTGTGGTTCTTAAGGCTGATAGTTACTCTACAGAATTGGTTCCCAATTGGTGGTCCAGGGACCCCAGGAAGTCCACGTAATCCACCAATGGGGTCCATGGAACATAACAAAAATGATCAAAGAAATATCAAACTTTTCAAAAGCAGGGGGTCCATGGCTTGCTTGGCTTTTGAAAAACAAGGGTCTCAATACTTAGCTAATTGAAAAGGGACGCGGGTGGCGCTGTGGGTTAAAGCCTTGGCGCCTAGGGCTTGCCAATCGAAAGGTCAGCGGTTCGAATCCCCGCGGCGGGGTGCGCTCCCGTTTTCGGTCCCAGCGCCTGCCAACCTAGCAGTTCGAAAGCACTCCCGGGTGCAAGTAGATAAATAGGTACCGCTTACTAGCGGGAAGGTAAACGGCGTTTCCGTGTGCTGCGCTGGTGCTGGCTCGCCAGAGCAGTGATGTCACGCTGGCCACGTGACCCGGAAGTGTCTCCGGACAGCGTTGGCTCCCGGCCTCTTGAGTGAGATGGGTGCACAACCCTAGAGTCTGTCAAGACTGGCCCGTACGGGCAGGGGTACCTTTACCTTTTACTTAGCTAATTGGGAGCCACTGCTCTACAGGACAGGGGCATAGCATTGGGGGCCCCGGGGGGGCATAGCCCTGGGCACACAATTATGATGAGGCGTGAACTAGGCACGCCCCCCCACCGGATCCCCATCACGCCCTGCCTGCTGCCGCAGTCCCTACGCCCTGGCGCCCAGCCTGACATCACTGCTGCATCCCTGCCCTCCTTGCTGAATGGCCACCTGGCCAGCATCAGGTGGCGGCGGGGAGATTCACTTGCCAAGGGACTCGTTGACTGGCTGGGTTCTCCCCTGCGCAGGCAGGCAGGCAGGCAGCGCAGTGTGGCCCTGCTTGGCTCTGGTGGCTAGGGCTGGGCTGGCATAGTGGGCTCAGTGAGTTCTGTTCACCCTCATGCCCAGTACCCACCCAGTGTGTGCACGCACTCACACCCTGGGTGCCAACAAACAACCCAATGCTGCTGCTACAGGATACAAATGCCTTGGTAAAGCAAAGAAAGAAAGAAAGAAAGAAAGAAAGAAAGAAAGCACACACGTTCTTCTCTCTGTGTGTGGAGATCTGATCTGGGGAAAAGCAGAGAGAGAAGTGACCAGATTTGGTGCCACCTATGACACTCACTTATAAATAAAAATGTGCCCATGGGCCTAAAAAGGTGGTAGGAAGAAAAGGGCATTCTAAGCACGGTATACGTCTTCTGTATTAATCAGGTGAGTAGGCTATTCTGGCCTGCCTCCAATCCTATTTAATATTTTGCCAACTTGAAATCTTACAGTCAAGACTTGTGTGGAGCAGGACTATCCAAAAAGACTTCTGACACATATAAGAAAATACAGTTGGTGAGATAGAAATGAAAACTTGCTATAATTGTCCGTTGGGACTCTTGAGTTTCAATGAAAAGCAACATTTTGTGGGGGAAACTTAGTTTCTGTTTTCGTTCATTTTCAACCAAGGTCATATTGGGAAGCATCAGATAACTCCCTTTTCTTGAAGGGTTTGTGTGTGTTTTAAAAAAATGGAGGATTCAGGGGAGCTTATCATGCACACCTTGGGTAGGCAAACTAAGGCCCGGGGGCCGGATCCGGCCCAATCACCTTCTCAATCTGGCCCGCAGATGGTCCAGGAATCAGCATGTTTTTACATGAGTAGAATGTGTGCTTTTATTTAAAATGCATCTCTGGGTTATTTGTGGGGCCTGCCTGGTGTTTTACATGAGTAGAATGTGTGCTTTTATTTAAAATGCATCTCTGGGTTATTTGTGGGGCATAGGAATTCATTTACCCCCCCCAAAAAAATATAGTCTGGCCCCCCACAAGGTCTGAAGGACAGTGGACCCCTGCTGAAAAAAAATGCTGACCCCTGGTCTCATGCCATAAGTTAGTTGTTGTTTTTTTTGGCGTTTTTTGTTTAAACCTTTTGGATCAGAAGCGATGAGACAGACACATACAGTATATAGGTTAAATGGTAGTCTAAAATAAACTTTTTTTTAAAAAAAATACTGAGTGATACAAAATTTATATTAAAAAGTGGAACTTTTGATAAAAGGGTTGGGACATGAAGTCTAGTGTGCTGCTATGCAAAATAAGCTGTTTTCCGATAGCAGGTGTCATTTTCACAACGTCACGCTGAAACCAACATGTGAGTAATAGTCACGACATTTCTCAGACTGAAAAATGATCAGCACAGCATCAAAAACCTAATTAAGCAGCAGTCTTTTGTGTCAGTTGGGGAACGACAACAAAACAACAACAAAAAATTATATGCTGCCCCAGCCACTCTGTGCAGCTTCCAGCAAATTAAAAAAAACACATTAAACATTAAAACATCAAACATTAAAAACTTCACTATACAGGGCTGCCTTCAGATGTTTTGATAGTTGTTTATTTCCTTGACATCTGACAACAGGGCATTCCACAGGGTGGGAGCCACTACTGAGAAGACCCTCAGTCTGGTTCCCTGTAACCTCTCTTCTCGCAGTGAGGGAACTGCCAGAAGGCCCTCGGTGCTGGATCTCAGTGTCAGGGCTGAATGTTGATTGTGTAGACGCTTCTTCAGGTATATATAGTAATCTCATGCATATCTTCCTCATAAGTTCCATTGGGACTGGCAGGGCAGAAGACAAGGAGGCCAACAGTAGGTGGAGCCAAAACCATTGACAGGTGGAGCTGACTATTTCTAGTTTCCTCCCCATCCTCTTCCTCCATGCTAAGGAGGAGGAAGCTGACCGGCAGGTTTTTTTGTCCTTTGAAGTCCCAAAGTCACGACTTCACAGCACATAGCAGGCAGCAAGGCACTGCTAAGACCCCTATTCTGTAGAGCAGCTGCTGAAATGAAGGGGGAGAAACTGGCTGCTAGCTGTGTCTTGCTGCCTGCTTATGTGCTTTGAAAGCCCAGCTAAACTGAGTAGGTTTGGGTGTGTGAGAGAGTCTCCTGCACTAAGGTCTCCCGTGCACCCGGACCAGGTCAAAGACTAGCTCACACTTGTACTAGTGCAATTGAGCCCTGTAACCCAGTTTACTCTTGCAGACCTCAAACTTGAATCCCTCCAGCAGGATAATGTCACTATGAAGGCACCCTTAGAGTATCATAGGCAAACAAAAGGAAACAAGGTGAAATCCACCAGTACCTCTGGTTATGAACTTAATTCATTCCAGAGGTCCATTCTTAACCCAAAACTGTTCTTAACATGAGGCATGCTTTCACTAATGGGGCCTGCTGCGCCGCCATCATGTGACTTCTGCTCACATCCCAGGGCAAAGTTTGCAACCAGGAGCATCTACTTCCAGGTTATCGGAGCTCGTTACCCGAAGCGTTCGTAAGGAGGATGGTACGTAACCCGAGGTTCCACTGTAAACGGTTGAAAATATGCACTGACATGTCAGAACTGAACCTTTAGTTGCCTATGTGTGGGGGTGTGGGAGTGTTTTATTTCACTAGAAAGTGGAAAGCCATAGTGCTATCTGCACAAACCAGAAGGAGAATCCACCAGGTTTAGCACAGGGGGTAGGAAAAATGTGTGTGTGGCAAGATTAAGGAATCTGTGCACCTGCAGATGTTGCTGGATTCCACCACCCATCAGCCTCAGCATGGCCAATAATGTGATGTGATGTGTAATACCTGGGTGCCCACAGATTGCCCACCCACAGGTATGGGGACAATAGTACTGGCTACTGGTTGGAGTGCTGGACCATGTTCAAATCCTGCACTCAGTCATAAAGCTCACTGAGTGATCCCGGGCCAGCCTAACCTACCTAACAGGGTTGTTGTGAAGGTAAAAATGGGGAAGAGGAGAACTATGCACACCACCTTGAAAGAAAGGTGGGATTAAAACATGACAAACACAAAAAAGCTGGGAATTATTATTCTAATGATGGGTTGTAGCTTACGGTATATTTGTCAACATTGTGAATTATGCCACACTAGAGAGAAACAATGTCCATTTTCTAATATTCTTAAAAGACCTGTGATTATCCTGAGGTTTGGGAAATAGGTGAATCTAGCCAACATTAACCAAGTGATTGATAAAAAGTGGGAAGCTACAGTCTTTAATTGATTGACAGCACACATATGCACTCCCCTTCTGCAAATTTCCTCCAACACTCCATCTGAAGGCTGAGTATAAAGGCAACTTTTGGCCCCACCTGTGGTTTTTAAAGGATGCTGGGAATTGTTAAAGGTAAAGGTACCCCTGCCCGTACGGGCCAGTCTTGGCAGACTCTAGGGTTGTGCGCCCATCTCACTCAAGAGGCCGGGGGCCAGCGCTGTCCGCAGACACTTCCGGGTCACGTGGCCAGCGTGACATCGCTGCTCTGGTGAGCAAGAGCCGCACACGGAACGCCGTTTACCTTCCCGCTAGTAAGCGGTCCCTATTTATCTACTTGCCCCCAGGGATGCTTTCGAACTGCTAGGTTGGCAGGCGCTGGGACCGAGCAACGGGAGCGCACCCCGCCGCGGGGATTCGAACCGCCGACCTTTCGATCGGCAAGCCCTAGGCGCTGATGCTTTTACCCACAGCGGCACCCGCGCCACCCCCTGGGAATTGTTAGGAGATCCCTATTCCCCTCACAGAGTTCTGATTCCTAGAGTGCCCTGAGAAGAGGGATTGACTGTTAAACTGCTCTGGGAATAGCAGCTCTGTGACAGGGTATGAGAGTGTCCTAGCATGTCTTGGCATCCTTAACAAACCACAGTTCCTAGATATTTTGGGTGGTGTGGAGCCACGACTCTTCTAAGAGTCTAAGAGTCTAAGAAAGTTTTAACTGAGAATTTTGGCATATTCTGAACAGACTAACTGGTTTCTATGCTTTTCACATGTCCTTCTGAAATAGTCGGCACAGTCGCCACAAAGGATGTTGGTTATCCAACACTGAAACTTGGGTAGATGTTCCAAGCTAACGTTACTTCTTGTTCCAAGATGTTATCCAGTCCTGAATGGCTATCAGTCAAGTCAGAAATATCCTGCTTTCATGGATGTAGTCTCTCTGAATACAGCACAAACCAATACAATTAATATTTGAGGTGCAAACACCCATGTAGGGCTCATTCAGACTTCCTTTTGCACCATGCTTTTCAAGTACAGGTCCACACTTTAAAACTCAGTGTCCAAGCAGGGTTTTTGTTTTTTTGTTTGTCCCAGCACTTCCCTTGAATTTTATCACTGAACTGGAACAAAGGGCAATCCTTAGAAAACCTGACTGCCCTTGGGGATAAATAAAACACAATTCCAGTTACACTGCAGTGCCATCTAGCAACCAGACAGAGCACAGTACTGCCTGCAGAAACCAGCAGGCTTTCACCCTAAAAGTATTCACTCAGAATGCCTTACTAACTTTGTCTCCATTTCTAACATTAGTTTTACACATGAGCCCTAGTGCATCGTGGAACTGTAGCTTTTGATATTTTTGTTAATATTCCTGAGCATTTTAAGCTCTTTAATGAGATTAAAACCCATATCAGATAACAGCAACAAAAATCACATTCCCTTACACAGAGAAGAAGTACAGCAAGTTGCTTGGAGCTTGGGCAAAAATACCTGGTTCCTTCTCATTTTCTGGTTGCAAGGGCTTTTGCAGTTGGGGAGCTTAAGCTGCTGGAACAAGATTTGATCCCAGATGAAATTCCTCAGCAGCTACCAATGAGTCAAGGTTTAGCTTCTGAATCCATCGGGGGAAAGTGTGCATAAAATTGCATGCATTTGTGACAATAACAGATAACATGTTAGAGGAAACTGCTTGAGAAAAATGTGCCTATTAGGAGAGGTTTCCACTAAAATGATGACACGTTTTCATCAGGACTTAAAAGAATTTCAGACTGATAGAGAACTGTAGATAAATAAACTTAAGATGGGGAAAATTAGAAACTGAGAAAGATAAAAACCGTCACAGCTGCCCACTCTTAGCTGTGATTCGGTGCTCAGTTAAAGTGCTATGAATCTACTTAAAACTGTCATGGCATCCCCCCCCCAAAAAAATTATAGGAGTTGTAGCTGGTTAAGGGTGCTGAGGAGAGTTCTTAGGATGCCCCTATTCCTCTCACAGAGCTAGTTCTCAGAGTGGTTTATCAGTCAATCCCTCTTCACAGGAAACTCTTTCAGGAGAATAGCCGTCTCCTAACAACTCTCAGCACCCTTAACCAGCTCTGCTCCCATAATTTTTTTTTTTTTTGGGGGGGAGGAGCCATGTCTGTTTAAAGTAGCACTATAGTGCCACAAAGGTGAAGTGTGAATGTGGTCTGCATTCCATGCTCTCTTGCGGTTGCATGAGCAGGGCAAGGCAGCCATTGACTCAGGGGATAGTTATTTTAAACGATTTCCCCTCGTGAACTTGAAATCAATGGCAGGGCAATTTCTCCTGCCAGATCCTGGTATAAAGTTGTGCCAGTGATAGGGTGTTGGCATGGATTGAAGGGATGTTATTATTCTAGGATATGGCAGAAGTGTAATGCAGGTTGGCATCGATGCACTGTCAGACAAGTTGCTGATGGCAGACCCTATTTTTCAGGGACACCCCTGATTTTGAGAAGCCGTCCCAGTTTCTGATTTGATCCCAGATTGCCCCACTTTTCCTTAGGATGTCCCTATTTTCATTGGAGAAATGTTGGAGGGTATGAAATTATCCGACCCCTGAGCCAGCAGAAGGCAATCCTGTATAGGGAAGGTGCTTTTTTAATGTTTAATGTTTTATTTTGTTTTTATATATATTGCAAGCTGCCCAGGGTGCTTCATCGGTTTTATGTCTTGTATCTTTTTCCCAGCTGATGAAGATTATTATGAAACAGTAGTAACATTCTGGAGACACTGTCCTTTTGAGGCTTTTGAGACGTCTTCCATTGAAACTTTTCAAAGTCTATAGAGAAACTTTATTTCTGAAATGTTTGAGACGTCTTCTGTTGAAACTTTTCAAAGACTATTGTGAGATATCTGCCCTTAGATATCTGTTTTGAACACACGGCTTGACGGTCCTCGCTACCACTCTGTTATATTGTACATATGAACTTTGATTGGCTTACTCCTACAATTATTCTGTTATATATTCTCTACTATTAGCCTACGTGTTGTGTTTGTATTGTTGTGATTAGCTTTTTCTTTTTAGCTGGTGCTGCACCCACCCTGCTGCTATCAAGGGGAGGGAGCAGCATTGAGTGGGACCACCACAGTGAGGGGAAATCCTAATCATTCTAGACCAGAGGCCTAATTAGGCCTTCCCAGTTGACCTCAAGGCTAATTTGGTAAAGGTGAGACTTGGACGAGGGTGGAGCTTGGATGAAAGGCGCTTTCACTGATGACCTGGGGACCTGAAAGAACTTGTGATCGTTCCAAGGCAGCCAGAAGTGCCTCATCAATGTCCCACCTGCCCACAGCCCAAGAGTCCTACTTGATGCCCAGTTGCACCTCTTCATCAGCCTAGTCTCAAGAATGAGGGCAGCAGCAGAATTTGTGGGAAGCCCAGAGTTGGCGTAGGAGTGCCCATTTGGTTGCCAGGAGGCTCTATCACCCAAGGTATCCTTGGGAGGAGGGAGAAGATCCCACTGCAAACAACGATCCAGCTGATGATCAGGTAGAAAAAGGCTCAATCCCCAACATCTTCAAGCTGGGTTGGGAAATGCTCCTGCCTGAAACCCAGGAGAGCAGCTGCCGGTTAGTGTCGGCAACACTGACCTAGATGGATTACTGGTCTGACACAAAAAAGTCAGCTTCGTATGTTCAAAGTAGATCCATTTGTAAAGGACCATAGCTCACTACAGGTTTTGTGAAACTCTGGAGAACAACTGCCAGTCAATACTGAATGAGATGGTTCAGTGTGGTATAAGGCAGTTTCATATTAAAGAGGAGGAGCAGCCAATAATGAAATACATTTCTTGGTCTTTTCTGGACCGTTGTTGAGCTAACAGCTCCCTAATGAGCAGTAATGCCCAGCATTGCCGGGGTGTGTGTGTGTGCTCATATGACTTCCCAATAGGGGCAGGGGCATGGTGCAAATGCTTTGGCAGAACCCATCTGGTACTCCTGCCAGTGTTTGCACCACACCAACCTCCCTCTGCCTTTTCTTCCCACTTCACCTTCTTGGTAAGTTGCAGTGAATCAACTGGCAAGGGGTCAGGTGAGGGGTGCAGCTCTACCATGCCACGAGCTGCTGCTCTTGAGCTCCTTAGTGCCAAGCGTACTTACCTTCCCTTGGTGATGATCTTGACAGGGGTCAATCTGGAGGGAATGCCAAGGTTCCTCCTGCCAAAATCTCGTGATGGGTCAAGAGCACCATCTCTATGCATCTCAGAGGTGAGGAAGCTTTCTCAGACCAAGGGCTGCATTGCCTTTGGGACCAACCTTCTGGAGACTGTAGTGGGCAGGGCCATGCATAAAGGACTAGAGGCAAAAGTGGGCACAGCAATGGATGTGACTTACTTTTGTATTGTTGGCTACTTTCCTGCCACACAAAAGCCAAGGGTTTCTGCGTGCACACCCACCCACACCCATACGTGTCTCCATCTACCATCCAGGAAAGAGTTTCACAATTCAAGGATACACTCCAGCCAGCCAAAGGCACTTGAGGGGGATGTGGAACAAGGTCAGCAGCGAGGGTTGTGGCTGGAGGAGACCCCCAAGAACCAAGTATAGAGGTCTGAAGGGCCACCACTCCAGGCCTGAAGTGCCCCATCCCCAATAAAGATCCATTTGATCTTGCTCCTAGCCTCAGCAGCTCCTGATATTTCTGCTACCTTTTCTGGAAGTAAACTGGTCTAGCCATTTTTGCAGTCTTTCCTTCTAACCTTTTTTTGCAGTTAGCCATCACAGACCTCACTGGAGAAATACAAAGAGCTACAAACTACAGAATTTTCCTGGCCACTCGTGTAATTCGTGCTCATTTTACAAGCCCCACCTCAAGGGAAGCAAAAAAAGGAGGGTCTGCATACATATATTTACATTCAGCACAAAGACAAAATTGACACGATATATATTTTACATGCATGTTACTCTTGGCAATACACTCCACATAAGCCACAGTTTGTAACAACTACACTGGCAATTAGAAAAATCACTTTTGAAATTTAATACTTTGTGCAATTGCTACCTTGCTGAGGTTTCCTTGTTCATTTCTTTGCAGGAGGTGTCCAGTGAATTTGCCTTTAAACCATTGTTTAGTTTATCTATGCTTTAAAGTTAAGTGCCCTTAACTCTAGAATGGGGGTTAGAATCATAGAATTGTAGAGTTGGAAGAGACCACAAGGAGCATCTAGTTCAATTTCCTGCAATGCAGGAATTTTTTGCCCAGTGTGGGGCTCAAACCACAATCCTGAGATCAGATATCACAGGCTCTACTGACTGAACAATCCTTTCTTAGCATTAGAAGAGCTTTAACCCATTGCCCTTCACTGTAGCCACAATTTGGATTGGGCTCCCCTCTGCCGGCAGTTTGCATATGGAACAAAACTCCAATTCAGTTCAATGGAAGGCCCATCCCCACCTTGTGCCAGTTGGTGGCAAATGGGGATGTTGATTCAGATTGGAATCATAGTTGGGACAATGAACAGTTAAAGTCTCAACTCCAAAGCTAGCTTTTCTGATCCAGATCAGAGCCACCAAAACAATCATTCATGGTTTTCTTGAAAAATAAATAAATAAATGAAACCCTGTGCTAGAGATAGAAATTTCTGTCAATTTTTGTTCTCTCAGTTTTTCATTTTTTCCAGTCTGAAATTCAGTTACATCTACAGTCCTGCAGCAATTTGCATTCTAATAAAAAAAGGGGAGGGGGAATTAATTCCCCCCAGCATTATTGTACAAATTTCTCCTGCTAAATACATTTTCTATGCAATATGGACTACGGCACACATTTTCACAGCCATATACATTTTTATATATCTAATATATGTATTTTTGTCAACACTGTTTGGAGAACTGCATTGCAAAGTTCAGATAAGTGCAAATTTCGAAGTGCAAATGGCAGTGTTTCACTTCTCATTCTGTCTTGGAAAGTGTTAATTAGGTAGGTTTGCTTTTAAATGTGAACTGAATCAAATTCGTCCTACCTCCCCTTCCCTGCCCTGAAGGATAAAGATACAGAGTTAGTATATCTATCTAGTTTGGCACCATGAGGAACAGATTACTCCTACATTGCTTGATTGGATAGGCATTGACTCTGGCATGTTGAAGGGGGATGAGCCCTGCCTTGATCTCCCTGGAGCCTTTATACCAAATATTATTTTGCATTTTTGCCATAGCACTATTTAGGAAGTAGGCTTAAGGGTCTCATTGGCCCTGACGCAATTCTGAATTCCCTGCCTCTTTGGGAATTCAGGGCACATACTCATCAGCTCCCCAGCTGCATTAATTCCCACCATGACAAATGTTTACATTTCCCACTGGCACTGTGATTAATGTCTTGAAAGTTTGCGCAATGGTCTTGCTGGAGTTTCCAATCCTGTTTACTTTGGTCCACCAGCAGAGCTGTATTTTCTGCTGCCGCTCCACCATAACCTCCTGAGTGCTGAAGGAATGTGTGCATTTCCCTACCGGCTGTTTCTCTTCTGTCTCTTTCTCTCCCCCCGCCCCCGCCCCACTTCACTCAGATTTAGGTCACTCTGACATTTTCCTCCCCTGCTCTCTCTTGAGATTTTACAAGGATGCTGAAAATTCTGCAGAACCTTGCCAACTAAACTTTGGGTGTGGGAAGAGGATTCAAACATAGCTCATTTATCTTTGCATTATCAACACTGATTGGCAGCAGCTTTTCAGGGTTTCAGACCAGGTCCAGGGCGCACTATAACTAAAGCACATTTGAAGTGCATACATTCCATTACAGAATTGTGGGCACTTTAGTTCACCCTTCACAGAGTTTACAATCCCTAGTAAAGTCTGTAGTTTACTCTGTAGTAAATCCCTAGTAGCCTGCAGAGTTCTTTGAGGGACAATACTTAACTAGATGGACCTGAGGTCTGATTCAGTGTGATTCTATGTTCCTAACATGAGCCTCCTTGGTCTTAGCTCAAAACTCTAAACATGCCCTCCCAGGTTTCTGTTCTGCACCAGTATCAGAGCTCACTTTGTGGTACCTGCTTGGAGATAGCGCATGCATTTCAGCCAGGGCTGGCCCAAGACATTTTGGCAGCTGTGATGGACCCCCAAAATGGCAAACCCCTCCCCACCAGGGAAATCTATATCAGGAACAAGGAAGGGGCAAAGATTGAAATCAGGATCTGCAGTCACCTCACCTTGCCTGATGGGTGGGTCAGCCCTGATATACAATGTATGTCAGTTTAATCAGTTTCTTGGCAAGCAGTCTCATTGACACCAACTCAAGAAATAAGACAGCGGTTCTTACATACTCGGTGGAAATTCTAGATATGCAGAAGCATATACATTTGTAAATTAAAATTTAATAAGAACATTTTTAAAAACAAACAAACTGATGACCTGAGAAAGCTCTGTCGGCCTCCAGGATATAATGGAATGTCAAAGTGCCTGTTGAAAGGGAGGGGAAAGATAGTGTAGGTGAGAAGAGGAAACTGGACTACCGAAGACAGGTGTAGGGAATGTTTAGCCCTCTGCTGTTGAACTACAACTCCCATCAGCCTCAGCAAGCATGGCCAATGGCCAGGGATGTTGGGAGCTGTTGTTCAGTAACATCTGGAGGGCCAAAGGTTCCTCACTTAAGTCCTTTACATCTTATACTAAGTACGCTGGGAGGTGGGATTAAAACTGGTGTGTGTATCTAAAACAACCCTTTTCTGCTATATATGCTCCGGAGGTAGAAAAGGGAAAGGAAATGGATAGGGAAAGGTTTTTACCCTTCTCTCTTAACTCTAGAACTTGGGAACATCCACTGATGCTGGCAATTCAAGACAAACTTAACAAAGCATAGGCACCAGTTCCTGGAGGTTGAGGCAGTTTCAGCCCCCCCCCCATGTTTATTTTGTTTTTGCCCCCTCAGTGTTCAGAGGGCATTTGGCTCTGCCCCCTGGCTCCTTGCGGTGTCACATGCATGATGCCAGGGCATCACATCGGACCCCCTCAATCATCTTGAAAAGATGGCACCTCTGAAACAAAATACAGTGGTACCTCGGTTTAAGAACAGTCCAGTTTAAGAACGATTTGGTTTCCAAACTCCGCAAAACCTAAAATAGTGTCCCAGTTTGAGAACTTTACCTCAGCCTAAGAACAGAATCTGAACAGTGGAAGGGCACCGGCGGCAGGAGGCCTCATTAGGGAAAGTGCGCCTCAGTTTAAGAACGGACTTCTGGAACAGATTAAGTTTGTAAACTGAGGTACCACTGTACTTCTTCACACAGCACATATTTAAGGTAGTGATGGTCACCAATCTCAATGGCTTCAGAAGAGGATTAGAGAATTTCATGGAGGACAAGGCTATCAATGACTACTAACCATGATGGCAGTGTGTTCCTGAATGCCTGTTCATAGGACTCATAAGCGGTGGAGACTGCTGTTGTGTTCAGGTCCTTCTTTCAGGCATCTGGTTGGCCACAATGAGGACAGGATGCTGGCCTAGATGGGCCACTGGCCTTATCCAACAGGGGTCTTAGGTTCCTATACCTATTCCCTTTCCCATTCTCCAGAGAACCTTCACCCTTCTTCACCCAATTATAGCTATGATCTTTCTGAGAATCAGATCTCTAGGATGTGATAGTGACTTTGCAACACTTAAGAATTAATTCATTTCCCTTAATTAGGAGAGAATCTTGTTGGTTAAGTGTTACTGGGAACTGTAACTCAGTGAGGGGTAAACTACAGTGACTAGATTTTTGGGGAGTGGGTGGGATGTGTGTGCTTCAAAAGTGCTGAGTGTCCCTTTATCTTAGAACAAGCAGTATCTAGCCATTGTTTACTCTTTAGCATTGCCTCCACAAGGCCACTTGTTTGCAAGTCAAGCTGTAAAGGACACAAATGCTTGTACACAATCAGTCCAGGATATATTGATTGATTGATAGATTGATTGATTGATTGCAATGCAAAATTACTGGGCAACTGTGAGACAGCCACTATCTTTCAGCCTAATCTACCTTGGACTCGCATAGCTGTCAACCCCTTATTCTGAATAGGATTCCTCGCAAGAAAAGGGAAAAGTTGACAGCTATGCCTTGGAGGTTTGCTCTGTAGATATAACAGGAGGAGGAGAGAGAACCACGTACACTTCCTTGAGCTTGGAGAAAAGGTGGGACATAAATGTGGCAAATAAATATGACAAATCATCCCACACATCTGCTAAACCACCAACACACATGGGATAATGCACCTCAGATTGGTACGACTGCTACAGAGGTATCTGAATGACACCAGAGGTCATGCCAGTTCCAGGTTGCCTTGCACCATCATGTTCATAACTTAAGAGATAGCAGTGTGCCAGGTCTTTTGGCTTCCCACCCTGCCAGGATTTTCTGGTAGCTTCTGCAAAGGCTATAAGCCCAACTCTTCTCGTGCCTTCCCATTAGCTGGCTCCTCCTCAAAGTTCTTTAAGGACATCTTGAACTTGTGCGCCTGCAACACACTGGAGGCCGACCCCTTTCGGAAGGTAGAAAGCCTTTTGCGAAAGTTGCCTCCAGAGAAGAAATAGAGAAGTGGGTCGAAGCAGCAATTGAAAGCTGCCAGGGAAAGCGTTATCACCACAGATTTCTGCATGTAGAGGGTATCCTCACAACGTGAACCCCCTTCCATCATGAAATGAATGTGGACCGTGCGTTGGACATGATAGGGAGCGAAGCTCAAGAGGAAGGTCAAGGTAACAATGACAATCATCCAGATGGCTTTCCGGCGGGCTGCTTCTTTCTTTTGCAGGGAATTTTTCAGCAAGGTTCTTATGATCATGGTGTAGCAGGCAGCGATGGTGGTGAAGGGAATGATGAAGCCAATAAATAATGCAATATAATGGAGGACCACCAGCTTCAACATCTGATCTACTGGCGGGGGCTCAAAGCACTTAGTCTTGTTGCTCGAACTGTCCAGGTATGAGCCGCTCAGCAGAAATGGCATGCTCGTCAGTGTCACGAAGATCCAAATGGCTCCGCATACCAGCACGGCTTTCTTCCGAGTTACAAACCTGAGGTTCTGCATGGGGAAAACTATGGCAATGCAGCGGAAGAAGCTCATGGCCGTCATGAACATGATGCTGCAGTACAAGTTGACGTACATGGCGTAGGAGCTGATCCGGCATAGGAAGTCACCAAAGAACCAGTCGCCCTTGTGGACATAGTATACCACCCGCAGAGGCAGTGTGCACACAAACAACAGGTCTGAAGTAGCAAGGTTGAGCATGTATATCTGGAAGGCTGTTTTCTCCTGGAATGTTCTTATAAGGACACACAGCACAAAGCCGTTTCCTAATAAGCCCAACACTGAGATTATAGAGTACGTCGTAGTGTACACTTGACTCCGGAATTCATCAATGGTGGCACTGCATGTCGTCACGTTGCTCTGCATATTTTCGCCACGAGTCATCAAATTGAACTCAGATCCTGCAGTGGGGTTGGAGTGGGAGAAAAGGAAAGGGAAACAGCATTAGTGTAGTGTTTTTATACAACTTTTGCAACTGCTGAAAGAGATGGCTTTACAGGGCTCCCAGTGAACTAGTAAGCTGCAAATTAATAATCGGATCTGAGACATCAGTTATTTGAGCAAGCTGGCAGAGATATTATTTCAGTGACCTCTGGATGTGAAGAAGTTAGGGAGAATTGTGAAACCATTATTCAACAACAAGCTGAATAATCAGATCGATCAATCAATTAAACATCTGGTGGTTTCAAAAGCTACCCCCTTTGTTTAAATGTTGCACTTAAGAAAATGCAGCAAATTAAAATAATTCTAATTACTTGAGCACATGTCCTTATATGAGCTCCACCTTAAAAGAAGCATTTTCTTCCATGTGTGGAGAAGAAATTTAATTCAAAATGAAGCTTAGTCCTCCATTTCAAACTATTGCTTCTGTAATATGTGAAGGTGTCCGTATTTAATTATTAATTTAATAATTAATCGAGCAAAATTCAGGCATTTTATTGATCATGAATGGTCACAGGGCAGAGCTGAATTGCTCTTTGAAACCTGCTTTTGGACCAGTGAATTATACCAATACTGGTTCTGTTCTGAGTTGCAAATCTGCTAAGCGAGTTTGAGCAATTGTCCAACAAGTTGGGAAAGGGAATTTTTTACATTTTAATGGAAACTTACACAATTCACATTTTCTTAAAGAAATAGTTTTAA
Organism: Podarcis tiliguerta; assembly: GCF_965153285.1. NCBI lineage: Eukaryota > Metazoa > Chordata > Lepidosauria > Squamata > Lacertidae > Podarcis > Podarcis tiliguerta. The sequence goes on from NC_139553.1 coordinate 27,845,559, forward strand.
AAAATACACAAAGTTAAGCACAGCTATCCATCAGAATTTGCACATTTCTCAATTTTGCAATGCAGATCTCTAAACGCAAAATGTACAGAAATAGGGGAAAGTGTATATTAACAACACACACTTTGCTTAACTTTCAAAAATGCATTGTATCAGGGAAAATATTATTTGCAAAAAGGTGTATATTAGACAAAATTGCATACAAAAATGTGCATATGGGGAGAGATGCATGCTAAAATGCTCATGAGTTTCCATAATGAAATCTAGCAAACCGAACTTGAGACTGGAAAAATGAGAAATTGAGAGAAATTTAAATGGACAGAGGCCAGAACTTACATATTCACCTATCCCAGAAGATTCCCTGGACAGAAGCTCATGCATTCAGCCTTGTATCCTGCGCAGTTATCTGCCTATTCACTATTTCTGTTGGTATGGCAGATGATGTGAATACCAGAAGGGGGCGATCCTGCTTAAAGAGAGGACTGCTTTACCAATTAAAAGAACTTACTGTATCCTTTTTCGGTGAGTGGCTGGCTCTGTCGGGAAGGCTTTAATACTAGCAGCTAGCTTTCCTGCACTGCCAAACTGGGAATCTGATAAAATGGAAAACGGATAAAACAGTGTCTGATTTTGCCTTGTGCACAGATTTTTCCACCACACAGTTTACTGGGAGTGGGGGAGTAAGCCGCATTGAAAATAGCAGGACTCACTTCTGCATAAAGATGTTTAAGGCTTTATTGGAAACCTGTTATCCATGTGCACCAATTGCGATTGCAGAGCTGAAAATCAAAACACACTGGCCTGTGCCGTCATCCAGGGGCGAAAGTCCACTGGGAAATTAAAGCCCCTGCCTCCCAGGAAGAATATCACAGCAAAGGGAAGATCAGCCTGGGCCCAGCTATTGGCCAAAGAAGCGCCAGCACCAAAGAGCTTGCTCCCTCACCCTTTGCCAGACAGAACACTTGTAAGAATTTGGTGACTAAGAGCTGGTTCCTTGAATATTCATTTTTCCTCCTCCCTCCCAATTTCCATTTCTTTTATGTTGAGACTTTTAGACTGTGCAACCTGAGACCATTGACCCTCTTATTACTGAGAGTTACTGATACATGCAGAAGCCATTTGAGGTGCATCTGATATGTGTGCAAACGTGCACATCACAGTGAACCTGGAAGTGATCTGAAAACATCACAGAAAGGGAGCAGAGGTGCTTTGGCACGACCTTTTTACAATCGCCAGGCACATTCTTGGAAGGTGTTTTGGTGATTGTAAAAGGGTCACACCAAATCAGCTCTGGGAAGCAGCGGTAGTGGTCGAAGCAGGGGGAAGGGAGGGAGGAGGTGGACAAGCAGTGGTGGAGGGATAGTGGCAGAGGGAGTACAAGCAAACAGCGACGGGATGGGGGAGATGGGTGGCACGGTGTGTAGCGACACCATTTTTCATAGAAATAAGGCACTGCCAATAACACTCCCTTACTCCAGACTTTATGCACCATTTCAAAGAAATCAGATGAAGGCTTGCACAGGCAGAAGCCAAACCAAAACCACAAGCTGTCATTAGAAGTAGTGGCGCATCTACTTAGACACGACCCAAGATATTTATTTCTAATTGTTATGCTACTTGGGGAAATGAAAATGGTGAGTACAGGCTTACTCAGAAGTATGTCCTATCAAGTTCAATGGGATTTCCCCCCCAGGTAGGTGTGGGAAGAATTGCTGCCCATGAAGGGAAGGCAGCTGGGCATTCTGATTCTGTGTTCTCAACACAACACACATTCTCAAAGGGAGAACTAGGTTTTGACAGAGGGAAAGAGGTAGCATCATCTGAGATGCATTGCCTCCACCAGTCCTAGAATGGTCACACATCACAGAGGTACAATTACTCTGCACCACCACTTTGGGCCCTTCCAGACTGGTGTTTTATTGCATCATGTTCTTGACATAATGATAGTGCAGTGGTAGTGGATTTATTCTGCTTTAGTTTGTTCTGTGATGCTTCCCCAATGCTACTCCTGATAGCTCAGTTGGTTAGAGCGTGGTGCTCATAATGCCAAGGTTGCAGGTTTGATCCCTGTATGGGCAGCGGCGTATTCCTGCATTGGACTAGAAGATCCTCAGGATCCCTTCCAACTTCACAATTCTATGATTACAGTCTGGAGAGGCTATAGCACAACCAGAGCAGATCAGAAATAAATCAGAATGTTTGTGGCCTGTGAGGGGGACTGAAGCAGTCACCTTGGGGGGCAGGATTCCGTGGGCACACCCCGCCCTTGCAGCAGCTGGGGTTGCTTGGCAGCAGCTTTTGGCAAGGTCTTGTGGAAATCTCATGAGACCTCACCAGAAGCCACCACTGCACAACCCAGTACGTGAGGCTTCAGCAGAAGCAAGGCAGCTCCTTCCTGTTTTGCCTCAGGCGGCTAAACAGGATGGACCATCTCATTTGTGATATAAAAAGTTATGGGATTTCTGCAGGAAGTTATATGATATTCATTGGCTGGAAATGAGGCAGTGTGAATAACCCAAAACCTTTGCAGGCACAAACAGTATTGAAAGCAGAGTTGCATGTGGCCAGCCCAAGAGCATCACGGACAGAAATCATCATGAGTGTGCAGTTTAAAAAAAAAAAGGATGTCTGGAGAGGCCTTGTTGCAAAATTTCAGAGTGTGTACCCAAAGTAAAACAAAAATCTGCCTTTTTGAAAGAGAGAAGAGAGGAAACAATTGCTCTGACCACAATGCAACCAGGGAATTCCTCGCCGGAATTCCTGTTTCTGCTTGTAGTTATGCATTTCTTGGAGGATACCCAGAGCATTACTTTGAAAAGGAGTGGTGCTGGAACCTAGTCATTCCCCTGCTAGAATATCATTTGGTCTGAAAGATCTCCCGCCCAGTCCTAGAAATCTTGAGTGATGACTGGGGAGGGGGTCACTCAGAGGCTCAATGGGATTGTATCATACCCTAGTTAGGCTGAGGAAGGCTGTAGCCAGGTGAGCTGTGTGCCTACTCGGTCTGCTGTTCAGGTGATGGGCAACTTCAAGGCTTCTGTTCTCATTATTTAGGGTTCTTTATATTTGGACCTGGACAGCCATTCCAGAGTATTGCTGTCTCTGAAGTAGGGGAAAGGAGCATAGCTCAGTGGTAGAGCACCTGCTTTGCATGCAGAAGACCCCCCCCCCCCCGTTTAATCCCTGACATCTCCAGGTAGGGCCAGGAGTGAACCCTGCCTAAAATCCTGGACAGCTTCTGCCAGTGTAGAGAATACTAAGCTAGATGGACCCAAAGTCTAAAATGGTCTATAGCAGCTTCCTATGTTCTTACATGCAATGACAAACCTAGACAGCATCTTGAAAAGTAGAGACATCACCTTGCCAACAAAGGTCCGTATAGTAAAAGCTATGGTTTTCCCAGTATTGATGTATGGAAGTGAGAGCTAGACCATAAAGAAGGGTGATCGCCGAAGAATTGATGCTTTTGAATTATGGTGCTGGATGAGACTCTTGAGAGTCCCATGGACTGCAAGAAGATCAAACCAATCCATTCTTAGGAAATCAGCCCTGAGTGCTCACTGGAAGAACAGATCCTGAAGCTGAGGCTCCAATACTTTGGCTACCTCATGAGAAGAGAAGACTCCCTGGAAAAGACCCTGATGTTGGGAAAGATGGAGGGCACAAGGAGAAGGGGATGACAGAGGACGAGATGGTTGGATAGTGTTCTCGAAGCTACCAGCATGAGTTTGACCAAACTGCGGGAGGCACTGGAAGACAGGAGTGCCTGGCGTGCTCTGGTCCATGGGGTCACGAAGAGTAGGACACGACTAAACGACTAAACAACAACAACAAATGTTCTTATGTAAAGTAGGACAGATGCCACCACCCCCAGCCGAGTCCTGGGGCTGTTAAAATGATACAGGTCTGAACTGTGACAAGATATGACTCAAATTAAGTCTGAGATTCAGTAAATTTGCATAAACCACCCTAGATTTTATCAGGAACTTATATAGACGGGGAAAACTACAAAACATTTCCTGGTAGTTTTAAAAACCTTCCTGGCTCCACTCACTAAGTGGAGCATTTTACCATATCATAATTTATTTCTGCTAGTTAATTTCCACATGTTATCATCTGGTCATTATTATTGTTGTTATCTGCAGCCTGATTTTATTTTTGTAACTTAGTTTTAAACTCTGATATAAGCCCACTGTGTTCTTCACTTTGAAGCAGAGTATAATAAATATCTTTTACAATGAAGCTAAAACAATTTTCATACCAGTGGTTAATAATAAAGTATTTGGTGATTTATACAAAGAATAGAAATGAAGGAGAAGAATTATAACTAAGAGCAGAACAATAAAAAGAACCATCTTTATGGGTGGTCAAAGTGACTTCTAATATAAATATTAGATTGGACTGAGCTGGGGAGTGGGAGAGAGGTGACAGACAGGTGAGAAATTGGGTCCAGTGTGGATGCACTGGTGTATAGAATCCAGTGCTCCTACTGGATCAGCTGCATTATTTGAGATTGCCCCATTCTGTCCCACTTAAGCCCCATCCAGGTAAGCTGCAGTGATGCCCATGTTAGGAGAGTGGTTCTGTGGCTCAAGGTATGCAAAGTTCTGGCCAAAATGACAGAGGGAGGGAAATGTCCCTGGAGCTGTTCTTGAAAATGTTTACTTGAGAAAATAACTTGCAACAACTGTAAATCCTTTCAGTGGGAAAGCATGCCCAGAAACATGCGTAGCCTCCTCCCGTGTCTATAACTGTCCATGCCTATGATGTGAAATTCAGTTGCTGTTTATGTCTTTGGTGGCTTCAATCCAACAAACATAGAAGCTGAATCATATATCAGAGGCTTTTCAAGCATCCTCTCAGTAGGCTATGTGCCCTTTGCCCCTGAGATTCCACAGAACTTGAGCACTCTCTGAAACCTCTTCCCAATCAGCCTATAAATTTGCAAGCAGGACAGGCCATGTGAAGGTTAACAGGCTTTCTGAGAGGAGAAGAGGGATATGACGTGGAAGAAATTTTAGAAGTGGGAGAGTAGGAACATTTATGCAGCCAGAGCTGATAAATGGACTAAAAACTTGTCTCTTCTTCTATGCAAGTCACCCTGAAGAGCCACTACTTGGCAGTAGAGGCTGATCCATTAGGGTGAATGGGACACCTCAGTTAGTCCTCAGCAAGCTCCACCTGCTTGCCTTATCTACAACCAGTCCAGTACTGCCTGCCAGCTTCCTCCTCCGTAGTCTTTGTGTAGCCAGCCTTTATGGACAGAGACAATTCACTAGGATTAGTTGGGCCTGCCTGTCATTGGCCCCAGCTCCGCCTACTCTTGGCATTTTACCAATCCCAATAGGCACTAGGCACTTGTGCCTGAGATGGTTGTCATTTTCACCACTCAGGAAGTTCACATTCAGCTGTTCAAAGGCAGAGCAATTCTGTTTCTCAAAGTACTTCCCAACAAATGGAGGCATGGTCTGTGCATTGTTGTCTGGGTGGCCTATATAGAATTAGAGAGTTGTAAATAACCTGTAAGTCATCAGGTTTGGACCTATGCTAGTTGCTTCATTTCCCACACTTAAATCTTGTCTGAATGAATGAATTCATGTGATGGCCTCTGAGGCAGATGCATGAATACCTACGTTCTGGAAACAGTGGTTGCCATATGCCCTCTTTTTCCAGGACATGCTCTTTTCTTCGTGGGTATTTAAAATGAGAGTCGGCACAGCTATCAATAGTTAAAAGTAGAAGTTGTCAGATGTGCCCTCTTTTTTGCTCTTCAAAATATGGCAACCCTATTTCCACAAAAGGGATCTTGGAAATCAACCAGCCCTAGCCCTTTGCTCAGTGTAGGACCTGCAATTCAAAATGCAGCTATGTCATCCCTGGCAGATGGTCCAGCATCTCCTTAAATTCCTCCAGTGAAGGAGGGCTCAACACCTCCCAGGGGCAGTGTTAAGTTGTGGGTGAACTTATCAGACAACACAGCGATTCTTCAAACAGCTCTTCTTTATTCACAGGCCAGAACAAAACTGAACTGAAGGGTTCAGTCAGCCTGCTTATATAGAGCTCCAGTACAATGTAACAGTAACAATTTTCTAAAACTATCCAATCACTGAATGTCACTTTCGATCCCTTATTTGCATAACTATCTACAGTATCCCCCTGCTGGCCCAGGGTGAGAACTTCAGTACAAAACAGGCAGTTGGCTCCAGTGCTGAACAGCTCATAGCTAAGTACTTGGGGCACAAACTCATGACACAATTTTGCATAAAATCTCCACATGCTAATTGCATAAAATCTCCACATGCTAATTTATATCTATAGAAGCCAACAGGGTGCCAATGGGATGTAGCTCAGCACACTATGTGTGGATCAGGCCCTCTGCTCTACGAGTAGCAGACTTCAGTAAATGGTGCCCTGTGCAATGCCAGGTAAGGGGGCACTGTGTTTTGGGAAGGAGATGTAAGGTTCTGGGAGGGTCCTAGAGCCCTATCACCTGCCTCCGAAAGCTGGGAAAGTGCTAACTAGTCTTTGAGAAGGAGGAAGGAGGTTTCTAGGACTCTGTCAGAGCCTCACACTTCCTTCCCAAAGCACAATGCCTCACTAACCTGGGTTTGAAACAGTGCCTCCTTGGCTCAGAACTGGGTGCATGGACACCACTGGCACAGCCCCCAATCTGCCCCTGGCCATACCAACCATGTATTGGAAATAACTACTTCTTAGTACTAAAAGAAGTCCTGTTCACCATCTAACCTCTCCTCTCTCTCACACACATATTCTTTGCACACACTTATCTTTCCTAATCCTATCCACCTCTTGCAAGGGTGGAGAACGTCAGGCACAGGGACCAAATGTGGACCCTCAAGCTACTCTATCTAGCCCTCGGTGGCATTCCCTCCCTAAGCACAACCCATCTCCCTAAGCCACACCCCTCACCATCCCTGCTCTGCACCTTCCTTGGCTGGGATGTCTCCTTGAACTCTGACCATGTCTCTTGTCTACCTATATAGAAGAGAGAGAGAGAGAAACAGAGAAACCAGGACTCTGCTCCACAACAATATTTAGCCAAATTATATATATGGTTATTTATTTAACAAAATTGCTACACCACTTGATTGCAGTAAAACTGCTAAGCGCTTTACAGGAAGTATTAAAACTGTCAACATGAAAAGCAACAAAAATAAATTAAAGATAAAGAGAGATAAATAAAATTAGCAGCAAGAAAGCTAAAGCACGTCAACATCTGCCTGGGTGAATAGGCTTGCATAAGCAAAATGTTTAAAGCAGGCACAGAAAAGAGTGCAGTGAAGGCTCCTGCCTCACATCTACAGGCAGGCAGTGTGACCTGCCACACTAAAAGACCAATTTCTTACAACTGCAGAATGAGTGGCACCTGTATCAGGGCTAGTTTTGCAGATCAAAGGGGTCGAGTGGGCACATATGGGCCAAGGCAATGCTGCAAGTACGCATGAAGGGCTTTGTTATACCAACAGCAACACCTTGAATGTGGTCTTGAAATGAATCGGGAACCAGTGCAGATCTCCAAGCAGAGGTGTTATATGCCGAAAGGTTCTTACTTCTGTCAGCAACCGTGGCGCAGCGTTGTGCACTAACTGCATTTTCCAGATTAAGTGAAACCTCTCACACTGTGGAGATTTCAGCCAATGGATCCCACAGTGTTTGAAGGATGCTTTTAAAATTTATAATTTTTTAAGGTGATTTCCATTAAAAGAAATAAAGTGATACAGAAAAAGAAGGAGGAAAAGTGAACAACAAAGATACATATAAAAGTGAAAATATACAAAAAAGCGAGCAATATACAACATTCCCATGCATTTTTGAATAAATTGGTATAGTGTTATTGTCCTAGTGCTTATGTAAATGCTAATAGCCTACTACATTTTGTATAAATTTATTCCAGATGTTACCGTATTTATCCATACAGAGTCTGCACCGATAAGCAATCCGTTCATAAATTACCAGTGATGTCATATCAATCCATTCATTGAAGGAGTATCATATCTTTCTTTTTCCAGTTCCTCAATATCAATATCTTGGCCATCATTAGGGCACAGGAAATCCATTTCCATTGTCCTGTTGATAATTTCCATACTGCAGGTGTATAGTTCAATAAAAGATTCTCTGCTGAAAGATTTAACTTTTTCTGCACAGTCATAGTTACCCAGTGCAGAACTTTCTCTCAAAACTTGTTAAGTAAAGAACACTGTACGAACATGTGTTTCAGAGAGGCATTGTCCTTGCCACATCTCCAATCTTAGCTAACCCTTTTTTATACAACCATAAAGGAGTCCAATAAACTCTAAATATTATTTTCTATTGCATTAGTCCTAATTTTAAAACTAATTACACCTTAGGCATTGAAGCTAATACATTTTCCCACTATCTGGTTAATAATGAAAGTTCCAATCATCTTTTACAGTCTGTATATTGAACTTAAGGTAAAGGTAAAGGGACCCCTGACCCTAAAGTCCAGTCGTGGCCGACTCTAGGGTTGCAGCGCTCATCTCGCTTTACTGGCCGAGGGAGCCGGCGTACAGCTTCCAGGTCATGTGGCCAGCATGACTAAGCTGCTTCTCGTGAACCAGAGAAGCGCACGGAAACGCCGTTTACCTTCCCGCCGGAGCGGTACCTAATTATCTACTTGCACTTTGACATGCTTTCGAACGGCTGAAACACACTTGTTGTAATAGATGTTGTAATTGAAGATATTGCCATTGGGCTGCATCTGATAGACAACATTTTTGTCTTAAAATAGCAAAAGTATAAAATTCCATCTTCCCCATCTATCAGTTGGTGCAATGCCAATACACCTGCTTTCCTCCAATTTTTCCATATAACCATCTTTTTTGCAATGCTTAGTGTGGGGTTTCACCACAGAGTAAGTTTAGCATGTGAAAATGGATCAAATTTGTTTTTATTAGCTAATATATTCCATATTGGGACGCGGGTGGCGCTGTGGGTTGCCCACATTGGAAAATTAGGGCCAACAGTGGGATTCCTAAATTTAGTACTTGACAGTAGGTAAGCATAGCAATATAATTCCAAATTTGGGATTTCAAAACCGTCTTCTTTAATTTGTAGCTTCATTTTCTGCAAGGATATTCTTGGTGTTGCTGAGCCCCAAAGGCATTTCCTAAACAAGGGATTTATTTCTTTTGAATATGATCCAGATATAAAAACCCAGTTTTTATAGTCCTCTCAGGATACAAATGAATCTGGGAATAATATTCATTTTGAGTGTTAGAAGGGTGGTGTCTAACTGCACGTATTAACTTACCGTATATACTTGAATATAAGCTGACTTTTTCAGCAATTTTTTTATGCTGAAAAAGCCCCCCTCAGCTTATACTTGAGTGAGGTGGGCAGCAGCGGTGGAGAGATGAGTGGCCTGAATGGAGCCCTTTCTTGCTGCTGGTCCTGCCAGCGGCCCCCTCCTCTCACAAGGGCAGGCACAGGAGCCGCAGTTGGGAGAGGCACTGTGCTGTGATGGCAAGCTATTTACCCAGATCCTTCTTCCCTTCAAAGCTCTTTTAATGCAAAAAGCATGCACATCCCCACCAAACAAAGGCAGTGGTGGCTGGGACCCATAGAGATGGGGGGCTTATCCACACTTCCACCTATCCTGCTGGTTTCCCCCAGGGAAAACTGCTCTTTAGCGCTCAATCAGAGCAAATGGCAATTTGAGTTTTCTCAAATTTAGGGCTAAAGGGTGGGTTTCCCCTGGAAAAGATGCAGGGCAAGTGGAAAATTTATTGGACCTGTGCTTTCTAGGAATGGGACAAGCGAAAGTGTGGTTGAGCCCTGGTAGTGCAGAAAGCAGAGATGCCATCAGTAGCTGGAGACAGTGCTAATGAAAAATAGAGGCAACTAACTCTTGTTTTGCCTTTGTCCTACTGAGCTCAAAAACAGGAATACTGAAACTTAGGAGGAGGAAGTTGACATTCAGTACCACCCCCTGGAGTGAATGTAAGAACAGCGGACAGGTGGAGGCTGGCTAAGGACAGACTGAGATTGATGGGCCTATTTGCCCTAACAAATCAGCCTCCAGGTGTTACAAAAGATACCTCTGCACATCTCCTTCCACATCCTTGCTATTTTAAGAATGTTTACAGGAGTGCTAAAAGGAGACATCATTTTTTTCTATTTCCAACTTAATTCTCCAAGCACCTCTGTTTTTCTATTTCTGATGTTCCTAAGGTCTACGAATATAAGAAGAAAGGGACTATTATAACCACAGCTGAATGGTAATATCTTCAGTGACAGCACCTTTTGGTGCCTGTTTATGGACTGTCAGCTTCAGAATCTGCTGCATTGGTGGAGGGAATAATTGGATCATTATAGGGTTGCCATACGTCCGGAATTTCCTGGACATACATGGAATACTGCAGTTGAAAGTAGTTTCCTGGCAGAAATCAGCCAAATGCCTGGGAAAATCCAGACATATGGCAACCAATGTCGGCAGTATCTCTCCTCCCCCTGCGTTTTCCTCAAAAATAGCTTTAAAATGTCCAGTTTCTTTGCGATTTTGCAAAAACAGCTCAACAACTTTTCTGACCAGATTTTCACTTTTTGAAATATGGCAACCCTACATTGCAGAAAGTTAAACCTGTAGTTGCTGGTTTTAAAAAATAATAATTATTTATTGGAATGTTGTAAAGTGGATACTCAAAGGGCTTAAGGAGCAACCACAACAATGATGTTTTGGGTATACTGAACTCAGCAGTGTCTTTACAGGAAGGGTTGGTTCAGATAGACACTGGTGATGTAATGATGATAATGTCTCATTGCAACATATGATGTTGCAGTGCCCTGTGGTGCCTCACTTTTGGCCAGAAACAGCTTTTTGTATTAACTTCCTTTTGGAAATATCTTTGATATCCACAGAAGTTCACACACTTTTAAACTACATTCCTATGATGTAGGAACTCACAGACGAGCTATTGCGGTTGCAAAGAGACTTATACTTCAAGGTCGGATTGCACTGTTCTTTCTAAATTTGAATGGATTTATTTTAATTATTAATATTGGACCTATGGACAGCTTATATTCTTGTATATATTTAAATTAGGATGGTTGGATTATTATTATCTTTTCTTGATGGAATATTCTTCTTGGTAATGGGAGCCAATATTGCTACTTTCACACACCCCTCATGTTATATTTTAAACAACCAGTATTAAAATCATTAAAAATAATGACAACAACCCAATTCTCCAAGTGTTGTTGCTTATGTAGGCAAAACTGTATCACCTCCTCCATACAGAAGGAAGACACAGGGCAGCCTGTACAAACGACATTCACGCTCTACATTTAAAGCAGTATCATACCACTTTAAGCAGTCGTCAGTTCCCCAAGGAATTCTGGGAGCTGTGGCTTCTTAAAGGTGGTAAGAGTTGTTAGGAGACACCTGTTCCCCTCACAGAGCTACAGTTTGCAGAGTGGTTTAACAACCACTCCCTCCTCACTGAGAATTCTGGGAAATTGTTTTCAGTGATTTACCTCCACAGTCCCTTGAACCCCTCCCTAAATTTGGCCCAGAAGGACTAGAGAACCCTCCAGAGCAAATTTAGGGGTGATAGTGAGGTGACAGCATAAGCCTTACCATCAGCTGAGTGAGATTATTTGATGCAACACTATTAGAAAAACAACAGATGCCCTTGCTATTTATGAGCAACTCTGGTAAGTCTCATGTGAAGCAAAAAAAATGAAGAATGGCAGTCTGCTTGCTAAGCAAGTACCACTGGGAATTATCACTCTAGTGCAATTGGTACATGCAGAGAAAAAGATGGTTATGTGCTTCTCACTTCCTCCGTCAATGGAAAGTTCTGGGCCAATTCTAACTGGCCTGGTTTCCTTTGGGTGAGAGAGACTTACACTGGCTTTGTTCCAGTTGCCTCATTTGTGGATCCACAAATAGAGCAGATGTAGGTACAAAAAGGCAGTCCTGCTATGCAACAGATCTGCTGGTCCACATTAGATCTGGAGAAAGATCAATATGGGAATAGCTCCAGCCAAGTGCCATGGGTACCACATCCAAACACACCAAGATCCCCAACTCCCAGGAAACCATGTCCTAATTAATAAGACTCACTGATGAAACATCCATTGACAAGTATGTGCAGCTCCTTCACTTCTTGCCTTTCCTTGGAGACACCTAGTGTCACAGCTTTGCAGGTTCAATCCCTTGCATTTCCAGGTGGTGCTTGGGACCAATAATCTTAAGTCTATATCATGACAGCTTTCTGGGTTCCCATGATCATTCTCGACTATGGACCAGTAAGGTGCTTAATATAAGGGCTTATTCATACTTACCCTTTGCCCTGTGCTTTCCAGACACAGGTTTGCACTTTAAAGCTCTGTGTCTAGGCGCTCTCCCCCCCCCATGGCGCTTTCCCCAGAAAAGCACAGTCTTTAAAGCAGAAGCACACCAAATGGAAATTTGGGTCTTCCACGGATTGCTGTTTGCTCTGATTCAGCAGTAAAGAGTGGGTTTTCTTGGGGAAGGCTCCAGAGCAAAAAAGAAAGTCAGCAAGAAAAAAGAAAAGTGCTCAGACACAGAGCTTTAAAGCATAAATAAGCCATTAAGATTGGTTGGGCAGAAGTCATAACAATATGGGTCGCATTGACACTATACATTTAAAGCATCATTATACCACTTTAAACAGTCACAACTTTCCTCAAATAATCCTGTAAAATGTAGTTTGTCAAGTGCACAGAGAGTTCTTCAGAGAGCTGCGATTTCCCTGACTTCTCTGGGGGAAGGTGTGACTGTTATATGAGTGTGGTATTTGGTGTGACATTTGTATGCCTTAAATGCATGGTGTCGATGCTGAGAAGCTAGTGAATAGTTGTAATCATGTAGTAAATCTCAGGCATTCTGATATCTAGGCATGAAAGTCCCAAGATGCTCACATGGTTTTGCCAAGATGAAGATCCCAGCATGATAAAGGTGCACATTTCAATTGTCTTATCACAGCTCAGTCAGAAATGGCATTTAATAATTGTTCTGGTAACGAGCTTCTCTTCCTCCTCCGATAACACGGAGAAAAAACAAACATAGGGAAAGCCTTGGTCATTCAGCTAAGATTGAAAAGATTTCTGCTTTATGAGTACCTTGCTTGTTGCATCAGAGTTTCACATATCAGCTGTCATATGACAGGAAGGGTTTATGGCACAGGTCTGTTCATATATATTGCAAGAACAAACTACAGAGAGGCAACATAACCACTGCACAAATCAGCCCCGGCTGTGAAGCCTTTTAGAAAGCTATACAACAAATTTGCTAACATAAATTTACATTCCTTGTCTTTTTAACATACCAAAACATACATGCAGAGTCTCAGGGTAGCTACTTACAAGCTTTTCTTCATCATCAAGGAAAGTGGATAATTCTGGTGAAGAATTCTTGCGCTAAATGTATCACAAATAAAGTAGCAAAAACTGTGATACTGAAAGCAGTTGCTTTTGATTGCAGGCAGATTAGTTCCTTCTTTTAGAAAGAGGAAAAGGTGTATCCTGTCTTCTGAAGAAAAATGCTGATGAAAAGTTGACTAAATCTCTGAGGCTTACAGGAAAGCAAAAGCATTTGAAATGCAATAGATGTTCTGCTGCTGCTTGTATCCCAGCTGCCTTACCAGACCTTTTCTGCTCCGCTGCCTGGAGCATAACGTTTAAAAAGAAAACCTGCAAAGGTCCCACCCCAGATTCTTTGGCAAGGGAGGGGCTAAGTCCTCCCTAGTTGGTAAAAATGCAAATAAGTCCACTATGAACTGTTTGATTAACCAAGCCCTGTTTCTTCTTTTTCAAAAAACAGGAATTATAATACTATGTGTCCTTAGTAAACAGAAAGCACTTGCGCTTGTATGCCTTATATTGTATGCTCGTTCCTTGCTTTTAATTGTTGTTCCATTTGTGGTTGCTACTACTTCCACAGTGTGGAAGTTACAAAAATGGTCACAGTTATGCTTTCTTAAGATAGAGAGCACTGATTATACGGGGATAAATGCTGCAAGTGGGCTCAGACTGAAAAATCTCAGAAGAATCTGCGTTGAGGCAGACTCGTTAAGCCAGCTCATGAAAGAACATGTCAATTGCTAGGGTTCATAATAATCTAAATACTTTTTGTCACACACTTTCTTCAACGTACTTTCATAATCCCCACCCCCTTTCGGTATTAGGACTCAGGAGCTCTATTTACTCATTCCCTTTTCATATAAAAGGAAAAAAGTAAAGGACTATGGGGTTTTGGCGCTCATCTCGCTTTCAGGCTGAGGGAGCTGGCATTTGTCCACAGACAGCTTTCCGGGTCATGTTGTTGTTATTATTATTATTATTATTATTTGGCCAGCATGACTAAACCGCTTCTGGAGCAACAGAACACCATGACGGAAACCAGAGCGCACAGAAACGCTGTTTACTGGTACTATTTATCTACTTGCACTGCTATGCTTTCGAACTGCTAGGTTGGCAGGAGCTGGGACAGAGCAATGGGAGCTCATACCGTCACAGGGATACGAACCACCAACCTTCGGCAAGTCCAAGAGGCTTAGTGCTTTAGACTAGAGCACCACCTGTATATAGAACTAGGGATGCTGCTCTCACTTGCTTCACTCTCCATCTCACCTACCCAGCCCCTTGCCAACCCTCTCCCTTTGCACATGACTAAGCTCCCCTCCTTTTAAAATGTAAAGGTAAAGGACCCCTGACCATTAGGTCCAGTCATGACCGACTCTGGGGTTGCGGCCCTCATCTTGCTTTACTGGCCGAGGGAGCCGGCGTACAGCTTCCAGGTCATGTGGCCAGCATGACTAAGCCGCTTCTGGCAAACCAGAGCAGCACACGGAAACGCCGTTTACCTTCCCACTGGAGTGGTACCAATTTCTCTACTTGCACTTTGATGTGCTTTCGAACTGCTAGGTTGGCAGGAGCAGGGACCGAACAACGGGAGCTCACCCCGTCGCGGGGATTCGAACCGCCAACCTTCTGATAGGCAAGTCCTAGGCTCTGTGGTTTAACCCACAGCGCCACCCACGCCCCTCCCCTCCTTTTACACCTCATCAACTCCTTCTGCCCCTCCCTTTATACCTCACCCATATCATCCCTCCTCCTTCCAGCTTGCCCAAACCCCATTGCCTTCTGGCTCATCCAAACAACCCACTTCCCCTCACTGTCTGCTCAGTCCCCCAGACACTCACGTCTCACCCAAACCACCGTGCCCTTCCTTTCTAGCTTTGGGGTTACGTCTGATGTTGGGGTCTGCCTCTGGGGTAAACCAGCTATAAGGCCATGGTCCTACCTAGTAAAGCAAGGGCATGGAACTCACCATCCTCCAGATACAACATGGATCATCTCTGGCAGTGCTGTAGTTATGGGGGGAGGGCTAGCCAGGTTTTTGTTTTGTTTTTTTGCCCTGGGTAAAGCCTCCAGTGGGACATCATTGAGGCTCCCAACCTGTGTATGTGTACACATGGGGTGTGTGTGTGCCAAACAGTGTCTAAAGCCTAGTCTTTTCTCTGCTCCTTGGCCCTTGGCCATGCTGCTTGGGGCTGATAGAGTACAGCATTTAGAGCTTCACCAGAGCTTCACTTGGCGTAAAAGCCAAAGGGTTTTTCTTCACTCACGGCTCCAGGGTTTTCTGCCTTCAGGTCACTGCTTTCCAACAGGGCTGTTCTTGCTTCCTCCTGCGCGCTCTCTTCTTTGGTATCACATTACAAGACATTATTCCTCAAGGCTGCATCCTTCAGCTCACAGAACTGCTTTTCCTAACATCTTTACCATTCCTGGAAGTTTGCTTCTAGTATCTCATTCTGATCCTTGCTGCCAGGCTCCCCCCAAAGACTAAGAATGTGGACAGCCACATCCCCCAGTATGGTCCTCCACCACATTCTGTATTATTATTTTATTAAATTTATTGATCACTTCCCCCCTTTTACTGAAGTAGCTCAAAGCCACTTACAATATATAAACAAACAAACAAACAAACAAACAAACACATACCTTAATAATAGCATTTAGGAAAACAAAGAAAAATCTAAAAGACAATCCTGTTTTTAAAGGTAAAGGTAAAGGGACCCCTGATAGTTAAGTCCAGTTGCAAACGACTCCAGGGTTGTGGCGGTCATCTCGCTTTAAAAGTCGAAGGAGCCAGCGTTTGTCCGCTTCCACAGACAGTTTTTCCAGGTCATGTGGCCAGCATGACTAAGCCGCTTCTGGCAAAGCCAGAGCAGCGCACGGAAAACTGTTTACCTTCCCGCCGAAGCGGTACCTATTTATCTACTTGCACTGTGTGCTTTTGAACTGCGAGGTTGGCAGGAGCTGGGACCGAGCAATGAGAGCTCACCCTGTTGCGGGGCCTCGAACTGCCAACCTTTCGATCGGCAAGTCCAAGCGACACAGTGGTTTAAACCACAGCTCCACCCGCTTCCCAAAGGTAAAGGTAAAGGGACCCCTGACAGTTAAGTCCAGTCACAAATGACTCTGGGGTTGTGGCTCTCATCTCACTTTAAAGCTGTCAGTGTTTGTCCACTTCCGCAGATAGTTTTTCCGGGTCATGTTGCCAGCTTGACTAACCCGCTTCTGGCATCCGGCACACTCAGCGAGGCTAGTGATAATTAAAAGTGAAAGACCTGGCAGAAAAAGAAATATGTTTTGTCTGACAAATTCTGCTAAAGGGGAGCCACCACTGAAAAGGCCAATTGTGTTGCCATCCTCTGGACTTTCTGTGAAAGGACACATGAAGAAGGGCCTTAGTTGATGATCACAGGATCTGGTTTGCTCACATTGAACTCATCCTGTCCTAGCAGGTTGCTCCATAGCTGGGGGTCTGGGCCAGTCTTGACCTGCTTTAGCAAGACTCTTGCCTCCACAGGCACAGCCTCCTGGTGATCAAGACTCATAGTTCTGTTTTCCTATTTGCTTTTAAATAATATTCAAGGTTTGGTATAAAAATATAATACATGCATAAATATTATTCATAAAACAAATCATGTACAAAGTCTTACACGACTTGGGGCCTTAGAGTAAAGACAGACAGACTTTCAAACATGCTGTGGAAAGGAGAGAAACACACATTTCCTGAATTCCAAGGCATTTGTTCTCAGGGCAGAGATTGACTGAAGCTTAATTGACAGCTATTGCTTCAGAGAAGCACTAGCTCAGACTGGGAACCTGCATATGAGCTGAAGGACCTACCTCTTCTTGGCTCTCAATCAGGGCCTGATCCATACCAGTGTTTCCATTTGCATACCCAGGGTTGGTTTTTTCCAAAGCAGATTTTCCAACTCCGCAAATTCCCCACCAGACACCCCAAGCTATGTTTTTAAAAAAGCCAAATGAAATCTGAACGAAGAGAAAGCATGTTTTGCTCTTTGTTTACACCCTCTGTCGGTGGTTGTTTCTTCATAGGAATCAGTGATTCTTATCTGCTATACAGCGATGATTCATTTATGAATCTGCCTTCATTCAGTAACCAACAGGCACAAAATCAAGAGTGGTTTAAGGGTATTGAGAAGGATGCAATGAGGCATTTCCTGCCCAAAGTGATGAAGGTGTGCAAGAGGAGATTCTGGCCCAAAGGAAGGGTTTTAATACCATTTGGACAGTTTATTTAAAGTATAGAAACTGAGTGCATTCTACCCTGATATAATTTGGGTACATGCTTTTGAGTCCTTAATAAGCACTTTTGTCCAACAACTCTAATTTCCCCCAAATTTTTCAAGCTGCGCATTACTGCACATTTTTATTATTATTTTTTTTTTTGCAATTCCACATTTTCTGCCCATCTGTACACACTTATCTTGTATTTACTCTCTTCCTTACCTCAAAGGCAGGTAACTGGGCACAAATTGAGCAAAAATATCTTTGCCACTCCTGCCTTGTTTGCTGTCCCTGCTGCTGCTGGAGAGTTGAGGGGGAGAAGACTAAACCTGAGAGCCTATGAAACTGGTGTGGAGACCTCCAGTCCTCAGGCAGGAATGCCAAGCTCCTCAGGATCATTGGCAGTGGGTCAGTGCCGAAGGGTCCCACTTTCCATGCTTCTCTTTGGAGAACATATCAGGTTCAAAGTCAGGGCAAGGCTGAACTCTAGGGTACAGTCTGATTTGGCCACGGTCACCCAAGTCTTAGTTACATTCTGTCTGGATTACTGTAACACACTCTGCATGGTGCTACCTTTGAAAAGTGCTCAGAAACTTCAGCTGGCTCAAAGAGCAGCAGCCAGATTGTCAGCTGGGGCTGGTTCTAGGGAGCAGACAATTCCCTTGCTAGAACACCTTCCAGGCTACCGATCGATTTCCAGGTACAATTCAACATTTCCAGGCACAATTCAACATACGGAGCTTCATAAAGCCCTGTACAGCTTAGGTACAGGCTATCTGAAAGACCTTATTCCCTCATACGAACTTATCCAGGCTCTGACATCTTCAAGGAAGGCCCTTCTCTCAGTCCTGCCATCCTCACAGGGCCTTCTTGGTGGCTGTTCCCAAACTTTGGAACTGCCTCCCTAGAGAAGATGGACTGACTTACGCCTTGGTCTTTCCACCAGCAGGTGAAGATTTTCTTGTTCTGAAAAGCTTTGGGAACTGATTGTTTTTAAGGAAAAGGTGGATGTTGTGAGGATTTTATTGCAATGATCTGTATGTTTTAATAGATCATATTCATACATATATATATTCTATTAATGTTTAAATTTTTTTAAATTATTGCTTCCCCACTCCCTATGTTTTTAGCTGTTTCTATTTTAGCTGTAAACTGCCTCGAATCCCTGTCAGGGGAAAAAGTGAGGCATAAATAAAAAATAAAGATAATAATATGTAGTAAAGATTTCTGTGTATCAAACACAAGCAGCAGTAAGATCCATATATAGGAACATATACTTTTAATATGCTTTAAAGAACAAACACATGAGAATAAGACAATGGACAACAAAACAAATAGCACAGTGAGCAATAATGCTATGGAATAACCCATTATAGATTGGTTCCAACCATTAAGTCTGTGTACACACCAAACTTTTAAAGAACCCTCTGCAAGAATCCTGGGAACTGTGGTCTGCCAAGGATGCTGGGAATAGCGCTGTGAGGGGTAAACTACTAGTTGCTAGTATTATATTTTTTTGCAGCAGGGTGGTTGCTGCAAATTTGTGGTGTGTAAACAGTCAAAGTTTTTTGGTGCCCAGGTGCAGCCCCCCCACATTCCGGGAGCCAGATCTCAGATCAAGGAAAACACATGACAACATATTTGGGATTAAAATGGACACAACTTTATTAAAAATTCAAATGTAGGAAACCTTGGCTTAGGCATTGGGCATGTATCCTTATCAGCCCCCCACTGGGGGAATGAGGCAAGACAAGGTCAATCGGGAATATGGGGACACTGCAAAACATGCGTTTACACAGCTGGCCCCCTTCCGTGTTGCTGAGGGGAGTTCTATGGCTGTGCCTTTGTCGTCAGCAACTCTCCTCAAGATCCTTCTAACAGGGAACCCTGATATCACCTCCACAAAACGGGTGAGTCACAACAACACCCCTTCTTTGATTGTTGGACTAAAGGATTTCACCCAAGGCCTAAAACTGCCAAAGTTGTGACAATTGCTACAGGGAAGGCAAAACCTGCAGAGCAGGGAAAATTCCTTCCTGGCTCTGAAAAGACAGCAACCATCGTCCAACTGTAGCAACACCCATGGACCTGGAAAGGAGAAAAGTTAGCCTGTAAGGAATGATGCAATTAGAGAGAGGGCTGGGCCGACTGGATGCTCTGGGGCCGACTGTGCTGCTGGCGTCAGCAAGCGACAAGAGTGAAGCCTGCTCACTCACAGTCCGCTCCTCTAGCCCCGGCCGCCATGGATTGGACAATTTGAAATTGGGTTTGGCGGGAACCCAGAAGGCACCGTGGCAACCAAGGGGGGAGGAACAATGGCCAGCAGAATGGCGTGGCTTCGGAAGGACAGTGGACCACGTGCCAGGCTGCAAACCTCATCCACTGCTCTACCCAGTGAGTGGGCATTTCAAATATGCCCTAATTAGTCCCAAGTATTTGGGAAAGATTTTCTAAATAATCTTCTTTGGGGAATATGTCCCAATAATCCTCTTATATGACTGACTGCATATTCTCAACCAATTCATCTGCATGTTGGCTAAGTTTATAGCCTTTTTTATCAGTTACAAAAAATGAAAAATATGTGACATACTAACATATAATTATGTAAATAGATAGCCGCCTTTCAACAAAAATAAAACTGTTTAGTTAAATGACTTCTTATCAGTCACTGGTGTGTAAGAGGAAATATTTTCACATATTATCAAAAAAAGTTTCGTTCAAAAGCCTTTCCCAAGGATTTGGGACATGGGCCATTTTTGAAAAAAAGATTTAATCATAGAATTGTAGAGTTGGAAGGACCACCAAGAGTCATCTAGTTCAATGCCCTGCAATACAGGAACCTCAACTAGACCTTCCTTCCTTCCTTCCTTCCTTCCTTCCTTCTGCACCATGCAATTTGACCTTGCTATGGTTTAGCGATGGTTGCCATATTTAGAGCCAGGAAGGAATTTGCCTGCAAACAAGCCTGTTTTGCTTTCCCCATAGCAATAGTCACAACTTTTGGCAGGCCAGGCATTGGGTGGAATCTTTTAGTCTAATATGAGGTGGTGCATCACCCAACCTGAAACAGGTGCGATTTTAGGATATCCCATTCGGGGGGTCTAGTGGGAAGTCTCTGTCTAGAAGTCAAGCGTGGGGCAGACAGGTGATAGAGCTTCCAGAAGTAGCCTGGGAGGGCACCTCAGTAGACCTGCATCTTGAGGAGGTCTCATAATCCCAGGAATGTTCCATCTAGAGGCTAATAATGGACAGACACCTAATGCCTGTGCCAAAGCCTACCTACATCTGTAATCAATAAAATTTTGTGGCCAATTTTAAATCCCAGGACATTTTGTTGTCCAGTTTGCTACACCTATCTTTGTCTAGGCCTCCACTCCCTTGGTTAGGGGTCACTGAATGTGGGTCTGCAATACAGAGTTAGATAGACCAATGGTTTGGCTCAGAATAAGGCAGCTTCCTAGGTTCCTATGCAATCAACAGAAGTGGCTTGACTTTCCACAAAAATGTTCCTAATCTGCCAGCAGAGGGTTAACAGATTTCTTTACAAATAAATTGGTTTAAGGATGATCTTCTTGAGTGCTCATTGTTTCAGTTACAGTAACATGGCAAGAAGAATGGCTTGAAGAGCACTTTTCCCTAACCTAATTGAGAGCCAGCTATACCACATGCATTACCCAAGTGCTATCTTTTGCAAACCATTATGCTTCTCCGGCAGCTGTTTGGAGTCGGCATGGGTCATGTGTTGAATCAATGCCATTTTTTGGGAATCAAGTCATTTTGCTTTGCACACCAAAGGCCTTGTAGCAGCTCTTCTGCTTCTCCCCGATGCTTGTAGGTCACCCGCAGTGTGTGTTTCAAAAGTGCTAAATGATCAGATAAGGCCATTTGTTGCAATGCAAAGCAGAACAGTTTAAACTACTTCCTCCCAGACGCACAGCACTTCTAATAGCATTAAATTGCTTACCTGCTGCAATTAGAAGAATGACCTCTCACTTTGCTTCTTTTTTAAACAAAGTTAATCTCCTGGCACTGTATGGTGATTATAATTTCAGCCCTCCTTGCACAGTACTGTGATACATCAGCAGACAGGAGGCTGAAGAGGATGGTATTTTGGAAAGGAAGCTTGCTGCTCCAAAGGCCACTTATGCATCAGTCAGGAGGGATGCATGACCAGAGGCATAGCATGGGGGGCATGGCTCCAGGCACACATTTTTGATGGGGTGCAAGTAGGCACCCCCATGGCAGACATGGAACCCTGGCAGTGGAGGTCTAGTGAGCCGGTGGATGGAGGCAGCGGGTGAGGAGCCTGTTGGAGGGGGGCTCTGTTCACCCTCTGCACATGCCCCGCATGTGGCCCCTGGAGTGCCACCACCCCAGCTGCCCAGGCCACCAGGGGGGCACAACACTTGCCCTACCCATGGCACCAGCAACCCACACTATGCCACTGTGGATAGATAGCCAAAGGACAAGACAACAGATTTGCCTAAAAATTGCATGTGCTATAATTTAAGTAGAGATGCAACACATCTTGCCTTGGTGGGGTAGAATCTGACCAGTTGGCCTGCATGTCCAGGTGCTAGATTTCTGGAAATCTAGCAGAATCTATTGGAAGTTCTCATTTCTGTGTTAATTGCTTCCAGCAAAGAAGGGAGGTGGGGAATCCATTTGCAAACCAATTAACTTGAAAAATCACAAGATGAAATTTGGGGCATGACATGGCAGTGTATTGATCCAAATGTCACAATTAACAATTACGTAGCACAGCAAATAATGCAGTGTAAAAAGAACATTAGGAATCAGGGCAGGAATGCTGGCCTGACATCTTCCATTCTGTGGACATGCACGCTGAGTTACCCAGATAACTTGTTGGCCCCCTCATGATTGTGTGACTTCTTTACAATTGTTAATACAGTGATACCTCGTTCCAGAGGCCTGTTCTTAACCTGAAACTGTTCTTAACCTGAAGCACCACTTTAGCTAATGGGGCCTCCTGCTGCTGCTGTGCTGCCGCCGCACGATTTCTGTTCTCATCCTGAATCAAAGTTCTTAATCTGAAGCACTAGTTCTGGGTTAGCGGAGTCTGTAACCTGAAGCGTATGTAGTCTGAAGCGTATGTAACCCGAGGTACCACTGTATTTTTAAATGGCATGGGGATCTGGTGATGGGGGAAATCTCCACTTTTTTTTTAAATTGCCAGACACAAAACTTTTAAAGACATGTGGATCTGCCAGAAAAATAGAGGGGGGGGGGGGAAGAGGTGAAATATCTTTGGAAAGACATCAAGACTTTGGGAAAATGATTTATATTTTATCATATCATTTTGCTATGTGACAAAGTTGTAAGTATATGCAGCAACACTGAGAGCTGAAGTTGTGTTAATGTATCTGTAGTGTGAGAAATAGATGTTTTATGTCTAAATGATTTTTCTTTGTGTATTTTGGGCTTATATGACTCTAAAGGGTGAAATGTGCTCACATTTTTACTTTTGTTGATAGTAATTACACTAAAATAAAATCCAAAGATGGCCTGTGCTGGGACAAGTGAATATATGTGGTTCTTTGGACACCGGGGGGGGGGGGAATCAAAAACGAAGCCCTGAAAGATTTTGGTGCTACATTTCAAATGTCTTTAGAAACAAAAATGCAGCAAGAATTGGAACCAGATAATTTCCAGATAATTTAACTGTGTTTGGATGCAATCCTGTGATCCTTTACGGTAGCCTTTCTCAAGCTTGGGTCCACATATGTTGTTGGACTAAAACTCCCATCACTCCTAGTTAGTAGGACCAGACCAGTGGTCAGGGATGATGGGCGTTGTAGTTCAACATCTGTGGACCCAAGCTTGAGAAAGGCTGCTTTAGCTTTCTGTATGTTATTTTTTACTAATCTATACATGCTTGTGCACACTTTACTATATAGTATATGCATTTTGCACATGTTACTTAGCTGGTGAACTGCACTGCACTGCCAAATTCAGAGAAGTGCAAATTTCAAGCTCAAGCACAGTGGGTTATAGGATAAGGCAGTTTAGCTACCATCTGTATCTCTCTTGTGTCTGTCTTTTTCTTTCTACATCCCCACCATACATTTAAAGTACATTTAAAGTACATGCCCCCCCCCCAATCCCAGGAACTGTAGTTTGTTAAGGATGCTGGGGATTGTAGTGCTGTGAAGGGTACACTACAGTTCTTGGGATTCTTTTGGGGAAGAAGCTATAATTTTTGTTTTTTCAAAAAAAATTATTGGTTTTCACAAAATTAAAAAACAAACATAAATCATAACCTTATTAAAACTAATCTTCTTAACATTGTTAAGCGACTTCCTCGTATCCCCCTAGTTGAATTTCAATGCATATCATTTTAACGGTTTTCCAAATCAAAGTACTTAAAGTCTTAACGTAATCACTTAACATCAGTCATTCTTCCCAATTCAGCATTAAATATAATAATTCCTCGCATTACTTATTTAAATCCTAGGCCTAGCTGGTAATTGCAAGCTTTTCCCAATTAATTTAACTTAATGTATTTAGCTAAATAGTCATTAAATTCCTTCCATTCTTCCTGCTCCTCCTCCTCATTCTGGTTGTGGACTCTTCCGGTCAGGTCGCCTAGCTCCCATCATCTTCATCTGCCATTCTTCCACAGTTGG
The DNA here is from genome assembly GCF_965153285.1 of Podarcis tiliguerta. Classification (NCBI taxonomy): domain Eukaryota; kingdom Metazoa; phylum Chordata; class Lepidosauria; order Squamata; family Lacertidae; genus Podarcis; species Podarcis tiliguerta. The sequence continues at coordinate 27,869,813 of NC_139553.1, forward strand.
TAGTTCTTGCGTTTTCCACTTCTTAGCTAGTAATATTCGAGCAGCAGTTGTGGCACACAAAAATAATTTAACATCTTTCTTGGGCAATTCCAAACCTGTTATTTCAAGAAGAAAGGCCTCTGGTTTCTTTATAAAGAAGCTATAATTGTTAAAATGGTATAACATTCCCTCCAACATGTCATGATGCAAAAACCAGGATGGCATCTTATGGGGCTGTCCTCTAGCATGAGTCACATGACCTGTGCAAGATTGCGGCCCCGGAAAAGTGCTCCCTCCCCCAGGTAAGACCACGATGCCAAATTGCAGCACCCAAAATGGGCTGCTGTGCTCTTGTGGTGGGGGGAGGGGAATGGGATGCCCCATTTGTCCTGGGACAGTTGAATATGCGATAAGTGTGCTTTAAATGTACAGTATGGATGTGACCTCTCCCATATACACACAGACCTCCTTTGGGTCTTACAAAAAGAGCAGTCTCAAAGGATGCTGCCTACAATCAGCAATAAAATATACAAACAAAGAACTGGTGTGCTTATTGGCATATAGAAGAAGCCTTTCCTGCCTAGGCAGGGAAGTTTTCCTGCTGCTGTGCCCAGATGCAGCAAACAGGAGTGCCTTGTTATTGTGGCATGGTGGGGTAGGGTTAAACTCTCTTTCCTTTAACCCTTTGCAATCTGCATTACATATAGTTGTTTGTTAAGGTATGAAAACAGAGCACTCATGGTTAAGAATGTGTCTCCATGTTTTTAAGGAAATAAACATCAGAATTATTAAACACAAAGCAACATTGCCAACTCTGTTTTGCAATTTACTAACAAACTAAGGTACTTGAATTGGTTTAAAATAAAAACAAAAAAACTTTACAGGAAGTTTCCCAGCTAAACAATTGTTACGCACAATGAGCAAGCAAATGACAGGAAGCTTGGAGTGAAAGGGGCAAGTCAAATGTGGATGCAAGCATTAGAAAAATAAAAGTTTGCTTTTGCTTTTTTGTAGGAAGTGTCAGGAAGTTAAGCAAAATGTTCCACTGTCTCAGGAGCCCTGTCATTCTGACCCCAGCTTTTCTTCAAACCACATTTTGCTCATCTGAGGCCTAGAAGATTATTGTTCTCATCAAGCCATTGTTCTTTTGCAGGCATTGTTTATTTTGATTAGTGTTCTTAACACTACAGAGGTTGCATAGAGCACTTTCAGTCAGTTGCTATTTTTGAACAGGATTCAATTCCACAGAATTCAAGTTGTGCAATTAAAGGTGATTTGGCACTCTTGCCAAATCTTTTTTTGCAGTAAGAAAAATGATGGGAAAAATGAAATGGGAAGTGTGGCATAATAATTGCATGTCTTCTTCTTCTTTGGAAATCACTCAAAGCCGGGTAAGATTGTCTTCCATGAACACGGTCTTAACAGTGAGTCCATAAGTGACTGTGAAAGCCAATTCTGGATCCACACGTCCTGCTACAGTGGAGACATAGGTTTCCGGGTGGGAGTTGATCAAGGTAAGGATTTGCTAAGCATGCCTTCTTCTTAGCACGTTTCTCCCTTTCGTTCTGAGTTTGAGCATCTTCAAAGTCCATGACACCTTTGTAAAGGCTGTTCTCCAATTGGGGTGCTCGCAGGCAAGTGTTTTCCAGTTGTCGGTGTTTAAACTACATTTTTAAAGATTTGCCTTGAGTCAGTCTTTAAACCTCTTTTGTTGACCGCCAGCATTACGCTTTCCATTTTTAAGTTCAAAATAAATAGAGTAGTTGCTTTGGAAGATGATAATCAGGCATCTGAACAACATGAACAACAAAGTCATTGCTTCAACACTAGTGATCTTTGCTTCTTCTAGTACACTGGCATTAGTTCGCCTGTCTTCCCAAGTGATGTGTAAAATTTTCAGAGACACCGTTGATGGAATCTTTCAAGAAGTTGGAGATGAGGTTTCACAAGCATACAGTAAGGTTGGTAGTACAATAGCTTTGTAACAAGTATTTCAATTTCCTTGTGAATGTCCCAATCCTCAAACACTCTGCACTTCAATTAGGAAAAAGCTGCACTCACAGAACTCAGGCGATGTTGGGTTTCAGTATCAATGTCAGCCCTTGTGGAAAGATAACTGCCCAGGTAGCAGAAGTGATCGACACTTGCCAACGTTACACCATTGAGTTGGATTTGCGGTGCTGCAGAGGGCTTGTTTTGTGTTTGTTGGTGCAGCATAGGGGCTGGTGCTTATAGTCACACCTGTTTCTAGCCCACAACTGACATGTGATCCCAATAAAGTTGTCTGTGTGGTATTGTGGTTCTCAGACTGAAAATATATCTCTCCAGCTCTCCTGTACAATACCATATCTTTTCCTAATTTGTCACCTCTACAGCTGTCCTTTTATCCCCAGTGGAAGGGTAAACTCTTAATTAGAACATAACTACTTTGCCCCCTGATCTCTTTCAAGAGGATAAGCTCTCAGTTAAAATTTAATCATTTCCCTCTATCCCTGACATGTTCAGCTTTGACCCCAACCCATGTCCTCCAACATTTTCTGTGGGACTATAATTGTATTCCAAGTCTATTTGCCTTACAAGTTCAGAGAAGGCACAACTCCAAGGAATTATGTGCAGAAAGGCTAACTGTCGCAGTGAAAGCAGTCAGCTCCTTCGCTTCTGTTATCCCATAAGGAATTCTGATGTTCCTAAGTGGCTGCAGTCGGTAGCAGCTCATGCACAGCTATTTCTGGCCATGGAGAGATCCAAGAGAAAGTGGTCAGAGTCTTGGAGTGAGGCATGCTGGAGGGATACACTCCCCAGTAGGCAACCTCCTGGGGTGGGGTGGGGTTCACATGTCAGTGGTGGGAGGAGCCAGACACAAGAACCAGGCAGAGCAATGCATGTGACAATCACACAAGAGTCTGTATTCTAACCCCCCAGAAATCAATAGTTTTTGGACGCACCCACACATCTTTCCATCCATGCAAACAGTAGGGCTGGGCAATATCTGGTTTTCAACTTTGTGATATATCACCTGCTAAACATCGTGATATGCTGCTATGTCATGATGTCTGAAATAAGGATGGAGCTGGTTTTCAACTTGATATATCACCACCTAAACATTGTAATATACTGATATATCACAATGTCAAATAAGGATGGAGCTATGTAGATGCATTGGTGGGCTTCATGGTTTTTCCCACATTGTGATTTTTGCATAGCACACACACACACATCAAGATTTGCAATATATTGACAGTTCAGAAATTATGCAACTAATAACATGATATGGACTTGAAACCAGTTTTGGATGATATATTGCCCAGCCCCAATGCACATAATGATTTGTGACATATTGTCAGGTCAAAAACCACGAAACAGCATGATATGGATTTCAAACTGGTTTTGGACGATGTATGAATATATATGCTCCAGTGGGAAGGTAAATGGCGTTTCTGTGCACTGCTCTGGTTCGCCAGAAGCGGCTTAGTCATGCTGGCCACATGACCCAGAAGCTGTACGCCGGCTCCCTTGGCCTGTAAAGCAAGATGAGCGCCACAACCGCAGAGTCGTCTGTGACTGGACTTAACAGTCAGGGGTCCCTTTACATTTACCTATGTAAGTGAACATTGAAGTTAAGTATTCTGAACCTGTTTCTTGCACCTTGGAGCCAAGAGGAGACAAATGCATTATGTTGTGGCTAGAGTGTAGGAGTAGTTTTGGGTGTTGAAAAATGCTTGCAATAAGTTACCTGGACCAATTAGGAGGGATAGACAGAAAAGCAAACTATTCACCCCTTGCTGATTCCTTCTTCAATAATTACTTGTCATGTAGATTGTGTTCTAGCCTTTGCTTCCTTCCTGCTTCTTCTCCAAGTTAATGTGTTAAAATCTTGATTCCATGTTCATAGAACATGCAGCTGGGTCTTCCTGTCTAAGTGCAGAACCTTACATTTGTCCCTATTGAAATTCATTTTGTTAGTTTGGGCCCAGTTCTCCAATCTGCTAAAGTCATTTTGAATCCCAATTCTGTCTTCTGAGGCATTGCTACCCCTCCAAGTTTGGTGTCATCTGCAAATTTGACGAGCATCCCCTCAATTCCTTCATCCAAGTCATTTATAAAGATGTTGGACAATGGGCTCAGGACAGAACCCTGCATGACCCTACTTGTCACTTTCCCCCCCAGGATGACGAGGAACCATTAATGAGTACTCTTTGGGTCCAGTCAGTCAACCAGCAACAGTTACCTCGTTTAACCCACATTTTACCAGCTTCCTTACAAGAATATCGTGGGGGACTTTTGTCAGAAGCCTTACTGAAATCAAGATACACACTATGTCCACAGCATTCTCCTAATCCACCAAGAGTGTAACTTCATAAAAAGAAAAAAGAAATGAGATTTTTGAGAAACCCATGCTGTGTTTTAATAATCACAACATCCTTTTCTATGTGTTCACAGACCGGCTGTTGAATGATGTGTTCCTGGACCTTTCCTGGTATCAATGTCAAGCTCACCAGTCAGTAGTTATCTGGGTCTTCTCTGCCCCCCCTTTTTTTGTAGATGAGGACAACATTTGCCTGCCCAATATTCGCAAAATGTTAGATCCCTGCAAGATCCCTGAAAAAAGATTTGTGGCAAGTCTTAGATCTTTACAGCTTAGATTTTTCTTGAAACCAGGTCAGCACCAGCAAGAAACAAAGGGTCTGACTTCATTTTGCCTGTGGCATGATTGAAGCTTTAATTTGAATTTCTTGGAAATACACCTAGTCATCATCTGCCAAGAAGCAGGAATCCTCCGTACCTGCAATTCCTCTGCACAGCCTTAGGGCAAAAAGAAATTACAGCTCATCAAGGGAAATGTGGGTGTTGCCATGGGGTTTCCAGAGCTGGGTGTTTTAATCACTCCTTTACATTTGGAGAAGTTCGGGTTGATAGGAAATACATTCATTTGCAAAAATTTGCTGCTGCATAGATCTTTGAGGGGTGTTTGGAAGCAAAAAGGAAAACTCATCGCATAGGCTGTGTACACGCCATACATTTTACCCCCCCCCCAAAAAAAAAGAATTAGGGAACTGTAGTTTTCTAAGAGTGTTTGGAGTCATAGTTATGTAAGTGGTAGAGCGGGTGGCGCTGTGGTCTAAACCACTGAATCTCTTTGGAAGGTTGGCGGTTTCAATCCGTGCAACGGGGTGAGCTCCCGTTGTTCTGTCCCAGTTCCTGCCAACCTAGCAGTTCAGAAGCATACCGGTGTGAGTAGATAAATAGGTACCACTGTGACGGGAAGGCAAACAGCATTTCCGTGCACTCTGGCACTCATCACCATGTTTCATTGTGTCAGAAGCGGTTTAGTCATGCTGGCCACATGACCCGGAAAGCTGCCTGTGATCAAATGCTGGCTCCCTCAGCCTGAAGCGAGATGAGCGCCGCAACCCCATAGTCACCTTTGACTGGACTTAACCATCCAGGGGTCCTTTACCTTTACCTTTGCCTTACAGTTCCCAGCATTCTGTTTGGGAGGTGAATATGCTTTAAATTATGGTGTATATGCAACCCACATTTGTCTCTCATTAGTTGTTTTTCTTAAACAACCTGTGGTTTTACCTCTTGCACTTGCAGACCATCCAAGTGTCCCTATTTTCCAGGGACGTCCCTGATTTAGAGAAGCCATCCCAGTATCTTATTTGATTCCAGAATGTCCCACTTTTCCTTAGGATGTCCCTATTTTCATTGGCGTAATGTTGGAGGTTATGGAGTTACCTGATCCTCAAGCCATCTGAAGGCAATCCTATAGAGGGAATTGTTTTTTAAAAAAAATATGTTTACTGTTTTATTATGTTTTTATAGATGTTGGAAACTCCCAGGGTGATTGGGGCAACCCACTAAGATGTGAGGGGTATAAATAGTAAAATTATCATTATGGAATGGGACATACCTATTTTTAATTGAGAAACGTTGGAGGGCATGAACTTGCCTTCTTCATTGGTAGCTTGCCTCCCACTGCAAATAGGGGACTTGGGCCTGTGTGTGTGAATATATGTTCCAATCAGGGCAGTCACTTATGCATCGCTAAAACATAGAATGTATTACCCCTTCCCCCAAAGGGGTAGGACAAAGGAGGATATTTGCATAAAAATAGCTTATGCTGATCTTATGTATGGTTGCAAATTTAGTATAATTACTTTCATTTAAATAGAAATATAACACATCTCACTGGGGTGGGGGGCAGTCTGTGCCTTAGGCTCCATCTGCACTATATATTTTAAGTAATATAATACCCCTTTAAAAAGTCCCGCGAAGCATCCTTGGAACTGTAGGCTGTTAAGGGCACTGAGAGTTGTCAGAAGACCCCATTTCCATCAAAGAACTACAATTCCCAGAGCAGCTTAACAGTCAGTCCCTCTTCACAGGGAACTCTGGTCTGTGAGGGGAAAGGGGTTTTTCTAACCACACCCAGCACCCTTAGCAAACTATAGCTCCCAGGATTCTTTCGGGGAATCTGTTTAAAGTGGTATGATATCACTTAAAATGTATGGGGCAGAGGGCATGTGTATAAGCCTGCTCAGTCTGCTGCCCAGGACACATACTTGCTTATGATAACTTATATGCATTGATGCAAATTTATAAATCATTACTATAATTTAAATAGAAATATCAGAAATACATGTCAGCATAGTGGGGAAACTCTGTCTGCTAACTGTTGTTGTTTAGTCATTTAGTCATGTCCGACTCTTCATGACCCCATGGACCAGAGCACACCAGGCACTCCTGTCTTCCACTGCCTCCCACAGTTTGGTCAAACTCATGTTTGTAGCTTCGAGAATGCTGTCCAACCATCTCGTCCTCTGTCATCCTCTTCTCCTTGTGCCCTCAATCTTTCCCAACATCAGGGTCTTTTCCAGGGAGTCTTCTCTTCTCATGAGGTGGCCAAAGTATTGGAGCCTCAGCTTCACGATCTGTCCTTCCAGTGAGCACTCAGGTCTGATTTCCTTAGGAATGGATAGGTTTCATCTTCTTGCAGTCCATGGGAGTCTCCTCCAGCACCATAATTCAAAAGCATCAATTCTTTGGTGATCAGCCTTCTTTATGGTCCAACTCTCACTTCCATTCATCACTACTCGGAAAACCATAGCTTTAACTATAAGGACCTTTGTCGGCAAGGTGATGTCTCTGCTTTTTAAGATGCTGTCTAGGTTTGTCATTGCTTTTCTCCCAAGAAGCAGGTGTCTTTTAATTTCGTCACTGCTGTCACCATCTGCAGTGATCATGGAGCCCAAGAAAGTAAAATCTCTCACTGCCTCCATTTCTTCCCCTTCTATTTGCCAGGAGGTGATGGGACCAGTGGCCATGATCTTCGTTTTTTTATGTTGAGCTTCAGTCCATATTTTACGCTCCCCTCTTTCACCCTCATTAAGAGGTTCTTTAATTCCTCCTCACTTTCTGCCAACTACAAGGTCCCTCCTCCTTTCCCTTCTGGTTGATTACCTTCTGGTTGATTCCAGACTTGAACCAGACAGCCCTCCAAACTGATTTCTGAAAAAATGATATATAAAGAATTGGGGGGGGGGGGGTGCTGAAAATAACTTTTCCTAAGAAACCAGAAGCTTTTCTTTCGGGAATTCTAGGGGCAGAGATCCCAAAGGTTCAGATGAAACTATTTATGTACGCAACCTCGGCTGCCCAGATTCTCCCATATTCCCAGAGATGGAAAGAAGGCACAATTCAAACCAAGGAAGAGGAGCAGATAAAATTGATGAAATATGCTGAAATGGCAAAACTTACAGGAAGAATTAGAAACCAGGAAGAGGCAGGTTTTAATAAAGAATGGAGAAAGTTCATAATTTATTCAAAAAAATATTGTAAACACTTACATTCATTGGTAGGTTTGACAGAAAACATGTAGTAAAAAACTGAATTATGGATTGGCAAAGGATTTATAACAATAGAGTTACAGAAGAGATGCAGAGGGAAATCATTATATCATCATCATCATCATAAACTTTATTGCACTAGCCAAAGGCCATGGCAACATTCACAAAGGGAAGAAAAGAAAAAGCAACAATAAAATAAAAACCATAAAAAAACCAGACACTGCAAATACAATAAACCACGATTACACCTCCTAAAAGTTATTTGTTGCATACAATAGAATAGCAGGGGGTTCTCAGGTAGAATATGCCAGCTTAAATGTCTGAATCACCTTTGCAATTGACCACTATTTTATCTAGATCTTTTCTCCTGATCTTCTTAGCTGCCAAGGCATATAGTGCTACTTTATAAGTTACGAAGTCATCAGTATCACTCAGCAGCCATTTCACCCTTTCCACCCTGTTTGAGTGTGTTCTATTTGTGAGCAGGGGTTTTATAAATCAGTCTCTTGGTTCTATATATAGCGGGCATTGCAGTAAATAGTGGTACAGGTCCTCTACGCAAGGTTGCCCACACAGGCAAAGTCTCTCCTTGTACTAAACTTTGCCATACCAACCATCCACCACCTCCAAGGGCATCGATTGGAATCGTAATTCTGTAAAAGTGATTCTTAGTACGGCAAATGGGAGCTTTGTCAGATAACTAGCTCGGATGTGTTCTGTTTTGATAAGTGGGAACCATGGTGAACTTTTCATATAGGCAATCATGGTTAAATCCCTTTCTGCATAGGACCTGAAGAGACAATCTCTTAAGTGCCTCTTATCCATCTTCATGATCACCTGAAGATCTTGTAAATGATATTGGGTCAAGAGACGTTGGGTGCCATCCTTCCAACATTTGGTCTGTTCCTGTTTTGTGTGGGACATGGTGGGGAATCTCTCCTCCAAGAGAGACTGACATCTTTTCACATAGTTTAGACACAGATAGTCAGTTCTAGCCCGCATTGTTGTCACATCCGCTTCCATGCAGAGAAGAGCAGCTGGGGTCCCATTGGGGAGCCAGAGCACTTTCCTGAGGAATTTGTTCTGCACTATTTCTAAGGCTTTGTAGGGAAAATCATTATATGAGGATCCACAAAGGGGAATTCATGTTTTTATTGTGTTTGTTTATTTTTCTTTTGCTTATTGTATGTAAAATTGAAAATGCAAAAATAAATTATATATAAAGAAATGAAACAGAGGACTGCGCTCTATAAAGTAGGACAAACGGCCATTGCAATCAGGAGCACACTGGGGCCAAAGGATTAAAGCCCCTCCCTCTGGCCATTCTGGTTTGTGTGTGCGTGCACATGCACGCACACACACAGGCTATTTGTTAAAGAAAAACTAGCAAGGACAAGCTGACCCTTAAGCAGAGGACCTTAGATGTGTGTGTCTTTATCTTGTGTATCTGAGCAGCCTAAAATAAGCTCAGAAATGGAAATGATTACTATTTCCATAGAACTAGAGATGTAGCTGGGAGCATATGAAGAAGCAAATACTGCCCTTTGTCTTGGTAATACTGGTACACTAATATTTAGCTGGAGCAGCTTTTTAAAGCAGCTATGGGTGGAAAAACACCTATCAGCCATGGAAATATACTTTTGTAATGTGTAAATAGTGAATGATGAATGACCTCATTACGTTTGTTTACATTCTTTCCCCATCATTCTCAGCAATAGTTGTAAGCTATTTAGAACTCTTCCGGGGACCAGACCTTCTTTGAGAGGAAATGGTTGTTGAAGTTTCGCCTAACCTAATGACTGTTTAGAGCAGCCTTTCTTAACCTTGGTTTGCTAGATGTTGTCAGACTGCAATCACAACTCCCATCATTCTGAGCCAGCAAGGCCAGTGGTCAGGGATTGTGGGTGTTGTAGTACAAGGAAACATGGGGACCCAGAGTTGAGAAGGCTGGTCTGGAGTAATAAAATCATAGAATTGCAGAGTTGGAAGTGACCCCAGTGAATATTTAGCCCAACCGTCTGCAGCATTACAAAGCAATAAAGTTTCTTAATAGCTGTGGAATGTCCCTAGAACGGGCAAGTGAAGGATAGACAGACAGAAGTGCTTGAAAGAGTATGTAAGAAACAGCAGCGGGCAATTTTTAATGTGTTTGCTTGTTTCTAAAAATGAAGGGGAGCCAAAAATGCCCTTCGGATATCGTTGGACACCCAACTCCCATCAGCCTAAACCAGGATTTCCAATGGCTGGGGAAGATGGGAGTTATACGGGTCCAAGTGGCTCTTTTTGTCTTAAAGGTTGCAGACCCCTGGTCTAAAACATCTGGAGGGAACCAGGTTGAGGAGTTGCTATAGAGGAACTAATACAGTGGTGCCCCGCAAGATGAATGCCTCGCAAGACGGAAAACCCGCAAGACGAAAGGGTTTTCCGCCTGCAGAGGCGCTTCGCAGGACGAATTTCCCTATGGGCTTGCTTTGCAAGACGAAAAATGATGAAAAAAATTGAATTTTTTTTTTGCTCCAAAACCCCTTATTCTGAATCGCTAAGCTGCTAAAAGCATTTTAGCAGCAAAACTGCTAATCCCCCACCCCTTAAAAAGCCGTTTTTAGCCCTTAAAATGTCAATAGCTCTAATAGCGCTACTCCGTCAATGGGCTTGCTTCGCAAGACGAAAAACCGCAAGATGAAAAGACTCCCGGAACGGATTCTTTTTGTCTTGCGAGGCACCACTGTATGCAATTTTGTAAATTGTTGCAGGTGCTATTTACAGTAGATAATGAGAACAGTCTAAGCTGGGGTCATTGAATCATTACATTGGAGAATTACTTGAAAAATCACTCTTGAATAATTGAGAATACAGGACTAGATTCAGTGAAGCTGAAGAGCACACTATCTGAGATATTAACAGTTATTTTTAACAAGCCCATTGGATCAACCATGGTTCTATAAACAAGCTAGGGATGGTGACAGCCATCTGCCTTAGTCTCTTCTACTTGACTAAAAAAGGAATGTGGTGGAATAATTGTCTGTTACTTGGCCCTTAAAGCAGTTGGCAATTCTGAATGGAAAGAAGAGAGCTAAAAGTTTCTAACTGGAGTTAGTCAGACGTGAGGCGACAGTGCTGTTGGAGGGAATTTAGAGGAAGAGTGATTCAAGTTCAGAAAAAATAAGCTAAAAGAAGATCAAAAGAATTGTATTCCCAAGCATCTTAGCCTAAAAACAAGGTCAGTTAAATCAGAAAGAGAACGTAGCTCTCACAGAGATATTCATGGCTAGACTCTTCAACATAACTAAGATAATTACCGGTACACGTACAGGGAATGTTATAACAGAAAGGTGTGTTTATATTCTCTGTGCGGTGATGAGTGGAGCATTTCAGAACTCAGATTATGGGAGGGGGAGGTAGAGGGACACTTAATGAAATTCACAAGCCCCACCAACTGTCAGGATCTAGTGCAAACATTATCTTGAGGCGTCTATGACCACTTCCAGACAGTTTATTGAGCATTTCTCCTGGTTTGTTTGCAAGCAGATTAGATAACATTTTTTCACAGCAGGTGCTATCCCACTCTTTCCAATGCATTTTCTCTTCACTTCTCTTATTGCAAAAAGCCTGATCCTTTGAGGACATAGGTATTGTGTGCAAAACATCCAAGTCAACAACAATTGTGCATCCTGAATTTGCCTGTATGAGATGAATCCCACCAGATAATAGGAAGAGACTGGAAGCTCCCCTCAACAGAGGAAGAGTTGTGGGACCTGCAAAGACCTCTGGTGCAACTAGGGGCCCTGAAGAATCTGCTTTCACCATACAGCAGCCCAGCTTATTCATCCTCAAGGACATGGTGCCCAAGTTCCTGATGAACCCACATATCCCACCTGGACCCCATTCCATTCACCTTCATCCTTCCAGGAACTGAGGCAGGGTTGAACCTGGCAAGAAGGCAAGAGGTGGAAGAGGAGTGCTTGCCTGGCTACTATCAAACATCTATTCAGGAGAAGGGAGAAGCCAGGAAAGTATTAGGAGTGTCCTTTGGTCTAGCAGATGACCAGTTATAGGGTGAGGAGGTGGCCTGTAATAATAATAATAATAATAATAATAATAATAATAATAATAATTTATTTATACCCTGCCCATCTGGCTGGGCTTCCCCAGCACTCTGGGTGGCTTCCAACAAAATATTAAAATACCGTAATGCAAAATGTAAACTTCATAGGTAAGTGGTGTCTCTTCTTAAGTGCTTGGGCAATTACCTGGTGGCAACAATGGCAGACTTGGTCAGCTAACGTGCCTCCTTTTTAAAGATCTAAATAGACAGGAGCAGTAGTGGCATGCAAGGGAGGAAGAGTACAAATGACCCATGGTTTTGAACAAGTGGGTTGTCTCCAGTGGCAAATTTGTACTAGCAGAAAGTGCTTCCAATTGTGCCAAGCAAAGCATCAAATTTTCACCCATCACCTCCATCCCTATGTGCTTCATTACATCCCAGACGTGGGAGGCATAAGTGCATAGGAGAGACTGAGAGCAATTCAATACCTTGCTTTCTTGTATGAGCAGAAATGCTTTCTGCTAAGGCAGTGGTGGCAGCCTTCAGCCTGCAAGCTAATCTTGAACTTGCCAGGGGTCCCAATTGGGCCCTGAGGCCATTTTCCAAAACCACACCCACCTGTCAATCAGCTGACATCACTCTGATGGGCAGTTGACATCAGCTGGGGGACAGGGTGGGGTTCAATTTTCCTGTTGGCTGTGTGTGCAGCAGAATTTAACCTCCCACTAACCACCTGATGAGCAACGCCCTTCCTGATCACAAGGTGGTTTACACTGAAACCCCTGCTAAAATAAAATGTTTTTGTTTGTTCCATTTTAGTAGCACTGTGTTGCCCGCAAGGTGTTTTGGAGTCCCAACTTTGGAATGTCAAAATGCCAAATAATCCGACATTATTGTGACATCAAGTCACAAATCTTGTCTATGGAGCTAAAAAGCTTCCTCACCTCCCTGTGGAGTGGACTAAGCCACCATGTATAAAGATCTTATTAGATTCTCAGAGATATTGCTTGAAACATGACCATGGGGACGAAACATCTCTTGGAAGGAACTTGGTTTAGGTAGCCTTTTCTTTTCCATCTTCAGACTTTGCAATTGTGCAATTCAATTAGCAGAGGCCAGAGGGGAGGAAAAAAACCTCTGCATAATGGACTCGGGAGGATATTGATGTCAGGCTGTGGGCTAAGGAGCAAAAGCACTAATTGGTAGTGCTGTCCAGAAGGAAGTACTGAGGCGCCAGGGTTGGGAAGAGCTAATAAATCAGGGCAATAATAAAATGATGGGGATGATGATGATGATGATAATAATCCATCTTCCAGTCTTCACTAGACATGTAACAGAAAACTATATATTTTATTTGACCCTTTAAAACAGCAATCAGTCCAGAAACATCAATTCTCTGAGATTGACATGCTCCACTTACCCATCCAAATTATCCACACGCCAATCTAATATGATGGGTGAGGAAACTTTGCTGGTTGGTGGGCCACATGCTTATCTTGCCACCCCAGAGGGCTGTTAATTACAGTGATTTCAGGTGATGCTGTGCTTGGAAGCCCCAACTGCTGTGATTCTGAAGTGCATCACAGGGCTGTTTGAAAATCCCTTTGCAAATATCCCAGCGCTGCTCTTTGAATCTCAGATTTTTCAGAGATTTAAAGAGCTGTGTGGGGCTGCTTGCAAAAGAGCTTTCAAACAGCCCTTGCTGCTCTTTGAACCTCAGTGAATGAGTGGGGGTTAAATCCTGCTGCTTTGGCTGTATGTATTTGTTCCCAACAGCATCAAATTCGGCTCCCCTGTCCACTGGAGTGATGTTGGCTGATGGGCAGGTGGATGTGGTATAAAAATACAGTGGTACCTCAGGTCACAGACTCCGCTAACCCAGAAATAGTACATTGGGTTAAGAACTTTGCTTCAGGATGAGAACAGAAATCACACAGCGGCGCTGCGGCAGCAGAAGCGGGAGGCCCCATTAGCTAAATTGGTGCTTCAGGTTAAGAACAGTTTCAGGTTAAGAACGGACCTCCAGAATGAATTAAGTTCTTAACCTGAGGTACCACTGTAAAAGGCTTGCTGGCCAAATTGATACCCCCCCCCCAAGGCCAGAGTTTCACCACCCCTGAAATAAAACACCTGCAATAAAACACTTTTAAGCAGCTGCAGGATACAAAGGCAGAAACCTATTAGGAGACATAGGGACATGGGACATTCCACATGCAGAGCATATGCGCTACCAATATGTTATGACCCTTCCTCAGACAGAATAATAGACTCACATAGAGGTTTGTCATATTCAGGTACAGTTAATTAAATTGGAATCATCCCCTTAAGTCAGGTATGGGAAAACTTTACACCCCACAGATGTTGGACTGGACCATCCCTCTTCCCACCCTGTGGTGTACTGGTTAAGAGCGGTAGACTCATAATCTGGTGAACCGGGTTCGCTTCCCCGCTCCTCCACATGCAGCTGCTGGGTGACATTGGGCTAGTCACACTTCTCTGAAGTCTCTCAGCCTCATTTACCTCGCAGAGTGTTTGTTGTGGGGGAGGAAGGGAAAGGAAAATGTTAGCTACTTTGAGACTCCTTAGGGTAGTGATAAAGCGGAATATCAAACCCAAACTCCTCCTCTTCCTCTTCCTCTTCCTCTTCCTTCTCCTCCTCCTTCTCTTCTTCTTCATATTGACCCTGCTTCATGAGTGAGGCAGAAGTCATCCTACAAGCTGGTGAATAAGCATTACTTCCTTCCAGTCATGGGTCAACTGGTCACCCTAGCCATGGATGTGCCACTAGTGCATGTGAAAAGGATCCAGGGGTCTGAGCAAGGCAGAATAGAGTGGTACTATTGCTTCCCTTAATCAGGACCCTATACATGCATTTGCTTTTTTTGCTGCTGCCTCACACTGTTGACTCATGTTAAGCTTGTGGTCTATTAAAAACCCTAGATTCTTTTCACATGCACTATGGGTAAATCAGGTGTCCCCAATCTTATATTTGTGCAGCTGGTTATTCCTGCCTAAATGCAGAACCTTACATTTGTCCCTACTGAAATTCATTTTGTTGGTTTTGGCCTAGCTCTCCAATCTGTTAAGAGCATCTTGAATCCTGATTCTGTATTCTGTAGCATTAGCTATCCCTCCTAGTTTGGTGTCATCTGCAATTTTGATGAGTTCCTTCATCCTCAGGTCCTTCATCCAAGGCATTTATAAAGATGATGAACAACAACAGGCCCAGGACAGAACCCTGCAGGACCCGACTTGTCAGCTTTCCCCAGGATAACTCTTTCATTCATATCCCCACTACCCAGTGCTTTTTTTCTGGGGGGACACAGGGGTACATATACCCCTAAACATTTTGTTAATCTAAGTTTGGTCTCATTAAGGGGCAGTATTTCAATATGAGTAGGAAAATGAGAGTGAAGGGCCATAAGACTATTATTTTAATATTATCCTAAAACCCTGCTTTCCCCATATATATATATATATATATATATATATATGCAGGTTTTGGTGTCCTCGGGTGTCTTCCCGTGTAAAAGTTGGGGTGTCTAGGCGACGTTTCGACGAGGTCTCACTCGTCATCTTCAGGCTGGTGCTTTCGGCTTCTTGTTACTGGAACAGAGCAGGATCTCAGTGTTTGAGTTCCTATAAATACTGTTGAGGAGGTGTGGTGTATAGCCTCCAATGTTCTGGGCAGAGAGGAGGTTCCCAGGCTAGTGTGCCTTTTCTTCTTTTGTTCCTTAATTACTTGAGGGATATCTTGAGTGATTTCTTGAGTGATTTCCTGAATCCCACTTAGGTGGGTCATTAGGTGTGGATTAGTTGCTAAAGCCTTCGTGTCTTGAACTCTTGAACTTTGTGAAGAGTTTTTCTGAGAAGATGGCTGTACTGCACTTGGTTGTGCTCTGGCTTGGCTTCGTGTATAGGGGCGAGCTGTGGTTTTGTGGCCTGTGCCAGCCAGATCTGTGTAGGGATTGCAGGGGGGTGCAGCATCCGGGGGTGCCACCCTGGTTTGGCTACTGGATGGTGTCTGTAATTTATCTGTGGAGAGGGTCTGGGTTTGGGTCTGGTGTGGTTGATTGGTGATGGCGTTCTGTGTGCCTCTGGACCTGGTGTCAGATTTTGTGGGGAGGGCTAATTTCCAGATGTCTGGCAAGCGGGATGTGTCGTCACGCTTGTTCATGTTGTGAGGGTGTTTCTCTATCTCGATGGCTTCCATGATTATTCTCTTGTGGTGATGTTCCATGTTAAAGAGCAATTTGGAATCTGCAAAATTAATTTCGTGTCCTGTTTCTTTCATGTGTTGGAAAAGAGAGGAAGTTTTTTCTTCTTTTTTGACGGCATTCTTGTGTTCTGCGATCCGTGCATTTATTCGTCTGTTTGTTTGTCCAATGTACGTGGCTGGGCAGACTTTGCAGGGTATTTCATAGACCCCTTGGTTTTCCAACTGAATTTTATCCTTGGGGTTTCTGAGGATATTGGCTATTTTTTGGTTGGTGCAAAAGGCTGTTTTGATATTGTGTTTATGGAGGATTTTGCTAATTTTATCTGTAGTGCCCTTGATATAAGGAAGGAGGGCTATGCCATTGTTTTCTTCTGTGTCTTGGTTTTTGGGGGGTGTTTCAAGACACAGAAGAAAACAATGGCATAGCCCTCCTTCCTTATATCAAGGGCACTACAGATAAAATTAGCAAAATCCTCCATAAACACAATATCAAAACAGCCTTTTGCACCAACCAAAAAATAGCCAATATCCTCAGAAACCCCAAGGATAAAATTCAGTTGGAAAACCAAGGGGTCTATGAAATACCCTGCAAAGTCTGCCCAGCCACGTACATTGGACAAACAAACAGACGAATAAATGCACGGATCGCAGAACACAAGAATGCCGTCAAAAAAGAAGAAAAAACTTCCTCTCTTTTCCAACACATGAAAGAAACAGGACACGAAATTAATTTTGCAGATTCCAAATTGCTCTTTAACATGGAACATCACCACAAGAGAATAATCATGGAAGCCATCGAGATAGAGAAACACCCTCACAACATGAACAAGCGTGACGACACATCCCGCTTGCCAGACATCTGGAAATTAGCCCTCCCCACAAAATCTGACACCAGGTCCAGAGGCACACAGAACGCCATCACCAATCAACCACACCAGACCCAAACCCAGACCCTCTCCACAGATAAATTACAGACACCATCCAGTAGCCAAACCAGGGTGGCACCCCCGGATGCTGCACCCCCCTGCAATCCCTACACAGATCTGGCTGGCACAGGCCACAAAACCACAGCTCGCCCCTATACACGAAGCCAAGCCAGAGCACAACCAAGTGCAGTACAGCCATCTTCTCAGAAAAACTCTTCACAAAGTTCAAGAGTTCAAGACACGAAGGCTTTAGCAACTAATCCACACCTAATGACCCACCTAAGTGGGATTCAGGAAATCACTCAAGAAATCACTCAAGATATCCCTCAAGTAATTAAGGAACAAAAGAAGAAAAGGCACACTAGCCTGGGAACCTCCTCTCTGCCCAGAACATTGGAGGCTATACACCACACCTCCTCAACAGTATTTATAGGAACTCAAACACTGAGATCCTGCTCTGTTCCAGTAACAAGAAGCCGAAAGCACCAGCCTGAAGATGACGAGTGAGACCTCGTCGAAACGTCGCCTAGACACCCCAACTTTTACACGGGAAGACACCCGAGGACACCAAAACCTGCATTCCTGTACCCGTGAAAATCTACGAAAGCATATATATATATATATATATATAATCCAAACCTACTTTTCGTCCTTTTTTATGGTTCCCAAAAGCTCCCTTCCTCCTCTCTTAGAATCTATAGCAGCTAGCAGAACTACCCCTAAATAAAAAGCACTGCCACTACCTGATCTTCAGGTTTTCATACATTCACATGGATATTCTTTCAAAGAGGAAAAAGTATTTTGTTGAGTCTATAAATCATATGTAAGCCTGCCCCCCCCCATGTTCTTTCCACTTAAAATAGAAAAGTAATGAGCAATCCCCCTGCTTTTATAAACTGTACTCTCCCACCCTTCGGTCTAATAGTGATGTTTTAGGGGTCATTATTAAGATTTCCTGAGTGCAAAGGAAGAAACAGTTAAAAATAAATATGAGATGCTGGCCATCTGCTTTTTGCAAGCAGTGTTTGAAATGAAAAGTGGCAGTTATGGGGAAATTAATCCCTTCCCAGAACAAAATATTTTAAACCTAGAATTTCCAGAGAAAGGAAACAGTACCCTCTCCCTCCCAGGCCAAACCATGGACAGAAAAAGTACATTAAAAAAAAAAAGTAAAGGAGTTACAGCAAAATCTAACAGTGTAAGCTGACCCTTAGGCTGCACTGGTTTCATTGGGATTTGCATCTGAGGAGTACCATATATAGGACTGCACAGTTAACCTCTGTAATATGTGTGGCCTTCACTTCTGACACCACGTAACAGATTTGGGTTCAATATACAGTACTGAGACAATAGTTAATCTGTTGGCTGGAGCTCTCTCAGCCAGCCAGGCTCCAACCGCTTATGTGGTGGTCTGAAAGCATCCCTGAATCTTTCCTTCCCCTTTCTCCTTTTTCATATTCCTTTTTCCCTTCCTTTTAACCACTTGCAATAGATAGAAAATGCAGCGCTTGCCATGCTTGTTGAAAACTTTTAAAGAAAAAGTTCCTAGAACCAGGGTAATGTTACAACACACTTCCCCTCCCTGGGTAACTGTATAGAGAAAAGAATGACTGCCCCCTGTATATCGCATATTAGGGGGAAAGCTTCTGCCTTGCATGCAGAAGGTCCCAGGTTGAATCTCCAGCATCTTCAAGTAGAGCTGGGGAAAGACCCCTGCCTAAAACCCTGGAGAGCCACTGTCAGTCAGTGTAGACAATACTGAGCTAGATGGATTGATATTCTGACTAGGTATAAGGCAGCTTCCTCTGTCCCTATGTACTATTGATCCATCAGACTATCTTAGTAGGAGAGATGGAAAGCAGGGTTTTTTCCATCAGCTTTGCTGAAAGTCCAGTTCCATCAGGCACCTCCCGCCCCTGAACAAAGCATACTATGAGGCAGAGTGAGGCAGCTACCTCAGGAAGCAAATTCTGAGGAGTGGAAGGCGGCTAGAATTTAAGGTGTGCCAAGTAGCTTGCCCTGTGGCCTTCAAGCTAGCTTGCTACCCTAGCATGGTTGGTGCACCAACAAGGCAACCTGAGGTGACCCGCTTTGCTTGGCATATCCCACAGGGGGCGCGAGATCCAGGTTTGGCCTTGGTGGCGGTGGCTTCAAACTCTTCCTCAACTTACCAAAAGCTGAAGCCAGGGAGAGCAGCAGCAGCACCTCATGGAATGCTCCCTTTTTACCAAGACTCTGCTGGTCTACTCTTACCTTGCAAGGGCATTAGGAGGCAGGGTTGTAATACATCTTGCCTCAGGTGTCAGAAGGTATTGAGCCACTGGTGGAGGAAGTGTTAGAATTCCTGCTCCGTGATTGCAGTCATGGGATTTTTGTCTATCACATGACGGTGTATGTTTTAACTCCACAGATTGGGAAGTGACAGAGACAGGATGTTTGTGTTACTGTGTTCCTCGAAGTGGGACTATTGTCTTTTGTTTTTTTTTGTTTTTTGTTGTTGGGGTCTGATGCTAGAGAGAGAGGGAGCCATGTTACAGTTCTCTGTGTGTGTTTATGTGTAAATAAAGTAGATTAGCCAAAATGCTGAGTTGCTGAGGTCTGTTATGCAAGCTGTAAAGATTCTGCAGATCCCTAAGTGTGCCGGTGTCTGTTGGCATTGGTCGCTGTGATGTTTGGGCTGAAGAAAGCTTTTGAAGCTCCCGAACGATCGACCAGGAGGGAAAGAACATGCCAGTTGGGCATGTGTCTCTACCAGGGTCCTACTCAAATGTAGGATGAGTTCCTGACAGGAAGAGGGGGGCAGGGAGAGCACATCCCGGTGGGGTGCCATCATGCCTCCAGAACGCACACCATTCCCCTGCGGGCAGTGCGCCATGCCCTCGGGACGCGCACCACTGTATTGAGCCGGCCCTACAGCTTGTCATTATTAGAATCGGTTCCTGAGTTTTATTGAATAAAATATTGGAGGAGGCCAGGTAAGCCAAGCCCTGCATAATTTATCACATGATGCAGTGCACGCACACCATTTGAATAGCAATGCCCATGAACTGGGGTGGGGATGGGGCGGCTGGCCAAACTTTTGCGTACCCCACCTTTTTCTCCAATAAAACCAAGGTGGGATGCATGGTTCTCTGCCTTCCCATTTTTTTAATCCTCACAACAACCTTAGGCTGAGAAACAGTGCCTGAGTGAGCTTCATGACCAAGTGGGAGTTTGAATGCTGTGCTCACAGGTCCATGTCTGACACTCTAATGACTGGACCACACTGGCTCTATGTAACATGAAAACATCAACAAACAAGAAAAATACATTGCTGGCTGGATTCATAACTTACAGTGGTACCTCGGGTTACATACACTTCAGGTTACATATGCTTCAGGTTACAGACTCTGCTGACCCAGAAATAGTGCTTCAGGTTAAGAACTTTGCTTCAGGATGAGAACAGAAATCGTGCTCCGGCGGTGCGGCAGCAGCAGGAGGCCCTATTAGCTAAAGTGGTGCTTCAGGTTAAGAACAGCTTCAGGTTAAGAATGGACCTCCGGAACGAATTAAGTTCTTAACCCGAGGTACCACTGTATTTTAAAACTTTAGGGAAACCTCATTACAGTCGTACCTTGGAAGTCGAACGGAATCCGTTCCAGAAGCTCATTCGACTTCCAAAATGTTTGCAAACCAAAGCTCCTGCAGCTAATCAGAAGCCACAGAAGGCCCGTTGGACGTTTGGCTTCCAAAAATAGTTCGCAAACTGAAACAGTCACTTCTGGGGTTTGCGACGTTCAGGAGCCAAAACGTTCAGGAACTAAGCTGTTTGACTTCCAAGGTACGACTGTACTAACATGTTCCAAAGGGTTCTGGGAGGAGACAACAGGCATCATGGAAGGTATTCTGAGGTGGTGAACTAGTTGCCCATAATGGTGGCTGCTCCCTTCCTCAGCTCTCCACAGAACATGTGCAGCCTTGTTAAAATAATGTAAATCAGTGCATCTGGTATAGAGGGTGGATCTACACACAGGGGAAAAGGCTATAAATAAGTCGCTTTGTGCTCTACATCTCCATCTGGCATTGCATGTTTATAACACATTTAAAATGCTGTTTTTTGACTAATGTAGCTGAGTCCACAGAGCGGTGTGTGAGCATGTGTGTAGAAACTAACAGATTGTACAAATATAAAATTTGCATTCATTGCTCTACTGAGTTTTGCCTCTGGCTCTGTCCACTGCTGGCATATGGTTCCTGGAAGCTTGCCCAGATGCGACATGGGAAAGGTCTTTTCAAATTATGTATGGCATGGAGAAAGTGGATTGAGAAAAGTTTTTCTCCCTCTCTCTTCAACACTAGAACTTGTGGACATCCAATGAAGCTGAGTGTTGGAAGATTCAGGACAGATCTTCACACAACATAGTGGAACTCACTCCAACAGCAGGCAGTGACGGCCACCAACCCAGATAGCTTTAAAAGAGGATTAGACAAATTCATGGAAGACAAATTCAATACCTACTAGCCTTGGTGGCTATGCTCTGCCTCCACATTCAGAGACAGCAATGCTTCTGAATACCAGTTGCTGGAGTTCTCTTGTGATCACGTTGTCCTTTCTGGTTTCCCACAGGCATCTGTTTCACCACTGTGGGGACAGGATGCTGGACTAGATGAGTCATTGGCCTGATCCAGTATTATCTTATTATGTTCTTATGCAAGTGCAATCTGAGAAATATTTCCCACCCCTGAATTATAGGGGCAGAAATGGCAGGAAGAAAGCTGCTAAATAAGACTAATTAATGCACAATACTTAGTACAGCAGTGGAGAAAGATTCTTCTTCTTCTTTTTCTTCTTCTTCCTCCTCCTCCTCCTCCTCCTCTTCTTCTCTCTCTTGTGTGTGTGTGTGTTTTAAACCCTATTTTCCATCTATTAACAAGGAAAGAAATTGCATTAAAAAATTACCAAGGGGAAGAGAAAATTAGAATGAAATTCTCAAGAGTTGGATATATCGTTTGTGATGTGCCTTTTGCAGATGGGGTGAAAGGTGGTTGTGAGCATCCTCTCATTCTACATTTATGAGATTATTTTCTCATAAATAGTCTGCATTCAGTAGCCTTCCTGAGTGACGACACTTCAATCAAAGCCCATGGGAAGGCATCATGAGGTTACTACTCCTATGTGGCTTTTTGAAACCAGGAAGCATGGTTAGTCTACGAAGCTGCAGAATGCCAGAGAAATGTTTGATGGGAAACACCCACTGCATTTAGTCATCTTGCAATGCTAAGGCATGCTTGAAACCTGGCATCGGTGCTATTTTTCTAGAAAAAGAGAGGGCCAGAACTCACCATGACCGCCTCCCTTGTTCTGTTATAATAGCAATGCCGCCCAGCTGAGAGGTGCCAAAATTGAGTTCCAGTGAGTTCCAACTGGAAAAGAAAGAAGAGGCCCTGCCTGGTATGAACTAAAACTCTAAAGAAATCTGCAAGTTTCTCAAGAAGGAGGAAGAACAATTTTTCAGAAACTGGAAGATTGATTTTGGTACAGCACTAATCCTTGCCTAAGCAAAAGCTATAAAGAAGTATTATCCCACATCTGATCTAGAGCACCCAAAATCTCTTTGAATAATTTTCAGGCACACGACATTCAAGGAAGGGGCACAACAATTCAGATAAGACCCTAAGAGCCTTGATAGATAAGAGCCAAAGGCCTTTATAGCCCAGGATCTTCCACCATAGCCATCCAGAAGCCTCTGGGAAGTCCACAAGTAGAATAGAGGGGTTTGCTATTGAAAAACCATAGAATGGTAGAGTTGGAAGGGGCAACAAGGGTCATCTAGTCCAACCCCCCCGCAATGCAGAAATCTTTTTACCCAAAGTGGGGACTGAACCCACAACCTTGAGATTAAGAGTCTCTCGCTCTACTGTCTGAACTATAAATGATACAGTAAGAAATATCAACACCAAACGCCACAGTATATTTACAAAGCATATATAGTTAAACTAACCATGCCATCCCATTGATGACCCATTGAAGTTAATGGGGAGCCACTGCAGAGAAGGCCTGTTCTTGTATTGCCACCCTCTGAACCTTTTACGCAGGAACCACACAAAGAAGGGCCTCAGGTGATGAATGCAAGGTCCAGGTTGGTTCATATGAGGATAGGTAGTCCTTGAGGTATTGCTGTCCTGAGCCATTTAAGTCTTTATAGGTCAAAAACAGCACTTTGAATTGCATCTGGGAACTACCATATTTTTCGCCCCATAGGACGCACTTTTCCCCCTCCAAAAATGAAGGGGAAATGTGTGTGTGTCCTATGGGGCGAATGCAGGCTTTCGCTGAAGCCTGGAGAGCGAGAGGGGTCGGTGCGCACCGACACCTCTCACTCTCCAGGCTTCGCGCAGATCTCCGCAAGGCGCGGGAGCCAGGTGCTGGGCTCCCACGGCTTGCGGAGAGTTGCCTGCATGCTGAAGGCTGGGCGCGCTGAGCTCAGTGTGCCCAGCCTTCGCACGGATCTCCGCAAGGCGCGGGAGCCTGGCGCTGGGCTCCAGCGGCTTGCGGAGAGTTGCCTGTTCTGGGGGCTGGGGTCGGGAGAAGCTCAGGCTTCCCCCGCCGCAGCCCTGCGCCGGGGGGCGGAAATGAAAATGTTTCCCTTTATTCCCCCCCCCCCAGAAAAACTAGGTGGGCCTTATGGGACGGTGTGTCCTATAGGGCGAAAAATACGGTAATTGGCAGCCAGTGTAGTCAGACCAAGTTCGATGAAATATGCTCAACCACTCTGTACCAAATGAAGTTTCTCTAATCAAGAATACACCCCAGTAGCAGTCATAAACTGTCTCTTGATATTTCCTTCTATATGCTGTGGAAGAGGCAGACTGGGATTAGTATAGACATTCCTTTACTGGAATCATATCATAATTTACACTTAGGAAAACTGCTTTCTTATGATTCCAAAAAAATGTAGCAACATATGCATTGGCTTTACACAGACCACCCACACAAGAATACATAAGTTATTTATTGTGAAACAGACAGTCTAATACTCATACTAATATTCCCATAGGACATACAACCCAAGGACTCTGAATTCTGGGTTTTGTTCAGAGATAGGCTGAAACTGCAAACCTCTGCACACTTTCTTGGAAGGAAGATCCATTGCAATCAGTGGAACTTCCTTCTGGGTAAATTTGTACAGGCTCAGGCTCTAAGCTTGTAACCTACTACCCACTTGCTTGGAAGTAAGTACAGCTGTATAAATTAGGTCTTACTTCTGAGCAAACAGTTCATTTAAAAAAAATGTTTTTATTAAAGATTTTCTTGGTTTACAAAAGTACATGCCTTGTCTCTTTTTTCAGGTTGAACAGTCTTTCTTACAAATCAGTCACATTTGTTATGAGACATTGGTGTTGAGTACAGTATAAGGTTGGGGAAGAAAAGGGGGAGATGAGGGGTGAGGTGGTGAGGCTTATATTCTTTTGCAGAGTCGGGCATGACTAAACAACTAAATAACAACAAAGTGTACACGTGGGGTTTTGTGTCAGGGTCAACCGGGTAGATTCTCTTTCTATTTGTTTATTACGTTTCCTTGGTATTTGGGGACAGGGTGTGGTTGGTTGTCTGTGGTTGGCCATGGTGGCATTTGTTTGAATGGGGGGGGGGGCCTTGTTGGGTCAGGTAAGCCAGGTTGATTTGTATGCTGTCAGGAGATTCTTGTTGTTGTCTTGTTGGGCTGTGTATGTGATAAAGGGGAGCCATACTGGGGTGAAGGCATTCTCTTCTATTTGTCCTGGTGTCAGTTTCAGTTTATTGGTTAGCTTTTCTAGTAAGGCCTTTTCCCATACAATTTGATACTAGTGGTCCATATTTACTTCTGACAAGTCTTTCCAGTGTCTGGCTATGAGGCTTCTGGCTGCTGAGAGTAGGTGGGTTATAAGCTCTCTATAATGTGAGTGGCCATTATGATCTTGGAAGATGTTCAGTAGGGCCAGTTCTGGGGTGAGTTCTAATACCTGTTTAGTTATTTCGCATATCTCTTCCAGGACTGCTGCCCAGAAAGGTTGGATTTTAGGGCATTCCCACCACATGTGGAGATATGTGCCTGTGGAGGTGCAGCCTCTTCAACATCTTGGTGAGGTTCCTGGGTGTATCAGTGCCAGTTTCCGTGGTGTTAGGTACCACCTGTAGGTGAGTTTCACAGAGTGTTCCCTCCATAGCCTCCAACATTTCTCCAATGAAAACAGGGAAATTCTAAGGAAAAGCAGGATGTTCCAGGATCAAATAAAAAACTGGAATGGCTTCTCTAAATCAGGGACGTCCCTGGGAAAAAGGAACACTTGGAGGGTCTGGGGAAATTTGGTTAATTTGGTTGGAGAACTGCATCTTAAATTGAGGCCCCCATGGTGTTTTAGAAGCCCCAATAGATTTTGATTCAAAATGATTAATCGTAGTGCTTTGCCTGCTGGAATACTTCCTGGAGAAAGCAGCCTTTGTTTCAGTGACATATTATATCCAGACTAGATTACTGTAATGTGTTCTGCCTTCAGAAATGGTTTGGAAACTTCAATTGGTAAAGAATGTGGCAGCACTATTCTGTACTGTTTACATTGGCTGCCTATTTGTTTCCAGACATAAAGTGAAGGTTTTGGCCGCTCCAGTCCCGAATCAGATGTGGTGGTGGTGGGGACCTTTTGCCTTTCAAATGTGATAAACTGCAACTCCCATCATCCATGGCCATTGGCCATACTTGCTGAGGCTGATGGGAAATTTAGTTCAGTAACATTTAGAGGGCCAAATGTTCCCCACACTTGCCCTAAATAGCTTGGAACCACATTGCCTGAAAGATCACCTACACCCCTAGCAATATGGTTATCTCTTGCCTGACAATAAAAGAGATTAGGTTGACAAGTGCCAGAGGCAGGGCCTTTTCAGTGGTTGCATCATAGTTAAGGAATATGATCCTCCAGGAAGTTTCCATGGCCACCTTCTTAGTTATTCTTTGAAAAATACACTCTCAGGAAATTTTAAATATGTTGTTGTTGTTATTGTTATTGTTACCTCCTGTGTCTATAGTTTAATTGTTGTTTTATGGCTCATTTTAAGGGTTTATTTTTTATTTTTAAAAATCTATATATTTATATACTGCTTAATACCACGAACGTATTCAAGTATTCTACAAAAAAGCAGCACATACAATATCTATATCTATCTAAATGCGTGAATTTATTTTTATTTAAAAAAACCCTGTAAGACCAAATAAGTCAATAAGTGGTTTAAAAATCAAGTCCCAATTCCTAGGAAATTCTAAGACAGTTCCCAGGATTCTTTGATGGGAGGCATGACTGTTTAATACAGATGTCTTCAACTTTCTTCAGACCTAGGACACACTTTTAACCTAAACATACATTTGGGGACGCATTTCTTAAATCTTTAACCAACATCTGCATGTTGACGTGCTTTCAAACTGCTATGTTGGCAGGAGCAGGGACAGAGCAATGGGACCTCTAGGGATACATTTATTTTTACTATAACCTCTCAGTAACCCTGTGTTTCTAATGTCATGCTTAACTGTTAATATTTACCACAGAGGTCTGAGTCATTAGATATATTCCTCACTATAAAAGATGGGGAGGGTATCTAGTAATTGCACTATCTATTTAACAGGATAACTTAAAAATATTTTGTCCATATAAAATTTTTCCTTAGAACAACTTACAGCCTTTTTAAAAAGAACATACTGTACTTTAAAAAAATAAATCAGAATTAAAAAGATTTAAAAGCTATTATTAACCAGAAGTGCTCATTCTGCAATGACATAAAAAGGGCACATCCTGTCCCACCCAACTAAAAGATAAACACCAAAAGGCAAAAAATGGTTGGCCATTAGACCATTGTCATCATTAAGAGCAGAATGCTTTGAAAAATCTCTGGGAACGTTTAAGAATCATAGACTCGTATAATTGTAAAGTTGGAAGGGACCTCAAGGACCATCTAGTCTAACCCGTGATGCAGGAATCTTTTGCCCAATGTGGGGCTCGAACCCACAGCTCTGAGATTAAGAGTCTCATGCTATACCGGCTGAGCTATCCCAGAGAAATAAGTTTGGAAGAGGAGTTCGGAGAAGTCCTGGATATTTGTTTTAAACAATAAGATTTCTCCAGGTTTCTGATCTACCAAAAGATACTGCTTTGTGGTGCAGCAGAGAATGCCCTAAAGTAACTGTGAGCTTTATCATGATGAGAATATGTCGTTGGAATTTTGAAATCTCTTGGAACTGTTGGATCTTCAAGCTGGTGTGTGTGTTCAGTGCAGCCCTAGGGCTGCTGAAGATATACAACAACCCTGCTTGGTGTATAGTCAGTGAGTCATGTACATAAAGAACACATGTTGAGCTCATAAATTATTTGTTGCTTTTGTTTACTTCTTTTGATGGTCTAGTGCACCTATGAATGGGAGGTCCACTCTCCACATCACACTGCTGTTGGTGAGTAGTTGTTACAATTATAGCTTTTCTAGGGCTCGATCAGAAGGTCGGCGGTTCGAATCCCCGTGACGGGGTGAGCTCCCGTTGCTCGGTCCCTGCTCCTGCCAACCTAGCAGTTAGAAAGCACTTCACAGTGCAAGTAGATAAATAGGTACCGCTCCGGCGGGAAGGTAAATGGCATTTCCGTGCGCTACTCTGGTTCTCCAGAAGCAGCTTAGTCATGCTGGCCACATGACCCGGAAGCTGTACGCCGGCTCCCTTGGCCAATAAAGCGAGATGAGCACCGCAACCCCAGAGTTGGTCACGACTGGACCTAATGGTCAGGGGTCCCTTTACTAGGGCTAAAAATACACAATGCAGGCTAGACAAAAGGAAACGTGTCCTGGCATGACTAGTGTGTGTGTGGCCTGTCTCTTTAGGAGTCATTACTATAATTTTTATTATTATTCATTACTTTGTCAGTGACTTACTACAAAATAAACAGTCTTAAGGAAACTTAAGGTAAAATGCAATTATTTTACATTGGTTTTGAAACGGTCTTCCAGAACGGATTAAGTTTGAGAACCAAGGTACCACTTCAAAGAGTTCATGCTTCATCCCTGCCCCCAGCTGCCCCCAGCCCAAAGACCCAATGCCTGCTGTCTGAAAATAATAAATAACCCTGCATTGTATCAGTGTTGGTTTTTTAGTGCACAGTTGGATACAAAACATGGAGGTGGAACAATTATGCCTTTTAAACCCAATTTCTAAACTGATCAAAAAGTTATAGTCTCCAAATAAAAGGGCAACAGGCTAATTTTTTAAGAACCTAGTAACATTTGTTGTTGGCATCCCTCAAAGGACAATGCAGTGTGCCTCCAGAAGCAAAGTCAAACTACTGGAGAATCACAGTGCCTGCTGTGGCTGCAGAGACTGGCAACTCGTAACTGCTGCCTCTCGCATAGTTATAGCTGTGATAGCAGCACCAAAGTGGGGGGGGGGGGGCAAGCCTGGGCAGTGTGCATGGTGGTCCTGGGCTTCCCAGATGACAGGACCAACACCCCCCTGGTCTCACTCTAATAATGGCACAGCATTATTATACAGTGGTACCTCAGGTTACATATGCTTCAGGTTAGATACGCTTCAGGTTACAGACTCCGCTAACCCAGAAATAGTGCTTCAGGTTAAGAACTTTGCTTCAGGATGAGAACAGAAATCGTGCTCCAGCGGCGCAGCGGCAGCAGGTGGCCCCATTAGCTAAAGTGGTACCTCAGGTTAAGAACAGTTTCAGGTTAAGAACGGGCCTCTGGAATGAATTAAGTACTTAACCCGAGGTACCACTGTAATGCTGTTTCACAAAATCAGAAACTGTGGGTGTAATTATGTAAAATGTATAATTAAGCTGGTGCAGGTTTCATCAGAATTCTGATATGGGAGGTTTTATTATCTCTCTGCTACCCATCATATATAGAAAGACACATATATATTGATTTATACAACAGCAGGAGGTTGGGTTCTCTGTTTAATTGGCCTGAAATCTTAACATCATAGTGTGGGACCTATAGGATTTATTTTCTTTTTTTGAGCCAGGAGCTAATGCCACGGTTTATTTGCAAGGAGATTAGATATCATTGCATTGAAGGAAGCACTATCCTACAATTCCCAGTGTGTTTTCCTGTCACCTTCCTTACCACAAAGTGTCTGACCTTGAGGAATTGGATATGTGGTGCAAGGCCTTCCAACCAACTTTAATTGTGCAACCTGAATTGTGCAACGCTCCAGAAAGTGACCCTCGGGGCTAAGATTTCAGTCCCAGGAGATATAAGCATTTTAGCAAAACACTCCCCAAGGAGAGCTGAGTGGGAGGGTAGAACAGTCCAAACAAGTCCAACAACTGCAAGGCTCAGGAAGGAGATCTTATATAGCTTCTGTGCCTTACCAGTCTCATGAGTCCTGAAGATAAATAGTGTAGGGGCTATTCAGGACAGGACAGGAGGTAGAGGGAATTGGAGAAGTTGCCTGTTGACCACCCTGGGGTTGGTAATGTTGGATTGAAGCTGACAGTATTCCATGCAGGGTTTCTGATTCCTTGCACATTGCAGAATGGCTTTCTATTGTAAGCCCTACATTTCAATTTACCTATTTTAAAGCCATGCTATGGGAATAATAATATGGGAATAATAATAATAATAATAATAATAATAATAATAATAATAATGATAGGTGTTTCTCTGTGACAATCCCATATATACCAAGGTGAAGAATTTCAGGCCTAAACCTCAGAGCCAAATGTGACCCTCCAGGCCTTTTTGTCTGGCCCTCCAGACTCTTTTTCATACCACAGAATCATAGAATTTTAGAGTAGGAAGGGACCCTGAGGAACATCTAGTCCAGCCTCCTGGAATCTCAATTAGATCATACATATGGCCATCCAACTTCTGCTTAAAAGCCTCCAGTGAAGGAGAGTCCACCACCTTCCAAGGGAGTCCAATCCACTGTTGAACAGCTCTTACCATAAAAATGTTCTTCATGATGCTGGGTCAGAATCGCCTTGTAACTTGAATCCATTGGTTCAGGTCCTAGCCTCCTTAACAAGCTTGCTACATCCTCCAACCTCCTTTACATATTTGATGATGGTTGTTGTTGTTGTTTAAAATGGCATACATCCTCTCAGTCTCCTCTTTTCCAGGCTAAACATACTCAGCTCCTTCAACCATTCCTCATAAGGCTTGGTTTCCAGACCCTTAGTCATCTTGGTTGCCCTCCTCTGCACACGTTCCAGCTTGCCAATATCCTTGTTCAGCTGTGGCACCCAGAACTGGACACAGTATTCCAGGTGTGGTCTGGCCAAAGCAGAATTGAGTGGCACTATAACTTCCCTTGATCTGGACACTATACTTCTGTTGATGTATATAGTTGAATTAAAATTAAAATGGAACTGAATTTAAAATTGCACAAGTTTGCAAGTTCCACTGCAAAAGGAACTTAACTGACATCCAGTTCACTTGGAAATTACAGCAACTACATTCAGGTGTCATTCATTTATATTTTTAACTAATTCAGTGGATTAACAAATCTGTATTAGCTCATTCCAAACACCATGAACACCCCTAGTATCCAGCCCCCAGAAAGTTGCCAATGAAGGAATGCAGCCCTTGGGCTATAATAAAGATCCCTGCTTCTAATAGCAAACTAACAGCAAACACAATTCTCCGAGGGAAGCTAAAAGGCTGCCATATAAGCTCAAGAAACAGCCATTGGCAGCCTTTTGTGGAGTAGTGAAAACATATTTGGGGGAAAATAATCCCAAACAACCCATTGAAGATTGAATATGTTTAGTTGGCATGGAATGGTAGCGGGTGAACTGAAAACCGGAAGGGGGTTAAATTGGAGTGTCCTGGGGAAAGGACTTGACTGGCTGGCAGGATTCCAAAACAGGAGTACTCCACACTGCAATGTTTTGTTGCAAGGTTCCACTTGTAGATAAATAGCCACAGCTGAGGAGTGACAAAATCTTGCTGGCAATCTGCCACCTGGAAAGGAATGCATTGTGCAACTAAATCAAGATTGAATTTTGTGCCTGTCTGGACTAGTTCATTATCCTTATATGGTGTGATTCCCTTAATGATGCAGATATCTGGAAGAGATTTAACCTCATAAGCCACATGGGAAGAAGCTGGAGTGTGCATTGGGAGTGTCACAATGGATCAGCGTCTTCCCTTGTAAAGCTGACATAGATGGTTTCAGTCTGCAGCAGTCTCCAAAAGTATTCAAAACTGCGCTGAGGGAAAAGCAGCAAATCTGCCCAGGCTGCATGTGAGGTGAAGATGGCAGTGGGATTGTGTGAGATGTTCAGAGATTACCTCAGTGCTAAGTGGCGCATTTCAAGGGCTGCCTTCTCCTGTTGGAACCTGGTTATGCTTTATGATCATCTGGGGCTGATTGCCTTTAGATTCCCCTCACATATTGCTATTAGATGGGTGGTGACTTGGGATATGGCCTTGTCAGTGTGGGTGCTCCAGTTCTGGAGGCATAGAGGGTGGCCACACAAGAAGAGGTCTTTTTCAGTGGTAGCTCCATCTATCCCCAGGGAGATGCACCTGCTGTCAGTCTTCAGGCAAAGACTTATTTCTTTATACAAACCTTACTTTTGTAATTAGTTTGCCTCCTACGTGGTGTCCATCTTTTAGTGAGATGAGTAGGAATTGTTATTAAAATTGTTATAGATTTAGTGTAAACCCTAGAAATTAATAAATGCTAGGGTTTCGGTTATTGGTGATAAGATAGGAGAGTGCAAGCTGCAACAGAATTCCTAGGCTGGTTTATACAAACCATCCTGGCTGGCTGGAGGAAGAGCAAACCTAACAGGACAAAAGGAGTTGATGGGCCATTGAAGAGGAATCCTTCAGGGCATGAGATGTTACCAAAGTGATGGGGTGTATGTTCGAGGGGACAGGAAAATGGAATTTTCAAGCAAGAGGTTTCTGGGAGAGAGGAGGAGGAAGAAGGGCTGATATCCATCTTTGGAGGGTGCTGGCTGCAGGCAGCTTATGCTACTGCCTCTTGGAATGACTATGCTGAAAGATGTGAATTCCCTCCATGCAGATTGCAAGGTGTAAATAGGCGAATAAACCATATTTCTTAAAGCACATCAGTCTTCGCTGTGTCTTCTATTCTCCAAAGGGACACAGACCCTGTGTGTGTACCTTGGGACCCCATGGGGTCTTGCCACCACTCAGCAGAGAGAGGGGCAGGCACCCGCCTTTTGTAACAAAATGTTATTGGATGAGCATTTTAGGTACTTAGTACACTTAGTACACTGCTTTTGACTTCCAAAATGTTTGAAAACCAAGGTGCAGATTCTGATTGGTGCAGGTGCCCTGGAAACAATAGCTGTCAGCCGCATTGGACATTCGGCTTCGGAAAAAAGTTTGAAAACTGGAACACTTCTGGGTTTTTGGCATTTGAGAACCAAGGTGTTTTGAGTACCAAGGCTTTTGAGAACAAGGTACCGCTGTAATTGGTAGCTTATAATAAGCCCTGGTGCATAATTGACATGGATAAACGGACTAGTTATGACTGTATTGTCAAGGGAAATACACTAAAAATCTCACTTGGGGGCATCTGGATTCCACTTATGTTGTTCTAGAATGGCCAAAATTGGATTATGAAGTGGAATGTCATGTATTGCTTGGGTTATGGATCTGCTTATATGTGTGATTTTTCATGGCTTAATTCAATCTTCACCAACCTGGTGCCCTTAACAGCTGTATCATCTGGGGCTTAAAACACCTGGAGACATCAAGCTGGCAAATGCTTGCTTAATTCGTGTGTACTTGTATGTCCTCTGTACACTTTAAACAAAACATTAAAAAGCATTCAGAAGAGTCTGAATATGAATAAACTAGAACTATTATTTACCGATAACAAAGCTAAGCATATAACAATGTGATGGGGCTTAACATTAAATGCTAAAATGTCTGTCCTGGGAGAAGACTGTTGAAACTTTCATGAGCTACCTGACAGTATACTTTGTGAGACATGATTATAATTTGTTGGATTCCACTCAATAGCTGAAGGTTGTTGTTGTTATTGTTGGTTTACAAATTATATATATATATTTTGAGGATATAACTTGGCTGCAGCATTTATTCCCATAGGAACACAGATTTCATTCACATGGCAGTTTATTCCAATTTCCTGATGTTTCCCTGACTGTTAATTTCCACATTATATTTCAGCTTTCACATGACTCTGGGTCACTTGCGTTTTGCCCTGGTCTTTCCAGGCACTTAAAAAGCTCTGTGCCCGAATGTTTTTCTTTTTGCCATGTGAAACCTGCTTTTTAGCACTCAACTGGAGCAAATTACAATCCAGGTTTTCTGTAGACTGCTCTGCAGATTTGCTGTGATTGAGTTTTAAAGAGTGTGCTTTTGCCAGGTACATTCTGGAACAAAAAAAAAAGGGGGGGGTACTCTGGCACAGAGCTTTAAAGCACAGGCATTGCGTGGAAAGAGCAACAGTAAATGTGGCTAAGCCCATAAAAACCATTTCCAGAAATATGCTGGAATATAGTGCAAGAAAACTACAATTCCCAGTGTTCCCTGGAATGAGGGATTGATTGTTAAGGCACTCTGGGAATTGTAGCTTTGTGAGGAAAATAGGGGTCACCTAACAATTATCACCTAACAGTTATCACTCTAAACAGACTACAGTGGTGCCCCGCAAGACGAATGCCTCGCAAGACGGAAAACCCGCAAGACGAAAGGGTTTTCTGTCTGCAGAGGCGCTTCGCAAGACGAATTTCCCTATGGGCTTGCTTTGCAAGACGAAAAATGACGAAAAAAATCGATTTTATTTTTTTTTTGCTCCAAAACCCCTTATTCTGAATCGCTAAGCTGCTAAAATTATTCTGAATTGCTAAGCTGCTAATTTTAGCAGCAAAACCGCTAATCCCCCCCCAAAAGCCGTTTTTAGCCCTTTTTTAGCCAATAGCGCTAATAGCGCTACTCCGTCAATGGGCTTGCTTCGCAAGATGAAAAAACCGCAAGACGAAAAGACTCCCGGAACGGATTCTTTTCGTCTTGCGAGGCACCACTGTACAGTCCCCAGGATTCTTTGCGGGAAGTAATGACTGTTTAAAATGGTATGATATTGCTTTAAATGTCTAGTGTGAATGGCACCCAGGCTAACTTCAATATAGTAATGACATTAACTCATATTACATTTCACTTGGAATCAGAGCACAGGGAATGGTCTCTTTCGACTTCACCAAAATTAGTAGGTATTGGCAAGAAAGTATAGGGGGGAAATTCATTGATAGACCCAGCATAAGAGATATTAATAGTTTGGTTTGGACTATGTGAATAAGATTGAAAGAAACTAACATCTTAATATGTTGCCAATAAGGCCCACAATGCAGAGATACTGAAGATAATAAAGAGGAAGAAAACCAAACAAGCAATAAAAAAGCCTCTACAAACACATGGGCAGGAGTGTTTATATTATACTGCAGGTCTAATATAGCAGAGATAAGAGCCTCATAATAGCTGGTCAATGCCAAGTCAATAAAAAAGGTCTCTTCAAACAGAGAGATGGGAATTTAAGAAAACATTCCATACTAGATATTGACATCATATCTCCTATGCAGAATGAGCAATATATTCTCCATCCGACAAGGCTGTGGTTGTAACATTCTGGGTGTTCATGCTGTGAGCCCACCCATTGGAACCTCAGATTATATATATATTTGTCAATAAACCATATATCCTAAAGATACCACTGTCTCCACTGTGCCTCATTCTGAGGAAACTGAACCCTGGGTAAGCACCTGGAACTTCTGGAATATCTCACCAATTGCAGACTGGTATGGCATGCAACATTAATATGTTCATAATAGGAAGGTGTGAGAGTAAGCCTTATGTGGTTATTGTTGTTTCATATATTGATTAATGCCAACATGGGCATCTAAGCAGTTTACAATGTATGAAGCTAGTTACACAAACATTAAAATATATACCTCCATAATAATATGCAATAAAACAATCTCACTGAGAGAACACAGCAATTAAAACGGGAGGCTCTGGTGGAGAGGTAGAGGGAACACCTGTGTAAACACGGAGGCGTGTCTTCAAAAGCCAGTGGGATGTCAATACAGGTGAGATCTCTGTTTCACCAGCAAGTTCATTTCATAACACTACTGCCACCAGTGTAATACAAAGGAATTTAAAGCCATATGTACGTAAAGGGCTCCCTTCTTCCACGTGAGCCATCCTTCCCCCGAGATGTGCACCAAAGGCCTACTTTCTCTTGAGTCTCCCCACCTTCTGAGGTTAGGCAGACATGATCACAAAGAGGCCCTTTTTAATGATGATGCCCAAATGGTAGAAATCTCTCTGTGTGCACGTTCCCCTGGTACCTTCTTTATTATCTTCAAAGCACAAGACAAGGGCCATTCTCTTCTTAACATCTTAACCTCCCAGTTAGACTATTGCATCATGTTTTAAGTGGGGCTGCTCTTAAAGACAGTTTGGAGACTACAGCTAGGGCAGAATTCAGCAGCTAGATTGTTGACCAAGAAGGTCTGGACATGCTGTACCAATTCTGGCCTGACTGCACTGCTCACCTATTAGTTTCCAAGCTCTGCTTTTGACTTTTAAAGTCCTATGTGGCTCAGGTTGGCAATGCCTCAAATGCTGCCTCTCTCCATGTGACCTAGCGCAGACCCTGCTGTTTTTATCAGGGATCCTTCTCTGTGTGCCCCACCTGAGGGAGATGCAGAGGGTGGCCTCACAATAATGGGCCTTTCCATGGAAAGCTTTACCTAGGAAGACAAGCTCACAGCCATCATTGCCAGGCTTGAGGTGCCAGGCTAAATTGTTCACTCAGGTAATTAAGTGGCCTCCTACCATGGTGCTCATCTTTTTGCAGGTGGGTAGGACTGGTCCTAATTAATATGCTATTGGATGTATTGTTCACTGTTTTAGTTTTTCTGGTTTTAAATTGTATCTATTTTGGGGGGTCCGTGGGGGTTCAGTAGCACAGCTTGACCCAAGCAGATTCAAGCTGAAAGCCTCCCTTACCAATGCATAATGCACAGCTACTGTTACTGGATCACTCACCTGTGATACCAGGTGTTGGGCAGATGAGTGTAGTTTGGGAGAAACGGCTCACAGGCCAAATTAGCACCTATGCCAGGCGCATTAGTCCACAGAGTAAGCCCTACTAAGATCGTAAGCACAACTAAACCCACTGAACTCAATGGGGCTTATTTTTGTGTAGCCATCCATAGGACTGCACTGTTAGAGCCCCGTCCAATGCTCATGGACTTGGAAGTAAGACCCATTGAATCTGCTCCCACTGCTTCATAGTGCTACAGCTCCATCCTCCAGTAGGGATCCGTAGGCTTTCAGACATCACTCCCTTCCTGCTTTTATATTTCAGTTCCCTTGCAACATTTCAATGCAATGTTACTTGGACATTTCAAACATGTGGGTAAGAGCAGTATGCATGCATACATTTCATCAGATTTTGTGCTAAAGATATATTTCCATTGGATGTGGGTTTTCTTTTTCTATTTGTATATTGATCTGGGTACATGAGCAGAAAGACACTACTTCTTTTAAGCGTTATATTAGTTCAGCCACAATGTCAATACTGTAGGTGCCCATCTGGTATTTATCGAGAGCACATTACCAAAGGCGGGTGCTATTACACCATATCGTGTGCTCTCAGATATTGCAATGGAACACAATTATGTACACAGCTCCACCTTCCCCTCAGCTGCAAACAGACAGGGAAATGCCCAGCCGTCTTCTAATCATTTTCTAATTCAGAAGTGGATTTAGAGCACTTTGAGCTGTGTGGTCACACCAGGTGCACCGTTGTGGGGGGAACCTTTTCAAAGCTTGGTAAAGGCTTGCCCAGCTTCAGGAAGGAGAATGAGGGCTCTGGCAGGGTCCCAGAGTCCTTCTGCTTCATTCCCAAAGCCAGGCAAGCATTTACCAGGCTTTGGGAAGAGGGTAAGAGGACTGTGACAGAGCCTTCCTCCTCCTTCCTAAAGCCCCAGTTAAGCAGGCACTGTGAGAGTGGGTGGTCGTCAAAAGGCCTTGCACAGGGTGCCATATTACCAAGGTCCACCCCAGTCTACCTCTCATCAGCTGGTCATTTGGGGCAATTAACCAGAGCAAATTCCCCAGGGTTGCCATATATCAAACAGTGAAATGTTGTTGAGCTTTTTTTTTGGCAAAGTTTTTGAACTATTTTTATGGACAGATATGGCCAGGAAATTTAGGGTGTATGGCAACCCTAAAATTCCCTAAAAAATGATTGTAGCTGCAACAATCTTATGTGTAAACCAGGGACCGAGAACCTCAGGCACAGAAAACAAATGTGGCCCTTCACTGGCCCTCCTTCACACCCTGAGGCTTTTTGCCTGGCTATAATCTGTGAACTCCAGTAATGCTTCTTGCTTGGCAGAATGAAAAATAGGGATGGAGTGTCAGTGGAAACTAGCTTCCGGTACAAAAGTAACATTTATATTTAGTTCTCTGCCTCCTTTTGCCTCAGGCATTATGCTCCTGGAAAGTTGCCCATATAGGACTGTGGCCCTTGAGCTGAAAAAGGTTCCCCACCTCTGACCTACATTGCCATTACTAAGAATCTGAAACCCATAGGATGTGAGCTCTCAGAATGTGCTGCTTCGTTTGCATATAAGGTAACTGGTTTGTTCTCATTGTGGCGAGCTAAAGGAAGCCTGAAACTTGGCAACAAAGCTTCTTCTCCTTTCAGGGAGAGCCCCCTTTCAGCCCCTCATGTGCCTTTTCAGTCTATGTGCAAGTAGAACATGATGTTCTACTTCCCCCCTCCTCTACCACCTTCCTCTTGAAAAACCTGGTAATTTATGAGAAATGCTTGTATACGTTTTTGTCTGGCATGTATGAGCAAGCTGGAGTGCCTTTTAAGCGCAGAAACAAGCTCTGGCTTGGAAGATCACCATCAATCACTAAGTAGGATTTAAAATAATAATAATAATAATATGTGAGCATTTCTGACAGTGAAATGAGGACCACACTACATCTGGTGCTGGCAGATCTGGGTGACTAAACCCAGTGCTATCCCAGTAACATTGGAAAAAGGAAGTCCCAAAATATAGACATAGAGCTGCAGCTCTTATGTCTGTGCAACTCTACAAGCAAACTGAAAGCAAAAGGGGAACCGGACCCTTTAGGGCACAAGTAGGGAACCACTGACCTGT
Source organism: Podarcis tiliguerta (assembly GCF_965153285.1). Classification (NCBI taxonomy): domain Eukaryota; kingdom Metazoa; phylum Chordata; class Lepidosauria; order Squamata; family Lacertidae; genus Podarcis; species Podarcis tiliguerta. The sequence continues at coordinate 27,908,021 of NC_139553.1, forward strand.
GGGAGAATCTTGGCCCACCTTTGGGGTCCAAATTGGCTTGAGAGACCATTTCCCATAAACTCTACCCACCTGCCCATCAGCTGATGTCAGTTGGAGAGTTCAAGCCCTCTGAATGCTGCTTCTCCAGTGCATTACCAGCACAGAACACACTGGTGAAGCAGACCCCTGCAACCAACAGGACCGAGTCCTATGCTCAGTTGAGGGTTCACCAGTGTGTACCATGCGAGGAATGCGCTGGCAAAGCAAACCCCTCTCATACCCTGCAAGTGTCCTGATTTGGTTGGGACGGTCCTGGAATGTCTAACGCCACCACGGCTTCTGCCTTGATATTGGGGCTCCCCAGCTTCTCCCAACCAGTAGATGGGGGCCATGGAAGCAGCTCCAGGGGGTGGGGGCAGTAGTATTAGTCTTTGGGAAGAAGGTGGGTGGACTTTAGGACCCTGTCAGGGCCCTCCTGCCTCCTGCCCAAATGCTCCCATCACAGCCGAGGAGATATCTGCTGTGATTAGGATCTACACTCATGGTTTTTAATGTTAAGAAAGGGTTAAGGAATGGTTTTGCTAATATAGCTAATATAGCAAACCTAATATAGCAAACTAAAAGACCTACTTTTAATGTTCATGATGCGTTATTAAAACATGATACCAGAGGGTGTTGCAGAGCAACCAGCAACCAGCACTAGGGAGACAGCATTTTGATTTAAAAAAGGTAAAAAACACTTTAATTTACAATTATGCTCTGTGATGTTTTAGAATGGCATACCTAATATTGTTCTAATAACATTAAACAGGTGTAGATCCAGCCTCTGTGTGTGTGATACATAACACTGTGTTTCATGAAGTCAACAAAACTAAAGAACTTTGCACTCTTCACTTTTGTAATAATTCCCACACAATAAGGGAAGACATTTCTATAAACAGAAAAAATAGATATTTTTATGGGATTTCGCATATCTCTATCCACAAAGTGACAGAAAGAACCACCTGAGAACCACCTTTCCACTCCCCGTCTGTTACAAGTCACTTTGCTACTTAGGTGTACAAATAACCACAAGAAAACCCAACCCCATGCGGGTGGCACTGTGGGTTAAACCACAAAGCCTAGGGCTTGCCGATCAGAAGGTCAGTGGTTCAAATCCCCACAACGGGGTGAGCTCCCATTGCTCAGTACCTGCTCCTGCCAACCTATCATTTCGAAAGCACGTCAAAGTGCAAGTAGATAAATAGGTACCGCTCTGGCAGGAAGGTAAACGGCATTTCCGTGCGCTGCTCTGGTTCGTCAGAAGCGGCTTTGTCATGCTGGCCACATGACCCGGAAGCTGTATGCCGGCTCCCTCGGCCAGTAAAGCGAGTTGAGTGCCGCAACCCCAGAGTCGGTCACGACTGGACCTAATGGTCAGGCGTCCCTTTACCTTTTTATTGACACATTTGGTATAAAACCTCAAAGGTTATGATGAGAAGGAAGGGGTTATGGCTCTCTTTTCCCGTTCTATCCATTCCCACTAAAATATGTGTATCCAGATGCTTGACAGCATGGGAGCAACTCCTGTTATTGGGAGTGGGTGGTGCCAGAGATCAGGTTTCACAAATATCTAAAAATGCTGGTAGGCCATGATGTGAGCAGCATGACGGGGGGGTCAGAGAATTCAACCAGGAACAGAATTGGTAGTTGAAATTGCCACAATTCTCACATTCGCCTGAAGGCAGGAACAAAAACCACACAAGTCAATACAAGTTTGTTTTTTGTTTTTTATGTGTGTAAACAGTATATGTTCACACACTATATGTTTACACATTCTATGTTTTTATGTGTGTAAACATTATATAAATAATTGTTTTATTTTCTGCATTGAAGTTAATCATGCAATTAAGTACATAATTCATTGCATTCGTTTCCTCCATAGTGGATAGCAAGATCAACTATGTAGGTTTCAGTGGAAGCAGAACAGCAGTGGGAAGGAAACAACACTGATTGCAACAAACAGAGGACAGGATGAGAACACTAAGTAAATTATAGATAGGCCTGTTTATGCAGCAAAATAGGGAAAATGGAAAAGCTGACATACAAATGGAAGCTAGCCTGTGGCCAAAGTAAACAGGACTTGTTTGTTGATTACATACATCAAAGTGAGCATGGAATACCTCCACCAACCGCCTTCATGTGCATCTGGACATTATGAACTTCATTATCTCTCACTATTGCCATATTTTCATATTTACCTGGTTCACTTGGACACCCAAAAAGTTCAATTGCGTGTCGAGGTCCCCAAGCCACCCCCCAAATAACTCACAACGCACACTTAATTTTGTTTAAGGTTTTTGGCATAATTTTGGCCACAACTTTATTTAAATACAAAACCGTGAGTGGTTGTTTAGGCATTGGTTAAGACTATCTGTCCCCCCGCCTGGGGGCAGAACTGACTTCCGGGCACCACCGAAAGACAGTGCGGGGGAAAGCAAGTCAGGGAGGCATTGGAGCTGAGTCACAGACCCTCAATTCTCATCCGCCTGCTCCCCGAAGGCTTGCCGGCCCTAGTCCCATTCCAGGGATTGGATGAAAAGATGGCAAGCCCCAGGATTCCTTTAACAGAATTCCCTTTCCGCAGCAACCATGGAGGGGCAGGCACAGCCTATCCTAACCCCTCCTCCACCAATTTATAACCAATGCCTAACCGCAACCTTACAAGTTGTGACAATTTGCTACGAAGTAGGCAAAAGCCAAATGGCCCAGCCAATCAGCCAGATGGACAAAATTCCTACCAGGCCCCTGCCCCAACGGCAGACGACTCCATGACAGGCATAGCAAGGTCAATGCAACAACCCCTTACTCAAGGGCGGGTGGGCGGGTGATCCGTTGCACGCAGCAAAGAGAAAGCTCCAGGCTGTGTGCAGAGTATTTAAACATTTTACCCCTCCCACCAAAATTGCAACATAACTTTTACCCCAGCAACCCAGTGAACCAATCACTGCCCCAGGCCATCTTTAGAGACCTTGCCTGGTAACAGAGGGGTGGCTCAGCAGACCCCACCGCAACACGTGCTCTCCATGAAGGAGAACATGCTTTATGGAGAAGAATAACACTGATGGAACAATTGAGACAGTAATTGATATTCCTTCACTGTTTCCTTGCCCCTGCCTCCCTCCCCCCCAAAAAATTACTGTCATTTGCTGTGTGTAATGGGCTTTTATGTTTTGATTTTTATATGATTGTGAATTATTGAAAAAAATCTACTTAACAACGACAGTAATAATGAGGGCACAGAACCTTTCAAGCATAGGAAAACTCAAGGGTCATGGGAATAAGAGGGTGCTTGATGATGTTTGTATCTTCCATGCAATGAAGCCGAACGAAGCTGATTACATGGGAAATAATAACACTTCCTATAAAGAGTTCCATGCAGTTGAATCATTAAAAGTGACGCAGGAATTTCTAATGTGCAGAAAAGTCATTATGGGATATTTTTAATATTCATAGTGAGGTAATAAAAGCAGAAAGTGAAATACTTATTTGAGAAATGTCTACTTATCTTTATAGGATCATTCCACACAATGAAAAAACTGATGGCCCTTTTTGACCAACAAATACCAGAAAATAAGGCTTCATTCCACTCTCCTTTCCTGGGAAAGTTGTAATTTAAAGTCTTTGTGTAAAGGACAGACTACAACTTATACTAGGGGCAGACTGAGACATGCAGAATAGCTGAGGTGCCCTCTGCAAGAACTTGAGGGCACTAGTTGCTTCTCTAGAAATCTGACAGGTTAGCAGTGAATGGTGGGATATTTGCTGAGGGTGTTTAAACTGTAAACATCCACTTATGCTCAACCTTTGTAAACAAACACAAGTATTATGACCTGCAAAAGGAAAACAAACCAGGATATGCACTGAAACCCATGGAAATTCACATTGGGGTACACATAGCAATTGTGGTGAGAAATGGGATGAACAGAACAATACTTGAGAAGAAGAAGAGGAGTTTGGATTTGATATCCCGCTTTATCACTACCTGAAGGAGTCTCAAAGCAGCTGACATTCTCCTTTCCCTTCCTCCCCCACAACAAACACTCTGTGAGGTGAGGGGGGCTGAGAGACTTCAGAGAAGTGTAACTGGCCCAATGTCACCCACAAGCAGCTGCATGTGGAGGAGTGGAGACGCAAATCCGGTTCCCCAGATTACGAATCTACCACTCTTAACCACTACACCACTCTTGAGAGGAGAAAGCCCCTCAATGCCAACTTCTCTAGGAATAGTTGTAATGAAAATACTCTCTCAATAGGTCGCTGCAAGACCAGTGACCAATAGACTAACCTCCCCCTGCCCCCAGTGCCCACATTCACCTTTAGTCAACCTCAGGCATCATATGCCCAAGGTGGGCATTACTAAAAGTGGGTTTAGCCACTCTTCCAAGCATACAATGTATAAAGCATATCAACACCCACAGAGGCTACCAGTGGTGGCTCATGACTACTGGAACTGGTAGGGTGGAATGCTGGGGAATCAACTCTTGGTGTAGCCAGAGGCAACATAGCCAGAGCTAACTAATTCTATATTCGTCTCCCATACTCCTTCCTTTTGAGTTCTACAAGGGCAGCACTGAGACTGAGGAGGAAGAAGCTAACAGGAGGTTCTGCTTCCTGGACTGGTTGTAAGTAAGAATGAAGGCAGGTGAGGACAGATTGAGGGTGGTGGGGCAGTTCTCCCTTATGGAGCATTGGACCCACTTCCACCGGAGGACAGACACTGATGTATAAACTGTATATACAAAACAGAATAAATTGGTACATTTCAGGGGGCCTTAGGGGGCAGAAAAATGATTTTGCCTTCCATTATCGGAACAGTTAGCAAAAAAGAAATATTTTTTTAAAAAGCTTTTTATTTATTTATCATTGCCACTGCAAAGGAAAAAGCTATAATTGCCCCTGGTGGAATTCCCATTCCTGTGTCCCTTGTAGGGGAATGGAAGCTTTAGGGGTATCCTAGCCAAACAGAGATGTGTACTCTACTCTGTACACAGTAAACCCATCTTTTGTTTATGAATTAGCATTTCATTTTAAGGGTAAGGAAACTATGGACTCAGGATTCTTTAGTGTTCCCCTCCCTATACATTCATGGGCAGCAGAATTCCTTGGCAATTTTTCAATTATAGGAAGAGATTTTGTTTGCTTCTGATGACTTGCAACCATTATTTTAATGGACGAAAATTTTGTTCCCAACAGCTATGTCATATTTCCCCCCATTATTATTTTTAATTTCATCAGACAACAAATCTAATTGCTGTTTTCCATCTGAGCTAATGGCAGTTGACATCATGTCAATTCTTGACTATACAGAACCTTTATTATTAATGTTTTGTCTCTTTCATAAGTACCAAATATGTTTAGTCCACATCATTTACTCATTTTTAAAGCTCTAACAGATGACTTACAGAATTCTACAGTGGTACCTCGGGTTAAGTACTTAATTCGTTCCGGAGGTCCGTTCTTAACCTGAAACTGTTCTTAACCTGAAGCATCACTTTAGCTAATGGGGCCTCCTGCTGCCAGCGCACCGCAGGAGCACGATTTCTGTTCTCATCCTGAAGCAAAGTTCTTAACCTGAAGCACTATTTCTGGGTTAGCGGAGTGTGTAACCTGAAGCGTATGTAACCCGAGGTACCACTGTATACACTTTTTAAAAATCTAACAGGAGTATAATCTAAATGGGGGGGGTATATTTTTTCTTTTGAAGGGTCCAACTCTATTGAGCTGCCACTTAATATTTTATTTTATAGGATTTATAAAATACACATTGAAAACTCTTAACTGGTTTACATAATGTTGCAGATAATATTCCTTTACTCATATTAACTAGAAATGTCTCTCCTCCTCCCCATCTGGTCTGGACGTATCATTGATCAACTGACTCTCAGAAGTATATGGCAACAGCCCTCTTCCTTTTTTATTGGATTTTATATAATTTTACGAAGCTATAAATGAAAACAACTAGTAAGGCATAATAACAGGAAAGAAATATCTCGTATTCCCCCCCCCCACCTCCCTAACCCTCAGTGCACAGTTAAGATTCCAAGTTAGTTAAGAATTCTAATGCTGGTTGGTTTTGAGTTTGGGTGGAGTGTCGCTTGTGGAAATGAAGAAGACAACCACCAGCCTGTCACAGCAATGCTGTTTGACATTCATTGATATTTGTGGATGTTAAGATAGGCATATCTGTAGTTGAATGGATGATAATTGGTCTGTCCCATGGATGTTATGGCTTTAAAGTGTCTGGTTTGAGTGACATGGGGATTGTGTGTTACCTTTTCAGCCAGATGTTTTCAATACCACAATCCTTTTCCAGATGTTTCCAGATGTTTTTAAAACCACAATCCTTTTTTTCTGAACAAAAAAACAACCCAATTACTAATTGTTCAAGCTTCCGATAGTGATCAAAGTAGGAAGAGTGAGCCATTCCTTCTATATAACTGTGTTTGCTAATAGTGGGGGGGGGGGGAGGTGGGTTAAAACCACTGAATATTATATTTCCATTTATAATCTGTTCTCAGGGCTCAATTCTATGTTACCCTTGGAGGGCATCCTTTGAGGCCTCTTTATAGCAACTGTATGTAGAAACCTCCATAGCCACCCCTCTTCTACCATCAGTGTTCCATTGGTGCTTGGCGGGCAGGCAGCAGATTAAGGGATGCCCTGATTCTATATTCCTGCATTGCAGGGGGCTGGACTAGATGGCCCTCAGGGGCCCTTCCCACTTTATGGATGCAGGTGGCGGTGTGATCTAAACCACTGAGCCTCTTGGGCTTGCTGATTGGAAGGTCAGCGGTTCGAATTCCCATGACGGAGTAAGTTTCCGTTGCTCTGTCCCAGATCCTGCCAACCTAGCAATTTGAAAGCACACCAGTACAAGTAGATAAATAGGTACCGCTGTGGTGGGAAGGTAAATGGTGTTTCCATGTGCTCTGGCTTCAGTCATAGTGTCCCGTTGCACCAGAAGCAGTTTAGTTATGCTGGCCACATGACCTGGAAAGGTGTCTGTGGACAAACACCGGAAAGCGAGATGAGCGCCGCAACCCCATAGTCGCTTTTGACTGGACTTAACTGTCCAGTGGTCCCTTACCTTTTACCTTTTTTACCCTTCCAACTCTACAATTCTATGATTCTATACTTGCTGAATTGGTATATACGATTAAAGGTAAAGGTAAAGGGACCCTTGACCATTAGGTCCAGTCGTGGCCTACTCTGGGGTTGCGGCACTCATCTCGCTTTATTGGCCGAGGGAGCCGGCGTACAGCTTCTGGGTCATGTGGCCAGCAGGACTAAGCCACTTCTGGCAAACCAGAGCAGCGCACGGAAACACCGTTTACCTTCCCGCTGGAGCGGTACCTATTTATCTACTTGCACTTTGACGTGCTTTCAAACTGCTAGGTTGGCAGGAGCAGGGACCGAGCAACGGGAGCTCACCCCGTCGTGGGGATTCGAACCACCGACCTTCTGATCAGGAAACCCTATGCTCTGTGGTTTAACCCACAGTGCCACCCGCATCCCTATATTCCCTATTTATAAATAAACCACACCAGAGATTCCTAAATTTCTTTTCACACGAATCGTTACTGGATGCTATTTATTTACTTCCCTTTGATCATTTTCTTTCTTCCTTAGCATGGCTGTTAATTAAATCAAACCTAACCGTTCCCAAGTCTTTCTAATGATAGGTTGTTTAGTTGGTCTGTATGTATCCCCACCCCGGTTCTGGCATATATTAGCCAACCAGCAGTTAAAATATCTGGATCCTGTAACCTTACAAGTATCTGTGGCTCAGCACTTGCAGTAATTTATTGAAGGATCCAATTTGTCTTGCACATTGCTTACAAACAGGTCTCTCTAGTCAGGCAACATTATTGTCACTGCTCTTAGCGCCCTCTGGTGCAAGAATGTGTGCATTGATAAAATGGTTATTGTTTCTGTTAAATGAAAACTTGCAAATAAGGGTCAAATCCATGAACTTACTAACAGAACCTTTCTGCACACTGCATCTCTTGTCTTTTAGATTAGTGGTAACTGACTGATTTGTTGTTCTTTTAAATTCAGAGGTTTCTGCTAGGGATGAAGGAACCCATCACATCCAGTTCCTCTCTGTTTCTCTTTCTCCCTATCTTATATGCAGTTTGTCACATTTCACAATAAGTTTGCATTTTTTAAAAAGTCCTCATAAAAATTTGCCAGCAATTTAGTGCACATTTCTCCTAATATAAACACATTTCTGCAAGCAGATGGCTGTAATAGAATTCATTTCTGTAAGATGCAATTTTCACTAGCATATGCAAACTCTCCCAATATTAGCATATTTGTACACATATTTTTTTTGGGGGGGGGGTTGGAGAACTGCATCACAAAATTTGGAGAAGTATCAGTTTCGAAGGATAGCTAAAAACTGGTCAAGGCCAGCTTAATCTCCCTGAGGCCCAGGATCTCCAAGATGTTATTATTTACAGACTCTAAGGTCCTCCGTGGGGCATACCAGGAGAGGCGGTCCCGTAGGTACGAGAGTCCTAGGCTGTACAGGGCTTTAAAGGTTAAAACCAACACTTTGAACCTGATCCTGTACTCCACCGGGAGCCACCAGTGCAGCTGGTATAGCACTGGATGAATGTGATCCCGTGGCGAGGACCCCGTAAGGAGTCTCACCACGGCATTCTGCACCCGCTGGAGTTTCTGGGTCAGCTTCAAGTAAGCCCCACATAGAGTGAATTACAATAATTATAAATTATATTTGTGTTGTTAAGTTGTGGGTGAACATATCAGACAGCACAGCGATTCTTCAAACAGCTCTTGTTTATTCACAGGCAGGAACAGAACTGAACTGAAGGGTTCAGTCAGCCTGCTTATATAGAGCTCCAGTACAACGTAACTGTAACAACTTTCTAAAACTATCCAATCACTGAACGTCACTTTTGATCCTTCATTTGCATAACTATCTACAGTATCCATCCAATCACTGAGCGTCACTTTCGATCCTTCATTTGCATAACTATCTACAGTATCCCCCTGCTGGCCCAGGGTGAGAACTTCAGTACATAACATGTGTATTATATATTACAATAATTATAAAAAAATAAGATTAGACAAATTTATGGAGGAGAAGGTTATCAGTGTCTACTAGCCATAATGGCTATGTTCTTCCTCCACAGATGGAGACAGCAATGCTTCTGGATAGCAGTTGATGGAAACCACAGGGCAGAGGAGATCGCTCTTGTGTTCATGTTCTGATTGCTGGCTTCCCACAGGCATCTGGTTCACCATGGTGAGAACAGGATATTGGATTAGGTAGGGCATTTTCTAGATCAAGCAGGCTCTTCCTGTGTTCTTAAGGTCAAGGACCACATCTGCAAATCAAACTGTGAACTAAACTGCAACATAATTAGATCCTATTTAGAGGGGCAAACTGGAACAGAACCAATTCTTTTTCTTTCTTTCTTTTAAAAATGAATTTTCCAAGCAGTGGGAACTCCCACCTGAGGGAACAAAATCTGGTTCCATCAGTGCTGGATTTTCAATGAGCCTTGAAAACCCCTTTATTTCATGCTGGTTTTAGTCAAAATGCTAAGCTGAGTTTCAGAGTCTGAATGGTGTGTATTGATGCTGCTTTTAACATGTTCTCTCATAAATTCTTCAAACTACTTTTATATGAGTATGTGGCTTTTGAAATGTCTTAAAATGCTGTTTGCAATGGCTGCATTTCCTTGGAATAGGGTATGAATGGTTTGGAGAAAGTGGATAGAAAAACTCTCTGCATCATAAATAGTAATAATGCAGGAAGTGAATCTGAATGGTGGAATATTTAAGACCGAGGAAAGGAAATGTTTCTTCACACAACACATATTTAAAACTGTAGTGTTAACTACTAGATGTAGTGATGGTCACTAACACAGATGATTTAATGGATACTGTCAGTTGCTGAAATCACAAGTGGAGAAAATGCTTTTGCACTCAGTTTCTGCTCCCAAACTTCCCACACCTGCTTGGTCACTTTGAGAACAGGACATAGGGTGGTGGGAGTGTAAGAAAGTGAAGAGCTTCTGGGAGATGATATATAATGAGATGAAAAAATTGTTGAAGTATACATTTGTTAAGAAACCAGAAGCCCTACTTTTAGGCATTACAGGAAAGGAAATAAGAAGGAAGGATTATAAACTTTTTCAATACGCGGTTACAGCAGCAAGAATTCTACTGGCCCAGAAGTGGAAACAAGAGGAAATACCGACGAAAGAGGAATGGAGGATGAAATTAACAGACTATGCAGAACTGGACAAGTTAACAGGGAAAGTTAGATATCTTCGAGACCAAAAGTTCATCGAGGACTGGGGGAAATTTGTGGAATATCTGAAAAGTACATGTGAAGTACAAACAACACTATTGGGGTTTAAAGAAGCACTGTAAAAACTGAAGTATATTGTTAAATGAAAATGGATGATTGGAGGGGGGACTTATGGCAATAGAGAACAGAAGAAATGCGTAAGCAAGAGTTAAATATGGATGATTGTCAGAGAAGTTGAAGGAAGTCCAAAAGTATGGAATTTGTGAAAATTTGGATCAAAATTGTATATTTATGTTAAAAATTAATAAAAAGCATTTTTTAAAAAAAGAGAGAACAGGACGTAGGACTAAGTGCCTTTGGTCAGATCCAGTTGCAAAGCGGAATATTGTTCTGCAAAAATGTGTACGAGGCAAAACTCATTGTTGGCCCATCACCAATTGCTGGGCTCTGAACCTTCTTCCTTTGGTGATTCCCCTGCTGGTTTGTCCCACCATTCCTCTGCATCCAACCAGTCCATGACAGTCTGCCTCCCTGCAAAGCAAAATCCTGCTCCAGGCCTTTGCATTCAAACTGTGACTAACTTTCAAATAAATGTGCTTAAGACTGTGGTATGTCACCAGTTTTGCTGGAATCCATGACACACAATATCCCACTCATTTGCAAGCAGCCTGGTTTATTTCTGAGTAAATGCAGTTTTTAAAAGACATCCAAATATAAATCCAAGACACACAATAACCCCCACCTCCTGTATTTGCAAGCAGGTGGGCGTGCTTCAGAGTAAATGCACAGCTTTTTAAAAACAACAACATATAAATACCTGTATCTCTCGGGGGCCGCTAGGGGCGCCTTGGAAGATGGCGGATATTATCATCTATCCAGCCCGCACGAGGTAATTAGAGGCTGATTATGGGGAGTAAATCAGTCTCCCTGACATCTTTCCAGGGGGGAGAGATGCAGTTTTCACCCGCTGTTGCCATAAATCACCCCCGAGTTCGGAAGAAGGAGGGGGTCAGGCATTGGGTGCACAACCCTCAGCGGATCTCGGAACTCCTCCGAAGCTACTTCCAGGAGCGAAACTAGTTGTGTTACTTAAAAGAAAAAAAATATGGTGAAAGATAACGCACATGCTTCAAGAGAGGCAGGAGGTCTTGATCTGCTAACAATCGTACCACCAAAATGAAGAAGACTGAGACGGAAGATTACATCAAGTACTACAGACAAGCTGGTATGTGGATTGGAGTGCAACGGAACCGAAAGGGGGGCGATGACTTTTTATCTTTCCCCCCTCTATGTGATTAATTAATAACCCTCCCTCTTAAAAGATCCGTCACAGCAACTAATTGGCAAATGGGACTGAAATCAAACTGTGTGGGAATAATAAGATAAAGGTTTTACTCTGTAAAGGGCTTGGAAAGAAGAAGGGCTCTCTTTTGTGACACAGTTAAAATGGAGATTCGATACAAGACCTGTGTTGCAGGAAGGTTTGGTCTTGAGGAAGGGCGAGCCAAAGATTTATTATTTTCGATGAGATTGTGATCTGGAAGGGGCAGCCCTCCTGGAAAAAGACTAATTTACGATGCAACAGGTCGGGAAAGCTAAAGAGCGAGCTTTTGGACTTTATTTCATCGGAAGACAAGATGGTGATGGCTTGCTTGAGCGGAACTGTTCGGACTATTGGGATTTACGAGAGAGCAGTACAAAGTCCACACAGAAATACAAACAAGACTGTTTTTTTCAACCCACTTGCGGAGCAATTTGGAGGTGAAAGGAAAGGAAAATGAGGAATGACAAGCATTGAGAAGAGGGGTCTGGAAATATCATTCTTAATATGAAAGTAGCAGAAAATAGTTGAGGATTGGACTCCTGCCGATCGAAAAGCATGGGTACCCCCCACAAAAATTTATAATTTGGAAAATAATTGGACTATATGATATGTATTGTTAAAATTTGTTAAAATAAAAATTATTTTTTTAAAAAATACCTGTATCTCTCAGTGTGGTGAAAAGGAACTCTGTGTTGTTTCCAGCGGTAGCCGCAGTGAACACAAAATGAATGTAAGCCCAGCAAAAGACCACCAATCAGAAGAGCCAGAAGAAGATGGCGAGCCAATCAGGTGAGCCAAAAGTCTTTGAAGAAGCTGTGGGCTGGTCTTTTGGCTCCAGTGGCTCCTCCCCTCTGGGTTCAGCGCTGCTACCAAGGTCAGAGAGCGACAGCAGCTGGAGCAGAAGTCTCTCTCAGGGCAGGATGCAGATTTTGGCACTGGTGCCATTTTGGTGGCAGTTGAGGTGGCTGTTTCACCATCAGTCTTCTTGGTTGGCAGTGGCTTCGCAGGCAAGCAGCAAGCCCAGCAGCAGAATCTGCTGCCCTGGCAGGATCGCACCCCCGGAGGCAACTGCCTCAGGGTGCATCATCAAAGCAACAGCCTTGTTTAGGAGAAATTCAAACCAAAATACTGGTGTATTTTCATGAGGACTTTTAAAAGAAATTGCAAACCAGTGTGGAAATGTGGACAGGGCATATAAATATTGCAAATAAATGCATAGATACAGGGACCTAAATGAACTTTGTTTCCCGAGAAGCTCTGTAACTCCAAAATGCAATTGCCACTTTCAAACCAGAAGCAACAGTTCATCTTTTGAGGCTTCTCCGTGTGAAGAACCACATATTTACGAGGTGATATGACTTCATAAATGTATTGGTTTTGGCTTCAATTTGAGCGGTTGGTTTAGGAAGTATTCCTTTGAGTATACTCCCAGGCAAGATGGAAACAAGATTACAGCTCTGATTGCCAGTCAGGCACACAGAAGTCTGTTTATAGATTGTCATAAACAGCATGGAAGGGTGGAGCATGGAATGCAAGTCACTGGGACTGCAATTTTACCCCAATAATTTACGATAATAGAATCCATGCCTGCTGCCACCAAATGAGTCAGGCCATTCACCCGGATGTTGATTATTATGTTGGGGGGGAAATCATTCAAAAAGTGCCTCAATGCAACTAAGAATCGATTCTCCAATTATTCCCCCTGAACACCAGATATAATGTGTGGGGATGATTAGGGAGGCAGGAGAGGATATATTATTTAATGATATCCTTCCTAACTTGTGCTAGCAGAGTTCCAAACATCCCCCTTTTTAAATTACGCAGCGATCAGCTTGTTGCTGACTCATCTGAGTCTTACCATTAAAGATTCCTTCCTGGTAAAATCCCTTCTAATCCCTCTTAAAAAGAATAAATACAAGAATCTGATTAACGTTTATATAAAAGTAGTTTACTCACAGATTCATTCAGGTACACAGGCACAGCGCTGTCTTAAGCATATCTAGCACTGTGGTGCAAAGATCCACACCCTCTTCAAGTCACATGTAGTGGAAGTCTGTCCCAGCTCAGGAGGAGGAAACAGGAAGCCTTCTCCTGAGTGGTACAAACCATCCCCTAACATGTCCACTGTAGGAATGTTGTACAGTGGTACCTCTAGTTACATACTTAATTCGTTCCGGAGATCTGTTCTTAACCTGAAACTGTTCTTAACCTGAAGCAGCACTTTAGCTAATGGGGCCTCCTGCTGCTGTCGCGCTGCTACCACGCGATTTCTCTTCTCATCCTGAAGCAAAGTTCTTAACCCGAGGTACTATTTCTGGGTTAGCGGAGTCTGTAACCTGAAGCGTATGTAACCTGAAGTGTATGTGTACCTGAGGTACCACTGTACTTGACTGCAGTTTTACATCCCACATAATGGAGGTGTCTGGGCTTGACCCAGGAGGTTGCAACAATGGCCGAACAGCCCAATGAAATCCCAGTTGTCACAGCAGCAGAGTCACAGACAATGTTAGCCAAAGAAATGGTCAGACTAAGGCTCCACCTGAGCTGTATCATTTAAGCAAGCATCATACCACATTATCAATCATCAATCAATCTTTATTACGGTCCAGAGACCCAACAAATCATTACAAAGCAATACACAATTCACACAGCCTACCTCTGGGTTAAACAAGCATTTTGTTCCGAATATAGGGATTATTTGTTCTTGCAACCACCGATAAAAACTTTGCCACTGCTGATGTTCTAGCATTTGTCCGGTCTTCCAATAGGAACCTGACATAGTGAGCCTCTGATTTTCCTGGGAAAGGTACCAGCAAGGGTAGTATCAGTTCAGCTCTGGCTTGCTCATATTTTGCACAATGCAACAAAATATGTTTTATCAGTTTAATACCATACCACATTAAATAGTTGTTCTCTCCCCTCCCCCAAATACTGGGAGCTGTAGTTTTTCATGGTACAAAGTTGTCAGAATCCTTTGAATTGAAGCCATGATTCTTTAAAGTGGTATGATGCTGCTTTAAATATACAGTGTAGATGGCAGTCTAAGAAGATAGGGAGGTGTGGCTTTGTTGCCATGGTAATCCACTGCTTCTCCTGCCAGGAAGTATGAGAGGGTGAGCAAAGACTGCAGTCTATCAATTACCCATGTGATAATTGAGAAGAGGATCAGCCCCAGGATCAGAGAGGATCAGCTCCAGAATTCTCTGGAAAAGCAGAAACAACGGCAATCCTATATTCACTTCCCTGTGAATAGGCCCCATTGAATTTAGTGGTTATTTCTGAATAGCCATGGACATTATTCACTGTCTCCTCTCATATGAATGAGGCTGGAAGGGAGAATTGGACTCATAAGTGGTATTCATGTGGTGTGTACATATGCCAAAACAGTCCCTGATTAACCAAAGGAGGCAGACCCTTTTTAATGGTGGCTGCCTCTGGTACCTGCATTACACAAAGCCCCTACACCTAAGCCTCTTCAGTGGGCTTCCTTTACGGAGTACTGCATGCAACATGCAGTTGTTCAAAGAGGAAGAACAATGGCATGGATGGGGCAAAAAGTACGATCCTGCTCCATTGTCTACACAATCACACCATACATGTCAGTAATATGTGCATGGGGCCTAAGAGCTCTGTGGCAGCATTATCTGCCTTGTATGCAGAAGGTCCCAGGTCCAATGCCCAACATCTCCAGTTAGGTCTACAAACTAGATGGACCAATGGCCTGACTCTGTATACAGCAGCTTCCTTGGATCTGGGAATAAGGAATTATTATAATAATCTGTTTAAATCTGTGGTGCAGATGCACCTCTCAACATAGATAGCCAGCACATTCCATTTATTGATGTTCCCATGTTATGCCTTTTCAGCCTTGAGCTGTGGTTTGCGAATTACAGGGATGGTTCCTTATTTTTGGAACTATGGATCTCTGTTTTTGGCTCAGTTCTTCTAACAATAAAACCTTTTTAATGCATACTGACAGATGTTCTGCACCCTTGGCTAGGATTTAGAAAAAAAACCATAGCATTTGCAGGGAGCACT
The DNA here is from genome assembly GCF_965153285.1 of Podarcis tiliguerta. NCBI lineage: Eukaryota > Metazoa > Chordata > Lepidosauria > Squamata > Lacertidae > Podarcis > Podarcis tiliguerta. The sequence continues at coordinate 27,923,689 of NC_139553.1, forward strand.
AATGTGCTTTCTTTTTGGAAATGGCAAAGAAGTCAGATATGTGCAAACAGCTCTTCCTTCCATGAGTCTCCATGAATTCAATGTGTCTTACTCCCAGGAAAGTGTATCTTAGAATGCAACCTTAATGAGGAGTCCATTAACAGGAAATGGTGGGTGTGAGCATAATGAGCTTTTGAAGAAACAGCGTAGTGCAGTGATTAGACTAGAATTAGGGTAGAGCCAAGTTCAAACTGACACTCAGCTGTGAAGCTCATGGGGTAACCTTGGGCTGGTCATTCCTTCTCAACCTAACCTACCTTTATAGGATTGTTGTGAGGACAAAATGGAGCAGCAGAGTTCTTCCCTGAGTTCTTTGGAGGAAAGGCAGGATATGAACGAAATACATTAACAGCACAGTCCTATTTATTTATTTATTATCAGATTTATTTCCTACCCTTTCTCATATTTGGCCAGTGTAGGATGGGGGAGGGAATGATCTGGCCAGATCCAGTTCCCCTATCTTAGTTTATGGGATAAGCAACATTGGCCAAGTGTAAAACTCCAGCAGGTTTGAGAGAAGGAAAGGCTAGAACTTTTCTACACGTCTTGCCAGTTTTCTTAATGGAATGATTCCCCCCTACCCCCCAAATAATTTGACCTTACCTATGTTTTGAAGCAGAATAGCCAGGACACAGGTTTAGTACTTTGCCAAAAGCTAGGCCCCAAAGTCTTACTGGGCCTTACCGTGAGGTGCATGTGGTGGCCAACTCAGATGATAGATATCTAGTCAACCACAATGAAGGGCAGCAGCATGGTAGGCAAACAAAGCAACTACTTATATACACTTCTGAAAGCCTGGACCACTCCCACTCCCAACGTGATTGGCTGTCTACACTTCCAAACTGCGAATCACGACTCAGAGTTCAAGGGCCAATAAAGGTAAAGGTACCCCTGCCCGTACGGGCCAGTCGTGTCTGACTCTAGGGTTGTGCGCTCATCTCACTTAAGAGGCTGGGGGCCAGCGCTGTCCGGAGACACTTCCGGGTCACGTGGCCAGCGTGACAAAGCTGCTCTGGCGAGCCAGCACCAGTGCAGCACACGGAACGCCGTTTACCTTCCTGCTATAAAGCGGTACCTATTTATCTACTTGCACTTAAGTGTGCTTTCGAACTGCTAGGTGGGCAGGAGCTGGGACCGAAAGACGGGAGCTCACCCCACTGCGGGGATTCGAACCGCCGACCATACGATTGGCAAGTCCTAGGCACTGAGGTTTTACCCACAGCGCCACCCGCGTCCCAAGCAGAGGTCAAAATCCTGAAATGTTCTGTGATTGGACAACATGTATCTACTCAGAACACAGGAGCTCAGAATCCTTAGTCCAGACTCAAGCTCAGGCAAACACAGACCACTGAATAAATAACATAACTGGTACAAAACACAAGCCCCAGTGAAATGAACAGGAGTGAAATGAACAGTGAACTAGTGGAGAATCATTGGCATTTACTGCCTCAGATAACAAAAGGCCTTTTGTTATCAAGTCAGCCCTGCGCCTGCCCCACCATTTTTAATAGCACATCAGCCACTTCATCTGCTGCTTCCGAGACCTTGGCCATTGTCTTTCTATCACTGAAAACAGTACCTATTGTTGTGCTCAAGACTAGCCCTACCATTAGGTGGGCTGAGGCAATCACCTCAGGTGGCTGATACTGGGGTTGTGGTGGGAGCCGTTTAGCCATTCTTTCTGAAATCACAGGCAATTCCTCTCTGTTGCAGAGCTATGTGTATCACAGGCCTGTTGTGCACCCTCAAAACTAGCCTTCTGCTCTCAGATATGCTGAGTGGTTGTGGTGTTGAAGTTAGATTCAGCTGTGAGGACTCATCCACACTTCTGCTGGTCCGGTGCCTAAAAAGCATGGGTCCTGTTAATTTATTTCATGGAGCCTTTCTCTGGCTGCCCTCGCACAGCTTGTAATAAGCCAGTTAAATCTGGACATGTTACCACAAGAGGGAGCCATATGTCCTTTGATGGAGAAGGTGGGTGGAGTGTGTGTTTCACATAATAATCAAAGGGGTACCTCCAGATGTGGGACTAAAACTGCAAACAGATTGGTTTTTTGTTTGTTTGTTTTTAAGTAAACCTGTCTATGGAAAGGGAAAGCTCCCATTCCTATTCCCTTCAGGAAGCACCCTTTTTTTGAGGCTAGGGCAAGGAGGTTAGCGAGAAGGACAAGGCTTCAATGATAAGCATTTTGTCATTCTCACACATTCTGTCTCCCCAACATGACACAATACACAGCGTACTTTGGGAACAGGGAGGTTGAACAAATGTCACATTTAGGCAACCCAAATTCTGTGCCAACAAAGCTGGGCTTGGTAGTCTGCATAAATGATGCAAATTCAAATTTGCATAGATCACCTTACTTAGTGTATTGTAATCTTCAGCTGTTAGTGATGGGGAAACTCAGATTTCCACTGGAAGCTGCTGTCAAGTCTTGATTTCAGCTTGTAGATCAAGGTGAGCTAGGAGCAAGGCAAGGGAAATAACCATTAGGGTAATATGGCTAATGCCTTCGGCCAAGTGTAGCCAAAGTAGTGCCCTCCAGATATTGCTAGACTACAACTCCCATCATCATAAGAACATAAGCATTGCCTGCTGGATCATGTCAGTGGCCCTTCCAGTCCAGTATCCTCTTCCCCAGATGCCTATGGGAAGCCCGAAGGCAGGACCTGGGTTCAATAGCTCTCTCCTCTCCTGTGGTTTCCAGCAACTGGTATTCAGAAACATTATTCCCTCTTAGTGTGAAAGTAGAACATACCCATCAGGGTTAGTAGCCTTTGGTATCTTTATCCTCCACAAATTTGTCTAATTCTCTTTTGAAGCTGCCCAAGTTGGCAGTGAGTGAGTTTAACTATGAGTGGTGTGTGAATTGTTGACCAAGTTCTCGTGGGATTGATGTGAGTTGTATTCCAATAATTTCTGGAGGTTAGCTACCCCACTTTATGTCCTCAGATCCCTAGCTCTGTGAAGCTCACTAGTGACTTTGGGCCTCTCTCTTAGCTCTCTCTTAGCTTTATCTCCCTCACAAGGTTGTTGTTATTGAGAAGATGGGGGAAGCAAATTCATGTATTTATGCCATCTTGAGTCTCTTGGGGGAATTTTTTCATGTCTTTGCTGCAACCAATGCTAGGTTGTAGAAGTGCCTATGTTTCTAGATTTACTCTTTCATTTGAACACATTTGCATTAAACTTGGTAACTTTATGTTCTTCTTTAGCAATATGTAGCTAGTGTATACTGCTTAGGCCCTAAAACCAGCCCTGGCCAGGAGCTATGGGACAAGCCAATGCTCAGGACCAGAGGGAAAGTCAAATACAGAACAAATCAGGAAGCAGGGCTGGAGTGCTGCTCAAACAACACTCAATTGGAATTGGAAGCTCTTTTACACTCCTTCCTGCTGCCCAGGAGGATGCAATGGTCTGCCAGGGTAAAACCATTCAAGGACTAGAAGGTATTTCATTGTGAAGTTGCCACCTGCAGTTCAATGGCTCATCACATGGGGCAGCTTCCAACAGATCCCTGTGTTTCCTGACTGCTGCCTTTGCTTCTTAAGATTTCTCATGCATCTTATGCACAAGGGATGGCTTAGGTGAGGGGGTCAGCAAACTTTTTCAGCAGCGGGCCGGTCCACTGTCCCTCAGTCCTTGTGGGGGGCCAGACTATATTTTGGGGGAAAATAATGAATGAATTCTATGCCCCACAAATAACCCAGAGATGCATTTTAAATAAAAGGACACATTCTACTCATGTAAAAACAAGCTGATTCCTGGATAGTCCGCGGGCCAGATTTAGAAGGTGATTGGGCTGGATCCCGCCCCCGGGCCTTAGTTGGCCTCCACATGGCTTAGGCCTTAGGGCTTATCCATGCTTACCTTTTGCACTTTCAAGGCACAGGTCTGTGCTTTCCCAGGTCATGTCTGAGCCCTTGTCCCACCGCTTTCCTTAGGAAAACCGAATCTTTACAGCTAAATCAGAGCATACAGCAATCTGAGTTTACTAAGGGTTGCCCTTTGCTGCAATTCAGCAGTAATCAAGTTTTTTATGGACAAAGCAGCAAGGCAAAACAAAAACAAAAAAACCCAAACTCAAAAGCCTAGACCTGTGCCTAGAAATGCGGAGCAAAGCTAAGTGTGTATGAGCCTTACTGTGGCCTCCCAGATGTTGCAGGACTACAGCTCCAGTAGCCCCTGGCCATTAGCAATGGTAGCTGGGGCTGAGGAAAGCTGAGCATCTGGAGGGCTACGGGTTCCCCATCCCTGGAATATATATCTGAAGTCTCCCACGGTAGACATAAGGACCATAAATATGCTTTCACTTCCACAAAGCAGTTGAAAATTGAGTGTGTGCCCATAACCACACACTGTGGTTTTCCTGCAATGACCCTTGATCTTAAAATACACCTAGTCAGCAGCAGTGCCTGAACAATCAGTAGTAAAGCCATGGCCAGTACTCCAGTGCTATAAAGCAGTGACCAGGGGGTATTTTATATTTGAGCCCAAAGGGGACAGGCCATGCAGAGGAAGGATCTAGCACTTGACACAGGGCAAGCACAGGGATGTATTACACAAAACTTAAAGCAATGGGGAAGACTCAGAGATTTCCTTTCCTCACCCTCGGGGCAGGGAGCAGAATCACAATCGTAATACCTACTTTCTTGTTTTATGGCTCTAACAAGCCATTTATAGCTTAATATACAAAACTGATGAAACTTACAGACCAATCTTATGCACGTTTTCTCAGAAGTAACACATGCTCAGGGATTGTCCACACTTTCTTTTGCCCTGCTGCTTTACCTCTGGGAAAACACTCCTCAATCAGTGCAAATAGCCATTTGGGTTTTCTCAAGGTTGATGTTTGCAAGCGGAGAAACCACTCAGCCCCTTGCTTTCTAGGTACAGGACAAGCAGAAGTATGGATGAGGCCTCTGTTGGGGAACTTACCTCCAGTTAAGCGTGCAAAGGATTGCAGCCCTTAACAGTGCTGGACGTATAATTTTTGCTATAGGTGGCAAAAGTCTACACTGCCACTCCCCCTCTCCCTGGCTGTGAATGCCCCCTTTGTGAGCATTTCAGCCTCCAGTCTCCTGACTGTCTACCAAGACACCCCCTGCCCCAGAAATGGGCTTCCTTCCTAACTGGCACATGAAGACGTTTGCCTTCACCATGAGCCCCCCACCAACTTCAGGACAGGTGTTACTGCTTGCTGATCTGGACTGGATTCTCTTAAACAAGGCCAATCTGATGTGGCAGGAAAGAGGAAATGACACTGTAGGAAATGGGGTCAGGTCGTGATCCCCACCCCTGCAATTTCCCCCAAGCTCTGTCTCCATATGCCGCCTTAAGTGTGGTGCTAGAGACGTTGACATTAGTTAAATACCCACCCACCCAGATGTTATATAGCAGCTGGAGGCTCAACCCCTTCCTGGTCCTGGCAGGTGATTCCATGCACTTCCCTCTTCCTCCTGGGTAACCTCATGGTAGCTGGCTGGGCACCTTGGTGGCATCTCTGAAACTCTAGCCTGGCTTAGCATCTTCACAGCTATTGTGGTCCTGAGAGAGATAGGAGGGTTGTGTGTGAGAGCCCAACAGGAATCCAGGCAGCTGGTATGGGGACCTTCAGTTCTGGTGCAGAGATGTCTAAGTCAGATGACTTTTCAGGATCAGTGGGGATCTGTTGAAGGGACCTTCTGAAGAACCCTTAGGTTCAAAGTCTGGGCAGGGCTGTATCCTGATGCAGAGTCAGGAGTCTTCAAGGGTTGGCCATTGTCCTCCTGCAGGGGCGTGGGCCTTGGCAAGTGCCCAAGAAAACCTACCCCTGACGCCAGCCCTGCTGTTAAATAATAAATAATCTGAAGGCACGGGGAGAGGAGATCATTTGGAAATCAGCTCACCAAGCTTGAAAAGCATGACAGAACAAGGAAGATGAAACACCAAGAGGGTAATATTTGTTATATCTCTGGGTGGATACAGTGAGGGGATGAGATGAAAAACAGATGCTGGGTGCAGCTGTGAAAAGCAAACACTGGTCAGGCCACGAGCAGAAAGAAGAGATGATAAAGTAATGCCATATGCTTTCTGTCTTCACAGGATTGTTTAAGGTGTTCCCTCAAAGTGAAAATTATGGACAAGGCTATAGCATACTCTTGCTGGGGAAGAGGATGTAAAATAAACACAAACAGAAAAGAATTACACGTTAATTTAATAACTCCGCAACCACATAACCCAAATGGATCAAATTATGCATGAATGAACGCATCTGCTTATGTTGGATAGTTCAGCTTGCATCTGCTTATTATGAGAAAGAGATAAAGAAAAGAACTCATTCTATACTATTTGTCCTTTTCTGACTATAAGAGCTGAGCCTTGAAGACAGTATGCAAACATAGGTTCCTTGCCCCACCCTCTACTCCGCAAACTCTTGATCCCAGGTTTTGGGTATGCATTTCTGAACACTCTGTTCCTGGAGCCACCACTGGATGCTGAAAGACAGACATCTATAGGTTTAATAGTAAGCCCACTGTGAATCCAAACATGAGCAGGGACAAACCTGCTAACTGAACCTGTCTGCAGAGCAACTCGTTTCTCTTGCCTCCCAGAGAAGTTTGCTATGCAGAGAACTGATTTTCTGGTCCATGTGATGTGTAGTGATTATAAAACTAGGTCCCTCCTACTACCCTACCTGTCTGTTCTGTGCTGGTTAGCTGGCTGTTGTGGCAGACCCAAAGCCACTCACCCATACCTCACCCAGAGCCATGCTGCAAGTTTATTTTCAAATAAAATGGCTTAAAAAGAGAAGCCACCAAACAGCCATTTTAGATGAAAAGGGGCGACAAACTGGAGCATATCTAGAGGAAGATAATGAGAATGGCAGTGGAGTTTGGTAACCGAACCCTGTAAGGATTGACTGAACAAGCTGGGGTATGTTTAGCCTAGAAAAGAGAGGGGGGAGGTGAGATATGATAGTGACTGTCACTATCTAAAGAGATGTCATGGAGATGATGGGGACAAAGTTGTTCTCTGTTGCTCGAGAACTAGAACTGAATTTGTATAAACTGCAAACATGTAGTCTCTAGCCTAGGAGGTGATTTTGGCCCTCCAAGCCCCTCTATCTGGCTCACAGGGCTCTCCCCACACCCTAACCACAGCCTTGCCAGCTCTACTTTGCACCCCCCCCCCAAATGCTTATTTGCCTAGTTTGAACGTGTCCATGAAATCAACCTCTTGCTTGTCAGGATAGAGGATACAGAAGGGCGTTTGAAGATACTAGCATAATGTACAAAAGCTAGACAGGACTGATACAGCCCCAGATTGCTCCAGGTTGGCTAGCACTCCCAGAGTGAATCCAGGATTGTCAAAATGTGGGGCAGTGTCAGGAGGGAAGGAAGAAGAAGAGGTAGGCAGGCAGGCAGGCAGCTGCCACAGGGCTTACTTCTCCAGTGCCGCTCTACAGAAAATGTGCTGGGGACTGATCTCTCTGCCCATGCTGATGAGCTGATGTTTCAGTCCTGCTTGTTTCCACCTTTCTCTTGCCTCCACCCTCACTGACATCCGCTTTAGTCTCTAGAGAGGGTCTCTCCAGCTCTCTTCTGCCATTGCCTGATATGATTCTATTTATTTATTTATTTATTTCCTGGCACCGTGCATATACACAGTCATGTGCTGGCAGATTGTATGTAATAAACTTTCTTTTGTCTGGCTTTGTGACAAGAACCATATAACGTTTACAGTAACAAGCCGCCACTCAGCCCTGAAGCTCACTGGGTGACCTTGGGCCAGTCACTGCATCTCAGCCTAACTTACCTCACAGAGTAGTTGTGGGGATAAATTGGGAGGAGGAGAGCTATGTGCTGCACCTTGAGCTCCTTGGGGGAGAAGTGAGATATACACATACCACACTCACAACTTATGCACATTTAACTTATGTGATATCAACTTGGCTGGCTGATTATTTCTACGCAGTGTCTTCCTGGCACAGAAAGAGCTTTTAAGTTCTTTGCCATGCTTACTGGGCTCTGGGAATCTCTCGCAAGATCTCAGATAGCTCCACAAGATGTCGCGAGAGCCTTCCAGTGCCCATGTGAAAGCCTCCCAGAGTTCTTTGCCTTGCAAGTAGAGGTAAGACTCATTCAGTGTGCGAGCTTGTATAGTGGGGGTTCCAATGGGTCATTTTGACAACAGCCAAATCCCCATTTATGTGGGTGTTGTGTTCTGAGCATAGCTGTCAATATTTCCCTTTTTAAAGGTAAATTCCCTTATTCCAAATAGGATTCCTCGCAAGAAAAGGGAAAAGTTGACAGCTATGCTTCTGAGGCACCGCACATGTCAGTGGGACATGCATAAGCCCGCCCTGTTCCACCCCCACCCTGCTTCCTTGCAGTGCAGAAAATGGCATATATGTCAACAGTTGTGTGCCTGCCAATCACATACAAATGGGGAGTTCCCTGTACAGTCATACCTCGGGTTACAGATGCTTCAGGTTGCACGTTTTTGGGTTGCGCACCGCACTGAACCCGGAAGTACCGGAACTGGTTACTTCTGGGTTTCGGCACTCAAGGGAAAACAAATAGAAGGATTAGTGCTTTGCCCCTTCAGACATTAGCAAAAACCGCAAGTTATTAAAGAATGTATAAATCTGTTACAAAGAATATGAAGCTCTTGCAGAAAAACGAAAACCCAGACATCCATCCTCCCAACCAACTCCCCCCCCCCAAATGATAACTTAAACTCGATTGTCACAGTGTTTCTGGAAACAATCCGGCATTTCACTCTGCCACAGATTGGAGACTTGTGGATGGCAGCCATTTGACCTATAAATGTTGGAGCCTTGACTTAGTGTGCTCTTGTGTCTTGCTCATCAATCCTTTCCTCCAGGCTATAATGAAGTCTGGCAGCAACAGCTAACAGGTTTTGTTCTGTTGCTGAAGGAGGAGTTCAAGCAGATATGACAACACATCTGGATGCGCTCTGCTTCTAACAGCTCTCTGCGACACAGCACAGCATCCCGAGCAACCTTTGGCTAATGGCTCTGGAAGAGCGCATGGAGACGTCTGCAGATAATTTAATCGGAAATGACAAAGATCTTGAAATATGAGACAGCAGAGGTTAAGTAAAGCACCTTTCTAGGAGGGAGAACAAGGGATATTTCTGTAGCGGCATCAATCAGTTTAAAGGCCGTGACACCACCATGTAAAAACATATGCAGTGGTAAACACTGAGTCAGACCAAAGGCCCATCTCATTCAGCATATTGATTTGACAAGGGCTGGACAGGAGCTCAGCGGGGTATGAAGGCAAGGCTTTTGGGCAGACGCCTAGAGCCCCATTCAGCAAGATGAGCAGGAAGCCCCCAAGCACAGCAATGCTGATTTATCACAGTTTGAAGCAAGTGACATAATACACATAGCCATAGGAGCCAAGGTCCCTTTGCCCCCCCCCATAAAATATGTGGGGGGGCTGCTCCCCACAAAGTTACTGAGCATTGCCACTCAAATGGAGTGTGCACACTGGTCATGTGATCAATTGTGCAGGGTGGGGCCTCCCTGAAATGTTTTATTTAATTTGGCACCCCTGCACATTGTCATCTAAAGAGGACTCTCCCCCCAAAAATCTGTTAAGTCCAGAGCAGGGCGGTCCAGCTTTTCATATCAATTGGGATGCAAGAGTACTTTGACATGGAATCTGTGGGATGCATACTGTCTTAGTGTATGTTTGTGTGGTGATGCCAAAATTTGACACACACCCCAGCGCTCTTGCTGCCTTCCTATTATTATTATTATTATTATTATTATTATTAATTATTTATACCCCACCCATCTGGCTGCGTTTCCCCAGCCACTCTTGACCCTGTAGGGAGGGGGGGGGTGTCACCAAGGGCTGTCCCAAAAGGCCCAAGTGCTGCATGTTGGACCACCCTAGTCTAGATTCTAAAAGCACCTGATTGCACCTGGGGGAGTCTGATCCAGTAGGGCAGAGCTTTCCAAACTGTGTGTCATGATACGTTAGTGTGTTGGCTGCAGTGTGTAGGTGTGTCATGCGAACGCTCCCTGTGCTCCTCCTGGGGCTGGAAACCGGTTAGTTTAACCTCCAGTTTGCTGCTAAAACTGAATTATCATGTGGCGAAATGGTGCATATCTAAAAAGTGTGCCACCAACAGGGAAAGTTTGGAAAACTCTGCATTAGGGTCAATGGGGCACTGCTCCAGCAAGCTCAGTCTGCCCTCAGCCAGCCTCCCTCCCTCCCTGCCTGCCTTCTTTCTTGGGGCCAGACTAGAGGGTGGCACTGCCTGTCATGTCAGCTTCCTCTTCTTTAGTCTCAGTATTGAATTTGTAGAACTCAGCAGAGAGGACAGGGAAAAAGCTAGAATTAGCTGACTCTTCCTGTTATTGGTGCTGACACCAGCAACCATCGGTCATTCTGCCTTCCACCCTACCACTCCCGATAGGCATCAGCTATCACAGACTGCACCACAGCAGATGCCATCAGAAAACAGATAAGCTAATAAATCCATGCCCGATTTTTCATCCCCAATACCAGGCGACTCGTGTTCTATTCTTTTACTTGCATCCATTAAAAAAACCAAAAACATTTATGTGTAAAAGTTCTGTCTCACCTTTCAGTGTCAAGTGATCTCAGGGCAGATTGCAATAAGAAAAGCACAAAACAGTAAGAAAATCTGAAAACAGCAATCTCATACCCTCCAACATTTCTCCGATGAAAATAGGACTTCCCATTCCATAATGATAATTTTACTATTTATACCCCACACATCTTGCTGGGTTGCCCCAGCACTCTGGGCAGCTTCCAACATATATAAAAACATAATAAAGCATTAAACATTTTTAAAAATTCCCCATACAGGATTGCCTTCAGATGGCTCAGGGGTCAGATAACTCCATACCCTAAAGTATTTCTCCAATGAAAATAGGGACATCCTAAGGAAATTGGGAAATGGGACACTGGTGGCGCTGTGGGTTAAACCACTGAGCCTAGGGCTTGCTGATCAGAAGGTTGGCGGTTCGAATCCCTGTGACCGGGTGAGCGCCCATTGCTCGGTCCCTGCTCCTGCCAACCTAGCAGTTTGAAAGCACATTGAAGTGCAAGTAGGTAAATAGGTACCGCTCCAGCGGGAAGGTAAAGGGTGTTTCCGTGCGCTGCTCTGGTTCACCAGATGTGGCTTAGTCATGCTGGCCACATGACCTGGAAGCTGTACGCTGGCTCCCTCAGCCAATAAAGCGAGATGAGCGCTGCAACCCTAGAGTCGGTCACGACTGGACCCAATGGTCAGGGGTCCCTTTACCTTTGCCTTTAAGGAAATTGGGACATTCCAGGATCAAATCAGAAACCAGGATGCCTTCTCTAAATTAGGGACATCCCTGGTAAACAGGAACACTTGGAGGGTCTGCAATCCATATACAATGGGTTTACGGGTTAAGAACTTAATTCGTACTGGTGGTCCATTCTTAACCTGAAACTGTTCTTAACCTGAGGTACCACTTTATATAATGGGGCCTCCCGCTGTTGCCACACTACCACTGCACGATTTCTGTTCTCATCCTGAAGCAAAGTTCTTAACCCGAGGTACTATTTCTGGGTTAGCGGAGTCTGTAACCTGAAGTGTCTGTAAACTGAAGCGTCTGTAACCCGAGGTACCACTGTATCAATTCAAACCTACAACAGCATTCTTCTAACAGCAGGCCGTGTCTCTAGATAACTAAAACCCACCGTCCAAAAAAGCTGGTGGAAGAGCAGTTTTTTTCATTGCTTCTAAGTTATCTCCAATGTAGTCAATTTTATCTAAGAAATATTTACATGATATTTACTAGAGACTTGGTGAATAACTTTAACATTTCAAGCAGGCATGGCTGGAATGCTGAACAGGAACAACATTTTGTTGTGGGGGCACCTTACAATAAATGACATCACAACTATTCATGAATGTGGCCTAATAATAGACATATGACCTTCAAGAAAGAAGAAGAAGGTTTTCTGATATTCTCATTGTGCAATCATTTATGTTTCCTCTTCGTTGGGGCAAGTAAAGAAATGTAGCCAGACTGCCAGGGTCCCTAACCATTGTTTGGCATAATCTTTTTATTTCAGGCTGGATGCTGTTTTTAGTAACCCAGAATTTCTTACAGAAGAGATGACAATATGTGTAACATTGAATGTCCTCTTCTGTATTGCCTTTTAAAATGGTTCAGAAACTGCAGCTGGTGTAGAATTCAGAGGCCAGAGGCCATTATTGTTAGGCACTGGACAAAAACTTTCATTTTTAATCTGGCCTTTGGCTGTTAACTACCTGTGGCCTTTTTACATGGGTGGGATGTTTTAACATAGGTTTTACTTTAATGCTGGTTTTAATGTATGTAATTATGTGTTTGTTTGTTTTTCAAATATTGTAAGTCACTTTGAGTTGCCATGGCAAAAAATATGACTACTACATTTTAATAATAGTAATAGTAATGACAACAACAACAATTTATTTTTGTATCCCACCCATCTGACTGGGTTGCCCCAGCCACTCTGGCATAGTAAAACATTAAACCTTAAAGAGCTTCCCTATACAGGGCTGCCTTCAAATGTCTCCTGAAGGTAATATAGCTACTCATCTCCTTGCTGTCTGATGGGAGGGTATTGCACAGGGTGGGCACCACTACTGAGAAGGCCCTTTTCCTGGTTTCCTGTAGTTTCACTTCTTGCAGTGAGGGAACATCCCAAAGGCCCTTGGTGCTGGATCTGTGTCCAGGCTGGATGACAATGTATTTGTAACCCTATTCATAGAATCAAAGAATTATAGAGCTGGAAGGGACCCAAGGACTATCAAGTCCAAAACCCTGCAATGCAGGAATCCTGTCCATAGCCATCCCTAGTTGGTCTTGAACCACCAACCTTCTGGTTCACAGCAGGATGCATTGACCCATTGCACCACAGAGGGTCCCAGACACATCACCTATTCCCTCTCACATGACTGGGTGGAGAACAGGTGTGTATGTTCTGTAGGGGTGGATAAATCCATCAATTTCAGCTGCAGTCTGTTTCTCATTCCTCCAGTCTTAAATTCAATTTTCCACATTTCCATATAAGTTTGCATTTTTTTAAAAAAAAATCCTCCTGAAAATTCAGCAGAATTTTAGTGCAAATTTCTCCTAATATACGCATTGCTGCATGCAACATTGCTTTGCAAACATGCATCATTGCTTTACAAACATGCATATGCTGGCAATTTCCCTTAATTTGCTTAATTTCCCTTAACTTCCATTTTTTATATGCTGCTTTCACTAATATATTGCTATGCACACTTTACCCTTGCACATGCATTTTTGTGGACATTATTTGATTGGAGAACTGTATTGCAAAACTTGGAAAAGTGCAAATTTCAAAGGGTGGCAGTGCTTCACCTTGTATATTGTTTTGGAAAGTGTCAGTTGGGGGGATTCACCTTGAAATGCAAACTGAATTGAGTTTCTAATCCAACTCTAGCACTGTTCAGGGGCTATGGTGCCTCATTCACATTCCTGACCTGACAACCCATCGCTGGAGCTGTCCATATATTTGAGCCAAACTTATGCGGCAGGAACCTACTCTACCTGTGTTGACCCCCCACACAATTAGAATCCTGAGCATGCATACTTCCTTCACCATTAAAGCACAACGCTTTCTTTCTTTCTTTCTTTCTTTCTTTCTTTCTTTCTTTCTTTCTTTCTTTCTTTCCAGGCTCCCTATGCCCTTACAATACTATACCTATACTGCACCAACATTGCCATTCCTCCAACTTCCCCATTGCATTCTTACAGTGATCACATGCTACCGATACAGTGTGAGAGCTAACACCAAAGAATCACAATGGGGAAATCCCATTGCCCATCCCACCCATGTAATCTCATGCAATGTTCTGTGTATACCTTCAGACACTGTTAACTATCTAGACTTCCCTTTGACTGGAATTTGGGAGGTATATTGTTTATCACAGTAGGCTCAGTTCCACAGGAATTCCCCTAAACCGGTCAGATGGACATGGTCAAAGTAGAAACGAATTTTTTCACATCTTCAGCCCTTGTGCTTCTTCTTAGAGGTTGCTAGGAATCACATGTGGGGATGGTGCTGTGGCACCCAGTTTCTACTTGTGGGGAAAGGCTGTAGCTTTGGACAGCTGTCCAAACTGAAGCAGGATCTCTCTGGAGCACCCTAAATCAAAGCAGGGACCTTCGAAGTGATTCTGGGCAGCAACCAATCAGTCATGTTAGGTGTTATGTACTGAAATTCTCACCCTGGGCCAGCAGGGGGATACTGTAGATAGTTGTGCAAATAAGGGATCGAAAGTGATGTTCAGTGATTGGATAGTTTTAGAAAATTGTTACAGTTACGTTGTACTGGAGCTCTATATTAGCAGGCTGACTGAACCCTTCAGTTCAGTTCTGTTCTGGCCTGTGAATAAACAAGAGCTGTTTGAAGAATCGCTGTGTCGTCTGATATGTTCACCCACAACTTAACATTAGGAAGCAAGATTTATAGAATGTCTCCTCACATGGAGGGGAGGAGGGGCTCCAGTCAGGTTTTTCTGTAACACAGTGTGAAAATAATGAAGAGCCTTGCAGTGCGTTAGAAAGAGTAACAAATTTTATAGTGGCATACATACTTTTGTGGATGAGAGCCCACTTCATCTGATGCAGCAGTGGGATTATAGCAAGACTGGGGGACTTGTGGCCTCCAGATATTGGACTTCAGCATCTGTCAGCTCCAGCCAGCTTGGCCAGTGATCAAGGATGATGGGAAATGTTGTTCAGCCACATCTGGAAAGCTCCCCCAGCTCTGACTAAACTGAAGAATTAAACTTTTTAAAAAAACCCTCTGATGGAGATCACAGATGCTCAAAAAGTATAGGGGCTTGTTTATTTATTTTCATTGTTACCTTTGTTTCAAGTAAATAAGCAGTTTATCTGTTACTTGAAGAAGATGGGAAAACCTGTATTTTGGAGCAAAAAATCAAGAGCAGCTTTAAAGGATCAGGGATGGAGTGTAAGAACTATGCCTTTTCTTTTTCACTTCTTTGCATCTAAAATGACAAACTACCACACAATAAACTTATCTGGAAGTTTAGCAATGGAAGGAAATGAAACAAGAAAAACAAAACTCTTATCTTTCAAAGTTTTGGGACAAAAAGACAGAGAGAAATAAATAAATAAATATAAGTACATTCTCTTGAATTGCTTTGATATCAAAGCATTCTGAGTACCCAAAGTCTTTGGAGCAAGCATGAGGTTTTGTTATCTTCAGATGCAACCCTCCACAAATACCATGACAGAACTGATCACGGTTCCCCTGACGGTTATGAAAACAGTATAATTGAATGAAGTTTTCTTAGGCTGGCAAGCCCACTTATGTAAGAACTGCTGAAGACATTGGCTGCAGTGCTTTTAAAAAGAAGCACATGTCAGAGAGTGCACAAACAACAGGGAATGGCCATGCGCTCTTGAGCTAATAGGTTCCATGTGCTTATCATTAGGCTACGGGAGAGTTGGAAGGGGCAAAGCTGACCAACTAGAAGACCATGATTGCAATCCTGTGCATGTCTACTCAGGAGCAATTCCTAGAGGTCAATGGGGCTTTCTCACAGGTAAGACCTATGCCCATCTACCCCTAGGAGGAAGTCCCATCTAAGCCACTGAACAGGGTCATTGTGCAATGGAGACTGGCTCATTAGGGGAAATGGCGTGTTGCCCCATCAAGCTCAGTCTGCCCTCAGCCAGCTCCTACCTGTTTATCTCATGGTCAGTCCAGGGGGTGGCTCTGGCTGTCAGCCTCTTCCTTAAGCTCAGTGGTGCCTTTGAAGAACTTGGGAAAGGAGACAGGAGCAAAATGAGAATGAGTTGGCTCTGCCTGGTATTGGCTCTGTCTCTGTTGACCTCCCTGGTTTCTGCTCTGACAGTCCTAATGGGCAACAGCTTCCACAAGCCATGTCCATATACTCCTCACTGGATTATTTGGGGGTGTTCCCCCCAATAAATAGATATTCCTTTGGGAAAGTTAGAGAATCCCTCAAACATTCTGATACCATCCTCTTGTTTCTTGGTAACCCATTTGGTTCCAGTTCTGTTGGCACTTATCACCTGACTTTGCCATTAGAAAGAGTGCTCTAAACCATAAGGATTATTGCTGTTGATCAGGCCAATAGTAATAATTAGACCAAATGGCACACTAGTCCAGCATCCTGTTTGCTACAGTGGTCAAACAGATAGATGCCTTTGTCAAGTCCACAAGTAAGGCACAAGGGCAATAGCCTTGCTCTCTCTGTGGCCCCCCAGCAACTGGCAATTCAGAGGAGCTCGCAATTCAAAGGAAAATGGTTCCATTCCAGTCTCTGGTCCAAAAGATTGTTACGGATCACAAGCCAGGCAGGAGGTATGCAAGCGTAGCCTATATATATAGGGTCCCAGCCACACACAAACATGAATGCAATTAAATTGGATAACAGAAAACATTTTACGGAATTGCTGGAGCTGAGCAGCTCACTCTTTAAAACAGAAAACAGCCCCCCAGAGGTTTTCATATAGATGAAACTCTTCCAGGAATGCAGCTGCATGTTTGGCTACCCACTTCTAACTAAACATTTGTGTTTCCACTCTCCTACAAGAGGATTCTTAGGGATATTGTGAAGATATACATCCCTGCGTTTAAAGAGATAATTTATGGCCCCTCAACAGCTGCAACAGATTTGGACTGTCCAAGGGTAGTAAATCTAGAAATATTTAGAACAAGATGCAAAATATTGCTTCTGTCAACTAAGGCCTTTTCCCTGATAATAGCTTTGGTTTGGTTAATAAAATAAAATAAAAAACACCAGAAGATAAAATGGAGCAACTTTCCTACCACCTCAGACACTCCTGCGTAATTTTTACATTGCAACTACTTCACATTAGTCAGTCTTTAATTAGTCAGTCTTTGGTTTGCTTCACATTAAAATCAGCCAACAGGTAAGCAGAATTATTCCATTTTGTCCTTGATGGGAACTGTTTGAAAACCAGAAACACAAAAAACACCCTAAAGCCAAAACAGAACCATGTGAGTAGAAATTTGTGAATGCACCATGTTGGTTCAGTTACTCAACTTCAGCCTCTGCTTGATCTGGAAATAAACACTGCAATGGTGTACATGTCGATTCAGAAATAAGTCTCAAAAATTAACATGTAATTTTTCATTTCTTATGACACACATACACACCTCTTGAGGCTCACTGAATAGCCTAGAGCAGTATATTATGGTTTGCTGTAGGTCTTGGTAGTCATCTTTCTGAGCTGAGGTCTATTGAATTTTGTTGGGTTCTTTTCTCTTTGAGGAAGATTGAATGGGATTGCAGCATGACATTTCCGTGGAGCTGAGGAGGATGAAATTGAATAGTTGATGTCTAGAGTGCATGTGGCAGAACACTGAGGATGAAAATGACCAAGCACAGGTTAGAGCCCATTTTAGGGCCTACTCTGTGATGGTGGTAAAAGTAATAAGCTTATTTCTCCACCACCATTGTATTTGTCAGTGTTGGCAACAAGATCAAATAAGTGCTCTACATCAGCTTTTCTCAACCATGGGTGATAGGGCCCACTGCCCCTCACCAATATTCTAAGGGGGCCACAGGTGAAAATCACGTAAATGGAGGACCATGGCACTAGACTAGGGAATGCTGCCTCAAACAAAATGGCAACTGTCAGCGACCAGCTATTATTGCTATGCACCAGATTTGGCTGAATACTAAATCTTGAATGGAATCAGGCCAAATAATGTCAACCTGGGATTTAGCCATATCCGGTTGAGGCAGCCCTGGATTGCCTGGATTGGGCTGGGTCCACCTGGAATTATCTGACATTGTCAAAGTGGGGGCAGAAGGAGACATGCAGGTATCCTGTGTATGTCCCTTTTCCTTCCTCAACCACATGCTAATCGGAGGTGTAAATGCACATCTCCCCCTCCCCCCTCCCAATAACGTGTTTAATTGTGCAAGGCTTCCAGATTGGTTCAGAGCCCAGATGTGAGTCGGGTTAGCACCAAATCATCCTGGATCAGGTCAGAAAGAGCCATGAACTGGTTCAGGGGGCTTGTGCTTTCCTCTAATAGTTCCTGAGGGGAATTATGGACTGCCTAAGCTACACACACACACTTATGAATGAATACAAATGGAGTAAGGGGGGGGGAATCCCATTCCTACCCATTCATTAATGAACATGTTACCGCTCATTTAGTTCAATTTTCCTGTTGTTATGAAACAAATGAAACTCATTGAAGGATCTGAACAGCCTAGAGTTGTGGCTTGCTGTAGTTCTCAGTAGGTATCTTCCTGACCTGATGCCTACTGAACTGCATTGTTGTGTTTTTTTCTTCTTCTATTGGGGCATCAGCCAAGTCCAAAGGGATGAATAAAGGAAAGAACAGATGAATTAAGGAATGAATGATTGGTCCAATGAGCCCTAAGAAATGGCTTGTTTTGTGGCTTGTGGTCTTTGCCAATCTGCTTGTGTTCCACAGCAGGGAATGGATGGTTCCCCTCTCCAGGCATTTTGTGACAGCAAGCATGCTTTTCAATAGTCTTGGGAGATATCAAATATTACTTTCTGCGTTTTAAAATTAGCAACAGATGACATGGTGCTATGTTTGCTCCAGTGTTTACATCGAGTTTTACTCTCCAGTTTTTGCTTTTGTTTTTAAAAGAATGATAGTAAAAATACGTGAGTTATTCTACAGTTGTAAACATATTGTATACCCATTTTTGTTATCATTATCAGACTGTAAACGATCCTTGTTTTCAACAGGCTTCCAATTCTGCAAGGCACACCAAGTTAACCATCTGCTAAATTTATGTGAATTCAGGGACTTATAGTTACAATAAGAAATACTAATGGGAATCTAATGAATGGATTGTGTGAGTATCTGCAGCACCAGAGGATGCATGGTCAGTTTAATTCTGACCATATTTACCAAGGAGTAAGTTGCTTTTATCTCTACTTAAATAATTCTGCTTGAGGGTGACTCCGCACTAGGGATGGACGAATCTGTCAGTTTCTTGTTTTTCCAGTCTCAGATTTTGCCTGCCATATTTGTATATTATGTTGTTGTTGTTGATGATGATGTTGTTATCCCCATGAAAATGTGTGCACTTAATTCATGTGCATTTCTCCAAAGGCATGCATTTTTGCCTGCTATATGCATGTTTGAAAGTTATTTTCCCTCTAACGATGCATTTATAGATGTTATTTTCACTAATGCAGGTTTTTGTTTGTATGCAATTTTTTTTAATATACATATTTTTGTACACTTTTTTGACAGGAGAACTGCGTTGTAAAATTTGGAGAGGTGCAGATTTTTAAGGACAGGCAGTGTTCTATTTTGTCTGTTGGTTTGGGAAGTGCAAATCTGATAAGTGTTGCCTAGCCCCCTCATCTATTTTGTAAGATTTCAACAGGACACCAAAAGCAGGCCAAGACATTTTGGTTCCTCTTGGCAAGGGACAAGATGGTGCTCACCCCATTCCATTTATAAAAGCAGACCAGTTGAATTGTACTTCCAACACTGGTGATAGAATAGTATTTTCCACTGTAAAATACAGGCTTGCTTAGGATGCACAGGGCAGGCCACTCTGTGCACATAGCTGAGTCCTTTCATAGAGTGGGACTCAGAAGAAAGATTGTCTGTCACCATTGTCCCAAACACTGTTCAGCAACTACTAGCCCATCTTGCCTAATAGTAGAGCTGGTCCTGAGGTACATATACTTCTCAGACTTATATTTGCAACCTTCAGGCTAGAAATGTCCTCTTTTTCTTCCTTCTCTGAAAGTGGATTCTCACCGGGCTAAATAAGCTGGGATGTTTCTGCACTTTTATATAAGATCTCAGAACCTGCTCACAGGCCCGTCTTACCCATTGAGGCTATTGGCGCGGGGCATCGGGACACCAAGTTCTGGAGGGCGCCAGGTCTGGGGAACACCGAACAAGTGCTCTGAATGAGCAAGGGTGCGTGTGCAGCTCCACTGAGTGTCAGCTCGGTTTTTTCCCTTTTAGCCTGCAGGAGCTGAATTCTGCGGGGCGCCAGAAAGCTAAAAGGGAAAAACCCGAGCCGATGCTTGGCAGGAGCAGTGCACATAGCCTCGCTCACTCGGCACAGGCCCGCTCACTCAGTGTGCTGCCTGCCGTGGCCACCATGGCACAAAGCGGTCAGCTGAGCCAGGAGGAGCCGCATCCAGCCTCCGCCTCTCCCCTGCCGGAGGAGTCTCCCTCCAGCCACTGCCCGCCTCCTCCAGCCCTAAAAAAAGGTCAACTCTGGGAAAGGGGGTGGGGCACCGAAGGGATATTTGCACCACGGCACCAGATATGCTTAGGACAGCCTTGTCTGCTCATTTAAGCCTTGGTGTGGGGATCTGGGTGGGGAAAGGCAGGAAATGTGCATGTTTTGGGTTTGTGTGCAAGAGAGATCTTCCTGCCCTGTTGACATTTCTCATGGAGTGATTCAGACATGTAGCCCTGTACACACATTTCCTTAGGAGTAAGTGTCACTTAGAGGGACTTACTTCTAAGTATATATGCAAAGAATTTCACTTCCAATTAAAGAAAGGTAGGCTTGTCCAATTTTTTTATTTTTCAAAAGCTCAGAACCAAATCCTTCTGATCTATTACAAATGTTGTTGACTTGCAGCTCTTCTGTGGGGTGGGTTGGGGAGATATCTTAAATGCTGTCAGTTGTAAACTGTCCTGCCTAGTTCTCACTGGGCTAATGGGGGCCTGTTGACATTGGGTATTTATACAGATGTGTGGCCAAACAGGACTCAGTGGAGTCTCAGTTCTGAATATAGCAACCTCCACTGGAAATCCCTGTGCACCCAAAATAAACTCTATTCAGGAAGAACCTCCCATGTGTATTTCAGAAGGAAAGAACCATAGAAGCGTCCAGACTACATCACCGACTGCAGAGCAGCCCTCATTAGTGTGGCATGGCAGAAGAAGATTCATGTTGTCACTATTTAGGTTGCTGTTTAGGTAGACAGAAACAGCAGTTACTCAGCCTCTAGTATCCTTGGAAAAATACTTTGTAGGACTGAGCTGAAATTTCTCAGAAAAGAGTTTTCTGTCAAATTTCTGGACTTCTTTTTCAAACCCTTCCTAAGCGGTCTGTTGTTTTGGAGGCAGGGCAGGGAATAAATCAGATTTTATTTTTATTTTTTTAAAAAACTGCTTAAGAATTTCAGTCCTCTGGGGGAATATTTTTCTCAGAGGAGTGGCCCCCCTCCTTTAAAGGGGGTTTGGAGTTTGGAGTTGTCCAGGGAAGGGATTAGGGCACACTGTGAGGAGACCAGGAAGTGATGGGTGAGGTGTAACTGGCAAAGGGTTTAGTTAAGTGCAAAAGGAGGACGTGCGGCATAGTATGGGTGGGAAGGCGGTCAGCAAAAGGGCTGGTCAACATAGGGTTGGTGGGTATGTGGGGCTGGCAAGTGAAGCAAGCAGGGTCATCACCCCCTAGTAATTAAAACAGACATGCAAAGCATCTCACCATAGTAGGGAAGACTGAGACCAGGTGACCAAATCTGCTGTCCAGCTGCTAAATGTTGGCAGGCAATGCCAAGGCCTCCCTGGTCTCCCCTCTTTCAGTTCTTTATTTTTAGGCAGGATTTGGACCAGGCCGACTTTCAAATACAGGACTCCTTCAAATAGAGGACTGGCCTCCGACAGTCCATTGAATTGGAGGGATGTCCTTTGTAAAATAGGATGCATGGCCACCCTGGATGCTTTGCGTGTGAATGGCCCCAAGTCTAGTCCCTGATATCTCAAGTTCAAAACGATCAGGTATTGGCTGGTGTGTGGCTAAGTCTTCGGCGGAAGAGCTGCTGCTTGTAAGAGCCAGCAACGGTGTGCTGGATGGATCATTCTATTTCAACCTTCTCTATAGGAACTTGCTATGCTCAGCTGTAGTCTGTAGTCTGGCAAACCTAAGTAGAAAGGAGTGAGATTGACCTTCAAATTGGGTGCTTTCTCCATTGATCTGTTAAACATAGTAAGCCTCTGAATACCAGTTGCTGGGAATTGCAGGTATGGAAAGTGCTGTGGCTGCTTTGAGGATAGGATGCTGGACTAGGTGGGACTTAGACCTGATCCAGCAGGACCCTTCCTGTGTTCTTAGAATATTAGACCAATTCATGGAGGATAAGGCTATCAATATCTGTTGGTTACAATACCTATGTTCTACCTCCATTGTTGGAGGTAATATGCCTCTGAATGCCAGTTGAATCACAAGTGATGAGAGTGCTCAGGTCATGTTTTTAGGTTTCCCACAGGCATCTGCTTGGCCACTGTGAAAACAGGATGGTGGGTTAGATGGATCATTGGCTTGATCCAGCATGGCTCTTCTGACATTGCTGTAACCCACGCTGCCACAATTTCCTGATATAACAGTTTGGCTTGTGTGTGGCCAACACCTTTTCTTATTGGAGAAGGCTGCTACATTGTCCCAGCAAAGGCCTCAATTTGGCCAGAGCTCTGTTATTTAGCATACAAAGAATACTGGTTCCTCCAACCTCATTCATGCACAGGCCTCCTGTTTATCTTGCTCTCTCTGTTCCTCTGTAGGTCTTGGATACTTCCCAAGTCTTTTTTGGATGAATGAGATGGCAGGCAGCATGTGTTTCCCCCAAGGTTCTGGATGAGTCTGTAGTGGTTTAGTAATTTGACAGTAAGATCTTTTCCTCCCTCTGCCCTTGCTGCTAATTTCACCTCATTGTATGCGAAGCTCTCTGCCAACCGTCTGCAGCTGTAATTTTGATATTTTACTAGAGAAAACACTTAACATTCTTTGGTGTAGGGTTTATGGAAAATCCTTGTCTTGGGTTATAAACAGCCCTAATGTTTTCCAGCTGTTGTTCTTCCATATCTCCAAACTCCCAGTGTTGACTACTCACTAGTGTATATTCACCTCCAGGGAAGCCTTAGGCAGCACACCATCAGTCAGGAATCTAGGCAAGAACTTTGATTCATTCTCTCTGTCTCTCCCTGAAACAACAGCAAAGAACAGCAATAGGAAACTCCTGATTCCATCTGGATACAACTAAGTTCAGTGCCACCCAGCGACTAAGCTGTAAAATGACACTACTCTCACACACACACCAAACACAACTGGTGGATAAGAAAATGCACAGGAAAATCAATATGTGCTTTTCCCTATCTTAGTATAAAAGGGGTTCAAAAATTCATGTGTGGGTGCAGCCAGACGTGAAATCATTTTAGCTGTAAGCTCACTTTGCAAATGAGCTCACCATATCTTGGTCAGATGTTCTGGTGTTCTTCTCCAGACAGAGCTCCTGTTGGCTGCATTAGCTGGCTCTGCACAGCACTGATTGGCTGGGAACCAACAAGGTCACTAACCCCACTTCCCTCTCCTCTCCAAAACAGTTTATCAACACTCACACAAAAACTGGTTCTGAATTTTATTTTTTTTAAAGAGAGCGGGCATTAATGTAGATAATAATGCTTAAAAGCTTTTGAAAGACAGACACCACACTTGATGAATAGAGAGAGGAGTGCTGTAGGCTATTAAATGCATGATCAAACTACTGGCTGGTAATCTAATGGATTGCAAAAGTGGAAATTGCAAAAAAACTGAGTTTGGGCAAAGGAGAAAAACATTACAGAATTGCCCCAGTTTGTATGTATGGCTGTGTGTACCCTTTGTCTACATTAAGCATTTAAGTCAGTTTCAGATTTGTCTAAATTATGGTTGAAATTGAGGAGTACTACCAGGGCAGGAATTGGGGGGAGTCATCCAGAGCCCCACTCAGCAAAAGAGTAGACTTATCAAGTAATACGTATTACCACCCAAAGAACTCCAACTGTAAAGCCATTCTGTACAGAGTTTAAAATTACATAACTGCACCTCTGCTCTAACTAAGGATGACCTCACACATTAGGTAGGTGGATATATACTGTACAGGGAATCACCCATCTCATTCCACACTTCCACCCAGAGACTCTTGTGACGGGTGAATTCATGCTTCTTCTCCATAGGTAAAGGATTTTAAGTACAGGATCTCAGATTCCCTGGTCAGGAACCATGACATCACTGGAACTTTATACAACAGCCTTGTGTTAACAGGAGTCATTGCGGTAGATTCCACAGGGGAAAAGTTATGTGCATGTGTGGGTCCAAACCAAACAATTCAAAAGGGAAAAGGAGACTAAGAAACCCTCTATTGCTTCTTCTCTATGATGTCGCAATCACCCTTATCATAAACTGTAAAGGAAATCCAGGAAGACAGAGTCACCAACAGGAACAAGGTAGAGTTAACATCTCCCTGCCCAGGAACACAGCAGCGGGTTAAACAAGGCAATAATTTCTTAATTACCAAAGAGGAAACATCAATAAACACTGGCAACCAGCAGCTGGAAAACCTATGCCCAGGAAAACAAATATAACCACGGGTTTTGATTGTGAACATTCACAGCAGAGGTTACTTATTTTGGCAGGCACAGATTTAAGCCTTACAACTAGCAACTCTTTTAGCTGGTGCCTAAGCAGAACCATGTGTCCCCTTGAAAACAAGGAGAAATTTAAACCCAACCCCACTTGTGGAAAAGAGGGGGGATAAGGGAGCTGGGGCTAACAGCTGAGGCTAAGGGCAGAACTTGACACTTCATAGAAGCACATGTAAGAAAAGCCATGGGAAAAACAGGTCTGGTGAGGGGGCAGTTTTTGTGGAGAAATGGCAGAAGTGCTTCAATCAGGGAGACAGGGGCCACATGTGGCCCTCCAAAACTTTTTATCTGGCCATCAGGATTCTTCCCCTGACCACATTCCCTTCCCAGCCCTGCAATGCACCCTCTTTGAGGGTGGCTGGAATGTGGCCTTTGTTGTACAGTTACTGACTCACATTTGCATGCATGAAAGGGTTGACCTGAGTTCATGCTGCAAGTGTGGCTGCAAGTGTGGCTCAGCAGCCTCTGCTCTCCGCTTCTCAGTTTTCTCTCTTTATGCTTCCTGGAAGAAGTGAAAAAGAAGCCATGTGCCTTGGCTCCCAACTCAGCAAATGCCGCAAGTAAACTGAGTCTCCCTAAAATGAGCTGTTAAAGCCTGCATCTTTGCCAACTTGCAAATTGCACTATCCTTTTTGTAAGAAAACCAAGTATTTTCCTTTTTTGAGTTGTTTGTAACCTTTCTCATCTTTATTTTATTCCCATCCAATGGAGACTTATTTGGTGTAACTCTGTGAGTAAAATATTCACCTATCTACAAAGCTAAGTGTCTATGATTTATTCTAGCCAAGGTGTTTTTTGTGGGGAATGTTTGCTTAAAGGTGGATGAGGCCAGATGTAAAATCTAACCAAGTTTTAATGTGTGTGGAGCAATCACCACTATACTTAGCTCTGTTACTAGAGAGTAGGATTTCTCTTCCACACCCTTTCCCCAACAGTCTTGAACTCCAATAATGGCTCTTGCTTGCCTGGAAGAAGGATAGGGAGGGGTGTGTAAGCATGCATAGAAACTGTACTACTGTACAAAGGTAAACTTTACATTCATTTCTCCATCAACTTTTTTCTCTGGCTCTGCCTGCCACTGGTATGTAGCCCCATGAAGCTTACCCATAAGGGCAGGAAAAAGCCCCCCCCCCAGTGCTTTAATACTTACTCCATTTATCATCTCTTTGCTCCAAACTGCCTCCCTCAATATGGTTTGCCTCCACAAAAACAGTAGGTGTGTGTGCGTTACTCTTGGAAACATGCTTTAATGTGAAATCCTTATGTTCAGATACAGGAGCATGGCCGACCCCCACCACAGCTTTTCAACAGATGTCAATAATTTCTATTTTTATACTTTTCTTCCTCTTGATGTGTCCTCTTTATAGTGGATCCCTGTACTCTATAATGGAAAGAAATAGAAAAGTTAACTTAAAATACTGAAAATACATTTGAAATAATATTCACCTGTAAAGATCCCAAAGTACATATCCTCTTCTATTTGTACCCAGTGTAGTCTTTTTTGTATTTTGTTGGAAGGGACCCCTGACAATTAAGTCCAGTCGCGAATGACTCTGGGGTTGTGGCGCTCATCTCGCTTTACAGGCCGAGGGAGCCGGCGTTTGTCCGCTCCGCAGACAGTTTTCCCGGGTCATGTGGCCAGCATAACTAAGCTGCTTCTGGAGCAACAGAACACCGACACCAGAGCAGTGCACGGAAACGCCGTTTACCTTCCCGCCGGAGTGGTACCATTAATCTACTTGCACTTTTTAGCGTGCTTTTGAACTACATGCTTTTTTCAAACCTTGGGGTGTGGGGAAGCTTCTAGGGGGTATTTCGGCATGGAGGAATGGAGACTGCTGTTGCAATTGGTTTGGAAGTCCTTCTGTGTGCTCATGAGGATGGCGTGAGAAGAGGATTGGCAACAGGCTCTCCATGAATAATTGAAAAAGGAGCAAAAGCACCAAAGGAGATGTTTATGTATGGAGAAGGAGGAAAGGAGGGGGGAGGATAGCTGGCTAATATTGCAGTCCAATTCCTTAGTCACATGTTTGCTCCAGAAAACATTCACTTGGATCAAATAACATTTTTAGGAGGGTTTTCTTGTTCTTTTCCAATTGTGTTACTTCTCTCAGAACTCTTTCATAAAAAACCACTGCTTTAAATCCTGCTGTTGTCACTGAAAACGCAGCATCTGCTCATAAAGGGGCAGTAGTGTGGCTTAAACTCTTCAATGTCCTAATCACTTATTTGAATATAAGCCCTGGAACCCCATCGCAAGCAAAATTGAAAACTCGGAAAAGGAGTTTAAGGGAAAAGGAACCTAAACTATGCACCAAAATTCTGTCTTGAGAAAAACTGCATTCCAAAGCCTGTCTTTAGATGTCAGTTTGCAAAAATGTGCTTGATTTGCATAATTTATTCTGCTTGTCCTACTTAGGGGGAGTGGCAAGGAGTTGAGGTCCAGTCCCTGACTACTTTCCCCCAATGGTTTCGAAGAAGAGTAATACAATCTTTGAAAATGGCAATTCTACTTCTGATTACAGTGTTTCTGACTCAACATAACAATGCATTTATGGGAAATAAAAGGTCACATAATAATAAAAATGTATCACAGGATTTAAATAATATATGTGCTTTGCAATCTTCCTCTAAGTGGCGCTAGAGCACCCAAATATAATTTAAAAAGGTAAAGGTACCCCTGCCCGTACGGGCCAGTCGTGTCCGACTCTAGGGTTGTGCGCCCATCTCACTTAAGAGGCCGGGGGCCAGCACTGTCCGCAGACACTTCCGGGTCACGTGGCCAGCATGACGAAGCTGCTCTGGCGAGCCGGCACCAGCGCAGCACACGGAAACGCCATTTACCTTCCCGCTAGTAAGCGGTCCCTATTTATCAACTTGCACCCAGGGGTGCTTTCAAACTGCTAGGTTGGCAGGCGCTGGGACCGAGCAACGGGAGCGCACCCCGCTGCGGGGATTCGAACCACCGACCTGACAATCGGCAAGTCCTAGGCGCTGAGGTTTTACCCATAGCGCCACCCGCGTCCCTAAATATAATTTAGGGGGCAATAAATAATTGGAACATTAATATGTTGCCTACATTGACTGCTATAGGCACATACTGGACTCATAAACTACAACTAATCCAGAATGCAGTAGCTAGACTGGTGACTGGGAGTGGCCCCCAGGACCATATAACACTGGTCTTAAAGGATCTACATTGGCTCCCACTACATTTCTGAACACAGTTAAATGTGTTGGTGCTGACCTTGAAAGCCCTAAACAGCCTCGGCCCTGAAGGAGCATCTTCACCCACATTGTTCAACCCAGACAATGAGGTCCAGCTCTGTGGGGGGTGGTGTGCTTCTGACAGTTCCCTTATCGTGAGAAGTAAAGTTACAGGGAACCAGGCAGAAGGCCTTCTTGGAAGTGAAAAGCATGGCGTTTCCATGCGCTCCGGCACTTGTCACAGTGTCCTCTTGCGCCAGAAGCGGTTTTGTCATGTTGGTCACGTGTCCTGCAAAGCTGTCTGTGAACAAACACTGGCTCCCTCACCCTGAAGCAAGATGAGTGCTGCACCGCATAGCCAAGTTTGACTGGACTTAACCATCCTGGGGGTCCTTTACCTTTACCTTCATAAATTATCATTATCATCATCAACAACATCTTCCATTTGGAACAGTTTTACTTATTTTCTCATTGGAATGGCTTTATTATAACTGGATATTCTATTGCTGTAATCTGCCCTGGGACCTTATGGTGAAAGGCAGGTAAGAAATCTTATAAATAAATAAGCAAGCAAGCTGCCGTATAAAGAATCAATCCATTTAGCTCAGCATTATCTATACTGACTCACAGTGGATCTTCAGCCCAACCCTATGTTTGGTGCTTTGGAAGCACTTAGCACAGGACTTGCAAATCAACTTCGCACAGCGCTTCCCAACCACCTGCAAACCAGCTAGTTCCTGGGCACTTGGGGAGCCCAGCACACCTTGAAAGGGGCCATCACCCGACATCATTCTGATGTGCATTGTCCAGCTAACCTGTCGAAGTTGGCCTATGGGAGTGAGGTGAGAGAAATAATGGGTCCACTGGGCCAAAAAAAAGGTTCCTAACCTCAGGATTACAGGGAAGAGCTTCCAGTCAGGTAGGCTACCTTCTAAGCAGTATGTTAGTTGCAATATCTCTTAACTTCTTTTATTTAAAGAAAGCACTGTGCAAATCAGTTTACAACTGGCACTCAAATATGAATAAGCTGTGAAGTTCCCAGTTTGGAATTGTGTCTTTCTAACTGTAGTCTTTGCATTTTTGCTTTCCTCATCCTTGTGTAATGACCTAATGCATGATGAATGGATTATTGGATGAGTAGTGAATCTCCCTCACATTTTGTACTGAGAGTTAGGAATTCCCAGAAAATAGTTTCAACCTTAGATGGCAAATAAGAAACAGAAAACTCAGGCCAAACAATTTGATTTATCTGATGGGGCCAGTGTCAGCACCTCATATCCTTGAGCAGCTTCCTGTCGTATGACTCTGTTAAGGTTCCTCGTTGGTTAAAAGGAGACTCCAACTATATTAGGAATTGAAAGTAAAGATTGATGCTACAGATGTTCCAAAACACGTTGAATTGCAATAAATCTTCTTGGCTAGCATTTTGTAGCACATTTTCTCCTTTTTACATGATTTCTGAGCCTGTTTCCAAAGTCCTTGTCCTCATATCAAAGTGGACAGTTGCAACCACCAAATAAGGTTGTGTGGGGAGTTGGTAACCATTTGTGTGCTGAAACCTGTCCTCACATTTGCCCCCTCCACAAAAATTCATTCCACTGCAAAAGCAGAATCTGTTTTTCTGCCTCATTTATTTATTTAGATGATGTATCCACTACTTAATTGTAATGGTCTGCAAATTGCTGCAGAAATGTGGGGAACTGATTTTAAAATGAGGAATGAGCATGGCAGAAATCGGCAGTTCCTCACATCCTTTTTTCCAAGGGATGATCCTTGCAATAGATTGCGTTGCTAAACTAAAGTAGTATTTACATATAATAGTGTGGGACACAGAGGTAGAAATGCAAATAAGAAAAAAAATATTGAAAAGATTTTTTGGGGAGAATCCTAGAACTACTTAGTATTCTACGGGGGAAAGAGGCAGTATTTATCAAATAAATACACATTCTAAACTGATCAATGTTTGTAAATACAATTTCATAAATTCCAAGTCTTGCTCAAAATTAAAAGAGGTGGTTTTGAATAGGCTTGGACATTCTGTAGCCTTTAATGTTTTCTATGGAACAAGTTACTGGCTTAGGTTTTTCCATTGTTTCGTTTCCTATTAATTGTTCAGCTGCTTGGTGTAATTATCTAATAACCTTCAGGAATCTGGCATCACGATTACTGAGTTTGTTCCAATTTCACCTTGTAATTAGCTACTTAATTCAAAGTAAGGGGCATGCTAGCTCATGAAATTCAAGATACTGTCATATTGTAGTCAAATCAGTTTTTGGTTTCTTTTCCCCCCAATTTTTTTCTTTTCACTTTCTTACATTTCCATCCCCCCCCCCTCTTTTTTGTACTTTTTTATTCCTCTTTGTCTTGACATGGAGGCACTGGAACCTTCAGAATTATGTCTCTTTTCATAATTATACTGGCTTCATTCTCTTCCTAGAAGCTGTAGCCCTGTGGCTAGGGGCAGCCAATAAGTAGCAAAGGCAAATATCTGAGCAGTCAGGACTGGTCCCAACGTTGTTGGCCTTTACTGCCCTATAGATGCACTCATGAAAGTAGTAGTAGAATAAGCTGCAAGGGTGTATGCAGATGGAAATGAGCCACTCAGTTCCATACACAGCAAGACAACTTTGTGGGGAAGGCAGCAAGGTCAGCAGTGGAACAAGCTGATCGGGCACCTGGAGCGGCGCCCTGCACCCGGAGGCGGGGCCAGCCACCCATGGGGGCACCACGAGGCCTCCGGAGTCTGCCTGTCTCCTCCCACTCAGCCACCCTACAGCTGAGGGGGAGGTGGTGTGTTATGTACTGAAGTTCTCACCCTGGGCCAGCAGGGGGATACTGTAGATAGTTATGCAAATGAAGGATCGAAAAGTGATGTTCAGTGACTGGATAGTTTTGTATGCAAATGAAGGATCGAAAAGTGACGTTCAGTGATTGGATAGTTTTGTATGCAAATGAAGGATCGAAAAGTGACGTTCAGTGATTGGATAGTTTTAGAATGTTGCAACAGTTACAATTGTTCTGTAGCTCTATACAGTGGTGCCCCGCAAGACGAATGCCTCGGAAGACGAAAAACTCGCAAGACGAAAGAGTTTTCTGTTTTCTGAGTTGCTTCGCAAGACGGATTTCCCTATGGGCTTGCTTCGCAAGGCGGAACGTCTTGCGCCTTTTTTTTTAAGCCGCCAATGCATTCCTATGGGAAACCGTCAATACACATTGGTGCTTCGCAAGACGAAAAAACTCGTAGAACGAAAAAACTCGCAGAACGAATTAATTTCGTCTTGCGGGGCACCACTGTATAAGCAAGCTGACTGAGCTCCTCAGCCAGTTCTGTTCCTGCTTACAAAATAAAGAGCTGCTTTGGAGAAATTGCTGTGTCGTCTGCTATGTCAACCCACAACTCAACATGGTGGGTGGACCGTTTGGGTGCAGTATGGAGCCTGCAGGCACTCAAGCCACCGCGTCACTCCCAGGGGAGACGCGTGGCTCGGGTGTGCTGCAGGCCCGCGGTGAGTGCCGCCCACAATTTTGTCACACACCCACCCACCCCCTCAGTGGGGACACCCGGGGCAGACTGCACCTACCGCACCCCCCTTGCTACGCTCCTGAGCAAGGTGCCTTCGGTTTCTGGAGGCATCAGAAATAGAATGTTTAAAACACTGAAAGAAGCCTATTCGAAACAAAACAATCACTGCAGCAAAGGCCATTTTGATTTATTTCTTCGGCTTTTTAGCATGTTTCTCAGATTTCTGATAATGCACACAGAGTTTCTTGGTGACAAAGCAATAAAATGCCAAGATGCTGGAAGGAAAAATGCCGAAATCAGCAGCAGCAGTAGCAGCGACCCAGTCGAGTGAGTAGATGCAATTCTTCATCTGTGCAATATGTGTTGCTGTCTCATCTCCTTAGCTTTCTGAACAGAAGGGTTAGATGACCCCAGCAGGCAGGACAGAATCCAGACACAGTTGCAAAAGGTGATGGGACAGAGCTTTGTCCTGAACCTCCTGGCCACTGGTGGGTACGTGATGGCCAAATATCAGTCCCGCTCATGCTCTGATTCATCCCTCAACATGTTTCAGAACACATAATTATCCCATTTACATTAAAAGGCAGAACAAACTAGCTACAGCAGATGCTGTAAAAAAACAACACAATTTTGTTGCTGAAAGTATGCAAGAGAGGTTTCTGTTGTGAAACTTACTCTCCCCCACCCCCTGAAATTTCTTTGCTTCCCTGCCTCCACACACTTAAACCTGAAATAGTGTTCCTGAACTGGATGGTTATGCTTGCATGTACTAATGCCCCAGGCTTCCCAGTTTATTGTGGTTTATTTGAAGGAGCAGCATGCTGAGTCATGCTGCCCATTCGCCCCTGCTTAGCTCCTCCCTTGGGATGAGCAGGATAAACAGACCAGGAAACCTTGGCTTCCCATTATGTCTGAGCTGGAGATTTCAGCTTGTGAGGGAGCAACAGATCTGGTTCATCTATGTCAGAATTGTTGATACTGACTGACTCTCCAGGGTTTCAGGCAGGGGAAATTCCCAGCTCCAGCTGAAGATGCTGGGTATTGAATCTGGGACCTTTTCCATGCACAGCAAGTCCTGTACTGTTCAGCTATGGCCCTTCCCAACTACAGATCGCCAATTTGGGCATAATCGGAAATTAAGGCTTCCTGGTTCGTTTACCCTTCTCACATTATGTGAAGAGAAAAGTGGGATTTCCAACAATGGGCAATCTCTCTCAAAATCTCTCTTGTCCTATGTGCTGGGTAACCATTTGAAATCAATACACCTCGAGATTATTCACGGAGCTTATAAGAGACAACAGAGATTGGCCTATATAATACATGATGCAGTGCAATCATATACATTGCCAGAGAAGAATTTGTGTCCGCTTGTGGGAAGTGCAACACACAATGTCTACTTTGTGGATGAATACCATTCTATTATATCTTGTATTATAAACAAAGATTTCTGGAATCTGCCTATACAATAGTACTCTTGAGGATGGAGAGCCCTTGGGGAGCCACTGTGATCCTCATTATTAGACAGCCATCGTTCATATTATGGGGGTCATGTTCCCTGCTTTGGATTAGCAATTAGTCTCTGGAACATATGGCCAATTACTTTGTCTAGCATCTTTTAGCTTACAGTGGTACCTCGGGTTAAGAACTTAATTCATTCTGGAGGTCTGTTCTTAACCTGAAACTGTTCTTAACCTGAAGCACCACTTTAGCTAATAGGTCCTCCTGCTGCCACCGCACTGCCGCCGCACAATTTCTGTTTTCATCCTGAAGTAAAGTTCTTAACCCGAGGTACTATTTCTGGGTTAGCGGAGTCTGTAACCTGAAGCATCTGTAACCCGAGGTACCACTGTACTCATGTTCTATTGCTCTCACTACTTCCTGGGGAGGGGGCAGCGGGGGGATTATTTCAACTAAGAAGATGCCTTGTCACAAAAGACTTTTTGAGTCCTTTGCTCCTTGTTTCCCAAATGTGTTTATTTATCTTTGTCTTATTTACCATAGAACTGCATTCTACCAAGCATCAATTTTAACCTCATTCACTTCATTCTGCATGCCACACTAGTGAGGTCTCCCCTACTCCTTCTTCCACTACTCCAGGGTCAGAAAAACAAGTTTTCGTTTCCCAGAATTGTGTGCTTTGTTTTTTAATTGCCACCTATATTATTGTAGCTTTTTCATATGCTAGAGTAATTTCTTGAAAAGGTCAACCTGTAGACCCATTTTGCATTTTCATATATAGTTAATATGTTCTATATCATGTTAAGATAATTTCCCTAAGTTTCATTATCTAGCAACAATTTTTCAAAGTGGTATTTTATAATTGCATAAAACAACTAGAAAAGTGACATGCAAGATGTATCAGAATTTCTCTAATTTTTTCTGGAGTTCCATTTAGAGATGTTTCCAAGAAAATAAAGAATAAGTTAGTGATCCTTTATTGCATTGATAGTTTTGCTTTTCCATTTGTTGAACTGGCAAAAAAACAAAATCAGGATGGAAGAAGAAGAGGAGTTTGGATTTGATATCCCGCTTTATCACTACCCGAAGGAGTCTCAAAGCAGCTGACATTCTCCTTTCCCTTCCTCCCCCACAACAAACACTCTGAGGTGAGGGGGGCTGAGAGACTTCAAAGAAGTGTGACTGGCCCAAGGTCACCCTGCAGCTGCGTGTGGAAGAGCAGAGACACGAACCTGGTTCACCAGATTACGAGACTACAGCTCTTAACCACTTCACCACACTGGTTCTGTCACTGGAAGGAACAAAATCAGATGAGCTTAGTACAATAAAAACTTGGTTGAGCAGTTTACATTGGTCACAACCATAGCTTTTTTTTCAGCTGGAACTCGACAAAACTCTGTTCCAGCATCTCTCAAGTGGGCGCCATTGCCATTATAAGAGAACAAGGGTGAGTCCCAGCCCCTCTTTTTCTAGAAAAAATAGCCCTGGTCACAACACACTTTCCCCCCCACCTCAGCAAAGGAAAGGTAAAATTTAAATGTTTTAAATCTATTCTCTTATTTGAGGTTCTTAGTATTTTTTAAAAATCACAAGATCGTAACTGAAATGTGTTTAACATGCAACATTTCTTGTGACCAATGTAACGTCACAATGGTGCAACTCACATAGCATAAATTGGTTGTCCTAAACCTCTTTTTGGGACTGTTTGGATTTGGATTTGATATCCCACCTTATCACTACCCGAAGGAGTCTCAAAGCGGCTAACATTGTCCTTTCCCTTCCTCCCCCACAACAAACACTCTGTGAGGTGAGTGGGGCTGAGAGACTTCAGAGAAGTGTGACTGGCCCAATGTCACCCAGCAGCTGCATGTGGAGGAGCGGGGAAGCGAACCCGGTTCACCAGATTACGAGTCTACCGCTCTTCACCACTACATCACACTGATAATTTAATAATTATTAGGGGAGCAATCCTATGCACAAGAAACTGACATAAAGCAAGCCAGTGTAAATTAAGAGTCAAGTTACACCGGATCCAAACTCTGTTCAGAAGTGAGACTATTGCTGCTGCTCTGCCTTAGCCTGACGGGAGGAAACAAGCCTTAAACAGATGTTCTGTGCTAGGTTGCCAGGTTACATAGTGAGCTCATGACCTGCCTCTCTGGCCCTAACCCTGTGAGACCTCCAGAATACCCTCAGAAAACCATCCAGGATGAGCAAGTTATGCCAACATATCTTTGGCTAAGCCAGGCTCTTAACGGGCCACTTCTGGATTGTGGCGATGTACGTGTGCACAGTCGCACACATATTGCACAGGTGTAAAACGGTTGTTGCCTGTATTCACCCATTCCTACCCACACAACTGTAGTTTGCTATCTTTCAAAAAAAACCCACCATGGAGCTCATCCTTCCCCCCCCCCCAATTTTTTTTATTAGTTTTCCAATTTTATAATAAACACAAAAGAAAAACATCACAATATTAGATAAACAAACAAACAAATATCCTAACTGTTAAAATCCCAGTTTAAATATCATTGTTAAGTGACTTCCTCAAATCCCCCCTAACTGTGTTTCCATAATAGCAGTTTTCCAGTATCCACTTTCAAATAAAATTAACTTATTCCATTAACATCTTTCTTTCGCTTCATATTGTTCTCAATCCATAATGTTATACAATTCAACCTATTTTACTCCTAGGCCCATTTGGTACCATGGAACTCATCCTGTTTGGCCTCAGGGAAAAGTCTAAGTTATTTCTTGTCATAGCCCCCAACTTTCCTTCCAGGCTTTGGAAATATAACACGGGAGAGGGGACTAAGTTTGCCTTTTCCTTCCACCCCAAGCCAGCTCCCATTTGCTCGTGTTTCCCTGCCTTAAAAGGAACAGAAGGCCATCCAGGATATTATCTCATTTAGCAGGATATATTAGTAAGCTCAGCAAAAATAAGTAGACACTGTCTTGCTTTGAAATCTCTTCTGAATTGTGCATGTCTTTTGTAAACAGGCTTCCTTCTCCTCTGCAAAGAACAATGGGCAACATTTGAGCATCTCCTAGGTGAATGGAGGACAATGTGTACACAAGCATACCACAACAGAACCAGTGCCGAGTGTTAGGATCAAGCTACTAGCTTACTTGCCAAGGTTAACAGCAACTCTCAAGCACAGCTTTGCAGGAAAATACCTGCTCTGTTTATCCAAAGAATGGGGCCTCTTTATCATAACCGTGGTATGCGCTACACAGACTTGTTCAAGGATGATTTCTGAAAAGCATGTTATCTTTTTTTTATATAAAAAAACCCACCGCATGGGAAAGGATATCACTGCACGATACAATGCAAACATGTGCGATAAAACTCTTGGTTATATCTCTTGTTCATTTAAAATTATTCCTGAAATTTTATTTTGAAAAATTGGACATGCATGAAAAAGCCTACAACATGTAAGTATATTTATCATATTAAAAACTATTACACACAAACACACACGCCTTAGTATCTTTGTAGGTGACATTGCTTGTGCATTCCGAGAAATGAAAATTCTGTTCTATTTTTTAAATTAGTGGCTAAAATCAATTTTGAAATCTCCAGCCCACCATGCTTGATTCAAAAAGCAACACAACTGTACTACTACTACTACTATTTATTAAATTTGTATGCTGTATCCAAACATAGGCAAAAGACCGCTTTTTAGTCTTACGAACCATCGTGCAAAATTTGGTTAGTGGTATCTGAAGAGGTATCCAAATGCAGAGCAAAAAGTCAACTTTCCAAAATATATAGTATTTTACATTCCTTCAGTTTTATACACATACATTTTATGATAAATCTGCAACAAATCACTTTAAACGAATATTGAAAACCTTTTCTGAAACCTATATAAATATAAGTCCATATAACACCTGTCTTGAAAGACCTACACTGGCTCCCAGTACGTTTCCGAGCACAATTCAAAGTGTTGGTGCTGACCTTTAAAGCCCTAAATGGCCTTGGTCCAGTATACCTGAAGGAGCATCTCCACCTCCATCATTCTGCCCGGACACTGAGGTCCAGCGCGCAGGGCCTTCTGGTGGTTCCCTTGCTGCGAGAAGCCAAGTTACAGGGAACCAGGCAGAGGGCCTTCTCGGTAGTGGCACCCCCCTCCCCCCGTGGAACACCCTCCCACCAGATGTCAAAGAGAAAAATAACCACCAAACTTTTAGAAGACATCTGAAGGCAGCCCTGTTTAGGGAAACTTTTAAGGTTTAGTAGGTTGTTGTATTTTATTGGAAGCCACCCAGAGTGGCTGGGGAAACCCAGCCAGATGGGCGGGGTATAAATTTATTATTATTATTATTATTATTATTATTATTATTATTATTATTATCTGTATTAATGATGTATTGTCTTAACAGTTATAATGTGTCAATTAATTTCAAATCAAATCTTTTCCTCATATTACCATTCTTTTTTCGGTCTTCTGTCTCTAGGGCCGACCCAAGACATTTTGGCACCGGAGGTGAACTACAAAGTGGGACCTCCTTACCTGAAGGGGAAAGTGAAGACCTACATGGGGATCTGCTGCCCCTGTGGATCTTGTTGCCTGAAGTAGTCGCCTCACCTTGTCTCGAGGGTGGGCCAGCCCTGACCATCTCCTCTAAGTGTATTAGCTCTGTAAGTTTTGCCATCTTCACAACAAGCAGCAGGTAGGGGGTTTGTTGTTTGACCTTTCTCTGCTGTCACCCTCACACTCATTCTTTTCACCAAATGTCCTAGGGCCATGGGTCCACATCCATTTGTCATAGAAACACAGCATCTAAGGTCTGGAGCTCAGGGGGTTCAGAGGGTGGTAGCAAAGGAGAGAACCTTTTTGGTGGTACCCCCCACATGCTTTCTTCAGTGAGGTCCACCTGGCAGCATCATTAACTTATTTCTGATCACAGACACTTGACGGCTTATGACAAGCTTCATGAGTCATGCACAGCTTTTGGGCCCAGATCCAGGATGAAAGACTCTGACAGAAGAGAAGGAGGAATGAGAAGGGGAGGCCAGAACACTGAAGCAGAGTAAGACAGACAGAGGTCCTCCCCCAAACCTGGCAGGCTTCAGTGCAATTGTCCCCACTCCCCACCCCTGCTATGGGGGAAGAGAGCATTGTTGGAGTCTGAGAAAGGAGCTGATCTGCTGCCTGAGGTGGCTGAACAGGATTTGTAGGGAGAGACAGGGTTAGGGTTAAATAGCTGTCTCCCAAGACGAGACAATGCCTTCAACAAAGGGAAGAGACACCCCTTCCTCTCAATGTAGAATATTTTCAGGTGAGATGTTCCCACAAGGCTTGGGAGTCTCATGAGTGAAGCTTGGTGGTATGCAAGGGAATTTGCTAGAACAACTTTGCAGCTCTGCTGCAGTCTTGTCCCTGATCCCGGACCCTCCAAGTGTTCCATATTTTCCAGGGACAATCCCGGAATTGCAGAAGCTGTCCCAGTGTCTTATTTGATCCCAGAATGTCCCACTTTTCCTTAGGACAACACTATTTTCATAGGAGAAATGTTGGAAAGTATGTGATCCTGGACTCTGAACATTGGCCTGGGGAGAGCGTTCCATTAAAGACCTGTTCCTATGTTGCTACCCTCTGCTCCTCTCTTTGAGTGAACACACAAAGAACATCACCAATGATGGTCTGGGTTGGTTCATGTGAGGAGAGGTCGTCCTTGAGCTATTGGAGTCCTGAGCTGCAAATAGCTCTATGGGCTTTATATTATGCCTTTTGGGCTCTTGATTTTCATGTAAGTTGCTTAGAGACTTTCCTGGATCAAATCTGAAACTGGGATGGCTTCTCTAAATCAGGGACATCCCTGGAAAATAGGGACACTTGAAGGGTCTGTAAGCAGCAGTGATTCTGCTGCTAGGGTGCCATGTGTGAATAGGTACCCCTCTTCACTTCTGACACTTAGGGCAGAGGTAAGCAACGTGGTGCCTTGCAGCTTTTGTTGGACTGGAGCTTATGGTAGTTAACAGCTGAGCAATATCTGTAGGGGCAGGCTCCTGTGGCCGGGTCCCCTCCCCCATTTAATGGGCATTGCTACTCAAATGGTGTGCCTGCACAGCATCTTGTGATCAATTATGCAGGGCCGTGCTTACCTGGGTCTTCCGAATATTTTATTCAAGTTGGCAACCCTTGTAGATCAGTGTGTTAGCTGCCCCAGCCTAGACTGTAGCATTGGCAGAGGAGAGTAGCAAGTACCAGTATCTGATTTGAGGTCACCAGATGCAGTCAACTTGTTGAAGCTAAGCAGGTCCAGGTTTGGTCAGTTCCTGGGTGTACATCACCTTGAGTTCCATGATGGATGATGAAGGGTAACATATAAAAGTACCAAATCAGCTAATAAGTAGGGGTTCGTTCAGTATTTGTTATGACCCGTCCTTTCATCTCACTGGTTCCGGGGCAGGATACCATCTTTGCCAAATCCAATACGAATGGACCTGATAACATACCTCCCAGACTAATGTGAGATTCAGGAAGTTGCTTGATAACCACTGGGGTTTTTCACTTCTCCGAATGTGGCAATGCAGTTTTTGGCTTTAAAAAAAGTATTAAAATACTTTAAAAATCGAATTAAAATATATTTAGAAAATTCAGATGTTAAGAGAAAACACCTTGCTAAATACATATTTCCATGCAAATTTTTGTGCAGATTTTTTTTATTTAAAAAAAATCACCGATCAGCGAGGAAACGGCTTATGAGTGAAAGCATGCAAAAGTGGCACTGATTGGAAATAAATAGTCCTATTCATTCCTAATAATCAACATAGAAAAGGCAAAGCACTTCTCCTGTTTAGTGCTGTTTAGATTGCTGGCTTGAACCAAGTGTGTGAGATCCTAGTCTAAGCACTTTTTCTGTATTGCTATTTTGCAGGCTGTTTCTTCCAGGCAACTACGTGCTTGCTCTTATCTTTGGTTTGCTTGATCTGCAGCATCACAGAGTACAGCTTGGAACATAGACTGAATGCTAGCTTTGAAGCAAAAATCTTCATTCTTCTTTGCCAGGCTTTTGAATGTACAAGACTACAAGGTTGTTCTGACCTAAGCCAGGTTCTTACAATCTAAACTTCAGGCGCAACCCAAGATATTTTGCTGCCTGAGATAAATGACCAGATGGTGTCCTTGCTGGTGGCAAGGAATAGGAAAATGACTGAATGCCAAGATCCAGATTTGGGGGAAGTACTCTTTGGTGAGAGAATCCCAGCAGAGATTTGAAGTACAGTGGTACCTCGGGTTACAGATGCTTCAGGTTACAGACGCTTCAGGTTACAGACTCCGCTAACCCAGAAACAGTACCTCAGGTTAAGAACTTTACTTCAGGATGATAACAGAAATCGTGCGGTGGCGGCGCAGTGGCAGCGGGAGGCCCCATTAGCTAAAGTGGTACCTCAGGTTAAGAACAGTTTCAGGTTAAGAACAGACCTCCAGAACGAATTAAGTTTTAAACCCGAGGTACCACTGTAAAAATTTGGGGACGCGGGTGGTGCTGTGGGTTAAACCACAGAGCCTAGGACTTGCCGATCAGAAGGTCGGCAGTTCAAATCCCCGCGACGGGGTGAGCTCCCGTTGCTCGGTCCCTTCTCCTGCCAACCTAGCAGTTCGAAAGCACGTCCAAGTGCAAGTAGATAAATAGGTACCGCTCCGGCGGGAAGGTAAACGGCCGGCTCCCTCAGCCAATAAAGCGAGATGAGCGCCGCAACCCCAGAGTTGGCCACGACTGGACCTAATGGTCAGGGGTCCCTTTACCTTTACCACTGTAAAGGAAATACAATTAACCTTGGGTTAATTACTTAATTTGTTCTGGAGGTCCGTTCTTAACCTGGGTTAGCAGAGTCTGTAACCTGAAGCGTCTGTAACCCGAGGTACCACTGTATAGGATGTTAGGCCTTTAAAATATTCCCTTGTGGGTTTCACAACTTCTGTCTTTCCTTAGGATAGAAAGAGACCATATGTATATAACTTATTAAAAAAATTATTCTAAACAATTAAATTCATTAGCAGGATTGATTTAAAACTTGTATTTAAAATTTTGAACTAAGGAATATTTAAGGATTTATTAAATATTGGGATTCTAAAGGAGATGCAGGGGGTGGGGAATTATAACATAAGGACCCACAAAAGTGGGGAGGGAAGTCAAAGGAGATATATGTCTTGTTTTCTGATTGATGCTTGATTATCATCTTCCAAAGCGACTATATTCCCAACCTAAGAACGGAAAGTGAAATACTGGTGGACAACAAGAGGTTTAAAGATGCTCTCAAGGCACATCTTTTAAAAAATGTAGTATAAGCACTGATAACTGGGAAACAATTGGAGGAAGGCACATTTGGCAAGCCCTCACTGTGATCAACTCCCGCCCAGAAACTGATGTCCCCACTGTGGAAGGATTTGTGGATCCAGAATTGGCCTCCACAGTCACTTACGGACTCACTGTTAAAACCGTGTTCATGGAAGACAATCTTACTCAGCTACAAGTGATCGCCAAAGAAGAAGAAGCCTGTAAAATAAAAAAGTGCTATTTTTGCTGCTGTATTATGTGTGAAACAGAATGCCATCTTCTTTTTGTTATCAGTACAACAGCAGTAACCTAAAGGCTAATTCTGATGATAGTCAGCCAGCCAAGAGCATGGTGATGTGCATAGCAACCAGTCACAACGGCATTATCCTTGCTGTGGTGTCCTGATTGGCTGTGTAGTTCTGAGAGAGTTTTCTCTCTCAGTACGTTTTGTTGTTGAATATCTTCCTGCTATGAACAAGGCCTTCAAAAAAAGGCAAAAACCCTGTTTATTTCTTCTCATATTATAGACTGTTTACTCATTTTCTTATTATCAGTTTCTCTCCCCACCCAGACTCTCATCTGTGGTATTCAAGTCAGTCTGATAAGTCCATTACCTTATTAGGTGGGTTGCATTGCGGCCGGACCCTGGGCCCTGCATGACCCAGCCAAAGGCTGGAAACTGCCCCACTCCGTGCTGTTGCCTCCCTGCGCCGTTGGTGCTGGGTGGGGCCCCACTCAAGGAGTGGGCCTCGCCAATGATTCAGCGCTGACAGGGGCGTGTCCGCAGGGAATTTAAACTCCAGTGTGGCGGGGAGTCCATCCTCTCATGCCCTTCGCCGGATCTCCCACCCACCTCGCCCTCTTTTTCTGCTTTGATGAGTCACGACCTTGCTATGGACTAATCATCAGTCGCCATATTGTTGGGACCAGGCAGGGATTTTTCCACTTGGCAAATTGGCACCGTCCATTTGGTTTTCGCCTACCTTGTAGGAATCATCACAACTTTTGTGAGGTTAGGCATTGGGTAAGCTTTTGTTTGGATGGAGGGGAGGTTGTAGCCTTCGCCTTGCCCTCTTCAGTAAGGGTGTCCTGTTAAAGGGACCCGGGGGTGTGGATTCTGTCCGATGCCTGGATATGGGCTAGGGCCATGCCACTACCCCAAGGGGGATCCCTCGGGATGCTCCTATTTGATGGAAGTCTTAGGGCTCCCCCTATTGGTGGCTTAGCCATAGTTGGACTCCCAGCAGCTGGGAGGGGGTTGAGATATAGTCTGGCTTCACCCAGTGCCTAAGCCAAACCGCTCCTGTCTGTAACCAATAAAGTGGCCTATTTGAACCCATAAACCAAAAATTTGCTTGTTCGTCTGTTTTATTTATCCATTAGGGAACTGCGGGTCATGGGGCCTTGGCACACAACACTTCATACTAGGCACAGTAACTTAGCAAGAAAAGCTTTCTCAGTGTTTTATCTCCATGCCAGCAAACATATCAGCAGGGGCTATTCTGTATGTTAAAGACAGGGCAGAGTCAGGTGTTGTTGTTGTTGTTGTTTTTAAAAAGTGACTAGCCTAAAAAAGTTAAGATCCAGTGTGGCAAGATGGTTAAAGTATCCTTGTCCTACATGATGTTCTCCATATGTTTTGAACTCCAACTCCCATCACTCCCAGCCAGCATGGGAGCTGTAATCCAAAACATCTGGAAGGTACCCGGATGGGAAAACTGGCCCGAATGTCAGACTAAAACTGGGGAAACCTAGATTCGAATCCACCCCGTGTGTGTGTGTGTGTGTTTATTCTCACAACAACCTTGTTGGCTGAAG
This sequence comes from Podarcis tiliguerta, assembly GCF_965153285.1. NCBI lineage: Eukaryota > Metazoa > Chordata > Lepidosauria > Squamata > Lacertidae > Podarcis > Podarcis tiliguerta. The sequence continues at coordinate 27,966,518 of NC_139553.1, forward strand.
TGAGGAGGGGAAACATGCATTCCTCCTTGAGTAACCTGCAAGAAAGGTGGGGTAAAATAAATAAAGCAGGAAAGTGTTGCCTTGCAATTTATTCATTCATTCATTTCACTAGGGCAGATCCACATACCTTCCAACATTTCTCCGATGAAAATACAGACATCCTATTCCATACTCTCCAACATTTCTCTGATGAAACTATGGATGTCCTGTTAGTTCCCATTGAAATCAATGGATCTTCAATTAGCTGCAACTACTTTTTTACACTGATTTCAATGAGCAAATAACAGTACTATGCTAATCATGTAGTGTGGTTTACTCCCAGATAAGTGCAGTTAAGACAGAAGCCTAACTTACTTTGGATCAAATCCGCTATATTTATAAAACACTTTCCTGAAACAAATAATTATGTTTAAGTATTACCACAATGAAAATCATTATCATTCTGGGCACCACAGTTCAAGAAGGACACTGACAAACTGGAACGTGTCCAGAGGAGGGCAACCAAAATGGTCAAAGGCCTGGAAACGATGCCTTATGAGGAACGGCTAAGGGAGCTGGGCATGTTTAGCCTGGAGAAGAGGAGGTTAAGGGGGGATATGATAGCCATGTTCAAATATATAAAAGGATGTCACATAGAGGAGGGAGAAAGGTTGTTTTCTGCTGCTCCAGAGAAGCGGACACGGAGCAATGGATGCAAACTACAAGAAAGAAGATTCCACCTAAACATTAGGAAGAACTTCCTGGCAGTAAGAGCTGTTCGACAGTGGAATTTGCTGCCAAGGAGTGTGGTGGAGTCTCCTTCTTTGGAGGTCTTTAAGCAGAGGCTTGACAACCATATGTCAGGAGTGCTCTGATGGTGTTTCCTGCTTGGCAGGGGGTTGGACTCGATGGCCCTTGTGGTCTCTTCCAACTCTATGATTCTATGATTCTATGATCATCACCATCACAGTAAAAAACACACAAAAAAGTACAATACCCAAAAAATAATACATTGGTGATATACACAATTAAAATTTAACTGGGAAACTTTCCCTCCCCAGAAAAAACCCGAACCCTATTAACATTATGTTTAAATGCAATTAGATAAATAGTTTGGCATATCTCTGTGGGGTGGAATATAAATTCCTCATTATAAATTGTTCTGAATTTATGTATGACCACTTTTAATTTTAAAGATAATCTGTGTTCGTTAATTTTGCTGTGTTAGATGTGCATTCTGTAGTTGATCTCCTTTGAAATGTTTTATTTGGAAACCTTTAAGATCATATATATGGCTGTTGGCAGATTCCTTCTTAATGTCAAATATGCCAGTCAGTAAAACCTACATGACTACACAGGCACAGAAAATAATATGGTGCAGACATTTTAGGACTGTACCGCTACAAAATGCTGATGAGATGTCAGAAGCCTGAATGTAGAAAAGTACAGTGGTACCTCGGGTTAAGTACCTAATTCGTTCCGAAGGTCTGTTCTTAACCTGAAACTGTTCTTAACCTGAAGCACCACTTTAGCTAATGGGGCCTCCTGCTGCTGCTGCGCCACCAGAGCAAGATTTCTCTTTTTATCCTGAAGCAAAGTTCTTAACCTGAAGCACTATTTCTGGGTTAGCGGAGTCTGTAACCTGAAGCATATGTAACCTGAAGCGTATGTAACCCGAGGTACCACTATAGTAAGAAAGCCAGGGAGGTTTGTCCATTAGAGGAGGAGTTATGCTAACACCAGACCATGTCAATACCAAGGAGGCAGGTTTAGTCGTTATTTGAGGTCTATCCCTGCCTCCAGGTCTGGTCCTGACCGGAAGGATACAGGAATCAGCAAGGGAAACCCACATGACCTGAAAGTGTTGCTGTGCAATGCCAGGTCAATGACCCCCCCCCCCATCTTGATATTTTATTAAGGATATTCTTGTTTTACCGAAGTAAGTGTAATGCCTCGTGTGTTTTTTTCCATGTAACATTTTTACAAATCCGTTTCATTTGTTGAGGCATTAGGGGGAGAAGAAAAGAAAAGAAAAAAGAAAAGGGGGGTGGAGAGAGGGAAGATGGATGGGGGTGGGGGTCAGGTGGCGGTGTTTCTATTATGTTTAATGTATGCAGAGTTTGGTGTCAGCGTTGCTTGTGTTGTTCACATGTGTTCCTTTGGTGGTGAGAGAGGTTGGGTTTGGCCTAGGGTGTGATTGTTTGCTTGTGATTGGCTGTGGTGATCTTTGTTTTCGTGTGTGAGTGACGTGGGTGGGTGTTTTGGATCAGGTTAGCATGCCAGGTCAATGATGAATAAAACCACTGCCATCCACAACCTGATTGTGGATGGAGGATTTGACCTGGCATGTGTGTCAGAGACCTGGTTGGATGAAGCAGATGGGCCTGTCCTTGCCGCTGCTTGCCCACCAGGTTTCTCTTACGCACAGCAACCCAGGTCATGTGGGCAGGGGGGGGGGTTGCAGTGATTTTTAGGAAGTCATTAGTCTGCACCAGGCGTCCTATTGGGAAGACCCAGTTTTCTGAGTGCATGTTCTGGAAGTTGGGCAATAGGGGCAGTACAGGATTCCTATTGGTGTACTGACCTCCCCGCTGCACCAAGGATTCCCTGCCCAAGCTGCTTCAGGTCGTGGCGGATATGCTCCTGGAGACACCTAGCTTGGCTGTCCTGGGGGATTTTAACATCCATGCCGACACGACCTTACAAGGGGCCGCTCGGGACTTCGTGGAAAGCATGGCCTCCATGGGACTGTCCCTGAATAAGTTTGGCCCAACTCATAGCCGCGGACATGCCTTAGACTTGGTGTTTACCTCTACGGATGTTGGTGATCTGACACTAACTAAAAGCGAAACAAAAGAAGTGCCATGGTCAGATCACTTCCTGGTGCAACTGGACTTCTCTGCGACCCTTCCCCTCTGCAGGGAGGTGGGACCTATTCGGATGGTCCGCCCCCGCTACTTAATGGATCCAATTGGCTTCCAGAGAGTGGTAGGGGATGTTTTATCCCAAGTTGATGGCCTTTCAGCTGATTCCCTGGTGGCCCGCTGGAATGTGGAGTTAACCAGGGCTATTGACTGTCTGGCTCCGAAGCACCCTCTCCGATTGCATGGAGCCCGGACAGCCCTGTGGTTTTCTTCGGAGCTGAGGGCGATGAAACAATCGTTGAGACGGCTAGAGCGCCGGTGGCAGAAAACTCATTCCAGACCGGACACAGGCTAGAGCTCAACTTCGAGCCTACCAAGTGGCAATGGCGACGGTGAAGAGGGACTTCTTCGCCGCCTCCATTGCATCTGCAGAAAACAGCAGCAGGAGACTTTTTCAGGTGGTTTGCAATCTATCAGAACCACCTGCACCACCGGGGCCTGGTAGGGACCTCAAGATCTCCTGCAATGCTTTTGCAAAGTTTTTTTGCAGATAAAGTCGCTCAGATTCAGAAGGAGGTAGACTCCACCGTGGGAGCAGGGCGAGAGAGTGCTAGAGTTCTGTCTGGTCCTGTTACATGGGATCAATTCCAATCTGTTACCTCCGAGGATGTGGACAGGCTGCTTGGACAAGTGAAACTGACCACCTGTCTCCTTGATCCTTGCCCATCCTGGCTGATAAAAGCGAGCCGGGAAGGGCTGGGCGATGGGCTCTGCGGGGTGGTGAATGCTTCCCTCTGTGAGGGAGCCTTCCCAGACCCGCTGAAAGAGGCGGTCATTAAACCGCTTCTTAAAAAAACATCTTTAGACCCGGCCAATATGGCCAACTATCGCCCAGTCTCAAATCTTCCATTCTTGGGCAAGGTGATTGAGTGGGTGGTTGCCAAACAACTCCAAGGACGCCTGGAGGATGCGGACCATTTGGATCCCTTCCAATCGGGATTCAGGCCTCACCATGGGACTGAAACTGCCTTGGTCGCGCTGGTTGATGATCTCCAGCGGGCTAGGGACAAAGGTGAGAGCTGTTTCCTAGTTCTTCTGGATCTCTCAGCGGCCTTTGACACCATCGACCATAACAGCCTCCTGGACCATCTAGAGGGGCTGGGAGCTGGGGGCACTGTTATACGGTGGTTCTGCTCCTTTCTCCTGGGCCGTGTCCAGAAAGTGGTGTTGGGGGATGAGTGTTCAGACCCCTGGGCTCTCACTTGTGGGGTGCCTCAGGGTTCCGTCCTCTCCCCCATGCTTTTTAATATCTATATGAAGCCATTGGGAGAGATCATCAGGGGGTTTGGGCTGGGTGTTCATCAGTATGCAGATGACACTCAGCTCTACCTCTTCTTTAAATCAGAACCAGTGAAGGCAGTGAAGGTCCTGTGTGAGTTGAGTGCCTGGAGGTGGTTGGAGGATGGATGGAGGTTGAATCCTGACAAGACAGAAGTACTGTTTTTGGGGTACAGGGAGCGGGTGGGGGTGGGGGATTCCCTGGTCCTGAATGGGGTAACTGTGCCCCTGAAGGACCAGGTGTGCAGCCTGGGAGTCATTTTGGACTCACAGCTGTCCATGGAGGCGCAGGTTAACTCTGTGTCCAGGGCAGCTGTCTACCAGCTCCACCTGGTACGCAGGCTAAGACCCTACCTGCCCGCGGACTGTCTCGCCAGAGTGGTGCATGCTCTAGTTATCTCCCACTTGGACTACTGCAATGCGCTCTACGTGGGGCTACCCTTTTTTTTTTTTTAAATGATATTTTATTTTTCCACATTCATTGAACAAAAAATACAAATCAACAAACACATCAAAAAGAAAAAAGAAAAAAAACAATACAAAAAGACAACAAGACAAAAAGAAAGACAAAGAAAAAGATAAAAATAAAAGAATTAAAAACAAATATTGTGTCTTTATGTTCTTCAGCATTAACTTAGGTCTGCGACTTCCCCATGCCTTCCCACTCTGTATTCTAGGTCTTATATTCTGATAGTAAATTCTTTCCCTCTGGCGTATCTTTGGTTCAGATTAATGTTATTGTCTTAATAATCTTTGCCTTTCCCTATGTCTTACAAAATATACTTTCTTTATCATTATCATTTTTATAATAACATTCTTTTACATTCAATCTGATATCCTCAAACGTTCATAATTTTATAGTGCTTCTGTAAATAGTCTTTAAATTTCCTCCAGTCTTCCTTCACCGTCTCTTCTCCCTGGTCTCTGATTCTGCCAGTCATTTCTGCAAGTTCCATATAGTCAATGAGCTTCATTTGCCATTCTTCCAGCGTGGGTAGATCTTGCGTCTTCCAATATTGTGCGATGAGTATTCTTGCTGCTGTTGTAGCGTACATAAAAAAAGTTCTGTCCTTCACCTGAACCTGTTGGTTTACCATACCCAGGAGAAAGGCTTCTGGGTTCTTTCTAAATGTGTATTTAAATACTTTTTTCAGTTCGTTATAAATCATTTCCCAGAAGACCTTAATCCTTGGGCACGTCCACCAAAGGTGAAAGAAAGTCCCTTCAGATTCTTTACATTTCCAGCATTTGTTATCAGGCATATGATACATTTTTGCAAGCTTGACTGGTGTCATGTACCATCTGTAAATCATTTTCATTATATTCTCTCTTAAGGCATTACATGCCGTAAACTTTATTCCAGTGGTCCACAACCTTTCCCAGTCAGCAAACATTATGTTATGACCAACATCTTGTGCCCATTTAATCATAGCCGATTTCACTTCCTCATCCTGTGTGTTCCATTTCAGCAGCAAATTATACATTCTAGACAATATTTTTGTTTTGGGTTCTAACAATTCTGTTTCCAATTTTGATTTTTCCACCTGGAAGCCAATTTTTCTATCTATTTTAAATGCCTCCATTATTTGATAATAATGAAGCCAATCTCGGACTTTGCTTTTTAGTTTATCAAAACTCTGTAGTTTCAATTTGTCACCATCCTGTTCTAAAATCTCCCAATATTTTGGCCAGTTGGCCTCCATATTGAGTCTCTTTACTGCTTTCGCTTCCATTGGGGACAACCACCTTGGGGTTTTGTTTTCCAAAAGATCTTTATATCTATTTCACACATTAAACAATGCTTTTCTAACAATGTGAATTTTAAACATTCTATGCACTTTAACCTTGTCGTACGTGGGGCTATCTTTGAAGGCGACCCAGAAACTGCAATTAATCCAGAATGCGGCAGCTAGACTGGTGACTGGGGGTGGCTGCCGGGACCACATAACATCGGTTCTGAGAGATCTGCATTGGCTCCCAGTACGTTTCTGAGCACGATTCAAAGTGTTGGTGCTGACCTTTAAAGCCCTAAACGGCCTCGGACCTGTATACCTGAAGGAGTGTCTCCACCCCCATCGTTCAGCCCGGACACTGAGATCCAGTACCGAGGGCCTTCTGGCGGTTCCCTCATTGCGAGAAGTGAGGCTACAGGGAACCAGACAGAGGGCCTTCTCGGTAGTGGCACCCGCCCTGTGTAATGCCCTCCCATCAGATGACAAAGAGATAAACAACTACCTGACATTCAGAAGACATCTGAAGGCAGCCCTGTTCAGGGAAGTTTTTAATAATTAATGCTGTGTTGTTTTTAACACTCGATTGGGAGCCGCCCAGAGTGGCTGGGGAAACTCAGCCAGATGGGCGGGGTATAAATAATAAATTATTATTATTATTATTATTATTATTATTATTATTATTATTAGAGTGAATGGGCTGCTGCCCCACCAACTTCACTGTGCCCTCAGCTAGAGCCCACCTGTCTGGCTCTCATACTTGCCACAACCCCAAGAAATAGTGCTGCCTGTCAGCTTTCTCCTTCGTATTCTTTCATTATTCCCTAGCAGAGCTCAGCAGGGGGGAGAATGGGGACAAAGCTAGAATTATTTCCCCTGGTTATTGGCTCTGGCTCTCTGGCTCCATCTACTGTCAGTCTCCTTGCTTTCTGACCTAGCAGACCCAACAGGCACCAGCCGCTACTCACAGGCAAAAGATGATGCTGGAAATGATCTCACCAACATGCCACATTTTAGGTATTTTCAGAACCCACTTGAGATATGCAACTCCCTTCAAGCAGTCTCGAGTGGTATATCCAATACTTCGCATAGGTCGATTCAGCCTCCTGGGTGTGAACACAGCTGGTTCACTCAGCCATCTAAAAGTGAATGGGTCTGGAGAGGTTAAATGCCATGCAGTTCAAATTATTGTCCCTAGCCGTGGCAGTCACAGCAAAGTCACCATTCATAACTTGCCAGAAAACGTACGCCTCCCCATGCTCATGATGCCATGTGAATAGGCTACGTTCTTCAGCCATGTATTCAAAATCTCACCAAACCTCCACTATAGATTGGAAAGCTCAGAACTTCTTTGCAGGCTATCAATGAATGATTAATACAGTTTATAGAAAACGATGTTCATTTACGGGATTGAGACACAGGGGACAAGCCAATCTATGTGGGGTTGTGTTTTTCCCTTCTTTCTTTCTTTCTTTTTACAAGTGAGCTAATGCTGCTGTTAGATTCAGGAAACTGCTTGAGTCCACTGGATAGGAGCCACTGGGCTGCAGCTAGGCGCTGCATGGCAAGGGCACACAGAGCCTGTAGAAGAGAAGCAGAAAGGGCTGTTTGTTTGCTTGTGTGGCGCTCCTGCTGCCCCCCCCTGCCCCCACAGTGGAAGGAACTGAGTAATCTTCAGTGGGTTGTTTACATTCTGGGGTGAGGGGTGACAGCTGTAGGGAGAAGAAAAGCGTTCCTTTTCCTATTAAAATTTGACCCCATTGGCTAAAATTCACCCCTTCTGGATAATGGAAGTTTCAGTTGATTAAACCACAGATTCAGCCGATTAGAGCACACAGCCCTCGTTTTTTCATTCATTCTCTGTAGTCTGTGGGTTGACCCATTTGCAAAGGGTTGGACATGAGGAGAGGTGTATAAGTGCAGAGTTGCCAGACAGAAAGAAGGTTTTCTTTGCCTTTCATAATACTAGAACCTGGTATTAGCCAATGAATCTCCTACAGTGGGAAGATTCAGGACATACAAAAGGAAGTGCCCCCCCCCCCCCAAGCACATAGTTAAGCTATGTAACTTGCTGTGACAAGATGCAGTGGCTTCAGAATATTAGAAGAGCTTTCCTGAATCAGACCAAAGGCCCATCTAGTCCAGCTATCATGCTATCTTGCAGTGGTCAAGAGAAATCCGAAAGCAGGACCTGAGCGCCACAGCTCTCTTTCCCACTCGCAATTCCCCACTGGGATTCAGAGCGACCATGGTTAGTTGCCACTGATAGGCTTAACCTCCATTAATTTGCCCAAATCCTCTTCTAAACGCTCTTTCATTCTGCTCTTCTGTAAGTTTCCTACAACCCGTTCCTTCCACATTCGAATAATCAAACCCGATGAGACTCTTTTGTTATTCAAGTCTCTAGCAAGGACTCCCCTGCCAGCAGCCCCTCTCTCCGACTGCATCGCCCACCACCCTTTCGCACAGGAAGCAACCCCTCCTCCATTGTCAAAATCGGACCTTTTGAAACTCAGCTCGTCCTTGCCTGGGAAAGCAGAACCCCCCGCCTTTCTCTGACCAAAAAGGCTTTCCGAAAGAGAGAGCTCCCACCCGCTTGCAGCCATTGGCCACCTCATGGGAACCCAAAGGACGGGGCGGAGTCCTGGGCTGCTTAGAACTGCTCGCCATCCAATCAGAAATGCCTTCTATTGGGAGATTGTTCCCCCCGCCCTCCCCCTGCTTCTCCGCGCGCACGACGCTCACAACTCCTGCCCGGGGATTGGAAGCGGGGCGCAAGAGCCCATCTCCAAAGAGGAGGTTTCGCCGCCCGCCGCCAGCCCTTTAAACAAAGGCTTGGAGGGTTTGCTCAGCGAGCGCCTCTGCCTGCTTCTCTGTTTTTGAGGATAATCTGTGCGTTTTTAGAAAGCGCAAATAGTTTTGTTTTTGGGATCCAGCTCCAGAGTGTCACCGAAACAACATGAAACAGATCTGTGTATTGCAACGCCGGGCGGCAGGAAGCTTCTAACTCGGACCTACAGCCTGACTGGATCTGGAAGTAGTCAGTGGCGCTGATCACCCCACCTTGGGAAGGTGGTCTTTGCTGTGTAAGTTGACTTTTCCGTTTGTTTCTTTGAATTCATTGTTAATTTCTCCTTTTAAAAAAAACGTGACCAGATTTCTAGTACGTCGCCTAGAGAGATGAAGAAGCGCCTATAAGCAAACGAATAAAATCTCTGTTCACCACCACTGTCCTTTTCCTATGGTTTCAAACATTTCCTAGTGAGGCCTGATCCGGTGTGTGTCACACAGCGTGATCCTAGGCATATCTACTCAGAAGTAAGTTCTGTTGAGTTCAATGGGGTGTGCAACAAGGTACGGTAAGTTCGGCATCAGACGATCATTTCCAGCCACACCTTTCTGGAGATAAGCCCCTCTGATCTCGGCGGTACTTACTTCTGAGTAGACATGCCAAGGATTCTGATCTAAGGCTCCTGAAACCGATAAGACGACTAATTTATTTCGGCAGGGGTCGTGGTGGGTGTAATCTTTCTGCTTTCATGTCTGAGACTTTTAAGCAACAGTTTTTATAGGAGGCCCACGAATCTTCTCACCTTGATGTAGCAAAACAAAACTGCCTTTCTTTTGAGAGTGCTTTTAGTTCCAAAGTTTCTTCAAATCTGTGTTTGCTTGCAATAAAAAGATACCACAGTGCACATTTTATGATTGTGATCATTGAATGGGGCTTCAGTCATCACACCACACTCCCACACCCCCATAGCCTCTTTCTCTTTAAAATCCCATTAAATATTCTTTTTCTGTTTTTTAAAAATGGAAGTTTGGTATTGCCCCCCCCCCCCCACTTGTTGACTGCTTTACATTTCTGCATTTTTAGTGTAAGTTGGCTCAAACACATACATTTACATAGTTCTTTGGTCATCTTCTCTGCAGCTAAAATGCTAAAAGCACAGATTTTAGTTTTAACTCTATGGGTCAACATTAAACAGTAGTTTGGAGTGTCTGCATTTTACATTTCAGCACTCAAAAGACATTCCTGTTATTGTAAAACTTATCTTGTTTTAAATCATATCTTTATTTCTGTGTAAAGTATGATTAAACAGGCAATAGATCTGGACACTTGATTTTTCTTTCATCTGTGTGGTTCCATTTAGGTGCATGATAACAGCTGCTATCCAGTGAGTTGTTGTCATTCCAATGGTCAGATAAAATCAGAGTATCATAAAGCACAACTGAAGCAAAAACAAGAAAAATAAAATGTAATACATGTTTTGAAATGTAATGCTCCTTTATTCCCTAGTAAGTTGTTTAGGACTGCTTAACTTAGGATCCAGCCAGAGTTCTGCCCATTTCTTCATTCATTTCTGGGATTTGTATCTTTCCATGTTTGTATTATGGGTGGATTATTTTATTGTATTACACTGATAATACGAATATTGATAGATACAAACCCCAGAAATGAATGAATGAATGAATGGCTGGATTGTGAGTAAATGTAGCATACAGTAATTATGTATGAAGCTTGAAACTATAATTTACAGAGCTACAGTTCTCAGCACCCTTAACAAACTACAGTTCCCGGGATTCTTTGGGGAAAACCATGTGCTTTAAATGTATGGTGTGGGTTCAACCTAAGTGCAAGACTACCTCCACCAGTTCACTGTTAAGCTACGAGGTGCCAAGTATATCAGCAGCAGGTTATATCCAACCAAGTTCTGCTCAGAATGGACCCATTGAAATTAACTGGCCTAAGCTAGTCAGGTCTACTAATTTCAATTTGTCCACTCTATAACTAACATAGAATACAACCCAGAATCCCAAAGCTGTCCTGAGTGCCTGATACAAGGAACAAAGATGTGTCCCATCTTGAACTGCTGTGTAGTCTCAAAGCACCTCATCACATGCACAAAGCCTTGATAGATCAAACCAAAGGTTCATCAGGCCCAGAAGTCATATGGTCACAGAAGCCAACCAGATGTTGATCAGACACCCACAAGGAAGTCATGTTGAGAGCAATAGCTCTCTCCCCACTGTTGACCCACAGTACCTGGTATTCGGAAACATGGATCTTAAAGGCTATATTTAACTATTGTGACTAGTGGTCATTGATAGCCTCATTGCCAGGCTCCCGTTCCCAAAACACAAGAACATGCACACAGGTTTCCATCTGTTTTTGGGTGCTGTTGGGTGATGAATTTGAATTAAGACTGAACCTTTCAAAACTGCACTGATTTTTTGGCTTAGAATTCCTGAGCGACACCAGCTGGTTATCTATAATGCTGTCAAACTACTGAGCATCAGAAGGGTTATTTCTGCTCAAAGTATGTTGTGTTTAATATAAATAATTTCTCATTGTATATAAATACAATGGATGGTGGAACTAGAAGGATGGGGAAGTTCAGAGTTCAAAATCTGCTCAGGATATCCTCATGTCTGGGTATTCTTCATTGCTTTTCTCCTTAGTTAGTGAACTGCAGGGAATAAAGCAGGAAGCTAACTGGATTGCTCTGGATTGATTTCAGAGGTTGCAGAAATAGCCAAAAACGAGCAAGAAACCCAGATTGATTTCAGAGAATATCTTGGTTTCCTCTTCTGCTTCTAAAGCAGACCTCTTTCCTAGGGGGAGGACCATAGTGCAGTGGTAGATCATCTGGTTTGCATGCAGAGGGTCCCAAATTCAATCCCAGGCATCTCCAGGTACTTCTGGGTATGTCCCTTGACTGAAGCCTTGGAGAACAGCTGTCATTCTGTCTATATAATACTGAGCTAGATGGTATAAGGTAGCTTTCCTGTGTTCCTAGCTTGTAAGTCACTTGGTAAACTCAGTTGCTTGCCTTTCAGGTGGAGGAATCAAATGCTTTCTCTATCCTTTTCCTTTAAGAAAAAAAGGGGGGGTGTTACCATTGCAATGGGCATATTGTATTGAATTTCTATGAACATTCAGTTTTGCTAGTGAGTAGTTGAGCAAGGGGAAATGGTGGAAGATGGGTAAGGTTACTTGGCTGTTGTAACTTTCTTTAATTCAGAAGGGTTTAAGGACATAGAATTGACTATCTGGATGGTTACCAATTCCAGATTACCTTAATCTTCAACACACAGAATTCGTAGGATAGCTGTGAGTGGCATTAATATTGGACTGTTTGCTTTGGAATTGCTGGCCTTAATGAATGGTTTTGAGAACTATGATGCAGCTTGTAATGGGCAGACCAGACATGAATTTTATCTTGTATTCTGGTGCTGCATAGTTGTTTTCTCCCCTAGCTATCTGGAAATGAGTGGGTGGGGCGATAGAAGCAAGCTGCATCAGAACTGTGGGAAGAAGAGAGATAGTTGTTCCCTGGTTTAATGCTGCCTCCACTTGCCTCCCTGTAAGTTCCTTGAGGCAGAGGTCTGCTGTTCTTGTACTCTGTAAAGCACCATGTACAGTACATTTATGATGATGGTGGTGTGTGTGTGTTTATATAGTGTGTTTTATATATAGTGTGTGTGTGTAGGGGGGAAGGTTTGGGAAATCGTCAGCCATCTGAAGGATTCATGGGGTATCAGTGTCAAAAATGAATTGCATTTTGTTTACCAACTATGTTAAATCATATTTTAAAAATGTACACATTTTCTATGTGCGCAACAATGCAAATGGCATAATTACCTTAGCAAACAAAAGAGTCCTTAGTTTAAAGAAATCCCTTTAAAACATAAGAAAAGCCCTGCTGGATCAGACCAAAGAATCGTCTAGTACTCCAGCATTATGTTCTCACAGGAGCCAGCCAGTTAGAAATGGTATAATACTGCTTTAAATGTATAGTGCAGATGTGACCTCTGACTCCCCTTCTGGTGTCACTCAACTACTTGAGTTTGGTATTTGAAGAAGTGATTGGACATTTGGAAATCTCCTGTTTGTGTCTCTGTCCTATCTGAAACTGGGGGTGGGAGATGTGGGCTAGGAGAGTTATGTTTGATTTGGTAGGTCACAAACTCTGCATTTCCAGCTCACCAAATTTGCAGATTTTCCTTGGCAAAAGTTTTCCAATCACTCATTGGAAGGAAATAAAAACAAGTGCAGGTAAGTCCTTAACAAAAGTAGTACAAATGGAATAATGGGCCTTTTTCATTAGTGCTCTTGCGGGTAAGAGAGTCCACATGAGAGTTGTGTGTGGCAAATCTAAGGATGAATTGTCAGCAAGTCCTTTGAGAGCCAGCTTTTGAATGTAATATTTATTTCCTTTCAAATGCACAGCCTGCAGAAACCAAAAAGGTAAGAGCTGTAGGGCAGCTGGGGTTTGTTTTATATAACTAATGCACATATTTATTCAACTGGACATATGTAAATTTATGTTTTGAGTCTGCATAAATGCAAGTACTCATGAAGCTGAGCCCAAATTTAGATTCATAACCAGCAAGATTGGGAATCCCCCCCCTTTTTTTTTTTAAATGAAGCTGTTAAAAAGAAAGAAATAGGCTTATGCATAAAAAGGTTTCTTTTTCTTTTATTAAAAATAGCAAGTTCCTGCATTGATCCATTGGGTGAATATACACACACACAAAAGCAACAGTACTTTTAAAAGGATTGACTGAAAGGTCACAAGGAAATGAGTGAGCATCTTGAGATCATCAGAACACACAAGTTTGATTAATCTGAAAAAATGTGATTTTTTTTTTATCTCAATAAGCTATATTCCTCACTGTTGCAGTGTTGCTTTATGGATTTTTGGAGAAATAAAGGCTCCATATGCAGCATGTATTATAACATGCTGGTAGGTTCAAAGAACTGCAGTTTTTTAAGGGCGAAGAAAGTGGTTAGAGGAAACCCCTATTCCAATCACAGAGCTACAGTTTCAGAGTAGTTTTACCACCCCCCTAAAAAAATGCTTATGGGTACTCTCATTTTTCTACTCATATTGAAATAATGCCCCTCAATGAGGCCAAACTTAGATTCACAAAATGTTTAGGGGTATGCGTCCCCCTGTGTCCCCCCAGAAAAAAGCACTGAGTTTAACAGTCAATCCCTCTTCCCAGGGAACTTTGTGAATTGCAACTCTTTGAGGTGAAGACAGATCTCCTAACAACTCTCAGCACCCTTAAGAAATATAGGTCCCAGGATTTGGTGGGGTGCGGAGGAGCCACGGGTGTTTAAAGGGATATCAAGGTAAAGGGACCCCTGACCATTAGGTCCAGTTGTGACCGACTCTGGGGTTATGGCGCTCATCTCGCTTTACTGGCCGAGGGAGCCAGCGTACAGCTTCCAAGTCATGTGGCCAGCATGACTAAGCCGCTTCTGGCAAACCAGAGCAGCGCACGGAAACACCGTTTACCTTCCCGCCGGAGCAGTACCTATTTATCTACTTGAACTTTGACATGCTTTCAAACTGCTAGGTTGGCAGGAGCAGGGACCGAGCAACGGGAGCTCACCTCGTCATGGAGATTTGAACCCCCGACCTTCTGATCAGCAAGTCCTAGGCTCTGGTTTAACCCACAGCGCCACCTGTGTCCCTTAAAGGGATATAATAGTGTTTTAAATGTAAACAGCAGATGGGACCACGGTCAACAATGGGGGGTCTTATGATAAGGAACTTGGGTTATATTGAGAGATACATTGAAAGATAGCTTAGTTGGTAGAGCACGAGACGCTTAATCTCAGGGTTGTGGGTCCAAGCCCCACGTTGGGTGAAAGATTCCTGCATTGTAGGGAGGGACTAGATGATCCCTGTGGTTCCTTCCAATTGTGTGATCCTCTGAATTATCTGATCACTCAGCTTATCGGCTAAGATAATTCCCTGAGGTCACCCAGTAAGCTTCATGGCTTGAGCTTGAACCCAGGTCTTTCTAGGTTTTCTCCAATACTGTAATACTATACCATATTGCTGTTAATATCATTATTCCTGTATAGAGCTATCACCCCTCCACTGACATGAACATTTTACAGGTCTATGGAGCTCAATGCCTATAACACCTGACAATTGGCCATTCTAACAAGGGCTGATGGGAGTTGTGGTCCAAAACATCTGATAGCCAAAGGTTGGAGGATGCAGATCAGGCATAGGCAAACTCGACCCTCCAGATGTTTTGGGACTACAACTCCCAGCATCCCTGACCACTAGTCCTGTTAGCTTGGGATGATGGGAGTTGTAGTCCCAAAACATCTGGAGGGCCGGGTTTGCCTATGCTTGATGCAGATGTACAGTGTGCATGTCATACATACCATTACAGTAATGTGCACTCTGTATGGTTGGCTGGTGTTCTTGATGCAGCGATGGGAAACCTGTGTCTCACCAACATTTCTGACCATTGGGGCTGCTGGAACTTTACGAAGGGTCACCAGTTCCCCAACCCTTAATGACAATGAGGCCGAAGTGAGGAGCAGCTTCATAGTTTACAACCCGTACTCATGCAGTGCGATGCTGCGTGTTTTTACACAGAGGTATGTCCCTCTGTGTAAAAACAGGGACGGGACGCGGGTGGCGCTGGGGGTTAAACCACAGAGCCTAGGGCTTGCCGATCAGAAGGTCGGCGGTTTGAAACTCCGCGACGGGGTGAGATCCCGTTGCTTGGTCCCTGCTCCTGCCAACCTAGCAGTTCGAAAGCACGTCAAAGTACAAGTAGATAAATAGGTATCGCTCTGGCAGGAAGGTAAACGGCGTTTCCGTGTGCTGCTCTGGTTCACCAGAAGCAGCTAGTCATGCTGGCCACATGACCCAGAAGCTGTACGCCGGCTCACTCGGCCAATAAAGCGAGATGAGCACCGCAACCCCAGAGTCAGCCACGACTGGACCTAATGTTCAGGGGTCCCTTTACCTTATGTCCCTCTGAGTCCACTGGATTGTATCCAAGTCTAGCCCTATTTAGAGTAAATCCATTGAAATTAAGGGGCATGGCTAATTGAAGTCTGGGTAGGACTTAGTTAAGATTTCCTTCCAAATCAGCATGTTTAAGATTGTAGCAATCTTAAGCAAACTGATTAGGAAATAAATTCCAAACTGCATGCTGTTATTCTATCAGATTTAGCTTGTTCTTGAATTTTAAAGACGGGGGAGGACATAAGTGCAAGATATTGGTTTTCGGACGTCTCAAAAGTCGAATGTTTCGGCTTTTAAATGCCGAAAACCTGGAAGTAACTGCTTCAGTTTTGACTGCTTTTCGGAAGCTGAACATGCCACGTGGCTTCCGTTTTGAGTTTTCCAGACATAAGTGCTTCCGGAAATGCTTGCTTCAGTTTTCAAATGTTTTGGAAGTCGAACGGTCTTTCAGAACGGATTGTGTTAAAAAAATAAGGTTTCACTGTATTTGTTATTTCCTGCCTCCACATATAAGTTTAATACAAATTGTACCTTGAAAACATGTTGGATCTGAATTACAGAAGCAAAATAAGCTATTGGGCAGAGTGAGATGCAGTGGATGCTGTGAGACAGGGAATAGCAGCAAGGTGTCAGAGGACAGTGCAAGTGTGTACCTTTCCTTTTATATGCCTCCTACCTCAGAACTGAGGGACGCGGGTGGCGCTGTGGGTTAAACCACAGAGCCTAGGACTTGCCGATCAGAAGGTCGGCGGTTCGAATCCCCGCAACGGGGTGAGCTCCCGTTGCTTGGTCCCTGCTCCTGCCAACCTAGCAGTTCGAAAGCACGACAAAGTGCAAGTAGATATTTATCTGCTTTATAGATTCATCTACTTTATATTTATAGGTACCGCTCCGGCGGGAAGGTAAACGGCGTTTCCGTGCGCTGCTCTGGTTCGCCAGAAGCGGCTTAGTCATGCTGGCCACATGACCCGGAAGCTGTACGCTGGCTCCCTCGGCCAATAAAGCGAGATGAGCGCTGCAACCCCAGAGTCGGTCACGACTGGACCTAATGGTCAGGGGTCGCTTTACCTTTACCTTACCTCAGAACTGAAGCAAAACGGTGCAAATTTTTCCAGAGAACTCTTGAAATTGTCTAAGATTTGCTATTTCTGAAGCCATACAAAAAGAGGAGGAATTTGTCATTTGATGTGGTTCCAGGCTCCTGACTAATGGTTCCTTTTGTCAAAAGCATCCTGGGTCAGATGTTAGATCATGTATTACAACAGGACACAAGCCACTGGAATGTCTGCTGTTTCTCCCACTGCAGATGTTTGCCTCCTGTAGCCATTCTGCAGGGGCCCCAAACCACTTCTGCCAGTGATGCCTATTGCATGCTTTATCTACATGTGATTCACCTGTCCAAACCAGGGCCAAAGATCAAGCTCTGCATCCTTGGATACTTTCGTTTGCCAAAACTGAAGTTTCCATGAGTCCCCTGCTTTCTTTAAGCTGACTCAGACCATTGATCCTTTCAGCTTAATATTCCCAGCACTGTCAGACAGTGTCAGACGGCACGACATGGAGATGACTTTGAGGTTTAACCTGCAAAACATGCTCTTTCCGGCTCGCTGTGGTCCTTCCCCAAATAGAACCAAGCACTATGTCGGACACCAAATGTAATAGAACCTAGAAATGTTCTTTGAAACTGCTTTAGAAGGCAAAGAACACACAGGTGAAACAGGAAATAACTGGATTTTTTAAAAAATGCACACATCCTATACAGCACAAGGGCCATATTCCCTTCAGGGCAACTTCCCAGGAGTCAGCAGTGGGCAAGGCCAGAGGGAAAAGTGATTGGAGCAACAAATGCAAATTTCATATTTCTACAATAGGCTAACTCACATTCCCCTCTCCATCCTCTATGCAGGCAAGCAAGAGGCATTATCAGAGTTCAAGGATACATTCCAGCCAAGAGCATGTGAAAAACAACATTGAAGGACTGGGTGATTAGGAGTGGTTTGTTGAGGTGATGTGGTTGGAAGACTTCTGAGGGCCAGAGAGAGAGACCAGAAATGTTGATTAGGTTCCCTGCCCAAGGTTCCCTCCTCCATCATTCCTCACACTGTTGTTCTCCAGATATCGCTGGACCACAACACCTGTTGGCCCCAGCCAGCATGTATGCTTGAATCCAACTCATACACAGAGAAAACCCATTGAAATCAATAGACACGACTAATGTAAGTCCATAAATTTCAGCGGGTCTATTCCGAGCATGACTTAGTTGGATTCAGTCCAGAGAGTCTGGCCCCCATTTGCACAATATCATGCCACTTTAAACAACCATGTCTTCTTCCTCACAAAGAATCCTGGGAGGTGTTGTTTGCTAAGGGTGCTGTGAGTTGTGAGGAGACCTCTATTCCCCTTACAGAATCAGATCCCACAGTGGTTTAACAGTCAGTCCCTCTTACCAGGGAACTTTTCGAGGAGGAGGAGGAGAGTCTCCTTAGCACCTGTAACTAACTTCCCACGATTATTTGGGGGATGTTTTATATAAATTGGGAGGTACTTAGACTAAGTATTTGAGAACTGATTGCTTTTTCCTTTCTGGCTTTCCCCAGGAGAATGGCACCCATCACACCTATGTGGCAACAAGCATTCAATCAATATCACTGGAATATGCTCCTTAAGGCGAGCAGGGCTTCCTGACTTTCATTGCATGGATTCCACTTAATTTGGCTTTGCAAAGTGCAGAGCTGTAATGGGGAATCACAGCAACAACCACACATGCATGACGGATGATTCCTTCAAGTACAACCTCTATGGAGCTGTCTACAGCATGGTGTTCATCCTTGGCTTGATCACCAACTGTGCTTCCTTGTTCGTATTCTGCTGCCGCATCAATATGCGATCTGAGACCACCATTTTCATGACCAACCTGGTGGTCTCCGACTTACTCTTCGTCTTCACTCTTCCATTCAAGATCTTCTACAACTTCAACAGGCACTGGCCCTTTGGAGACCTTTTGTGCAGGATCTCAGGGACAGCCTTCCTGACCAACATCTACGGGAGTATGCTGTTCCTCACATGCATCAGTGTTGACCGCTTCCTCGCCATCGTATACCCGTTCCGATCTCGCACCATTAGGACAAGGAAGAATACAGCGATCGTGTGCATGGGTGTGTGGATTCTCGTCCTCAGTGGAGGGATCTCAGCATCCTTGTTCTCCACCACCAACACTTACAACACTAGTACAACGTGCTTTGAAGGCTTCTCCAAAAGCATATGGAAGACCTACTTGTCCAAAATTACAATATTTATTGAAGTGGTTGGCTTTCTTATTCCCTTGCTGCTCAACCTCATTTGTTCATCACTGGTCCTGAGGACCCTCCGGAAACCTGCCACGCTTTCCCAGATTGGCACCAACAAAGAGAAAGTGCTGAAGATGATTGTAGTACATTTGGCCATCTTCCTGGTGTGTTTTGTGCCTTACAACTCCATCCTTTTCTTGTATGCCCTCGTGCGTTCTCAGGCCATAGCAAATTGTTTCTTGGAGAGATTTGCGAGGACATTCTATCCAATCACGCTGTGCATCGCCACTCTGAACTGCTGCTTCGACCCTTTCATCTACTACTTCACATCAGAGTCTTTCCAGAAATCTTTCTACATAACCCCCCACCTCAAAACTGACTCTCTTTTCAAAACTGAAACTCCCTTAACAAAGATTGCGCTACCGGTGATGCAGGATGAGATGAGCGACCAAGCCATTACTAAGGGGGGAGAGCTGACATCAGAATCAAATTTCTGAGTCTGAGATTTTTGCACTGACAGGAGGCCAAGAATTGGACTTCAGAGGAAACTCTACATAACTCACTGTCTGGGTGAAGGGAATGGGGATGAGAGATGAGAACCACAGGGAAGAGTTTTATATATGTGTGTATGCGTATGTACACAGCCAGTTGGGTGCTCATTCTGCCTTCGGAAACCTTCTCATCATATCTTAACTCAAATAACACTGTCCTTTTGTATGATTTGCTTTTGAAGCTATGAAATAATAAAATATTTCACTTTGCCTTGGGGTTGTTTTTTTAAAACTACAGCTGATTATTTATTGTTATTTGGGGTTCATGCACAATTTCCAAAATTTGGCATTCTAGTAAGTTATTTTTCTTTGTATTTCTTGCCTTCCAAGGAGTCTTGCTTTGAATCTCCACTAATTTTGCCTCTAGTGAAAGGGCTCTGAAGCATCCTCTGGTGGCATCAAAGGGCAGTGTGAAATATATGGGGGAAGGTGTCTTTCAGGTTCTCCCAGCAATGCCAGTTGGTTGGAGGAACTGGTCATTACTCAGCATCGGAATGGTTTATGAAAGGACCCAAATAGGTTTCTTGGTGGTTTGCAAATATTAAACACAAGTACACAAGCATTAAAATTAAAGGTACGTCTGTATATTATTACCTCCACATTAATTAATTTTTTCAGTCTGGAGCACAATTTCATGAAGAGCAACAATAAAAGACAACCATATACCAGTTAAAGACATAACTAAACCAGATAATCAAATAGCATATCATAAGAAGCAACAACAGTACCTGCTACTCAAAAAATAATTATAGCAGGATAAGTGAGCTCATGGTGCATTTGAATCAGGGTCTTCTTGCACTGCAGGTGCAAGAATATACAGATATCGCCAGGATGGGCATGTCCCAACAGCAATTCTTCCCTCTGCTCACATTACTCAAATTCTTACAATTATCTCTTTGTTTGTTTTACTCAAACCTGAACATTTCACATTCGACCTACAGAGGTTAAATCTGAGGGTGCTTGGGAGCAATGTGAGAACATATTCCTGTGATTTTTGAAGCCTTACCGCTCTCACTCTCTTTGGCTGAGTTTGGTTGGGGACATACTGGTCATAAAGTTTTAAATCCCAAAAGTAAATTATTGTGAAATAATTTTGCAATTTAATATACTTTTATATTTTTCTAGAAAAAGAGGTGCCAGGACTCACCATGAACACCTCCCTCATTCTCTTAGGATGGCAATGGCACCCACCTGAGAGGTGCTGGTGCCAAGGTCTGGTGAGTTCCAGCTGAAAAAAAGCCCTGAATAACAGTACTAAATTTAGGATGAATTGTGCCTAGTTTCTTCTTCTTTTCTAAGGTGGTAAGGTCAAACGGAAGGAGCTAGACAAAGAAGGATCCAAGAAGTCCTCAATGGCAGAACAGGCGGGTGATAACTAGCGGTATGTTACAACTGCCTAGTTTACAAGAGGAAAGGCCCAAGAAGATACTTTGCACGGAGTTAGGCCAAGGACCCATTTGTCTTTGGTGCTGCCCCTTCTAGAAAGCCAGTGGTTCTCCAGAACCCAGGCTGAGAAATGACTCAGCCCTGCTCCATAGAGCAGTGGGGGTGGGGAATCTGCGGCTTTCCAAATGTTCTTGGACTCCAGCTCCCATCAGCCCTAGCCTGTATGGCCAATGGTTAGGGTGAATTCCTAGTCCACTGACACCAGGATGGCTGCAGTTTCCCCATTCCTATCTTAAAGGATACCGGCAACTTACACAGGAGCTATGTTCCGGGGCCCTGCATGTGTAAGTGAAATTGCATAAAATGGGGAACACCCTCTAAATAGCCTTTAAACACCCTTTCTGGTGTGCTCTCTTCAGACCAAAAATATTGTATCAAAAAATATCCATGACTAGAGTTGAAGCTCTGGGACTGGCAGAAGGCTGGAGGATGTGCAGGAAAGCGGTGGCGGCGGTGGCTGCTGTGCTGTCCCGCAAATCGGCTGTTAGGCGGGGAGGCTAAGCAGCCTAAAGAAAGCTCCGCTGTGCCTCAGGTCTCTTCAGGGCTTCCTCTACCCTTTCTGATGTCCTCTTTGGGCTCCAGGGAGGGCCTCCTTGTGAGCCCCAAGGACTCTCCATCTCTCCTGACATTTCTGGATTTGAAATGAATTGTTTAATTATCTCCCAGCACCACACATATACACAGTCAAAACTGAGTCGACTATGCGTAAGTGGGGGAGGGATGACTGCATACAGGAAGCAGGGCTGGAGCAGATCTCTGCCTGGGACAACAGAGAACCAAAAATAAAAATTTTAACTGGAGGTATCTGAGACTGTATTTGGGAGAATTTGTACATGGAAAGCATGTGTTTTCATCACTGAGCTATGCCTATCACCTCAAAGGCAGGGAGCTGGGACTCTGGATGCACATATGATACCTGTTGTCATTACAGTCTTTGAAGTTACAAAGGAATCCTTGCCGGTAGCAAAGAGCTCTGTGTTCACACCGAAGTGAACTACCCTGCCTTGCCAGCACAGCTGGTTTAGTAAGCAGTATAATAATGCAGTTGTTGTTAAATGTTGTGTTTACTTCGTTGCAAACCAACCTGAAAATTATTATAGGGCAGCATGGTAATACTTTTAATTAAAATATGTAAATGAACAACATATAAAGCATACTACCACAGAATTTTATTTTATTTTAAATAGCATGCATTTCGTTTTATCCACACCGCTGTTTGCCCGGCTGCTTTTCCCTGGGAAAAAGAGACCCTTTCCCCCAGCTAGAAAAGCCGTGCATGTTATGCGAATGTGTTCATATGATGATGCATTTTTAGCCATGCTTATGCTTTAAATAGGTTCTATGTCACTTGGAGAGTTTTTGTGTCACAAGTGAGGGACAAGTTCATTCATTAATAATGACAGTAGTAGTAGTAGTAGTAGTAGTAGTAGTAGTAGTAAGGCAACTCCCCCCCCCCCCCATCCAGCTGATTGGAATTGTAACCTAAAACAGCTGAAGGGTGTCAGGTTGGAGGAGGACAACAAAACCCTACTGGCTCTCAGGCTACATTTGCACCATACATTTAAAGCATTCTTGTGGCACTTTAAACAATCATGGCTTCTCCCAAAGGATTCTGGGAGTTCCTAGCAACTCTCAGCACCCTTAACAAACTACAGCTCCCAGAATTCTTTGGGGGAAGCCATGCCTTTTTAAAGAAGTATTGTAGTGCTTTAAATGTATGCTGTGAATGTCAGCTCAACAAATTTTAACCTCGCATTCCTAGAACTGAACAAGTTCGGCAGCCTGGAAGCAGAAGTCAATTGCTCCCATTCTCAATTGCCTTGAAAGTGTTTGGCAGCAGTGAAGCCTATAGATTTACTGTAGAGAGGAAAAGCTTGAGAATTATCCCTGGTGGTTTTATCACAGGCAAAACCTAAATGGAAACTGCAGTTCAACCCTGAATGGGAGGAAACAAAAAGACTGAGGGTTTCACCCAGCTAAGTCCTCCTCAGGGTAGACCAGTTTAAATCAGTGGGTCTACTTAATTGCAGTGGGTCTGCTCTGAGTAGGGCTTGGCTGGATACATCCCTGATGCCACCACTCTCTGTGTATAAATCCCACTGTTAAATAGCCTTTCCACACACACCCCTCTCTTCTTTTCATGCGTATGTGATTCTTGAGTTACATGCCAAAGCTTGAGCTCTTCTGGTGCCAAAACCCTGTTCTGAGTTAATGAAAGTAGCAAAGCTGCTCTAAATGTACAGAAAAAGCAGAGCGCCTAGTAGGCCAAAGTTGAAAGTAAAGAAGAGGGAGGGAGGGAGGGGTGTCTGCATTGCACATGATTCCAGAGAGTTTCATGTTCTCCTAGCAGACACCTTGACAGGTTTGGGGGTGTTTTTTGTGTGTGTGTTTTTTAAAGGGGTGTGTTTCTTTCATGCCCTTGGAACAAACCACAGTCTAGTCTTCTTAATGGAAAGTTGAAAGTAAGGAAGGAAAATTGGTTTGCAACTGGATCGTCTCCAGGATGCTCATACATAAGCTGTCTCTAACCTGAGCATAATGCTTCCTCTTTCTCCCTCTCTCTCTTTTGGAGGGCAACTCACTGCCAAAGCTTACAACCTTTCTGTTTGCAGTTTGGCAAGCCAAGAGCTGTGGTCAGTTTTCTCACGTAAAATGCAAGGCTGTCATTGTTTGCCAAAAGCTGTAAACCTAGATGGTGGGGTTTTTTTGTTTTTGTTTTTTTTTAAAAAAGGTAATTTAACACCTTTGCTCTATAGATTTATCTAGAGATCATTTGCTAAGATGGAGATTTACAAATGGCAAGACGTGTGTGTGTGTGTGTGTGTGTGTGTGTGTTGAGAGGAATGCATATGTATGTTTGCTCTGTGTGTGTTTGTGTGTGTACAAATAACCAATTATGCATTCATAGCAAGAGGGGGAAAGCTTAGGAAAATGGATTCACGCTTTGGGCAGCTTACAGAAAACTGGGTCCCCCCACTTTCTCTAACAAAGAACTATTGTTAGCAAAATGGGCAAAAACAGAAACATTAGTTTAAGTGCACAAGTGCACAGTGAGAGTGATGTGTTTATATAGTTCTGCTGTAACTGCTGAGAAGAGAAAACTGAGAGAAAACGCTCAGGGAGATTCAGAACATTCTGTTTGCTTTATACTTTTATTCATTAAGGTTTTACATAATTTTATTCAGATTTGCATAAATTCATTTTATTGCATCCCATTTCACTTTATTTTAATATTTGCTAAAATAGGAATTTTCCTCCCCCCCCCCTTTTTTTTATAGGGACATGTCTGCCAAGAAAATTGACATCTTAAACTTAAGATGTTTCTGAGATAACTATTGATGCCACCCTGTGTAGCTTTCGCACTGTTACAAGCTTTTATTTTATGATGTTCTGATGACTAGATACAAGTTAATGAATCTGATTCTGTGTAGCTGAATCCTGAAAGAGGCAGGACATCAAGAAAAAACAAGTTCTGGCGTGGTGCTCCTTGGTGGTTGACCCGAATCAGCCCAGTTTGACTCAGGAGCTGAGATTTAGCTGGATCCAGAACACCCACCCACCCAAGGCTACTGTCTATCCAAAATGGAACCATTTGTGCACAAAAGAGGTGTATCAGCAAGCTCAGGGAAATCTCGAGGTTCACAGGGGTACAACCGTGCAGTGGGCAGCCTGGCAAGCCGATGCCCTGCTTTGAGGGCAATCCCAGCACCACTTTGCAAGACTTGCAAAAGCGATGAGGGGTTGGCAGGGTGCATGTCTGCTGTGTCCTCTCAGCACCTTCCAGCTGGAGGGTGCCTGAGAAGGATGCAACAGCTCATGGCACCCTGCCAGCTTTGCAGGGTTGGCACGGCATTGTGAGGAATGCACCCTCCCCCCCAAAAAAAGTTTCCGGGGCACCGCCACAGCCCCCCCCCCCCACTATACCTCTGGCTGGAGGGGAATGACAAACTGAGAAGGTGG
Source organism: Podarcis tiliguerta (assembly GCF_965153285.1). NCBI lineage: Eukaryota > Metazoa > Chordata > Lepidosauria > Squamata > Lacertidae > Podarcis > Podarcis tiliguerta. Next base: position 27,991,461 of record NC_139553.1, read on the forward strand.
GGGTGGGAGGGATGAAGTTCAATGAAGAATTCTGAAAAAGGACATGTCTGACTGGAACCCTGAACAGGAGCACTCCATACTGCAACATTTTGTTGCAGGTCATACCCATGGAATTTGGTGGCTAAGCAAGGCCAGATTTGTGTTTTGCTGAAGGATATGAAAGGTGGTATGTAGTGATGGAGGAAGTCACCACTCTCGTAATATACAAACTGGGTCTTAGTCATGTATGGCATTTAGCTGTTACTCAGAAGTTACATATATGTATATTATAGAATTGGAACAGAATCTCTGGACAAAGAACTGTGTCGATATGAATTGAAAGCTTCATTTTGAATTGAATCAAAAGGAGGATGTTAGTCAGAATGGCTGGCCCTGAACTTGTTCTGTTGATAGTTTCCAAAACAGCAGCATAAACAATGCAAGCAAGACACACCACACACAAGCAACCCCCCCCCTCCATTTGCGTGAGTAGCATTTCCTGGAAAGCATGGGTGCAATTTCTTTCTTGTTCCATTTTCTGAAAACACTTCATTAACATCACACCAGAGGTCTCCAGGATCACATAACTCTTTCCTTTGAAGTTGTTCGTATGCAGTAGACCACTTCTGACAGTCTGAGGCATCATAAGACCACAGCAGTCAGATGACTGTTTTGATATTCACCCTGGTCAGGAGGCTGAGAACATGTTCCACACCACCCATGTCTCCGTTCACTCTCAGTTTGCTTGTTGACAGGGGCAGGAAGACAGAATTTCTTCTGAGTGAGCCTGATTTCAAAGGTACATAGGTAAGGCAAAGTGGTTTAGCCATGCTGGCCACATGACCCAGAAAGCTGTCTGTGGACAAACACCGGCTCCCTCAACCTGAAAGCAAGATGAGCACCACACCCCTTGGGCAGCTGCTCTTTGGGGTTCCAGGGAAGGGTATTTCCCAGCCCTTTGTGGAGATGACAGGGATCAATCCTGAAACATCTTTATTTATTATGAGTAGTATGTCAGGAGCTAAATACCAATGTCTTTAGAGTGGATTTCTTGAGGCAGGTGCTGCACACTGATGTCAGATGCTGGCCCACAATTTGCTAAAAGGGATGATTTAGGCATCCTTAGCTGTGCAGTTCATGGGTAGGCAAACTAAGGCCCAGGGGCTGGATCTGGCCTAATCGCCTTCTCAATCCGGCCCGCGGACAGTTCAGGAATCAGCATGTTTTTACATGAGTAGAATGTGTCCCTTTATTTAAGATGCATTACTGGGTTATTTGTGGGGCCTGCCTGGCGTTTTTACATGAGTAGAAGGTGTGCTTTTATTTAAAATGCACCTCTGGGTTATTTGTGGGGCATAGGAATTCATTCATTCCCTTCCCCCAATATAGTCCGCCCCCCCCATAAGGTCTGAAGGACAGTGGCCCCCTGCTGAAAAAGTTTGCTGACCTCTGAGTTAGTTGATAGAAATCAGGGATTCTGACGTCGCCTGACACGGGGTGGGAAATGTGCCTGGATGGAGGACAGAGCATATGTGAAAGCTAGCCTACTATTCAGTGGTAAAATTAGCATCATTTCCCTGCTAACATTTGCTTCTGGCCCCGCCTACTCCTGGCATGTGGCCCCTAGAAGCTTGCCCAGATGGACATTAGGTCCATAGGTCCCCATATAAGGTCCCTTACCCCTGTATCAAAGGGAAGTTATTAATTTTAAAGTTTACATTTATGCCCTTCAAAGCCCTGTTTACTTCAAACAGTACCTGCAAAAGCAAATATCAGCCAGGGAGGTGGTGGTCTTCAGCAGAAAAACAGCACAGGACTACTATCCAGACCTAGAGAACATTCTAGATTAAAGGTAAAGGTACCCCTGCCCATACGGGCCGGTCGTGTCCGACTCTAGGGTTGCGTGCTCATCTCGCTCAAGAGGCTGGGAGCCAGCGCCGTCCGAAGACACTTCCGGGTCACGTGGCCAGCGTGACGAAGCTGCAACTGGCGAGCCAGCACCAGTGCCGCACACGGAAATGCCGTTTACCTTCCCACTATAAAGCGGTACCTATTTATCTACTTGCACTTAGGGGTGCTTTCGAACTGCTAGGTGGGCAGGAGCTGGGACCGAACGGTGGGAGCTCACCCCACCACAGGGATTCGAACCGCTGACCTTACGATCAGCAAGTCCTAGGCACTGAGGTTTTACCCACAGCGCCACCCGCGTCCCTACATTCTAGATTAGGGCACTGTGAATGCTTCTCCTCCAAAATAACATACCCTTCCTTGAAAAAAGGTGGATTAACAAAAGTCACATGTAACTCGATTTACTCTTGGTTTGCCTTTGTTCATGTGAAAGTCACAGCAGAACACCCTGTTGCAAAACTGAGAGTTTCATCACAGCAACACATACTTTTTATTCCTGGCTCAGATAAAGCAGAAAATGCAGCTGTAATACACTGTGAATTCCATTCTGAGCATGAGCTAGCCAGTGCTTTAATTGATTAGGACTTGGAGCTGAAGAGAGAATGTATTTACCTCCTCATCCTTTTTTTTAAAAAAAGTATATTTTACAGGGAAAATATGAGCAAGAGTCTGCTGTGCTGTGAGGACCATTTTACCACTTCAAAAGATATGCAAATCCCATTTGGCAGGCAAATATCTCCAACGCCAGACAGTTGCTTTGTTTATCATGAATATGTGCTTGAATGACCCCTAAGATGGTTATGGATATCTTAGCAGACTGATTCATTTTTTCATCAGATTCATAGATGAATTCTCAGTTTGTAATACAGTGGTACCTCGGTTTAAGAACAGCCCTGTTTACGAACTAGTCGGTATATGAACTCCACAAAACCAGAAGTAGTGTTCCAGTTAGAGAACTTTACTTCGGTCTACGAAAGGAAGCCAAACAGTGGAAGGCGGGAGGCCTCATTAGGAAAATCACGCCTCGGTTTAAAAATGGCTTTGGTTTAAGAACGGACTTCTGGAACGGATTAAGTTCGTAAACTGAGGTACCACTGTACATATATAATTATATTTGCAAAGGAAGACACTGCAGCTCAAAGCTCTAGCAACCCACCATGGGGGTTATCTGTAAATAGGGGGTTGGCAGAGAATGAAACGGCTCCGGGATTCATTAATATAATATGCCAAGCATTAATGGAAGGGGAATAATGTGATAATGCAGGGAGGAAGCTACTGATCAAAACATCGTACAATAATTTAGTACATTGTTTTATGAGAATATAAGGAATATTTGCTTGCTTTTCATAACCACCCCCGCTCCTTTCATGTGACATCCCTTTAAACTTACACTCCAAGTTTTGCTGTAAAGAAGCTGATTGTTTCTAAAAACAAAAGAAGCTGAGAATCTTCAGATGGGACTGGGAAAGATGTGTGTCTGAGACCTTGGAGAGCAGCTGCCAGTCAGAGCTAGGTGGACCAATGGACTGATTTGGTTTAAGGCAGCAGTGGGCTTAAGGAAGGGCCACATACTGTAGCTCAGTGGTGGAGCAACTGCTCTGAATGCAGAAGGTCCCAAGTTTAATCAGGGCTGGCTCAAGACATTATGGCACCTGTGGCAAATCACAAAATGATACCCCCACCTCCTGCCAGGGAAGAAAGGATGAGTGAAGATCTACATTAGGAACAAAGGTGGGAGGAGACCAGCAGTGCTTCTTATTGAGGGTAATGCTGAGGAGATGGCAAATCCAATCTTCAAGGAGTGCATTGCAGCTATCGCTGCCACTATAACAGCAGCAGCAGGCATTAATTGGAGACCATATCTGCTGCCCCTGCGGATCTTGCAGCCCAAGGCACACTTCGCCTCACCTTTCCTCACGGGTGGGCTGGCCCTGACATCTTCAAGTAGGGTTTGGAAAGACTCCCTGTCTGAAATCCTAGATAGCTGTTGCCTGTCAGTATTGACAATACTGAACTAGATGGACCAATTGAGTTTGGTCACATCTGAACCATATATTTAAAGCAGTATGGTACCACTTTAAACAATCATGTCTTCCCTCAAAGACTTATGGGAGCTGTAGTTTGTTGCAAGTGCTGAGTGTTGTTAGGAGACCCCTATTCCTCTAACAGAGCTACAGTTCCAAAAGTGGTTTAACAATTCATTCTTCTTCAGGGGAAACTCTGGGCACTGTACTTCTGTGAAGGAAATAGAGGTCTCCTAACAACTCTCTGCAACTCCCATAATTCTATGGGCAAAGCTATGACTGTTTAACATGGTTTTATAGTGTTTTAAATGTATAGTGCAGATGTGGCCTTGGTAGGAACCAGTTTCCTAGGTTTTATTTGTTTGTTTACATCTTTATCTGCCGCTGTATCATAAAGATATATCACAGTGGTATACTACAATATAAAACCATAAAAGCAAACAATAAAATCTTAAAGAGTTAAAACAAATTAAAAGCAAAAAGAAATTTAAAAAACATCAAATATTACGTTTTTAATCAGTGAAGTTACTAACTGCAGGTACTGATTATATTTTGGGGTTGTATAAAACCACAATTTGCATAACTTTTGTGGGTTTGTCTGTTTTTGTGTTTAGAGTGAGCTGACTGGGAGAGGTTAAGAGATGCTTTTTTATATATAAAAAAAGAGCAATACAGGTTCATGAACTCCCATCACCTGCTTCCTGTATCAAGTGCAGATGTATAGGTTTGAATGTTCATTGCAGATCTGACACCACAGATTTACAACACTCTCTGGAAGGACTTATTAGGCTAATAAGGCACAACACCCTTGCACTGTCTGATTATGTTTTAGGTTGTACCATGCATGCTTTATTTGGTTGTTGCTACTGAATAATCAAATAAATAAATTTAAATAAGTTTGAAAGAATGAAAAGTGGGAGAGAGGAAGGAAGGACAGCTGGAAGGAACAAGGATCCAGGGCAGGCATTAGCAGTGAGGCCTTAGAATCATAGAATCATAGAATCATAGAGTTGGAAGAGACCACAAGGGTCATCGAGTCCAACCCCCTGCCAAGCAGGAAACACCATCAGAGCACTCCTGACATATGGTTGTCAAGCCTCTGCTTAAAGACCTCCAAAGAAGGAGACTCCACCACACTCCTTGGCAGCAAATTCCACTGTTGAACAGCTCTTACTGTCAGGAAGTTCTTCCTAATGTTTAGGTGGAATCTTCTTTCTTGTAGTTTGTATCCATTGCTCCGTGTCCGCTTCTCTGGAGCAGCAGAAAACAACCTTTCTCCCTCCTCTATGTGGCCTTATCGAGACCCTGATTGTGGCATGAGAATGCTGGATGCTGACATTGGCTGTCTATTGATGTATTCATACTTTACAGACAACTCCTGTTCCTAAACTGTCTGTGATAGTCATAAGACATCTGGGCCCTCTGTTTATGAGTCAACTTGGCACTGCTCAGCAAGGTATAACAAAAGCCATCTGCCAACATTAGACATCTGTGTAGATATGCCAAACACTAAACCAACCTCTCTCTCCCACCCACCCTCTCTCTCTCTCTTTCCATGCACATAGGAATGAATATAGCAGTCTATGTATTCCTAAGTGTTTGCATTTCCACCAGCTGTCCAACTCTAATTTCTTGTCATATTTCCTGCATTAAACTCACAGTATCTAATTAGTATCTAAAAAAGCAAGAAAATCCTGTTTGAGGAAGCAGCAGACATAAAACAAGATTGGAGGGGGCATAATTTTTATAGCTTTGTGTGGCAGCCTCAAAATAAATGAGTTATGAATAGCACCTTCTTCCTCTGCACAGGAACATAGGAAGCTGCCTTATACTGAGTCAGACCATGGTCCATCTGGGTCAGTATTGTCTACACAGGGTTCTAAGGATGGAACATTCCCAGCCCCACCTGGAGATGCTGGGGGTTCAACCTGAGGCCTGGCAGATGCTCTACCTCTGAGTTGTGGCCCCTCCCCTGCATCTGTGTTGTGCTTCCTTTCCATTGGAAGAACACAATTTAAATGAAGAAACAGTGTCGGAAATACAGGGCTTGAGAGAGATAAATGATTGGCAGGAGAACATTGGGATATTCCAGATGCAGTTGGCAACAAGGTCAGAGTAGCTTTGTTTGCAGGGCTTCATAGGGGGACATGGCAGTAGAGATTAGGGAACATCTGTCAACAGTCCCCAGTGATGTGGGAGGAAAGAAAAGGAAGAGAAGGAGGAGGAGGTAAGTAAGGGGAGGGAGGAGGAGGAGGAGAGGAGGAGGAAGAAGAAGAAGAGAGACAAAGTGGGAGAACATGATCCACATTTGATGGACTCTTCAAAGTGCCCCTGCCCCAAGGATTCACTTGGTTATTCTGCAGGATGGTTCTGCCCCAGTAAATTCTCTCTGTGCATGGGTGAATAAGGCCACATTCAGACCATACATTTAAAGCACTATGATGTCACTTGAAACAGTCATGGATTCTCCCAGAGAATTCTGGGAGCTGTAGTTTGATAAGGGTGCTGAGAGTAGTTAGAAAACCCCTAATCTCTGCACAGAGCTACAGTTCCCTAATTGACTTAACAATCCCACTTGCCAGAGACACCAACTTGGGCCCCAAGCTATGGGTGCCAAGCAGTGTGTGTCATGTCATATTGCGCCTGCGCCTGCTGCTCGGCCTTCGCCCTTCCCGCTGCCACTCTCTGGCACCACTGCAGGGCCAGGGCTTCTGCCTCTACCATGGGGCCTCTGTTGGGGCCCGTCATATCTGCAGACGCACCATGGAAGCTTGTCGGCAACTGCGGCAGGCCACAACAGAGGCCCTACGGTAGAGGTAGAGATCCCTGGCTCCATCACTGCTGCTGTGCCAGAGAGTCAGTGGTAAGATAGCAGGTGGTGGTGTTAGAGGTGAGGCACCCTCAGTGGCTCTGTCAGGGGAATGGGTGTGATGGTGCCTCTTAACAACTCTCAGCTGCCTTAATAAACTAAAGTTCCTAGGATTCTTGGGGGAAGTCAAGACTGTTGAAAGTGGTTTAATGTTTCCTTAAGTGTATGGTGCAGATGTGGCTTCAGGTGTGGGTATCTGATCCCAAGCCTGAGACCCCATCCACATTTCCCTCTGCAGTCTTATCTCTCCAAGCCTGGAGCATTAAATCCTTGGGTTTGGTGTGTGTGTGTGCATCTAACTTCACTATGGAGAGTCCCCTCCCTGGGGTCGAGTTCCATTTTTATTGCAATTCTATTTACAGCCACTTAAGAAAGGAAGGAAGCAAGCGAGGAAGGAAGAATCCCCTGCCCCAAGTTCATTATCTGGAAAACATTGTTCTGATTGAGGAAATGAGAGGTAAGATACAAAAGGCCTGGACCAATGGATACAGAGGTTGCACTTGTTTGCACTAATCTGTATCTGGTAGCCTAAGCAACAGTTCAGTCTTAGAAAATAGCTGCCTTCCTTGTGAGTTTATAAAGAAAACATACCCGCTTTTGCACACATGACATTCTAGGCTGACCACAAGCAGAGGAGTAGGAGTCCCAAACAGACAGCCTGTGTTCGCTTTGAAAACAAGGCTGACTCAAGCTCTTTTGCTACCTAGCTGAGGGCGGGGAATGAAATTTGCATGTGTGCGTGTTCACATTCTTCATGACTTTTCTGATTGCACTCCCTCTTTTCACTGATCCATCAAAGGAAAACCAATAGTATTAAGGGGGAGGGGGTGCACTTTGCAGGAATGTGTCTGAGAGAGAGAAAGTGAGGGATGGACAAAAATGTATTTCAGTTCTCTTTGTTACTGTTTTTTTTTTTCATTCTTAAATTCTGTTATCCATATTTCTGCAGCAATTTCCCCTTATATAATGTGTTTTGTGTGCATTTTTAATGCACACTTTACCCTACTATAGGCACATTACTTGGCTGGACAGCAGCATTGCAAAATTTGGAGAAGTATAAATTTCGAAGGATTGCTCTGTTTCAGTTTGCATATTTGCTTTGCAAAGTGCAAATTCTGTAGGCTAGCTTCTAAATGTGAACTGAATCAAAATAATTATCCCTTCCTTATATGCAATGTTTTCTTTTCCTCTCTGAAAGAACTGCAGTCTTCTGCTGCATACAAGTGAATGAAAAAAAGTGCCAATTCAATGGATGGAATCATAGAATTGTAGAGTTGTAAGGAATCCAAGGGTCATCTAGTTCAGGTATCTCAGCTAAAGCATCCATGACAAATGGCCATACAACCTCTGCTTAAAAACCTCCAAGAAAGGAGAGTCCACAACAGCTCTTACTATCAGACAGTTTTTCTGTATGTTTCGTTGGAATCTCATTTCTTGTACAGTGGTACCTCAGGTCACAGACGCTTCAGGTTACAGACACTTCAGGTTACAGACTCCGCTAACCCAGAAATAGTACCTCAGGTTAAGAACTTTGCTTCAGGATGAGAACAGAAATTGTGTGCCGGTGGCGCAGCGGCAGCAGGAAGCCCCATTAGCTAAAGTGGTGCTTCAGGCTAATAACAGTTTCAGGTTAAGAACGGGCCTCCGGAACAAATTAAGTTCTTAACCCGAGGTACCACTGTAACTTGAAGCCATTAGTTCGAGTCCTACCCTCCAGATCAGGAGAAAACACGCTTCTTAGATTTGAAAGCCCTTAAGATATTTGAAGATGGCCATCATATCTCCTCTCAGTCTCTTCTTTTCCAGGCTAAACATACCCAGCTCCTTCAACCGTTCCTCATAAGGTTGGGTTTCCAGATCCTTGATCATCTTGGTTGCCCTCCTCTGCACACGTTCCAGCTTGTCAACATCCTTCTTAAATTGTAGTGCCCAGAATTGGACACAGTATTCCAGGTGTGGTCTGACCAGGGCAGAATAGAGTGGTACTATTACTTCCCTTGATCTGGACACTATACTTCTGTTCATGCAGCATAGATTAGCATTAGCTTTCTTTGCTGCAGCATCGCACTGTTGATTCATGTTAAGCTTGTGGTCCACCAAGACCCCTCGATCCTCTTCACATGTACTGCTAGTAAGCCAGGTGTCCCCCATCTTATATTTGTGTATCTGGTTCTTCCTGCCTAAGTGCAGAACCTTACATTTGTCCCTATTGAAATTCATTTTGTTAGTTAAGGCCTGGTTCTCCAATCCGTTAAGGTCATTTTGAATTCTGATTCTGTCTTCTACAGCATTAGTTACCCCTCTCAGTGCTGCAATCAGGAAAACTCCTATGGGGTGAGAAGGCACAAATCCCCTTCCCCAGTCTATTTGTATTTACAGTGTTACCTCAAGTCACAGACGCTTCAGGTTACAGACACTTCAGGTTACAGACTCCGCTAACCCAGAAATAGTGCTTCAGGTTAAGAACTTTGCTTCAGGATGAGAACAGAAATTGTGCGGCGTCAGTGCAGTGGCAGCAGGAGGCCCCATTAGCTAAAGTGGTACCTCAGGTTAAGAACAGTTTCAGGTTATGCAACGGGCCTCCGGAACGAATTAAGTTCTTAACCTGAGGTACCACTGTATTCCCAAGATTTCAGAAAGGGAATCTGTTTCCATGGAGGCTTTTCCCAATTTGCCCAGGACCTTTTGAAATCAGCTCAGCCCCTTGGGTTGGGCTGGTCTTGGTTTAACCGTTAGGATGGAAAGACCTATTATTGAAGGAACCCCACCCCACCAAAAATAGGAAATGCAGAATGGGAAATGAATTACACTGAAGTCTGTCATTTTGATTCCATTAGGGCTTAGGCCCTTGGTACCAGTAAAGTAATCTTGTTGAATGTCGTCTGAAACAGGGTGGGCAGAAAGTAGATGCGCATCTGCTGGTAGACCTTTGGGTGGGTTTCTGATCCCCAATTGTCTAACAACAGGAAACACTGGATAGCTCCGGTGGTAGAGCATGAGACTCTTAATCTCAGGGTCCTGGGTTCGAGCCCCATGTTGGGTGAAGGATTCCTGCACTGGGGGTGGTTGGACTAGATGACCCTCATGATCCCTTCTAATTCCACAGTTCTGTGGTGTCCATACACACCCAAAATAGGTTTCTAAAAAATAATGCTTTTGGGGAAGCCAGCAGCCAGCAAATGCGGGCACTGTCTCACCAGCCTCAGCCTGCTCTCAGTCAGCCCCCACTGTCTTCTTTCTAAAAACCAGTACAGTGGTACCTCGGGTTACATACGCTTCAGATTACATACACTTCAGGTTACAGACTCCGCTAACCCAGAAATAGTACCTCGGGTTATGAACTTTGCTTCAGGATGAAAACAGAAATCGTGCGGTGGCGGCGCAGCAGGAGGAGGAGGCCCCTTTAGCTAAAGTGGTACCTCAGGTTAAGAAGAGTTTCAGGTTAAGAACGGACCTCTGGAACAAATTAAGTTCTTAACCCGAGGTACCACTGTACAGGGATGGCTTTGCATTGGCTCTGATGCCACCTGCTGTTGGGTTTCCTTACCTTCCATCCTGCCAGTTGCATTGGTCACCAGCTGCCACTGCCAGGAGTGGGCTGACAGAACTTGCATGTTTTTGTTCTGTTGCTGATCAGTTCCTAGGCTGGGAATATGCTCAGAGGTTCCTTGTTGCTTATTTCTTAGCAGCTGCGCTTCCTAAGTTGCACCTGGCTGTGGTTTGCGGACCTCAGGTTTCCAGTAAAAGGAGAGAGAAAGAATTGGGGGTGGGGAGGGGAGGGTATCCTACCCACCGTGGCGCTAAAACCACCCCATCTCGTCTAGTATCGTGTCCTTTTGCCTCGATCTGCTTTTCGCTTTTTAAAAACAGGAATTTAGCTACAGGCAATTGCTACGGTGTATGCTGCCATCTTGTGGCTACCAGGAGAAAAGCAGCAGAAGAATTTAGTGGGTGAGGTTATTTTTTAAAAAGGACCATGTTCACACTCCAAAATAGGCACCCAACTTCTGGACAAAGAAACCCCGATTTCTTTACCGCCCTTTTATTGCCTAAAGCAGCACAGGTTGCTGATTAGTAGGCATCATGCACTCTGCAATTACTAATTGTGGAGAGAGACAAAAATAGGCAACGATGCTCTGTCCTCACAACTAGCGATGGAGAAGGAATTTCTCAGGATTCCCATTTTAGTGCAGACCTTCCTCATTTGCACTTCCCAAATATGTGTAGAGAAATCAATGCAGCTATCCTTGCAAATCTCTGCTGTGTGCATTTTGTGATGCAGCTCGCTCGTTCTCTCTTTTTAAAAAGGACCAAAGTGCCCACAATAAGGAAAACTGGGCAGAAAATGCACATACGGGATTAGCGAAAATAACTTTGAAATGCATTATATTTGGGAATGTTCCTTGCATTGTGTGTGTGTGTGTGTGTGTGTGTGTGTGTATTGTTGATGTACTGCATTGACTTTTTCTTGTATGTGCCATATAGGCAGCAGCAGAATGGGTGGCAGAATGCAAGTCCCCACCCCCACCCCCCAAGCAAGGAATTTGCTTCCTCATGTGCTCCCATCCCATTTCTGAATTCCTGTTATTAACATATACTGTTGTTTTCCTCGGAAATATCCTTTGCCCCTTCTGTGCCACCCCTCTGTCTTTTCCCCCTGGTGTCATCAGTGCTGTACTATATTGATTGCCGATTCTAAAGATAGCTGTCCACGTTCTTCTGCCTCTCTGGTACATGCCCACACTTCCACTCTTGCCAAATCAGTTTGATCTTAGCTTCTGGGATTTGTGGTACCAGCTGAGCAGAACCCAAGCCTGGAGCTGTTCCCCTCCCCTCCCACCTTCATCTTAACTTTCTAGCCCTCCAGGGAGAGCATTGTTGCGTTCAGGTCTTCCTTTGGGGCTTGCCATAGGTATCTGGCTGACCGCAGGTTTCTGGGCTGGATGGGTCATTGGCTTAATGCGCTCCACCTCCCAAAGAAACCACATTTAAAAATGCCTAGCATAAAACCCCCTGGATCTATTTACCTGTGATTTGGCTGGTTACTTGCCTAGGAGAACCTCTTTGATGTATGTCATTTTCTTTCTACTTCTTAAAATCGTTATAGTAGATTAATACCATCCATCTTCCAGTTATCTACCTGCCTGGTTCAGATAGATCAGTGCTTCCAAAACTTGGGTCCCCAGCTGTATATTGTTATTAATAATTATAATAATAATAATAGTTTCATGCTCTACCAACAGAACTATACATGCTGCTTTTGTCCACATTGCTGAAAATTTCTCGGTCTAGTAGGACCAGTTTGATTTGCAAGACTCAGATTGGTTAATTTTTTGTTGCATATATTTCAACAATCCCAAAGTTTGAGTGTCAGTAGCACAGTGTTGTAAGGACACGGGTGGTGTTGTGGTCTAAACTACAGAGCCTAGGGTTTGCCGATCTGATCTGAAGGTTGGTGGCTCAAATCCCCGCAACGGGGTGAGCTCCCATTGCTTGGTCCCTGCTCCTGACAACCTAGCAGTTCGAAAGCACGTCAAAGTGCAAGTAGATAAATAGGTACCGCTCTGGCGGGAAGGTAAACAGCGTTTCCGTGCGCTGCTCTGGTTTGCCAGAAGCAGCTTAGTCATGCTGGCCACATGACCCGGAAGCTGTGTGCTGGCTCCCTCGGCCAATAAAGCGAGATGAGCGCCGCAACCCCAGAGTCCGTCACGACTGAACCTAATGGTCAGGGGTCCCTTTACCTTTACCTAGCACAGTGTTGTAAAGGTGTGATGATCTGTCATGGAACAATCCCATCAGTGAAGAAAACAGTGAGTACTCAGACCTCAGTGTTTGCTGCAAAGGGGTCCCCATAACAGTTCACACTTCAGGGCCCCCAAAATGTAGGTTCCCCCACTGCATATGATGTAGGCATGTCCTGTCATGTTTTCTTTCTGGTCAGAAATTATTGTTTGCATTAAAACTTTGTTTTGGATAAATCCTTGATATTTGTGGGTGTTCACAAATGCTTAAATCACATTCCTGTGGTGTGTGGGCTAACAGATGGCCAACAAAATGGTAATAGATGAGCCCAATGATGGCAAAAAGATGTACATTGCAAGGCTAGAGGGACAAATACCCACTATTCAGTGTTCTGAGGACATCACTGCCCAAAAGATGATGCAAAAATCTGCATGGGAGTTATGACATCCTTTATATATGTTTCTGTTTATAAGGTGACAATTACCACCCATGCAGTCTTAAAATAAATCTCTTTCAGACTCATCGAGAATGAAGCTTTGCCTGTTTTGTCTCCAATACGCTTCTAGAAAAGAAAAGAAGGATGTTAACCCAAAAATATTTTCCACATTTTAATTCCCCCTCCCTAAGTTTCATATAATAATTTATAAATGTAACCAACCATGCCACCATCCTCTAGTTCATGTAGCATTGCTTCTGTTTTAGGTTGATATCTCAGTCCATATTTTCTTAGGAGAATTTGCAGTGCATACCTTGCTTGAAAATATCCAGATCTTAGAGGAAAGCAGGAGTGCATTTGTGTGTGTGTGTTTCTGGTGATGTAAGCACTTTTAGCTGTGCAATGGAACTTTCCCTCCCTTTCCTCTCCCCAGTTGCCCCCTAAATCTGCTCTGGGAGGTTGGGGAGAAAACCCACAATAGATATAAGGGGCTTATGGGGAGGGTGCAGGAAGCAGAGGGAGGGAAGTTCTGTCCATTACTTCTTAAGAAAGCTATGTTGTATTATAGGAAATAGCATGTTGGATAGGAAAGAGCCTAGTTCTAGCTAACTAGGATGATGATGCAAAGAGCCATGCTTGGTCTTTCATCTCTGCAGAAGAGAGGCAAAGGAAAAAGTCTATGGGGGGGGGGGGAGCAAAGAAGAAGAGGAAATAGGAAGTAAGATTTGCAACCCTGAGACTATCAGTCTAGCACCTGAGGAAATGTTAGCACAGGATAGGTCAGAAAGACAGGGGCATTCCGAGGTAGTGATGGGGGGATGACAAAATGGCGACCCCCTGATCGGCGGCACCCCCCGGGGCACACACCATGCCCCCTGAGACGCACACCACTCTGGGTACCAGAGCAGGTTGCTTCACCTCTGCAGAAAGATAGTCTAGGAAGTGTTGGTTGTGAAAGAAATATTAGGCATAAAAAGAGAATTCCCTGGATGATTAAGATCCAGGTTTGGAGCAAGTTCTCTTTGGTGAGAGAACCACAGCAGAGATTTAAATTCACAAAATATATGGCAAACTATAAAATGAAAATAAAGGTGGGTAGACCTATAAAATATCCTCTTCTAAGTTGCTTCCAAAGTTCTCCTCTTTCCCTAGCATAGAAAAAACCCTCACACATTTGGTTAGTTAAAAATGATTTACTTACAAACTCTTCAAAAGTCAGACTCATGCATTTCCATACAGCAGTCAAAAAACACGGGGAGCAGAACTTAGGTTAGTTCCAAAGTGGTGTAAATTCCCAAATCATAGGACCATAAAGATAGCTTTGTAGGAAAAGCCATGTGGTCTGAGCTTGGAGCAACCACCTCAGACCTCTTTATAGAGGTTCACATGGTAGAATGAGGCAACAATAGGCTGGACTTCCTCCCAAGATGAGGGGAAGTGACCTAGCTAAGCCTGGCAGCACAGCTTACTCTATGGCATTAATGCCCTCATGCATTAAGTAAACTTAAGCATATTGGTTATATGAGGCTGGTTATCCCACAGGAAACACAGTGTTACATCTTCCAATTTACTTCCTTCCCTTGCAAACCCATCAGTCTTCAATACAAGCTGAGTTTCATCCCAATACTTCTGAAAGCCTAAGCAAACCTCTCTTGTTCGTGCAAATTTTCATACAAATTACCTGCAAAACAGTAGATGAGATTAAGTGAACCTTTTTAAAGAAAAAAAGCACTGCTTAAAACAAAAAATGAAGAGGGATTGGAAGCAGCAGCAACAGCAGCTGGGGTGGGGGGAGTCAAGATGGTGAAATTTCTCCCAATATGCTTAAAGGTAAAAGTACCCCTGCCCGTACGGGCCAGTCTTGCAAGACTCTAGGGTTGTGCGCTCATCTCACTCTATAGGCCGGGAGCCAGCGCTGTCCGCAGACACTTCCAGGTCACGTGCCAGCGTGACAAGCTGCATCTGGCGAGCCAGCGCAGCACACGGAACGCCGTTTACCTTCCCGCTGGTAAGCGGTCCCTATTTATCTACTTGCACCCAGAGGTGCTTTCGAACTGCTAGGTTGGTAGGCGCTGGGACCAAACGACGGGAGCGCACCCCGCCACGGGGATTCGAACCGCCAACCATGTGATCGGCAAGTCCTAGGCGCTGAGGTTTTACCCACAGCGCCACCCGCATCCCATCCCAATATGCTTAGGAGTTGTTTAAAACCAAAATATTAAAAGCTCAGCTGAAATATATACTGCTGATCAAAGGCCAATGGTGGGGAACATTTTTGGCCTAGCGGGCCAGATCTTTATGGTGGGCCTGGTGGGCCAGATTTCCTGGAGAGCCAACACTGACAGATGGATGGAACCACCCACTTATCAATAATCTGTAGTAACCAGTCTGTAGGGCTAGTCTGCACTTTTACATAGTTTACATGACATCAATGCAACTGGAATAAGTTTAATATAAAATATATCCCGCATGAACTATCTGTGACCCTGTTACAAGCTCCTATCTCAGATACGACCGTGAAAGAACAGCTAACATCCTGACCCTAATAGTTGCAGAAAAGATCAGAGCAGTTATCTTTGTGTTTTCCAGAGATAGTTTTCAGCCTCTTGAGCAGGAAGCAGATGTCTCTCACACATAATGAACATCTCTTTAAAGGTAAAATTATGATTCATGGACTGCGAAAATTATGATTCATGGACTGTAAAAATAAATCCGTGGTCTTCCCAAAATTAAAGCCCTCTTCACTTTAAACATATCTCACAAGAGTACACTAGAAGCAACAAACAGCAGTTCAAAGGACTTGGTGTCATGTTATCCAACTCACTGAGGAATTCCCCCTCCCCTCTCTATAAAAGTTAGTGGCAAAGTATATCATAACACCAAGGTTTTCAGTAGTTAGTTAGCTCTCAGTTCCAACAGGACCACCTCTTTGCTCCTCAACAATCTCAAAGGTCAACCCTACACTTTTCTGAACCAAGGACCAAAGGAATGGGTGAGAGACTCTGTTGCCTTGCTGCCTTTGTGGGAAAACTCCAGTTATCCTTCTGAAAGATCCATCTGCAAGATTCATAATCTTAGAAGGTTCAACAAGCATTAAAATGTCATCCAGAGCACTATACAAATGCAGTATCTATACTTCTGTGTTGCTCTGGGGTTTATTTTTTTCTTTCAGGTATTGCAGATGGCCTGCAGCTGCGTTCCACACAAAGCTCTCATGCAACCGTTATCTTTTCATCATATCCATCCACACTTGGGTGTGTGCTCTCTGACCACATGGCTTCCTAAAACATTGGTTTCGTCTACTGATTGCTTCATGTACTTCCTAACCACTCAATGGAGCTATGATGAAAGAGTGTTTTTGCAATATTTTCTCTGTTGCTATAAGCTTATGAAAGTGAAAAGGCCGGATTGCTCAGCAAGTAGAAGAAGTAGAACAAGTGCATCTCTGAGCACCTTAATGACTGCAATCATGATGGTTACCTCAAGGATCAGTCTTCCTCTGATTAGCCCTTGCTGGAGACAGGGGTGTGAGAATCAGCCACTTTCAGTTTCTTTCACGTCAGCTTGGTATTTTTTATTTTTTTAAATCCTCATGAATTTCCCCCCTGATATACACATTTTTGTGTGCAATCTTACCTGCTATGCACATTTTTGCAAATGAATTTCCCCAATACAATGCAGTTTTATAGGTTGCATCACTGATATATGCATTTTTATGCACACGTTATCCTGGTATATTTATTTTGGATGCATTGCTTGACTGGAGAACTGCATTGCAATATTCAGAGAAGTGTAAATTTCAAAGGATGGCTGTGTTTCGGTTCACATATTATTTTGAAAAATGAGAAATAGGTAGGTTGGTCTTTAAGTGCAATCTGAATCAAACTGCTCCTCCATCTCTAGCTGGAGAACCCGAAAGGGAGAGAACTCATGCTCATGTCCTTATCGTTGGCTTCCCATTGGGGAATTTGGTGGGCCACTATGAGAACAAGTTGCAGGACTAGGTAGACCTTTGGCTCGATTCAGCAGGGCAAGCTCTACTTATGTTATTTTCATTTAGATAGACAATTAGTTAAGTCACAATCCAGAGGCATATATTGGGTAAATCCAAAGTGTGAAAGAATTGTTAAAAGTTTGCAAAAAGTATCTGCAATGACTGAGTTTCACAAGGAACACTTGCAGCACAATCTGATGCTGTGTCCAAGGGGACTTACTCCCAGGTAAGGGTGCTTAGGACTGTAACCTTAGACAATGAGCAATAGTTGAGCCCCTAACTCTAATAAATAAATGAAACAGCTGTAAAATTGATCAAGGCAAGGCAGTCCCCTGCAGGTTAAAAAATGACAATGCACCAGCCTTTTACATAGGATAACAACTAATAAGCCAAAGTGTTGGTGCTTGTTGAAAACTATCCACTTTGCAAAAACAGAACTAATTATTTAAGGCGCCAATCTAAGGGAGGAACAGAAACCGAAAGTGGTAGAATTACATTATCCAAAACTCTGCAATGCAGAAGTGGGAGCAGAGGAATGCTACCGAGTTCTTCCACCCCATATTAATTTCCCCTCCCAATACTACTGCATTTTAAACACTATTTCCATTCCAAAAAGGAAGAGGGTGACCAGCTCCTCTGTGCTGTGTCTGCACTTCCCTTGCTGTAACGTAGGAGGAACGGCC
Organism: Podarcis tiliguerta; assembly: GCF_965153285.1. Classification (NCBI taxonomy): domain Eukaryota; kingdom Metazoa; phylum Chordata; class Lepidosauria; order Squamata; family Lacertidae; genus Podarcis; species Podarcis tiliguerta. The sequence continues at coordinate 28,009,096 of NC_139553.1, forward strand.
ATAGCTAGGTTCTAGAGCATCTGCTTTGCATGCAGAAGGTCCCAGGTTCAATCCCAAGCATCTTCGGGTAGGGCTGAGAAAAGACTTCTACCTGAAATCCTAAAGAGCTGCTGCCACTCAGTGTGGACAATACTGAACCAGGTGGATGAATGGTGCTTCTAGGCAGCCACCTATGTTTCTAATAGATTCTGATATTTGCATTTAGCGGGGGAAACCTGATGGGAACCGAGGGGGAAGAGCTCATGTATATGAAAGATTCCGTTCTGCATATAAACTGTCAAACCACCACCTAGTCAACTGTGCACATGTAGTCCCCATGAGACATTGCCAAAAAAGCCTGAAAATGAATGCCACAAAGGTTTAACAGATGACAAAGTACAAAGCTAGATGACTCATCCTATGCTATTCATTCAGTTAAGAATACTTAAGAAGAAGAAAAACTGGCATCACCTATGGGAACTCTACCAGACGTAGGAAGCTGCCACCTACTGAATTAGACCATTGGTCTATCTACCTCAATTGTCTACCCTAGGGTAGGCCCAGGGGCCAAATGCAATCCTCCAAGTTTCTCAATCTGGCCCTTAGGACTTTCCCCACATTGCACCCCTACCCAGCCACACCTCCAATCCCCAGGCTGTCCCTGTCACCAGCCTTACCTCACAATTCTTTGAGTATTTTTGACAGGCTGGAATGTGCCTCTGAATTCCGATAAAGATTTTTGCTTGCCTGAATGGCGGAAAAGAAGAGAGGAGTGTGTGTGTATTGAAACACATTCCCTTCAACACTTTGAAGCCAAAATCTGGGACACAATCTTCCTGGATGCCATCTTCCCATTTTAATTTTTTTTTTTATTGAGAGCACAACAGTCATTTTGGTAGCCATGATCTTGTGCAATTTTATGCTGCAGTTCCCCACGACCCAAATGCAAAATCGCACTGTGAAATCACACAAGACCAAGACAACCAAAATGGCCACCTTTCTCTTGCGATAAAAAATGGGATGTCCTCCCCCCCCCCCCCAGGTATGAAAACAAGTTAATATCCTCTTGAGACAAGGTGCTTGAGAGGGTGGCGGTGGTCTCGCTTCAGGCATCCTTGGCAGAGACTGAATACTTGGATTTATTTCAGCCTCACTTCAGACCCAGTCATGATGCTGAAACTACCTTGGTTGTCCTGGTTGATTACATTTGATGAGAGAGAGATGGGGGGGGGGCAGTATGACCCTCCTGTTTTTCTTGACATTCTGGCAACTTTTGATACCATTGACCATTGCATGTTTCTGGAGCTACTGAAGGAGGTTGGGTTGGGGGCAGATTGTGGGTGGAGTCAGTACTCCCTCCCTGTGCAACAGCAATAGAGGGAGCAACAAAACATGTTTGGATCTGGATGGGGAAGTGGCAGAACTTTCAAATATCTCCCTGGCTGCGCAGAGTGAGTGAGCTAATAGGTGACAGCTGGGAAAAGGGTGAGTGCCCAGGTGGGCACCTTCGTATATCAAGGTCCCTTTCTCTACCCTCCTGAAATATACTTGGAGTCGAGTGTGGATTTCATGCTCTTTATTCAGCTCGTAGTAGTGAGGAATCAAAGTTCCCCCAAACTGTCTGCTTTTTACACAATGGGCCCCACGTGATTGGCTAGTTCCGGGATTCTCCTGTACGCCAATCAGGTTGTGGATTCACTTCCACCTGGAGCTGGATTGGGTGGCTCCTGCGGACCAATCAGACTGCTGCATTCTGGATCCTATTGTTCCAGGACCAATCAGACTGCTGCATTCTGAATGCTATTGTTCTAGGACCAATCAGACTGCTGCATTTTGGATCTTATTCAACTCAGTACATAACACCTCCCCTTCCATTCCTCCTCCCATGAGGGATTCTTTCTTCCTCAACACAGTCATACAAAGTTTTGTGGGCACTAAGCTTAGACCTCTTTGGACTATTTTGGATTCCACTTCCCTCTACCCACTAAGGTTTTACTTCCCAATATATATTTTTGGTACTTGTGCACATCTCTGTGATACGTCAAGTCTACTCATGCCTTCCTCTTGCATGTTGCTATTTTGACTACAGCAGTGGCAGTTACATAATTTAATCAGAATTAGGATATACATTGATTCCTACTGAAATTATTTGCCCACACTAATAGTAGCACATTGAACATGGCTTGGAAACAAATGGCCTGGCAGCAAGCAAGTGCAGATCTCTGAGCATAGGTAACATGCTTACACTGATAGGATCTTATTCCTGCCAACAACCTTGCTGCAGCATTCTGCACTAACTACAGTTTCTGGAGCAAGCCCCACACAGAGTACATTACAGTAATCCAGCCTAGATATCATCAATATCATGGTGTGTGCATGCACAAATCAGACTGTGCAATAGAAGAGAATACAAGGCATGGAAATGAGAGGCGATCTGTGTGTAAGGGGAAAGTAGCTGAGAAAAGTAAGGAGGGGATGGAGGATGAAAATGTGTGAAGGTGAAAATGCGGTTTCAACAGGGATTGCAAAAAGAGGGAGGGGAGAGTAAGAGCCTTGTGAATGGTGTCGAAGATGAAAGCTGGTGCATGAAAGGGCCTGAGGAATAGGAGGGGTGGGGGCTTCATAATTGTGCAGGTGGTGAAAAGGCAGCTTAATAGTTGTGATGCAATGGGGGAGGAACAAGGTGCAGGAGGTAACCATGGGGGCTGCAGACAAGGAGAGGGAAGGCAAGGACATGGTGGTGAAGGTGAAAACGGGTTCAGAGTGGGGCTGCAGAACAGAAGAGAGAAGTGGCTTCGGAAATGGGGTTGGGAAAGTGGAAAGCAAGCTTAGTAGCTGCATGGGGTGGGAAGGGAAACTCTGGGGGTTAATGGGGGAATGGCAGGGGGTGAGTGGCACAAGCAAGGGTGCAATGGTTTTTTGGGGGGGGGAAATAAGCTGGTGCATAAATGTGGAGAACTGGGTTTAAGATTGGGAAACTGAGAGAAACCAAGATTAATAAATTCATCCATCCCTAATCATTGGTCGCAAACAATAAATGTGGGTGGGTGGGTTTGTGGCTGTGAGAATCTGTCTCAGTCTTTGTTTGGTTACAGAAAACCAGCATAGCAACGCTATGATTCAGACTGATGTTCTTGCATGTAAATAAGACTTCCGTGGTAGAAGTAGCAGCGCCTTTTACTTCCTGTTGCATTAACCTGGCTGTAGCAAGTTCTATCTACTGTCTTCCTTTCTCCATTTTAATCACACATGAAAGCAACAAGGTGCAACACTGCTGCCAGAACGCTGAGTTTCCCAGAGGGCTTACTTTTGCTAATACTGGGACGTTCCAATGAGGTAAGGCTTTGGAATCATGCTGTAGGAAAGTTCTCACCACACCACCCGCTGTGAGTTTCAGGAGAACTGTTTCTGCCCAGCAAAAGATTGCTAAAAGGATGTTTTTTGAAGCCAGACTCCAGAAGATACGATCCAAACCAATGATTTCAAATTACAGGGTGGGAAAATCTTTTGATTTTGGTTTCTCTAAGTTTCTCATTTTTCTGATCTGAAGTTCAATTGTCCACAGTGAAGCATGTGATTTTTTTTAAAAAAAACAGTCCTCATGAAAATTCATTTTATTGCAAATTTCTAAAATTCACATTTTGCTTGCATGCAATTTTACCCAATGTGCACATTTTGGCAGAGCAAGTTCCCCTGATGTAATGCATTTTAGGCATGTTATTTTCACTAATATATGCACTTCTGTGCACACTTTAGCCTGGCATATAAATTTTATATTCGCAGCTTGTCTGGAGAATGGCATTACAAAATTTGAATTTTGAAGGGTGGATATGTTTTGGTTCTCAGATTGTTTCAGAAAGTGTGAAATAAGTAGATTCATCTTTAAATGTAACAGAATAAAATTTCTCTCCAGTCTCTAGTTTTCACTAAACATCTCTCATCAGCTGGGTTCAAATTTCTTCAGAAGGTGGTTAACGTTTGCAGAAGGTTTTTCAGCAGAGACTAGATATGTACCTGTCAGAGATGCTGTAGCTGTGGGTTTCCTTTACTCTGGGGCAGGGGTAGATTATCTTAGATTTGAGGTGACTTCCAACTCTATTGTTCTATCGCCCTTTGGGCAACTAGTCTGTATGCCTGCAAAACAGTAGAAAGCATGAAATGACTAATATAAATTATTTTTCTGAAAAGACTTAAAGCTGTTGATTAGGGATGGAAAGATCTCCCAATTTTGGTTCTATGCATATATAATGTTTCCAATCAAAAATTCGGTTCTCCACATTTAGCGTTTTTTAATTTTTTTTTTAAACTCATGAAACTTCACCAGCATTTTAGTGCAAATATCTTCTAATAAAAACATTTTCATATGTGGTTGTGACTAATGTCCACATTTTTGCAAGCAATTTCCCCTAATGCAATGCATTTTTGTATGCTAGTCTTACTAATATCGACATGTTTATGCACATTTCCCCATAAAATATGCATTTTTGTAAGCATTGCTTGCTTGGCGAATTGCATCACAAAATGTGAATAATTGCATATTTTGATGGATAGCTGTGCTTCAGTTCACGTACTGTTTTGGAAAGCGCAAAGCTGATGGATTTGGCTTCAAATATGTACTGAACTGAATTTCTCTTCCATTCCTACTGTTAATTGATTAGTTGTTTAATCATCTGCCTTCTAAACCACCGATTAGCTGGATAAGCTTGAATTGAATGCAACTTTAACATAGGTGACAGACTGAGAAATGACCATGCTGGTGACAGTGTAAGGTTCTCTTAGGTCTTAACAAATCAAAGATGTCACTCTGTGTTTGGAAAACCCTCCTACGACAATGTAACAGAGCAAAAGAGAATCCAGAGCTGTCGCTCCATCCAGTTTAAACTTCAGATCACGGATTGGGAACCTGTGGTCCTCCAGATGTTGTTGGACTCCTTCAGATCCAGCCTGTAGGGCCAATGATCAGAGAGGGTTAGGTGATGGGGCAACACCTAGAGCAGGCACCCCCAAACTTGGCCCTCCAGATGTTTTGGGACTACAACTCCCATCATTCCTAGCTAACAGGACCAGTGGTCAGGGGTGGTGGGAATTGTAGTCCCAAAACATCTGGAGGACCAAGTTTGGGGGTGCCTGACCTAAGGGGAGCACAGGCTACCCATTTCTGCTTTAGATGATGAATCTGCAAGCTCTGCATTGTTTTGCCCCAGAAAACTTCTTTTTTTAACAATAGGAAATAAGTGTTGGTGCCTAACTGGTCCATTACCATGTGTGCTACCTGGCTGGCTGAACGTAGATCCCTTGGACTCCCAAACTGAGACTGGCCTATTTATTTTTTTATCCCAACACCCTCAGTTGAAAATTTAAACAGTTATTCTTATTTCTGGTGGTTACACTCATACACTTTTGCTGGCCTGCCTTAAAGAATATGGGGAAGGGTTGTGGCTCAATGGTAAAGCATCTGTCCTGCATGCAGAAGGCACTAGGTTCAATCCCTAGCAACTACAAATAGGGCTGGGAAAGGACAGAGTCTGAAACTCCAGGGAGCAATCTCTCTCTCTCTCTCTCTCTCTCTCTCTCTCTCTGTGTGTGTGTGTGTCTGTGTGTGCGTGCGTGCATGCGTGTTGATTTGAATCAGGAAAATAGGATGGAAAAGTCAATTTTCATCACCTAGAGTAGCTTCACATTCCTAATCCAAATTGCCTCTCTCCACTCTCCCACACGGCTCTTTTTAGTCCTAAAAAGAATGGTAGATCCAGCCATAGATCTCCCACATCCTTTTCATGGATTTCCCACAGCTGATTGAGTATGGTTGGCTTACAACAGGGTGCTTTCCTTGCACTGGAAATATGCCAATTTACAATGCTAAGAATCTTTCAGAAACAGCTTAGAACAGCATCGTTCATGCTGTGATATTCATGGCTAGATTGAAGATTTTTGTGGCTGGGAAATATTAGCAAATGATTCTGTTTTGTCTTCACTTTTATCAGCTATCTCACATTTCACGGCTGGTATTGATCAAATAACGGTCAAATCTACCATCTAACTGCTGAGAGGGCTTTAAGGTTAGATTTTTAGGTTGGCAATGCACTCTTATGCATGTTTACTCAGATTTGGGTCCCACAATTTTCAATGAGGCTTATTCCCAGATATGTGCATAGGAATCCCATTGCCCACAGAAGAACATCCTGCTGACTTCAGTGGGACTTACTCCTAGGTAAGGGTGTACAGGATTGCTGGCTAAATGTTGTTTTGGCATCCATCTATCTCAAGAGACAATGGAGTGTGCCTCTGGGGTGAACTCAAACCACTGCATTAGCAGCACCAAAGTGACCTCTTTGGGGTGCAAGCCCTGGTAGTGTGTATGGAGGTTTTGGACTGACCAGACAACAAAAAAACCCCTCTCAACCTTGATTTTGTGGTCCACAGAAAAGTAGAGCAATACATTTGGCACCAGCTTGGCTGCAGGAGTTGGTGGAAGAAGACAAACAAGTTCCCATCCCACTGCCTTGGGGACTCCACTCCAGATTTGTGTAGGGTTTACTCCTAAGCCTTTACTTCTCTTAAAGATATCCCACCAGGCAGCAGAGATTTAGGATCAGAGTTTTCTGCTCCTGGACAGGCTACCTTCCTAGGCTGATGAGCCCCATTTCCCCCTCACTTCCTGCTACAACATGTTCAGAAACTGCCTTCTTGACCATTGGACCCACTATTGGTCTTGTCTGCTCAGTCTGCTAGAGTCTGTCTTCACGTGCAGGGAAGTCCCCAATTTACCAAGAGTTTGAGATGCACCAGCTATCCTCACCTGATTTAGCCAGCCAGTAGAAGCCATTCCCAGGGTGCGGCTGCTGTTGCATGCTGACAGCTTCTAGGAGCCACAGGTGAGAGCAGAGTGCAGGGTGGGGACCAAAGGTGGGCAAACTATCCCAGAAGGAACATGATGTGTTGCCCACCAGAGATGTTACACCTCCTCTAACACCCTATACACCCCAAAGCTAAATGTACTTCTTGTGCAAAGAAGGAACTCAAGCAGAAAGGGGTAACAGGGCCATGCTTTTGCCCTTGCCCCATGGTGCATGGCACCACAGCTGTGCCCTTGCTATTTGCATTGCAGCATATTTGATCAGGCTTCCAGGATTTGGGGAAGCTTTAATGCTAGAGACAGGAACTTTTTTCAGCCCTAAGGCCACATTTCCTGTGGGGAACTTTCTGGGGGCAACATGCCAGTAGTGGGCCAATGCAGGGGCAACAGTAAGTGGGGCTAGAAACAAAAGTGGGTGGGATAACAAGAGTGACCCTTTGTAGCCACACACAGAGCCTCTCCATCCTCCATCCAGAGGCATTATCCTAGTTCAAGGAAACATTTCAGCTGCTAAGAAAAACTTTGAAAGGGATGTGGGGTAGGGCTGGCATGAGATGTAACCTGGGAAGGGTGTGTGGGGGAAGCATGTGGGTCTAGAATGAGTCTTGAGAGCTGGACAAAGAGGCCTGGAGGGCTGCGTTTGACCCCAGGTCTGAGGTTCACTTTTTCAAAAGGTAAATGTGTTTAGGCTTATCCTGCATCAGACATTAATGCTAATGTGAAGGTGGCAGGGGCCAGACTGGAGTGGGGCCACACTCAATTTCCTCCCCTGCATAAGCCTTGTGACAAAAAACTTGAAGTGTAACAAAAAAACTGAAGTTCACAGAAGAGATAGAGAGAGAGCAGAAAAAGACACCGGCACAGAAACAAGTGTGAAATTATCTTAAAAGACCACACAAACTCAGTGGTGCTATCAGAGCAGGATTTGATGGTGTGAGGCAGATGTCCAGAACCCCGCTCAACTGAATGAGCAAGAGGGTCTCCAAATGCCACAGGGCTGGCTTACCTCATTTTGACGTAAGTGAAGCAATACACACAACCGTCTCAAGAGAGGTGCTGCCTGGAAAACCCCAGCCTCTAAAATGACTTGGCTGCATGGGCGCAATGTTCTTAATGGAGTGGGCATGTTGCAGTACTACTTGTCAGTTTTGTTTTATTAAAGTTCTTAGAAAGGATGGTGAAGAAATTTGATTTTGTTTACATTTAAAGGCAAGCTTACTGAATTCACACATTCCAAAACAATATGTGAACTGAAACACAGGGGTGCTTCAAAATTCATTCTTCTCCAAATATTGCAATGCAGTTCTCCAAATGCATAGCATGTCGAAAAATACATGCATGGGGGTGGAGAGAGAGTGTGCATAAAAATTAGTGAAAAGGGCATACAGAAATGCATTGTATTAGGATAAATTGTTTGCTTGTTTGTTTGTTTATCAACCACTCTTTACCCTAAGATCCCAGTGTGGGTTGCAGCATTAAAATGCAGTGTTAAAATAGTTTAAAACAACTTACAATTACAAAAAACAAGGTTTGGTCCTGAAAATATACACCTTATGTCAAAAGTCAGGATAAAGAGGTGCTTGTCTAACTGGCAAAAGTGCCTATAAAAATGTTTGTTTGTTTGTCTGTTTTTATTAGATTTTATTGATACAGTACCATTCACATTAACACACCATACAAAAAAAGAAAATAAATTTGCATCACGGCCAAAGCAAAAAGAAGAGAATTAATACATCAACTAATAACCTTCAAAACATAAACTAAGAGTGGTCTTTTTCTGTCGACCAGACTTCCCATCTATTCCTTATGACAGATTCTGTATTATTTGTTCCCTGCCATTGCATAACTAGTTTTGTTCAAATTTAATATCCTTTGATTCATTCATAGGTTAAATCATAGAGCCTAGGGCTTGCCGATCAGAAGATCGGCAGTTCGAATCCCCGCAATGGCGTGAGCTCCCGTTGCTCCATCCCTGCTGCTGCCAACCTAGCAGTTCGAAAGCATGCAATGCAAGTAAATAAATAGGTACTTCCTATGGGAAGGTAAATGGCGTTTCCGTGCACTGCTCTGGTTCACCAGAAGCGGCTTAGTCATGCTGGCCACATGACCCGGAAGCTGTACGCCGGCTCCCTCGGCCAATAAAGTGAGATGAGCGCCGCAACCCCAGAGTTGTCCACTACTGGACCTAATGATCAGGGGTCCCTTTACCTTTACCTTTAATACTACTACTGGAATTATTCGAACGCTGTGAATGACCTTAGACTACAATTATTATTTTTCAAATATATTTTTAAAACTTCCCATTTTGAAATAAAGTTTTGGTTTATTTTTTCTGACATACTATCTAATTCCGCATATTCAGCCAATTTTTGAATCCATTCTAATCTTGATGGGACTTTTCACTTTTCCAATTTGCCACAATGAGAATTCTTGCTGTTACCGTGGCATGTAAGAAGATATCTTTAGCTTTTTTAGGAATATCCAAATCTGTGATTCCCAAAAGGAAAGCTTCTGGTTTCCTATCTTTAACATTTTTTTCCCAATTCTATGTGGATGTCCTCCCAAAACACCTTGATTTCTTCACACTGCCACCACATATGGAATAGAGTACCTGGCTTTTCTTTACACCTCCAGCAGTTATTTGGGACATTTTTGAACATCTTGGACAATTTCCAGGGGGTTAAATACCACAGATGCTGCATTTTAAGAAAATTCTCTCTCAGAGAGTAACAGGCTGTAAAATTCCAGTTTGTTTACCACAAGTTTTCCCACTGCTTCATTGTTTCTGAATACCCAAAATACTGTGACCACTTAATCATAGCCGCTGTAACCTCCTCCTCCTTGACTGGGAAGTCAAGGAGGAGTGGGTATACTTCAGAAAGTGTTTTAATTCTGGAGTTCACCAAATCCAATTCAAATCTAGAGGTCTCAGTGGAAAAACCCTTTTGTTTGTCAATTTTGAATGTCTCAAATAATTGGTGATATTGAAACCAGTCAAAAAGGCACTCTCTTATTTCCCCAAAGCTTTTTAATTTCAATTGGTTATTATCCTCCTTTAGGAGTACTTTTTATGTTGGCCAGGGTCCCTGGGTATTTTTTCTCTTGACCGCCTTTGGCGTGATCCACCAGGGAACCATGGGTTCAAGCAGGTTTTTATACTTCTCCCAAACCGTCATTAAGGATTTCCTAATAACAGGGTTTGAAAAATTCCTATGAACTTCTGCTTTCCTTGCGCTAAGTATGTGTGCCATCCCCATCAATTATCATAGCCCTCCAAATCTAAGAGGTCTGGGTCCTGCAGTTTTTTTGATCAATTTTCACATTGAGAACAGTTTCTGGTTAAGTCCAGACCTAAAAATGTTTATATTAGGATAAATTTGCACCAGATAAAATGCTGGTGAATTTTCATGAGGAAGTTTTGGGTGTTTTTCTTTGCAAGCTGATACAGAAATGTGGAGAATTGGACTTAACCAGAAACTGTTCTCAATGTGAAAATGACTGAGGGCACCTCTCCATGCTTTTATGGCATAGATTTATTGCCCAATGCATCTCATATCCATCCCTTATTATCCCCTCTCCCTTTCCCCAGCTGGCTCCACCACAGTCCAAATTTCAATTATAAAAGTTGGTGAATGTAGGGAGTTGTCTTCTTGGCTTATAAAACTTCTTAAAGGGTGTGGTTTTGGGGAGGAGAGTGGAGGGAGAAGTTGCAGTCCATGCCAAACCTTGGGAAAGAGTGAGTAACGACCTAAATGAACGACTACATTATGTGCAGCTGCTTAAAGCAGCCTTCACTAGGTACGGAGGAGAGATTTGATTCAGCTCACATTTCAAGGTGAATCATCTGAATTTGCACTCTTTTAAACATTATCAGAACTAAAACACAGACATCCTTCAAAATTCATACTTCTCCTAGGTTTGCAATGCAATTCTCCAACCAAACAATATTTACAAAAATGCGTTTTAGATGACAGTGTGCATAAAATATATTCATGAAAGTAACAAACAAAACTGCATTATATAACTTTCAAAAAGTTTACATTAGTCAAAACAGCATGGACAAATATGGATATTAGGAGAAATATGCACAAAAGTTTTGATGGGTTTTTTTAAAATTCAAAATGGCTGCATAAATGGGAAGAGTAGGATATAATATTGGTAGCTGAGACTCATGGGAGTCCACCATCAGAAAGGCCCCTTCCCTAAAAACTACACATGGGATCTCCAGGAAGAGTAATGAGCTTTGCCTTCTAAAATCTGAAGTACATTATTTCTCCACTTCCAGCCAGGTGGAATTTGAACAATTAAACCAGATTAATAGTTATGGGTAATGTTAGAAATGCCCTTTTGAGGATTATTTCATTAACGCTTGAGCCATTGCTGTCTCAGCTGGCCCCACATTCTATCCAACAGTAGCACAAGCCCATCCATATTTACTCTGAATTAGAGATGGAAGGATCTGCCAAACTAGGCAAAGGGCCTTCTAGGTGGTGGCACCCGCCCTGTGGAATGCCCTCAAATCAGATGTCAAGGAAATAAACAACTATCTGACTTTTAGAAGACATCTGAAGGCAGCCCTGTTTAGGGAAGTTTTTAATGTTTGATGTTTTATCGTGTTTTTAATATTCTATTGGGAGCTGCCCAGAGTGGCTGGGGAAACCCAGCCAGATGGGCGGGTTATTTTTATTTCTGTTCTTTCAGTGTCTTGGTTTCTTAAATGCCATTCTCCATATTTCTGTATCAGTTTGTGAATTTTCATTTAAAATCTCATGAAAATTCAGCAGCAATTTAGTGTGAATTTTTCCTAATAAATTCATATTTGTCTGCGGCTTTGACTAATGAACAAGTTTTTGCAAGCATTGTTCCTTTACACAATACATTTTTGTATATTATTTTCACTAATATATGCATTTGGATGCACACTTTCTCCTGATATAAGCATTTAAAAAACAATAACTTTTGTTGGTTAGAGAACTGCATTGCAAAGTGTGTATAAGTGTAATTTTCAAAGGATGGTTGTGTTTCACTTCTCATGTTGTTTCATAACGTGATAATTCGATAAATTCATATTTAATATGCAAACTGAATGGAAATTCTTTCCTGTGCCTCCGCTGAAGTAAAGTCCCCAGATTTCAATGAAATTACTTCCAAGTAAGCATGCATAAGATCTGCAGTATTTATTTTCAATAAACTGGGGTCAATGAAAAGGAAGTGGATTTTTTTTAAAAAAAATACCCTCACACAACAACAACACCTCCACACAAACTGACTTACATTTTGCTAGGCCAACCACTTCTGGCTCACTAGCATTTTTGGCACCTGGAGGAACTATTGTGGGTACCATGCAGACACCACAACAGTATGCACACTGCAACCACATGTGCACCACAGTCTCTCTCTCTCTCTCTCTCTCTCTCTCTCTCTCTCTCACACACACACACACACACCATCAGAAATTAGGTTTCATAAATGTGTTTTAGCTACTACTAGAGAGTAAATTCAACTGAGCTAAAAGGTCTTATTTCTAAGAACACTTCGACAGGACTGTGCCGTCATTGTTGGAATCCGGTTAAAGCCTAATTCTTGTGGAAAACCCAAAGCGGAAAGACAGGCAGGAGACCCTATTCTTCAAGGCACATGATATGACTTATTTCTGCCACTGTACAGAAAAAGCTACTAGTTACAAGTGCTGTGTTTACTGTTTTAAGACCTACGCCCACTTACTGGAGAAAGGAAGCCACAGACTGAGGAAGCTCTTAAAAAACAACCTGTACAAACAAAGTTGGTCCACAGTGCAGAGAGTCTGTTTGACAATTTATAGGAAGGCTGCCTAATAAATCCAACAACCATGGAACAGCTTGTGGTTTTCTTAGCAGAGAGAGGCGCAGAGAAAAACAGATGCTGTGGCCACTTGTTAATGTTCCTAAACCTATACATTTTCTCCACTCTGTGGGCACTCAGTTTAAACATGCATACTTATCTGAAGGCATGTGATAAGGCAGGAGCAACCACCCTGTGCTCCTCTAGATATTGTTGGACTTCAACTCCCATCAGCTTAGACAAGCATGACCAATGGTCAGAGATGATGGAATTTGTGGTACCCAACAACACCTGTGCTAAAGTCATCATTGACATGCCCATCCTTCTGACATTTAACGTGGAAGGAAGGGGTATGGATAATAGAAAAAGGAATGCATAGGTAGGAAGTGGGAAATCCTCCTCTGTCCCTCAACACATCCTACTATAGGGCGCTGCTGCAAGCACTCCTCTCCCTTCTCAACTCCAGTACTGGAATTGAATGAGGATTGGGGGGAAAGTACCTAAATTCTAGGTCCTAGTACAATGAACTGTGTGGAGGTAAGTTGTTAGTGGGCATGGGGATCAATGTACTTCTTCCATCTGCTCCTTTTCAGTTAAAACAGTAGGGAACCTGCAGCCTTAATTAGCTCCTCTAGGGCTCCTTGTTTGGCCTGCCTGGTCATTTTTGAAAAGCCACACCAAACTTCCCTATATCTGACATCATATAAGGAATCAGATATGAAACAAGTGAAGATGTGGTTTGGCTGCAGATGTTTTGCAATCAGCCAAACACCAGCACCTGCATAGTTCTGTGCAATGCCCTACACACAGAACTTTGCAATTCCTAATAACGACCGGCTGGTTGTTGGTGGTTGCAAAAGCTCTATGCAATGCTCTTTGCAAGCAGCAAGCAGTTGACCATTAAGGCTGTCACAGTGTCATATGTGACTTGTTTCCGAGCCCTAGTAAGCAGCTGTTTGCCTACCTGTAGGCAGCTGATGCTATTGTGACATCAGGTGATAGACAGGAGGGCAAACCTGCCCATCTGTTGAACTTGGCCTGTGCAGGCTAGTGAAGGTAAGAATCTGGCCCACAGGCTGGATACAGTTCACATCTGTGCTAAAGGAAGCCCCTCCTACCTCACTTCATTTCATATGTGAACAGGCTGAATGCCCAGTGAGAAACAAGGGTCAGCAGGATCAGCCCAATACATTAGGCTGCCTGATGTACACAATTCCATGTACTGAAGCTGACCAGACTGACAAGTGAATCTTCCTTCAGCACTGGCACTGAGACACCACCCTCTACCACACCTGAGGAAATGAGGCTAACTTTGGGGGTGCAGTGCCAGCCACAAGGCACACACAGCTCCATCCCCACCCCTACACCTGCCACCTGCACCTGCCGCCCGAGGCAGCTTCTTCACTCTGCCTAAATGGTAGGGCCAATCCTGTGTCAGCCACTGACACAACTACTTTGCCAGCAACCTACATATTCTATTGATCTTCTGGGCCAACCCTAATTACATTAGAAGCACTGATTTAATTCTCTAAGGATGGAGAAAACCCAGAGTCCTTTTGTAAACTGCATTAAGCTTTATTTTATCCAGAGACATCTTCATGTAAAATTGAAGCTGGAAATCAGTTGTTGTTGTGTGTGTTTTTACTGAATTTCTGAGTGACTTAATGAAAACATATGAACACACAACTAGGTGAGGATTCAAAGGAAAAGTGATGAAAGAGGCTAAGAGGGAATGAGTTGAGCAATTGCAGGAGGCAATAGCTGAGAATTGGTTATGTGCAAGAGTTATTTCCGTGGGTGGAAACAGACCAGGAATCAGTTATTTTTGTTTACAGTGCAAGTAAGATTTGCAGCAGTACATAGAGGTGAGTAAAATTGCAGCAATATCAAGGGACGCCCCTCCCATTTTACCAATTTGGTCTCAGGTTACCCCCCCCAAAAAAAACAGAGTTTCATTTGTCCTTTCTGTGTGAATCTGCAGGGGAGGGGGCACATGTACTGCCAGTCATTTTGCTGCAGAATTCTACACTAACTGCAGCTTCTGAATCAAATACAAGGGAATCCCCACATAAAGTTCATTGCAGTAATTCAATCTTGAATAAACCAATGTATGATCTACTGTGGTCAAACTTTCCCTGGTCAGTATGACTGAGTATTAGTTCAATGCTTTTTAAAGCATTGTAAATCAAAGCAAAGACAATACTGTGTCTTTTCGCAATAATGAAAACAGGAAACCTTACACTACTTGTTTTTGCTTCTGTTTTTTTAAAAACAGGGTAAATATTTCCAAAGAAGTGTCCCTTTCATCTCACTTTGCCTCTAATGGGAGTGCAGCTGTGCTGCTGCTGCAGAGCATTAGTGCAACAGACAATTGCACAGAACCCAGAAAAGAGTTCCAGCATTCCCTTTATGCAGCGACATACACCATTGTCTTCATCCCAGGCCTCCTGACCAACAGCATGGCCCTGTGGATTTTATGCCGTTTCATCAGCAAGCAAAACAAAAACATCATCTTCATGGTTAATTTGGCCACTGCTGACCTCATTCAAGTCCTTTCCTTGCCTCTGCGGATATATTATTACATCAACTACAAGTGGCCATTTGGAACCTTCCTCTGCCAGCTCTGCTTCTATCTGAAGTATCTTAACATGTATGCCAGCATTTGCTTCCTTACGTGCATCAGCGTTCAAAGGTGCCTCTTCCTTCTCCATCCATTCAGGGCCAAAGGGTGGAAACGGAGGTACGACGTGGCCATATGTGTTGCTGTGTGGATCTTTGTTGGAGCTGCTTGCTTGCCGTTTCCATTGATGAGAAGTTCAAACAGCAATGATACTTGCTTTACTGACCTTGGCGTCAAGAAAATAGGCAGCCATGTCAGCTCAGTCCTGTTGATTCTGGTGGCTGAAATTGTTGGGTTTTTGACCCCTCTCGTCACCATTGTCTACTGCACTTGGAAGACAAAAGCCTCCCTCCAAGAATGCCATATCCCTCTGCAAAACACTACCGAGAAGCAGAAGGCACTCCGGATGGTTGCTACGTGTGCAATTGTCTTCTTCGTGTGTTTCACGCCATATCACATTGTGTTTTTCTTCTATATGATGGTGAAAGAGGACGTTATCAGAGACTGCGCCGCACACTGGTTTATCCTGCACCTGCACCCTTTCTGCTTAAGCCTTGCAAGTCTTAACTGCTGCTTAGATCCAGTCCTATATTTCTTCACAACATCAGAATTCAAGGGTCAGGTGTCAAGACACAGCAGCTTGGCCATCAGGAGTCGTCTGATGAGCAGAGAAAGTGCTTCTTCTGTTAAGGAATAAAGTAAGTTGGACTTCTAATCATTCAAGGAGTCATAGTCAGAAGCTGTATACAGAGCCACATGACTCGTCCATCTCACTTTGTATCATCTTTTGCAGTCAGGATTCCACGCATAGAATGGAGAGGACCACCCTGGGCTCAAAATTATCAGGAGTGCACAATTTCAACACCCGGTGTTGCCTCAATACAGGTGAGCGCTTCTGTCTCTGGGGTCCATTGAAAATGAACTCTCCATGTGAACCAGAAAGCGACCAGAAAGCGACAACAGAATGACTCTTCTTTTTTTATCTCTGTGGCTGCAATCTCCTGGGTGACGCGGATGCCCTTATGTTGAATGTGCATGCATACTCCGTTCATTTGCCTCCCCTTCCCACCCCCACCCCCTCCACGTGGCCATGAGAACTGGAAACTCACGCTACACCATTGACACCAAGGGGGAGAGTGAAAGAGAAGAAGATCCTACAAAACTTGACAGTGTCATTTCAACAGGAATGTCCCCAGTATGTGAAAAGTGTGGGTGGGGCTATGATGTTGGGGGCTCTCTGCCTCACCTAACGTAATGTTAATTGTCTAAGGGAAAACAGCCAAGTAGGGTTTTTGTCAACCAAAGAACACAAGAACTGTCTAAAGACAGAGCTGTCTTTATAGTGACTCAGACCGCAGGTTCATCCAGCCCAGTGTCTCAAGCAGGAATCTTTTTTCCAACTCATATCTGGAGATGCCAGTGACCAAACATATGTTCTGCTACTCAGCTATGACGCTTTCCCTGATAATCAACACTGACTGGCAGCAGCAGCTCTCCAGGATTACAGGCAGAGTTCTTTCTCATTCCTACCCGGAGAGCTCAGGGATTTCTTATGGGGTTTTCTATATGCAAAGCTGAGGCTCCACCACTAGGCTGCAGCCCATTGCCTGCTAACCCCTATACAGCAGCTCTGTGAGGGAGACTAGCTCAGCTGATAGAGCATGAGACTCTTAATTTCAGGGTTGTGGGTTCAAGCCCCACATTGGGCAAAATATTCCTACATTGCAGGGGGTTGGACTAGATGACCCTTGTGGTCCCTTCCAACTCTACAGTTCTATGATCTTATGATACTATGACATTTGGAGAATAAATAAGGTAGTCACCTAGTTAAAAAAAAGTATGCCAGCCAAGGAGATGCCCCTTTCCTCAGAAGCAAATCCTACTGATTTCCATTGGGAATGTTCCCTGTGAAACATATGCATTTTATTTGTAGATTCGTTGATTATATCTGCATAATTGTGTACACAAACATGTACGTACATGAATAAAATAACAGTTTTAAGGAAAAAAGGCAAGAGCACTGTGTTCTCTTCACCACTGTTCAACAAAAACGTAAGCCTTATTTCGTCATCCTCACAACACCCCAAGGATTGCTATGATGGGGAGGAAGGACATGGGTTACTATTTCTGCCTCATTCCCTGCCCATGTCACATCCCTGTTATGTTTGCGTTTGTTTGTTTGTTTGTTTGTTTGTTTGTTTGTTGAATTTATATACTGCCCTATACCTGGAGGTCTCAGGGTTGTACACAGAAAAGATAAACATGAAAACTACAATATAGTGGTACTTCAGGTTAAGAACTTAATTTGTTCTGGAGGTCCATTCTGAACCTGAAACTGTTCTTAACCTGAGGTACCACTTTTATTCTCATCCTGAAGCAAAGTTCTTACCCCGAGGTACTATTTCTGGGTTAGCGGAGTCTGTAACCTGAAGTGTCTGTAACCTGAAGTGTCTGTAACCTGAGGTACCACTGTATATATAATCAAAATAAAAACAACAACCCTGTAACACCCCTCCCCCCACAAAAAAACCTCCACATTTTAAATGGACATAAGATGTCAATCAGATCAACCAAAGGCCTGCTTAAAAAGGAACGTTCTTGCCTGGCAGTCATATCAGAGCCCGCACTGTGGGTGCTGAGCACCTACCAAAAAAATATAGGTGCCTGGGCTCCCAGGGCCCCCTATAGTTGGCACCTATGCCCACAACAGCCTATATATCCTTAACCACAGAAATAAAGTACAGTGGTACCTCGGATTAAGTACTTAATTCGTTCTGGAGGTCGGTACTTAACCTGAAACTGTTCTTAACCTGAAGTACCACTTTAGCTAATGGGGCCTCCTGCTGCTGCCGTGCAGCCGGAGCATGATTTCTGTTCTCATCCTGAAACAAAGTTCTTAACCCGAAGCACTATTTCTGGGTTACTGGAGTCTGTAACCTGAAGCGTCTGTAACCCAAGGTACCACTGTATATATAATCAAAATAAAAACAACACAGTAACACCCCCCCCCCCCACAAAAAACCTCCACATTTTAAATGGACATAAGATGTCAATCATCAACCAAAGGCCTGTTTAAAAAGGAATGTTTTTGCCTGGAAGTCACATCAGAGCCCGCACTGTGGGTGCTGAGCACCTACAAAAATAAATAGGTGCCTGGGCTCCCAGGGCCCCCTATAGTTGGCACCTATGCCCACAACCGCCTATATATCCTTAACCACAGAAATAAAGTACAGTGGTACCTCGGATTAAGTACTTAATTCGTTCTGGAGGTCGGTACTTAACCTTAACCACAGAAATAAAGTACCTTCACAGAAGCACTGCTTTTAATAACTAAGAGAAACTTGCCATAAGCACACTAAACCATTACTTCCAGTTAGTTTTTATTATACTTTATATACCCCACTCTATCATGGGGGCTTTCAGCCTGGTTTCGTATGAGCTCCACACTTGCTTTGCCTCAGCTACAGTTCTCTTAGGCAACTTGTTCCCTCTTAGGAAGTAATCTTTGTAATAATGGCCTTTATGGCCCCTCCGGAGCCTTGATCCCCCTGTAATGGACAGATTTGCTGTTTTTATATGGGATGGGGTGGTTAATTGTCATCTGAGTGCCTTGTTATTTGTTATTTATTGCCTTTTTATTTTCCTGTGGTTTTTAATGTTTGATTTGGGGAGGCGAAAGAGGACAGGGGCATCCTGCACCTTTAACAGGAGTCACACAGAGGCTTCACTTGCTGAAACTCTACACAACTGGGAGGCGTGTGAGAGCCCTGCCTTCCCTAATTTGATTGCGTTCTGATTTTGAATATCTTGGTAAGCTGCCTTGAGGACATCGTATACAATAAATACCTTTTTATAATAAATTGAGACCAAGTAACGACTCTGTGAAAGTCACACAGATCTCACACAACATCGTGGCCCTGAAAGACACGAGTCCCGGTTTACCTCTGGGATATGTTGGAGGGTATGATATAGCAAAACATTTTGATTTCACCTGCCTCATCACTTTTTTATTCCATGAGGGCACCTGAAGAAGTCCAATCAAAAGAAAAATGTGCTGGATCAGGTCAAAGGTCAAAGGTGCCTCTGGTCCTGCATCCTGTTCTCACACTGGCCAACCAGATGCCTATGGCAAACTTGCAAGTACAACAGTTCTCTCCCAGCTTGTGATTCTCAGCAACTGGTATTCAGAGGCATATTGCCTCTGACAGTGGAGGAAGAACATAGTAGTTGTTATTAGTAGCTGCTGGTAGACTCATGTGCCATGAATTTGTCTAAGCCCTCCAAGCTGGTAGCAATCACTGCCTCTTGTGGGAGCAAAATCCATAGCTTAGCTAAGCACTGTGTGAAGAAGTACTTCCTTTTGTCTGTCCTCAGCCTTCCAAGATTCATCTTCATTGTTGTTGTTTAGTCATTTAGTCATGTTCGACTCTTCCTGACCCCATGGACCAGAGCATACCAGGCACTCCTGTCTTCCACTGCCTCCCACAGTTTGGTCAGACTCAGGCTGGTAGCTTCGAGAACACTGTCTAACCATCTTGTCATCTTCATTGGATGTCCCTAATTTCCAGGGTTAAGAGAAAGATACTTTTCTCTATCCCCTTTC
The DNA here is from genome assembly GCF_965153285.1 of Podarcis tiliguerta. Lineage (NCBI taxonomy): Eukaryota > Metazoa > Chordata > Lepidosauria > Squamata > Lacertidae > Podarcis > Podarcis tiliguerta. The sequence goes on from NC_139553.1 coordinate 28,028,974, forward strand.
TCCACACAATGTAAAATTAATTACACCTCTATCATGCCTCCGTCTCTCTGTCTGTCTGTCTGTCTGTCTATCTATCTATCTATCTGCTGTCTGTCTGTCTATCTGCCTTTCTATCTATCTATCTGACTGTCTGTCTGGCTGTCTATGTATCTTTCTGTCCATCGGTCCACCCACCTCCTCACCCACATACAAACAATATGTGAGGAAGTCCACATGCATTATGAATGCATAATGCGTTGCACAGGGCTTCCCCTTCCCCTTCTGTTATTTTTCTTTCTTTCCTCTCAAAAGGCGTGGGCATACTCCTTATACATTCAGGTGCATCCTGTCAGTTATTTTTAACGGTTGATGGTTGACAGGGTACCATTGTTTTTCCGCCTACAGGCTCCTTTTTTTTTTTTTAAAAAAAAAGTCTAATTATCTACATTACATACACTAACCAGAACAATGGGGTTTTTTTAACAGTGCCAGAGGTTTGTACAACTGTCCTTGGTTACTACATATGCAAAACTTAGCAAAGCTTTGAAAGTGTTCTGAAAGATGCCACAACAATGTGCCATGCCTTTAGAGATAAATGATATTTCAGAAGATGAAGACTCATAAAATGACAGAGGTCACATCCACACCACACACTTAAAGCATATTTAGAGTACATGGCTTCCCCCAAAGAAGCCTGGTCTTTTAAAAATGTTGGTTTTGTTTTGTTTTGTTTTGTTTTGTTTAAATAAATCACCTCTCTCTTAAAATAAAATCAGCAAGTGCACCAATATCAGGTCATCCCATTTGCCACTTTTCAACTGAAACCCAAAGAATTATGCCATGAAGCAATTTTTCCCTTAATGGGACCTTTTAGGGATCAGGAACTGCAGAGATTAATGGAAAGAGGAAAAACCACTCACAGCCACCTCATAATGCTCAGGCAAGCTCAACCACATAGCCACTGTGATTCTAAAGAAATAATAAAGTATCCAGAGAATGAGGCAGAAAAAACACCCCCTTTTAAATGCAGTGCAGTCTTGAAAAGTTCCCATCCTTTTCACAAAAGGGGAAGGGAACTTTTCTAGGCTGCATTTAATTTCATCGCTGTCTCAGTGTAACCAGATGCACCACAGCAGCATCCTGGAGTCCTAAGAGCAGGGGAAAGGGAACTCCCCCCCCCCAACCCTAGGGATTGTATTTATTTTTTTTACTGAGCAACCATCTGAGAGCCACATGCTAGGGGTGGGCAGGGCCAGAGCAATAGTGGGCAGAGCAAATGTGTGAATTTTAACTTTGCACACTGGCAGTGGTGGCTGATGCCCATTGGGACTGGTAGGGCAGAAGACAGGGAGCCCGACAGTAGCTGAAGCCAGAGCCAAAGACAAGCAGAGCCAACTTGCAATAGTTTTCTCCCCACCCTCCTCCTCCCTGCTGAGTTGTAGGGCCACACCAAGACTAAGGAGGTGGAAGCTTACAGGCAGTGCCACCTCCTGGACTGGTTGTCAGTAAGAAGGCTAATTTCCCCCCATACTTGTAAACTCCTCTGTACCTTCCAATGCAGCAAGGAAGAAGCATTATCAGAGTGCAAGGACTCATTCCAACTAGGGTAAATGCTCAAGGAAAGCGCAAAGCAGGGTCAGTAAGGGGATAGGAAGGGGGGCCTGGGAAGACTTCCAAGGGCCAGATTGAAAGGCTTGGGAGGCCACACTTGGGTTCCAGCCCTGAGGATCCTCACTCCTGTCCTGGAGCATCACTCTCAGTATAGTTTCGGGGAAGTGGGTGGTGCTGGAGAGATAAGCTGTCCAGTGTGTGTCTGTGACGGCACTAAAATGTATCCCCCACATTGCCTTCCCAATTCTTGTAATACCGTGTATAAAAGGCGGTCAATTTCCCTGTTTGCTCTTCTCCAAAATGTGGTCCAAGACCTGGGAGGAGGTATGTTCTACCTTACAGACCAATAATATTGTTGCTGCCCTAACAAAGCTCCTGCCATCTAGTGGTATGTGGTACACATTTCTGGGCAATGTGCCCATGCAAATTTGCACATTTATATATTTCCAATATATTATGTCCTAAGTACCTAATACAGATGCAACATTCAGACTGAACAAAAGAAAAGCAAATCTGTGTAACTGTTTTTCCATCAGATACAAGGGAAGAGCCATACTGAGTTCAGTGGTAGAACATCTGCTTCACATGCAAAAGGTTCAATCACTGGCATCTCCAGGTAGCGCTGGTAGTATCCCCTATCCAAAACACACAAGAGTTGGAATATCCAAAGAGGGAAGGCAAGAGAAAGTTGAATCTGTTGGTTTGGATTTCTCTCAGTTTGAGTTCAGTTCTCCATATTTTTTTTATCAGATTGCACCCCCCTCCCAAAAGAGTATTCATGAAAATTCATCAGTATTTTAGTGTGAATTTCCTATGTATGCAACTTTGCCTAATATGTATAAATTTGCAAAGCAATTTCACCTAATGCAATGACTTTTCTAATTTTTATTCCCTCCCCCATATATGCATGTTTATGCACACTTTGCCCCAATAAAGACATTTTGTCACATATCACTTGAATGGGGAACCAGATTGCAAAATTTGGAGAAGTGTAAATTTTGAGGGAAGGCTCTGTTTCAGTTTACATATTGTTTCAGAAAGTGCAAATTAGGCAAGATTGCCTTTAAGGGGACAGATATGGATGGCTTTCCTTACCCAAAGTTGGCTCCCTTCCAAACACCAGAAGCAAGCTGGGAATGGAGTAACATGGATGGAGAAATCAAGTGAGAACAGGTAAGGTACCGGGGGGGGGGGGTTGGAGAGATGGACCAGTACATCTCTTCCATTGTTGGTGTTGAACCACACAAGGTTGCCAGAGATGATCCAGGATGTGAACCAATGAATGAAAGCCAAGAAACCCACCAGAGCCAGAAAGACCAGTGTTGATTTGGCCAAATCCTAGCCAAACAGGAAGCTCTTTATGGCATTCCTGTCTAGATAGATAGGCCATGGATGGACAGGATTTGGCCTAGGTGGGTGATTCCAGTCCACAGTAAGAATACTTCACTACCCAGTAACATGGTGCAAACTGTAGTGGTCCAGTAGTCCACCACATAAAACAACTGTACATGGAACTGAGAGGGTTTGGTGTTAGCCCTCATTGCTTTTGCTAGTCAAGTATTCACCAGGGAAGACACATAACAAGAAACACATGTCAACCATCCTCATGTCTAATTTGGTTCACATGCAAAACATAAGTCTAAGAGACCCTGGAATGGGAGGGCAGAGGTGGCTACAGCCCCCATTTGGAGAGAGCTTAGAGAGAAGTAAGCACCCTCCTGAGAAGATCAGGCAAACACAACAGCCCTACTGCTGTAGTCAAAGCTAATTGAGGAAAAGGTACAATTCAGCAAACATGGAGCATATCTTATCTGTGGAAGGGAAAGCCAAGGTGAGTTGAGAAATAATGTATGGAGAGATATGAAAAGAGGGAGACATGGGTGAGGTTGCGGGTGAAGCTGAGCCCTGAACAGTCAGATTCTAGGGCTCCCCCCCCCTACTATTTTGTACTAGTCATGAACTATGTCTTATGGAAATACACTAGATTTTTCTCTCTTTGTGCAATGTTTACACCGGTCTGTCACTGTGCTGCTTTCATTGGTTGTTTCCCAAGGTACTAATGGGTGTGGGACAGGAACAAAAAGGAGGGAACTCATGTCTGTAGGAAATAACTTGAGGGGGTAGGAAAGGCTTTGAAGGGGGCCGGGGGGGGGAGGATCTCCCTCTGGGTGTGACAGCTTCCCCACTGAGAGGGCAAAAGTGGTTGTTTTAAACAATGGTAGATGTCTGAATAAAGGAGGGATCGAGAGACACTCAGGTTGGTTGGTTTTTTAAAAAAAGGTTTAACAAGGAGAAATAGGAGAGATGGGCACAAAAAAGAAACTCTCCTTCTTCTGTTCCTCAGCTGCCTCATGTGAGAGTAGTAAAGGATGTGGAGTCCTGAAATATTTCATGGTGCCACCCACACAGGGCTTTTTTCCAGCTGGAACTTGCTGGAGCTCAGTTCCGGCACCTCTCAATTGGGCGCCATTGCCATTCTAAGAGAACAAGGGAGAAAGTTGTGGTGAGCTCCGGCACCTCTTTTTCTAGAAAAATAGCACAGCTTCCACATTATATTTCACATTACGCATTTCACGCCTGGTACCATGTGTTCTCTTCACTATGAAGTTCCACATTGAATGTAGTAATTTAGAACAAATATTTAATTAACAAGCAAAGACCCTTATATGTACAGCATCCATTAACTGAAATTAACCTTTCGTAATTGAACAAGCCAACTAACAGCCCTGGTCTTAAGATTCTATTCATCCTAAAAATGCAACAACATACATCATCATAGTGTGTGTGTGTGTGTGCGCGCGCGCGCGTGCATGCAAAGGGGACCGCAAAATAGGAGACAGCATTGAGGTGGTCTGTGCACAAAGAAAGTTGGAAAACGGAGGGGGAAGGGACAAAGGTGATAACATAGTGTGTGTTCAAAGGTGGGCTGCAGAATACGAGAGCAGGTGGCATGAAAATGGGGTGATTTGTGCAAGAGGGAGTTGAAAAATGAAAGCAGGAGAAAGGTGGGGGAAATGGGGCGAAAGTGAAAACGAGAGTTGCAAAAGTGGGTTACCAAAAGTAAGGAGAGAGTGGTACTTGTGGAAATGGGGTGAAGATGAAAGTGGAGGTAAAAATGGCAATGCAATATGGGAGTCGTAGGATGACTATAACTGGATGGAAAGTGAAATGGTTGCATAGCTGCAATGGGTGAGAAGAGAAAGGTGCAGGAGGTTGCCATGGAGGGTGGTTTGTGTGCAAGTGCAGTTCAAAAAAGGAAGGGAAAGCATGGACATGGGGATGAAGGTGAAAATGGGTGCAAAACAGGGCTGCAGAATAATAATAAAAAAGCGAGTGGCTTAAAAATAGTGTTAGAGGGGTGAAAGGTGAAGTTAGTAGTTGTGAGGGATAGGAAGGGGGACCTCTAGGGAGTTGGGGGGGAGTGGACAAGTGGTGTGAGCAGAGGACAAAGCCCCCACCCTTCGTAATTTAATATTGGCCTGCACCACCCTCCCTTAAAACAATTCTGGAATCCCTGTGTAAGTTAGCTGAAAGCATCAGCCATGTGTCCAACAATAAATTTTGTTAACCTCCCCACATTGCAGAAAATAGTTGAGAAAAATACAAGTTCCTTGAATCTGTTGCGTGGGAAACAACATCAGCAATTCACCTGCGTAATTACAATGTACAGGGACAGAAATGAAACTCACTGAGGCTGCACATGTTTTACTGGAAAGGAAGTGCAAAATGAGAGGGAGCATTCACATTCTGATACAGATACTCACACATTTAAAATGCTTCTAGCTAGGAACAACCGCTAATAAGAACCTGCCTTATGCTTCCAGCTCAGTTTTGTTTACAGCAAGGGCAGGAACCCTTGCTGGGGTCTTGGGTCTCCAATGAAGTTTTGTGGGGACCCAACACCCCCTTTGTTACTGAGTGTTCCCATAGGCCTCCTATTTTGAAATTGTAAAATGCCTCTTCAGACTCAGAGTAGTGTGAGATTTCAGAGTCTTGGCGCTTACCCAGGGTTCATGTTTCTGGGCACGGCAGATATATGGTGACTTTAGGATCTATGGTTTGTTTACAACCTGTGCCTACAGTGAAGAGAAGGTTCAGAGCATTCACATCTCAAGATGAGTCTTTGCCCCTCTCTTAGGAGCAGCAGGATTAGGTTTCAAACAGAGGAACCAGCCATGTTGCCTGTCCCTTTGTTGCTGCCTGCTCCAGCCAAGAAAGGTGGTTTTAGGGTAGCATGAATGGTGCAGCTGCACTGAGCAGTCTGCTGCAGGATATGTCACGATGTTGCAGAATGGACCACAAGAAGTGTGTGTGTGTGTGTGCGTGCCAACTTTTAGCGTCACACAGGACACTGCCGAAATCTGAGAGCCCAAAGTCCACCACTGCAGCCAGCCCTCCAGTAGTTCTGCCAACCTCTCTTCTCCACCACTTTCCAAGCCTCTTGCAAAATGCCACAACTTTCCTTTAGCCAAGCTGAAACCCTAAACCAGAGGTTTTCTTTTTATTTAAATGATTTTATTGAGTTTTACAATTTTATCATCACCACAATCATTATTTCAAGTAAGAAAGCAAAATAGAGTATAAATCCCGCCCCCACAAAAACAAAACAAAAAAAAACACCCCATGACTTCCCTCAACTATCTTTTCTGAGTTTTTTGGCATGTTGTCTCTCCCTGCTTATTGGTTATTTCTTATTCTTTAAGATTTTTAAAACATTATTATTATTATTCTCTTATCATTCTAACCTTGTATTTCCATCTCTACATTTGTTTTATTAGTTTTGTTAGTTGCAAGTGTTTAATCAAACTCTGCAGGTGAGTCCATTTCTTTACATTGATTCTGTAGATATAACATAATTGGTTCCCAGTCTTTCTTAAAGTCTCTATTTTCCTTGTCTCGAAGTCTTACCATTAATTTTGCCATTTCAGTGCATCCCATCAATTCTTGCCATTCTTCTTAGCTGGTATTTCAACACTCTTTCCATCTTTGTGCTAGCAAAATCCTAGCCACAGTTGTAGCATACATAAAAAGTTTTTCTTCTCTTTCGGCAAATCTTGAGCTGAAATGCCTAGCAAGAAAGCTTCTGGATTTTTCACAAAAGTTAACTTAAACATTTTCTTCAATTCATTATACAGTAAATCATTTCCCAGTACTTTTTAATTACTTTACAATTCCACCACATATGAAAGAATGTACCCTCTTTTTCTTTACAACACTTATTGGAACCTGTTTTAAACATTTTTGCCATCTTTACAGGTGTAATCTACCATCTATACATCATTTTCATATAATTCTCTTTTAGCAGTATACAGTCAGTGAATTTAAGATTCACTTTCCATAACTTTTCCCAGTCTTTCCCATTTGTATATTGTGTCCTGCGTATTGTGCCCACTTAATCATTACACTTTTCACCTCCTCATCTTTAGTTTCCCATTCTAATAATAAATTATACATTTTCTTTAGAAGTTTAGTATTCTCATCTATAATTTCTTTTTGGAATCTAGATATGGTATAACTAAATCCTTTCTTGTTATCTTATTTAAAAACCTCATTTATTTGACGATGTTGCAGCCAATCATAAACATAATCTTTTATTTCGTTAACTCCTTGAGCTTTAATTTCCCTTCTCTCTCTTCTAATACGTCCTTATATGTAGGCCATTCTCTTTCCCTGTTTATCTTTTTAAATGGAATTACTTCTAATGGAGATACCCAACATGGGGTCTTTTGTTCTAATAAATCTTTATATTTTCCCCATACTTTTAAGAGTGATTTCCTAATTATGTGGTTATGAAACCCTTTATATACCTTCCCTTTATTATACCATCCAATACGCATGCCATCCAAATCTGTTGTTAAACCAGAGGTTTTCAACCTTTTTGAGTCCATGGCTCCCTTGACCAATGACATTCTTTCTGCGGCACTCCTGTGGGGCTCAGCAGCCCAGTTATGTCACCCCTTGCCTGCAGAGCTGGCAGCCTCTCACCCATTTTTGAACACATTCCCTTATGGAGTGTTCCCTCAGCCCCCTCTCCTCTCTCCTCTCCCCTCTCCTTGGAAGTCCTCCAGGCAGTTGCTGCTGTCATCCCTGGTGTCTGAGCTTCTCCTCTCCTGCCCCAAAGCGAGCTGCCTCCTCACACTGCCCCACAGGGGCCTGGGAAGGACCCCCTGGCCAGCCCCAGAGGCGCCATTCACCTGGGGAGCTTGTAGCCAGGGCTGCTGCAACAAACAGCTGTGCAAGCCTTTGGGAGGCAGAGACGCAAGAGGGCATCAGAGGAGGGAGGGAAGGAAGGAGAGATGGAGGCCAGTGTTGCCCACGGCACCCCTGACCATCATTCAAGCAACCCCAGGTGCCATGGCACCCTTGTTGAAAACCACTGCCCTAAACCAGGGGTCAGCAAACTAAGGCCTGGGGGCTGGATGTGGCCCACCGGCCTCATCAATCTGGCCCGTGAACCTTGCAGACCCTGCCACCCACTTGGTCAGTCCCAACACTAAACCAGCATGGCGCAGAGGCCTCGCCATGCAGGGACTGACTTCTGCGATGCTGGCGTGGCTTTGGATTGGCTGCAGGAAGCTCCTGTGACCATTCTGAGACTGCGGACGCCTCTGGACAATTCCCCTTCCTTCCCACTGAAGCAGCCGCATATGGCCAAGAGCCGAGCAGGAGGAAGCAGCAGTGGCAGGGAGGCTGCCTCCACTGCCCAGGCCAGCGGCATGGGCTCTGCGCCCCACAGACCCCTGGACGGGACAGAGGATAACAACGACGCTGCCAAAGACGAGGTTGCGTCAGTGGCTGCGGCGTGAGTGGCATCAGCAGAGTCCTTTCGGGAGAGGGAGGGTCCTTTCGGGGGGTGCTTTCAGGAGATGGTGGGTCTGGCCCCCCACAAGGTCTGAGGGACAATGGACCGGCCCCCTCCTGAAAAAGTTTGCTGACCCCTGCCCTAAACCCTTTCTTTCCCTGCCCAGTAACACACACCACTAAAGAGTGAGCCCTGCCCCTCCCTGTCTCGCACAGGCTTAGCCCTGTTGATGACTTCCTCATGAGCTGATGGCTGGCCATCACTAGCCTTTGTTCCCCTTAATAGCTCACCTCCCAGCAATACCCTGGTCCATAAAAACAAGGCTAGCCTGCATTTTCACACTGCTGACTCCAACATCTGCCAGCTCTTCTTAATTCTCAAAGCAAAGATCAAACCCTACAACTATTATTATGATTAATGTATTAATATCCTGTCTTTTATTATGCTTTGTGTTGTGTTTTTATTATTATGCTCCATAAAATGTGTTCTTAATGTTGTACACCGCTTTGGGATCTTTTAATAAAGGGTGGTATATAAATCAAATAAATAATAAGAATAAATAGCAACCAGGAATGTAGAGGGAGTCAGGGCATCTACACATTAGAGGGAGGTATTAGTAAGTTTGGGGGAAGCATAAGCTTTGCAGGAGTAAAATAAATAAATAAATAAATAAATAAATAAATAAATAAATAATAAAAATTGGTGGAAGAGAGTCAAAAACAGCCCAGTTAGGACTGAACATGCTAATGGACGACATGCTGTCTTATGGATGTTGTGGAGTGGATAATGGAATACTGGCCCAATTTACCACACAGGAAATGAGGTACCGTATTTTTTGCTCTATAAGACTCACTTTTTCCCTCCTAAAAAGTAAGGGGAAATGTGTGTGCGTCTTATGGAGCGAATGCAGGCTGCGCAGGTATCCCAGAAGCCAGAACAGCAAGAGGGATTGCTGCTTTCACTGCGCAGCAATCCCTCTTGCTGTTCTGGCTTCTGAGATTCAGAATATTTTTTTTCTTGTTTTCCTCCTCCAAAAACTAGGTGCGTCTTGTGGTCTGGTGCGTCTTATAGAGCGAAAAATACGGTAATACACATTACCAAAAAGAGGGCGGGTCCTGAAGACCAAACTCCTGTCCACACTTACTATGCAGCAGAAAAATCCATACTCATATCATTTTGAAGGACAATATATAACTCAAGACTCCCCAAATGTGCTGGGAACTGCTTCTCTCTTAATAAAAAAGAATCTGGTAAGCAAATCCCCATGTCCTTGAGATGATGAATATGTTGATGATGGGAAGAACCATAGCTTGGTGGTAGGGTAACAGCACCCACCAGTTCAATCCCTGGCATCTCCAGGTAGGGCTGGGGGAGACCCCAGTCTGAACCCCTGGACACCTCCCACCTGTCATTGTGGACAGTAATACTGAGCTGGGTGGGCCAATAGTCAGTTTCGGTATAAGGCATTTTTTGCAATGTTCCTTTGATGATGTAGCAATTAATTACTGCATGAAAGTGGTGTGTACATTAATGGGATCCAGTTGCTGTAAAACTGCTTGATATGGTAGCACTGGTGTGAACCATCAGCCTATAAAGTACTACAGTTGAAAAATGACCCAGCAGCAGTATGACTGAACTCACACTAATGACTAATTGTCACATTTCAAACATAAAATGCTGACTCCCTTCACACATTTTTAGCTACCATAAATACAAACCCTTTCAGAGGCATCACTTATTAATTATTATTCTCTATTCTAATAATACTGATTGGGAAATGAAAAATAGTCTGAAGGAACACTGTCTTAAGGATAGCTAAAGCTTGGACTTGTTGAAATTTAAACTTACTGGTCATTTATTAAGGTATTTATTATTTATTTATTTATTTATTTGAAAAAACACCATTAACCACTTTTTTTCCCCTTCAAAGGCTTTATTGATCAAAGAAAAACCATAAACAATGATCAAAACAGAAATGACATGGCTCAGTCGGTAGAGCCTGAGACTCTTAATCTCAGGATCATGGGTTTGAGTTCCACATTGGGGGAAAATATCCTGCATAGCAAGAGGATGGATAAGAGAAGCGTTGTGGTCCCTTAAAACTCTATGATTATATGATACAAATAAGCTCCTTCAACAAACACAATATCTTTCATCCGTTCTTCATTACCACATGGCATCAGGGCAGGGTACGACCATGGAATTTAAAACAAACGAACAAAAATAGCTCCCCTTGGGTCTGTCCAGCTAAATTCTACTCTGAATGGACTCACTGGAATTAATGTGTCTGAATTAATTTTAGTGTGGGTCTGATCCAAGTATGACTAACATAGGATACAACCTCTGCTTGGCAACTACACCACACTAAGCTCATAACAGTAAAATAGAAGCAGTATGTAGAATTGGATGTGAATGCAAAGAAGTAGGAATGGATAGAAAGCCAGCATGCTAAACTACTCCTCTACTGGCAAACATATCACTGTGATGTCATCTGTTGATTTGTTTCGACTCCAAAAGCTGTGTTGTGTGAGCGTCTTTTTTTAAGTGAGGAGGAGAAACAAAATACAGGATTTCCTTTAGTACAGTCATAGCTCCCGTCTCCGAACACCACTAGCACTTCTACCCGATTCCTCAAGACGGTTTTAGAACTCGTGATCCTGTAAAGAAATCTGGATCGTGGTGGAAACGGTGCTGCTGTAAAGCTCAAAAGATGCATCTGCTCAAAAGAAACCCGAAAGACGCTCGCTTTTCTTCTTGTGGTTGCTACCGTGTCAAAGAATGAATGGAAACTGCAGTGAGGTAAGGGAGGGTCTTTTAAAAGCATGTTTCCTTTGGCAAAGCTAAGGCTACAGTCCTGGGCATACTTAACTTGCAGCCAAATCAAATCCCCTGGAAACTAATAGTCCTTACATTTATGTACACATGGCTAGGGGTCAGCACATGAAACTGCAGACTAAGGCATATTTTCCAAGAATGAAGTTTTATCAAATTCAGCGGAGTTGTTCTGGATCTGCTGTAAGACAGTGTTGATGGGTTGACTGCATGCTTTTTAAAGGGAAAATGATTTCAGCCTAGGAAAAAATGATTTAAGAACTTTTTTTATGATTAAGCAACAAGCACTACATACATAATAATATTTAAACAATAACCATAGAGAGGTACAAAGCATTGCTTAGACACAGTAAGGTCTAGCAATACACTTGTATAAATGTATAAAGCCTTGTATAAATATTTATTTGTCTTCCCAATCCTGAGTACATCACCTCTGTACAGTTCAAGATTGTTGTCCAACACTTTGCATAACTTAGACTTGCTTTAGAGTTGAATAAAAGGTTCATAAAGGTGTTGATAGTCCTTTTCATTGGTGTGGGATACAAAATTATGCCATACAGTACAGAAATCTAAATTACCAACCACATGCTTGGTTGAGCAAATCTTACTGATCAATGTGGCCTTACGATGATTTTTTGTTGATCAGATGCTTTGCCGTTTCCTAAAACTTTCTTGTTTTAAAGATATGGATAAGCCAGAAGCATTTAAGACTTACTTAACGTAGTAGATACTTTGAAGGGTAAATGTAACTTTATAGAATAATAAATAGGCACATTTTTTAGAAAGATGCTTTTACAACAGCTATTTGAATTGGAGACAATAAATGATTCTCATGTTGTTTATTTTGTATCAGAGGAGCATAGCACATTATACTGAAATGATTACTTTTAATTTTGGTTTGATATTTTCCTGCCAATGGCATTATTTAAAGTCTATAGTTACAGTCTTAGGCACACATCTATGGGACCATGTCCCAGCAATCTCTGGGAAGGGGGTCTGGCAGACCACCATCTTTGCATATAGAAGGTCCCAGGTTCAATCCCTAGCATGTCCTTGTAAGCCTAGGAATGTTCCGCTGTCTGAAAGACTTTCCCAAAGTCTTTGCCAGTCCATGTGGACAATACTGAACTGGATAGACTGATGGTCTCATGGTATAAGATAGCTTCCTATTGTTGCTGAGCAAGGACTTGCAAAGGTTTGGGAAGTAATAATAATTACCATGCATACCAAAAAAACCCAACCCCAACCTCCCCCATTTGATCCTCTTCACTCAAAAGCTTTAGGAAATGATACTCTGAGAAAGCCCTCAGCCATTATTATTGCTGCCTGCTCCCTCCTGAAGGACGCATATGATTCTTGGCACTGCTAGTCTCCCCAGACACCCATCTCTAGTTACAAGTAGCCTTCAGTTTGGTGTGGCTAGGTCTGGAAAATGAACTGTGGATGGGTGGGGGGACACGATGACACATGTTTCCATGTGTTGTTAAAAGGATCAAAACGCTGAAGCTTCGGAGTTCATATTGCTGTGAAGAGGAAAGTTTTTAACCACACAAAAACCCACAGGAATGAAAAATGAAGAGTGTGCCCATATTCAAAGGAACAAGGGGGGCGGAGCAGGAAGAGGAGAGAGAAATAGCCTTGTTGGTTTTTATTTACTATAGGGATTGGCAAATCTGTCAGTTTCTCTCAGTTTCTCATTTTGCAGTCTTCAGTTTTCCACATTTCCACATCACTTTGTGATTTTTTTTAATGCTTATGAATATTCATCATTGAATTTCTCCTAATATGCACATGGCTGTGGGCATTTTTTTAACAAAGGAGTTTCCCCTAATATGGGTTGTATGTGATTTTGCCTAATATAACCATTTTTGCAAAGAGATTTCACTTAATATAATGCATTTTTATTTTATTCTCAGGAATATATGCATTTTTATTCACACTTTGGGTTAGCATTACTTGGCAGGGGAACTGCATTGTGAAATGCAGAGAAGCACTAATTTTGAAGGAAGAATTCATTTCAGTTTGGATTCCAAACATATCACTTTGAAAAGTGCAAATGAGGGAGATTCATCTTTAAGTGTAAACTGAATTTATTTTCTCCCCTATTCCTAGTTGGTTATTACAACTATTTCTGTCACTGGTTCTTTAGGGTCACAGGGACCACAAAGATACTGAAATTCACAGTCTCATTCATCTATACTCTCAAATGCCACTTTCTTGCAATGTTGGCTATGGAGTGATTTAACAGTCATCCCTCTTCCCAAGAAACTCTGAGAATTGTAGCTCTGCAAGACAAATTGGGGCCTCAAAACAACTCTTAGCACCTGTTCCCAGGATTATTTGGGGGATGCAATGCCTGTTAAAGTGGTCTAATACTGCTTTAAATGTACAGGATATGCCCACTATTTGCAAAGGGAGAGGGGTTGGAATGCCTTGTAGTAATTCAGACCGTTAAGCTCGGTATTATCTCCACTGGTTTGCAGTAGCTCTCCAAAGTTTGGGGCAAGCAGTTTTATCCCATCTCTAGCTGGAGATGTTGGGAATTGACCCTGGGACCTTCTGCACGCAAAGCTACAATTTGCTGCATCCAAACCATATGAAGCTTGAGGAGGAATATATTGAGCACATGCACCACTGCATGAACTGCCTTTAACCACTATCTGTGATCTTTAATTCTGCAAACATTTTCAAGGAGGAAATGAAACAGAAGCTACAAATAGAAAAGTAGCCACCACCAGAATCAGAGACCAAAATACTCTATCTTTTAGAAAATAGTTTCCTTCTTAGGGCGTATTTACAAAACCTTGCTTCTTCATGTGTTTTGTATCAACAACCTCAGTCGTACTGTCCATGAACAGAGATTACGAGAAGGAAGTCTTTCCAGGGCCTGAATTAGGGGCAGATGATTCAGGTGACTGTGGGAGCCTCAGGTTTTGGAGGATACAATGCTCTTGTCATGTACTGCCTACTCAGATACTCTCTGAAACCTTTGACCCTTAGTTCCCATGCCCAACTGCAGTCTTTCCCAACCTGTTGGCTTCCCAATGCTTTGGACTACAACTGCCTTTAACCCCAGCCAGCATAGCCAATGGCTAGGGATAATGGAACTTATAGTCCAACAACTTATGGAGGATCACAAATTAGCCATCTCTGATCTAAGTATGTTCCCATGTTTTCATTAACATGCTCTCATTTGTACTTTTTCCTAACCTTCCCTGAACTAGCTCCCTCTTCCCTGAACTAGTTCCCTCCAGATGTTTTGGAAAGCAGTTCTTGGGTGGAAAAAGATTCTTTATCACTGGGATACATTCTCAAGAGTATTTTTAATAATAACAGTAATAATAAAAACAACAACAAATTGACGTGGAGTTTGTGGAGAACTGAACTTAAGAGTGGAAAAATAAGCTACTGAGAGAAACCAGAACTGACAGAATTGCCCCTACCGTTCACCCAACTTGAATCATGGAATCATAGAATTGTAGAGTTGGAAGGAACCACAAGGATTATCTAGTCCACCCCCTGCAATTCAGGAAGCTTTCATTCAATGTGGGGCTCAAACCCACAACCCTGACATCAAGAGTCTCATGCTCTCAGTTTCCTGCTACTGTATGTGCTTTCCCAGTGCTTTCCGAATATTATAACTCAGGGTGGAGAATGATGACACAGTCTTAGAGTCATCAGACAGGAAGGGAGGCACATTTGAAGAAGTATATTATAAAATGTCTGTAGCCAGTGCCACCACCACACCCTTGACATTAAGAGAATTTAGTTGCTTTGATGAAAATACTTATAGCTTTTAGTTCCTCCTTCTAAATTGGTTGTTCTCTTTCTGGTGATTCTGTCAATGCAGCTTGCTGATGTGAAGGTCTCAGGAAACTGCACTTCCATGTCAGTTGGTGAAAGTGCATGCCTAGTGAATCTGTGTGAGAATGTCATTTGACTATTGTTCTTCGGCTGCCAAAATGTCTTGATCTAGTTCTGAGTGTGTGTGTTTAATGCTGCAGCATAAATCTCTTTCTCAAAAAGCAATCATCTTCTTAACAGGTATCTTCTGATTAGCCTGTATGGCCACTGACCTGATCAAGATGTTGAACAACCAATCATCAGAAAATTGTCCTGACCCTCCAATGCATTTCCAGGCCTCTTTGTATGCAGTCATCTACATCATCATCTTCGTTCCGGGTCTCCTGGGAAACAGCATCGCCCTTTGGGTTTTGTGCCACTTCATCAAGAAGAGGAGCAAAGCGGTAGTTTTCATGATGAATTTGGCTGTAGCTGACCTGACCCACGTCGTCTCTTTGCCCTTACGGATGTATTACTACATCAACCACAGCTGGCCTTTTGGGGGCTTCCTTTGCCAGCTCTGCTTCTACCTCAAATACCTTAACATGTATGCCAGTATCTGCTTTCTCACCTGCATCAGCATCCAAAGGTACCTCTTCCTACTTCACCCTTTCAAAGCCAAGGACTGGAAGTGCAGGTATGATGTGGCCATAAGTGCTGCCATATGGACTGTGGTTGGGGCTGCTTGCTTACCTCTCCCAATCCTGAGGAGTCCTCGCTTATCAAACAATACCAACATCTGCTTTGCTGATCTCGAAGTTCAGCAGTTGTCTATGGGAGCCTCAATCTCTCTGGTGATTGTAGCTGAATTCTGTGCATTTGTGGCCCCTGTTGTGATAGTCATTTACTGCACTTGGAAAATGAGGCAATCCCTGCAGGAGCCCCACAGTCCTTTGCAGCACACCAATGAGAAGCAGAAAGCTTGGCACATGATCTTAGGGTGCGCAGCTGTGTTTTTCATATGTTTTACACCGTATCATGTGAATTTCCCTATATTTATGATGGTGAAGCAAAACATGGTCACAAACTGTTCTGTACGGCGTAGAGCTTTATATTTCCATCCCATTTCTTTGTGCCTTGCAAGCCTCAATTGTTGTCTTGATCCAATTCTCTACTACTTCATGACATCAGAGTTCCGGGAAAGGTTCAAGTGCAGCAGTGCTTGCCCCTTGAGCTGCCTCAACAGTCTTGGCAGCAGCAGCAGCAGAACCTCTGAAGTTGAGCTGAAAAGCAAGGCAGATAACAAAAATAAAAATGTATTGATGGCATACTTTTGGACTCTTAGGCCACATGATGGCATGGAATCTCCTCTCTCTTGTTAGCTAAGGGATGGTTCACACATGGGTTGTACTTCACTTGCTTCTCTTAGGGACTCAGCACTTGACACTCAGCTGAATGTGTGAACAGGCAACATTGAAAATGCTGTTGCTGAGTGACATGAAAGTTCTGTCTCTGATAATTAATCACTGATGGCTTGAGAGCAGTCATATGATATAAATATTAACCAGTCATTTTTAGAACCTGCCAGAATTGGGACAAAGAATCTGTGTGCCGCTGCCACTGGGGTTATATGGTGCAGCAGACTCGAGGAGGTGAAAGTGTTCTGCATTAACTCCACCCATTCAGGGCAGCCATTGGTTTCCCCAACCTCCAAGAGTAGATAGAGACATAATAACATAATAAGAGCCCTGCTGGATCAGGCCAATCGCCCATCTATTCCAGGATCCTCACAGTGCCCAACCAGATGCCTGTAGGAAACGCACAAGCAGGACCCAAGCACAAGAGCACTCTCAACCCACCCACCATGATTTTTAGCAACCAGTATTTAGAAGCATTATTGCTTCCAGGTCAGGATAAGACTTATGGATGGCATCCACAAACAAAACAGCAGCTGCCTTTTTTCCTCTCCGGAATGATGTGCTGTCTGGAGAATGATGGGGAAATAAAAGAGCCACTGCCAAGAAGCTTCCCTCCCAATGAAGGAGGAAAATGTGGTGTTTGCCCGTTCTATTGGAAATGTCTGTACAGGGGGAGAGAAAGGGTTGATAGGTAGACCAATAGAAAAGCCAGAGGCGGAGCCTACCTGTTTATAAAAGGGCTTAGCCCGAGGTTTGGGTTGGTTGGTTTTAGTGGGTGGGTTGGTTGGTTGGTTGGGAAAGGCAGTTGGGAATCGCTTCTCAGCCTTTTGGCTAAGATCAAGGGCAGTTGGGAAAGCAGTTGGCAGACAGCTGGAATTAGAGAGACAGTCAGTGCAGTTGGTTCTTGTGTGAGGGGAGGTAGAAGAGTTAGAGACAGCATAAAATAAGACTAAGAGGGTAAAGGGTAACAGCATTTCGAATGCATTTAAAGTTTATTTGTGTTTGCAATAAACTACAATCTTCGTTGTTAACTTGAGAACCCGACTGAGACTAAGTTTTTTTTACCGGGGAGAACCTGGTTGGTGGCAGCAGATTGGTGGTGCACAGGTCAATAGTCTGTGAGACGACCGGGGGCTCCATACAAACACCACAGAATGCAAATTAAAGATGGAGGGGGAATCTGTTTTATACATGAAATCTGGTGCTGCTGACCTGATTGAGATTTCCTCACGCTGCTTGTGGCATACAGTGCTCATATATGTTGGAGCTGTTCGTGCAATGTGAGATTATTATTATTTAATTTATACTAAATACATGCAAAATTATGTGCAAAGTTTGCAAATATTGTACATGTAATATATATGAAAGAGACAAGCTCCATGCAGTACATAAGTATTTTATACAGTTATATGCATTGTTGTATCTATTTGCTTCATGTACTAGTTCAGGGCAACCCAACTTTTCATACCAGGAGTACTTCAGCGCAGAGGTGTGGGTCACATACTGCCTTGTTGCATGGTGCAGGGCAGTGAGGTCAAAATTTAATGCCCCCCATACTCCCTCAACTGTCCTGTTTTAAGCTGGACATCCTGGAATTACAGAAGGCAGTCCTGGCTTCTGATTGGATCCCAGAATGTCCCATTTTTTATTCCAGTGCTCTAGTGTGAGACAGCTGGCTCTCACCAGAGCACTGGACCAAAAGATAGTCACTCTTTTGAGAGTCAGCTGGTGTGTGCAAGAGCAAAAGACACTTATTTTTAGGTCCTGTAAGACTGAAAAATGACCATCTTTTGTCTTGTGCTCTCATGCATGCACGAAAGCTTGGGACCAAAAAATGAGTGCCTGATTTTGGTCCCCAGGATGTTGGAGGGTATTCCACACACAGCCTCCAACCCTTGTGCTGCCTTCTCAACGTAGATAAGCTTTGAGAAATTACCATATTTTTTGCTCTATAAGACGCACCAGACCACAAGACGCACCTAGTTTTTGGAGGAGGAAAACAAGAAAAAAATATTCTGAATCTCAGAAGCCAGAACAGCAAGAGGGATTGCTGTGCAGTGAACACAGCAATCCCTCTTGCTGTTCTGGCTTCTGGGATAGCTGCGTAACCTGCATTCTCTCCATAACACGCACACACATTTCCCCTTACTTTTTAGGAGGGAAAAAGTGAGTCTTATAGAGCAAAAAATACGGTATTTACTCTTGGCTCTGTTGAAGCAGTTGCTTACAGTTGTTGGCAGTTTTGGACATTCACATATGGAAAAGCTCTAAGTGTCCATTTACACAGCCAGTGTATGCAGTAGATACCCCAATACTGCATGCAACTACACAGAATTGTTTGTTTAAAAGTGCATCCTCTCAATAATAATGCTTTTCTTTTTCCATTCTTCACAATGCTGTTCTAAATACCCTTTTCAAGGCAGTGCTCTGTCCTGCCACTAGGTGCTGCAACAGTCATTTGCTAACTATTCTTGCATGAGGGCTTCAGCATTAGCCCTAATACAACCAAACTGAAATATCTAGATTCTAGTCGAAGGATGCAGCATTACCATGAAGCAGTAGCACTATTACAGTATTGAACCAGAAGTGCCTCTCTACCTTCAGAACTCCATTCTCTGGCCAAAATGTGCTGCCTTCATTTTTCAGAAATTCTGAATTCCATGAATTTATTTCAGATAACCGGGTGGGTGCAGTTCTGAACTCCTCGGCCTGATCTTAAACCCCTTTAACTTGGACTGCTGCTTCTTAGCCTGCCGTCTGATCATAGCAGCTGCAGTGACTCTTTACCTATTGTTGAACCTGTATCTCTTCTCTGTGTGAAGTATGACTCTAGTTCCCATTTGCAGAGTATGCAGAAGACAGCCCTGGGTCTTTTGACACTTTAATTGGGTCTCTCTTCCCTCCTATAAAAAAACTATGCAAGACACTTTCTTTTAAAGTTTAAATAACATATGACTTTTACTTAGTGAACTTGCAGTTGCAGATTAAATATATAATGCAGGGAGGCGATACTTAAGTTGCTAAAACATCTTCCATAGATGAAACTGACAGCAGCACAACAGTTCATACCTGCTTCTCTAACTGTTAGTAAGGGTAAAGGGACCCCTGACCATTAGGTCCAGTCGTGACCGACTCTGGGGTTGCGGCGCTCATCTCGCTTTATTGGCCGAGGGAGCCGGCATACAGCTTCCGGGTCATGTGGCCAGCATGACTAAGCCGCTTCTGGCGAACCAGAGCAGCGCATGGAAACGCCGTTTATCTTCCCGCCGGAGTGGTACCTATTTATCTACTTGCACTTTGACGTCCTTTCGAACTGCTAGGTTGGCAGGAGCAGGGACCGAGCAACGGGAGCTCACCCCGTCACGGGGATTCGAACCGCCGAACTTCTGATTGGCAAGTCCTAGGCTCTGTGGTTTAACCCACAGCGCCACCCGTGTCCCTACTCTAACTGTTAAGACTGTTCAACTAACTGCCGTAACTGTACCAACTGCCATAACAGCCTCAGGCGTATGACATCACAGAGTTCCACAGCTCTTGCAATTCACCCTTTACCTACGCAGTTTGGATGCTAACATGTCACATTCTCTTCCTCAATAAAGATCTCTTCCTTACTCTCCTTCCTTACTCTCACCAGGAAATGTAAGATTTCTCCCTGGATATTAAGATATTTCAGGTAAATGCCTGAGTTGGGGGCTCCATCTGTTTCCAAGATTTCTCCTCGCTCTGGGAGGTCTGTTTCTTCATTGGAGGCTTGGATCAGGACCTGAGATGATCCGCAGAATCTTTCCACACAATGGAAAGAATGGCCTCCGAGTGGACAAGAAGGGAACACGAGTAGAGCCCTACTACTGTACATCAGGTGAAAGGTGAGAACTCTTTGGGACAGGGCAGAGCTCAGTGGTTGCATGCAGAAGGTCCCAACTTCAATCTCTGGCATCTCCAAGTAGGGATAAGAAAGACTTCTGTCTGAAATCCAGGAGAACCACTGCCAGTCAGTGTAAACAAGACTGAGCTAGATAGGCCAATGGTCTAACTCGGTATAAGACAGCTTCCTGTGTTCCTGTGGCAAACCAGTTCCCCATGGGAAGCCAGAAAGCAGAGTGGAGCACAACAGCACTCAAAATCTGGAATAATTTATCTGGACCACAGAAACCCATGTCATCTTTCTTTCCGCACCCTCCCCTTTTCATCAGTCCGAGACTCCACTATATTGCCCAAAGAGATTTCAGCTGGAACGTTTGACACACCTCTAATCAAAACATCTTAGGCTGTAATCCAATACTCACTTATTTGGGAGCAGGCGCCATTGAGAACAATGTGCTTTACTTCGGAGTAGATGCAAATAGAATTACACTTATTAGCCAAATGAACCTCTAATAGCCCTTGAGAGCAATCATCAACAGTTCAAAAGAAATCACATAAAATAATTCATTACAGATGATAGGGCAGAATAAGCCGTTCCAATTCTGGGGAAATGCATTTGTCAGAAAGTTCTTCTCGATGTTGAGTCAGAATCTCCTTTCTTGTAACTTGAATCTATTGGTTCAGGTCATACTCTCCAGAGCAGGAGAAAACAAGCCTGCTCCATCTTCCATGTGGCAGCCCTTGAGATATTTGAAGTTGGATAGAGTTGGAAGGGACTCTGAGGATCATCGTGTCCAACTCGATGCAATGCAGGAATATGCAGCTGTCCCATATGGGGATTGACCCTGCAACCTTGACATTTTCAGCACCATGTTCTAACCAACTAGTGAGAGGGTTTAGGGAATAGGAGAGGGGTGAGTAGCATCTGTGATGTTAACATATATGAGAGAGTGCTGGAGCGGAAATAGTTAACTAGGTTGCACAGACAGGGGGGTGGGTCTGTGAGGAGTTCTGGGAGGAGTTGGTTGGGAGTTGTTGGTGGGTAGTTGGTTGGTTTGAGTGGGTTGGCTGGTTGGGAAAGGCAGTTGGTAATAGAGAGATAGTTAGGGCAGTGGGTTCATGAGTGTGGGGGAGGTAGAAGAGATAGTGAGAGGAAAATAAGACTAAGAAAGTAAAGAGCAACAATGTTTGGAAAGCGGTAGAAGTTTTGTTTGTGTCTGAAATAAAATACACTCTTCTTTATTAATTGAGCAGCTGACAGAGACTGAAGTAATTTTACCAGGGAGGACCTGGTTGGTGGCAGCGGATTAGTGGTCAATAGTCCGTGAGACAACCGGGGGCTCCATACGAATGCCACAACGTCCTCATTGATTATGCTAATTCTGGATTTGGTGATAGGTTGCAGCCCATGAGGGGAAAGTAGATTACTTTTTCAGCCTCTTATATTCATAATAATATCAATATAGATACCATTTTCAGCTGATGCAGAAAAACTTATTTCTATGAATTTGACGACATACAAAAACAAAGTTGAAAACCAAAAACTATGCAATTAAGTGAAAATTACATGTAAGCATACACACCTCAAAAGATAAAGTGCAGATTTTGGTCATTACATTCACAATACCTTGTTCTATCTGCAATCAGACCCCACCTGCCTCCTTTTTTTCTTACATTGGTCCAGTGGCGGCACCAGCTCTCACCTTCCTCCTCTTACTTACTCTAAGTGTTGGAACTGAAGAACCCAATAGGGAAGAGGATGGGGGGGGGCTAGCATCAGTTGACTCCTCCTGCCATTGACTCCGGCTCCTCCAGGTATTGGTCTTCCTGCTTTCTGCCCTACCAGTGGGCACCAGCCACCACTTTCTCAAGGACTGCCTGGTAATAGTCCAGTTTAAACATCAAGAGCCGCAAGTTTAAACATCAAGAGCAGAGGCCTTGAAGTTCCTCATCAACCCTGAACACCTGATCAGCATACTAAACAGGCTCACAAGTCCTCAGTCTTCCCCACTAGGTTGAAATCATTGGATTTCTCTTTAAATTATAGCAATTATTTCTTAATTTACATCTACAGTATATATATCAATTAGCACCTGCATTTTTAATGCGAATCAGTGTCCATTGGTGAAGCTTTTCCACCCTAAGTAGGGTGAGGAGATCCCTCTCTCTTTCACACACACACACACACAGGGGGGGCTGAGTGTGACCTGCTAGCTTTTGGGATTGAAATATTTGGGATCAAAATAAAGTCAAGAGTGGATTTCATGCTCTTAATTCAGCTCATAGTGGTGAGGAGGAATGGAAGTTCCCCCAGAATGTCTGCTTTATATACGTTATTTACACAATGGGCCCCATGTGATTGGCTAATTCTGGGATTCTCATGTAGGCCAATCAGGTTGCGGATTCACTTCCACCTGCAGGTGGATTGGGTGGCTCCTGTGGACCAATCAGACTGCTGCATTCTGAATCCTATTGTTCTAGGACCAATCAGACTGGAGCATTTTGGATCCTATTCAACTCAGTACATAAGAGGGATCTACAATTTTCCTAGGGAATAAATAAAGCCATCCCTCCAGGGAGCATGCTCCAATGATGTGCTAGGTGAGGCCTGGCCAGCAGGTTTAACTGGGACTTTAGGATGAAGGGCGGGTAATAAATAAATGTAACAAGAATTAGAATAATAACTTTGTCTTGTCCAACCCTCACATATCCCACAATAAGTTCCTAAAAAATCTTTCTGAAATCTGCTCTGGAGGAAAGTGCCTTGTCCTCAGATCCATGCACTCTGGCAATAATATTTATTTGCCCATGGTGTGGTGTTAGGGAGAAGGAAGACACAGAGCATTTAGGGCAGTGTGATTTGTGGTGGCTTGGGCTGGGCCCAACTTTGAGGCTATACCATCTGCCTGCCTGGGGTATCCAACTGACCAGCTTGATGCTTATTGACTGGAGAGCACAATGGCCACGAGTGGGCTGAACAGAAATAGGTCTCCATACCTGGAAGATCAATGTGCAACCTGTGTTTGAGGCAGGCTAAGCAAAATGGGAAGATGAACGCAGCAGCATCTCTAGACATTCAATAGCATGTGTCCTCAGATTCCATATCTGCAGTAATGGAATCTGTTAATCAAAGTGGAGTCAGCTAATGTTGAGCCACTGTCTGCCGTCTGCTCACTTCATTTACAGAGAACCCGAATCAGGCTAACTGCTGGGCCTGTAACAAGATAGTTTCAAACGTGATCACTCAACTTGATGCTGCTCTCTCTCCATCATCCTCATGTGGTTTGCTTCTGTTCTCCGGAATGAATAAAAGCACCACGTGACATCTTGAAAAGGATGCTCTTTGGCTCTGAGTTAAGATAAGAACAGCAACAACGGCACTGGCTGCGGGCTTATGCTGACCCCCACGCAGAGAACTGGACAAGATCTTTTAGACAACTAAGGTTAGTGAACTACTCTGTTCCAATATTCCGATATTTGTGAAAAGGAATCTAGGTAGATACCTCAGATGAGAACAAAAAGGCTGCTTTAGATGAAGATACTGCAGGTTATATGAGCATCTAGCTTGGTTCTCAACCCTCTGCTTGGCAGCATCTCACTAAGATTCTCAGGCAGAGGTTTTCTCTATCACCTCCTTCCTGCTTTTTTTTAAAGAAAACAAAGTGGAGAAGCCAAAAGTTGAACCTGGTACCTTCTGCATGCAAAGCAGGTGCTCTGACACTGAGGAATAGCCCCCCTCCCCCTGAAAATGTCTCAAAGGGCAAATGAAATCACTAGACCAAAAAACTTTCAGAGAAGCCTTTTGGATGGAGCAAGCTCACTGTGTTTAATGGGACTTATTCCAAAGAGCATTAAGGTTGCAGCCAAATATTCCTTAGGAAAGAGAAGTGAAACAATCCTGCCATATGAGGGGTGCAGTCCCATGCATGCTTTGTGTGTATGTGTGTATTTCATGGAAACAGGCAAAGAAATGAACTGGAAACATAAATAGAATTCTGAAAATTATTTAAAGCATAGATAAAACTCAGAGACCAATAGGCACAGCAGATGTCACACAAGAAAATAATCTACAAAATGCAGTAGAAAGATAACAAATGTTGTTGTTATTCTTAGTGTTACTACAGAAGAAGAAAAAACAACCCCAAACCAAACCACCTATAAGTTCCACAAAGCAACAGAGTGAGATGACAGCATTATACTATTCATTTTCTTATTAATATGCATTACAAAACCAAACCATTCTAATCCAATATTATTCCTCAACCATGCTTAACATATACAGTTTCAAAAACCTGTTCTACTAAACATTCTAAATAGTAATTATTGTTATCAGCAGTTTACCAGCAACATCAAGGCTAGTTCTTTATTTTCTCTGGCTGTTGATGTTACTTATACTGCCACATGCAGACAAGCAGGTAGGCTTGCAATTTTTGTGGGGTTATTTGTGAGACTTTATCAATACATATACTGGTTTGTGCCCAAAGCATCTAAGAAAAACCCTTCAGGTGTTTCCGAATCATGCTTGGGGAATCATGGCCAATATTAGTTTTCTCATAATGCATTGGGCACAAATGACTTATACAAGTTCAAAAAACATGATTTGTACAATAGCAAATGGTGTTATACAAGGCTTCGTTGAGAAATACAAGCTTAATTTGTTTAACAGTAAAGTTAAAGTGTTCAGTTTTTATAAGCAATAGAAACCACTACCTGCTGTGAGCCTTGCTGCAATGTATCTCTTAACATTCTATTGCAGTGGTTTTCAACTAGTAGTGTGCCTGGCACCCTGGGGTGCCTTGAATGATGCTGAGGGGTGCCGCGGGCAACACTGGCCTCTGTCCCTCTTTCCTTCCCTCCCTCTTCTGATGCCCTCTCAGGTCTCTGCCTCCCAAAGGCTTACACAGCTATTTGTTGTAGCAGCCCCGGCTACAAGCCCCACAGGCGACACAAAACAGAAACCACAATGCATTTCCAAACAAAATGGCACCCAATATACCATTTGGCAGCAGCAGTAATGAATGCAAAGCGACCCTTGTTTTTGAATATGAAAGCTGACTCTTGAAGAAGAAAGACTTGTTCCCTACAGGTGCAAGGTGCTAATGGCAATGGGTGGGTGAGTTTACACACACACGCACGCACGCACGCACGCACACACACACACACACTGTGTCATCATCCCCATCATCATTTCTGTGCTGACTTTCCATAGGAAGCCGCCCTCACCAACGCATCTCACAATATCGCAACATTTAGACAATTCAGTTACAAAGCATCACAACCTTTAAGTAATAGAAATTCAGCTCCCTAACACGTGCAGCCCAGCTCCACTTTCCTCACAGACTTCTCTTTGGACACTGTGAGAACAGGATACTGGACTAGATGAGCCATTGGCCTCATCCAGCAGCTTCTTCTTATGTTCCTACCCAGATGCACAGATAATAGATAGATGATAGATATATGATAGATGATAGATGATAGATGATAGATGATAGATGATAGATGATAGATGATAGATGATAGATGATAGATGATAGATGATAGATGATAGATGATAGATAGATAGATAGATAGATAGATAGATAGATAGATAGATGATAGATAGATAGATGATAGATAGATAGATGATAGATAGTGTGTTTGATAATCTTCTCCAGCAGTTGAGGGCGCTGTATCAGCCACAGTCTCTCTGCAAAAAGGGTACATTTCAGGTGTCTCTGAGGGCTGCTCTTGGCTTCCTGGGAAGGAGAGGTGGGGGGCAGAAAGTCAGACAAAGCCCAGGAGAGAGGTTTCCCCCTCTTGGGTCAGAAGCAGCAAAATACCTCTGAATAACACCTGTTCAAGACAACTGCAGGTGGGGAGAGGGCTGGTGCTGTTGTGCTCCAACAGGTGTTAAAATCGATTTATTATTTTCATTGCCATGATCCTACACTTTGTCGAAGGGAAACTCTCCACCAGAGTAGAAATCATATATCAAACAGATGGAAAGCTCTTTAATCTGAGTAGGCTGAAAGCAAAGAGTAAGGTTACCATAACTTCCATCATAGAGCTTCAGTATGCTGATGACAACATAGTGTGTGCACACTCAGTGTGTGTAAACTATCTTTGCAGAAGTTTACGAAAAGAATGGGCTATCATTCAACATCCAAAAAACCAAAGTGCCGCACCAACAAACACAAAACAACCCCTCTGCAGTGCCACAAATCCAATTCAATGGTGTTACATTGAAAAGTGCCAATCACTTCTACCTGGGCAGTTATCTTTCCACAAGGGCTGACATAGATGCCAAAATCCAGCATCGCCTGAGCTCTGCGAGTGCAGCTTTCTCCTGATTAAAGTGCAGAGTGTTTGAGAACCGGGACATTCACAGGGAAACCAAAATGCTTGTTTACAAAGCTATTGTACTACCAACCTTACTGTAGGTGTGTGAAACATGGACCACTAATAAACACTATCTACAGCTCCTTGAAAGATTCCATCAATGATGTCTCCCAAAAATTTTACACTTGGGAAGACAGGTGAACTAATACCAGTGTACTGGAAGAAGCAAAGATCACCAGTATTGAAGCAATGATTCTACAACATCAACTTCGTTGGACTGGTCATGTTGTTCGGATGCCTGATTATCGCCTCCCAAAGCAACTACTCTATTCCGAACTTAAAAATGGAAATGCTGGTGGTCAACAAAAGAGACTTAAAGACTGTCTCAAGGCAAATCTTTTAAAATGTAGTATAAACACTGACAACTAGGAAACACTGGCCTGCAAACGCTCCAATTGGAGAACAGCCTTTACTAAAGGTGTCATGGACTTTGAAGACTCTTGAACTCAGGACAAAAGGGATAAATTAGCTAAAGGAGCTAGAAGACACGTTTGGCAAACCCTCACATCAATCAGCTGCTGCCTGGAAACCTATGTCCCCATGGTGGAAGGATGTGTGCATCCAGAATTGGCCTCCACAGTCACTAACGGACTCACTGTTAAGATCATGTTCATGGAAGACCTGGCTACAAGTGATTGCCAAAGAAGAAGAGGAAGAAGCTCCAATTCTGCTTGTCAGCCACTGTCAGAAAAGGAGGCTGAACTAGATGCCCCTCCCGTGGCCTGATCAAGCTGATCCTTAGCTCCTTTTGTTGTATTCTTATGGGAGGAGGGAGGTGAAAGCTTGCGAAAGAGACACCTCCAAGGGACAGATAGAAGACCACCTTCCTGATGGAGAAGAAGCACTAGCTTTCTGGGGCCTTGAGATTTGGGTCAGGATATAGCACAACACACCCCAGGTAAGTTAGAAAAGCAGGAGGGAGAGCCCCAATCTAGCCTCAGTCAAGCCCAGGCATTCAGCCTTCCCTCCCCCCAAAAAACTCATAACACCACCAGCAATTTAAAGCAATTTGGAAAGAGGGAGTAAAAGCAGGCTTTTAGTGTTTGTATGTAGAAAGAAGGCCTTTCAAAGGCCAGCAGGAATAAGCAGGATTGTCAGACATGCCAAGATGTTAAAAGCCCCAGTTCCTTCAGTCTCAAGACTCTGATTAAGGTGTATTAAGTAATCAGCAGGCACAAACCACAAAGGATGAGAAAGAGCCATTATGTTACTTGCAAGCATAGCTCCTCGAATATATCTCTCCCCTCCACCCACAATCTCTTAGGTCATCTCAAAACAGCAGCATTTGTACCTCCTCTCCTAGACTCTGTGGGTTTTTTAAAGCAGAATTAAGTGAGATCTTCCAACCAGGGAAGGAATTCAACATCCCCTTGTTTGTGCAAGCATTTAATCTTGCCAGGCAGAATGATTATCTCTCTCCTTCCTCTGCACACTGTGCTGGCGCGGGGGAGGTTTTCCTGAGCCACACAGGGCCAATTGTGTAATGGGGTGGGGGGGGGAGAGGAGGGGAAACCCCATTTGTTCAGGAGGAAGTTCTTGAGCAGGCTTTAATTTATGGAGTAGAGTAGGTGAATCCTGCCCAGTGCTGCAGTGAGGAAGGCCTGCCAACCATGCACCCTTATCAGAATACTCCAATCCATTACCTTCCCTCTTAGTTTTTTAGTTCCCCCCTTTACATCAGTCAGCATTCCATGCTCATTGAGCTGTTATTACACCTTTAGCACCCATACATACATACATACATACATACATATGTACTTCGGCAAGCCTTGGGGTTTTCCCATCCCTACTGATACCTGCTCTTGTGTAAAGATGGCTACATATGCATCCACACTCAGAGAGCAAGTTTACTATTAGTAGGTAAAAAGTGTAGACAACAACCTGTGCACAATGATGTTGGACTGGAAATATCATTACCTGTGACCGTTGGCCATGCTAGCTAGGGCTTTAAAAGGGGATTGCGAAAGTTAATGGGGTATTAATGATGTCAAGAAAGATATCAAGGGCTATATCATGATGGCTATACAGTATACCCTCCAGTATGAGAGCCGCAGCACCACTGAATTCCAATTGCTGGGAATAACAAATGGGGAGGGAGCTGTTTTTAATGGGCAGTCAGGCCCGTTTCTTATGGCTGTAAAAGTGAATCAAACAGTCTAGTTTCCTCAAGAACCCCAAACCCTTATCGAAGATGCCCATTTCTCCTCCCCCTACCAAAGACACGCGTCACAGACTCCACAACTACTGTCCCCAGAATTTTCATAAATGTTTCTAATATTTAAGGAGGCCCCTTTCCTGGAAAGTCATGTTATGAAGATGTTATAGAATTATAGAACTGTAGATTTGGAAGGTGTGGGAATTAAACTCTAGTTTCCATTTAAAGAGTTATGCGGAAGAGAGCCCTAGTCATTTAACTCTTTAATTAGTTCCCTTTTACCTTCTATAAGAACAATGTAAGTCACTCTCTTTTAAAGTTAAAATAATGTGACTTTTACTTAGTGTGCTTGCAATTTGCAAGTAAAAATATAAATTCAGGTTGGTGTTACTGTCCCAACCTCCTGCCAACCTAGCAGTTGGAAAGCATACCTGTGCAAGTAAATAAATAGGTACTGCTGTGGGAGGAAGCAGTGGCGTAGCGTGGGTTGTCAGCACCCGGGCAAGGCAAGTAATTTGTGCCCCCTAACCCTGAGTGAGCCAGGTAGGGGCAGAGAGCTGCTAGTGCGAGCACACCCCCCCCCCCGATGTTGCGCCCGGTGTGGCCGCCCCCCCTGCACCCCCCACGCTACGCCACTGGGAGGAAGGTAAATGATGTTTCTATGCGCTTTGGCTTCTGTCACAGTGTCCTGCAAGAAGCTGTTTAGTCATGCTGGCCACATGACCCAGAAAGCTGTCTGTGGACAAACGCTGGTTCCCTCGGCCTGAAAGTGGAGATGAGTGCCACACCCCATAGTCAAATTCGACTGGACTTAACCATCCAGGGGTCCTTTACCTTACGTTGCTAATATATCTTACATAGATTCGTACCTAAGACAAAACTGCTACAGACTAGTACTCTGAGGCAGACAGCAGCAGCACAACAAAACATAGCTGCTGCTCTAACTGTTAAGACTGATCATAACTGCCACTGACGTACCAACTGTAATAACTGCCTCAGATAGGAAACATCACAGAGCTCTTGTGAGCATTAACCATTTACTTGGGTGCTTTCATCCCACAGAAGGGACCCTGATGATCATCTAGTCCAACCCACTGCAATGCAGGAATATGCAGATGCCCCTTACGGGGCTGGTTGTTGTTGTGAGTTTGGTAGGCTGATCTATTTGTTGCCTGAGTCCCTTCTAATTTCTGAGGTCCTGGCTCCAGCAATCGCATGGAGCATTCCATTACTGAAATAGCTGGGCATCTTTCTTGGTGAATTAATGGCCCTAAGTACTTAGTATAACAAAAGAGGTTGCTCTGTGCCAGAGGGCAAATGGGTGGACCCTCACCTGGCTGGTGGTGAGAAACACAAAAGGAGAGAGGTGTTGTGTGAGCTGGAAGCAGGAAGCAACTAGAGAGAAAGAGACAAGATTCCAAGACTGCGTCTATGGGAGAAGCAAGACCCTTTTGAAATACTTTATTGTCACTTGTACAACTTGTATACAGTGAGATTACACAAATGTGCGCTTCTCCCCATTGGGGAATCAAACCCCGGTCTCCCGCGTGACACGCGGGGATACTTACCACTATACTAACGAGGACTTTTGTGGTGCTGATGCTGTGAGCCCCTCCATTATAGGCTCAGGTTGTATATATGTGTCAATAAACAATATACAGTCGTACCTTGGTTGACGATCGCCTTGCGAGTTGAACATTTTGGCTCCCGAACGCTGCAAACCTGGAAGAGAGTGTTCCGGTTTGCAAATGTTATTTCGAACCCGAACGCCCAGCACAACTTCCAATTGGCTGCAGGAGCTTCCTCTAGCCAATCGGAACTGCACCTTGATTTCTGAACATTTTGGAAGTCAAATGGACTTTTGGAACAGATTCTGTTTGGCTTCCAAGATACGACTGTATCCTAAAGACACCACAGTCTCTGCTGTCCCGCATGCTAAGGAAACTGAACCCTAGGTAAGCACCCTGGAATCTCTCACCTCTCAGAGATTGGGGTGATGTGTGATGGTATCATAAGGGCAGCGATGCTACAAATATCCAGTAGGACATTCTTAACTGGGACCTTACTGGGGCAAGACTACATGGAATGTTTGTGCCTGAAGGTATCATCAGGTATTGTAGTAGATATTATTGAATATTTAGAAAGTAGAATTGATAAACAAGCGGCTTTGATTTTCATTGACGCGGAGAAAGCGTTTGATAATGTCTTCTGGAGATTTATGAAAGAGAATTTTAAAACAATGGGAATTGGAGAGGGGTTCATAAAGGGTATAGAAGCCATATATCAAAATCAAACAGCCAAACTCATCATAAACAACAACGTATCGGAAACTTTTGATATCTCTAAGGGGACCAGACAGGGGGGGTCCTCTATCACCCCTGTTGTTTATATCTGTACTGGAGGTTCTTAATAAGACATTGAGAGAAGCCTCAAAGGTGAAAGGTATCAAGGTTGGATACAAAGAATTTAAAATAAAAGCATTTGCGGACAATATAGTCTTAACCCTAGAAGATCCAAAGAGAAGTATACAAGAAGCTTTACAAAGAATAGAAGAATTCAGCAAAGTAGCAGGGTTCAAACTCAATAAGAACAAAACTAAAATGTTAGTCAAAAACATAAGTAAAGAGGAGATAGAAGAAGAAGAGATAGAAGAACTGCAACAAGAGAGTGGTATTATAGTGGTCAAGAAAGTCAAATATCTAGGAATATGGTTGACAGCAAAAAACATAAACCTGTATAAAGACAACTATGAAATCACATGGAGAGATATTAAGAAAGATCTAGAAATATGGGACAGACTGAGACTATCCTTTTTAGGGAGAATATCAGTGATTAAAATAAATGTTTTACCTAGAATGTTATTCTTGTTCCAAACAATTCCAGTGATTAAAGGATCAAAACAATTTAAAGAGTGGCAGAAAACATTGGCAAGATTTGTCTGGCAGGGAAAGAGGCCAAGAATAAAAATGAAGATTTTGGTTGACAAAAAAGAAAGAGGTGGCTTCATCACAGTGCAAAATGGTTGAATTTGAGCTTTGAAAAGACATAAATCTTCTATCCAGGTTGATCACTATAATGAGAGCCAGCTGCTTACTGCCCTCAAAAGAGGAAGCATAAAATTTCTAAACTATCCCAAGACCCCTCCTCACTGTAGAATGGGGGGAAATCCTTTCCTTTCCAGTCAAAACTCAGCCATATTAATTTGATTATTTTTTGTTTCATCCCTGGTACAGAGTATATCATTAGAGAGCTAGTGACCGAGTATGGACGTGAGAAGAAACCCAGGTTCAAATTTTTCCACTACTATGAAGAGCACTGCACAGCTTAACCTAACACCAAGGGTTGAGAATTACATGAATTAACAATGTTGGCTGGTGTGAGCTCTTTTAAGGGTGACTTGGTGTCAGGCTCATTTACAATTTTAGTTCAGGTAGACTTAAGGGCCAGAGGCAGAGAAGGTAGGGCCGTGGTTGGATTCCAGGGCAGGCAGACAAGACTCTTTAGCATTTTCTCATGGTGATGAGCTGTTTAGATACAGAAGTTAGCTTGAAGTTTAAAGCAGTGGTTCTTTATTCTCTATGAATAAAGAACTTGGCAATAAGAACTTCAAAATTGCCAGGGGTCTTAGAGGGTCACTTAATGATTTTTTTGCCTGATTCGTAGCAGCTGCAAATCATTATGCTAGATATTTTATTGTACGGTATTACAATCTGAACTCCAGAGAATTCAAATTGTGATGCAATAAAAAGGCAACATAAGAAATAAAAGAAGCAATAAAAATACAATTAAAAATCAATAATGGTATGCTGGAATGGATGCAGGAATAAGACAGGTTTCTGAAGACCCATCTTTGAAACACTCACTCCCTGGGCAGTTTATCCTGGGAGAAAAATTTGGTAAAACTGAGCCTGTATGTACACACCATACATTTAAAGCACATCTCTGCACAAGCACCCCAAACGAACCAGGTAGACCAGAGCTTGTGGTGCAGTGCCACGGAATTCCACCAGAGTGGTGTAGCTGACAGAGTGCTGAGCTATAGGCTCATTCTGCTTGGCTGCAGGTACAGCTAGCCAGGGTGGGAGACAGCACTTTGGGAGGGGAAAAGAAAAAGGAGTTTGAGTTCCTGGCGTTCAACTGGATAGCAGGATAGCAGGATAGCTAGGTGTGCAATTCACCCTGAGGAAAGATCTACAGTCAGAGAAAGAAGTCTCTGAGCTGGGGGATATATTAAAAGACAGCATTTAGTGTCACACACATGCACACCTGTTTCTTGAAAGAATTCCATCTCCAGACACATCTTTTGTTTTACCAATTTTGTTGTGAAAATAAAACATTTTTCCTGTTTAACTAAGTCTCCAAGTGCTAGAGTTTTCTTCAAAAAGAAAAAGAAGAACCAAAAGAGACAGTAGGGAGAGGGGGCAAACCTCAAGTATGTATGCAGTCTCTTGTCTTCGAGGCCCTTCCAGCGTTGTGGGGGGAAAACACATTAAAAATTATGTCCCCGAATACATACATGGTGGTATGATAATCCTATGCAGGTGAGGGGATGTATGAGGTGGGTAACCTGGGAGGAGGGGCAGCAAGTGCTGAAATTGGGAACACAGGAAACGCACTATATACCATGATCACAGTGAAGCAAAAGCACAGAATAATTTGCGTAAGGACCTTTATGATCTTTAGGGCTGTATTCTGTTGTGGCACATATGCAGACAGGTATTTTATGAAATAAGGTAAGATGACAACAAAACACTAGAATTCCCCAATTTTGGTTGGTGTCCCCCACTTCCCCCCAAAGAAACCCAACAAAATTTGGCTGGAGTTAATACTTTGGCCCATCAGAAATTCAACTATGACAGCATTTCATCACTTTATATGCAAAAAGTTATAGCTCTGTAGTAGAGCATATGCTTTGCATGCAGAAGGTCACAGGTTCCATCCCTAGCATCTCCAGGTAGGGCTGAGAAAGACCTACCTGGAGTAGGTCTTTCTGAAATGCCTTAGAGCAGCTGCCAGTCAGTGTAGATAATACTAAGCTAAATAGACCAATGATCTGTTTTTGGTATAAGGCAAATTTCTATGCTCATTCAACTGAATGTGAAGACACAGGTGTAACTGGCATAGCTGCTAGTCAGTGCTTTGTTTTCAAATGCTTACCACATGCTACTGTGGGTAAAAGGTACCCACTTGCTATGGGGTGTATCTACTTATCTTTCTGGCATACCAAACTGCACAGATTAAAAACAAAAAATGACACCGTTTGCTACCACAAAACCAGCCCTGACTCAGGACCACTCAAAATACAATTGAGAAGAAAAGCACCAATCTATATATAGAAACAGTAACTTTCCACCTCCACCGTGAGGAATGAGCTGAACGGCAAAGGTTGTTCAAATGCTGCTTGATGCTCTCTGCTGAAATAGCCTTCTCCCAACATCAATCACAAGGTGTGCTGCCTACTGGAAAAAGTCAATGCGCCATGTGCTGACTGCACGATGTTTGCAAATGCCTTTCGGAAGCACGTTGCGAGTTATACCGGGGCTTCTGTTCAATCAAATGCTCTTTGAACGCCTTGCATACTTCCAGTTTTGTTTTCTATATTAAGCTGGAGGCCAGAAAGTGGCGGCAACCTTCTTTGTCGGGTGACTTGTATACAGTATCAGGCACTTGCAGAATTCATCTGAAGTTAGGAGGTAATTTGCAACGGTAGGATTCTCATTCTTTCTATTGTTTTTAGTTAACTAGCTGCTGATCTTTTCTCATAAGAAGTTGACAATGAATTTGATCTTAACTGTAAGTTAGTTGTTATAGAACTTTTGCGCTGGAGATGAAAGAAAATGTTTATTGGTTTTTATTTAAAATATTTGCAAATGGAATGAATGGGTAGAGGAATGGATTATATATACAGCATGCTCCAATGTCTGCAGGTGTACAGTCTTTAGAAAGCGAAAACTGAGTGTTAAATGTTGTCCCTTTTAAAAAGGAATTTTACATATTAGCAAAACAAGAGGAATTTTCAAAATGACATAAACAGATAAGTACTGAGAGATCAAAAGCAGATTAATCTTGACGTGAAGATTAGAAAAGTTGTATTATCAAACCCACACTGTCTGTTTTAATTCCATCAATATTATGATTTTTCAATACCAATTTAGTGATTTCTGATACTTAGTAAAGCAATTTGCCCTTAGAAAAGAACCTACCCATTTGGAAGAATGTAGAATTATGATAATCATTTTATTTTATTGTCCTGGCTAGAATTTTCTGCTTCCACCCTTGATCTCAGCCTGCTTTAGATGCAATATTATTGCTACCTTTGTTCCTACAGCAGCTCTGAATGAAGTGAAACCATGTATAAAAAGAAAAGAGGGGCACACAACATTTCGGCAACAACTTTAGACCATAGCCTCCACACAGAGATCACAATTGAGACCCACATGTCCATTAAAGTGGTACTCTGTAAATGTTTTGGACTATTGTTTCGATCAACCCCAGCTCTGTAAACCAATTTGAAGTTCGATTACAATTAAGCATAATGTTGTAAAATAAAGAAAATAATCTGCAGGACATGAGGCTGACAGTGGCTGCATGAAAGCATCCATGTGGCAGTCATGATGTGTAAAAGGTCCTTATATCGCCTCATGTGCTCACCAGTTACATTTATAGCCTATCTTTCCTCCAGGGAACTCAAAGCAGTTCACCCACCCACCTGATTTTTATTACCATAGTGGCCCTGTGTGGTGTGTTAGGCACAGAGGTAGTAACTTACCTAAAATGCTTCAGTGAACTTCATGACTGAGTAGGGATATGTGAAGAAGGGCCTTTGAGCTGCTTCTTTTTTTCATATGTGATGCCCCAAATTCAATCCCCAGCATCTCCCAAGTATGGCTGGGAGTGTCTCCTGTCTGAAACCTTGGGGAGCCACTTCCAGCCAATGTCAACAGCACTGAGCTAGATGGATCAATGGAGACTTAAACAGCTTCCTATGTTCCTAAACTGGGCTTCGCTGATCTAAGCACTATACCAGACCACACTCAAGCCTCAGTTCTGCATCAGTGTCAGTAGTCACTGTGGCTGTGTACTACCAGCCTGAAGGTAACAGTGTGCATTTCAGCAGTTGCAAAGAGAGACTTTTCCATGTGCCCTCTGCTGTGTGGAGCACTGCCACTGAGAAGGGCCAAAGCTCAATGAAGCTCACTGATAAAACAGTTGCTTTCCATGCAGAAGGTCCTAGGCTCAATCCCTGAAAGCTCCGGGTAGTATTTGAAAAGGACCCTGAAGCCCTGGGGAACAGCAGTCAGTCAGTGTTGGCAATACTGAGTTAGACTTTCTATAAGGCAGTTTCCTGGTTCCTATGTCTCCTAAGAGTAGCTGAACAGTAGAGCATCTGCTTTACATGCAGAAGGTCTCAGGTTCAATCTCAGCATCTCCAGGTAGAGCTGGGAGATGGTCTGACTTAGCATTGGACATCTTCCTGTGTTTTCTTTATAGCTGCCTCACAGGGGCCGTAAATGTTTAAAGCACTCTCTTGTGCTAGGTCTTTAAAATAGAAATAAAAAATTAAATACCCCATCACAGTTCTTGGGGGGGGGGGGTTGGGATTCACAAAAGCTGCCAGGCATTGTGTGGGATAATATGAGGAATCATTCAGAAAACACAAGTTCTATAAGCATCAGGCTTTGAGATCATCTGCACATATTTTTGTATGTGATTTTGGTGTGCCTGATAGGCCACCTGTGATCCAGGGGGAAGATGACGTATATTCAGCACTTACACAAAATTATGATTCCCAGAATTCTAGGAGTTATAATTTTGTGTGAATGCTGAATATATTGTCTTCGATTTTTCTAGCTAGTCCCAGTTCCTTCACAGTAATACAAGTTCCTACAATCCTTAGGGGGTAAAGTCATGGCAATTAAGCAAGCTTGAAATAGGTTTAAGTTGTAATATGAAGACAGGCACATCCTCAGTAATGCTCTAACTTGCAGAAACGTCATGAGGAACAGGCTTCAGAGTGCTGTGTAAAATAAAGGAACAATCTGGTTAAAAGCTGGATATCATAGAATCACCATATTGGAAGAAACTCTCTCGCTTATAGTGCACTTGTTAAAGGCAACCCATTTCTCTCTTCAAGCCTCTTCGTTCCTACATAGGAGGCTTCACCTTGGGTTCACCTCTGTATGTTAAGAGAGAAATAACCATGAATTATTAAGCCACCGTCCTTTAGTGACTCATGGAACAAGCAGCTATAAATTATGAGTTTGTCTTATTTTCTTTCTTTTTCTTTTTTTCTTTAAGGGCCAAACTGCTCTCATCTCCCTGCTTCTGTTAAACTCTAACTGGCAAATGTCAATACCCATTTGGCAAGATGGCATACACAAAAAATGTGCGTTACAGTCAGGTATTATATATACCTGGTGGCAAATATGTGGAGGTTTGACTACTACTGCTTAAGTAGAAAGCAAAGAGTGGAGGAGGGGGAGGTTATGTAGAAGACTCTTAGCAAATGGGTGCAGGAAGTAGAACTTGAAAGAAACTCATAAATAAAAATCCCCCTTACATACTTTTTATAGCACATTGCTGGTTTTTCCATTGTCTCACAGACTAAAATGCCCACATTTATTTTTAACTTCAGGCAACACTGCTTGAAATTTCCAGGCTGCCAGTTAAGTATAGTGGTAAGAAGATGGTTACTCAGACTTCATAAGACATAGGGATGGTTCACACTTGTGAGCTTAACCCATCAGATGTCAAGGAAATAAACAACTACAGTGGTACCTCGGGTTACATACGCTTCAGGTTACAGACTCCGCTAACCCAGAAATAGTACCTCGGGTTAAGAACTTTGCTTCAGGATGAGAACAGAAATAGCGCAGCAGCGGCGCAGTTTCAGGTTAAGAACGGTCCTCCAGAATGAATTACGGTAAGTTCTTAACCTGAGGTACCACTGTACCTGACCTTTAGGAAATATCTGAAGGCAGCCCTGTTTAGGGAAGTTTTTAATGTTTGATGTTTTATCGTGTTTTTAATATTCTGTTGGGAGCTGCCCAGAGTAGCTGGGGAGACCTGGCCAGATGGGCGAGGTATAAGTAATTATTATTATTATTATTATTATTATTATTATTATTACTACTACAGTGGTACCTCAGGTTAAGTTCCGGAGGTCCGTTCTTAACCTGAAACTGTTCTTAACCTGAAGCACCACTTTAGCTAATGGGGCCTTGTGCTGCTGCCGCACCGCTGGAGCACTATTTCTGTTCTCATCCTGAAGCAAAATTCTTAACCCGAGGTAATATTTCTGGGTTAGTGGAGTCTGTAACCTGAAGCGTATGTAACCCAAGGTACCACTGTACTACTACTTTGGTTGGTTGCTTCACAGTGTGCTGAAGTGGTTAGAGTATTGGACTAGGGCAGGGGTCAGCAAACCTTTTCAGCAGGGGGCTGGTCCACTGCCCTTCAGACCTTGTGGGAGGCCAGACTATATTTTGAAGAAGAAAAAAGATTTCTTCTTTTGTGGGCAATTCCTATGCCCCACAAATAACCCAGAGATGCATTTTAAATAAAAGCACACATTCTACTCATGTAAAAACACTAGGCAGGCCCCACAAATAACCCAGAGATGCATTTTAAATTCAAGGACACATTCCACTCATGTAAAAACACGCTGATTCCTGGACTGTCTACGGGCCAAATTTAGAAGGCGATTGGGCCGGATCTGGCCCCCAGGCCTTAGTTTGCCTACCCATGGACTAGCAGTGGTCAGGAAACTTTTTCAGCAGCGGGCCGGTCCACTGTCCCTCAGACCTTGTGGTGGGCTGGACTATATTTTGGGGGGGAAATATGAACGAACTCCTATGCCCCACAAATAACCCAGAGATGCATTTTAAATAAAAGGACACACTCTACTCATGTAAAAACACGCTGGTTCCTGGACTGTCCGCGGGCCGGATTTAGAAGGCGATTGGGCCGGATCTGGCCCCCAGGCTTTAGTTTGCCTACCCATGGACTAGGGCCTGGGAGACTAGGTTTCAAACCCTCACTCAGCTACGAAGCAAACTGGGTGACCTTGCGCTGTCAGCCTAACCAGGGTGGAACATTCATGGTGCCAAAACAGAGGAGACACATGCCGCCCCCACAAATAAAAAGGGGACACAGATTTGCATTAAAATGTTCATCATATGCTCATAGACAGGCATAGAATTTTTTAAAAATACATGCTAAAGATTAAATTTAGGGCCACTGATCTTTTTTTAGGTCTGTGGACACATTTGGATTTTGGAGTGACCACTACTCACTCTGTTAACTTCCCTCCCCTTGATCAACACCCCCTTCCACAAAGGAGTTTGGCTTATTAGATGGTGTTCCCCACTATATGCAGTTCCCAGGAATGTAACCCCCACATAAGTGGGGAGTCACCTGTACTCACCTCCTGCAAAGCTATGGGGCCAAACTCTGGGTTGACTGAGGTGGTGATGTTAAAGGCCTGCATCCTGATCAAATCTGACCCATCTGTGCCAAAGTTCTGGTCCATCTCTACAGGTCTGGTTGGCCAGTTGTCTCATGGGCTAGTTCCCAGATGTTGCCAGCATTCTGTGGTTACAGAATTTAGGCCTGGTCTACAGGTGCATAAAATCTTGTAATGGCAGAATGGACTACGTACCATAGCAGGTGGAGACTCACATATTGGAATGTTCTCTTAACATAATGTATTGTAAACTACACTGTGATCCTAAGACAAAGGGCAGTATAAAAATTTAACAACAACAACAAATGAACAAAAGTGCTTTCCTGTAAATAGAAAATCATCACAACAGCCAGTCCTTTTCCATCAGATGTCATAG
Source organism: Podarcis tiliguerta (assembly GCF_965153285.1). Lineage (NCBI taxonomy): Eukaryota > Metazoa > Chordata > Lepidosauria > Squamata > Lacertidae > Podarcis > Podarcis tiliguerta. The sequence continues at coordinate 28,068,637 of NC_139553.1, forward strand.
CTTTTCAGCTTGCTGGGAGATTTCATTTTTGTTTTAACAATGAGGAGTATTCAAGGCGTGAAGGGCCCTACAAGGCATCTTGGACTTCGTTTCTGCTTAGCAGCCTGTGTGTTGCAGGAGACAAGAGGCTGTTTTTAAAACATGGTTTAACATTAAGTAATGTGCTTTATCCATCACTATCAAATCCATGTTAAGTGTATACATTTTGTTACTAATAGCACTGGACTATAAAACATTCCATGCTGTTAAGGCAGCAATATATCATGCATTCTGACTTGTGCAATAAAGCAGAATAAGAAATACAGCCAGATTGTATTTACGCTGTGCAGGATTGATCAAATGGAGGGCAAAGCTTCCCTGAATTTTCATTACCATGTCCGGAAGACACAGTTCTGTTTATGTAAGCTGTATTTCATTTCATCACTCCAAATCCCGTACCTTCACTTATACTAATTTGAAATGTTCCTGGAGTTTACGAAAAGTCAATAAACGTTGTGGGGGGCGGGGGGGGGAGGAAATCCTGTTCTTCTGAATCTGTCCTGAGGAACAAAGTGAGCTGTGAAAGACCCATGAAAGCCAACAAGACTTTGGCCAAGCTCAGCAATGAGTATCATGAGCACAACATGTCACTAACTTAACGTGTGGCTGTTGGCACATTTGATTGGTGGTGCTTCTTTGTATTGGATGAAGGGAACCACATGCCATTGGTGGGTGGTGCCAAATGCAAAAATGGGTGGACAATTGGATAGGACTCTTACGTTTGTCAAGCTGGCTACATTCCAGCCACGCAACAGTTAGAAGTTTCTATAAGCCAGTTTGAATCACTAACAGATAACAATCCCCTGCCTCTCCAAATCTCTCCATCCATGAAAGCAAAAGGCACTGTCACAGTTCAATAACACAATAACACATTTCAGCCGGGCAAAGGGACTTGAGGAGAGTGCAGAGGCTGGTGAAAGTGTAGCATGCATGGGGAGAAGGAATGTGGGAAGAGTACCATGGGCTGAATAGAGAGACCGAGAGGGTGACTTCTTGGTCACTGGCCACAGGTCCTCCACCCCATTGTAGTCTTGGAAGTGGATAACCACTTCAGCATTGACTGTGTAAGACACTTCTGCTTGGAGATCTGCACTGGTTACTGATTTGTTTCTGGGCCAGGTTCTAGGTGCTTTTATTGGTATATAAAGCCCTTACTGGCTTGGGATGGGAATCACCTCACCCCATATGTGCCCACTCAACTGCTTCAATCGGCAGAACTGGCACTTTTACAGATGCCACATGGTACGTGTTCACACTTGTAAGAAAAGCACGTACACTTTGGAACTCCCTGCCTATTGACATCAGGCAGGCAGGTGCCTTCACTGCATTCCTTCCAGTGCCTGCTTAGAACATTTTTCTTTAGGACAGCTTCCCAGCCGTGTAGATGCTGATTTAAATCTCTTTACTGCAGGTTCTGTTTATAAAATTGATTTTAATTACTTGTTTTTAGCTGTTTTCATTTATAATTTTAATATTCCTTGGAAACAGCTTAGAGGTGTTGTTACATATATAGATACTATTAAGTGAAATAAAAAACAAGCAATAGAGTAATTCATTTTTTGTGTTTTCTTCAGCTGTAGAGTTATCATTTGCGGCAGAGCTCCGGCCACAAGGTGCCTTTTGAGGGTGTCACTCAAAATCAAATAGAAGATCATTTCATTACAGTAGCTGCAACACTTCAGATGATACTTGCTTCAGTCTGACTCGTCACCATGCACAGCTTTGGTGCATCCAGATGGGAAACCACCCTCTCCCTTGATGTAAAAGTCATTTGAGAAAGGACATGGACATGAGTTTGCTATCTATCAAAATCCAATGGATGCCATGGCCAATGAAAAGACCAACTCATAAATATGATAAAAGAAGCTGAAGAAGGCCCTATACATAAATCTCTAAGATTTGGAGAAACAAATCCTAGCAAGCCTCCAAAAGAATCTTCTTAAGATTTCTGGAATACATTTTTTACATTGGAGAGAATGCCAAGAAAACAGACAATTTATGGATTCCACATCTGCAGCTTCTCCAGTTGCCTTATATCCTCATTTCCTTTTCACAAGGCTTCAAGGGGGGTAAATCTTTAGGTGGCTACCTTACATTTCCAACAGCATCTCTGCTCCCTCCTGAAAAGCACCATGGTGGCTGATGGCCCGGATTGCAATGGGGAGAACGATTTCTCGAAGCGTTTCTATGCAGTCATGTACACAATCATCTTGGTTCCTGGGCTGATTGGGAACATTTTAGCCCTCTGGGTATTTTATGGGTACATGAAAGAAACAAAGCGGGCTGTGATTTTTATGATCAACCTTGCGATTGCAGACTTGGCACAAGTTTTGTCTTTGCCGCTGAGGATTTTCTACTACCTGTCAGAAAGCTGGCACCTTGGGAAGGAGCTGTGCATGTTTTGCTTCTACCTGAAATATGTCAACATGTATGCAAGCATCTACTTCTTGGTTTGCATCAGTGTGAGGCGGTTCTTATTCCTCATGTATCCCTTCAGGTTCAGTGACTGCAAACGCATCTACGATGTGTACGTCTGCATTGCTGGGTGGATTCTAGTCTGTGTTGGCTGCCTGCCTTTCCCCCTTCTACGACTCACCTCCAATGAGACACACATTAGTAATAAATGCTTTGTGGATCTTCCAGTGAAGGCTGTTGATGGTACCATCTCTATAGTAATGATGTCCTTTGGTGAACTAGTTGGATTTGTAACTCCTCTGCTGATCATCGTCTATTGTTCGTGGAAGACCATCTTATCTCTAAAAGAAAAAAATTCAGTTTCCCAAGACCTTGGAGAGAAACGGAAAGCTCTGAAGATGATCCTGACTTGTGCCGTGGTCTTTCTGATTTGCTTTGCACCTTACCACATCAGCTTCCCGTTGGATTACTTTGTGAAAGCCAACAAGATAAAAGACTGCTATGCCCGAAAAGTGATTTTGATATTCCACACGGTGGCCTTGTGCCTTGCCAGCTTAAACTCTTGTGCAGACCCTGTCATTTATTATTTTACCACAGATGAGTTCCGAAGACGGCTTTCAAGGCAAGATTTGCAGGACAGCATTCAGCTCCATAACACACGCTATGAAAATACAAATGGCCCAGAGCAGCAGACCTCACTTGGGTGTGTGGCAGAAAATCCAAGTCATACTGTTTGAAGTGGGTTAACCTGACTCTATGGGCTTAAAACTCTACTGGCGTGGCAAGGCAATGGTCTGGTCTCCTTGGCAATCTGTGGACTAGTTGGCTTTCATGCTTTGACCAATGGAACTTTTGTGTTTTGCCTGCACTTCCTCTGATACTACTGATTTTAAATAATATTCAAAATTATACCAACACTTGTATTTAATTGCCTACTGGAACATTAGCATTTGACTAAATAGACATTTTTGCTTATCCAGAAGTGACACAGTGCTGGTGCTTGGGGTCTTGCAAGGAGATATGGGATTGTATTCAACATAGCGTTCAGCAGCTCGTTTCATTGGCTCAGTGATTTATTCTTGTGCAATGGAGCCCTATCCACCTCTTCTCCCCCTGCATGCCCCCTAATCTATTCCTGGTTTCCTCCCATCCCTCCAGAGCAGATTTGGGTTTGGTATAGGGTACACATGAGGAGAGGAGGAAATAGCATTGTTCTAGTGCTAATTCTTACATAACTTTGATAAGATACAACCCTAAACCCCATTATGTCCAATAGTCACTGGCTGATTTCTCCTCCATGAACTGGTTTAATCTTTTTTAAAAAGCCATCTAAGGTAGTGGCCACCCTCACATCCTATAGCAGTGAACTGCTGATATTCACTAGGAAATACTAGCTGGCTGCATTGGCAAGCAGTGCTGAGGAATGTTACAAAGTACTTTTAAAACTCACAGCTATCCATGGAGTCACAGGTTAATTCAGTGTCAAGGATGGCTATCTAACAGCTCCACCTGGTACGTAAGCTAAGACCCTACCTGCTTGTGCATTGTCTCACCACAGTGGTACATGCACTGGTTCTCTCCCACTTGGACTACTGCAATGTGCTCTATGTGGGGCTACCTTTGAAGGTGACTCAGAAACCACAACTAATCCAGAATGCGGCAGCTAGACTGGTGACTGGAAGCAGCCACCGAGACCATATAGCACCAGTCCTTAAAGACCTACATTGGCTCCCAGTATGTTTCCGAGCACAATTCAAAGTGTTGGTGCTGACCTTTAAAGCCCTAAACAGTCAATATGTTGTTGTTGTTGTTGTTGTTGTTGTTGTTGTTGTTGTTGTTATAAGTTCCATTAAGTTCTCTGGGACATATTTCAGGGTAAAAATGTATGTAAATCCGTACACACAGCAGTATCATGTTAAGAGCCTTTGTTGTTTGCGATTACGGTACTTTTTGTACCTCATAATACACAACAAGATTACCAACATGCTTATTAGAGATTAGTGCCATCTGTATTCATGATTTAGGATGTGGACCCATTTCACTGTTTACAACAATGGGATATGGAGCTTGCAGTCCTCCAAGTTTTGTTGGACTACGGCTCCCATCATCCCTGGCCACTGGCTGTGCTGGCTGAGGCTGATGGGAACTGGGTTCCAACAACATCCGAAGTTGCCAATGATTCCTCAGCTCTCAAGGGCGGCTTTGTGGCTGTCCCATGTGCTGGATCAGATGTAAGAACATAAGAAGAGGCCTTCTCGATCAGGCCAAAAACCCACTGAGTCCAACAAACACTTCTCACTGTGGCTAAGCAGATGCCTATAGAATCTGGCTGGGGCTGGAGGGGATTCCGAAACATCTGAAGGACCCCAGACCCTCTTGGCAAAGGCTGTGTTAGAGGGAGAGGTGTTCCTGAAAATAATCATGTATGTCCTGGAACATTGGTGCAGTTGGGAGAGGGGGATATGCTCTTCCTACTTTCCCCAAATGAAGTTTCATATTTGCTTGAGGGGTTGGTAGGTTGTTTTTCGTTGTTGTTTTTTGTACAAGCAGAAAAATACTGTGAACTGTTAATTTAATATGTTTGATGGAAGTAATTTATTTTTTAAAAGCATCTATTTTTTGTACTGTAATAAATCTGATCTGTGTAGTACTGCAATGTGCTGTAAAGTCTCAGTGAAATATACAGAGAGAGAGAGAGAGAGAGAGAGAGAGAAGCTATCTGGAACCTTAGGCCTTGGGCCAAATATGGCCCTCCGGGGTTCTCAATTTGGCTCTCAGGGCTATTCCCACAGGCCATGCCCTCCTTGATCAATTTTGTCTACCTGGAATGTCTCCTTGAACTCTTGCTTGCCTGGAAGGAAGATGGAAAGATATTTGGTGTGTGGGTGTGCATGTAGAAACCTTCAACTTTTGCAAAGTACAAAGGTAAGTGTCACATCGATTTTCCATCCACTTTTCCATCTAACACCACCCACCACTGGTATGTGACCTCTGGATGGCTGGCTGCCCACAAGAGCAACAGAGAACAATCTTCCATGTGACAACACTTCAAATATTTGATGAGTACCATTATGTCATCTCATGGTCTCTTTTCCAGCCTATAAAAATACCCAGCACTCGAAACCTTTCCTCATAGGGTTTGGTTTCCAAGGTGGAATAGAAATGTCATAAGTGAATGAATAAAAAAATATGAAAGTGTGCAGCTCAATATGCTACCCGATTGCTCACTAAGGAACAACACTGTTACATACAGCCTGCTGGATCAGGCCAAGGGCACATCTAGTCCACATCCTGTTCTGACAGTGGCCAACCAGAAGCCCACAAGAAGCACAGATGCAGGGCCTGAGCATAACCCCTTCCACAGTTTTCAGCAACTGGTGTTTAGAAGCGTACTGTCTCTGAACTTGGAGGCAGGGCCCATATTACTAGTAGCCAAGGCTGGATTTAGGTTTAATGAGACCCTAAGCTACTGAAGGTAATGGGGCTCTTTATATGTCCAGCTGTCCTTTGTCAACAACAAATTGTCACTGTTTTTTGTGTTGAATATATGCTATATGGTAATTTATGGACCTAATAGGTATCTAAAACCATTTGCACATAACAAAATATGTATTTTATCAAAGTAATTTTTGAACTTATATTTTGGAAATGTACATCCAGGTTTTTTCCCCTTTAATTTTTTGGGGGCCCCCAAGAGAGCTATAGCTTGTTTAACTTATACATAAATCCGGCACGGCTAGTAGCTGTTGATAGCCTTTTGTCTAATCCTCCCAGACTCTCCAAGTGTCCCTATTTTCCAGGAACAGTCCTAGATTTACAGAAGCTGCCCCGGTTTCTGCTTTGATCCCAGAATGTCCTGCTTTTCCTTAGGATGTCCCTATTTTCACTGAAGAAATGTTAGAGGGTATGTCTTCTTTTAAAGCCACCACTGCCTTCTAAGGGATTGAGTTCCATAGTTTAACTTTGCACTGCTTGAAGAAGTATTTTACCTGTCCTGAATCTTCGAACATTCAGCTTCTTTGGATGTCTGCAGGTTCCAGTGTTTTATGAGGGGGCAAAAAGCCTTATGCTATCTACTTTCTCCATGCCATGCATAATTTTATAAACTTCTATTGTGCCCCCTCTGACCTGCTTTTTCTAAAAAGTCCCAAATGCTGCGTCCTTTCCTCATAGGGGAGTTGCTCCATCCCACTGAACATTTGGATTGCCCTTTTCTGAAATAATAATAATAATAGCCAACACAATTATTATTATTATTATTATTATTATTATTATTATTATATCCAACGTAAGTTTTACTCATGAACCTTAGTTATGTCTATCAATTTCAATGAGTGTACTGAGTAGGACTAGAAGTGGATATGTTGTTGTTGTTTCTTACCTACCCTTCAACATAAGATTCCAGGGTGGGTTACAATATGAAAATGCAAGGTTAAAACCAGTTTAGACAATCTACACTCAGAAGAATAGGGTGGGTTCAGATAGATAGATAGATATGGTGTCAAAGCTGGGCTTCAGCATATGTTGAAAGCTATACAATGAAGCTGCCAGATGGACCTCTGCGAGGAGGGAATTCTACTGCTTAGGGGCTGCTGCAAAAAAAGTCCTCTCCTGGGATGCCACCCCTCAAATTTCTGACAGTGGAGGAACGGCTGCTGGCCTTCATATCTGAGAGGTTTTCCGTGGTCTTTCAGGTGTCTGAGGCTAAACCGTTTGGGGTATATTAATTTTTCAGCAATGATTCCCCGCCCCAGCTTACTACAATACCTAAGTCTGGGACAAAAAACACCTGTTTCAATCTGCCACAATGATGTCACAAATAGCTCTCGCTTCATTCTGCCAACACCTAGCTCCCTGCTGCCGCCCCAGTAACAGTGAGCGGAAACCACAGTGCGAAATAAGTAAGAAAGAAAGAAAAAGTGAAAAGGAACACTGCTACAGGAAGCTCAGATGAAACGTGCCACCTGAAGATGAAAAAAGGGAAAGAGGCAAGATGGAGCACACTGTGATGGCTCAGATAAGTGATAGATGCTGTGCATTACAAAGAAAGGCAGTCAACCCAGCAAAGGCACCAGCCAGTCTGCTCGCTACACAGATGATTTTTTTTTAGCCATCGGTTGCAGGTATTTTAAATCCACCAGCACAACCAAAGGCTCAGAACTTTTAGGGATCCCATTGCATGTGCCTACCATGAGCAAGGTTTGCTCACAAGTAGTGGATTGGGCTCTCCCTTCTCTCAGCCTGCATGATGGGCCCCTAGATATGTAAGGTTTGGAATAATTCCTTTGTCACCAGAAATGACTGAACATATTGAGAGGAATTGAGTGGGCATGTAGGGGGAGGCCAAGCAATAATCTCCCTGTGCACAAGTAGGAGAAGATGGATCGTGTCCTTCTGAAGAGGGGTTGTCCTCATGTCAGCACTAGCTTTCTTGATATGCTATCCCAGGGTTGTCAAGAGCTGACTACAGTGCTAATTACAGTTGCAGTTGACAGGCGGCTGTATTAGCTCATCATGAGATGCCTAAAAGCAGGGGTGGGGAACCTCCGCCCTTGGCCCTTCATAGAGTTCAATTTGGCCCACTTTTCCCAAAACCACACCTGCCTGTCAATCAGCTGGTGCTGTTGGTGCTGCTTCACTGTAGTGAAGCAAACCCCTGCAGACAGACAGCAGCAGAGGAAGCCACTTGGGCACCTGGGGCAATGCCCAGGGGGGAGGTGAGCTGCCCATAAGGGTAGGGTGCACTGCGGGGCCTCCGGAGTCTGCCTGCCTCCTCCCACTCAGCCACCCTACAGCTGGGGGGTGGGCAGCGGGTGGACAGTTTGGACAGCACAGAGCCTGCACGCACCCAAGCCACTGCGTCTCTCCCAGGAGAGACGTGTGGCTTAGGCACGCTGTAGGCCCTGTGGTGCGTGCCGCCCGGCATTTTGTCACCCCCAAGTGATGACATCCAGGGCGGCCCGCAGTCACCGCACCCCCACTTCCTCTGCCCCTGCAGAGAGCAGAACTGAACCCTCCACTCATCAGCTAATGAGCATGGAATTCAATCCTGCTGGGTGCCAACACATTCCTGGTGTGGAATATGTGCTGGTGAAACAGACCCCCTTACTGCCATACCTGTGGGTCAGCTTCAGCAGGCAGGCAGGACCGCCCACCTAATCAGTCACCTGAACTCATTATGACATTGGGTGATTGATAGTTGGATGGCCCTGCTTACACACCTGTAAAAGCTGGCCTATATAAAGATATACAGAGGAAAAGCAGGTCCTACAATTGGGACTTGTTTTGTTCCTAAGCCTCGCTGTAACACTTTTTGCACCAGGGTAGATTTACATAAATTTGTGCATAATATTAAGTCACGTGACATGTTTGGTTTCAGAGATCAACAAACACAGCTTTTTAGACCTAAATAATCCTTTATCCCTAAGGGACGCGGGTGGCGCTGTGGGTAAAAGCCTCAGCGCCTAGGGCTTGTCGATTGAAAGGTGGGCGGTTCGAATCCCCGCGGCAGGGGGCGCTCTTGTTGCTCGGTCCCAGCGCCGGCCAACCTAGCAGTTCGAAAGCACCCCCGGGTGCAAGTAGATAAATAGGGACCGCTTACTAGCGGGAAGGTAAACGGCGTTTCCGTGTGCAGCTCTGGCTCGCCAGAGCAGTGATGTCACGCTGGCCCCCGGCCTCTTGAGTGAGATGGGCTCACAACCCTAGAGTCTGTCAAGACTGGCCCGTACGGGCAGGGGTACCTTTACCTTTTTAATCCTTTATCCCGCCCAGTTCTAATCCTTCCATCACTTCATTCCATCAATTGGTGATCTGTGATTTGGACAAACTCGAAAAGAGGGGCCCTAGGACACAGGACAATTTAACCAAGTCCCAACGTGCCTGCTTTAATGACTTGTCTATTGATACTAACATCATCATTAAACCAGTTGATAAAGGAGGAATAATTGTACTGTCTGCTGCTGTGCTTGGAGCACCCTATTGTGACGTTTGGAGCACACATCATCTCACGTTTGTAGAATGTTGACTGTGGAAAGGCACTTTGCCTCCATTTCAGTCATCTTTGACAGTGACTTACCACTCCTACCATTCCTGTTCATGGAACATTTATTTGATTCTTATTAGTTTGTGACTACATGCACATATTATATGTCTTCTATATAAAACATAGCACACTGGTCCAAACAGATTTCTCAAACCTGTTCGCAATAATTGTGTGTGGAACAAGTCTTTGTGAGCCAGAGTACACGTGATCAGAAGTCTCCTTCTCAACTGGTAGTTGCATTTGTAGGCTTCCCAGAAGCATCTGGTTGGCCATTGCGAATAGTTGTAGATGCTGAAGCAGACAAGCTTTTCAGTCTGATTAGGCAGGGCTCTCTTATTTGGTTTTAACCAATCTATTTTGATCTCCAAATGTATTATGCAATACTGGGTTTTCTTAGGACTAACATAGATTAGTGCACCTTCTGAGACCATTTCTTAATGAGTGTGTTGCTTTCTGCAGAATATTTCCTTTTAGAGTTAACTGTTTACCGCAAAAAAAAGGTCTCATTTCAAAAGACCACAATGAAGGGGGTTTTTTGTTGTGTAACTGCAGGTAACTTGTGATGGCAGGAAGTCTAAATCGCTTATTCAGCAATTCTCTCTCAGTACTGTGAACCTCTGAAGTAGACAATTGGTTGATAGATGGCACGCAACAATATTTAAAATTGGACAGTACAGGAGAACTGGTGCCTGTCAAATTCAAAGAGATGCCAAAAACACATACGTACTTTTGAAGTAAACCCCCTTCAAAATTTAGCTTGGAAATCCAAATTTCACATTTCAGATTCTGAATGGCAAAGAAAAAAAAGTTGCCCAAATCCACAAGTAGGAGGCAACTCCATTGTTAGGAATTTGAAAAACTAAAAAAGCATTTCATTATAACCTTGAGCCTTCTGTCTGCAAAATAGGTACAGTAACATTATTATTATTTATTAGATTTATATACCTTCCTTCATCACAAGATCACAGAGCATTTCGCAGACATTGCTCTCCCTCACAGAATTATAGGGATAGTGTGAATACCTTGAAACAACTAAAAGGAGATACTTATTCCTCACTTTAACTCTCTTTACTTAAACACAAGAGTGCCTCAGATATTTTCATAGAATTGTAGATTTGGAAAGGATGCCGAGGCTCATCCAGCCCAACGCCCTGCAATGAAGCACTCTTGTCCTCCCCCCTCCCCAGCAAAGATCACTTTTAGTGGTGAGGAAAATGTGTTTGTACAGTGGTGGGTAGAAAGGAAGTGTAGAAGTAGCTCAGTGACTCAGGAAATTCTTATAAATGCTGAACGTGTTACCTACAAAAGTAAAGAGCCGCTAACTTGAAACCTTAAATAGGGGGATGTGGCTTGATTTATCCCCAAGTATAAAAAGGACAAGTAAATTTAAACTCACATTCGAGCAGGTCTGATGAGCTACTTGCAACAGACAGGCAAAATGGTTTGCAGCAAGGCTAGTTGAACTGGCCAGGGGGGTGTGTGATGGTTTCATGAGCAAACTATGGAACCAAGAAAGATTGTTTTGAAGGAAGTGGTGTTGGAGCGAGCCATAGCTCAGTGGTAGAGCACATGCTTTGCACACAGAGGGTCCCAGGTTTAATCCCTGGCCTCTCCAGATAAGACTGACAATGGGGTGCTGCCCAAAATGCTGGAGAGCCTCTGCCACTCAGGTCAGACCTGCCTGGGTGCCCTTCAGGTATTTTGGATCACAAACCAGTTTGCCATGGTGGCTGGTTGATTTAAGTTGCAGTCCAAAACAGCTGGAGCACCCCATGGTGGGATAAGGCTGTGCAGAACATGAGTTAGTTGGATTTGGTATAAAAGGCTATTCCCCCTCCCTGCTGCAAGAACCTAACATGAAGAAATCCAGACTTCTTTTGGAATATTCTCTGCAAGTTGTTTGTTCCAGTTACTGTATGCCCAAGTGTACCACAATGTGCACAAGAGGCTGGCTTGTCTTGGGCATGCAGCTTTCCAGATGGCAGTCTGAAAAGTTTACATGTAAACTGTAGCCCTCCCAGTATTAATGGGCACAAATGGGTGTAAAAAGTCCGGATCTACACCAAATATTATGAAGGTGATAGGCCTTCACTGCCCTTCCAAAAGGCATGATTCTGAATCATATATTGCTTCCCTGGAGTATCATAAACTTATTTCCAGATTAGTTGGTGTGAAGCATAAGCATGCTGCTCTCATCAAGAACATTAAAAGGCTAGAAGGCTTAAAACAAGAATACCTTTAGCTTGCCAACTTCGCCATCTAGTGGGGATAAGTGACATGTCTATTTTGTAAGGGATAACAAGCACTAACTCAAGGCTGCATCCTTGAGAGTTTTGCAGGGAACAGTCTTGACATACAACAGGTGCAAATGTTAACATTCCAGTTCCAGCATGTGTTTTTGTTTGCAGATGTCAGCTTTTGGAAAGGGGGAGTAAATAGTTAGCTAATTTTTACCAACAAGCCACCACTTGTAGCAGTAGATACCTGTTCCTCCCTCACAACCATGGAGTACCTAAAGAAAAGGTTCTAGGTAAGGGGATCAAGTAATTAAAAAGCGCAGCACTTCTTTAATTGTGGAAAGACAAAGGGAGTTCCTGTAGGCAGAATGGCTCCATGATCCAATGTTCTATAGGCAGGCAGTGACAACCATGAACAGCTTTTGAAAGGGTACTTATCCCCACCAGGTAGAAGGAAGCCCCCCATAGTCTAAAACAAACCCCATAGTCTATAACAAACTAAAAAATAATAACACTAAAGCCTGCAAAAATAAAAAAGTGGACCTGTTTCTGGAACTAGAAAGTGTTTATTCTCTGAGGCAGGCTGGGATATATAATTAAAGCTCCTATCAGAATCACCTAAGGTCTGTAAGTTATTAACTTGTCTTGCATGGCAAAAGGTAACTAAAGAGCACCACTTTCCATATTTAAACGAAAAGTACCACAAGACTTCAGACAGCAAAAGTCCAGTGCACTAGATCAATTTTTAAGATGGACTTGCATTTGTATTAAAGGATGAAGGACAAAGTAGCCTATCTGACAGCTTCTTTATTTGGTGTATGGGAAGGTTTTCAGTAAACAGGATTCACAAGCACCTCTCACCCCACCCATGAATAAATGAATTCAGCAGGCTAAATTATGCCTCTCTCAGGTGCATACTTTATTCTCCAACTATATACAAGTTACATACTTTATTCTTTGTTAGTCTGTGAGAGAAAAGGAAACCCTGTGATCAATTCCTCCACGCCTTTAGCTCTAGAGATACACAAATCTTTGCCTATAATTCAGAACAATGATGGCAAAACACAAACCTGAAAGCCTAAGTTCCTCAGGAAACTAGATTCTGCACCTAATATAACATTATGAAGTACTGTAGAATACATGGTTCTTGACTATAGCAGTTTCAGCGCAGGAGTGATACGCTACCAATATTTTGACAGCATTAATATTCCCTCTCACAATTACTTTTATTGCCAACAAAGTGAGACCACCACCATAGTCTTAAAGAAACATTTATTGGAGGGCTGCAGGATTTGTGAGAAATATAAAGTCCCTTATACAAAACACTCAACTTAGCAGCTCACTAACAATCCCTTTACCATCGTGTACCACAGTCTTCAGCAAAGATAATACTTTCAACTGCAGTCTTAGTGCTACTGTGCTTATAAGAAGTTATTCTCTGAAATATAGGCTTGGGGGGCTGGAATTCACAGCTACAGAAACAATGACAATTGGGCCAAATCAGGTTGTAATTACATAAGCTTGCAATAAAGATGTTGAAACAAGTCCAGCGCCAAAATACTAACATAAAAGCTTTTAAAGAGTAACTGCTCCTGAACATATAACTAAATATCACCAAAGAACCAAAATAAAGAAGTACTAAAGTCAACTCAGGGAAGGTTCCAAATATACATACAAGTTCAATACAGTAATTGCACAAAATGGAAAAAAACGTTTATGATTACCAAGGTTAGTTTACATGCTTCTATGAAGTTCAAATAAACCTTAGAAGTCTTGATGTAGTTTCTTACCAGACTTAATGTAGAGCAATCCTACAGAGCTACATATAAATGTGCAAACCAGATATTAATGTGTTACTTTCATCATTCTGTAAAGAGTCAGGTGTTGACTGGACTACATTTCTATGTAGGAATTTGCTACTTGCAGTCCTTTTTTAAATTAGTTTGAGGCTGCAATCCTGCACACTTAATTTGGAGTAAGTCTCTTAACAAAATAAGACTTCCAAGTAGACGTGTAAGACTATGCTGTGAAACAGATAATCAGGTGGGTGTAGGGTATTCACTTTTGTGTTAGCAAGTGCGAATGAAAGCTAGAAAATTTAGCCACACCAGGGACACAAAGAAAAAATCATGGTAAATTTGGAATTTCCTTCTTTTGTTTTTAAATTTAAGCAACCCACAAAAAAGCATAAGGTTTTGATTATCACTGCATGTTTTAATTCTGAAAATAAAGATATAAAGCTTCGACTTCTTAATGAAGATGTGTGATTGTCACTTTCTACCCTGTACTTTTCACTGCTGACAGATCTTGGTTTCCACAACAAACAAGTTTTCAAAGTGCCGGATTGAATGACACTTTTCAGCTGAGCGTTTCTGGAGGCCTAAATAAGAGAACACAACACCAATTAATGCTGAACAGTATATGAAGATTTCAGATAGAAGATTTATTTCCTGGTTAGTCTGTTTATGGCTGCATGTGCCAAGCTGAATGTATCTACTGATACATGGCTGTATGTGCCAAGCTGAATGTATCTATTGATTTAAAACCAGGGAAATGCAATTCTGGAAGGAGTGTTAGGGATAGTGATGTACAGGTTGGGTACAAACACTTTTCCTACCGTGGAAATGAGCCACTGTGTGAAGTTTCCCACATTTCACTAGCTAAATACTGAACCAAATACTTCCAAAATACCATCAAGCAAGACACCAATGCAGCTAACTGTTCAAACATTTTTAGATTCTGAACAAAATCTTAAATTTCTGACTTTATCAGAATATTCATGCTTGAACTACTGCTAGAGGTGTTAACATTGACTTTTCACCAGTTTAATTTAATGATTTAGTCTCACCATGTACCTCCGCTTTCCCATATGTAACCTTAGAAAGAAAAAGCCTTTTCTATTAAAGGAAAATTTAAAAAGAAAAAACTAGATAGATTTGTCAAGTAAAGCTCTTTCTGGAAGCTTACAGAAGATTTTTAGATTTTATTTTTTTCTGCTTAAGATAAGAAGCTAAGTTTACATTCTCAGTTGAAATACTCACCATTGGTCTTATCTCTGTGCTGAAGCCTGAAAGTTTCCTTCCCTACACAGAGCTGGTAAATGAAAATGCCCAGATCCGACACATTATCAATCTTTTCTGTCACAACCATTTCTTCACGAACAAGGTAAGTCTGAGGCAAATAGGAACCAGTCTGTAGAAAAACACAAATATCACCAATATGAATATTTGCAATTCTTTTTTTTTCAATACCCAAAGAAGAAGATTCACATTTGCAAAGGAACTTTAAATAAAGGGAGCAACTATACATGTGGAATCTATGAGAAAAGGTGAAAACTTCAGATGATTAAAGCAAGATTTATTGCAGATAGTGTGCCCAGACCTTGATCACAAAAGGTTATTCCTTGGGGTCATGTTTCTAGGAGTTCTTACCAAATGCACTTGATAGAAATTTCTGAAGAAGGATTTGTCCATGAATAATGTTAATTTCTCTTGCTTCCTAGTATGGTGTGGGTGTAAACCTCTGACTTTTGCATGGCTAGAATATAGCTTCCTGTACCAAGGTAGTAGTTAAATCCATTACTCCACCCCCTGTTGGCATTTGGCTTCCAGGCTGCCCAGAAGTGAATGTGAACCTTAGACTGAAAAAGGCTCCCCGCACCAATCCACTTGGAAGGAAGTCTCAGTTTAATGTAGTTTACTATTTAAGTATGCTTGATTTAGGAAGCAGCCCCTGCCTGGGCTTGTAACAAAGTTAAGTAGAGATCTATTCCGTCTCATCAGCTGCCTGCATCTAAATGCAAGTAAGAAGGTCTAGACATAGTTAGGCTTGTCCTATCTCTGCCTATAAATTCTGAGTGACGCAAATAAAAACATTACGTGCATCATACTGAAAACAGTGTTTATACTTTTGGCATCAGTGATACAGATGCTCTCAATAAGCCATCAGTCAACCAACACTGGTCATCAACAGACTTTTCGTAAGCAAGCTACGTGCCAGCTAAAGAAAGATATCGCTGATAAACACTAATACATTTCACTGTCTTCATAGAAAAAGAAAACTCTTCCCCATGTTACACTGAAATATAACAATGCAAACCGTTAATTTTGAAAAGAGGTCCATCAGATTCCGTGGTGGCATAACAATGGATGTGTTCAGAGGGATCACATAGCAGTTACCCAGCTGCAGATCAAGGTAGGCAGTCAGGAGCTGCAAGAAGAAACAGGAAATATCAGTAATTTGAATACATACTTTAATACGCCTGTTGTCTTGGTCTCTAAGATAACAGAAGGAATCTCAAGAGTAGGAAATTTTCCCGTCTCCTCCTTTTTCCAGCAGCAACGTGTGATCAGTTCCACATTATTCAAAAGGGTTCCCCAACCCTCTAGAGAGGCAGTTTAGGAGTCTTAATGAGTGAGTATAGGTGGGAAGAGGGGGCAGAAAACTTTCCTTCACTTAACTTCCTTAAGTCATTGTTTTTAAATTAGTTCTTATAAAAATATTCCAAGTGCTTTACAGATTAAATCAATGAAATTATGTAACCAATTTGAAGAGAAGCAATAAAGTTTCAAGTACTGGGGTTTATCAAAAGGTTCCCTTCCAACACAGAGAAAGAGTCCTTTCCAATGGAGTAAGAGAATCTATTTTGGCAAACAAAGATGCTAATAACTTTTTAAAACAGCCATTCTAACCATAGGTCTTAGAGTAATACATTCTTGACATCCATTTTGAAGATAAGCAATTTGCACATAAATCACTTACAAGTCGTTTAAGGTGACAGAGAGAAGATGACATAGTGACAACAGAACCAATAATAAAAAGGGGGATTTATTATCTGAAAATAAGTGTTAAGTCTATGTTGAATACCAACCTTATTGGAAAGTTTTAGAAATAGCAGCTTTGCAGTCATACTCTTAAAAAATACATAGAATTATAAACTGCAAAGCATGGCAGACCTATGTATCTCAAAACACAGTTACAGCCAGAACACTACTGTTGTGGAATGTAAGGCACTAGCCCCTTTCCAGGAGCACCATTACTATGCATTCAGTCTTTCAGCACAAAGTTTCAACCTATTTTCACTCTGAATTAAGGCACTTTCTTAAACCTATACATGATAATGAATAACTGCTACCAGTGGACAGGCTACAGCGGGGGGGGGGGGGGACTGCCAGCCTGTGATACATCCACATGTGACCCACACTCTCCACCTCAGTCTTTTGTTTCCCTCTTCCTTGAAATGGTAGCTCCCAAACTGCCCACCACAACTTTTCCTAACACAAGTATACACCCTCAGGAGCTGCTACCTGAAATGTAAAGAGACTGCATTTTAAAAGGGGCGGGGGACTAATAATGGACAATTTAACACACAAAATTAGGACTCAAAAAGGGAGAAACATTCCTGATTTTTTTTAGGCAAGACTAGTGGCCAGTAAGCTGAAGCTGTGAATTATGTGCTTGTACTAACTTGCACCAGGTGAACCAAAATTAAAGCAAGCAACAAGGCTAGCTGTTACTATCATCATTTCTGTTATTTGATGTAGAAGGATGAGGGTGTTTGTTTTTTGTGTTGCCAATTATGAAAACTCAACAGATGGTGTAATTTTCAAAAAGAAAAGTTCTAGACTTGTCACAACTCACCCTTTCAAAGTCATGAACAATAGCCGCAGGATCACTGTCAGAGAATTTTGGAACAGGAACCTGAATGATGGCAATATTATCATCCTCACGAATGTCAGCTTCTTCAGCAATGGGCAAGAAGTAGGGTTCGGCTGCCTGCTCTTGCTGATCCTCTCCCGCATAACACATCTGCCCACGCATCATTGCACGCTAAAAATAAATCACAGTAATCAATTATGAGACTTCTTTTAGGGACAAGATTATCCAGTGCTATTTAGAGCAGACCCATTTAAAATTATTAACTTGGGTCTGTTAATTGCAATGGGTCTACTCCAAGTATAACTTAGCTGTGTATGACCCAGGATTGCTTTGCCACAATCATAATGCATTTTAGCAGACTTTCCACTTCTGTAGTGTCACCTGAAATAAAATCAATATTGGGCAAAAAAAAATCTAATGAGGGCAAGTGTTTTTGTGGTTCTGTTAGTTGCAATAAAGTCATTTAATTACAGTTCGAAAACAACAAAAAATCAGAGGTGCGTAAGAGGTATATGCAAAGAAATACAAATTACTTCCAAGTTTGTTGTTTTCCAGCAAAGATGCTGTAATTTTTTGAGTTAATGTGGAACAAATGTACAGGATACTGTTTCACATTTGTTTAAGTCTTTTCAGTTTATTAGAGGAAGGCATTTCTCCATTTCATTGGATGCACGAGAGAACAGTAATAAATGACATTCCAATTGTACCTAACCCCTTGTAAAATATATGTGCTAGACTGGTGCAGACAAGCGGAAAAGGTGACTTTCTATGTGTGAATTGTGTGATGGCACTGTTGTAACAAATACTTGTATTAAACATTTCCACAAATTCCTCCTGATTCAATGTTTTGTCTATTAAACTTTGTTCCGAACATGTGGCTTATATATATTCTGTTAATGTATAAGCTCACAGCAGTTTGAGTTGTGTTTGCAAAATCCTTCAAGAAAATAGCAGATCTGCTACAATCACACAGTTAAATAAAAGTTTTGAACTTTTTGCATATTTTTAAAAAAATATTTTGGTGGGGGGCAGGAAGACAAGACTTGGTCCCCAACACCACTAAGATGTCCAAGGCCAGCTTACCATCTCAGGATGCTTCAGTGCAGAGTCTGGCACCCAAACATGACAAGCAGCAGATCTGCCAAGAATGCCAGTCCTACTGAGGCAGACACGGAAGCTTCAGGGAAGGATGCATCCAAGATCCTGCAAGACCCAAGGATCTCACAGGGCCCCATGGGGCCTCTCACAGTACAAGGACAAGAAGGGGGAAAGCCAAGATGGCGGCTCCCAGGACTGAGGCCTCAGTTCAGCAAGATAACTCTGGCTGTCCCAGTCACAAACTTGAGAGGAATCTAGGCAAATTCACTTTTTAAGTTCTTAGCTTCCTCAGTGCCACCGCTCTGAGGTGCAGATCTAAGTTTAGACCCATATTCCAATTCAGTTACATATCATGCTTACACTGTGTGGAATATTTTGCTTATTTTGTATGTTTATATTTGCTTTGTCAATTTTATCTGCAAAAGAAAAAAAGGGAAAAAAGAGTTGTATTTCCATTACCCTTGGCATGAAGTACTTATAGAGGCAGGCTCCACCAACCACCACTCCTGCTAATATAAGTGCAAGACCCAAAAGAATCAGCAGACATCTTCCAGATGAACTTTCGTGCCCATGTGTTGCAACTTCTGGATCCTTCAGGAGAGAGAGAGAGAGAGAGAGAGAGAGAGAGAGAACTTAAGTTCTTTGTTGTCTTGGAGACAATATTTTCTTTAACTAATTACACCTCACCTTGACTCAGCAGGATGATACCACACTTCAAGGTGAAAGCCAACAGTGCCAGACAACACCCTTGAGAAATGTTTGACCCAAGGATGCCATAGTACACCTATTTTTCATTCATAGGAGAATGGAACGTGTTTTGAGCCCTTTGTTTGTGTTTAAAACAAGGATGCCATAACATCTGCTTTAAACACAAACAGTGAATTGCCTTTAAAAAACTACAGATGGAGTTGTGCCTCCTGTTAAATTACAGAATGATGCTACAGTGAATTTTGCCTACTGGGCTGCAAAAATAAAGGTTTCACATTTTAAACTTCCCTCAACATAATTAAGCTCATTGTTCCCTCCCCTTCCAAGTCAATCCTTCCTTAAGTGTTAGGCAGGGATGGGGAACCTGTGGCATTCTAAATGTTGAACTCCAATTCCCATCAGTTCCAGACATCATGGCCAATGGTCAGGGGTGATTGGAGCTGTTCCTCAGTAACATCTGGCAGTTATAACTTCTATAGCTCTTTAAAGTTATAAAAAGTCAATTTACTTATTCAACAGCATTTGCTCCTTGCTCATATTTATGGCAAAGAACATTTAAAGGGGTTGTGGTTAACTGCAAATATACACAAAACCACAAAATTGTGATGACCTTCCAATCCATAGTTCCTAACATCAAGATCATATTTATGAGGTGTGTGACTTCAAAAGGAAGATTATTTCCATAATTCTAAAAACAAAAGCAGTATGACTCAATGACATGCATACTTAGCCTTGTTTGTTCAAGAGCATTATCAGCTGAGAGGTTTCAGTGTGGCGTTTGCAATATTTTAAAAAAATATTGAGTTTTAAAACAGGAAATTCAGATGTTGAACTGATTTCAAGGATCTTTGTCCACTCAAATGATCAGTACAGTAGGACTATAAAAGTATTCAAAGGGTTGGCAAGATGAGACATTCCTCCTCCTTACCTCTCCACCCTCATATTTAGAAGAGGAACAGCAAGTTATAAACTATCAAAAAAGAAGCATCAGCAGATTCTGAACTTCTACTATGCAAATAATATTCTAGTTCTCTGAGAACCTAATATGCTGTTGAAGCAATTTTGCCAGTTAACAGTGCTAGATATGTGGGGTTTTTTTTTAAAAAAAGGGGGGGCAATACTAACAGCCAAAACATATTTGCACTTTTAGTAAGCAAGTAGCTTGGGTTCTAAAGTTTCAGAATCCATATAATTGTCTAATATAATTTCAGTTCTGCTCTACATGTAGTTAACTTCATCAAATGTTCAGCTGTGTATATACAAGCCAGGAAGATTTCTTCACTAGTTTGCTCAAGCATCTTGAAATCTGATGCTAGCATGTTAAAATTAAATATGCTTTTTCCAGCTTCAATTATGTCACTTAGTTGAAGCCAAGCATCTTCAAAAATCCAGAGTCAGGTACCGTGGTCAAGTTGTAACCTGCCTTTTAACTGAGCCAGTGTAAATGAAGAAAAGAGCAGGCACCAATGTGCTTACCTGTACAATCATAAAATGTACAGTTCCTGCACAGTTCACAAGTAATTACTAGCAACACTGGTTATTTCCACATCAGCTTTTGGGACAACTACTCATGTACTATTGCAAAAATCAAGACAATTTAATTTCATGCACAAATATATATTTTATTCCAGTCAAAGCCTGGTTTAATTCAACTTCATGTATTACAGAAAATCCCAATATTAGTAACACCAAAACCAAAATATTTACAATCATCTCTTTTTAGCCCTTCCCTTTTTGCAAGGAACTCACTGAATTGCAGGGTGGGGGACAACCCTGAAGCTGGAAAGCTAAACATTCTTCTGAATGTGCCAGACACAGGATAATACACAAACAGTTGCACCCTTAGCCCACCAGAAAAAAATCAGAAAGCAATAAACTCGACCTTAGACTCTTATGCAATATTAGACAGTTCAAAATGTTAAAACTGTTCAAGTATAAGTTTTGCAAGACTGCAGATTATAAAATAGCATTCTGCAGTAAATAGCAAAATTAGTATTAGAATATAACAGCCAAAACAGTATTTCCTTTCTGCCCAAAGAACTGTCATGCATGTCTTCTTGATACTTAATAACAAGTGAGCCTGCACATTAATTGGCTAATCTCACAATCCCAAACAGCAATTCATTCTTTTCAAGTAACTACCTGCAAAATTTCATTATAGTACTAATAGTTGCATGTTTAAACATATGAAGCTGCCTTATAACTTGCCCAATATTGTCTATTCAGCAGACTATTGGTCCAACTACACAAATCAGTGGCAGATCCAGGCCAATTGGATGTCTGCTGCAGTCCTGTCTAGAGGTGGGAGTAGAATATGTGATTTGTAACATTAGAGAAAGACATGAAAATTAGTTATGCATAGTCTATAACCTGACTGGGAAATTTTTGAGGGACTGAATGTGGGGGCGGAGAGTACCTTTTGGCACATTGCATCCTTTTGGCACATTACATTGTACCACTGCTTTACAGAGATTACATAGTAACCCAACAATTGAAGACAGGTCTGTACCTATCATGTGTATTACAAGCCTGCCTAGCAGCATCTCCTAAAGGCTCACAAAGAAATCTTTCCCAGACTCTCTGCTCCAAGAGGTTCTTTGGCTGGTTATCAGGAACCAAACCGGGGATGTTGCATAAACTTTGCTAGTCATCAGTAGCCTCCACCCTCTGAATCATTATGCCAATACAAATGCTGAATTGCAAATCAAATTTCCCATAATGCTTTTGCTTGCACAATCTCAAAAGTGAACTGTAACACTAGAAAAAGCAGGTCTGCCACTTGTTGGAAATTTGTAGGAAATAAGGGTTCAGGCACATTTCAGTTCAATTATTTCACATAAAATGAAAGTAAGAAGAGAGGAAACATCTGTGAAAACAAAGCAACATTTCCATTTGATGTTTGAAAGGATTCTATTTATGCACCACTCATGCCTGTTTTTTTGACTGCTAGACAGGAAACTAGGCAAGGTTGTCTAGTCAGACTCCTCTTGGGTGAGGAGGCTGCATGTGATGGTTATCTTTATTATGTTTTGCTAAGGGAAATATTGGGGTCTTCTGTAGATTTTGCTTCCATGTAAATATGCTTAGAACCATTAAATATGGGTCACCTGTAATGTTGTGACACTTTTGTATAAATGAAAACTCCAAGTTTTGGAACTAGGCCTTCACATGCCTCAAATTTAGGCATGAACTCTCCATCAGAGTCAAGATATATCTGCAAACCAATCAAATGTACATCTTTCATCAGAAACAAGCCACACTGCATTTAGTGAGCTTTCTCCCAGGTAAAAATGGGCAGGGATAGAAGGCCAAATTTAAGATTATGTTATTAAGAGCTTGCATTTAGTTTCTAATGCATTGTGGATTTTACTGAAAATTAAGGATTTAAAATATTCAATGATCACATGAGATCTACAATCAACCAGCTTTCCACTACCTGGATCTATCCTGCAATGGAAGTGTAGCTATTTCCAACATGAGGATAAAGCAGAGATCTGTTGGCACTGAGGCAATTAAGGTTGCTTTACAAGCTACAAAGTAAGAGATGGCACACAGCTATCACACGTGAAGCAAGTATTTGTGTCACAATGTGGTGTTCTTCAACTGCCTGCAGCTCCCCAGTACATGTTTGCAACCATTTCCAAATGCAATCATGCACAAACATATGCACTGTCAATCAACCACTTCTTTAAATTGAGAATGAGTCACAACTTTTGTGCAGGAAAACACAAAAAAGAGCATTTGGCCAGAAAAAGACAGACACTAGCTATCCTAATGTAAATAAGCAAAACCCACCAATACAACACTTAGGGCAACTATGAAACAGGCTTTAAAAGAAGCCTGTTTAAAAGAAGAATAGAAGTGGTCCCCTAATGCATTTGAGAGGGTTCCAGAACCTGAAAGAAGTGGAAGACTTATGCTCAAATCCTACCCTCACTTGCCTAGGGCTCATTCAACACTACCCATATGTGTACTCTGATGTCTATATTTTGGTTAGGCACACTGATAAGTTGTTTAAAAGGCAAAGTAGAAACCCCCATAATGAACAGGTACATTTGCACAGGTGCAACGTCCCCCCCCCCCTTACATGTGTGGGTGTGACCTACTTCTGCACTTTTAACCGGTGGACTTAGAATCAATGTCAGCTTAAACTACAGTGTCCCGGGATCTCAGACAAATGTCTTGCACATGCTAGCAGAGATCCTTTATGTAGCTGGAGAGGCAAGGGATTAAAACCTGGCAGCCTCTTCATGCAAAGCATCTGCCATACCATTGTGTTATGGAACACCAGCATCCTTTTATAAGGTGCAGTGTTTGGGATGCTTGCAGCAGGCTACTCCACAACTAAACCACTGCTGGGTTGCAAGTGTTGGGCTAAGGGAGTCACAAACCAGCACACTACACCCAGTCAAACGCAGGAGAAAATATGTTTTAATGCTATTGTTGTTATTAAAAAACCCAGCAACTATTACTTAAATTTCGCATACACTCAAGGCAGCTTTGCAATCCAAATCACAAGCAGCAGCAGCATTAATTCTCCCCTTACCCTTAAAACCACCACTGTCACTATCACTTCCTCTCTTTTTTGGTGTCGTCTTTTTTGGGAGTATGAGTCTGCAGGCAGGGGCTGTCGTGTATTATTATTATTATTATTATTATCACACACGTTATACGCGCCTAATGCAGGTGCGGGCTAGAAAAGCTAGGGGGGTCCGCGGCCTGATCCAAGCATAGCTGTCAACGTTTCCCTTTTTTAAAA
The DNA here is from genome assembly GCF_965153285.1 of Podarcis tiliguerta. Taxonomy (NCBI): domain Eukaryota; kingdom Metazoa; phylum Chordata; class Lepidosauria; order Squamata; family Lacertidae; genus Podarcis; species Podarcis tiliguerta. Next base: position 28,092,593 of record NC_139553.1, read on the forward strand.
AAGGGAAATCGCCTTATTCTGAATAGGATTCCTCGCAAGAAAAGGGAAAAGTTGACAGCTATGGATCCAAGGCACCTGCCGATTGCGAAATGGGTTTAAATAAGGGGGGGGGGCAGATGGGTGTGTGTCTGAAAAGGCGAAAGAGCTGTCCAGCTAGAGATGACAGGACCCGGTCTCTGAAGTGGCCAAGGGAGGCTTAGGAATGGGGCTGCCTTTGGGGTTAAAGAGGCCTTCGCCAAGGCAGCGGCGCCATTATTTTGCTCCCCGAAGGTGCGTTATTGGGGTGCTGGTGCTGGTGGAGGGAGCGCTCCCGATGCGCCCCCCCCTCGCACTCTCCGTCGTGTGTTTTTACTTCCCTTCTAATTCCCGTTCCGCTGCCGCCGCCACCACAAAATGGCGCCGGTGGGGGAAGGGAGATTAAAGGGCGGCCGGTTACGGGCCGACGTCGCAGCTTCGACCCGCGCTCACCTTGTCGGCCACCAGCACCTCGGCCGCCTCCTTCTTGGACTGGTCTTTGCCGGCGAAGGGCGGCTGGAAAGAGATCTTCACCATGTTGTTGGCGGCGGCTGCGGCGGCGGCAGCGGCTGTGATAGGAGCCGGTCGTCCGCCTCTCGCGCGGCGGTCGTAGTTCGCTCTGCTCCGGTTCCTTCTGCTGCTGCTGAGGCGGCTGCTGCTGCCACAAGCGCCGATAGGGCCTCTCGGTCGGCCACCTAGATGGAGGGGCGGGGCCTAACGCGGTAAAGATAAAAAGAGTCAGGCTTAGGTAAAACAACAACAACAACAACCTCAAAGTCTCCCTCTCCCGGCAGCGAAACGTGTTGGCCGAGACTGAAACACGCGTAACGTGGGAATGCGCACACACGCGAACACACGCGCACAAATTAATTTTGTTTGTGTATATATATATATATATACACACACACACACACACACACACACACACACAGATTCCATTTAGAAGCACTTCAAGAAGATGTAGAAATGATTTAATACTGGAAACTCAGATGAACCGAATTGGACAAATTTCGCCCGTCCCTACGTATGCTACACACAAGTGGCATTACTGCCCTGTCAGTAGATCTTAAAAGAATTTCTGGCAGGGGGGTGCAAACTTGAATAAAATACTGGGGGATAGGGGTGGGGTCTGCGCCGCGCAGGTAAGCCCCACCCTGCATAATCAATCACATGATGCCGCACACATGCACTATTTGAATGGCAATACCCATCCACTTTATTGGGGGGGGCAGCCAAGGGGGTGCAACTGCCCCTGCATCCAGTAAATAAATAAATACAGTAAAAGTCTTTAATTAACTGACAAATCATGCTGCACATAACTCGGTTCTGCCCGCCCCGCCCCCGTCCAACAAAGCGCCTCTACATCCATGCCTGCCCCCCTCAAATGTTTTTATGGGGGGCAAAGGGACCTCAGGCCCCTAGGAGTTGGCTCCTATGGATTATGCAATGAAACGTGTAGAACTTGGCGGCTTTGGAACAGGCCTGCTAAACGTGCCTCATACTGTACTGTATTGCAATACAACCAGGGACCAGAAAGGTTCTTGTCTGACTCCCATTTTCAAAACATAAAAAGTTGCTGCTGCTCTTAAGATTAAATAGCATAACCTGAAATGAAAGCAAGCCAAACCACCAAGAAAACAGTTTCCGGATGAGGCAGGAAAATTACCCAGCAACATGTGCTGTATGATAGCACAGTGCCAGCATTCAGTCATCATTTTGTATCTTTCTGGTATCTCTGAATTTCATACAGGGCTAGTCAACTGCACACTCAGAGATGGGTTACCTCTGCTTCAAACAGATAGTGGAAACTTAGTGCAAGATGTTTTTGTGAGATGATCTGATACATTAACCACATGTCAGGGAAACCACATGTAAAGTGTGTGTTCTGTATACATTAGAACCTCTGCAAGTACTGTTTAGATAGGCCTTGGGTGTTTCCACATAGTTTGTTGTGGCCTCAGTGCAGCTCACACACGCAAGTTTGCTTGTTTGTTTGCAACAATCACATGACTTTATATTCATTAAAAATAGCACCCCATATTTCTTCCTCCCCTCATTTAATCCAGATTCATTGCTTCAGTTGTTTGTATGTACTTACCACCCCAGCAGCTCCTCTTAGGGTCCGTTTTCTGGCATTGTCTGAAAACCTCATCTTGCCCCTTGATCACCTCTGCAGCACCTTCTCTTTCCTAGGCTTTGGAACTTTAGGCCACAGTCCTTCCCCACCCTCTTCCTCATTTATAAGGATCATAGAACCCCATTGCCAACAGCTGTATGTCTCCCTCACCCAGCCCTTTCTTATTTGTCTCATCAGGTCCCACTGCAAGGAGGAGAAATGGTTGTTTGGTTGCAGGGTTGTTTCTCAGCTGATCTCCATCAGCAAGCCTTGCTCACCTGCATATCTTCACAAGATAGAAGCACAGGGCAGTCCCTGGTGATCCTTCATGATCTACCATGAAGAAAGAATATGGGATAGCATTTTGATGAAGACAAAAGTTATGTGGCTGCCGTGCAAAGCTTACATACATGCACCAAATCCAGAATAAACTGTTACGTGGAAGCATCCTGTCATGTGGAAGCCACAATCTTTTTAAGCTTTCATGTTCTGAAGAACTCATAGTCCCAGCATCTTCTTCGAAGCCCCTTGATCACAGTCTCACCAACAAAGGTGAGGCTGGGATAAAAGGGTACACAGTCCCCGCCTATGGGAGTTTTTAATGTTTGATGTCTTGTTATGTTTTTTAAAAATTATTCTGTTATAAGTGCGTAGGCCTGCGCTTTCCTGGTCTGTGTATGAGCACTTTCTCCCCCTCTCCCATTTTTCCCAGGAAGACCCAATATCTACCAATGATTTGGAGCAAATGGCAGTTCAAGTTTTCTGTGGATTATTGTTTGCTTCAATTCAGCAGCAAAGAACAGCACTTTCTCATGGAGAAAGTGTTGGGGCAAAAAAAACAACAACACTCTGACACAGACCTGGAAAGCCTAGAAATGTAGAGCATTGGTAAATGTGGATGGAGCCTTACTCAACCTTTTTCTAAACCAAAAAGTCCCAGACTCTGTAATCTTTTTTCATAAGGGTGCTGGCATTAAATCTGGACCTGGACTTGTGTTTTATTTCATCCCAGACAAACTATGAACAGCGCCAAGGTTTGTTCAGTTGCCTTTTTTTGTGCTTTGTGGGTGGCAGGGGGTGGGGTGGGGAGATAAAAATGTACCTATTTCATGCTACAGTCATATCCATACCATGTATTTAAAACATATTTATAACACTATGAGTCATGACTTCCCCCAAAGAATCCTGAGAACTCCACAGAGCTACAATTCCATGGGGTGAACTCCCGTTGCTCGGTCCCAGCTCCTGCCAACCTAGCAGTTTGAAAGCACATCAAAGTGCAAGTAGATAAATAGGTACCGCTCCGACGGGAAGGTAAACGGCGTTTCCATGCTCTGCTGTGGTTTGCCAGAAGCGGCTTAGTCATGCTGGCCACATGACCTGGAAGCTGTACACTCGGCCAGTAAAGAGAGATGAGCGCCACAACCCCAGAGTCATCTGTGACTGGACCTAATGGTCAGGGGTCCCTTTACCTTTGCCTTTAAGAGTGCTTTAACACTGCTGAAAAGTTCTGCAGGTTGGAGAGTCAAACAAAGATTATAGCCAGGATATAGAAGCGAAACAGCAGCCAAGGGGCTTGATCTTTCTTGTTGCAACAATGACTCCAAACGTCAACATAGGAGATACCGACAGAAGCCCTGAACTAAGGGTGAAACCCTCTTTTAAAAGTTTTCCAGATCCTCCATAACCCCACATTGAAATCGTCACACATATGTCACAAACTAGGAGTAGCATCTTGGCTGAAAACTGATGCCTTGTCTATCCGGGATAGTTGGCATCCCTGGCGCTAGTTGAGACAGGTGATACCAGCAATCTCTGTCTTCCCGGCCAAGTCAAATACCCCTCATTGTCTCTCCCAGTATCCCAGTACTGAAACCGGTTGGTTATTTTTCTCAGAATGGGTTTGAGTCTGGCACTCCAGAGTCAGAAAGGTGAGACTTAGCATCTATCGAGTATGGGCAGGGGTACGTGACCATATGCCTGGGGGGGGGGTATGGCTACTCCAGGCCTCACCTTCCTCCTCTAGTTGCCATCTTTTCCCTGAGCAAAGCACAGTTGGAATGGTGAAAATCCGTCACAAACGTGATTTTATATTGAACTTTAAAGCTTTAGACTATAAAAAATAGACCACGGATCTACTGGGTACAAAATAACAAGGCTAGATACAATGTTGCAAGTGAGTTTCACACTTTCACTGACTCTCAGCAGGGTTCCTCTGCAAGTCTTAGCTGCTTTTGCGGGCACAGGCACTAAACCCGGCCAGCTGTCCATCGTCCTCCCTGGCCGGGGATGGTTCAAAGGCCGGCCCAAGGAGGTGGGAGCCACCCGCCCAGGTGAGCCCCCGCTCGGTGCCGCCAACCCCACCCACCTGTGGGGAAGGGAGGGTGGGAATTGCAGGTACGTGGTTTGACAGCTACAGCGTCTGACAGCTGCAGTACCTGCGTAGTCTTTGTTAGGGGGCGCTGCCTCGCAAGCAGCTGTCAAAATAACAAATGTCAAGGGATCGCTGTATGCTACGTTGTACAGCCCTTATCTAAGGGCGTATGCTTATACTACTATTAAACAATAAAGGGTTTGAAAATTAAGACGTTGGTTGGTTCATTTCTTTGTGTATTTCTTCTTTATTTTTTTCGGTAACATTAAATGTATGGCGTGGATGAGACCTAAGCCAAACAATGGCATAGCTCACAGCAATGCAATAGCAGCCACACTGTAAGAGGAACAGAGCAGCTGAGATATTCTCCGGGAAGCTGCATGTTTGCTTGTCTGCACTAAGGCATGGTTTTGTTCAGAAATAGATTTGACTAGGGCCAAGGATGAGAGTTCAACAACCAATCCCACATATACAGGGTCAAGGGTTAGACTACTTTGCTTCCACTGATACTTCAGTCAAACCACACATTCTTTGAGGGTGTGCAACATTTGTCCATAAGCTGCTTTTATGGGGAAACATTATTGGCAAAGTTTGGTTGTTTGCTAAATGTTCTTCAAGAGCCACATCAAGCAAGAGTCGGGGGTATGATCTTGCTGAACACCTACAAGACCTTTTTTCTTATCATTTTGTCTGCAAATACTGCATTTCAACTTTGCCCTTCAGACTGTCCTTGTGTCACTTCAGCAAACAAACTTTCCAGATAGCTAGCCCAACCAGCAGCATCAGTTCACTTAAACACTTGTTTTGCATTTGTTTTTCTTTTTACATATTATTAAAGATTTACTAATATTTACTCTAAGGCTGAATACTTGTTTGGCAGCAAGCCTAGCTGAACTCATCGGGAAATACTTCTGGATAAACATATGCAGCATCAGCCTTCACGAAGAATTGCTTGATCATAATGAAGGGTTGAACAGAGAGCAACATGTAAAAATTTAGTGCTTATCCCAACTCAGATGCATACTTTTGCACCACTTAGAGAACAATCATATGCTCCTGGGAAGGGCATCCCAGGAGCCATGGAAACATTGGATATCCCCCTCCAAGGCTGGAAAGTCTGTGTCAACTTCAGAGTAGGGCTGGGCAATGTCTGGTTTTCAACACCATAGTATGTCACCAGCTAAACATCTTGATATACCAATATAACATGATGTCCAAAATAAGAATGGAGCTATATAGCGGTCTAAAACTTACACATTTTTACTTACCTTTAACATATTGTTATAACTGTTATTTTATAGTACAGATAATTTTTACACCAGTTTTAATTCTGGAGAAAATGTGCTGAAGAAGTAATCAGAAAACAAAGGTAAAGTGAGAGAATTTTCCCCAATCAACATGGGGGGGGGGAGAGGAAAGAGGCTTAAGAACAGGCAAGGTTGGATGAAGCAGATGGCCCTGTCTTAGTTGCTGCTTGTCCACCAGGTTTCTCTTAAGCACAGCAACCCAGGTCATGTGGGCAGGGAGGGGCAGGTTTGCAGTGATTTTTAGGAAGTCACTAGCTTGCATCAGGCATCCTACTGGGAAGACCCAGTTTTCTGAGTGCATGTTCTGGAAGTTGGGCAATAGGGGCAGTACAGGATTGCTTCAGGTCGTGGTGGATGTTCTCCTGGAAACACCTGGTTTAGTTGTCCTAGGGGATTTTAACATCCAAGCCGACATGACCTTACAAGGGGCTGCTCGGGACTGTGGAAAGTATGGCCTCCATGAATAAGTTTGGCCCAACTCATAGTCACGGACATGCCTTAGACCTGGTGTTCACCTCTAGTGACGGGGGTGATCTGAAACTAAGAAAAAGTGAAACAAAAGAAGTGCCATGGTCAGATCACTTCCTGGTGCAACTGGACTTCTCCTTGACCCTTTCCCTCTGCAGGGAGGTGGGACCAATTTGGAGGGTCCACCCCGCCACTTAATGGATCCAATTGGCTTCCAGAGAGTGGTAGGGGATGCTTTATCCCATGTTGATAGCCTTTCAGCTGATTCCACTGGAATGTGGAGTTAACCAGGGCTATCGACTGTCTGGCTCTGAAGTGCCCTCTCCAATTGCATGGAGCCCGGACAGCCCCATGGTTTTCTTCGGAGCTGAGGGCGAGGAAACAATTGCTGAGATGGCTAGAGCTTCGGTGGCAGAAAACTCCTTCTGAATCAGACCATACACAGACTAGAGCTCAACGTCGAGCCTACCAAATGGTGATAGCGACGGCGAAGAAGATTTTCTTCACTGCCTCTATTACATCTGTAGAAAATAGTAGCAGGAGACTCTTTCAGGTGGTTCTCAATTTAACGGAACCACCTTTACCATCGGGGCCTAGTAAAGACCCCAAGATCTTCTGCAACGATTTTGCAAAGTTTTTTGCAGATAAAGTCGCTCAGATTTGGGAAGAGGTAGACACCACCGTGGGAGCAGGGCTGGGGCAGGAGAGTGCTAGCACCCTGTCTGGTCAAGTTGCATGGAATCAATTTCAATCCATTACCCCCGAGGATGTGGACAGGCTGCTTGGATGTGTGAAGCCAACCACCTGTCTCCTTGATCCTTGCCCATCCTGGCTAATAAAAGCAAGCCGGGAAGGGCTGGGCAATGGGTGGTGAATGCTTCTCTCTGTGAGGGAGCATTCCCAGACCCGCTGAAAGAGGCAGTCATTAAACCGCTTCTTAAAAAACCATCTTTAGACCCGGCCAATATGACCAACTATCGCCCAGTCTCCAATCTTCCATTCTTGGGCAAGGTGATTGAGCGGGTGGTTGCTGAACAACTCCAGGCACGCCTGGAGGGTGCAGGTATTTGGATCCCTTCCAGTCGGGATTCAGGCCTTATCATGGGACTGAAACGGCCTTGGTCGTACTGGTTGATGATCTCAGGAGGGCAAGTGACAAAGGTGAGAGCTGTTTCCTAGTTCTGCTGTATCTCTCAGTGGCCTTTGATACAATCAACCTTAACATCCTTCTGGGCCGTCTAGAGGAGCTGAGAGCTCTGTTATACAGTGGTTCCACTACTTCCTCTTGGGCTGTGTTGAGAAAGTGGGGGGGGGATGAGTGTTCAGACCCCTGGGCCCTCACTTGTGGGGTGCTTCAGGGTTCCATCCTCTCCCCCATGCTTTTTAACATCTACATGAAGCTGCTGGGAGAGATCATGAGGGGGTTTGGACTGGGTGTCCATCAATATGCAGATGATACCCAGCTCTACCTCTCTTTCAAATCAGAACCAGTGAAGGCGGTGAAGGTCCTGTGCAAGTGCCTGGAGGCGGTTGGAGGATGGATGGCGGCTAATGGATTGAGGTTGAGTCCTGACAAGACAGAAGTACTGTTCTTGGGGGACAGGAGGTGGGCGGCTGTGGAGGACTCCCTGGTTCTGAATAGGGTTACTGTGCCGCCTGAAGGACCAGGTTTGCAGCCTGGGAGTCATTTTGGACTCACAGCTGTCCATGGAGGTGCAGGTCAATTCTGTATCCTTTTTTTAAAAAAATAATATTTATTAGAAGTTTAAAAGTTACCAAAAAAAAGGCACAAGAAAAAAAGGAAAAAAGGGGGGGAAATTAAAAAAAATACATAAAAAGAGAACAAGAAACACAATACATCAAAACACAAAGAAAAACAAAAACAATTAAAAACACATCCAATATTTATCCTTATCTTTCATTAACTTATTTCCTCGACCTCCTCACACCTCCCTTTTTTGTATTCCAGTTATTAACTATATCAGCAAATCCTTTCCCTCTTTCACAGCTTTCTGTCATTTAATTATCTTAATTTATTTTAACATTATCTTACCATCAAAACCTTAAAATTTATTTATACTTAACTCCTTATAATGTTTTTACTAAAGTCATGTAATTTCATTCCAACATTTCCCAGTGTTCATTAACTTTACAATATTTCTCTAAATAGATTTTAAAATTTTTTTTCCAATCTTCTTCCACCGTCTCTTCTCCCTAGTCTCGGATTCTGTCAGTCCTTTCTATCAGTTCTATATAGCCCATCAACCTGGTGATCTTCTATCCGAGGGGGGACTCCATCTTGACAGTTCCTTTATTCCTTCTCGACAGGTCAGCCCATACTCCATAGTCAGAACTAAAGTCCAAAAGATGTTTCAGGACATGTTCCAAAGTCCCTTCGAGGCTAAAGGCCTCCACAACTCCAATCTCCCCCTGACCCAGATCCGAATCACAAAGTCCAGAGCATCCCTTCATAAGGGAGTCTGTCCAACTTTCCTTCTCCAATCCAAGCAGGACATCATCTCTCCAAATCTGACTTTAAAAATAAGTCACAAATGGCATCAGCTTATATCCATCAAATTGTCTCTGTAAAGACGAGGCCTCCACTTGTATTGCTTGAGATTCAAAAGCAGCTTTTTCCATCGTCTTCGCCACAGCTTGCCATTTCGAGATGGGTTTCTGAGTCGATGCCTGGATATTTTCTGTACAAATGTTCACTTTTTGTCCAAAATCAGTTGTTTTTTGTCCCAAATTGTCAATTTTAATAATCATCACATCCGTCTTCTCATGAAGTTGTTCCAGTAAAGCACTTATCTTGCAAAATGCATTCACTAGGGCTTCTTGTTTTGACATTCTTGTCCAAGGTCACTTTATTTCTCACGGTCCTTGATTCTAACTGGAAAATTCCCCAGCTCCACTTCACTCCTGCAATAGTTTCAAAAGCTCCCTCTAGAGGAAACAATTTCTATTTGTATCTGTCCTTTTAGACACAGATCCGGCAACAAAGTTAATTTTCAATTGCTTTTTCTCCTTTTTAAATGCAGAGGAAAACAATGGAAACAATGTATATCTCTTATTTAGCTATCTGTCAGCATATGTTCTATTCACAGTCAATGAGTTTTCCCAAACCGTCAATCTTACTGACAGCCCGGTCCCAGCTTCAAAACGGTGGTAATTTATCTCTCCTCACTCTCTCTCCTGCAGGCTTAAACAGTCCAAAAATTTCCCCCTCTTCTCCTGCTTCCAAGGGGGGTTTAATATTTTTGAATGATGAAAATTTAATCCTTTACAAAAGGCTTTTCCCAGACTTTAGCTTGCAATGTCTTTGCTATGATCTATTTACAAAAAGGAAGGCGGACTTCCTGTTTAGAACCTTCCCGTTTCAGTGCTGAATTATAATATTTGAAGATCCAATTTTCCGTTCTACTTACGAGTAGTTGTTTAAAGTCCAATTGTCCACAGGAAAAAGTCAGAGCTCTCCTGCAACAGCAATGCGGCTTCACTCCGTGAAAAAAGCAGTCAATTCGAAGCACCGCGCCGCTCACCCCACGTCACTCCAGATCCCCGAAACCGGGTTTCCCCGCGAGTAGGGGAGGCACAAAAGGTGCCAGCCGAATCCCAGGTCCACAGGCTTCTCCCGCCTGTGGTTTTTAGTGGGTCTCCGCCTCGCCATGGCGGTCCAGACCCTAATTTCCGCAGAGCGGATTCCTCCAGATTAGAGGAAATCCGCCATTGCCGGAGGCACTAACCCGGAAGTAGGTCAATTCTGTATCCAGGGCAGCTGTTTACCAGCTCCATCTGGTACACAGGCTGAGACCCTCCCCCGCAGACTGTCTCGCCATAGTGGTGCATTTTCTAGTTATCTCCCGCTTGGACTACTGCAATGCACTCTACATGGGGCTACCTTTGAAGGTGACCCGGAAAATACAACTAATCCAGAATGCGGCAGCTAGACTGGTGACTGGGGGCAGCCACCGAGACCACATAACACCGGTCTTGAAAGTACTACATTGGCTCCCAGTACGTTTCCGAGCACAATTCAAAGTGTTGGTGTTAACCTTTAAAGGGCCTTCTGGGGGTTCCCTCATTGCGAGAGGCAAAGCTACAGGGAACCAGGCAGAGGGCCTTCTCGGTAGTGGCACATGCCCTGTGGAACACCCTCCCATCAGATGTCAAAGAGATAAACAACTACCTGACATTTAGAAGACATCCGAAGACACCTGCTTAGGGAAGTTTTTAATGTGTAACATTTTAATGTATTTTTAATCTATATTAGAAGTCACCCAGAGTGGCTGGGGAAACCCAGCCAGATGGGTGGGGTACAAATAAATTATTATTATTATTATTATTATTATTATTATTTAAATAACCAAAGTTTATTTTTTCATGGTGGTGCCAGGGCTCTGGTATCCAAAGCCCTTGCACTGCCCCTCCCCCAAAGCCAGACTTCAGACTTTGAGGCCAATATGTGTCATTCCACCAACTGGATCTTCTCAGTTATGGATCTTTTCAATATTGCACCATCTCACCTCTCCCTGTGTACGAAAACTGTCAGATCTCAGACTGCAACTAAGCAAGGTGCCAGGGAAGCACTTACTAGGCTTCTGGTTTAGGAAGGGTGGTACCAGGGTTCTGAGAAAGTGGGGCCAGCAGTGCTCTGACAGCATCCCAGGGCCTGGGTGCCATCCTCCAAAAACCAGAAAAAAGGGACATACTTGGTACACATTAATGAAATGGTGCCCTATTTTGGTACCCCAAAATAGTATTTCTCAGTTATGGATCTTCTCAATTTTGCACCACCTTGGCTAAGCGCCCTGTGCAGGGAAACTGCTAAGCAAGGTGCCAGGCTCTGGGAAGGCAGCTCCAGGGCTCCAAAGCTGGAATCCTAGCAAGTGCTCCCCTACCTTTGCAAAGGAAGGAAGGGCTCTTGGCAAAGCCCTGGTGCTACATTTGCTGAAGCAGGTGCCTTCCTCAGCCACAGGGCTGGATTTCAGACTCAGAGCTGAAGTGCTGCAATATTAAGAAGATCCACTTGGGGGAGCCAAATATTGGTCTCACAGGATGCCATTTTAACACAGATAAGAGATGAACCAGATAAGATAAACTTCATAAAATGGCGCCCAGCGTGAAGCCCATTGGCGTCCCCAAGTGGATCTTCTTAATTTTGCAGAATCTAAGCTCAACCTGGTTTGGTTTTCAACATCGTGATACTCAACATTGTGATACATTAGCAGCTAAACATCGTGATGTACCCATATTGCATGATGTCTGAAATATGGATGGAACTATCTGGAGAAGCACATTTAAGGAGACACAAAAACAGAGACAGATAGCCACCTCAGCACCGCAGATTGTGCAAAGAAACTGTTGGCACCACTCTAAATCCACCATGGCTAAACATTGCAATATCCCGATAAAACATGGTGTTTGAAATTAGGATGGAACCACGTGGAGGTGAAGAGCATAATGTCCTGGCAACTGCTGCTTCTGAGGTTGTCTTAAAGTTACAAATTTATACTTCCCTTTAATATATTGTTACAACTGTTATTTTAAAGTACAGCGCATTTTCTCTAAAGTTAAAGCAGTAGAACTAATTAGTATCATAGACCTCAATAGTAAGGTGGCAGATTGTTCCCTAATAGACACGATGGTGACACAGAAACACACACAGAGAGAAACTCACAGAGAGACACAAAAACAGCAGGTGAAGGGAGGAAATAGGCTTAAAGAACAGGGGATTTTTTTTTAAAAAAACCTCAGAAGTAAACAATCCCAGTTTATTCTTCCATGGGATCAGCAGCGGCAGCTTCCAAGCAAGTCCTGGCTGAGGGCAGCAGCTGTTTAACAGGCACAGCTGGGCAATAATTTGGGGGGGCATTTCATGGGCAAGGGGGAAATCGGGGGACAGTGCCTCATTACAGCAGGTGAGTGGAGAAGTAAATTCAGAGAAGGAGAAAGAGGAAACCCACTCTCCATTTATTTATTCCCCTCCTTCCCACTTCATAAAATTGCGCCTGGTGTGGACCAATACTTGGCGCCCCCAAGTGGAACTTATTAATTTTGCAGCTGAGCGCACTGCATAGAGAAACTGGTTGCAGCACTCTAATTCCGCACTGCGGCTGAGCATGGCACCTGCTTCTGTGAAAGCAGCTCCAGGGCTCTGGCAGGGTCCTAGAGCCCTTCTATCCTTCCCAAAGCTGTGGGATTGCTTACTGGGCTTTGGGAAGGGGAATGGAGGGCTCTGGGGCTCTGCCAGAGCCCTTCTCTACTTTCCCAAGATCGGCAAGGAGCCCTCCACACAGGTTTTTTCCGCATACAGCGGAGGTGAGACAAGGGCTCCAGGACCCCAGCGCAGGAGGTACGTGTGGAAGTAAATACAGGAACCAAAGCTAGGATCCGATGAGATTTTTCCCAGCTTTGGGGAGGCAGTGCCAGAGCTCTTGTCCCCCTGAGCCCTGGCACCACCCTCTCAAAGACTGATAAAATGGATGGAGCTTAGTAATATTTTGAAGCAAATATGTTGCCCTCTTCAAAAAATGGATCTTCTCCATTATGAATCTTTGCAATTTTACACCTGCCCAGATCAATTTTACACCTACGCATGAAAACTGCAGGATGCTGCAGTGCAGCTAAGCAAGGCACCTGCTTTTGGGAAGGCAGCTCCAGGGTTCTGGCAAGGTCCTAGAGCTCTTATTTCCTCCCTAAGGTAGCACTAGGCTTCCGGCTTTGGAAATGCAGCAAGGGCTCCCAGATACGGCCAGAGCCCTGGCAACATTAAGAAGATCCACTTGGGGGCGCAAAACATTGGACTCGCACAGCACGCCATTTTAACAGATAAGAGATGAACCAGATAAAATGGGACTACATAAAATGGCAGCACCTCAGCTCTGCACGATGTTTGGTTTTCCAACATTGTGATATGTTACCTGCTAAACATCGCAATATACTAATATAACATGGTGTCTCAAATAAGGATGGGAATATCTGGAGGTGAACGGGGGTGATGTTCTGAAAACTGCTACTACTGACAGGGTCTAAATCTTACGTATTTTTACTTGCCTTTAACATATTGATACAACCGGTATTTTATAGTACAGATAATTTTTAGATCAGCACGTTTTCTCTAAAGTTAATACTGTGAAAGTAATTAGTATCATAGATACTCCACACACAGAAATAGGAGGAGAAGCGATGAAAGAGGCTTAAATTACAGGGGAAGATTTTATTTATTTATTTTTAACTCAGAAGCAAGTAATCCCAGTTTATTCTGCCACGGGACTAGCAAGGGAGCCCTGGCTGAGGGCAGCAGGGCTGGGCGGCAACTTGGGAGGGTGTATTTGGGACCCGCCTTCACTGATGTAATGCAACATTCAGAAGATCCACCTGGGGGCGCCAAATATTGGCAAGACACTATTTTAACAAAGATAAGAGATGCACTAGACAAAATGGACTTTGTAAAATAGTGCCTGGTGTGAGGCCCGTTGGTGCCCCCAAGTGGATCTTCTTAATTTTGCAGCATCTCAACTCAACCCGATGTTTAGTTTTCAACATTGTGATAAATTACCAGCTAAACATCGTGATGTACCAATATAACATGATGTCTGAAATATGGATGGAAGTGGAACTATCGAGAGAAGCATCCTGTACAGAGAAACTGCTGGCACCACTCTAAATTCGGTTACTGTGGCTGAGCAAGGCACCTGTTTCTGGGAAGGAAGCTCCAGGGTTCCAGTAGGGTGCTAGAGCCCTTTTGTCATTGCCAAACCAAGAGACAGGAGGAGTCTGGGATGCTCCCAGACTTAATGCCACCCTCCCAAAGTCAATTAAACAGATCTGCACCTTGCTGAGCCCATTCCGGTGTTTTGTGGCTTTACATATTCCCCCCCCCCCCCATGTACGGGATTCTCCTGTACATTCAGTTGAGTGGGGCCTCTGATTTCCCCATCCCCCCAGCATCCTCCCCTGACAAAACCACAGATGAACATCTACCTGCAGCAAAATGAATAGTGGAGCCACTGTTCATATCCTTCCCCCTGTTCTTGTAGCACTAGCTAGCAGGTGGGTGATAATGCTGAGGCAAAGGGATATGCACAAGAAGGACCCCCCCACCCACCCTCAATGTTGGTTTGGCTGCAGTGGAAAGCATTGAAATGATCTCTCCTGCCAAATCCCATAAGTTCTTGTGCAGCTTTGGGATAGAATGGAAACGCTTTAGGACCCAGCCAGAAACATGGAATTTCCTTTCCAGAAGCAGGTGCCTTGCTCAGCCACAGTACCAGATTTACAGTGGATGTAGAGTGATACTAGCAATTTCTCTGTGGTGCTGCAAAATTAAGAAGATCCACTTCAGAGTGCCAAACATTGGTCTAGTGCTGACCGCCATTTTCTGCTCCATTTATGATCTGTCATAAAATGGTGCCTTTGGAGGCCAGTATTTGGCACCCCTAGTGGAAATTCTTAATGTTGCACCTCTTCCACTCCACGCCCTAAATCCGCACTGCAGCTGAGCAAAACACCTGCTATTACAAATAATAATGCAATGCCATACTTCCCTGGCTTTTTGAAGGAGCGACGGGCTCTAGGACCCTGCCTGACAGAAGCAGGGGAGCCTCTAGGAGCCTGCAAGAACAGAATGCGCTTTCCCCTGCCACCTCAAATGCACCCCAAGTTGCCTTTTGAATAGTATTGGCCTCTGCTGGAGTTCACTTGGAAGCTGCTGCTAGTCTGGTGGAAGAATAGACTGGGATTATTTACTTCTGAGTAAAAAAAATAATTGAAACCTTCCCCTACTTTTTAAGCCTCTTTCCTCCCTTCTCCTCTTTGTGTGTATGTCTATGTGTTTCCTTATCCATCCTGTATCTTCTAACAGTTTTAATTTTAGGGAAAATGTGCTTACTTAAAAATTATCCGTATGGTAAAATTGCATTTGTAACCATATGTTAAAGGTAAGTTATAATTTGTTAGTCTTAGATCCCTCAGTAGTAGAAGTGGCCAGTACATTACCCTGATCCCTTCTAGATAGCTCCCTTTTTTCAAACATCATGTTATCTTGGTATATCACAATGCTTAGCTGGTAACATATCACAATGAAACATCGCGCTCAGCTGAGGTAGTGCCATACTAAGAAGATCCACTTGGGGGTGCCAAATATTGGACTAGAACCAGCCACCATTTTTTCTGTAATCTGCCATACTAAGAAGATCCACTTGGGGGTGCCAAATATTGGACTAGAACCAGCCACCATTTTTTCTGTAATCTGCCATACTAAGAAGATCCACTTGGGGGTGCCAAATATTGGACTAGAACCAGCCACTATTTTGTCTGTAATCTGCCATACTAAGAAGATCCACTTGGGGGTGCCAAATATTGGACTAGAACCAGCCACTATTTTGTCTGTAATCTGCCCTATTATGGCTTCTTGGCAAGGCCAATCCTTAGCGCCCCCAAGTGGATCTTCTTAATGTTGCAGCACCTCCGCAAAGATGACAACATCCGAAGAACCCTCATGCCGCTCTTCCAAAGCTGGAAGCTTAGTAAATGCTTCCCCAGCTGCGGGAAGGAGAGAAGGGCACTAGGACCCACCCCTGGAGCTGCCTCCTCAGAGCCAGGCACCTTGTTTTGCTGCAATGCGGGATCTGAGCTGAAGTGATGCAACTTGTAAAGATTCATAATTGAGAAGTTCCATTTAGGCGTGTCACATTTTGGCTTTAAAGATTATTAAAATCTGTCCATTTTATCCTTCTTTGGGATAAATATCCCACAGCTCTGGGACTAGTCCTCTGAAAGAATAAAATGTGTTAATTTACTTCTGAGTTAAAAAATAATAATAATGAAGCCTTCCTCTGCTCTTTAAGCCTCTTTCTTCCCTGCTCCTCTTCTTTTTGTGTTTGTATATGTGTTTCTTTGTCCACCTCATATCTATTATGGAACATTCTCTCACCTTACTTATGACATCTATGCTTCAAATTACTTCTACAGTTTTAATTTTAGGAGAAATGTGCTGATTTAAAAACTATATGTACGGTAAAATAATATTTGTAACAATATATTCAAGGTATTTAAAAATTTGTAAGTTTTAGATCCCTCAGTAGTAGCAGTTGCCAGGACATTACCCTGTTCATTTCCGTGCAGTTCATCTATTATTGGTATTTCACGATGTTTAGCCGGTGACATATTACGATAAACCGTGCATCGCACCAAGCTCAGGTGGCACAAAATTATGAAGATCCACCTGGGGGCGCCAAATGGCGACCTTGAACTGGGCGCCATTTTATGGAGTCCATTTTCTCGGGTCCACCTGTAATCTGCCATAACATGGTGCCTTTGGGATATTTGGTGCCACCAAGTGGATCTTCTGAATGTTGCGCCACCTCAGCATAGGCGGCGCCAGGGCTCTGGGTAGACAGTGCTATGGGAGGTTTCAGAGTCCTGGCACTGCCTTCTAAGAGCCCTAGTATCACCCTCCCAAAGCTGGAAGCCTAGCAAGTGCTTCCATGGCTTTGGAGAGAAGAGACGGGCTCTAGGACTCAGCCAGAGCCAGGGAGTTGCATTCCCGGAGACAAGGATCTGGGATCTTGCAGTTTTCCTACAAAGGGCTCTAATCTGATGTGAAGTGGTTCAAAATTATGGAGATACATAATTGACGTGCTCTGTTTAGGCATGCCACATATTGGCTTCAATGATTATTAAAATCTGTCCATTTTATCTGGCTCTGAGAGTGAACGATCTGTGATGCTTGCTACAATGTGAATTTTAAACATTCTATGCACTTTAACCTTGTCATACCATAGATATGCATGCCAACCAAACACATTATTAAATCCTTCTAAGTCCAAGATGTCTGTGTTTTCAAGAAGTAGCCATTCTTTTAGCCAGCAGAAAGCTGCTGCTTCATAATAAAGCTTCAGGTCTGGCAGGGCAAAGCCTTCTCTTTCCTTTACATCCGTTAATATTTTAAATTTTATCCTTGGCTTTTTGCCCTGCCAGACAAATCTAAATATGTCTTTTTGCCACTTCTTGAAACAATCAGTTTTGTCAATAATCTGCAATGTCTGAAATAAGAACAACATTCTTGGCAATACATTCATCTTTATCACAGCAATACGACCCATTAGTGAGAGTTTCAAGTTAGACCATATTTCTAGATCTTTCTTTATCTCCGTCCAACATTTGTCATAATTATCTTTATATAAATTCCCATTTTTAGCGGTCATAATAATTCCCAAATATTTCACTTTTTTCTCCACTGTCAAACCTGTCTCATTCTGAAACCTTTCTTTCTCAATTTCTGTTAAGTTCTTTACCAAGACCTTGGTTTTTGTTTTATTTAATTTAAAACCTGCCAATCGACCAAACTCATGAATCAGTTCTAAAACTCTTTTCACACTAGATTCTGGCTCCTGCAATGTCAAGACTAAGTCATCTGCAAATGCTCTTAATTTATATTGTTTAACTCCAACCTGTATCCCTCTGACCATTTGGTCCTTTCTAATCATATTCAACAGCACCTCCAGGACTGATATAAAAAGCAGAGGGGAAATTGGGCAACCTTGTCGTGATCCTTTCTCTATTCTGAACTCCTCAGTCACAACATTGTTAACAATTAGTTTAGCTTTTTGTTCAGAATAGATTGCACCTATACCATTTTCAAATTCTTGGCCTACCCCCGTACCTTGGAGATTCTTCTTCATAAAGCTCCAAGAAATATTGTCAAAGGCTTTCTCCGCATCCACAAATATCAAAACTGCTTTTGTATTTATTTTTTCCTGTAAAAATTCCAAAATGTCTATTATATTCCTCACATTGTCTGATAAATGCCTTACTGGGAGAAAGCCTGCTTCGTCCTTGTGAATCTCCTCTATTAAAACTTTCTTAAATCTTCTAGCCAAAATATTGCAAAAATTTTGTAATCCACATTAAGCAATGATATAGGGCGGTAGTTCTTAAGTTGATGTTTTTCAGACTCTATCTTTGGTATAAGTGTGACAAAAGCTTCTTTCCACGTTTCTGGTGCTCTTTTCCCCTGAAGTATGTCATTACAAATTTCTTTCAAAGGCTGAATTAACCAGTCTTTCAGTGATTTATAGTATCTAGCGGTCAGCCCGTCAGGTCCTGGTGACTTACCCAATTGCATATTCTGAATGGCACTCTCAACCTCTTGTTCTGTTATCCTGTAGCTCAGTTTTAATCTGCTTTCTTGAGATATTTTTGGTAGCCCATTCACTTTCAGAAATTCCTCAATGTCTACTTCCTTCTGGGGTTGCTGAGAATAAAGCTGTTTAAAGTATTTTTGAAAAGCACTCCTAATTTCAGCTGGGTTCTGTATAATTCTTCCTTCCACTTCCAAATTTGTTATTGTATTCATTTTTTGTCTCTTCTTTATTTGCCATGCAAATAACTTTCCACATTTATTTGCCGATTCAAAAGTTCTTTGTCTCATTTGCCTAATCTTCCATTCAATTTCTTGATTTATCATTTGCATGTATTCAACTTGATATAACTTAATCTCTCTTAAGATTTCCTGTGATTTTGGTTTTGTTCTCAATCTCTTTTCTCCTTCCTTAATCTTTTCCAGAATCTTCTCTCTTTTTTCCTTTTGTAGTCTCTTCTTAAGCGTATTCTGTTGTATCAGAAACCCTCTCATAACAGCTTTACTTGCATCCCATACAGTTCTTTTCTCCACCGTGGTGTTCAAATTTATCTCAAAATAATCTTTCAAGGTTTTCTGGGCCTTCTTGTTTATTTCTTCATCTCTAAAGAGAGAGTCATTCATTCTCCATCTGAAGGAACCAATTGGTAGTAGATTCATTACCATCTTTACTGCATTATGGTCGGAGCAAGTCTTTGGGCAGATTTCCACTTTTTTTTGTCTTCGGTGCCAATCCTTTAGTGATCCAGATTTGGTCGATTCGTGTCCAGGTCATTTTGGCTTCAGAAAAGAAGGTTCCCTCTCTTCCTAAAGGGTTTTTGGTTCTCCAGATATCAACCAAGTCCAAGTTATCAGTCAATTCAAAAAAGGTTTTCGGTAGTCTCCCATCTTTGGTGACTACCTGTCGTTGTGCCTTGTCCATATTTGTTGAAACAACTCCGTTCATATCTCCCATCAAAATCACATTGTACTCCAGATAGTCATTCAATGTCTCATGCAGCTTCTTAAAGAACTCGGATTTTCCTTCATTTGGTGCATAGACACCTACTATCAAATATTTCTGCCCATGATATTGAATTTCAATTGCCAAATATATTCCTTGTTCATCCTTAAAAATAAATTTTGGTGAAAGGCTCTCTTTGGCATAAATTACTACTCCTCTTTTTTTTTACCTTGTCGGATGAGATAAATTCTTGGCCCAGTCTTTTATTAATTAAGATTTTTCTATGGAGCCTAGTCACATGTGTTTCCTGCAAACAAATCAAGTCCAATTGTTCTTTTTTTAAGATGTGAAAGATCTGTGTCTTCCTGTCTATTGGGGAACATTTTCTCACCATATCTTTGATGTCTATGCTACTAATTGCTTCTGCAGCTTTACTTTGAGAGAAAATGTTGTATTTGTTGTATATAGTAACAATATGTTAAAGGTAAGTAAAAATGTGTAAGTTTTAGACACCTCAGTAATAGCAGTTGCCAAGACATTATCTCGTTCTCCTCTAGAGAGCTCCATCTTTATTTCAGACATCATGCTATATAGGCACATCATGATGTTTAGCTGGTAATATATAATGATGTTGAAAGCCAAACATCGCCCAGCCTTCCTTGCAACACTCTTCTCTTCTTAACTATGTTTATATAGGATGCTAAGCTCAGTCTGACAATCTGCATACCTTTTCAGTTAGCGGACCTCATATATGAAAGAATATGTTGCCTGTAGGATCTTCTTTTCTTGAAGGGTACAATACCCCTGAGGCACTTAACACTGTTTCCTGTCCTTTATTCCTATTCTCATTTATTCATAGGTAAAGGTAAAGGGACCGCTGACCATTAGGTCCAGTCGTGACCGACTCTGGGGTCGGACTAAGGAGTCGGACTAAGGTGGCGCAAAATTGAGAACATCCAATAGGGAGTGCCAAATATTGGACTTGAAAGATTGCTAAAGTCCATCTTTGGGTGGACTCTGCAAGGGCTCTGGGATGGCACCACCTTCCCAAAGCCGGGTATACCTCATGTGATCCCAGCTTTGGGCAGGTGTGTGTGAAAGGGGAAAATAACATACAAACAGGACTCTTCAGGGCCTTTGCAAGAGAAGAAAGCCCTTTCCTGCTCTCCTCCCCAAATCCCCCCATGTTGTAGCCCAGGCTTGTCTTTTGAATGGCTGCTGTCCATAGCTGGCGCTCGCTTAGAAACCCCTGCCAGTTATAGAAATATAAACTTTGGTTATATGCTTCTAATTTAAAAATAAAAATAAACCAGGCCTGTTGCATAAATTTATTTTTCCCCTCCCCCCCCCCATATGTTTGTGTGTGTGTGTGTGCACACGCGTGCATGCATGCACGCACGCATATGTGTTTCTGTGTCTTCCTTGTGTCTATGGGGGAACATTCTCCCACTTTCCTTTTGATATCTATGCTACTAATTACTTTGGTGGTTTTAGAGACGATGTGCTGATGTATTAATTATCTGTACCATAAAATAACAGTTGTAACAATATATCTGAAGGTATCTGAAGAAGTGTGCATGCACACAAAAGCTTATACCCAGAACAAACTTAGTTGGTCTCTAAGGTGCTACTGGACAATTTTTTAATTTATTTCAACAGCATCAGACCAACACGTCTACCTACCTGAATCTAGAAGTTGTAACAATATATCAAAGGTAAATAAAAATTTGTAAATTTTAGACACCTAAATAGTAGAAGTCACCAGGAAATTGCCCCATTTGCCTCCCCATAGCTCCATCCTTATTTCAGACATCATGTTATATCAGTATATCTTAATATTTAGATGGTGATATATCACAATGACATTGCCCAGCCCTCCTTGTGGCCCTTTTCACTTCTGAACTATTTTCTGTAGGATGCTCAGTCTATGGCTCTTCATGCCTTTGCAAGTAGCAGAAATTTAATATAACACATTGCATAGAAGGCCTGCTTTTTTGTATAGTATGTTCACCCTGAGGTACTTAACACTGTTTCCAGTCTGTTATTCCTGTTATTCTACTTAGAGCTATGCTATTTCAGTTATCCAACTGCACCTCTTGTGGTGGAACTCCAGAATTGCATGTGTACTTTGCACAAAAACGTGCAATTCAAGCACTGTGCTTAATTGTTGTAGGTACTTTTAATGATTATTTCTGATAAATTATGCTGCCCTTCAGCTGGTGGGCTTTAAGGGCTGCTGTTTCATACCCTCCAGCATTTCTCCGATGAAAATAGGGTCATACCATTCCATAAATGATCATTTTACTATTTACCCCCCCCACCACCACACACACATCTTACTAGGTTGCCCCAGCACTCAGGGCAGCTTCTGACATATATAAAAACATAATAAAACATTTTTTAAAAAACCTTTCCTATACAGGATTGCCTTCAGACGGTTCAGGGATCAAATTACTCCATACCCTCCAACATTTCTTCAAAGAAAATAGGAACACCCTAAGGAAAAGTGGGACATTACGGGATGGCTTTGGGTTGTGTCTTGTACTCCTCCTTCGGGCAGCAGCCCAGGACCTCCACGCACACTGCCCAGGCTTCTGCAGCAAGATGGTGGACTGCTTACCCAATTTTGAGAAGGTGGCATAAGGGTTCTGACAACGTTCCAGAACCCTCCTGCCAATGCCAAGTAAGAGGCAGCACAGCTTCAGGTGCCTTGTTTAGGCATGCCACATATTGGCTTCAATGATTATTAAAATCTGTCCATTTTATCTGGCTCTGAGAGTGAACGATCTGTGATGCTTGCTACAAGAGTTCTGGCACTTCCTTCCGAAAGCTGGGAAAACTTGATTTGAACCCAGCTTTGGTTGCTTTATTTAATTTCCCACACACCTGTCCTGGGACACTGGCCTCAACTTCCAACCCCCCACCTCTTTCTGAGTGTGTATATTTTTCTGTGTATCCCTCCTGTATATTAGGGAACAGTCTCTCACCTTCTGATATCTGTATTGCCAATTACTTCTACACCTTTAATTTTCCAGAAAATGTGCTGATTTAGAAATTGTATGTTCTATAAAATAAGAGTAGTAACAATATGTTACAGGTAAGTTAAAAATTGTATTTAAACCCCTCAGTAGTAGTCGTTGCCAGGACATTATCCTATTTGCGTCTAGATAGCTCAATTTTTTCAGACATCATGTTATATTGGTAAATCACGATGTTTAGCTGGTAACATATCACGATGTTGAAAACCAAACATCGGACTAGACTGATGCTGCAAAATTAAGAAGATCCACCTGGGGGCGCCAAATAGTGACCTTGAACTGGGCGCCATTTTATGGAGTCCATTTTCTCGGATCCACCTGTAATCTGCCATAACATGGTGCCTTTGGGATATTTGGTGCCACCAAGTGGATCTTCTGAATGTTGCACCACCTCAGCATAGGCGGTGCCAGGGCTCTGGGTAGGCAGTGCTATGGGAGGTGTCAGAGTCCTGGCACCGCCTTCTAAGAGCCCTAGTATCACCCTCCCAAAGCTGGAAGCCTAGCAAGTGCTTGGGGAGGAGAGACGGGCTCTAGGACCCAGCCAGAGCCCTGGAGCTGCCTTCCCGGAGACAAGGATCTGGGATCTTGCAGTTTTCCTACAAAGGGCTCTAATCTGATGTGAAGTGGTTCAAAATTATGGAGATTCATAATTGACGTGCTCTGTTTAGGCATGCCACATATTGGCTTCAATGTTTATTAAAATCTGTCCATTTTATCTGGCTCTGAGAGTGAACGATCTGTGATGCTTGCTACAAGAGTTCTGGCACTTCCTTCCGAAAGCTGGGAAAACTTGATTTGAACCCAGCTTTGGTTGCTTTATTTAATTTTGCACACACCTGTCCTGGGACACTGGCCTCAACGTCCAACCCCCCACCTCTTTCTGAGTGTGTATATTTTTCTGTGTATCCGTCCTGTATATTAGGGAACAGTCTCTCACCTTCTGATATCTGTATTGCCAATTACTTCTACACCTTTAATTTTCCAGAAAATGTGCTGATTTAGAAATTGTATGTTCTATAAAATAAGAGTAGCAACATGTTAAAGGTAAGTTAAAAAATTGTGCTTAAACCCCTCAGTAGTAGTCGTTGCCAGGACATTATCCTATTTGCGTCTAGATAGCTCAATTTTTTCAGACATCATGTTATATTGGTAAATCACGATGTTTAGCTGGTAACATCACGATGTTGAAAACCAAACATCGGACTAGACTGATGCCGCAAAATTAAGAACATCCACCTGGGGGCGCCAAATGGTGACCTTGAACTGGGCGCCATTTTATGGAGTCCATTTTCTCGGGTCCACCTGTAATCTGCCATAACATGGTGCCTTTGGGATATTTGGTGCCACCAAGTGGATCTTCTGAATGTTGCGCCACCTCAGCATAGGCGGCGCCAGGGCTCTGGGTAGGCAGTGCTATGGGAGGTGTCAGAGTCCTGGCACTGCCTTCTAAGAGCCCTAGTATCACCCTCCCAAAGCTGGAAGCCTAGCAAGTGCTTGGGGAGGAGAGACGGGCTCTAGGACCCAGCCAGAGCCCGGGAGCTGCATTCCCGGAGTCAGGCACCTTGTTCTGCTGCAATGCGGGATCCGGCACAGAGATCTGAGTTGAGGTGGTGGAAGATTGTGAAGATTCATAATCGAGAAGTTCTATTGAGGCATGCCACATAATTGGCTTGAAATATTATTAAAGCCTGTTCATTTTATCCATCTTTGAGAGGGTAGTGCAAGGAATATGGGATGTTAGCAGTTAGCAGAGCCCTGGCATTGCTTTCCCAAAGCTGGGAAAGCCATTTGATTGCAGCTTTGATTTCTTCATTTTCTTCCTCACATGTTTGCCCTGGGGCAATTGTCTCACATCCCAAAAGTCCCCCAAGTTGCTGCCCAGCCCTGCCTTTTGAACAGCTTCTGCCCTCAGGCAAGGCTTGTTTGGAAGCAGCTGCCAGTTTAATAAAGAAGAATAAATTATTATTATTATTATTATTATTATTATTATTATTATTATTATTATTATTCAAATATATGTTCCTCTGTGATTTTTGTCAGCATAGGACACTGGGGGGGGGGGATCTGAGGCCCCACTCAACTGAATGTGTCTGAGTTTCCCATATATGGAAAAAAAAATGTTTGGAGGGCTGCTTACCCAACTTTGGGAAGATGGCTGAGGTGGTGCAATATTAAGAAGATGACCTTGGGAGGACCAAATATCAGAACCTCACTGGACACAATTTTGCATTACCAGGGCTCAGCATTACCAGACATTGCCCAGAACTTGTTGCAACCACCTTTGCCTTTGTTTGCGTAGGGTGCTCTTTCAGTCTGTCAATCTGCATGCCTTTTCAGTTAATAATAATAATAATAATAATAATAATAATAATAATAATAATAATTATTATTTATTATTTGTACCCCGCCCATCTGGCTGGGTTTCCCCAGCCACTCTGGGCGGCTTCCATAGAAACAAAAAATACAGTAAAATATCACAGATTAAAAACTTCCCCGAACAGAGCTGCCTTAAGATGTCTTCTAAATGTCAGGTAGTTATTTATCGCTTTGACATCTGCTGGGAGGGCATTCCACAGGGCGGGCGCCACTACCGAGAAGGCCCTCTGCCTGGTTCCCTGTAGCTTTGCTTCTCACAATGAGGGAACCGCCAGGAGGCCCTCGGAGCTGGACCCCAGTGTCCGGGCAGAACGATGGGGGTGGAGACGCTCCTTCAGGTATACTGGGCCGAGGCCATTTAGGGCTTTAAAGGTCAACACCAACACTTTGAATTGTGCTCGGAAACGTACTGGGAGCCAATGTAGGTCTTTCAAGACCGGTGTTATGTGGTCTCGGCGGCCGCCCCCAGTCACCAGTCTAGCTGCCACATTCTGGATTAGTTGTAGTTTCTGAGTCACCTTCAAAGGTAGCCCCACGTAGAGCGCATTGCAGTAGTCCAAGCGGGAGATAACCAGAGCATGCACCACTCTGGCGAGACAGTCCGCGGGCAGGTAGGGTCTCAGCCTGCGTACCAGGTGGAGTTGGTAGACAGCTGCCCTGGATACAGAATTGACCTGTGCCTCCATGGACAGCTGTGAGTCCAAAATGACTCCCAGGCTGCGCACCTGGTCCTTCAGGGGCACAGTTACCCTATTCAGGACCAGGGAGTCCTCCACACCAGCCCGCCCCCTGTCCCCCAAAAACAGTACTTCTGTCTTGTCAGGATTCAACTTCAATCCATTAGCCGCCATCCATCCTCCAACCGCCTCCAGGCAGAACCTCATATATGATACAATACATTGCCTGTAGGATCTGCTTTTCTTGATACTCCTGTGGTACTTAATGCTGTTTCTAGTTTGTTATTTCTCTTATGATTCTTACATACTGTTATGCTATTTCAGTAAACCAGATATCCCAGCTGGAATTCCAGAATTGAATAAGTGGAATTCCAGAATTGAATAAGTATATAATAGTACACAAAGGTACAATTGAACCACTTTTCTTAATTGTGG
Source organism: Podarcis tiliguerta (assembly GCF_965153285.1). Classification (NCBI taxonomy): domain Eukaryota; kingdom Metazoa; phylum Chordata; class Lepidosauria; order Squamata; family Lacertidae; genus Podarcis; species Podarcis tiliguerta. The sequence goes on from NC_139553.1 coordinate 28,118,487, forward strand.
TACCTGTAATCATTATTTCTGAGAAATGTTGTTGCCCTTCAGCTTGTGGCATTTAAGGGTTGCTCTTTTTTTTAACTCAGGAGAGTCAAACCCTTATCTCACTTTAATCTCAGCATTGGGGGATATCTTCCAGAGAAGAAACTGCTCAGGAGTAAACTCTACACAAATCCTGAGTGGAGTCCCTAAGGTGGTTGGATAGCGCCTTGTATTCCACTTTCTCAGACACGGTCTTGTCTTCTGTGCAGCCCAGAACCTTCTCACACATTGTCCAGCCTTCTGCTGCAAAGAGATCACTTCAATACTGCTATTGCAGCCAAACAAACATTAAAGGGGGGACACTTTATTGTGCATATCATTTTGCTGCAATTATATGTTCGTCTGTGGGTAGGATGTTGGGGGGGGGGGGAGAATCTGAGGACCCCCACAGCTGAATATGTAGAAGGATCCCATACATGTAAAAAAAAATCCATAAATACACAAAACCTCAGAACCTGCACCAGCAAGGTGAGGGGCTGCTTGCCCCACTGTGGAAAGGTGGTGCCAGAACCCCCCTTGCCTCTTGTCAAAGCCCATAAGTCATGGGTAGGCAAACTAAGGCCCGGGGGCCGGATCCAGCCCAATCACATTATAAATCCGGCCTGTGGATGGTCTGGAAATCACAGTGTTTTTACATGAGTAGAATGTGTTCTTTTATTTAAAATGCATCTCTGGGTTATTTGTGGGGCCTGCATTGGGAGGACAGGGCAAGGTATCAGAGATGCTACAAGATGCTACTTCCTTCCCAAAGCTGGGAACACCTCATTTGATCACAGTTTTAGTTTCTTTATTTACTGCCCCACACACCTTCTTTGGGGCCCTGGGGCCCTTGCCTCACCTCTTCCAAACCTCCCCAGGTTTCAGCCCAACTCTGCCTTTTGTGCAGCTCTTGCCATCAATTGTGGCTGGCTTGGAAGCTGCAGCTAGTCCCATGGAAGAAGGAACAGAGGTTATATAATCTCAAGTTTAAAAAATGAAAATAAACCTTGCCTGTTGCTTAAGCCTCTTTTCCCCCTCATTTACTTCTCTCTCTCTGTGTGTGTGTGTGTGTGTGTGTGAGAGAGAGAGAGAGAGAGAGAGAGAGAGAGAGAGAGAGAGAGACTGTGTCTTCCTGTCTATTGGGGAACATTTTCTCACCATATCTTTGATGTCTATGCTACTAATTGCTTCTGCAGCTTTACTTTGAGAGAAAATGTTGTATTTGTTGTATATAGTAACAATATGTTAAAAGTAAGTAAAAATGTGTAAGTAAGTGGCTTCTGAGATCTAAAAAATAAAATTAAACCTTCCCCTCTTGTTTAAGCCTCTTTCCACCCTTCTCTTCCTTTTTTTGATTGTTTCTGTGTGTCTGTGTCTCCCTCATGTCACCTGGGGATCATTTTCTCACCATATCGTTGATGTCTATGCTACTAATTACTTCTACAGTTTTGACTTTAGAGCAAATAAGCTCATTAAAAATATTATCTGTACTATAAAAGTAACAATGTGTTAAAGGGAAGTAAAAAATAAACAATGCACGTATTTTGGTAAAATAAGAAATCTTTAATGGGAATTATTTTAAATATATAAATAAATAAACAGAAGTAAAAATTGGCAAGTTTTGAAAACAAAACAAAACACTCCAGGGGCTAACCAGGATTTTTGCCCCAGGTAAAGCCTCCAGAGGGGAGCTATTGAGGTTGCCAGGCTGTGTGTGAGTATACACAAATGCATTTGGAAGTTGCTAAACTATATCTTTGCCCTGGGTGAAATAAAGCCTAGTTTCGCCCCCGCCCTTCGCCTCCAAATAGTTCCATCCTTATTTCAGATATTATGTTATATTGGTAAATCACGATGTTTAGCTGGTAACATATCACGATGTTGAAAACCAAACATCGGACTAGACTGATGCCGCAAAATTATGAAGATCCACCTGGGGGCGCCAAGTAGCGACCTTGAACTGGGCGCCATTTTATGGAGTCCATTTTCTCGGGTCCACCTGTAATCTGCCATAACATGGTGCCTTTGGGATATTTGGTGCCACCAAGTGGATCTTCTGAATGTTGCGCCACCTCAGCATAGGCGGCGCCAGGGCTCTGGGTAGGCAGTGCTATGGGAGGTGTCAGAGTCCTGGCACCACCTTCTAAGAGCCCTAGTATCACCCTCCCAAAGCTGGAAGCCTAGCAAGTGCTTGGGGAGGAGAGACGGGCTCTAGGACCCAGCCAGAGCCCGGGAGCTGCCTTCCCGGAGCCAGGCACCTTGTTCTGCTGCAATGCGGGATCCGGCACAGAGATCTGAGGTGAGGTGGTGGAAGATTGTGAAGATTCATAATCGAGAAGTTCTATTGAGGCATGCCACATAATTGGCTTGAAATATTATTAAAGCCTGTTCATTTTATCCATGATTTCACTGAGGAGGTGCAACATTAAGAAATTCCACTGGGGGTGCCAAATACTGGCCTTGCACAGGGTGCTGTTTTATGATAGATCATAAATGGAACAGAAAATGGACTTTGTAAAATGTTGGCTTGTGTAAAAACAATGTTTGTTGCCCTGAAGAGGATCTTCTTAATTTTGCCCCACCTCAGATGAGCTACAGAGAAATTGCTAGTAAGGCACTAAACTAAATGCACTGTAAATCTGGTACTGTGGCTGAGCAAGACACCTGTTTCTGGGATGGCAGTGCCCAGGCTGTGCCAGAGACCTAGAACCCTTCTGTCCTTCCAAAAGCAGAACAAGCACTTATGACAGGGGTCAGCAAACCTTTTCAGCAGGGGGCTGGTTCATTGTCCCTCAGACCTTGTGGGGGGCCGGACTATATTTTAGAAGAAAAGAAATGAACGAATTCCTATGCCCCACAAATAACCCAGAGATGCATTTTAAATAAAAGCACACATTCTACTCATGTAGAAACACCAGGCAGGCCCCACAAATAACCCAGAGATGCATTTTAAATAAAAGAACACATTCTACTCATGTAAAAACACTGTGATTTCCAGACCATCCACAGGCCGGATTTATAATGTGATTGGGCTGGATCCGGCCCCCGGGCCTTAGTTTGCCTACCCATGACTTATGGGCTTTGACAAGAGGCAAGGGGGGTTCTGGCACCACCTTTCCACAGTGGGGCAAGCAGCCCCTCACCTTGCTGGTGCAGGTTCTGAGGTTTTGTGTATTTATGGATTTTTTTTTACATGTATGGGATCCTTCTACATATTCAGCTGTGGGGGTCCTCAGATTCTCCCCCCCCCCAACATCCTACCCACAGACGAACATATAATTGCAGCAAAATGATATGCACAATAAAGTGTCCCCCCTTTAATGTTTGTTTGGCTGCAATAGCAGTATTGAAGTGATCTCTTTGCAGCAGAAGGCTGGACAATGTGTGAGAAGGTTCTGGGCTGCACAGAAGACAAGACCGTGTCTGAGAAAGTGGAATACAAGGCGCTATCCAACCACCTTAGGGACTCCACTCAGGATTTGTGTAGAGTTTACTCCTGAGCAGTTTCTTCTCTGGAAGATATCCCCCAATGCTGAGATTAAAGTGAGATAAGGGTTTGACTCTCCTGAGTTAACAAAAGAGCAACCCTTAAATGCCACAAGCTGAAGGGCAACAACATTTCTCAGAAATAATGATTACAGGTACCACAATTAAGAAAAGTGGTTCAATTGTACCTTTGTGTACTATTATATACTTATTCAATTCTGGAATTCCACTTATTCAATTCTGGAATTCCAGTTGGGATATCTGGTTTACTGAAATAGCATAACAGTATGTAAGAATCATAAGAGAAATAACAAACTAGAAACAGCATTAAGTACCACAGGAGTATCAAGAAAAGCAGATCCTACAGGCAATGTATTGTATCATATATGAGGTTCTGCCTGGAGGCGGTTGGAGGATGGATGGCGGCTAATGGATTGAAGTTGAATCCTGACAAGACAGAAGTACTGTTTTTGGGGGACAGGGGGCGGGCTGGTGTGGAGGACTCCCTGGTCCTGAATAGGGTAACTGTGCCCCTGAAGGACCAGGTGCGCAGCCTGGGAGTCATTTTGGACTCACAGCTGTCCATGGAGGCACAGGTCAATTCTGTATCCAGGGCAGCTGTCTACCAACTCCACCTGGTACGCAGGCTGAGACCCTACCTGCCCGCGGACTGTCTCGCCAGAGTGGTGCATGCTCTGGTTATCTCCCGCTTGGACTACTGCAATGCGCTCTACGTGGGGCTACCTTTGAAGGTGACTCAGAAACTACAACTAATCCAGAATGCGGCAGCTAGACTGGTGACTGGGGGCGGCCGCCGAGACCACATAACACCGGTCTTGAAAGACCTACATTGGCTCCCAGTACGTTTCCGAGCACAATTCAAAGTGTTGGTGTTGACCTTTAAAGCCCTAAATGGCCTCGGCCCAGTATACCTGAAGGAGCGTCTCCACCCCCATCGTTCTGCCCGGACACTGAGGTCCAGCTCCGAGGACCTTCTGGCGGTTCCCTCATTGCGAGAAGCAAAGCTACAGGGAACCAGGCAGAGGGCCTTCTCGGTAGTGGCGCCTGCCCTGTGGAATGCCCTCCCAGCAGATGTCAAAGCGATAAATAACTACCTGACATTTAGAAGACATCTTAAGGCAGCTCTGTTCAGGGAAGTTTTTAATCTGTGATATTTTACTGTATTTTTTGTTTCTATGGAAGCCGCCCAGAGTGGCTGGGGAAACCCAGCCAGATGGGCGGGGTACAAATAATAAATTATTATTATTATTATTATTATTATTATTATTATTATTATTAACTGAAAAGGCATGCAGATTGACAGACTGAAAGAGCACCCTACGCAAACAAAGGCAAAGGTGGTTGCAACAAGTTCTGGGCAATGTCTGGTAATGCTGAGCCCTGGTAATGCAAAATTGTGTCCAGTGAGGTTCTGATATTTGGTCCTCCCAAGGTCATCTTGTCATTACAGAGGAGGCAGGTTTAGTCGTTGTCTGAGGACTATCCCTGCCTCCGGGTCTGGTCCTGACCAGGACGGATACTAGAATCAGCAAGGGATACCCACATGACCTGAAGGTGCTGCTGTGCAATGCCAGGTCAATGATTCATAAAACCACTGCAATCCATGACTTGATCATGGATGGAGGATTTGACCTGGCATGTGTAACAGAGACTTGGTTGGATGAAGCAGATGGGCCTGTTCTTGCCGCTGCTTGTCCACCAGGTTTCTCTTACGCACAGCAACCCAGGCCTTGTGGGCAGGGAGGGGGGGTTGCAGTGATTTTTAGGAAGTCATTAGTTTGCACCAGGCGTCCTATTGGGAAGACCCAGTTTTCTGAGTGCATGTTCTGGAAGTTGGGCAATAGGGGCAGTACAGGATTCCTTCTGGTGTACCGACCTCCCCGCTGCACCAAGGATTCCCTGCCTGAGCTGCTTCAGGTCGTGGCGGATTTCCTCCTGGAGACACCTAGTTTGGTTGTCCTAGGGGATTTTAATATCCATGCCGACACGACCTTACAAGGGGCCGCTCGGGACTTCGTGGAAAGCATGGCCTCCATGGGGCTGTCCCTGAATAAGTTTGGCCCAACCCATAGCCACGGACATGCCTTGGACCTGGTGTTTACCTCAATGGATGTTGATGATCTGACACTACGTAAAAGCGAAACAAAAGAAGTGCCATGGTCAGACCACTTCCTGGTGCAACTTGACTTCTCTGCGACCCTTCCCCTCTGCAGGGAGGTGGGACCGATTCGGATGGTCCGCCCCCGCCACTTAATGGATCCAAATGGTTTCCAGAGAGTGGTAGGGGATGCTTTATCCCATGTTGATGGCCTTTCAGCTGATTCCCTGGTGGCCCGCTGGAATGTGGAGTTAACCAGGGCTATTGACTGTTTGGCTCCGAAGCGCCCTCTCCGATTGCATGGAGCCCGGACAGCCCCGTGGTTTTCCACGGATCTGAGGGCAATGAAACAATCGTTGAGACGGCTAGAGCGCCGGTGGCAGAGGACCCATTCTGAAGCTGACCGGACACAGGTTAGAGCTCAATGTCGAGCCTACCAAGTGGCGGTAGCGACGGCGAAGAAGACTTTCTTCACCGCCTCTATTGCATCTGCAGAAAACAGCAGCAGGAGACTTTTTCAGGTGGTCCGCAATTTAGCGGAACCACCTGCTACATCGGGGCCCAGTACGGGCCACATGATCTCCTGCAATGATTTTGCAAAGTTTTTTGCAGATAAAGTCGCTCAGATTCGGGAAGAGGTCGATGCCACCGTGGGAGCAGGGCCAGGGCGGGAGAGTGCTAGAGTCCTGTCTAGTCAAATTGCGTGGGATCAATTCCAATCTGTTACCTCCGAGGATGTGGACAGGCTGCTTGGACGAGTGAAACCAACCACCTGTCTCCTTGATCCTTGCCCATCCTGGCTTATAAAAGCTAGCTGGGAAGGGCTGGGCGATGGGCTTCATGGGGTGGTGAATGCTTCCCTCCGTGAGGGAGTCTTCCCAGACCCGCTGAAAGAGGCTGTTATTAAACCGCTTCTTAAAAAACCATCTTTAGATGCGGCCACGATGGCCAACTATCGCCCAGTCTCAAATCTTCCATTCTTGGGCAAGGTGATTGAGCGAGTGGTGGCTGAACAACTCCAGGCACGCCTGGAAGAAGCGGACCATTTGGATCCCTTCCAGTCGGGATTCAGGCCTCATCACGGGACTGAAACTGCCTTGGCCGCACTGGTTGATGATCTCCGGCGGGCTAGGGACAAAGGTGAGAGCTGTTTCCTAGTTCTGCTGGATCTCTCAGCGGCGTTTGATACCATCAACCATAACATCCTTCTGGACCGTCTTGAGGGGCTGGGAGCTGGGGGTACTGTCATACAGTGGTTCTGCTCCTTCCTCCTGGGCTGTGTTCAGAAAGTTGTGGTGGGGGATGAGTGTTCAGACCCCTGGGCTCTCACTTGTGGGGTACCTCAGGGTTCTGTCCTCTCCCCCATGCTTTTTAACATCTATATGCAGCCGCTGGGAGAGATCATCAGGAGGTTTGGGCTGGGTGTTCATCAGTATGCGGATGATACCCAGCTCTACCTCTCTTTCAAATCAGAACCAGTGAAGGCGGTGACGGTCCTGTGTGAGTGTCTGGAGGCGGTTGGAGGATGGATGGCGGCAAACAGATTGAGATTGAATCCTGACAAGACAGAAGTACTGTTTCTGGGGGACAGGAGGCGGGCAGGTGTGGAGGATTCCCTGGTCCTGAATGGGGTAACTGTGCCCCTGAAGGACCAGGTGCGCAGCCTGGGAGTCATTTTGGACTCACAGCTGTCCATGGAGGCACAGGTTAAATCCGTGTCCAGGGCAGCTTTGTACCAGCTCCATCTGGTACGTAGGCTGAGACCCTATCTGCCCACGGACTGCCTTGCCAGAGTGGTGCATGCTCTGGTTATCTCCCGCTTGGACTACTGCAATGCGCTCTACGTGGGGCTACCTTTGAAGGTGACCCGGAAACTACAACTAATCCAGAATGCAGCGGCCAGACTGGTGACTGGGAGCAGCCGCCGAGACCATATAACACCGGTCTTGAAAGACCTACATTGGCTCCCAGTACGTTTCCGAGCACAATTCAAAGTGTTGGTGCTGACCTTTAAAGCCCTAAACGGCCTTGGTCCAGTATACCTGAAGGAGCGTCTCCATCCCCATCGCTCTACCCGGACACTGAGGTCCAGCACCGAGAGCCTTCTGGCGGTTCCCTCACTGTGAGAAGCCAAGTTACAGGGAACCAGGCAGAGGGCCTTCTTGGTAGTGGCGCCCTCCCTGTGGAACGCCCTCCCACCAGATGTCAAAGAGAACAACAACTACCAGACTTTTAGAAGACATCTGAAGGCAGCCCTGTTTAGGGAAGCTTTTAATGTTTGATGTATCACAGTATTTTAATATTCTTTTGGAAGCCGCCCAGAGTGGCTGGGGAAACCCAGCCAGATGGGCGGGGTATAAATAATAAATTACTATTATTATTATTATTATTATTATTATTATTATTATTATTAATATTGCACCACCTCAGCCATCATCCCAAAGTTGGGTAAGCAGCCCTCCAAACATTTTTTTTTCCATATATGGGAAACTCAGACACATTCAGTTGAGTGGGGCCTCAGATCCCCCCCCCCCCCAGTGTCCTATGCTGACAAAAATCACAGAGGAACATATATTTGAATAATAATAATAATGATGATAATGATAATGATAATAGTTTATTCTTCTTTATTAAACTGGCAGCTGCTTCCAAACAAGCCTTGCCTGAGGGCAGAAGCTGTTCAAAAGGCAGGGCTGGGCAGCAACTTGGGGGACTTTTGGGATGTGAGACAATTGCCCCAGGGCAGACATGTGAGGAAGAAAATGAAGAAATCAAAGCTGCAATCAAATGGCTTTCCCAGCTTTGGGAAAGCAATGCCAGGGCTCTGCTAACTGCTAACATCCCATATTCCTTGCACTACCCTCTCAAAGATGGATAAAATGAACAGGCTTTAATAATATTTCAAGCCAATTATGTGGCATGCCTCAATAGAACTTCTTGATTATGAATCTTCACAATCTTCCACCACCTCACCTCAGATCTCTGTGCCGGATCCCGCATTGCAGCAGAACAAGGTGCCTGGCTCCGGGAATGCAGCTCCCGGGCTCTGGCTGGGTCCTAGAGCCCGTCTCTCCTCCCCAAGCACTTGCTAGGCTTCCAGCTTTGGGAGGGTGATACTAGGGCTCTTAGAAGGTGGTGCCAGGACTCTGACACCTCCCATAGCACTGCCTACCCAGAGCCCTGGCGCCGCCTATGCTGAGGTGGTGCAACATTCAGAAGATCCACTTGGTGGCACCAAATATTCCAAAGGCACCATGTTATGGCAGATTACAGGTGGATCCGAGAAAATGGACTCCATAAAATGGCGTCCAGTTCAAGGTCGCTACTTGGCGCCCCCAGGTGGATCTTCATAATTTTGCGGCATCAGTCTAGTCCGATGTTTGGTTTTCAACATCGTGATATGTTACCAGCTAAACATCGTGATTTACCAATATAACATAATATCTGAAATAAGGATGGAACTATTTGGAGGCGAAGGGCGGGGGCGAAACTAGGCTTTATTTCACCCAGGGCAAAGATATAGTTTAGCAACTTCCAAATGCATTTGTGTATACTCACACACAGCCTGGCAACCTCAATAGCTCCCCTCTGGAGGCTTTACCTGGGGCAAAAATCCTGGTTAGCCCCTGGAGTGTTTTGTTTTGTTTTCAAAACTTGCCAATTTTTACTTCTGTTTATTTATTTATATATTTAAAATAATTCCCATTAAAGATTTCTTATTTTACCAAAATACGTGCATTGTTTATTTTTTACTTCCCTTTAACACATTGTTACTTTTATAGTACAGATAATATTTTTAATGAGCTTATTTGCTCTAAAGTCAAAACTGTAGAAGTAATTAATAGCATAGACATCAACGATATGGTGAGAAAATGATCCCCAGGTGACATGAGGGAGACACAGACACACAGAAACAATCAAAAAAAGGAAGAGAAGGGTGGAAAGAGGCTTAAACAAGAGGGGAAGGTTTAATTTTATTTTTTAAATCTCAGAAGCCACTTACTTACACATTTTTACTTACCTTTAACATATTGTTACTATATACAACAAATACAACATTTTCTCTCAAAGTAAAGCTGCAGAAGCAATTAGTAGCATAGACATCAAAGATATGGTGAGAAAATGTTCCCCAATAGACAGGAAGACACAGTCTCTCTCTCTCTCTCTCTCTCTCTCTCTCTCTCTCTCTCTCTTTCTCTCTCTCTCTCTCTCTCTCTCTCTCACACACACACACACACACAGAGAGAAGTAAATGAGGGGGAAAAGAGGCTTAAGCAACAGGCAAGGTTTATTTTTATTTTTTAAACTTGAGATTATATAACCCCTGTTCCTTCTTCCATGGGACTAGCTGCAGCTTCCAAGCCAGCCACAATTGATGGCAAGAGCTGCACAAAAGGCAGAGTTGGGCTGAAACCTGGGGAGGTATGGAAGAGGTGAGGCAAGGGCCCCAGGGCCCCAAAGAAGGTGTATGGGGCAGTAAATAAAGAAACTAAAACTGTGATCAAATGAGGTGTTCCCAGCTTTGGGAAGGAAGTAACATCTTGTAGCATCTCTGATACCTTGCCCTGTCCTCCCAATGCGGATAAAATGAACAGGCTTTAATAATATTTCAAGCCAATTATGTGGCATGCCTCAATAGAACTTCTCGATTATGAATCTTCACAATCTTCCACCACCTCAACTCAGATCTCTGTGCCGGATCCCGCATTGCAGCAGAACAAGGTGCCTGGCTCCGGGAAGGCAGCTCCCGGGCTCTGGCTGGGTCCTAGAGCCCGTCTCTCCTCCCCAAGCACTTGCTAGGCTTCCAGCTTTGGGAGGGTGATACTAGGGCTCTTAGAAGGTGGTGCCAGGACTCTGACACCTCCCATAGCACTGCCTACCCAGAGCCCTGGCGCCGCCTATGCTGAGGTGGTGCAACATTCAGAAGATCCACTTGGTGGCACCAAATATTCCAAAGGCACCATGTTATGGCAGATTACAGGTGGACCCGGGAAAATGGACTCCATAAAATGGCGCCCAGTTCAAGGTCACCATTTGGCGCCCCCAGGTGGATCTTCATAATTTTGCGGCTTCAGTCTAGTCCGATGTTTGGTTTTCAACATCGTGATATGTTACCAGCTAAACATCGTGATTTACCAATATAATATGATGTCTGAAAAAATTGAGCTATCTAGACGCAAATAGGATAATGTCCTGGCAACGACTACTACTGAGGGGTTTAAGCACAATTTTTTAACTTACCTTTAACATGTTGCTACTCTTTTTTTATAGAACATACAATTTCTAAATCAGCACATTTTCTGGAAAATTAAAGGTGTAGAAGTAATTGGCAATACAGATATCTGAAGGTGAGAGACTGTTCCCTAATATACAGGAGGGATACACAGAAAAATATACACACTCAGAAAGAGGTGGGGGGTTGGAAGTTGAGGCCAGTGTCCCAGGACAGGTGTGTGGGAAATTAAATAAAGCAACCAAAGCTGGGTTCAAATCAAGTTTTCCCAGCTTTCGGAAGGAAGTGCCAGAACTCTTGTAGCAAGCATCACAGATCGTTCACTCTCAGAGCCAGATAAAATGGACAGATTTTAATAATCATTGAAGCCAATATGTGGCATGCCTAAACAGAGCACGTCAATTATGAATCTCCATAATTTTGAACCACTTCACATCAGATTAGAGTCCTTTGTAGGAAAACTGCAAGATCCCAGATCCTTGTCTCCGGGAATGCAACTCCCAGGCTCTGGCTGGGTCCTAGAGCCCGTCTCTTCTCCCCAAAGCCATGGAAGCACTTGCTAGGCTTCCAGCTTTGGGAGGGTGATACTAGGGCTCTTAGAAGGCGGTGCCAGGACTCTGAAACCTCCCATAGCACTGCCTACCCAGAGCTCTGGCGCCGCCTATGCTGAGGTGGTGCAACATTCAGAAGATCCACTTGGTGGCACCAAATATCCCAAAGGCACCATGTTATGGCAGATTACAGGTGGACCCGAGAAAATGGACTCCATAAAATGGCGCCCAGTTCAAGGTCACTATTTGGCGCCCCCAGGTGGATCTTCTTAATTCTGCGGCATCAGTCTAGTCCGATGTTTGGTTTTCAACATCGTGATGTTACCAGCTAAACATCGTGATTTACCAATATAACATGATGTCTGAAAAAATTGAGCTATCTAGACGCAAATAAGACAATGTCCTGGCAACGACTACTACTGAGGGGTTTAAATACAATTTTTAACTTACCTATAACATATTGTTACTACTCTTATTTTATAGAACAGATAATTTCTAAATCAGCACATTTTCTGGAAAAGCAAAGTTGTAGAAGTAATTGGCAATACAGATATCAGAAGGTGAGAGACTGTTCCCTAATATACAGGACGGATGCACAGAAAAATATACACACTCAGAAAGAGGTGGGGGGTTGGACGTTGAGGCCAGTGTCCCAGGACAGGTGTGTGGGAAATTAAATAAAGAAACCAAAGCTGGGTTCAAATCAAGTTTTCCCAGCTTTCGGAAGGAAGTGCCAGAACTCTTGTAGCAAGCATCACAGATCGTTCACTCTCAGAGCCAGATAAAATGGACAGATTTTAATAATCATTGAAGCCAATATGTGGCATGCCTAAACAAGGCACCTGAAGCTGTGCTGCCTCTTACTTGGCATTGGCAGGAGGGTTCTGGAACGTTGTCAGAACCCTTATGCCACCTTCTCAAAATTGGGTAAGCAGTCCACCATCTTGCTGCAGAAGCCTGGGCAGTGTGCGTGGAGGTCCTGGGCTGCTGCCCGAAGGAGGAGTACAAGACACAACCCAAAGCCATCCCGTAATGTCCCACTTTTCCTTAGGGTGTTCCTATTTTCTTTGAAGAAATGTTGGAGGGTATGGAGTAATTTGATCCCTGAACCGTCTGAAGGCAATCCTGTATAGGAAAGGTTTTTTTAAAAATGTTTTATTATGTTTTTATATATGTCAGAAGCTGCCCTGAGTGCTGGGGCAACCTAGTAAGATGTGTGTGTGGTGGGGGGGGTAAATAGTAAAATGATCATTTATGGAATGGTATGACCCTATTTTCATCGGAGAAATGGTGGAGGGTATGAAACAGCAGCCCTTAAAGCCCACCAGCTGAAGGGCAGCATAATTTATCAGAAATAATCATTAAAAGTACCTACAACAATTAAGCACAGTGCTTGAATTGCACGTTTTTGTGCAAAGTACACATGCAATTCTGGAGTTCCACCACAAGAGGTGCAGTTGGATAACTGAAATAGCATAGCTCTAAGTAGAATAACAGGAATAACAGACTGGAAACAGTGTTAAGTACCTCAGGGTGAACATACTATACAAAAAAGCAGGCCTTCTATGCAATGTGTTATATTAAATTTCTGCTACTTGCAAAGGCATGAAGAGCCATAGACTGAGCATCCTACAGAAAATAGTTCAGAAGTGAAAAGGGCCACAAGGAGGGCTGGGCAATGTCATTGTGATATATCACCATCTAAATATTAAGATATACTGATATAACATGATGTCTGAAATAAGGATGGAGCTATGGGGAGGCAAATGGAGCAATTTCCTGGTGACTTCTACTATTTAGGTGTCTAAAATTTACAAATTTTTATTTACCTTTAATATATTGTTACAACTTCTAGATTCAGGTAGGTAGACGTGTTGGTCTGATGCTGTTGAAATAAATTAAAAAATTGTCCAGTAGCACCTTAGAGACCAACTAAGTTTGTTCTGGGTGTAAGCTTTTGTGTGCATGCACACTTCTTCAGATACCTTCAGATATATTGTTACAACTGTTATTTTATGGTACAGATAATTAATACATCAGCACATCGTCTCTAAAACCACCAAAGTAATTAGTAGCATAGATATCAAAAGGAAAGTGGGAGAATGTTCCCCCATAGACACAAGGAAGATACAGAAACACATATGCGTGCGTGCATACATGCACGCGTATGCACACACACACACAAACATATGGGGGGGGAGGGGAAAAATAAATTTATGCAACAGGCCTGGTTTATTTTTATTTTTAAATTAGAAGCATATAACCAAAGTTTATATTTCTATAACTGGCAGGGGTTTCTAAGCGAGCGCCAGCTATGGACAGCAGCCATTCAAAAGACAAGCCTGGGCTACAACATGGGGGGATTTGGGGAGGAGAGCAGGAAAGGGCTTTCTTCTCTTGCAAAGGCCCTGAAGAGTCCTGTTTGTATGTTATTTTCCCCTTTCACACACACCTGCCCAAAGCTGGGATCACATGAGGGTTACCCAGCTTTGGGAAGGTGGTGCCATCCCAGAGCCCTTGCAGAGTCCACCCAAAGATGGACTTTAGCAATCTTTCAAGTCCAATATTTGGCACTCCCTATTGGATGTTCTCAATTTTGCGCCACCTTAGTCCGACTCCTTAGTCCGACCCCAGAGTCGGTCACGACTGGACCTAATGGTCAGCGGTCCCTTAACCTTTACCTATGAATAAATGAGAATAGGAATAAAGGACAGGAAACAGTGTTAAGTGCCTCAGGGGTATTGTACCCTTCAAGAAAAGAAGATCCTACAGGCAACATATTCTTTCATATATGAGGTCCGCTAACTGAAAAGGTATGCAGATTGTCAGACTGAGATTAGCATCCTATATAAACATAGTTAAGAAGAGAAGAGTGTTGCAAGGAAGGCTGGGCGATGTTTGGCTTTCAACATCATTATATATTACCAGCTAAACATCATGATGTGCCTATATAGCATGATGTCTGAAATAAAGATGGAGCTCTCTAGAGGAGAACGAGATAATGTCTTGGCAACTGCTATTACTGAGGTGTCTAAAACTTACACATTTTTACTTACCTTTAACATATTGTTACTATATACAACAAATACAACATTTTCTCTCAAAGTAAAGCTGCAGAAGCAATTAGTAGCATAGACATCAAAGATATGGTGAGAAAATGTTCCCCAATAGACAGGAAGACACAGATCTTTCACATCTTAAAAAAAGAACAATTGGACTTGATTTGTTTGCAGGAAACACATGTGACTAGGCTCCATAGAAAAATCTTAATTAATAAAAGACTGGGTCAAGAATTTATCTCATCTGACAAGGTAAAAAAAAAAGAGGAGTAGTAATTTATGCCAAAGAGAGCCTTTCACCAAAATTTATTTTTAAGGATGAACAAGGAAGATATTTGGCAATTGAAATTCAATATCATGGGCAGAAATATTTGATAGTAGGTGTCTATGCACCAAATGAAGGAAAATCCGAGTTCTTTAAGAAGCTGCATGAGACATTGAATGACTATCTGGAGTACAATGTGATTTTGATGGGAGATATGAACGGAGTTGTTTCAACAAATATGGACAAGGCACAACGACAGGTAGTCACCAAAGATGGGAGACTACCGAAAACCTTTTTTGAATTGACTGATAACTTGGACTTGGTTGATATCTGGAGAACCAAAAACCCTTTAGGAAGAGAGGGAACCTTCTTTTCTGAAGCCAAAATGACCTGGACACGAATCGACCAAATCTGGATCACTAGAGGATTGGCACCGAAGACAAAAAAAAGTGGAAATCTGCCCAAAGACTTGCTCCGACCATAATGCAGTAAAGATGGTAATGAATCTACTACCAATTGGTTCCTTCAGATGGAGAATGAATGACTCTCTCTTTAGAGATGAAGAAATAAACAAGAAGGCCCAGAAAACCTTGAAAGATTATTTTGAGATAAATTTGAACACCACGGTGGAGAAAAGAACTGTATGGGACGCAAGTAAAGCTGTTATGAGAGGGTTTCTGATACAACAGAATATGCTTAAGAAGAGACTACAAAAGGAAAAAAGAGAAAAGATTCTGGAAAAGATTAAGGAAGGAGAAAAGAGATTGAGAACAAAACCAAAATCACAGGAAATCTTAAGAGAGATTAAGTTATATCAAGTTGAATACATGCAAATGATAAATCAAGAAATTGAATGGAAGATTAGGCAAATGAGACAAAGAACTTTTGAATCGGCAAATAAATGTGGAAAGTTATTGGCATGGCAAATAAAGAAGAGACAAAAAATGAATACAATAACAAATTTGGAAGTGGAAGGAAGAATTATACAGAACCCAGCTGAAATTAGGAGTGCTTTTCAAAAATACTTTAAACAGCTTTATTCTCAGCAACCCCAGAAGGAAGTAGGCATTGAGGAATTTCTGAAAGTGAATGGGCTACCAAAAATATCTCAAGAAAGCAGATTAAAACTGAGCTACAGGAGAACAGAACAAGAGGTTGAGAGTGCCATTCAGAATATGCAATTGGGTAAGTCACCAGGACCTGACGGGCTGACCGCTAGATACTATAAATCACTGAAAGACTGGTTAATTCAGCCTTTGAAAGAAGTTTGTAATGACATACTTCAGGGGAAAAGAGCACCAGAAACGTGGAAAGAAGCTTTTGTCACACATATACCAAAATAGAGTCTGAAAAACATCAACTTAAGAACTACCGCCCTATATCATTGCTTAATGTGGATTACAATTTTTTTGCAGATATTTTGGCTAGAAGATTTAAGAAAGTTTTAATAGAGGAGATTCACAAGGACCAAGCAGGCTTTCTCCCAGGAAGGCATTTATCAGACAATGTGAGGAATATAATAGACATTTTGGGATTTTTACAGGAAAAAATAAATACAAAAGCAGTTTTGATATTTGTGGATGCGGAGAAAGCCTTTGACAATATTTCTTGGAGCTTTATGAAGAAGAATCTCCAAGGTACGGGGGTAGGCCAAGAATTTGAAAATGGTATAGGTGCAATCTATTCTGAACAAAAAGCTAAACTAATTGTTAACAATGTTGTGACTGAGGAGTTCAGAATAGAGAAAGGATCACGACAAGGTTGCCCAATTTCCCCTCTGCTTTTTATATCAGTCCTGGAGGTGCTGTTGAACATGATTAGAAAGGACCAAATGGTCAGAGGGATACAGGTTGGAGTTAAACAATATAAATTAAGAGCATTTGCAGATGACTTAGTCTTGACATTGCAGGAGCCAGAATCTAGTGTGAAAAGAGTTGTAGAACTGATTCATGTGTTTGGTCGATTGGCAGGTTTTAAATTAAATAAAACAAAAACCAAGGTCTTGGTAAAGAACTTAACAGAAATTGAGAAAGAAAGGTTTCAGAATGAGGCAGGTTTGACAGTGGTGAAAAAAGTGAAATATTTGGGAATTATTATGACAGCTAAAAATGGGAATTTATATAAAGATAATTATGACAAATGTTGGACGGAGATAAAGAAAGATCTAGAAATATGGTCTAACTTGAAACTCTCACTAATGGGTCGTATTGCTGTGATAAAGATGAATGTATTGCCAAGAATGTTGTTCTTATTTCAGACATTGCAGATTATTGACAAAACTGATTGTTTCAAGAAGTGGCAAAAAGACATATTTAGATTTGTCTGGCAGGGCAAAAAGCCAAGGATAAAATTTAAAATATTAACGGATGTAAAGGAAAGAGAAGGCTTTGCCCTGCCAGACCTGAAGCTTTATTATGAAGCAGCAGCTTTCTGCTGGCTAAAAGAATGGCTACTTCTTGAAAACACAGACATCTTGGACTTAGAAGGATTTAATAATGTGTTTGGTTGGCATGCATATCTATGGTATGACAAGGTTAAAGTGCATAGAATGTTTAAAATTCATATTGTTAGGAAAGCATTGTTCAACGTCTGGATTAGATACAAAGACCTACTTGAAAACAAGACTCCAAGGTGGTTGTCCCCAATGGAAGCAAAAGCACTAAAAAAACTCAATATGGAGGCCAATTGGCCAAAATATTGGGAGATTTTAGAACAAGATGGAGAAAAATGGAAATTACAGAGTTTTGACAAACTAAAAAATAGAGTCCGTGATTGGCTTCATTACCATCAGATAATGGAGGCTTACAAAATGGACAGAAAAATTGGCTTCCAGGTGGAAAAATCAAAATTGGAAACAGAATTGTTAGAACCCAAAACTAAGATCTTGTCAAGAATGTATAACTTGCTGTTGAAATGGAATACACAGGATGAGGAAGTGAAATCTGTAATGATTAAGTGGGCACAAGATGTGGGTCACAATATAATGCTAGCTGACAGGGAACGGTTATGGACCACTGGTATGAAATTCACGGCATCTAATGCCTTAAGAGAGAATATTATGAAAATGATATACAGGTGGTACATGACACTAGTCAAGCTGGCAAAAATCTATCATTTGCCCGATAACAAATGTTGGAAATGTAAAGAGGTTGAAGGTACATTCTTTCACCTTTGGTGGACGTGCCCAAGGATTAAGACCTTCTGGGAGATTTATAATGAACTGAAAAAAGTGTTTAAATACACCTTTCCAAAGAAACCAGAAGCCTTTCTCCTGGGCATGGTCAGCCAACAGGTGTACAAGAAGGACAGGACATTCTTCATGTATGCCACAACAGCAGCAAGAATACTCATCGCACAGTATTGGAAGACACAGGAGCTACCCACGCTGGAAGAATGGCAGATGAAAGTTACCGACTACATGGAATTGGCAGAAATGACCAGCAGAATCAGAGATCAGGGAGAAGAGACGGTGAAGGAAGATTGGAGGAAATTCAAAGACTATCTACAGAAACATTATAAGATAATGAATGTTTGATGACACCAGATTGATTGTAAAAGGTTATTAGTAAAAAAGTGTAAAGAAAAAGATCTAACATTCTCAGATATAAGGAAATGCAATTATATATTATGCATTAAGATTATTATAAAATTAAAATATGACAGAGGGAAAGAATTTGCTGACAGAATATACGATCTGGAATACAGAGAAGGGAGGTCTGGGGAAGTCGGAGAAATAAGTTAATGCAAAGAATACAAGGAGACAAAAACTGTTTTTAATATTTTTACTTTTCTTTTTTGTGCTTTGCTGCCTTGTGTTTGTGTGTTGTTGTGTTTTCTTGTTTATTCCTTTTTTGTTGTGTTGTTTTTTGCCTACTGTTGTTTTGTGTTTATTGTAAAACCCAATAAAATATTATATATATATATATAAAGACAGGAAGACACAGTCTCTCTCTCTCTCTCTCTCTCTCTCTCTCTCACACACACACACACACACACACACACACAGAGCGAGAGAGAGAGAGAGAGAGAGAGAGAAGTAAATGAGGGGGAAAAGAGGCTTAAGCAACAGGCAAGGTTTATTTTCATTTTTTAAACTTGAGATTATATAACCCCTGTTCCTTCTTCCATGGGACTAGCTGAGGCTTCCAAGCCAGCCACAATTGATGGCAAGAGCTGCACAAAAGGCAGAGTTGGGCAGCAACCTGGGGAGGTATGGAAGAGGTGAGGCAAGGGCCCCAGGGCCCCAAAGAAGGTGTGTGGGGCAGTAAATAAAGAAACTAAAACTGTGATCAAATGAGGTGTTCCCAGCTTTGGGAAGGAAGTAGCATCTTGTAGCATCTCTGATACCTTGCCCTGTCCTCCCAATGCGGATAAAATGAACAGGCTTTAATAATATTTCAAGCCAATTATGTGGCATGCCTCAATAGAACTTCTCGATTATGAATCTTCACAATCTTCCACCACCCCAACTCAGATCTCTGTGCCGGATCCCGCATTGCAGCAGAACAAGGTGCCTGGCTCCGGGAAGGCAGCTCCCGGGCTCTGGCTGGGTCCTAGAGCCCGTCTCTCCTCCCCAAGCACTTGCTAGGCTTCCAGCTTTGGGAGGGTGATACTAGGGCTCTTAGAAGGCGGTGCCAGGACTCTGACACCTCCCATAGCACTGCCTACCCAGAGCCCTGGCACCGCCTATGCTGAGGTGGTGCAACATTCAGAAGATCCACTTGGTGGCACCAAATATCCCAAAGGCACCATGTTATGGCAGATTACAGGTGGATCCGAGAAAATGGACTCCATAAAATGGCGCCCAGTTCAAGGTCACTATTTGGCGCCCCCAGGTGGATCTTCTTAATTTTGCAGCATCAGTCTAGTCCGATGTTTGGTTTTCAACATCGTGATATGTTACCAGCTAAACATCGTGATTTACCAATATAACATGATGTCTGAAAAAATTGAGCTATCTAGACGCAAATAGGATAATGTCCTGGCAACGACTACTACTGAGGGGTTTAAATACAATTTTTAACTTACCTGTAACATATTGTTACTACTCTTATTTTATAGAACATACAATTTCTAAATCAGCACATTTTCTGGAAAATTAAAGGTGTAGAAGTAATTGGCAATACAGATATCAGAAGGTGAGAGACTGTTCCCTAATATACAGGAGGGATACACAGAAAAATATACACACTCAGAAAGAGGTGGGGGGTTGGAAGTTGAGGCCAGTGTCCCAGGACAGGTGTGTGGGAAATTAAATAAAGCAACCAAAGCTGGGTTCAAATCAAGTTTTCCCAGCTTTCGGAAGGAAGTGCCAGAACTCTTGTAGCAAGCATCACAGATCGTTCACTCTCAGAGCCAGATAAAATGGACAGATTTTAATAATCATTGAAGCCAATATGTGGCATGCCTAAACAAGGCACCTGAAGCTGTGCTGCCTCTTACTTGGCATTGGCAGGAGGGTTCTGGAACGTTGTCAGAACCCTTATGCCACCTTCTCAAAATTGGGTAAGCAGTCCACCATCTTGCTGCAGAAGCCTGGGCAGTGTGCGTGGAGGTCCTGGGCTGCTGCCCGAAGGAGGAGTACAAGACACAACCCAAAGCCATCCCGTAATGTCCCACTTTTCCTTAGGGTGTTCCTATTTTCTTTGAAGAAATGTTGGAGGGTATGGAGTAATTTGATCCCTGAACCGTCTGAAGGCAATCCTGTATAGGAAAGGTTTTTTAAAAAATGTTTTATTATGTTTTTATATATGTCAGAAGCTGCCCTGAGTGCTGGGGCAACCTAGTAAGATGTGTGTGTGGTGGTGGGGGGGGGGGTAAATAGTAAAATGATCATTTATGGAATGGTATGACCCTATTTTCATCGGAGAAATGCTGGAGGGTATGAAACAGCAGCCCTTAAAGCCCACCAGCTGAAGGGCAGCATAATTTATCAGAAATAATCATTAAAAGTACCTACAACAATTAAGCACAGTGCTTGAATTGCACGTTTTTGTGCAAAGTACACATGCAATTCTGGAGTTCCACCACAAGAGGTGCAGTTGGATAACTGAAATAGCATAGCTCTAAGTAGAATAACAGGAATAACAGACTGGAAACAGTGTTAAGTACCTCAGGGTGAACATACTATACAAAAAAGCAGGCCTTCTATGCAATGTGTTATATTAAATTTCTGCTACTTGCAAAGGCATGAAGAGCCATAGACTGAGCATCCTACAGAAAATAGTTCAGAAGTGAAAAGGGCCACAAGGAGGGCTGGGCAATGTCATTGTGATATATCACCATCTAAATATTAAGATATACTGATATAACATGATGTCTGAAATAAGGATGGAGCTATGGGGAGGCAAATGGGGCAATTTCCTGGTGACGTCTACTATTTAGGTGTCTAAAATTTACAAATTTTTATTTACCTTTGATATATTGTTACAACTTCTAGATTCAGGTAGGTAGACGTGTTGGTCTGATGCTGTTGAAATAAATTAAAAAAATTGTCCAGTAGCACCTTAGAGACCAACTAAGTTTGTTCTGGGTATAAGCTTTTGTGTGCATGCACACTTCTTCAGATACCTTCAGATATATTGTTACAACTGTTATTTTATGGTACAGATAATTAATACATCAGCACATCGTCTCTAAAACCACCAAAGTAATTAGTAGCATAGATATCAAAAGGAAAGTGGGAGAATGTTCCCCCATAGACACAAGGAAGATACAGAAACACATATGCGTGTGTGCATGCATGCACGCGTATGCACACACACACACACAAACATATGGGGGGGAGGGGAAAAATAAATTTATGCAACAGGCCTGATTTATTTTTATTTTTAAATTAGAAGCATATAACCAAAGTTTATATTTCTATAACTGGCAGGGGTTTCTAAGCGAGCGCCAGCTATGGACAGCAGCCATTCAAAAGACAAGCCTGGGCTACAACATGGGGGGATTTTGGGAGGAGAGCAGGAAAGGGCTTTCTTCTCTTGCAGAGGCCCTGAAGAGTCCTGTTTGTATGTTATTTTCCCCTTTCACACACAATATTTGGTCCAATATTTGGCACTCCCTATTGGATGTTCTCAATTTTGCGCCACCTTAGTCCGACTCCTTAGTCCGACCCCAGAGTCGGTCACGACTGGACCTAATGGTCAGCGGTCCCTTAACCTTTACCTATGAATAAATGAGAATAGGAATAAAGGACAGGAAACAGTGTTAAGTGCCTCAGGGGTATTGTACCCTTCAAGAAAAGAAGATCCTACAGGCAACATATTCTTTCATATATGAGGTTCCGCTAACTGAAAAGGTATGCAGATTGTCAGACTGAGATTAGCATCCTACATAAACATAGTTAAGAAGAGAAGAGTGTTGCAAGGAAGGCTGGGCGATGTTTGGCTTTCAACATCATTATATATTACCAGCTAAACATCATGATGTGCCTATATAGCATGATGTCTGAAATAAAGATGGAGCTCTCTAGAGGAGAACGAGATAATGTCTAGGCAACTGCTATTACTGAGGTGTCTAAAACTTACACATTTTTACTTACCTTTAACTTATTGTTACTATATACAACAAATACAACATTTTCTCTCAAAGTAAAGCTGCAGAAGCAATTAGTAGCATAGACATCAAAGATATGGTGAGAAAATGTTCCCCAATAGACAGGAAGACACAGATCTTTCACATCTTAAAAAAAGAACAATTGGACTTGATTTGTTTGCAGGAAACACATGTGACTAGGCTCCATAGAAAAATCTTAATTAATAAAAGACTGGGTCAAGAATTTATCTCATCTGACAAGGTAAAAAAAAGAGGAGTAGTAATTTATGCCAAAGAGAGCCTTTCACCAAAATTTATTTTTAAGGATGAACAAGGAAGATATTTGGCAATTGAAATTCAATATCATGGGCAGAAATATTTGATAGTAGGTGTCTATGCACCAAATGAAGGAAAATCCGAGTTCTTTAAGAAGCTGCATGAGACATTGAATGACTATCTGGAGTACAATGTGATTTTGATGGGAGATATGAACGGAGTTGTTTCAACAAATATGGACAAGGCACAACGACAGGTAGTCACCAAAGATGGGAGACTACCGAAAACCTTTTTTGAATTGACTGATAACTTGGACTTGGTTGATATCTGGAGAACCAAAAACCCTTTAGGAAGAGAGGGAACCTTCTTTTCTGAAGCCAAAATGACCTGGGCACGAATCGACCAAATCTGGATCACTAGAGGATTGGCACCGAAGACAAAAAAAGTGGAAATCTGCCCAAAGACTTGCTCCGACCATAATGCAGTAAAGATGGTAATGAATCTACTACCAATTGGTTCCTTCAGATGGAGAATGAATGACTCTCTCTTTAGAGATGAAGAAATAAACAAGAAGGCCCAGAAAACCTTGAAAGATTATTTTGAGATAAATTTGAACACCACGGTGGAGAAAAGAACTGTATGGGAAGCAAGTAAAGCTGTTATGAGAGGGTTTCTGATACAACAGAATACGCTTAAGAAGAGACTACAAAAGGAAAAAAGAGAAAAGATTCTGGAAAAGATTAAGGAAGGAGAAAAGAGATTGAGAACAAAACCAAAATCACAGGAAATCTTAAGAGAGATTAAGTTATATCAAGTTGAATACATGCAAATGATAAATCAAGAAATTGAATGGAAGATTAGGCAAATGAGACAAAGAACTTTTGAATCGGCAAATAAATGTGGAAAGTTATTGGCATGGCAAATAAAGAAGAGACAAAAAATGAATACAATAACAAATTTGGAAGTGGAAGGAAGAATTATACAGAACCCAGCTGAAATTAGGAGTGCTTTTCAAAAATACTTTAAACAGCTTTATTCTCAGCAACCCCAGAAGGAAGTAGACATTGAGGAATTTCTGAAAGTGAATGGGCTACCAAAAATATCTCAAGAAAGCAGATTAAAACTGAGCTACAGGATAACAGAACAAGAGGTTGAGAGTGCCATTCAGAATATGCAATTGGGTAAGTCACCAGGACCTGACGGGCTGACCGCTAGATACTATAAATCACTGAAAGACTGGTTAATTCAGCCTTTGAAAGAAGTTTGTAATGACATACTTCAGGGGAAAAGAGCACCAGAAACGTGGAAAGAAGCTTTTGTCACACTTATACCAAAGATAGAGTCTGAAAAACATCAACTTAAGAACTACCGCCCTATATCATTGCTTAATGCGGATTACAATTTTTTTGCAGATATTTTGGCTAGAAGATTTAAGAAAGTTTTAATAGAGGAGATTCACAAGGACCAAGCAGGCTTTCTCCCAGGAAGGCATTTATCAGACAATGTGAGGAATATAATAGACATTTTGGGATTTTTACAGGAAAAAATAAATACAAAAGCAGTTTTGATATTTGTGGATGCGGAGAAAGCCTTTGACAATATTTCTTGGAGCTTTATGAAGAAGAATCTCCAAGGTACGGGGGTAGGCCAAGAATTTGAAAATGGTATAGGTGCAATCTATTCTGAACAAAAAGCTAAACTAATTGTTAACAATGTTGTGACTGAGGAGTTCAGAATAGAGAAAGGATCACGACAAGGTTGCCCAATTTCCCCTCTGCTTTTTATATCAGTCCTGGAGGTGCTGTTGAATATGATTAGAAAGGACCAAATGGTCAGAGGGATACAGGTTGGAGTTAAACAATATAAATTAAGAGCATTTGCAGATGACTTAGTCTTGACATTGCAGGAGCCAGAATCTAGTGTGAAAAGAGTTGTAGAACTGATTCATGTGTTTGGTCGATTGGCAGGTTTTAAATTAAATAAAACAAAAACCAAGGTCTTGGTAAAGAACTTAACAGAAATTGAGAAAGAAAGGTTTCAGAATGAGGCAGGTTTGACAGTGGTGAAAAAAGTGAAATATTTGGGAATTATTATGACAGCTAAAAATGGGAATTTATATAAAGATAATTATGACAAATGTTGGACGGAGATAAAGAAAGATCTAGAAATATGGTCTAACTTGAAACTCTCACTAATGGGTCGTATTGCTGTGATAAAGATGAATGTATTGCCAAGAATGTTGTTCTTATTTCAGACATTGCAGATTATTGACAAAACTGATTGTTTCAAGAAGTGGCAAAAAGACATATTTAGATTTGTCTGGCAGGGCAAAAAGCCAAGGATAAAATTTAAAATATTAACGGATGTAAAGGAAAGAGAAGGCTTTGCCCTGCCAGACCTGAAGCTTTATTATGAAGCAGCAGCTTTCTGCTGGCTAAAAGAATGGCTACTTCTTGAAAACACAGACATCTTGGACTTAGAAGGATTTAATAATGTGTTTGGTTGGCATGCATATCTATGGTATGACAAGGTTAAAGTGCATAGAATGTTTAAAATTCATATTGTTAGGAAAGCATTGTTCAACGTCTGGATTAGATACAAAGACCTACTTGAAAACAAGACTCCAAGGTGGTTGTCCCCAATGGAAGCAAAAGCACTAAAAAAACTCAATATGGAGGCCAATTGGCCAAAATATTGGGAGATTTTAGAACAAGATGGAGAAAAATGGAAATTACAGAGTTTTGACAAACTAAAAAATAGAGTCCGTGATTGGCTTCATTACCATCAGATAATGGAGGCTTACAAAATGGACAGAAAAATTGGCTTCCAGGTGGAAAAATCAAAATTGGAAACAGAATTGTTAGAACCCAAAACTAAGATCTTGTCAAGAATGTATAACTTGCTGTTGAAATGGAATACACAGGATGAGGAAGTGAAATCTGTAATGATTAAGTGGGCACAAGATGTGGGTCACAATATAATGCTAGCTGACAGGGAACGGTTATGGACCACTGGTATGAAATTCACGGCATCTAATGCCTTAAGAGAGAATATTATGAAAATGATATACAGGTGGTACATGACACTAGTCAAGCTGGCAAAAATCTATCATTTGCCCGATAACAAATGTTGGAAATGTAAAGAGGTTGAAGGTACATTCTTTCACCTTTGGTGGACGTGCCCAAGGATTAAGACCTTCTGGGAGATTTATAATGAACTGAAAAAAGTGTTTAAATACACCTTTCCAAAGAAACCAGAAGCCTTTCTCCTGGGCATGGTCAGCCAACAGGTGTACAAGAAGGACAGGACATTCTTCATGTATGCCACAACAGCAGCAAGAATACTCATCGCACAGTATTGGAAGACACAGGAGCTACCCACGCTGGAAGAATGGCAGATGAAAGTTACCGACTACATGGAATTGGCAGAAATGACCAGCAGAATCAGAGATCAGGGAGAAGAGACGGTGAAGGAAGATTGGAGGAAATTCAAAGACTATCTACAGAAACATTATAAGATAATGAATGTTTGATGACACCAGATTGATTGTAAAAGGTTATTAGTAAAAAAGTGTAAAGAAAAAGATCTAACATTCTCAGATATAAGGAAATGCAATTATATATTATGCATTAAGATTATTATAAAATTAAAATATGACAGAGGGAAAGAATTTGCTGACAGAATATACGATCTGGAATACAGAGAAGGGAGGTCTGGGGAAGTCGGAGAAATAAGTTAATGCAAAGAATACAAGGAGACAAAAACTGTTTTTAATATTTTTACTTTTCTTTTTTGTGCTTTGCTGCCTTGTGTTTGTGTGTTGTTGTGTTTTCTTGTTTATTCCTTTTTTGTTGTGTTGTTTTTTGCCTACTGTTGTTTTGTGTTTATTGTAAAACCCAATAAAATATTATATATATATATATAAAGACAGGAAGACACAGTCTCTCTCTCTCTCTCTCTCTCTCTCTCTCTCTCTCTCTCACACACACACACAGAGAGAGAGAGAGAGAGAGAGAGAGAGAAGTAAATGAGGGGGAAAAGAGGCTTAAGCAACAGGCAAGGTTTATTTTCATTTTTTAAACTTGAGATTATATAACCCCTGTTCCTTCTTCCATGGGACTAGCTGCAGCTTCCAAGCCAGCCACAATTGATGGCAAGAGCTGCACAAAAGGCAGAGTTGGGCAGCAACCTGGGGAGGTATGGAAGAGGTGAGGCAAGGGCCCCAGGGCCCCAAAGAAGGTGTGTGGGGCAGTAAATAAAGAAACTAAAACTGTGATCAAATGAGGTGTTCCCAGCTTTGGGAAGGAAGTAGCATCTTGTAGCATCTCTGATACCTTGCCCTGTCCTCCCAATGCGGATAAAATGAACAGGCTTTAATAATATTTCAAGCCAATTATGTGGCATGCCTCAATAGAACTTCTCGATTATGAATCTTCACAATCTTCCACCACCCCAACTCAGATCTCTGTGCCGGATCCCGCATTGCAGCAGAACAAGGTGCCTGGCTCCGGGAAGGCAGCTCCCGGGCTCTGGCTGGGTCCTAGAGCCCGTCTCTCCTCCCCAAGCACTTGCTAGGCTTCCAGCTTTGGGAGGGTGATACTAGGGCTCTTAGAAGGCGGTGCCAGGACTCTGACACCTCCCATAGCACTGCCTACCCAGAGCCCTGGCGCCGCCTATGCTGAGGTGGCGCAACATTCAGAAGATCCACTTGGTGGCACCAAATATCCCAAAGGCACCATGTTATGGCAGATTACAGGTGGACCCGAGAAAATGGACTCCATAAAATGGCGCCCAGTTCAAGGTCACCATTTGGCGCCCCCAGGTGGATGTTCTTAATTTTGCGGCATCAGTCTAGTCCGATGTTTGGTTTTCAACATCGTGATGTTACCAGCTAAACATCGTGATTTACCAATATAACATGATGTCTGAAAAAATTGAGCTATCTAGACGCAAATAGGATAATGTCCTGGCAACGACTACTACTGAGGGGTTTAAGCACAATTTTTTAACTTACCTTTAACATGTTGCTACTCTTATTTTATAGAACATACAATTTCTAAATCAGCACATTTTCTGGAAAATTAAAGGTGTAGAAGTAATTGGCAATACCGATATCAGAAGGTGAGAGACTGTTCCCTAATATACAGGACGGATGCACAGAAAAATATACACACTCAGAAAGAGGTGGGGGGTTGGAAGTTGAGGCCAGTGTCCCAGGACAGGTGTGTGGGAAATTAAATAAAGAAACCAAAGCTGGGTTCAAATCAAGTTTTCCCAGCTTTCGGAAGGAAGTGCCAGAACTCTTGTAGCAAGCATCACAGATCGTTCACTCTCAGAGCCAGATAAAATGGACAGATTTTAATAATCATTGAAGCCAATATGTGGCATGCCTAAACAAGGCACCTGAAGCTGTGCTGCCTCTTACTTGGCATTGGCAGGAGGGTTCTGGAACGTTGTCAGAACCCTTATGCCACCTTCTCAAAATTGGGTAAGCAGTCCACCATCTTGCTGCAGAAGCCTGGGCAGTGTGCGTGGAGGTCCTGGGCTGCTGCCCGAAGGAGGAGTACAAGACACAACCCAAAGCCATCCCGTAATGTCCCACTTTTCCTTAGGGTGTTCCTATTTTCTTTGAAGAAATGTTGGAGGGTATGGAGTAATTTGATCCCTGAACCGTCTGAAGGCAATCCTGTATAGGAAAGGTTTTTTAAAAAATTTTATTATGTTTTATTATGTTTTTATATATGTCAGAAGCTGCCCTGAGTGCTGGGGCAACCTAGTAAGATGTGTGTGTGGTGGGGGGGGGTAAATAGTAAAATGATCATTTATGGAATGGTATGACCCTATTTTCATCGGAGAAATGGTGGAGGGTATGAAACAGCAGCCCTTAAAGCCCACCAGCTGAAGGGCAGCATAATTTATCAGAAATAATCATTAAAAGTACCTACAACAATTAAGCACAGTGCTTGAATTGCACGTTTTTGTGCAAAGTACACATGCAATTCTGGAGTTCCACCACAAGAGGTGCAGTTGGATAACTGAAATAGCATAGCTCTAAGTAGAATAACAGGAATAACAGACTGGAAACAGTGTTAAGTACCTCAGGGTGAACATACTATACAAAAAAGCAGGCCTTCTATGCAATGTGTTATATTAAATTTCTGCTACTTGCAAAGGCATGAAGAGCCATAGACTGAGCATCCTACAGAAAATAGTTCAGAAGTGAAAAGGGCCACAAGGAGGGCTGGGCAATGTCATTGTGATATATCACCATCTAAATATTAAGATATACTGATATAACATGATGTCTGAAATAAGGATGGAGCTATGGGGAGGCAAATGGGGCAATTTCCTGGTGACTTCTACTATTTAGGTGTCTAAAATTTACAAATTTTTATTTACCTTTGATATATTGTTACAACTTCTAGATTCAGGTAGGTAGACGTGTTGGTCTGATGCTGTTGAAATAAATTAAAAAATTGTCCAGTAGCACCTTAGAGACCAACTAAGTTTGTTCTGGGTATAAGCTTTTGTGTGCATGCACACTTCTTCAGATACCTTCAGATATATTGTTACAACTGTTATTTTATGGTACAGATAATTAATACATCAGCACATCGTCTCTAAAACCACCAAAGTAATTAGTAGCATAGATATCAAAAGGAAAGTGGGAGAATGTTCCCCCATAGACACAAGGAAGATACAGAAACACATATGCGTGTGTGCATGCATGCACGCGTATGCACACACACACACACAAACATATGGGGGGGGGAGGGGAAAAATAAATTTATGCAACAGGCCTGATTTATTTTTATTTTTAAATTAGAAGCATATAACCAAAGTTTATATTTCTATAACTGGCAGGGGTTTCTAAGCGAGCGCCAGCTATGGACAGCAGCCATTCAAAAGACAAGCCTGGGCTACAACATGGGGGGATTTTGGGAGGAGAGCAGGAAAGGGCTTTCTTCTCTTGCAAAGGCCCTGAAGAGTCCTGTTTGTATGTTATTTTCCCCTTTCACACACACCTGCCCAAAGCTGGGATCACATGAGGTATACCCGGCTTTGGGAAGGTGGTGCCATCCCAGAGCCCTTGCAGAGTCCACCCAAAGATGGACTTTAGCAATCTTTCAAGTCCAATATTTGGCACTCCCTATTGGATGTTCTCAATTTTGCACCACCTTAGTTCGACTCCTTATGCAGAAAACCTGCTGGATCCAGCACGCAGCTAAGCAAGGAGCCTGGCTCTGGAAAGGTGGCTCCGCGGTCCTAGAGCCCTTTTCTCCTTCCCAGGTGCAATGTTAAGAAGATCCACGTGGGGTGCCAAAGACAGTATTGGCATGGACCAGACAAAATGGCGACCGGCACAATACCAGTATTTGGTGCCCCCAAGTGGATCTTCTTATTTTTTCAGGCATTTGTACAGAGAAACTGTACAATAAATCTGACACTGAGGCTTAGCAAGGCACCTGCTTCTGGGAAGGAAGGCCACGGCTCCAGCAGGGTCCTAGAGCCCGTCCATTCTTACTAACACTGTGCAAGCGCTACCAAGCTTTGACAGGAGACAGTAGGGCTGCCAGAGTCCTAGCAGCACCTTCCCAAAATCAGGTAAGCAGCCCTCCACCTTGCTGGGGCCCTATTCTGGGGCTTTATTTGGGGCACAAGCCGGGGCAGTGTGTGTGGAGGTCCTTGGATGCCAAGAGGGCAAGACACACACACACCCTTGACCTCACTGATATGGTGCAAAGGAAAGCAGAGCAATACATTTGGCACCAGCTTGTCTGCAGGAGTTGCCCAAAGGAATTGTACAAGGTGCCATCTAACCGCCTTAGGGACTCCACTCTGCATTTATGTGGGGTTTGCTCAGATTGTTGCAGCATTACAAACACCCTCGACAGAAGAGACAGCAGTAGGTTAAAGTGAGATCAGTTGGTAACTCTCCTGCAGTAACAAAACAGCAACCCTTAAAAGCCACCAGATGAAGGGCAACCTCATTCATCAGAAATAATAATTTGAAGTAACATAATTAAGCTCAGTTATTCAATTGTACCTTTTTGTACAATTAAGTACTTATTAAAGTCTGGGGTTCCACCACTAGAGAGGCAGTTGGGATTTTTGGGCTGACTGAAATAGCATAGCACTATGATGCAGGTGGACGCGGGTGGCGCTGTGGGTTAAAGCCTCAGTGCCTAGGGCTTGCCGATCGAAAGGTCGGCGGTTCAAATCCCCGCGGCGGGGTGCGCTCCCGCTGTTCGGTCCCAGCGCCTGCCAACCTAGCAGTTCGAAAGCACCCCTGGGTGCAAGTAGATAAATAGGGACCGCTTACTAGCGGGAAGGTAAACGGCGTTTCCGTGTGCGGCTCTGGCTCGCCAGAGCAGCGATGTCACGCTGGCCACGTGACCCGGAAGTGTCTTCGGACAGCGCTGGCCCTTGGCCTCTTTGAGTGAGATGGGTGCACAACCCTAGAGTCTGTCAAGACTGGCCCGTACGGGCAGGGGTACCTTTACCTTTACCTTTATGATGCAGGTGGTGCTGTGGGTTAAACCACAGAGCCTAGGACTTGCTGATCAGAAGGTCAGCAGTTCGAATCCCTGCGATGAGGTGAGCTCCCGTTGCTCAATCCCAGCTCCTGCCAACCTAGCAGTTTGAAAGCACATCAAAGTGCAAGTAGATAAATAGGTACCGCTCCAGTGGGAAGGTAAACGGCGTTTCCGTGTGCTGCTCTGGTTCGCCAGAAGCGGCTTAGTCATGCTGGCCACATGACCCGGAAGCTGTACGCCGGCTCCCTCAGCCAATAAAGCGAGATGAGCACTGCAACCCCAGAGTCGGTCACGACTGGACCTAATGGTCAGGGGTCCTGAAATATACTCAAAAGCGATTTCATGCTCTTTATTCAGCTCATAGTGGTGAGGAGGAATGAATGAATGTCCCCTCAAAGTATCTGCTTTATATACATTATTTACACAATGGGCTGCACATAATTGGCTAATTCTGGAATTCTACTGTAAGCCAATCAGGTTGTGGATTCACTTATATCTGGAGCATGATTGGTTGGTTCCTGCCAACCAATCATACTGCTGCACTGTACTAGGACCAATCCGACTGCTGCATTCTGAATCCTATTGTTCTAGGACTAATCAGACTGCTGCAATTTGGATCCTATTGTTCTAGGACCAATCAGACTGCTGCAGTTTGGATCCTATTCAACTCAGTACATAACAGCCCTCCCCTCTAAGTTCCAGTCCTGCCAGGGAGGTTGCATTCATACTCCTCGAGGTAAGCCGGTGGCCTACGTGTGCGTTGCGGCCTGTGGTGTTCCCTGGTCCGGGGTTCAGGTTCTGGCTCATGTTCCAAGGATGCTGGCTGCGGTGGGCCTGTTTGGTCTGGCGCAACCGGCTCGCTCAGTCGTGGTTCTGGTTCCGGTGTCCTTTCGGCCTCGCGGGTCCTCTCTGTATTTACTGATTCTGCCTCTCCTGCTGGCCCCTCCTGCTCTATGGGCCTCCCTGCCCCTCTGTTCCCTTGGGACTCCTCTGACCTTTCCTCCTCCTGGTTTTCTCCCAGGAATCGTCGCCGTATCTGGTCGCAGTGGCGGCGCCAGCATTGCCCCCCATCCATTAGCACCTCGTATGACACGGGGCCAGTGACCCTGGTGACTGTGGCGGGTACCCATGCTGGTCCTGCCCCAAAATTCTTTGCGTACACTGGGTCCTGGGCCTTGAAGGTCCGGGGGTTCCTGCCTTCCCCCACCACTACCTCATCCTGAGCTCTATCGGGGTGAAGGTGGTCCAATCTGATTGCAAGGCGCCGACCCATTAGTAGTTCAGCGGGGCTCCGGCCAGTCGTTGAGCTGGGGGTGCTGTGCTGTGCTAGGAGGAATGTGGCAAGGCGGTACTCCCAATCCCCTTGCGTCATGCAGCGAAGGGTGTCCTTGGTGGTCCGCACCATGCGTTCTGCTTGGCCATTGGTGGCATGGTGGAATGGCGCCGAACGGATGTGGCGGATGGCGTTCTGCGCTGTGAAGGTTTGGAATTCTTCTGACGTAAATGCAGTCCCGTTGTCTGAGACGAGAGTGTCAGGGAGCCCGTGGGTTGCAAACAGCTTGCGTAGTACACGTATGGCTGCGGATGTAGAAGTGGACGGTACCAGTGCGACTTCCAGCCATTTGGTGTAGGAGTCCACCACTATGAAGAATGTTTTCCCCTGAAAGGGGCCAGCGAAGTCCACATGCAGGCGTGACCATGGTGCTCGGGCGGACTCCCAGGACTGTACTGGGGCCCTTGGGGAATCTGGGCGGGATTCTTGGCAGGCCTGGCAGTGTTTGACCCAGGCCTCTATCTCTCCGTCGATCCCCGGCCACCACATATAACTCCTGGCCAGGGCCTTCATTCTTACTACCCCTGGGTGTGTCTCGTGTAGGGCTGTGAGGACCCTTTAGCGGAGGGGCTGGGGAACAACGACCCTGCTTCCCCATAACAGGCACCCCTTGTGGGCTGACAGTTCATGTTTGCGGGTTGTGTAGCCAGAGAATTCTGGCCCAGGGCTAAGACTGAGTTTGAGACAAGCAAGTCCTTGACTGCCTGGAATGCAGCCTCCTGGCGCTGGCCCCACACCCAAGGGGCCCGCTTGTCCAGGAGTCTGTGTAGGGGCTCCGCTACCGCCGCCTTGTGGGGAAGGAAGGAATGGTAAAAGTTCAATAGTCCCAAGAAGGCCTGAAGTTCAGTCTTGCTCTTGGGCGCTGGGGCATCACAAATGGCCCGGACCTTGTCCCCAGTCGGGTGGACCCTTTCTGCGTCCACCATAAATCCCAGAAAGTCCACCTGAGGCACTCCTAGTAGGCATTTTTCCCGCTTCACCTTGAGACCCGCCATCTGGAAACGGTGCAGAACGGTGCGGAGGCGGTCCTCAAACTCCTCTGGTGTGGGCCCGGCAATCAACACATCATCGAAGAAGGGGGTGACGCCAGGAATCCCTTTAAGGAGCGAGTCCATTAGATTCTGGAATATGCCTGGTACCACACTGACACCGAATTGCAGCCGCTTTACCCTGAACGCTCCTCTGTGCGTCACATTCGTCTGTGCCTCTGCTGTGGCCTCATCTACTGGCAGCTGTTGATATGCTTGGGCCAAGTCCAGCTTGCCAAAAAATTTCGATCCAGCCAGGGTGGCAAGGACATGGCTGACCTGGGTATGCATGGGTATGCATGGGCCGTGAGGGCCTTGTTTATGGTACATTTGTAGTCTGCGCAGATGCGGACTGAACCATTAGGCTTGATGGGTGTGACGATTGGGGTTTCCCAGGGGGCATTAGGCACCGGCTCCAGCACTCCTTGCTCCATGAGCCGGTCCAATTCCTCGTCTATACGGGGTTTCAGGGCGAGCGGGACCCGGCGGGCCTTGAGCCTGACCAGTTGTACTGCGGGGTCAAGCTGTAGCACAATGGGGGGGCCGTATACTGTCCCAATTTCCCATCAAAACCCCCTGGAAATTCCTTGCATATGGCGTCCACGTCCACTTGTAAGCTAGTGTGGTTCACCCCGGTGATGGCTAGCCCCAGTGGTCCAAACCATGCCAATCCCAGTAAGCTAATGTAAGGGCCCTTGACCACAAGCAAGTCCAGTTGCCGCATCCGCCCTCGGTATTGCACCCTGAAGGTCCCCACCCCCATTGTGGGGACCTTATGTTTCTGGAAGTCCCAGAGGGTGAATGGGGCCGGCCTGAGTTTGGGACCCCCAGTAGGACACAGTTTCCTTAAGCTCCTTGCCGAGATTATGGATAGAGTTGAACCCGTGTCAAGCTCCATGCGGCATGGGGTGCCCTCTATCTGTACCTCTACATAAATTTTCTCTACGTTGGGGTGGGGCAACTGGTATACCTGGAAGTCAGTGAGCTCCGTTGAGTTGCCTTGGTGCGTTGGGCCCCGGGACCTGGGGCTCTTGGATTGGTCATCTGATGCCTGGCGTCGGGTGGGCCGAGCTCAACACACCCGGGCGATGTGTCCCGATTTTCTGCACTGCCTGCACTCTGCGTTGCGGAAACGGCAGGTCCTCCTCTCGTGACTTTCCCTGCAGCTTGCGCAGTTCCCTCCTTCTCGTCGAGGCAGCTGTGGTATGTGGGCTGCTTGAGTGCGCTGCTGTACTCGGTGCACCTCCTCCCTGTCAGATCCTGAGTCGTTGGTGAGGTCTTCGTGGTGGACACTCGGTTGGGGTGGCAGGCTTGGCCGTGCCTCTTGCGTCGACCTCTTGGCAGCTTCCGTTGCCAGGGCCTCCTCCAGAGTGACCTGGAACGTTAGATCCTTCTTAGCGTAGAGGCGACGTTGCAGCTTCTCATCCTCCAGGCCACCGACAAGGTGGTCCCGAAGCATGTTCTCCAGCTCTGAGAAGTTGCAGAACCGGGTGGCTTGGCCGAGAGAGGTCACAAACCCAGTTATGGTTTCCCCAGGGGCTTGCCGCTTTGCGTAGAAGGCATTTCGATGAGCCACCACTGAGGGCTGTGGCGAAAAGTGCCCCTTCAGCTGTTCCATTATTGTTTTGTATGGAACAGTAGCGACGTCTTCAGGTGCAAGGAGAGCCCGTGCGATTTCAAACGTCTCCTCTCCGCAGACGCTGAAGAATATCGCCCTCTTCTTGGCGTCTTCTTCGTCGGTGACCCCTTTGGCTTCTAGTAGAAAGGTGAAACGAGAGGCGTACGCTTCCCAGTCTCCAGATGCTGGGTTGAACGGCGAGAAGCTGCTGTTGGTTGCCATTCTGAGTTCCTTGTGTCCCGGAGCTGAAGCCTGGATACACGGTGCGAGGCAGCGGTGCGGCAGGTGGCGGTGCTGGGGGGTGTGTGTGGCAGTCAGCTCAGCGGGATCCCACCTTCGTTGCCAGTGAAATATACTCAGAGTCGCAAAGCGATTTCATGCTCTTTATTCAGCTCATAGTGGTGAGGAGGAATGAATGAATGTCCCCTCAAAGTATCTGCTTTATATACATTATTTACACAATGGGCTGCACATGATTGGCTAATTCTGGAATTCTACTGTAAGCCAATCAGGTTGTGGATTCACTTATATCTGGAGCATGATTGGTTGGTTCCTGCCAACCAATCATACTGCTGCATTGTACTAGGACCAATCCAACTGCTGCAATTTGGATCCTATTGTTCTAGGACCAATCAGACTGCTGCAATTTGGATCCTATTGTTCTAGGACCAATCAGACTGCTGCAGTTTGGATCCTATTCAACTCAGTACATAACAGGTCCCTTTACCTTTACCTATGAATAAATGAGAATAGGAATAAAGGACAGGAAACAGTGTTAAGTGCCTCAGGGGTATTGTACCCTTCAAGAAAAGAAGATCCTACAGGCAACATATTCTTTCATATATGAGGTTCCGCTAACTGAAAAGGTATGCAGATTGTCAGACTGAGATTAGCATCCTACATAAACATAGTTAAGAAGAGAAGAGTGTTGCAAGGAAGGCTGGGCGATGTTTGGCTTTCAACATCATTATATATTACCAGCTAAACATCGTGATGTGCCTATATAGCATGATGTCTGAAATAAAGATGGAGCTCTCTAGAGGAGAACGAGATAATGTCTTGGCAACTGCTATTACTGAGGTGTCTAAAACTTACACATTTTTACTTACCTTTAACTTATTGTTACTATATACAACAAATACAACATTTTCTCTCAAAGTAAAGCTGCAGAAGCAATTAGTAGCATAGACATCAAAGATATGGTGAGAAAATGTTCCCCAATAGACAGGAAGACACAGATCTTTCACATCTTAAAAAAAGAACAATTGGACTTGATTTGTTTGCAGGAAACACATGTGACTAGGCTCCATAGAAAAATCTTAATTAATAAAAGACTGGGTCAAGAATTTATCTCATCTGACAAGGTAAAAAAAAGAGGAGTAGTAATTTATGCCAAAGAGAGCCTTTCACCAAAATTTATTTTTAAGGATGAACAAGGAAGATATTTGGCAATTGAAATTCAATATCATGGGCAGAAATATTTGATAGTAGGTGTCTATGCACCAAATGAAGGAAAATCCGAGTTCTTTAAGAAGCTGCATGAGACACTGAATGACTATCTGGAGTACAATGTGATTTTGATGGGAGATATGAACGGAGTTGTTTCAACAAATATGGACAAGGCACAACGACAGGTAGTCACCAAAGATGGGAGACTACCGAAAACCTTTTTTGAATTGACTGATAACTTGGACTTGGTTGATATCTGGAGAACCAAAAACCCTTTAGGAAGAGAGGGAACCTTCTTTTCTGAAGCCAAAATGACCTGGGCACGAATCGACCAAATCTGGATCACTAGAGGATTGGCACCGAAGACAAAAAAAGTGGAAATCTGCCCAAAGACTTGCTCCGACCATAATGCAGTAAAGATGGTAATGAATCTACTACCAATTGGTTCCTTCAGATGGAGAATGAATGACTCTTTCTTTAGAGATGAAGAAATAAACAAGAAGGCCCAGAAAACCTTGAAAGATTATTTTGAGATAAATTTGAACACCACGGTGGAGAAAAGAACTGTATGGGACGCAAGTAAAGCTGTTATGAGAGGGTTTCTGATACAACAGAATACGCTTAAGAAGAGACTACAAAAGGAAAAAAGAGAAAAGATTCTGGAAAAGATTAAGGAAGGAGAAAAGAGATTGAGAACAAAACCAAAATCACAGGAAATCTTAAGAGAGATTAAGTTATATCAAGTTGAATACATGCAAATGATAAATCAAGAAATTGAATGGAAGATTAGGCAAATGAGACAAAGAACTTTTGAATCGGCAAATAAATGTGGAAAGTTATTGGCATGGCAAATAAAGAAGAGACAAAAAATGAATACAATAACAAATTTGGAAGTGGAAGGAAGAATTATACAGAACCCAGCTGAAATTAGGAGTGCTTTTCAAAAATACTTTAAACAGCTTTATTCTCAGCAACCCCAGAAGGAAGTAGACATTGAGGAATTTCTGAAAGTGAATGGGCTACCAAAAATATCTCAAGAAAGCAGATTAAAACTGAGCTACAGGATAACAGAACAAGAGGTTGAGAGTGCCATTCAGAATATGCAATTGGGTAAGTCACCAGGACCTGACGGGCTGACCGCTAGATACTATAAATCACTGAAAGACTGGTTAATTCAGCCTTTGAAAGAAGTTTGTAATGACATACTTCAGGGGAAAAGAGCACCAGAAACGTGGAAAGAAGCTTTTGTCACACTTATACCAAAGACAAAGTCTGAAAAACATCAACTTAAGAACTACCGCCCTATATCATTGCTTAATGTGGATTACAATTTTTTTGCAGATATTTTGGCTAGAAGATTTAAGAAAGTTTTAATAGAGGAGATTCACAAGGACCAAGCAGGCTTTCTCCCAGGAAGGCATTTATCAGACAATGTGAGGAATATAATAGACATTTTGGGATTTTTACAGGAAAAAATAAATACAAAAGCAGTTTTGATATTTGTGGATGCGGAGAAAGCCTTTGACAATATTTCTTGGAGCTTTATGAAGAAGAATCTCCAAGGTATGGGGGTAGGCCAAGAATTTGAAAATGATATAGGTGCAATCTATTCTGAACAAAAAGCTAAACTAATTGTTAACAATGTTGTGACTGAGGAGTTCAGAATAGAGAAAGGAACACGACAAGGTTGCCCAATTTCCCCTCTGCTTTTTATATCAGTCCTGGAGGTGCGGTTGAACATGATTAGAAAGGACCAAATGGTCAGAGGGATACAGGTTGGAGTTAAACAATATAAATTAAGAGCATTTGCAGATGACTTAGTCTTGACATTGCAGGAGCCAGAATCTAGTGTGAAAAGAGTTTTAGAACTGATTCATGAGTTTGGTCGATTGGCAGGTTTTAAATTAAATAAAACAAAAACCAAGGTCTTGGTAAAGAACTTAACAGAAATTGAGAAAGAAAGGTTTCAGAATGAGACAGGTTTGACAGTGGTGAAAAAAGTGAAATATTTGGGAATTATTATGACCGCTAAAAATGGGAATTTATATAAAGATAATTATGACAAATGTTGGACGGAGATAAAGAAAGATCTAGAAATATGGTCTAACTTGAAACTCTCACTAATGGGTCGTATTGCTGTGATAAAGATGAATGTATTGCCAAGAATGTTGTTCTTATTTCAGACATTGCAGATTATTGACAAAACTGATTGTTTCAAGAAGTGGCAAAAAGACATATTTAGATTTGTCTGGCAGGGCAAAAAGCCAAGGATAAAATTTAAAATATTAACGGATGTAAAGGAAAGAGAAGGCTTTGCCTTGCCAGACCTGAAGCTTTATTATGAAGCAGCAGCTTTCTGCTGGCTAAAAGAACGGCTACTTCTTGAAAACACAGACATCTTGGACTTAGAAGGATTTAATAATGTGTTTGGTTGGCATGCATATCTATGGTATGACAAGGTTAAAGTGCATAGAATGTTTAAAATTCACATTGTTAGGAAAGCATTGTTCAACGTATGGATTAGATACAAAGACCTACTTGAAAACAAGACTCCAATGTGGTTGTCCCCAATGGAAGCAAAAGCACTAAAAAAACTCAATATGGAGGCCAATTGGCCAAAATATTGGGAGATTTTAGAACAAGATGGAGAAAAATGGAAATTACAGAGTTTTGACAAACTAAAAAATAGAGTCCGTGATTGGCTTCATTACCATCAGATAATGGAGGCTTACAAAAAGGACAGAAAAATTGGCTTCCAGGTGGAAAAATCAAAATTGGAAACAGAATTGTTAGAACCCAAAACTAAGATCTTATCAAGAATGTATAACTTGCTGTTGAAATGGAATACACAGGATGAGGAAGTGAAATCTGTAATGATTAAGTGGGCACAAGATGTGGGTCACAATATAATGCTAGCTGACTGGGAACGGTTATGGACCACTGGTATGAAATTCACGGCATCTAATGCCTTAAGAGAGAATATTATGAAAATGATATACAGGTGGTACATGACACTAGTCAAGCTGGCAAAAATCTATCATTTGCCCGATAACAAATGTTTTTTTGTGCTTTGCTGCCTTGTGTTTGTGTGTTGTTGTGTTTTCTTGTTTATTCCTTTTTTGTTGTGTTGTTTTTTGCCTACTGTTGTTTTGTGTTTATTGTAAAACCCAATAAAATATTATATATATTAAAAAAAAGACAGGAAGACACAGTCTCTCTCTCTCTCTCTCTCTCTCTCTCACACACACACAGAGAGCAAGAGAGAGAGAGAGAGAGAGAGAGAGAAGTAAATGAGGGGGAAAAGAGGCTTAAGCAACAGGCAAGGTTTATTTTCATTTTTTAAACTTGAGATTATATAACCTCTGTTCCTTCTTCCATGCGACTAGCTGCAGCTTCCAAGCCAGCCACAATTGATGGCAAGAGCTGCTCAAAAGGCAGAGTTGGGCAGCAACCTGGGGAGGTATGGAAGAGGTGAGGCAAGGGCCCCAGGGCCCCAAAGAAGGTGTATGGGGCAGTAAATAAAGAAACTAAAACTGTGATCAAATGAGGTGTTCCCAGCTTTGGGAAGGAAGTAGCATCTTGTAGCATCTCTGATACCTTGCCCTGTCCTCCCAATGCGGATAAAATGAACAGGCTTTAATAATATTTCAAGCCAATTATGTGGCATGCCTCAATAGAACTTCTCGATTATGAATCTTCACAATCTTCCACCACCTCAACTCAGATCTCTGTGCCGGATCCCGCATTGCAGCAGAACAAGGTGCCTGGCTCCGGGAAGGCAGCTCCCGGGCTCTGGCTGGGTCCTAGAGCCCGTCTCTCCTCCCCAAAGCTGTGGAAGCACTTGCTAGGCTTCCAGCTTTGGGAGGGTGATACTAGGGCTCTTAGAAGGCGGTGCCAGGACTCTGACACCTCCCATAGCACTTCCTACCCAGAGCTCTGGCGCCGCCTATGCTAAGGTGGTGCAACATTCAGAAGATCCACTTGGTGGCACCAAATATCCCAAAGGCACCATGTTATGGCAGATTACAGGTGGATCCGAGAAAATGGACTCCATAAAATGGCGCCCAGTTCAAGGTCGCTACTTGGCGCCCCCAGGTGGATCTTCATAATTTTGCGGCATCAGTCTAGTCCGATGTTTGGTTTTCAACATCGTGATATGTTACCAGCTAAACATCGTGATTTACCAATATAACATAATATCTGAAATAAGGATGGAACTATTTGGAGGCGAAGGGCGGGGGCGAAACTAGGCTTTATTTCACCCAGGGCAAAGATATAGTTTAGCAACTTCCAAATGCATTTGTGTATACTCACACACAGCCTGGCAACCTCAATAGCTCCCCTCTGGAGGCTTTACCTGGGGCAAAAATCCTGGTTAGCCCCTGGAGTGTTTTGTTTTGTTTTCAAAACTTGCCAATTTTTACTTCTGTTTATTTATTTATATATTTAAAATAATTCCCATTAAAGATTTCTTATTTTACCAAAATACATGCATTGTTTATTTTTTACTTCCCTTTAACACATACATATTATCTGTACCATAAATATTTTTAATGAGCTTATTTGCTCTAAAGTCAAAACTGTAGAAGTAATTAGTAGCATAGACATCAAAGAAAATGATCCCCAGGTGACATGAGGGAGACACAGACACACAGAAACAATAAAAAAAAGGAAGAGAAGGGTGGAGAGAGGCTTAAACAAGAGGAGAAGGTTTAATTTTATTTTTTAAATCTCAGAAGCCAATAATCCCAGTTTATACTTTCAGAGGACTACGTTTTTTAGGGGGTAATCAAATTTGTTGAGCTCTCTTTTAGGAGATAGCTCCCTAAGGTTGTTGAAGTTTCTGGACGCAAATCACAGGTAAAAAATAACCCCCAAAAGAGGACATTATAGGGGGCTGGCTTTACTGGGGGGGCGGAGCTTATGCTGGGGCGGCAGAACCATTTTTAAAAATTGGTTTTCACATATTGCATTATAATACAGATGTACAAAAGCCAACACCATTTCCTCCCCATTCCCCCATACCTTTACATTTCTATTTCCTCAATCCATTAAATTATTTTTTCCCCTTCCTCCCACTTTCTTCTGCCCCCACTCAATTTCCTCCACATTATACAATTTACAATTATCTTTGCATTCTACAATCCTCTCAAATCATCTATATATTATCATTATCTTTCCTTACGAATTTTGCTTTCATCCAGTACTTCACATTTTAATCTGGGCTTATTAGCGTATCTTTTTTTGAGCAATATTTTGCCATATATTCATAAAAACATTTCCACTCTTTTTTAAATTTTTGATTCGACTGATTTCTTATTATAGCAGTTAATTTTGCCAAAATTAAATATTTGTTTAGTTTACAAATCCATTCCTCCTTTGTGGGTAGTTTGTGACTTCCACCTAGCAGCAATCACTATTTTAGCAGCTGTACTTGCATATAAAACCCGCCCCCATGGTATCTCTTAATCTATCAATCCAAGGAGATATATCTCTGGTATCTTTGTTACTGATATTTTCAAAAGTTAGTTGAGTATTTCAGTGCTTTTTAATAATTTTTGTGGATCTGGGCGGGGGGACGGACAGGAACCTGGGGTCTACCTGGCTTTGGAAAGGCAGTGCCAGGGATCTAGCTTCTCAGAATAAAGCTGGAGGGATCTGGCAGGGTCTGAGAACCCTCCCATTCTTTGGCAGGAGATGGGAGATGGGAGACCTCTGGGGTACAGCATCCCAAAGTTAGGTAACCAGCCCTCCACACATTTCCCCCCACATTCAGCTGAGTGGAGACTAAGATTTTGTCACCCAGCATCCTGCCCTGACAAAACCATACACTAGCACCAAAAGGAATAATCACAATTTATTGTTCCACAGGACTAGCAGCAGCTTCTGAGTTAGTTCCGGCCGAGGACAGTGGCTGTTCAAGAGGCAGAGCTGGGCAGCAGCCTGGAGGGTTTAGGGGAGGTGGGGCAGGGGTCCCAGTGAAGGTGTGTAGGGCAGTTAAATAAAGATACCAAAGCTAGGATCAAATGAGGTTTTCCCAGCTTTGGGTAAGAACTGCCAGGGTTCTGGTAACACACCAGATCCCTCAAACTGCCACCCCAAAGGGGGATAAAAAGGACAGATTTTAATAATCTTTTAAGCCAATATGTGGCACGCCTAAATGGAACTTCTCAATTATGAATCTTCATAATTTTGTAGCACTTGAGCTCAGATCCCTGTGCCGGATCCCCGCATTGCAGCCAAACAAGGTGCCACCTCTAGGGCTCTGGCAGGTCCTAGAGCCCGTCTTTCCTTCCCTAGCTTCCGGCTTTGGAAGGGCAGTGTGAGGCTTCCCGGATGTGGTCAGAGCCCTGGCAGTGACTTGCCAGAGCCCGGGCACTGCCTTCACTGAGGAATGCAACAGCACCATTTTATGACAGATCGTGATAGGAACAGAAAATGGACTTCATGAAATGGCGCCCGGTGTACAACATTGTGATATGTAACCAGCTAAACATCACGATATTCTGAGATCACAAACTTTTACTTCAACATATGGTTACATATTTTATAGTACAGATAGTTTTTTAGCATCAGCACATTTTCTCTTAAATTAAAAATTAAAATTAAACAACAGGGGAAGGGGTGATTTAATTTTTTTAAACTTAGAAGCAAATAATCACAGTTTATTTTTCCACGGCACTAGCAGCAGCTTCTGAGTTAGTTCCGGCTGAGGGCAGTGGCTGTTCAAGAGGCAGAGCTGGGCAGCAACCTGGAGGGTTTAGGGGAGGTGAGGCAGGGGTCCCAGTGAAGCTGTGTAGGGCAGTTAAATAAAGATACCAAAGCTAGGATCAAATGAGGTTTTCCCAGCTTTGGGAAAGCACTGCCGGGATTATGGTAACACACCAGATCCCTCAAACTGCCACCCCAAAGGGGGATAAAAAGGACAGGTTTTAATAATCTTTTAAGCCAATATGTGGCATGCCTA
Source organism: Podarcis tiliguerta (assembly GCF_965153285.1). Taxonomy (NCBI): domain Eukaryota; kingdom Metazoa; phylum Chordata; class Lepidosauria; order Squamata; family Lacertidae; genus Podarcis; species Podarcis tiliguerta. The sequence continues at coordinate 28,161,959 of NC_139553.1, forward strand.
AGTTGAACTTCTCAATTATGAATCTTCATAATTTTGTAGCACTTGAGCTCAGATCCCTGTGCCGGATCCCCGCATTGCAGCCAAACAAGGTGCCACCTCTAGGGCTCTGGCAGGTCCTAGAGCCCGTCTTTCCTTCCCTAGCTTCCGGCTTTGGAAGGGCAGTGTGAGGCTTTCCGGATGTGGTCAGAGCCCTGGCAGTGACTTGCCAGAGCCCGGGCACTGCCTTCACTGAGGAATGCAACAGCACCATTTTATGACAGATCGTGATAGGAACAGAAAATGGATTTAATGAAATGGCGCCCGGTGTACAACATTGTGATATGTTACCAGCTAAACATCACGATATACTGAGATCACAAACTTTTACTTCAACATATGGTTACATGTTTTATAGTACAGATAGTTTTTTAACATCAGCACATTTTCTCTTAAATTAAAAATTAAAATTACACAACATGGGGAAGGGGTGGTTTAATTTTTTTAAACTTAGAAGCAAATAATCACAGTTTATTTTTCCACAGCACTAGCAGCAGCTTCTGAGTTAGTTCCGGCTGAGGGCAGCAAAACAAGGTGCCGCCTCTTCAAGGCTCTGGCAGGTCCTAGAGCCCGTCTTTCCTTCCCTGGCTTCCGGCTTTGGAAGGGCAGTGTGAGGCTTTCCGGATGTGGTCAGAGCCCTGGCAGTGACTTGCCAGAGCCCGGGCACTGCCTTCACTGAGGGATGCAACAGCACCATTTTATGACGAATCATGATGGGAACAGATAATAGACTTAATGAAATGGTGGCTGCTCGATGCGATGTATTGTTTTCAACATCGTGATATGATACTAGCTAAACATCGCAATATACCAAGAAAACATGATGTCTGAAATAAGGACGGCATCAAGTGGATGTCAACAGGGTAATATCCTTGCAATGGCTGCTACTGAGGGGTCTAAAGCTTACAAAATTTTATTTACCTTTAAAATATTGTTACAAGTGATATTTTATAGTAAAAAGGTCAAAGTAATTAGTTGCCTAGATATCAAATGTAAGGTGAGATAGACATAAACACACACACACACACACACACGAACAGGAGAACAGGAATAATGGACTGGAAACAGAATTAAGTATCTCAAGAGAATTATACTCTACTAGAAAAGCAGATCCTACAGGCAATGTATTCTCTCATATATGAAGTTCTGCTAACTGAAGAGGCATGCAGATTCACAAACTGAAAGAAGATCCTACATAAACACAGTTCAGAAGATAAGTGGTCTTAACATCGGATATAACACATGGTCTAAAATAAGAATGGAGCTATGTTGAGGGGAACGGGGCAATGTCCCACCAAGTTCTACTCCATAGGGGTCTAAAACAGATTCCAAGGAAGCTCCAGCTAAAGGCAGAAGCTGTTCAGAAGGCAAAACTTGGCAGAAACTAGGGGGGGGGGGCTTTAGGGAGATGAGGTAAGCGCCTCAGTGCAGGGATGTAGGGAAGTAAATAAACCAAAGCTGTGATAGTATGAGTTTTATCCAGTACACTGGTACCTCAGGTTAAGTACTTAATTCATTCTAGTGGTCCGTACTTAAGCTGAAACTGTTCTTAACCTGAAGCACCACTTTAGCTAAAGTTCTTAACCTGAAGCACCACTCCCGCTGCTGTCACACCACCGGAGCACAATTTCTGTTCTCATCCTGAAGCAAAGTTCTTAACCTGAAGTACTATTTATGGGTTAGCGGAGTCTGTAACCTGAAGTGTATGTAACCTGAAGCGTATGTAAACCCTCGCACCGCCCTCCCAAAGACAGATAAAATGGAACGACAGCTGACTCTGAGAAAGTAGCTCCAGGACTCAGGCGTGGTCCTAGAGCTTTTCTTCCTTTACCAAAGCTGGGCAAGCTATGACTAGGAGGCTGGTGCCAGGGCTCTGACACAACCCTGCCTTCCCTGAGCCCTCCCACCGCCTTTACTGATGTGGTGTAACATTTAGAAGATCCACTTGGTGGCACCAAATATTGGCCTCACTCAAGGTGTCAGGTAATGGCAGATTACAGACAAAATATACTTCATATAATGTCGGCAGGTGTGGGTTCAATGTTTGGCGCCCCAAGTGGATCTTCATAATTTGACATCACCTCAGCTTGGTACAATGCCTGGTTTTCAACATCATGATATTTTATTGGCTGATACGTTATCAGTTTAACATCAAGATATAGCAATATCACACTATATCTGAAATAAGGGCGGAATTATTTGGAGGAGAAGAGCAGGGGCAAAACTAGGCTTTATTTCTTATGGGTCAAAGACCCAGTTTGGCACACACGCCACTCACATCTGTGATCACATACACACACACAGGCTAGAGCCTCAATAGCCCCCCTCTGTAGGCTTTACATGGGGCCAAAAACTTGTTAGCCCCTGTTACTACTCATGGGGGGGTCTGCATAAAAGGCGGATCTACACGGATCCTCATGGATCCTCCACTTTTAAAAAATAATTCCAACAAATGAAGTGTCAAATCACACCTAGAAGGCACACCTACAAACTGGACTATAAAAAACGTGGATCCAACACTTTGCCGCGCTGCAGCACCACAAAAACATGGATCCGAGGCACGGATCCTCATGAATTCATATGATTTTTATATAGAAACAAAATAAAAACACCATGATACTGTAGACCACATCTTAGTCTGTAGGAGGAACCAAAAAAATCACGCATCCACTGTTTCGTGGTGTCGCAATGGCGCAAAAACATGGTTAAAAACACGGATCCTCGTGAATCCTCATGATTTTTGCACTAGATCAGCCCAAACTCACTGTCAAATTACACATCATGTCCAGGGGCACACCGTACACCACAGAAATCACGGATCCATGGCTTCCTGGCCACACCCTGGCCCAAAAACATGGTCTTGAAGCACGGGTCCTCATGGATCCTCACGCTTTTTGCATTGGGCCAACCCAAACTCACCATCGAATCACACATCATGTCCAGGGGCACAGACTGCACCACAAAAAACACGGGTCCACGGTTATCTGGCCACTCTGTGGCCCAAAAACGTGGTTTTGAAGCACGGATCCTCATGGATCCTCATGATTTTTGCACTAGATCAGCCCAAAGTCACCATCAGATCAAACATCATGGCCAACAGCACAGCATGCAACACAAAAATCACAGATCCATGGCTTCCTGGCGAAACCGTGGACCAAAAACGTGGTTTTGAAGCACAGATCTTCATGGATCCTCACGCTTTTTGCATTGGGCCAACCCAAACTCACTGTCAAATAACACGTCATAGTCAGGGGCACAGCCTGCACCACAAAAAACTCGGATTCACAGCTTCCTGGACACTCCATGGCCCAAAAACGTGGTTTGCTCGTGCTTTGCTTGTGTGTTCCAGCATGGCAGGGGGTTGGACTAGATGGCCCGTGCGGTCTCTTCCAGCTCTATGATTTTATGATTCTATGACACTAGCTAGTACACTGCACTGTTCCATTAGATAGATATTGTTGCTATTTTTTAAGCTAAAGGTTATGTATAGCTGCCATCTATTAGTCTTTGAGACAGTGTGGTGTAGTGCTTAAAAGCGGTGGACTCATAATCTGGTGAGCTGGGTTCACTTCCCCGCTCCTCCACATGCAGCTCCTCACAGGGTGTCTGTTGTGGGAAAGGAAGGGAAAGGAGATTGTTAGCTGCTTTGAGACTCCTTAAGGGGAGTGAAAGGCGAAATATCAAGTCCAAACTCTTCTTCCAAACACTTTGTAATAGTGACATTTCCCATAAATATGCTGAGACACAACTGAATAATAATAATGTTATAGATTTCAATGGGATTCATGGAAGGGCCAAGTTTATTCAGCAGTTTAAATGAATGGGGCATAGAAGTGCTTAACTGGTTCTTGAGCAGGGCCAAAACTTGGGGGAAGGAATATTCAGTCTCTGTAGCAAACAGCAGGCACAACAACATTTTGTATGGAATGCAGAGCCAGTTCTTCTCTTTTTTAAAAAAAAAATATTAACAAACCAATCAAATCACATTAATTCCAAATTATACCAATACATAATAAACTCCAAATATTTCCAAATATTTAGCCAAATTTTAAATTTTTGTTGGGGGTACCCATGCTTCGAGCTCAAAAAGGGTCCAATCCTCTCATATTTGTGCTGCTTTGATGTTCAGAGTTCCATCTTTCCATCTCTTTGTTGTTATCCTTTACCAATCGTCTTCCAATATTGTTGTTGTTATCGTTTTTTCTTTTCTTTATAAACTCTGAAAGTCTCCACAAGTGAATTGAAACAAACATTATTATAGTCCTGTGTGGATTTTCACCTTAATCCAAAGGTCCTGTTCGAACGGCAGATGCCATTTCAGCGTTTCCATAAAATACAGTCTAAACATCTGCTCATTAACTTTCCCAGACCTGTTGCTCCGACATCAATCTTTTCAGGGTAGTTCTTGCCAAGTCAAATGTAGAACTCAGATATGATAGCAAAGCCGTGGCTTCCTCCCCCTCTTGATCATAAATCCTGCAACAAAGCCTGTCTCGTCATGGCGATTCTCCATTAGAACTGCGTCATCCAAAAGCCTTTCATTTGCTTTCCAGATCTTCCACAAAACAAAGCCTTTAGTCAATGATTCATTTCCACACAGTTTATTATTCTATCTCTCTTGTTATCGGTTATGTGACGGTTCTTCTTAGGGAGGGGTTGTTAGGTAAATCACATAGAAGAAAAGAAGAAAAGTCCCCCCCCCTTTCCACTCCGTTTCAACATACCGACATCTTTGATGTAATCTTCTTTAATCTAGTTTTCTGTTCAATCCAACCCATCACTCAACTTCTCAGAGGTCGATTCAGTTAGCAGTCAAAACTCCCTTTCTTTCGCTCGAAACATGTGCATTTACTCTTCTCTAATTGTTTATCTTGAGCCTGCAACTAGGATCGCGATCAGAAGTAGTGTCCGGGAGAGCCAAAAACTCACACAAGGGCTTTCCGTCCAGTGCCCTCACCCCCTCCTTCTTTCGAACTTGGAGGGTTATTTATAGGCATCCGCGGACGAGGCAGCGTTTTCCCATTCCCCCTGGGAAAACCCGGGAGGCTAATTACTCCCATATTAGCCTCTTAATTACCTCGTGTGAGCCGGAGAGATGGTATTGTTGGCCATCTTCCAATGCACCCCTAGCGCCCCCCCCCCCGAGCCAGTTCTTTTCATAAGCAAGTAAGGGGAGCCCCTGAGGTGCTGGATGCACCACTAGAACTGGCAGCTTGGTGTGAGTACCAAGGTTGGTTTTGCTCTCTGCATTTTTCCTGAAGTTGTTGAGCTGTGAAAACCATGTCCACTGTCCCCCTAGAAGGCTGAAAACCATTTTGGGATTCAGGAAGGGTCACCTCGGATAATGTTAAGAGACGGTTTGCTAAGATCCTTGCAAGCATTTTGCCGGCCACAGCTAATAGAGAGATGCCTCTATAGTTTCTACAATCAGTCCTGTCACCTTTTTTAAAAGAGATTGATAATTTTGGCATCCCTGAAGTCTGCTGGGATTGCTTCTCTCTCCCAGATTTCTTTGATGAGCTTGTGAAGTTGTTGTGTAAGTTCAGTTCCACCCACTTTGAAGATTTCAGCAGGTATCCCATCAGGTCCACTGGCTTTGTGGTTTTTCATTTGATTAATAGCTGTACGCAACTCTCCCAGATTTGGAGATACAGCAAGCTCATCTCTAATTTGTTTTTGTGGGATTTGTGAGAGGGCCTCAGCAGCTATGGGGGAGTTGTGGTTAAGGAGATGTTGGTAGTGTCCTTTCCAGCACAGTGCAAAAGCTTCTTTTGTGGTACCATCTGCTGAGTGTAGGGGGCATATGCCATGATTTATTGGTCCATAGATGGTCTTTGTGGCTTTAAAGAAACTCTGTGCATCATGAGTTTCGGCTAAGTGCTGGATCTCTTGAGTTGTTGTTTTTTTATCCACCAGGTGTTTTTTAGTTCTCTGGTTCTTAGCATTGGCATAGGGGTTTTTTCTTAGTGGCACAGTTTCTTTCTCTTTGCCAGATCTGAAATGCCTTCCTTTTCTTGTCAATCATGCATTCAATCTCACTGTCATTCTCATCAAACCAGTCCTGGTGTTTCTTGGTTTGGTATCCAATAGTTTGTTCACAGACTGCAATAATGGATGTTTTTGTTGGAGAATTGCCAGGGAGACAGAGGCATCAGGCCTCCACGCCGTCTCCGGACGATCACCGGTCTCCCATGGAAACAGCATCAGTCAATTAGCGACATGAGCCTCAGACACATTCCAAGACTCATGCACACCCTTTTCAGCAGTCTCCGCAATGGAAGATTCAGATAGAAGAGCATATTTACAGCTTTATTCAACATAGGTCAGAACAAAGGAAAAACATGGCTGCTTGCATCCCTGTCGAGGAAACAGCCAGAACAAAAGCTATATACAAAACGGAAGTTCCCAGTGAGAACAGTGCTGGGAGTAAACAGGCATGTGACACACAACAATCATGCCCGACTCTTTTAAGGAGGAACGGAGCTATATCCTAACAGTTTGTAGCTTGGTCCAGTGTTCCTCAATGTTATCAGGGAATTCTGAAAGCAGGTGGTCCTTAAGAGTTGTTTAGAAGCAATCCTGCTTAATGGGAACTTGAAGGGCTTGAGTGTTCATTTTGCGCCTTGGTTTTCTTCCCTGAAGCCTGCGTTGAGGTATAATCTTGATAGCCATCGTGGCGCGTATTAGTTGGTGATCTGTCCAGCGCTCGTCCTAGCTCTGGTAAGGAGCACATCACGTTGATCTTTAGCACGGACAATAACATAGTCTAAGAGGTGCCAGGTTAGACCGAGGATGCCTCCATGAAGTTTTAAATTTATTTTTCTGTCAAAAGAGTGTTTTGGTAATAACAAGGTTGTGCGCTGCACATATCGTCAAAAGTAAGATTCCATTCTGGTTGCTGTTGCCAACTCCTTCTTTCCCAATAGTCCTAGGCCACAAATCAAAACCTCACCCAACTCTTGCATTAAAATCACCCAGGAGGATAATTTTATCTTCCTTAGGCATCTCTGATAGGATGGTATCCAGCTGAGAGTAAAAATTTTCTTTAATGTCTTCATCGGCATCCACTGTTGGTACATAAGTGCTGATTATAGTGATCTGTTGGTTTTTTGTGAGCTTTATTCAAAGGGTTGAGAGTCGCTCATTAATGCCAGTAGGGGCTTCTGACAGGAGTTTCACAAGGTTGTTTTTCATAGCGAAGCCTACCCATGTATTCAATATTCTTGTTCAGATAGACCTCTCCAGAAGAATGTGTAGCCTCCTTTTTCTTCCTTCAGTTGTCCTTTGCCTGCTCTTCGAGAGTCTTGAAACACTGCAATATCGATGTTAAAACATTGCAGCTCTCTTGCAATGATGGCAGTTCTGCATTTAGGACGTTCGCTGTCTGTGTTATCTGACAAAGTCCATATATTCCATGTTCCAAAGTTCAATTGTCTTTTACGGCCCCTGGGTGGTGACCCCACTGGGCGCGGTAATCCAGTCAGGGAAAAAGGGAGGCAGACTATGTTTAGGGCACCGTTTCCAGATTTCACATTCCTGCCTCCGTAAGCCATTTGCTGATCACAATGGCGGGGGGGGGGGTGTTGGGTTGTGTTTTTGGAAGACGCCTGTGCGTGAATTTCTTTTAGGTGTGTAGATCAGTGCACACTGACCAACGCACAGCCTTCGCAGTAGGGTTCTGTTCTGATGGCATGAGTAGTCATGACAAATTGGTGGATCCTATCTGCTGTAGCCTTCATCCGCCTTCAGAGCCGTTGTAACACACTGCTTGTTATCACCCGCCTGTTCTGCCGTTGAGGACTTCTTGGATCATTCTTTGTCTAGCTCCTTCCCTGTTATGTACTAAGCTTGGATCCTAGAACAATAGACAAGTAGGATCCTAGAATGCAAGAACTGATTGGCTTGCAGGAAAAGACCAATCAGGCTCCAGGAGGGAAGCAGAACCAGCCAGTCAGACGGGACTCATTGTGTAAATAATGTATATAAAAGCCTGAGGTTTGGGGGGAAATTCAGTCACTGTTTTACAAGCTGCAATAAAGAGCATGAAATCAATACAGGCCTCTGAGCATATTTAATTTTCTTTGGCCTTGGGTGACCCTGCTGGGAGTATGAGATTCCCAACGGCTTCGCTCACAAGGGTCATAGGAATGTGCAAGCCCACTCACCATGACATGTGAGAGAACTGAGATAGATTGCACTGAGCCCTGGTCTCATTAGACAAAGCGTTCCACCAAAAAGGCTCTGGCTCTGGTCGAGGACAGCTGGATATGTTTTGGGCCAGGGACCACCAGTAGGTTGCTGTCAGATGAGCGTCACACTCATGGGGGGGTGTACTGGAAGATAATTCCCACAGATAAGAAAGGTCACAGACTGTTTAGGGCTTTAAAGATTAGCACTAAAACCTTGAACCTGATTCGATACTCCACCTGGAGCCAATCCAGCTGATGAACAACCAACTGAATGTGGGCTCTCCACAAAGTCCAAGTAAGAACTCATGTGTAATGGCTCTAGGGGTTGCTCGTGCGTAAGTTGCTGTTACTCCTGGCTAGGTTGCTTGGTTGAACCCTTGCTGTCTGGACAGCCTCAAGTTCCGTGGCTGCCTCAGTCGCTGGCAGAATCCGTCAGTGGGCGTTTCTTAAACCTCTTCCAGCATAAAAGCTGTTTGACGCCCAGTCTCCTCCCCCTTTGCGTGCGCGAAAGTTTTCTGCGCAAAGTGGGTGTGGGCAACGGAGTACTCGTGCCCTCTCCGCTGGTCTCTTGCGAAGAGTCCTGAAGCCACCTCTCTGATTCCCCCATCTGCCCCCTTCTCCACTGGTGTTACGCTGATTTCCTTCCCCAGCAGATGGGCTATCTCTCCCCCTACTGGGACCCTCTCCACCATCGTCCTGGAGCCTCCTCTCCGCCTCCCACTCCGATGGCAGTTCCCTGACATCATGCATCTGCATTTTAGACCATTTGGAGTTTCTGGAGCAGTCTCAAGGGTAGCCCTGCATCTCTCTCTCTCTCTCTCTCTCTCTCTCTCTCTCACACACACACACACACACACACACACTCTCTATCGCAGTTATACCCTGCCCTCCCCGGCTCAGGTGTACAGCAAGTTAAAGTAGTCTAGTCTGCAGGTGACCACTGCATGGATCACCTAGGTTGGAAAGGGACAGGTACGGTACCAATCGCCTAACCTGACATAGATTAAAAAATGGCACTTTGCTACATTTCTGACCAATGCCTGCATAGAGACAGAAGCATCCAGGATCACACTGGGACTCCTGATGGAGGCTACAGGTGACTATTGCGCCCCATGAAGAGCTGGGAGCTGGCAAACCGAATTGAAATCATTCTGGCCCAGCCATTGGACGCCCATCTTTATTGGATAGAGATTCAGCCGACTCCGTTTCCTCCATCCCAGCACACCCACCTAAAAATTGGCCAATAAATCCAGGGTAGCATCTGGCCTGGGCCATGAAGCAGTAGATCCATGATGTTTGGGTCAGATCTGTGGTTATCTACAAGATATTTGAATAAAGGGTGAATTTGGGGTTCCCCAATGCAAAAAGTGTGATGATTCATGAGGATCCGTGCTTCAAAACCAGGTTTTGGGGCCATGGTATGACCAGGAAGGCATGGATCTGAGTTTTCTGTGGTGCAGGCTGTGCCCCTGACTATGACGTGTTATTTGACAGTGAGTTTGGGTGGTCCAATGCAAAAAGCGTGAGGATCCATGAGGATCCGTGCTTCAAAACCACGTTTTTGGTCCACGGTTTCTTCAGGAAGCCGTGGATCCGTGATTTTTGTGGTGCATGCTATGCCCATGGCCATGATGTTTGATCTGCTGGTGACTTTGGGCCGATCTGGTGCGAAAATCATGAGGATCCATGAGGATCCATGCTTCGAAACCACGTTTTTGGGCCACGGTATGGCCAGGCAGGCGTGGATCTGAGTTTTTTGTGGTGCAGGCTGTGCCCCTGGCTATGATGTGTGATTTGACCGTTGGTTTGGACGGGCCCAATGCTAAAAGCGTGAGGATCCATGAGGATCCGTGCTTCGAAACCACGTTTTTGGTCCACGGTTTCGCCAGGAAGCCGTGGATCCGTGATTTTTGTGTTGCATGCTGTGCCCATGGCCATGATGTGTCATTTGACGGTGACTTTGGGCTGATCTAGTGCGAAAATCATGAGGATCCATGCTTCAAAACCATGTTTTTGGGCCACGGTATGGCCAGGCAGGCATGGATCTGAGTTTTTTGTGGTGCAGGCTGTGCCCCTGGCTATGATATGATGTTTGACAGTGATTTAGGGGTGGCCCAGTGCAAAAAGCATGAGGATCCATGAGGATCCGTGCTTCAAAACGTTTTTGGGCTATGGTGTCGCCAGGAAGCCGTGGATCCGTGATTTTTGTGCTGGATGCTGTGCCCATGGCCATGAAATTTGATCTGATGGTGACTTTGGGCTGATCTAGTGCAAAAATCATGAGGATCCATGAGGATCCGTGTTTTTTAACCATGTTTTTGCACCATTGCGGCACCACAAAACAGTGGATGCGTGATTTTTTTTATTCTGCCTACAGACTAAGATGTGGTCTACAGTATCATGGTGTTTTTATTTTGTTTCAATATAAAAATCATATGAATTCATGAGGATCCGTGCCTCAGATCCATGTTTTTGTGGTGCTGCAGCGTGGCAAAGTGTTGGATCCACATTTTTTATACTCCAGTCTGTAGTCCTGCCTTCCAGGTGTGATTTGACACTGCATTTGTTGGAGTTATTGTTAAAAAAGTGGAGGATCCATGAGGATCCGTGGATGGGCTACCTCTCCCCCTACTGGTACCCTCTCCACCATCGTCCTGGAGACTCCTCTCCGTCTCCCGCTCCAATGGCAGTTTCCTGACAGGTAGCAAGCCACCAGAGGTCCTGCCTTCTTGGTGGAGTTTGACTGTCAGAACCACAAAGGTGTTATAGCTGGCAAAGTCAATGTGCCATGTTGACCATCTTTAATGGATTGAGATTCAGGTGACGCTGTTTCTTTCTTCCAAACTCACACGCCTAAAAACAGGTCAATAAATCCAGGGAAACATCTAGCCAGCACCACAAAGCTGTAGATCCATGATTTTTGTGGTCAGATCTGTGGTTATATACAAGATCTTTGAATAAAGGGTGAGTTAGGGGTTTGCCCAATGCAAAAAGCATGACGATCCATGAGGATCCGTGCTTCAAAACCACGTTTTTGGGCCATGGAGTGGCCAGGAATCAGTGGATCCGAGTTTTTTGTGGTGCAGTCTGTGCCCCTGGACATGATGTGTGATTTGACGGTGAGTTTGGGTTGGCCCAATGCAAAAAGCGTGAGGATCCATGAGGATCCGTGCTTCAAAACCACGTTTTTGGGCCACGGAGTGGCCAGATAACCGTGGACCCGTGTTTTCTGTGGTGCAGTCTGTGCCCCTGGACATGATGTGTGATTCGATGGTGAGTTTGGGTTGGCCCAATGCAAAAATTGTGAGGATCCATGAGGATCCGTGCTTCAAAACCACGCTTTTGGGCCACGGAGTGGCCAGATAACCGTGGACCCGTGTTTTCTGTGGTGCAGTCTGTGCCCCTGGACATGATGTGTGATTCGATGGTGAGTTTGGGTTGGCCCAATGCAAAAAGCGTGAGGATCCATGAGGATCCGTGCTTCAAAACCACGTTTTTGGGCCATGGAGTGGCCAGGAAGCAGTGGATCCGAATTTTTTATGGTGCAGTCTGTGCCCCAGGGAATGATGTGTGATTTGAAGGTGAGTTTGGGATGGCCCAATGCAAAAAGCATGAGGATCCATGAGGATCCGTGCTTCAAAACCACGTTTTTGGGCCACGGAGTGGCCAGATAACCATGGACCCGTGTTTTTTGTGGTGCAGTCTGTGCCCCTGGACATGATGTGTGATTCGATGGTGAGTTAGGGGTTTGCCCAATGCAAAAAGCGTGAGGATCCATGAGGATCCGTGCTTCAAAACCACGTTTTTGGGCCACGGAGTGGCCAGATAACCGTGGACCCGTGTTTTCTGTGGTGCAGTCTGTGCCCCTGGACATGATGTGTGATTTGATGGTGAGTTTGGGTTGGCCCAATGCAAAAATTGTGAGGATCCATGAGGATCCGTGCTTCAGAACCACGCTTTTGGGCCACGGAGTGGCCAGATAACCGTGGACCCGTGTTTTCTGTGGTGCAGTCTGTGCCCCTGGACATGATGTGTGATTCGATGGTGAGTTTGGGTTGGCCCAATGCAAAAAGTGTGAGGATCCATGAGGATCCGTGCTTCAAAACCACGTTTTTGGGCCATGGAGTGGCCAGGAAGCAGTGGATCCGAATTTTTTATGGTGCAGTCTGTGCCCCAGGGAATGATGTGTGATTTGAAGGTGAGTTTGGGATGGCCCAATGCAAAAAGCATGAGGATCCATGAGGATCCGTGCTTCAAAACCACGTTTTTGGGCCACGGAGTGGCCAGATAACCATGGACCCGTGTTTTTTGTGGTGCAGTCTGTGCCCCTGGACATGATGTGTGATTCGATGGTGAGTTAGGGGTTTGCCCAATGCAAAAAGCATGACGATCCATGAGGATCCGTGCTTCAAAACCACGTTTTTGGGCCACGGAGTGGCCAGATAACCGTGGACCCGTGTTTTCTGTGGTGCAGTCTGTGCCCCTGGACATGATGTGTGATTCGATGGTGAGTTTGGGTTGGCCCAATGCAACAATCGTGAGGATCCATGAGGATCCGTGCTTCAAAACCACGTTTTTGGGCCACGGTACGGTCAGGAAGCTGTGGATCCGTGATTTTTGTGGTGGATGCTGTGCCCATGGCCATGATCTTTGATCTGATGGTGACTTTGGGCTGATCTAGTGCAAAAATCATGAGGATCCATGAGGATCCGTGTTTTTTAACCATGTTTTTGCGCTCCTGCGCCCCCCCCCCGAAACAGTGGATGCGTGATTTTTTTGATGCTTTCTACAGAGTAAGACATGGTCTACAGTATCATGGTGGTTTTATTTAATTTGAATGAAAAAATCATATGAATTCACGAGGATCCGTGTAGATCCGCCTTTTCCCTTTTTCCCTCATGGGGTATTAAATTTATAATTTTTTACTTACCTTTAACATATTTTTGCAATTGTTTTTTATATGGTACATATAATTCTTAAATCAGCACATTTTCTCTAATATTAAAACTGCAGAAGTAATTAGTAGCATGGATATCAAAAGTAAGGTGAAAGATGGTTCGCTGGTAGACAGGATGGGGGCACAGAAACACACACAAAAATATATTTTTAACTCAAAAGTAAATAATCCATGTTTATTCTTCCACAGCACAAGCAGACCACTGGCAGATTCCAAGAAAGCTGGAGCTGAGGGCAACAGCTGTTCAACAGACAAGACTGGGGAGCAACTTGGGGGCAATTTGGGAGGCAAGGGGGAAAGGGCTTTCTTCTCTTATGAGGTCCCTGGCTTTGGGAAGGCAGTGCCAGCCTTATCTCCTTCCCAAAGCGGGGCGGGGGGACGAGTGAACAATTACTAGGGTTTTGATGGTTAAATATTTACAAAATCCACTTGGAGGCACCAGATATCGGTCTGTACTGGCGCACTTTGTGACAGATTACAAATGGACTAGACAAAATATACTTCTTAAAATGGCGGCCAGAGCAAGACCAATATTTGGCGCCACCAAGTGGAATTTCTTAATTTTGCACCAGCTCAGTGCCCTGTACAAAAATACTGCTGGCACCACTTCAGCCCTGCAGTGGATCAAGGCACTTGTTCCAGGGCTCCATCAGGGTCCTAAAGCCCTTCCACTAGCTGCACAAGTGCTTATTGGGTTTGGCAGGAGGACTCTGGGACATGGCCAGAGCCCTTGCACCACCTTCCCAAAGTCAGGTAAGCTGTCCCACACCTTTCTGGGGTCTGTACTGGGAAATTTGTGGATTTACACATTTTCCCCCCATATACGGGATCCTTCTACACATTCAGCTGAGTGGGGCCCCAAATTTTGTCTCCCAGTGTCCTGTCCTGACACGGTGACAGACAAAGATATACTTGCAGCAAAATAAATAGTGGGTCCACAGTTCATAAGCATATGCTCCACCCTGCCACCTACTTCTGTTCTTGAAACACTAACTAACTGGTGGGTAATAAGCCTGAGGCAAAGGGATATGCACAATAAAGATCCACCCTTAATGTTGGCTCGGTGGTATTAGCAACACTGAAGTGATCAGTCTTCATAAACCCCCTCGACATGAGAGAGAGTAGTAGGTTAAAATGAGATAAGGGGGTGGCTCTTCAGAGGTAACAAAACAGCAGCCCCTAAAAGCCACCAGATGCAGGGCGACCTCATTTCTCAGAAATAGTCATTAGAAATATGACAATTAAGCAAAGTAGTTCAGTCGTACCTTTTTGTATGATTAAGAACTTATGCGCATCACAGGTTTCACCACTAGGGGCACAGTTGGGATTTTTGGGCTGGCTGAAATAGTATAGAACGATGTAGAAATGAGAACAGGAATAATGGACTGGAATCAGTGCTAAGTATCTCAGAAGTATTATACCCTACAAGCAAAGGAGATCGCTACAGGCAATGTATTCTATCATATATGAGGTTCTGCTGATTGAAAAGGCATCAAGATTGACAAACTGAAATGAGCATCCTACATAAACATAGTTCAGACGCTAAATCCACTGCAATGAAGGCTGGGCAATGTTTGGTTTTCAACACTGTAATGTGTCAACAGCTAAACACTGTGATATGCCAATATAACATGATGTTGAAATAAGGGTGGGACTATGTAGAGGCAGGGCAACATTTTTCCCAACATGAGAACTACAGATGCAATTAGTAGCATAGATATCAAAATAAGGTGAGAGAGTGCTCCCTAATAGTCAAACAGGAGACTCAGACAGACAGACAGATGCACATACACACAGAGGAGAAGGGAGGAAATAGGCTTAAACAATAACACAAGGCTTATTCTTATTTTCTTAACCTCATAAGTAAATAACCCCAGTTCTTTCTTCCATGGGACTAGCGGTGGCTTCCAAGCGAGTCATGGTTCTTGGTGAGTCCAGGGTCCTAAGGTCCCAGTGCAGGAGGTGCAAGGGAAAGTAAATAAAAAAATGGACAGTGAAGGAATCCCACACTGGGATTTATTCCCCCATTTCCACACACACACCTGAGCAAAACTCAATCATATGAAGGTGCGGCCATGGCGCTGTTGGCATCCCAGAGCACAGGGCTCTAAGAAGGAGGTGACAGCTCCGCACCATGTGCAGGAAAACTGCTGGATTCCGCATTGCAGCAAAACAAGGTGCCACCTCTAGGGCTCTGGCAGGTCCTAGAGCCCGTCTTTCCTTCCCTAGCTTCCGGCTTTGGAAGGGCAGTGTGAGGCTTCCCGGATGTGGTCAGAGCCCTGGCAGTGACTTGCCAGAGCCCGGGCACTGCCTTCACTGAGGGATGCAACAGCACCATTTTATGACAGATCGTGATAGGAACAGAAAATGGACTTCATGAAATGGTGCCCGGTGTACAACATTGTGATATGTAACCAGCTAAACATCACGATATACTGAGATCACAAACTTTTACTTTAACATATGGTTACATTTTGCATCAGCACATTTTACATCATAGTTTTTTTACATCAGCACATTTTCTCTTAAATTAAAACTGTTGAAGTAATTAAACAACAGGGGAAGGTTTAATTCAATTTTTTTAAACTTAGAAGCAAATAATCACAGTTTATTATTCCACGGCACTAGCAGCAGCATCTGAGTTAGCTTCTGAGTTCTGAGCTTCTGACAGATGGGAGACCTCTGGGGTACAGCATACCAAAGTTAGGTAACCAGCCCTCCACACATTTCCCCCCACATTCAGCTGAGTGGAGACTCAGATTTTGTCACCCAGCATCCTGCCCTGACAAAACCATATACTAGCACTAAAAGGAATAATCGCAGTTTATTGTTCCACGGCACTAGCAGCAGCTTCTAAGTTAGCACCAGCTAACCCTGCAGAGCTGGGCAGCAACCTGCAGGGTTTAGGGAGGTGGGCCAAGGGTCCCAGTGAAGGTGTGTTGAGCAGTTAAATAAAGAAACCAAAGCTAGGATCAAATGAGGTTTTCCCAGCTTTGGGTAAGAACTGCCAGGGTTCTGGTAACACACCAGATCCCTCACACTGCCTTCCCAAAGGAGGATAAAATGGACAGATTTTAATAATCTTTTAAGTCAATATGTGGCACGCCTAAATGGAACTTCTCAATTATGAATCTTCATAATTTTGTAGCACTTCAGCTCAGATCCCTGTGCCGGATCCCCGCATTGCAGCCAAACAAGGTGTCACCTCTAGGGCTCTGGCAGGTCCTAGAGCCCGTCTTTCCTTCCCTAGCTTCCGGCTTTGGAAGGGCAGTGTGAGGCTTTCCGGATGTGGTCAGAGCCCTGGCAGTGACTTGCCAGAGCCCGGGCACTGCCTTCACTGAGGGATGCAACAGCACCATTTTATGACAGATCGTGATAGGAACAGAAAACGTACTAAATGAAATGGCGCCCGGTGTACAACATTGTGATATGTTACCAGCTAAACATCACGATATACCAAGATCACAACTGCCCCAGAGCCCTTGCACTGTATTCCTAAATTCAGGTAAGCAGCCCTCCACCTTGCTGCCACCCCATTCTGGGGATTTGTGGCTTTACGTACCCCCCCCCCCAATATGGGGATTACAGTTTATTTTTCCACAGAACTATCATGGCCCTGCCTGCAGAGAGAGCCCAATGGAGGAGCAAGGAAGAGGGAAAGAAGTTCCTAGCAAGAACCGTAAGGCATCTCACACTGGCATCTCCCTCATATCGTACCAGCCTGGTGCCTGGTGCTTAAAACAAGAAGCTCATGGTATCTATATTACTAAGGAAAGTTCCCAGGTAGGCTGCTTTCTTGAGTACCTGCTCTTGTGGTTTGCTGCCCTCTGCAGGAAGCAGGGGACAGTTGAGGCAGCAGGAACCACAAGAGAAGTGATGACCAGCTTCACAAACCGGCTCCGACACTGATTTTTTTGACATACCACATGCACACATTGTTATGTATATCACCACATGGAGTATGATGATCTAATGTTGAACTCCCCCTCTCCACTGCCCTGGAAACTTCCACAGCCCTTGTGCTACTAGGGATGTTGGAGAAAATCTGTTCCGTTCACTTTTAATGGAGAATCTCACTAACCCACACTTCCTGAATCAATACCAGAACCAAAATGCAGCCATCCTTTGAAATGCACATCTCCAGATTTTGCAATGCAGTTCTCCAGCCAACAAATCACTTTTGTTCATTTTCATTCATACACACACACACACTGCTATATCATGAAAAATATCAAAGTGGTTTATAATAATATCTATATAGTATAAAACCACATAAAATTATAAGCTTTTCTGAAAGATGTTTAAGGTTAGCTGAACAGAATTGATTAAGGACTGATTTAGGAGGCACCTGTTGAATCTCTATTGGCAGAGTATCCCACAGCATGCGGTGGATGTGTACAAAATGTTGTGTACCACGTGTACCAAAATGCTGAGGTAATGTGCACATAAAAAGGCAGATTCATGGAAAAAAACATACAAAATGCATTGTAGTGGTAAAATTGCTTTCCAAGATGTATATATTAGGATACATTTGCACTAAATGCTGATGAATTTTCATGAAGTGTGTGTGTGTGTATCTCACAGACTGATGTGGAAATGTGAATAACTGAATTTAAGATTTTTAAAAAAACCAGGAGAAGCTGAGAGAAGCCAAAATGTACATATTCACCCAGTTCTGGGCCCTACTGAAGTCAGAATCCTGATGTCAGTAGACACAAAAAGTAAGAGCATGGCTCTGAAGACTGTTCAGAAACTTCAGCTGGTGCAGAATTCAGCGGCCAGGTTGTGGGCAGGATGGTTTCAGCATATAACACCAATTGCAATACCTCAAGGACCGCCTCTCCCCATATGACCTACCCAGACCTTTAGATCATCTTTTGAGGCCTTCTCCTCCAAGAGAGGTCCAGAGGGTGGCAGCATGAGAACAGGCCTTTTCTGTAGTGGCTCCCTGCTTGTGGAATGGCTTTCCCAGGGAGGCTCACCTCACGCTCTCATTACATATCTTTCCTCTTCTCCTAAGACTCTGGCTAGTTAAACAATCTCTTAAACTGTGCAGGAGAGTTATTGCTTTGTTTGTTTGTTACTATGCTATGTATTTTTGCCTTTTAACATTGTAAACTGCCCTGTGATCCTCAGATGAAGGGTAGTATAGAAAATAGATAGATAGATAAATAAATAACTCTGCCCTGCACATTACCTTTCCACAGGCAATTGCTCTGGCTGTTTCTGCTGCTTCAAGCTCTGATAATGGAAGTGAACCAGGATGAAAGGAAAGTTGTGCAGGACCCAAAAAGAGGATACAGTGGTACCTTGGGTTACAGACGCTTCAGGTTACAGACTCCACTAACCCAGAAACAATATCTCGGGTTAAGAACTTTGCTTCAGGATGAGAACAGAAATCGCGTGTCGGCAGCACAGTGGCAGCAGGAGGCCCCATTAGCTAAAGTGGTACCTCAGGTTAAGCGGGACGCGGGTGGCGCTGTGGGTTAAAGCCTCAGCGCCTAGGGCTTGCCGATCGAAAGGTCGGCGGTTTGAATCCCCGCGGCGGGGTGCGCTCCCGTTGTTCGGTCCCAGCGCCTGCCAACCTAGCAGTTCGAAAGCACTCTCGGGTGCAAGTAGATAAATAGGGACCACTTACTAGCGGGAAGGTAAACAGCGTTTCCGTGTGCGGCTCTGGCTCGCCAGAGCAGCGATGTCACGCTGGCCACGTGACCCGGAAGAGTCTTCGGACAGCGCTGGCCCCCGGCCTCTTGAGTGAGATGGGCGCACAACCCTAGAGTCTGTCAAGACTGGCCCGTACGGGCAGGGGTACCTTTACCTTTTTACCTCAGGTTAAGAACAGTTTCAGGTTAAGAACAGACCTCCAGAACGAATTAAGTTCTTAACCTGATGTACCACTGCACCTCTTTTGCATAAAATGTCCATGTGTGTGGACACACATATATTAGGGTTGCCATATGTCATAAAGTTAAACTCTGGACAGGAAAGTTGTTGAGCTTTTTTCTTTTTGCCCAAAGTTGAGTTTTGTTTTGTTTGTTTGTTTTGCAAAATTTCCCAAATATTTTTTTTGCCTGGACACCGCTTGGGGTTGCAGTATGCCAGATATGTCCAGATGTATGGCATTCCTAATACACACACACACAAACACACACACCCTGCAAATTTAAAAATGATATAATTTAAATATGAAAACAAACCTTACTATAACAGGGAAAACTGTGTCTGGGTGAGCTGTGTCTTTATTTATATATTTATTAAATTTCTACAGGAAATTACTGCAGGAGATTGTAGGATATGGTGACTTCAAGCTGCTGCAAACACCCTTTGGATCATCACTGCTCCAACTGCCCAACACCAGGTCACATAGGAAGCTGCCTTAAGGTTAGTCAGACTCCTGGCCCATCCAGGTCAGTACTGTCTACACTGATTGGAAGTGTCTGTCCAGGGTTTCAGAGGAGTCTTAACCAGCTCCATCTGGAGATGCCAGGGACTCAATCAGTGACATTCTACCATGTTCTCTACCACTGAGCTACCACCTTTCTTCAACCAGGAGGTACACAGGAAACTGCTTTACATATTCAGACTGTTGGGCCATCTAGCTCCATATCATCTACACCAGGAATAGGAAACTTGTGGCCTTCTGTATGTCGTCAGACTACATCACCCCTGACCACTGAACATCCTGCCTGGGGCTGGTGGGAATTCAACTGTAACAAGTTTGGGAGGCGCACAAGGTCTGCATCCCTGGTATCCACTGACTGCTGGAAGCTCTCCAGGGTTTTAGACATGGGAGATGCTGGAGGTTGAACTTGAGACCTTCTATCTGCAAAGCATTTGCTCAACCACTAAGCCATTGATCATAAAACACTAGACCGAGAATCCCCCTTAATCCTGGAATTGACTCTGCCAGGCTACTCTCTACTTCAAACATAAGCAGCAAACCAGTGCACAAAGAAGGACATGTCACTTGGCTCTCATTTTAGCACCATCTTCACCAACCTAGTGACTTTCAGCTCTTTTGGATTCCAACTCCCAATAGCCCCAGGCAGCTTGTGGCTGGTTGGTGAAGCTTGGCCTAGCACCTCAAGCATCAGAAAGCTCTTAAGATCTACATAGGGGTATAGGGGCATTCCATCCAGAACCTGAAATTGTCTCTGTTGCGAGCCCAGATTACTTCTCTTAGGCTCTTTGACTGTAAGCCTGGGTCACCCTGATGCTGTGGGTGTTTTCCCATATTGCAACAGGAAACCAACAGAAATGGCGCAATGTGGTGGTTATTGCTAAGAACTTGAGATCAGAAGTCCCATGCCATAGTTCAAATCTTGCCATAGCCATGCATTCGCTAGGCCTATGACAGTTTCAGCCCCAGAGTAGTAACAATGCTCCCTCTGTTTAAGTGTTTTCACCTATGCAGTCAAAAGCAGCCCAATAAGAGTGAGGAATCAGCCAACTAGGGGAAGCCCTGAAGTTTGCATAAGTGCAAAAATATGTTTGGGGGTGGGCCTAAAGGGAAGGAAACCCCTGAAACAGTCCAACAAGGACTGAACATGCTGAGTAGCCACATAATATTGGCTTATTTTATTTTTTAAGTGGGGTGGGGAGAGAGGAGAAAAACAGGGAGGAGGAATTGAATGGAGTGTCTGGAACAGGAGAACTCATCCGATACAGCAATATTTTGATTATAATGGCTAGTTGTGAGAGGCATATATTAGTTCTTATGCATGCGAAGGGTATACAGTACAGTGGTACCTTGGGTTACATACGCTTCAGGTTACATACGCTTCAGGTTACATACGCTTCAGGTTACAGACTCTGCTAACCCAGAAAGAGTACCTCGGGTCAAGAACTTTGCTTCAGGATGAGAACAGAAATCGTGCAGCGGCAGCGCAGCACAAGAGGCCCCATTAGCTAAAGTGGTGCTTCAGGTTAAGAACAGTTCCAGGTTAAGAACAGACTTCCAGAACAAATTAAGTTCTTAACCCAAGGTACCACTGTACAGATAATGAAAGCTCTTTTATCAATGTTCTCCACCCTGTTCTTTTCCCACTTGTATCTTTTTGATACAGGTGTGGAATTATTATTATTAAAAAAAAATTTTTCAAGACTGAAAAGTGACTTGAGAAGTGAGGAAAATCCTCACCTTTACAGGAAAATCATATAATGATAAATATTCCTTTTTTTGCAATTGGAGAACTGTGTAGCTGAAGAAAAAGGAGAAGAGTCTGACTGAGATTACCAATTGTGCAACATAGTAAAAAGGAAAGGGGGGGGGCAAATCCCCTAACATATACTCCTATGTAATTACTGTATTTTGCTAACCAAACACTGTGGAGAACTGTAAAAGCACTGAATCGCAACACATTCCATCAATAGCTTTTAAAGTTTCCATGACAAATCCTGCCCTATAGAAATAAGCCAAATGACTGTGAGCTAAGGGCCATTTCAAAGGCAAAGTTCCTCTCACAAGCCACACACTGCCCACTGGCAAGAAGCTTTCTGCTGTTTCACACAGGTGACATTCCTAGTCTTACCGGGAGATACAGGGGATGGAACCTGGGACCTCCTGGTTACGAATCAGATGCTCTGCCACTGAACCTGTAGATCTTCCCTGGGCCTAATGAACTGCAGTGAAGGGGTGTTGGGTATTTGGCTCTGGGATAACTAACTCAATGGTAGTGCCTATGCTCTCCTCCCATATGCATGTCTCAGGCCAGGTCATCCTTGCATAGGGATGGGTGGGAAATTGGATTCAGTCTGCATTTAAAGGCGAACCTACCAAATCCACTCTTCCTGACAAACCAGAACACAACCATATTTCTAAATGCACACTACCTCAAATTTTTCAGTAGAGTACCACAAGTAACACGTAAAACAATGCATTTATAAAGTCTGCATCAAAGTGCATACATTAGTGAAAACAGCATGCAAAAATGCATTATAATGGGAGAAGTTGCTTTGCAATAATTTACATTAGCAAGATTTGCAAGGGTCTCTCCCAGCCCAACCTGGAGATGCCGGGGACCGAACCTGGGACCTTCTGCATGCAAGGCAGATGCTCTGCCACCAGTCAGCTTCTGTATATGGAGCATGTGTGTGTTTGTGATACTATTTCATCCTTCACACAAGACATTAAAAATAATGGTCTCAGGTTCCAACCTCAGGTTCCAACCCCAGAACCTCTAGCTAAAAAATCTGAGGTGCCAGGGCTGTGAAAGATAGATGACAGTTGAAGTAGGCAATTCTGGAATAGACAGCTGGGTTTACTGCACAACAGCTTCTTCCACCTGTCATGAGCCCAGTGGTGTTATTGCACCAGAGACCAATTTGGTCAAAGAATCAAGTGTCTAGGAAAATACTTCCCAAAGAAATCCAATACAGAACCCCTCTCTCAATTGCCAAAAAAACCCTACTATTGTTGCAATTTAAAAACATATATATGGGGTGTGGGGAAAGCCAACCAATACTTCTACTAAATTCATAAGGAAATGAAGAAATACTGCAAGAAACTGGATTTCGGCTGAACCAAGCAAAAGAAACCCAAAACACCACACGTTTTACCTTGGCTTTCAGGGGTGTCACTGGAGACCTTTCTTTCTCCCTCTCAATTGCCTTTGGCACTGACGCCACCCTCAGGGGCTCCATTTTCCAGCAACCGTTTTGTTTCTGCCACAAGTGGGCAAGAAGAACCAGCTTGCTCCTTCTTCTCTCATCAATCTGTTGGTCCTGTGCATTGTTGGCCCCGAGGAATAGCTATGCTGGAGAGCAATTGCGGACAGCCCTGTCCAATCTCCTGGCCCTCGTGCGGCTGAGCGGAGATTTACCTGTCAAACACCTCCACCCCACCCCACCCCACCTTCTTTATCCTTGGGCTTCTCTTGATTTCCCAATGGCCTCTTGCTTGGTGGCTCTAGCAGTGCAGTGTCTCACCTTTCACCCGGAGTAAAAGGACAACTCCTTGGTCGGTTTGTTTTAGTTAGGGCTAAAAACTGCCTGGAATGTAGTGAGGCAAAGGAATAAGGTTGCTGTCCTGCCATAGGCAACTTTTTGCTCTATCTCACTCCTTGTTGTCCACACCAGGGAAAGTACCTTGATGACGAGGGTGCCTGTTGATGAGGGAAGCAGCTGAAATGGCACAAGCAAAAAATTTTCGCTGCAAACTAGTCATCGGTTGCTTTTCCCTCCACAAAGGAGGAAAAAAAATATGTCTACAAGAGTCAGTGGTTGCTTAGTGGGGAAAAATTAGTCCTTGTTAAATTCAGCATCATTTTAATGCAAATTTTTCATAATATCCATATGCTTGTATGCACTTTGTCTAATATACACATTTTGGAAAGCGGTGTAACTTCATATAATCCATTTGTGTATATTGTTTTCATGGGTACATTCATTTTTATGCTCACTCTCCCCCAAAATGTGCATAATGGAGTACTGAATTGCTAAAAAGGAAGGAAGGAAGGAAGGAAGGAAGGAAGGAAGGAAGGAAGGAAGGTGTGAATTGTGAACAATGTCTGTTTTCTTGTTTCATGTATTGTTTTGGAAAGTGAAGTTTAGGTATAGATTCATCTTTAAATGCAAACTAAATTGAGTTTCTCCCTCATCCCTATGGGAGAGACAGTGTGGACAGACAATTGGATTCAGATATGGAAGATGTGAATTCACCCCAAAGATAATGCTGTTCCCTAGTCTCTGTTGTGTATTGAGTCAAAGGATTTTATATCTGTATTATTATTGTCTATATTTGCATTAGGGTAAAGTAACTGCCTTTTGGTTTCAGGGGGTACAGCTACTATTGGTTCATTTAAACTGCTGTATTTGGATCCTCTGTCTTATTGGTTTCCTCCAAAAGGCAGGACTGTGATTGCCTGATATTGTTCCCTCCAAAATGTATCCTTTCTAGCTAGTCCCCTGTCCCTATAAATGTAGCTTTCCCCTCCTCAGTCTTCAGTCTTGTTTGCTGTAATAAAGAAGTGTTACTAGAGAACTGTCTCCAGCAGATTATGTCAAGAGAGCTGAAATCACAAACCCCACGTCACAACAACTGGCGACGAAGGTGGGATCCGGAATGCTGAGGAGCGGTTAAACGCAGCCCTGCCTCAGAGTCCGGATTGCAGCTAAGAACAAGACTCACTGGCCAGCTGAGAAGACGACCCTGCCACAGGACAATGGAGAGTCCAAGGGTATTGGAGCCCTTCCAGCCATCAGAGCCCCACACGTGGGAAGACTACGTCGAACGCTTCGAGTTCTTCGCAGTGGCTCAAGGGATCACCGATGCCAGCAAAAGAAGGGCCACATTCCTGAGCTACTGTGGGCCTGAGACCTTCAAGCTGGCCAAGGCATTGCTTGCTCCAGCGAAGCTAAGTGAGACATCTCTCAAAGATATTCTTGCCTGCCTAACAAGCCATTTGGCGCCTACTGAGACCAAGATGGCCCGGCGGATGGAGTTTCATGAGAGGCAGCAGCGTGCTGGGGAGTCTGTATCTGCATTTCTAGCTGAACTGCGGAAGCTCGCTCAGCACTGCGACTTCCAAAATCTGGAAGAGACTCTCCTGGATCGGTTTATCGGTGGTCTGAGCAGCAAGAAAGCCAGAAGACGCATCGTGGCTAAAGAAGAGGTTACCCTTGCTTCAGCCTTGAAGGAGGCCACCGCCACGGAGAATTATGAAAGAGAGGAGCTTGATGCCAGTCGCAAGGCCCCTAAGCCACAGATAGAAGTTGCGCATGCCATGGACGAGCTAGAGGCTACTCCGAGCCAGAGCCCAGTCCGTGGGGTCGAGTCAGTGCGTCAGGCCTGCACAGTGCACAAAGATCACCGAGGCAGGTGTCCAGGTTGTGGCGGAAACCATGAGCGGAAGAGTTGTCGTTTCCGGGATGCTATGTGCCGGACGTGCGGGAAGACAGGTCACATCGCCAGGGTCTGTAGATCGGCGGCGTTGGGAGCGACAGGAACACCTAGACTGGAGCATCGCAGACCGCCCACAGCAACCCATTTTCTAAAGGACTGCCACTATGTAACGGAGATCAACGGGAGGGTCGTGCAGTTCCCAGCGCAAGGCAAGGCACACGTCAAGGTGAAGATTGAGGGTCAGCAGTGCGACATGGAGGTGGACTCCGGATCTGGATTCACTATCGTGTCGGACCAGACCGCGAGGACATTCTTCCCCAGGGGTAAGTTGCCCCCTCTGGAGCCCTTCCCGGCAACCTTGCAGTCATACTCAGCGGGCCGCATCCATGTTATGGGAATGTGTGCCGTGAGAGTTCAGTTCCGGGACAAACAGGCTGTACTCAAACTGGTGATTGCGAAGGGCAGTCGCCCCAGTCTCCTGGGCACTGACTGGTTCCCCGCCCTGGGACTGAGTATATCAGGGCTTAATTCAATCCAAACCTGCCCTGAGATGAGCGAGGCATTATGCAAAGAGTTTGCTGGTCTCTTTAATGGAAAACTGGGTTGTTATAAAGGGCCCCCAGTTGACTTCGAGTTGGACCCTGGGGTGGCCCCAATCCGACTCAAACCAAGGCGAGTGCCATTTGCACTGCAACCCAAGATCGAAGCAGAGCTGGATAAATTGGTCAAGCAGGGAGTTCTCTCACCCGTGGACTCTGCTAAGTGGGAGACTCCAATCGTCACGCCCCTTAAAGCAAATGGGGAAGTCAGGATCTGTGCAGATTACAAATGTACTATCAATAAGGCACTCAGGGGAAACTCATACCCCATTCCAGTCGTATCACATCTGTTGGCTAAACTGGCTGGGGGCAAGGTGTTTGCCAAAATTGACCTGGCACAAGCCTACCAACAGCTGCCAGTAACCCCACAATCAGCGGAAGCACAGACTATTGTCACACATAAAGGGGCGTTCAGAGTTAACAGATTACAATTTGGAGTTTGTGTGGCCCCAGGGATTTTTCAAGGGCTCATGGAACGCCTGTTAAGAGGTCTGCCGGGGGTCTTGCCATTTTTTGATGACGTTTTGATTGCTGGAAAAGACCCACAGGAACTGGTTGCGCGTGTCCGTGCAGTGTTGCTCAAGTTCAAGGAGGTGGGGTTGCAACTGAAAAAGGAAAAATGCAGTTTTGGGGTGCCAGCTGTGGATTTCTTGGGGTTTAAAATTGATGCATCAGGCATCCACCCCACAGATGCTAAGATTAAGGCCATCATCGAGGCACCACGACCACAGAACAAGACGGAGTTGCAGTCATTCCTGGGACTTATTAACTTTTATCATTCGTTCTTACCCCATAAAGCTTCGGTAGCTGAACCATTACATAGACTGTTGCAGAAAAAGAATGTGTGGCGATGGGGGCAGGGGCAGCAGAAGGCTTTTGACTCCTTGCGAAGAATGCTGAGTAGCGGGAGCGTCCTTGCTCATTATGATGAGTCAAAGCCGCTGGTCCTGGCTTGTGATGCCTCTCAATACGGCCTGGGGGCGGTGCTGAGTCATAGGGAACTGGATGGGTCGGAAAAGCCCATCTCTTTCTATTCCCGTACGTTGTCGCCCACGGAGCGCAACTATGCTCAAATTGACAAAGAGGCGCTTGCAATTGTGGCAGGAATCAAAAAGTTCCATGATTATGTGTACGGTCGCCATTTCTCCATTGAAACGGACCACAAACCACTGTTAGGGTTGTTCAACCCGAACAAACAAACGCCACAAATTCTCTCCCCCAGAATGTTGCGTTGGTCTATATTCCTGAACGGGTTCCAGTACACCTTGACCCATGTGCCGGGGAAACGGTTGTGCCACGCTGATGCGCTGAGTCGATTGCCCCTTCCTGGCGGGAGCAATGAGGATCCCGCTCCAGCGGAGCACATAATGATGCTGGAAACACTTCCGGGGGCTCCTGTAACGGCTACTGATATAGCTGAGAAAACGAGGAAAGATGCTGTTCTCTCCCGTGTGCTCACTTGGGTGGGGAGGGGGTGGCCAGGTGGTCCGCATGAAGACAAATTCAGGCCTTATGCGACAAGGCAGCACGAGTTGTCCATGCATAAGGGTTGTCTCCTGTGGGGAGATAGGGTGATCATCCCAGCACCACTGAGAAACAGGGTGCTTGAGACGCTTCACATGGGACACCCGGGAATGGTCAGGATGAAGTCGCTAGCCCGATGTTATGTGTGGTGGCCTGGAATGGACCAGAACATAGAACAATGGGTACGAACATGTAAGGCATGCCAAGAGGTGCGGCCAGAAGTGGCCAGAGCACCAGTTCACTGGTGGGAGCAGTCCAGATCTCCCTGGAGCCGGCTGCACTTAGATTTTGCTGGGCCATTCCGGGGGAAGGTCTTTTTGGTTGTCGTCGATGCATATTCCAAATGGTTAGAAGTGGCGATGGTCCCTAGCATGGCATCAGCTGCCGTAATCAAGGTGTTGAGGCAGCTGTTTGCAACCCACGGGTTACCTGAGACCATTGTATCAGATAATGGGGCAGCTTTTGTATCCCAAGAATTCAGGGCATTCTTGGCTGATAACTTCATAAGAGGGGTCACATCCGCGCCCTTTCACCCATCCTCCAATGGGCAGGCTGAGCGCATGGTAAGAACAGCCAAAGAATCCATTGCGCGCTTAATGGAGGGTAACTGGTCAGCTCGCATCGCGCGAATGTTATTTTTGCAGCATGCGACGCCGTGTACTGCGACGGGCAAGTCGCCAGCTGAGCTGCTCTTGGGTAGAAGACTGGTAACGGTGCTGGATTATGTCCACCCGGATAAAATGCCAAACCATAATTCAAGAGCAACCCCCCAGGCTGAGACTGACACAACAAGGTATCTCGCCCCTGAAGATCTGGTCTGGGTGAGGAACTATTCACGAGGTTCGCGGTGGGTGGCTGGTGTGGTCACCCGGGCTAGTGGACCTGTGTCCTATTATGTAACCTTGGAAAATGGGCAAGTTTGGAAGAGACATATAGATCAGCTGAGGCGCCGGGCGCTCAGCAGGGAGGAGTCAGATAATTCATCCCTGGCTAACGACGCAGAGCTGCAAGACCAGAGTGAAAATGGCCCAGAGGTGCAGTCACCAGGGGCTTCAGCAAATGAACCAGGGTCTGCTAGTCCTCATGATGACGAGGTACAGGTAGGGAACCCTGAGATGTCTGGGACTCCATCTGTTCCTGAGGAAACCCCTATAGCAGCCCCTCTACCACAGGTAACACCCAATCCAGAACCGGCAACGCCTGTTGTCAGGAGATCAAGTAGAAGTTGTAGGACCCCACAGTACCTGAGAGATTACGTCTGCTGTGCTCACTAGGGGGGGAGGGGTGTTGTGTATTGAGTCAAAGGATTTTATATCTGTATTATTATTGTCTATATTTGCATTAGGGTAAAGTAACTGCCTTTTGGTTTCAGGGGGTACAGCTACTATTGGTTCATTTAAACTGCTGTATTTGGATCCTCTGTCTTATTGGTTTCCTCCAAAAGGCAGGACTGTGATTGCCTGATATTGTTCCCTCCAAAATGTATCCTTTCTAGCTAGTCCCCTGTCCCTATAAATGTAGCTTTCCCCTCCTCAGTCTTCAGTCTTGTTTGCTGTAATAAAGAAGTGTTACTAGAGAACTGTCTCCAGCAGATTATGTCAAGAGAGCTGAAATCACAAACCCCACGTCACAACAGTCTCCATTTGTAAAAAAGGGGAAATGGTGGTTTACAAGTTTGGCAGGAGAACAAAACCAAGAAGCAGATATTGAGAACTTGTGGTCTGTCATATGTTTGTTTGTTTGTTTGTTTATAAAGGCATTATAAAGGGTGGCCCCAAAGTAGGTATACAGTTGAATAAATGAAATTCATCACAACAGGTTATATGGGTACACATTAGTGGCACAAAACAAAGTGGCAGTTAAATTTCAGGTTGGTAGTTGGAAAGAACAGTGGAGTCAGATAAAAGGATTATTTTTCTTTACTGATACTGTGACTGATGACAGTGAACATGAGTCAAGAACAAAGAAAGTGGATTCTAAAGCAGTATACCTACCTAGGGGCCACCCTGTATGCTACCATATGATGAATCAGGACAGTGTACAATGATAAAACACAATGAAAAGCAGTACAAAACGATAGTTAAAATGACTGGCTACTTGTTGGTCTTCATCTCCCATCAGCCTCACCCAGCATGACTGATAGCCAAGGAAGACTTGAGCTGGAGCTCAGTAACATCTGGAGTGCCCACAGGTCCCCACCTCTGCTGCAAAGCATTCAGTGGTGCTGTCAGAACAAGACTTTGGGGCAGATGTCCAAGGCCCCACTCAGCAATTTTGCAGTAAGTGAAGTAACACAAATTGCCATCCAAGGACCTTTCTAATCCAGAAAAGACCGGTGTTTTATTGCAGGAGAATTCTGCAACATATGGTTGACATAATATTAGTGCACGGGTGGTGAATTTATTCTGTTTTTGTTGGTTCTGCAATGTTTCCCTGTTGTTAACACATTATTGCTGCCTGTCCAGGGGGGGCTACGGCAAAACAAAAGCAGGACATAAATAAACCAGTTATGGATTTTGGCAGGAAGTTACAGGATATGCAATGACTGGATGTCAGATGTGCAGCAGGTAAGGGCAGGGCTTCAAAAGAACAACCAGCCACTTAGAGTGGGCTGCTGATTGCTCCTTTGCTGGCAAAAGGTGTGCTCCCAATGGGCCATAGGAGCATGCCTTGCTCAAGGAGTGGAAAGCAGTTTAGAATCAATATAAACTGCTTCTCCTTCTTACACTGCTCTTTGAAACCACAGTGTGCTGCTCATTTCAACCTCCAGTTTTTGAGGCTTGCAAAGGGCTTTGTGAGCCATTTCCCGCTGCTCCTTTCAACCCCTGAAATTAGGCTGACAAAGCCCCTTGCACTGTGGTTTCCGAGTTTGGGGATCCCACACAAGGGATTTTAACAGGGTGCGGAGGACAACCCAGCTGTCAACCCTGTGATATCATAATGACACAATATGACTGAGAAATAGGTTGCCTCACCTGACTGTCAAAGCTGGCACCCAGAGTAAAAAACCCCAAACTGATTTATGGCCTTTGCATTTGCTAGCATAATCCTCTGTGTCTTAGAATAATACAATTGTAGAGTTGGAAGGGACACCTAGTCCAACCCCCCACAATACAGGAATAAATTGTATATCCCAGTGATATTCTGAATATGCAATATATTAGTGTTTTGATGTATTTTGTTATCACTTTGTTGCTTTATTGCTTTGTGTGGTCCCAATTTTTAAAAATGTAAGAAAGAGAACAGAAAAGAATTGCAGCCAATTTTTATTTTAATTAGGACAGCCTTGTTGTTTTTTTACAATCTTTTGTAAATTTACAAAATTGAACGTACCCATTTCATTATAGGACCGCCCTATTGCAGATCACCATGCCACTCCAAAACTTTCTTAAATGATTCATTTATTTACTTATTGTATTTATAAACCACCCAGTTTGAAAATATTGTACTATTGTACAAAAAAGAAATAAAAAACTAAATGCCGTTACAACAACAAGAATACATTAAATCCCTCTGCAAAATCAGCATGAAAAATATCCAAAAATGCTACCCCTAAAAAGTCTGAATATATATATTCAGTTAATTCTTAAACAGGTCACGTGAAACCCACACAAATGGCTTATATTTGGATGTTATCTCTGCACTGTTACAAGTTAGAACCTTTTGTACATTGAAGGGTAAATTTTGTTGCTTTGTGCTAAACCCAAAATAAGGCTGTTATGTCAAAAATAGAAAGGAAAAAAATCACAGGTACACCTGCAAAGCCTCTGGCCTTCTGTCTCCTTCCTGAAAATTATGTCAAATACAAAGGGCACACTTCACCGACTGTTTCACCCTCACAAAGTCTGCTGAAAAGAGTGCAAGGGGCACATGAATAAGCAGCTTCCTAAGCATGAGACAAATGAAGAGAGTCCTGCTGGATCATATTAGGGACCAATCTAGGGCAGTATTTTCTTTCCTAAAGTGGTCAGTTGGACACATCCCTTAAGTAGGGCAAGAAGGCAGTATGTTTGTTTGTTTGTTTGTTTGTTGCATTTATGTCCCATCATTTCCCCCAAGGAGTTCAAGGAAACATAAATGGTTCTCGCCCCTCCTCATTTAAACCACAACAACAACCCTGTGAGGTCAGTTAGGCTGAAACACAGTGACTGGGCCCGAGATTACCAAGTGAGCTTAACAGCTGAGTAGGGATTTGAACCCTCGTCACCCAGGACCCAGTCTGATACTCTACTACACCACACTGGCACTCAACAGCCACTCTTCGATTGCTGGCCCTACCATTAGGCAACTGCCTCAGGTGGTAGTCATGGTTATTCCTCCTGAACCCCCAGGTGTTGCTACATGGCTTCTCCAGGGCTCACTAATCTGGCCTGCTGCCTCAGGTGCGGTGGACAATGCTGTCCCACCAAAATAAGATTCAACTGCCAGCCCAGTTGGCTCTGAAATGTTGAATTAGGAGGGGGTACCATCTTGTCCTTCACCTCATGCAGCAACATTTCTGGTCTTCAGTAACTGCCACGTGTCATACTGCCTTTGTGGTCGGCCATCATGGCTAATAGCCACTGGCAAGTGGAAGCTTCCACAAAATATTGCAATATATCCCCTCAGGGACAGGGATTTTTTTTTCCTGTCAAGGACTGCATTCTTCACAAATTATCTGTCAGGGCCATGCTGATAGTGGGCAGGCCAGAAGTCAGTGGGGGGGGGGAGGGTGTCACTATCTGTCCTTCTCTCTCCCTTACTCTTTCAGCTTTTCTCTGCCATCCTACACTCCACTTTGCCTTCATTGAAACTGGGGCAGGCCCACCAATAAAGTGGGTTGAAGCGCCTACCTCAGGTGGTGGAAAAACAAAGGACACTTTCCCACCTGCTCCACTGCTCCCACCAGTGCCAGAACCCCCCCCCCAACTTCTTGCCACTGCATTCTGGTGCAGTGTTGCCCCCCCATCTTCCCCACTCCTGTGACACTCTAACAACTACATCACAGAGGCTGTCTTCTGGCAACTAAATTCATAATCGGATGGAGCATTTTTTAAAGCATTTGATAGCAATGAGGAAGGCAAATATAAAAAGCAACCTCCCCCACCCACCCGCCCCGTGCTGACTGAATGTTCCAAAAATTTCTTTTTAGATACTGAAATTGGCTATGTGAGCAAAAGGTTCCTAGCAGAGCCGACTTAAATGCCCCTTTCCTCATTTTTGTTTGTTTATGTATCTTTCTGGACCAGAGAGCTATATCTTCAGTACAATGGTAACCGCAGTGTTGAATTCAGGGAGTGTTGCTATAAAATATTGCACCAAAGGAGACTCAGGAAGCACTGATGATGATGCAGGCACCTTATTTAGAGTTAACTTTCTCTCTCTTTTTACTGGCAGAATTCCAGGTCCCTTAACACAATTGCATGATCACATACCGAAACTGAACTTTGGAGCACCTTATGGAAGGTTTAAAATTACTCCAGGCGGGGTTGGCATCAGTTTTGAGAGGTCCCCTGGTGTCAGGGATGGACCATGAGCAGTGCCTAAGATGAGGCAGGCACTGGGAGTCATAATCTGTAGGGCAAGCCAGTGGCCAGGGACTGAGGAGCAAACCAGAGGCAGGATCGAATAAGCAGCAGAAAGCTAGGACTAAAAAAATATAACCAAGGATGGAATCCCAAGCCCAGGAGCCAAATATAGCCCTCTAGTTCTTTCTGCTTGGTCCTTAGTTAACCCTAGTTGTGGGCAGGGTTGGTGAGGTCTCACAGGTCCCATTTAACACCCCACTGCCCCCAGGCTGCCATGCTAAGCATCCTCAGGCTGCTGGATCTAGCCACCCTTTCAATTCCTTTTCTGATTAGAGCATTTGTTATTACAGGCAGACTCACTGCTGTGCTACCTGTGAGTGCAAGGGTGCCCCTGAGTTGCCTCTCGCTGCTCAGAAAGCCTCTGAGCCACCTCCCCTTTCTCTGTGTGACAGCTCACCTGCAGAAAAGTTCTGCTGAATTTGAAAGCCTGTCACAATTTTGTGACCTTTTGGTCTGTCCTAATAAAAATTATTTGCCCAACAGTGGAGTTGGGAATTTTTTCTCAAGCTGACATTAATACCACAGTCCCTTTGAGGGTTAATAAAAAAAATTCTAAAAGTGGCTGCCCATACAGTAATTTTAGGTGTTTATCAGTGAAGTAAATAAATAGGCTTGGATTGTTTCTCAGTGCCATTGCAGGCTTTAAGAACCTGCTGCTGTTGCTTTTGTTGTTATCAAGTGAATCTATGGTTTATGCACAATTACAAACCTTTACTTAAGTCAATTAATTTTCTCCCCCTAAAACAATACATTCATATGCTTTGTTAAGTAAAGCTGGAGCTAGACAGGATTAAAAGCAGTTACACACATACACACATATATTTATTTCCCCCCAATATTGGATTTTGGTCAAATACATTTTCAGATTTTTTTAAGCTTTAGGGGGAAAACAACGAACCTGTTTACTGGAATTAAAAAGGTAGGAATTGTATACCACACATTATAACACACAACCCCTTTCTAACTACCTTCCTTTTTCTTGGGGGGAAAAGAACATTATACAGTAATATTGTCTGCATCCCAAATGTATTTGAATGCTCCACCTTGTGGCAGTTTGGAACAAGTGCAACTATACTCCATTCATCAATTCCCTTGCTGAGACTCAGTGTATGAATTCAAGTCTGTGTAGCCCAAGCATAGGAGCCAATTCCTGGGGGCTGAGGTTCCTTTGGCCCCTCCAATAAAATATTTGAGGGAGCTGGGTCCCTGCAGAGTTGATGGGCATTGCCATTCAAATGGGGTGTGTGCACCACATCTTGTGATCGATTATGTGATCGGCAGGGCTTATCTGCCCCCCAATATTTTATTCAAGTTGGCAACCCTGAACCCAAGATTTGCTTTTCTATATGAATATAGAATTTTGAATTTCTTATTCAAATGCGTGCTGCTGAAGTCAATGCGTGTTGCTGAGGTATGAACATTGCCTGCATAAAGTAGCTATAAGAAATATTTCATCCAATGAAATCAATGTACGAGAGATTGAGGACAAACAGGGAAATTCCTTCATACAACACATAAACCTGCCCAGGTATTAAGATCATCAGGAGAAACCCTGTTGGCAGTGCCACCACCCTTCATAGTTCAAAGGGTGAGAGAGAAATTCAATTCAATTTGCATTTGAATGAGAACCTACCTAATTCACACTCACTGATAGATAGCTGCAAACAAAAATGCAGCTATCTATGAAAATTTGAACTTATCCAAATGTTGTGATGCAGTTCGTCCATCCCTAGGTCATGGGCATAGCCAAGGGGTGTGTGTGGAGGGGCAGCTCCCCCCATCAAGTAAAACAATAGAAATACTTAACTAACTGACCAATCAAGTCGGTTCTGCCCCCCCCAACAAAAGTCTGCCCATGCTCTGAATGCCTTCCCCATTTACTTCAATGAACCCAATTGCTCTAAGTGAACTGAGGTAAAGGTAAAGGGACCCCTGACCTTTAGGTCCAGTCGTGACCGACTCTGGAGTTGTGGTGCTCATCTCGCTTTATTGGTCGAGGGAGCCGGAGCACAGCTTCCGGGTCCTGTGGCCAGCATGACTAAGCCGCTTCTGGCGAACCAGAGCAGCACACGGAAACACTGTTTACCTTCCCGCTGGAGTGGTACCTATTTATCTATTTGAACTTTTGACGTGCTTTCAAACTGCTAGGTTGGCAGGAGCAGGGACCGAGCAACGGGAGCTCACCCCGTCGTGGGGATTCGAACTGCCGACCTTCTGATCGGCAAGTCCTAGGCTCTGTGGTTTAACCCACAGTCCCACCCATGTCCAAGCCACTTTAAAACAGGACAACCCCATATGCACATCCAGAAGCCCACCCCCACAAGAAACACTGTTATTGGAGTACTGGGGTGCACTGATCAGCCCTTATCTCCCACCCAAAAAAATAATATTTGAGACATCCTTGTTTGATGGCTCCTGAGAGCTGGGGACTGGAGCACTGACAACCCCAGGAAGCCATGGCAGCTTTATTTACTTAGTGCGGAGAGAAATATTACGGCTAGGAAACAATTATCGCATTGAAATATCATTCCCTCTGTTTGCCTTTTCATTTCCCTCTCATGCAATATTGAGTTACTTATTAATGTGGCATGGCACTATACTGGATTGGAGGCAATCGTTTTTCTATGGTATTCTTTAAGTTGCATTATTAAAGATCACTATAAGGAGCACTAACCTTGAGAGTTTCACCTGGCTTTTAACTAACAGAGCTGTTGACATGTTACATTCAATGAGTGTTCAAGCTATGCAGAAATGGATAAGCTGTACATTCATTCAGTTATTCATGTATAACATTCAATGAAGGTACAGTCTACTTATGCAATGGCTGAGCTACACAAATAAAAAAAATCACACTCACATAAATGCTTGTACATGTGGAGAGACACCTTTTTACTCAGTTCAGTGTAATGGTGTGAACAAACCCAAATCAAATCATTAAATAGGAAACTTGGCAAATAGGAAACTTGCTTTTCGTAGTTCCTCACATAATATATGTCCTACTCAGCTCCTGTATGGTCAGAAGATCAAGGGACATGTGAGGTGTGCTAAGAAGAGCTTGGTCAACAGGCAGGTTTTGGAACAGAATAGGGTGACCAAGATGATCAAGTGGGGTGGGGCATCTAGCATAGGAGGATAGAGTAAAAACATTTGAGGCTTTTTAGTTTGTGAGTGGGGTGGGGAAGATGAAAAATTATGTGTGATGTACAGAAAGGGAATAGAGATACCGTATTTTTTGCTCTATAAGACTCACTTTTTCCCTCCCAAAAAGTAAGGGGAAATGTGTGTGCGTCTTATGGAGCGAATGCAGGCTGCGCAGCTATCCCAGAAACCAGAACAGCAAGAGGGATTGCTGCTTTCACTGCGCAGCGATCCCTCTTGCTGTTCTGGCTTCTGAGATTCGGAATATTATTTTTTCTTGTTTTCCTCCTCCAAAAACTAGGTGCGTCTTATGGTCTGGTGCGTCTTATAGAGCGAAAAATACGGTAACTTTTTCTCCCTATCCCCTAACCCAGGAACTTTGGATGACCCAGTGTAACCTATTGGCAATAGAACAGATACCACCATGAACGGGTCTCCCCATCTTCAAATCTCCTTGTTAGAATTCCTGCTCCATGATTACAGTCATGGGATTGTTGTCTTTCACATGATGGTGTATGTTTTGACTCCACAGAGTGGGAAGTGACAGAGACAGGATGTTTGTGTTACTGTGTTCTGTGAAGTGGGACTATTGTCCTTTGTTCTCTCTCTTTGCTGTCTGATGCTAGAGACAGGGGGAGCCATGTTGCAGTGCTCCGTGTGTGTTTATATGTAAATAAAGTATATTAGCCAAAATGCTGAGTTGCTGAGATCTGTTACGCGAACTGCGCGGACTCTGCAGATCCCTAAGTGTGCCGGTATCTGTTGGCATCAGTCGCTGTGATGTTTGGGCAGAAGAAAGCTTTTGAAGCTCCCGAAAGATTGACCAGGAGGGAGAGAACATGCCAGTCGGGCATGTGTCTCTACCAAGGTCCTACTTGAGAGTAGGATGAGCTCCTGACACACCTGACATCATAATGATGTCAGGTGTTGGACACCTATCAAAGTTTTGGGGTTGCTGTAACTGCCAATCAGCTGATCGTGGGTTAGAGCAACTGCCTTTGAAGATGTGCTTTCAGTT
Source organism: Podarcis tiliguerta (assembly GCF_965153285.1). Lineage (NCBI taxonomy): Eukaryota > Metazoa > Chordata > Lepidosauria > Squamata > Lacertidae > Podarcis > Podarcis tiliguerta. The sequence goes on from NC_139553.1 coordinate 28,198,829, forward strand.
TATTGTTGCTGGGGGACACATCTTCAAAGAGTCTCCCTGTCAATTGGTCAAGGGGAGCTCCTTTGAAGTCTCTGCTGTTGTGCTATTGTGCAGTGCTTTCCGAACACTCAACAATGATGGTACAATGCTTCCAAAACACCATGCACAGGGCTTGCAAAGTGCCTTGACCAGTGCTTCTGAAGTATCATCAATCAGTTGCTTGTTGATGCCTATGGTTCCTTTTCGTGTCTTTGTCTATCTTTAAAAGAATCCCTATCCCTATCCTATATCCCATATCCAGAGCTCTTTGTAAGCAGAACATGGATAGGAAACCTTGTGCCTCACCAGATGCTGTTGGATTCCAGCTCCCATCAGCTCTAGGCAGAAACGCCAGTGGTGAGGGATGATGGGAGCTGTAGTTCATCAGCATCTGTGCTCAGTACTGAGGGTGCATTCAGACGTGGGGAATATTGCTTTAGTTTTCCAGATTATAATCCTAGTTCCTCTGTCCCATTTTGTAATGTTTCTGCAGACATGCTGTATTATGTAACTATGACTTCATTACCTTTATACCAGTATGCTATGGTAAATTTCATTTGCACCAGTGGGCACAGTGTGACATCTTTGGACAATGCTGTCACTCCCCCACTCTTTTATCCATGGAAACAGCAGGAAAGAACTGTATGCCAGTATGCCACCCCAAATTTCCTCACTTTACTCCCATAATTTTCAGGGTTAAGGAGGCTGCAGTTGGATTTATTTTTTTTCTGGAATCAGCACAGAAATTATCTCTAAACATGTGCTATATTCCATCTGTCTTCTGGAAGTGGCTTCTACAACACGCGGAAGCTCAAATATAACACAAAAATTAACAGGGAAACATCGGGGAAATGCAGCGGGTGTTAGATGGACCAATGGTCTGATTAGGTATAAAGTGGCTTCCTGTGACCCTACTGATTGGGGAAGGGTTGTAATAGTAGTAGTGCTTGTGTTTTACATGCAGAAAATCTCAGGTTCGATCCCAGGTAGGCCTGGGAAAGTCCCTAATGGGAAAGCCTGGATAAGCACTGCCAGTCATTGCAGATCATACTGTGCTCAATGGACCAATGATCAGTCTCAGTGTAAGGCACCTTCTAATGTCCCCCTCCCCATTTTTTGTATTAGCCTGCCAATAAGCCAACAAATTGCATCTACCCAATGACATTTCCGTTGACTTGAAAGCACACTGATCCCTGCCTTGTCCTGTACAAGTTGAAATGTGATGCTAAACCCTCCGTCATCTTACATTTTCCAGTCCTTTTGTCCCTCGCTGCGTAGTAATTGCAAATGGCTTGCAAATAAACACCCGGGATTGTTTTTTTCCAGAAGGTTGGGCATTTCCTTGAGAGGCTGTTCTATCTATCAGCAGCCTATTTAAGTGCTTTTGAAGGCTTGTATACAGGTTCCTTTTACAGTGTATTTGAAGTTTGTAATCCTGCTTAAATACACATAAATAGGAAGGATTAACAAACTGCTGTGCAGAGGCCAAAAGAAGACAGAGCTAGAGGCAATCAAGCGCCAGCCTATCAGATGCAGGGAATGAAATGGGGGGAAAGTGGGAAACTGTCAACAAAAATAAAATGTTACCGATCCTCGGCCCTTTCTGTTTATGCTGGAGGAAGCTTAAAATAATCTGTGGTTTCTGATGCTTGATTTAGTTTTCCACAAGCCTAATTAGCACCAGATTAAGTTTGCTGCCACTCTCGCTTAGGACGGAGATTGACAAATTCTTGCTGTTTATTTGTTTTCCGTTTTTAAAAAAAGGACCGGAGGCCATAACAACATGACACATTTAATAAGGCTGAAAGTAATGTGGGGAAAAACATTCATGTATATAGAAGTTTGGCAGCTGAAAGGAAAGTGGAGAGGAGAGAGGATGTATTCCTCGGATCTCTTTGCTCTTTGTTAAGAAGAGTATTCTGTTGACTGACAGTTCTAAGGAACAATAGCATGATCCAGCCAAGGTTAAGCATTCCTGAATCCCACCGACTTCAAGATTTGAGATGGGCTCATGATCTGTTCTAAGAAGCAGGCTTGCAGCTTGAGGACAACTGCTGGATCCAGCATCGCTGAGAGATTATCAGGTGGGCTGCGGCTTGGGATGAGTGAATCTGTCAATAATGGTTTCTTTCAGTTTCTCATTCTTCCACTCTTAAATTCAGTTCTCTGCATTTCCACAGCAATCTGCCATTAAAAAACAACACAAGTAGCATTTTAGTGCAAAGTTCTCCAAATATACCCACCTTGGAATTAATTTTTGCCTAATATATACTACACACACACACACACACACACACACACACACACAAACAAACAAACAAACAAACAAACATTTTCATATACTTTTTCTGCTAATATTTGCATTTATATGCAGATTTTTTGTACACGTCGCCTGGCTGGAGAACTGCACTGCTAAATTTGGAAATCTTGAAGGATGGCTGTGTTTTGGTTTGGGAAACTGTGAATTAGTTGTGTTCATCTATGTATGTGAACCGAATCAAATTTCTCTCTCATTCCAATAATAAATAATAATAATAATAATAATAATAATAATAATAATAATAATATATTTTTATTTCTACCCCGCCCTCCCCAGCCAAGACCAGGCTCAGGGCGGCTAACAACCAATAATAATAAAAAGTTGATTAAAATACAATTTAATCTAGTTGACAGTAGTCATTTTGCAGGGGCTTGGGACTCATCAGATACTCAACAATGGCCATTTCTGACAACAATGGCCATTTCTGATTTGCATGCCATTTACGGATGCCAGTTTAGCTGAACGGGCTTGGATTTTAATCCAACTGGAGAGAGGGAAAATGGACTTTAAAAGTTTGCCTCTCACTTGAGGTGGGTTTCTTTGACACTCCAAAGCTCATCCCAAGCTTCCTCAGGAGAACTTTAAAGGTAAAGGTAAAGGGACCCCTGACCATTAGGTCCAGTTGTGACTGACTCTGGGGTTGCGGCGCTCATCTCACTTTATTGGCCGAGGGAGCCGGCATACAGCTTCTGGGTCATGTGGCCAGCATGACTAAGCCGCTTCTGGCGAACCAGAGCAGCACACGGAAACGCCGTTTACCTTCCCGCCGGAGCGGTACCTATTTATCTACTTGCACTTTGACGTGCTTTCGAACTGCTTGGTTGGCAGGAGCAGGGACTGAGCAACGGGAGCTCACCCCGTTGCAGGGATTCGAACCGCCGACCTTCTGATTGGCAAGTCCTAGGCTCTGTGGTTTAACCCACAGAGCCACCCACGTCCCTATCTCTAATAGCCGCTGCCCATGCATAATCCTCTTCCTCCTTTGCCACTTAAGAGCACAAGAACCCTGCTAGATCAGATCAGTGGCTCATCTAGTTCAGCATCCTGTTCTCACAGTGGCCAAACAGATGCCTGTTGAAAAACTGAGAACAGGACCCAAGCAGAAGAGCATTCTTCCCTTCTGTGGTTTCCAGCAACTGGAATCCAGAGGCATAATTACTTCTGACTGTGGAGGCAGAAGCATTTCCCTTCTGCTGGAAAACTTTTCTGATATGTCTGTCTCAGACTTTAATGTGTCTCTGTAACTTTAAGTTTTATTTCCAAACATGCAAGCAGGGGTTAGGTGTAGGCAAGCATGCCTGCAGTGAACCAACTGGGCAGCCCTCTCCAGCTGGGAACTGTCAGCACCCCCCCCCCCTCACACTGCCCCTCTGCCTTATCCAAAACTGTCAACAGCTGTTGCATGCACACATACACACATCTGGCCCCTCCCTCAGTTGGAGGAGTCATTTTCTCTAAGGCACAATGGGTATCTCCTTCTAAGGCATGGGAAATATCCAAAGGAAGATCTTATAATCATGAGCTTCCGTGAACCTCTCTAAAGGAACCTTGTTATAAGATAACGTACCAATAGTCCCATACACCAAAGGGACTTGGGTAGATTATAAGGATAGATTGTAGGGTGCCTCCAAACTTTCACTATTTTGCAGGAGGGAGTCAAGTGCATACAAGAAATATAGGTTTGTGCAATTAAAGTAGATTCACAAGCTTTGTCATCTTAGCACAATAAATCTACTTTTAATATGTGTGTGTATATGTTTGTGTGTTTGCATGACTTTTTATGGTTAGGAAAGTGCTAGTGAAACGCACTGAAAAGTGTGGGTTGCATGAATAATGGGAAGACTTGTAAACACTCTGAAAGTAAATTAGGAGGAATGTTTTTGTCATGTAACCACGCTGTAAACAAATCAGTAAAGACTAAACATCGTCTGAACACCATGTAAGCTTTGTGCAAGCAAATCAGGACCAATGCTGAATCCACAGGTCATCTGAAGGGCCATTTATTTATATATGGAGTGGTATTACCTTGTGTCCAAGCCTTTTGGAAAGATGTATAATTCACCCTACAAAAATTAAACTAAGCTGAAATTCTATACACAAGTATCTGGGAATTTTCTCAGTGTATTTCTATGTGTAATTGCTGAGAGGTAAGCCTCACTGGGTTAAATAAGGCTTGCTTGTACATACGCTTACAGGCTTAGTGAGATGTCACATATCATCTACACCTTGATTCTTCATCTTAGGTTTTATAAAGGATTGTATTATGGCAGGCAGATCCTAACTGAAATATTGGGAACAAACCCAGTTTCCATTTTTAGGTGTACAGAGTCCAGCTCACAGTGCTTTTGAATAATTTTGTGTCCTATCAAAACTCATGGAAAGGTAACTATAACCCTGTCTCTCAATTGTATGAATAATCGCATCTATTTATTTAATTTTGGAACACACTCACACACAGAGACAACTTATAAAAAAAATGTGCAGGCAGAAATGCTACATTTGCTATTGTGGCCTTCACTTACCCTTTTCTGATGTTAGTTTTCTGGCAAGAATATACTTAATTTATTTATTATGGTGACTTTTATCACCATAGCTATATGTGCATATTCATTATTTTTCTTCTTTTGATTAAGAGAACCTTCTCAAATAAAAACAAACACAAAGAGCTCCCCAAAGGCCACATCATAACTCAGGGATAGCCTTCTAGAAGTTGTTGGGACTACAACTCCCATGATCCCCTGACCAGAGACCATTCTGGCTGTGCCTAAGGGGAATTTGCATCCAACAATATCTGGACGGCCACAAGTTCCTACAAGCTTCCACTTGGTGAAGCACCATCCTATTATCTTGAACAGCTAACCAGAAACCTGCCTAACAGTAAGGAGCCTTGACAATAGTCTAGATCTAGAACATTGCCTTCAGCTGGTCAGTCAGGACAAACTATTGGGTCATGCTATGATCCTAAGCAGGTTGCAACAGAAGCACTACCACCATGCAGATACTATATTTTTTGCACCATAACACTCACTTTTTTCCTCCTAGAAAGTAAGGGGAAACCTCTGTGCGTGTTATGGAGCGAATGCCTGCGGGTGGCGGGGGAGATCTGCTGCAGTCGTGAGCAGAGGATCCATGGTTCCCCTTCCTTCCCTCCTCCGTGGTTACAAAGCATGGATCCACACGGATCCTCAGGATTTTTGCATTGGGCTACTCCAAACTCACTGTCAGATCACATGTCTGTGGCCACAGCATGAACCACAAAAATCATATATCCACTATTCCGTTTAGAATATTTTTTGTCTTGTTTTCCTCCTCTAAAAACTACGTGTGTGTTATGGTCTGGTGCGTATTATAGAGCGAAAAATACGGTATATGGTAAAGGATAAAGAAATGGGTCCCCAAACACATGTTTGGGTGAAGAGTGGGTCCTGGGTCTGAAAGGTTTGAAAATATGTGGTCTAGAAAGTATGCAGGCAATTTCTGAAGCTCAGGTGGTGATGTTGTTGAGGAGGATTCAGAATTTCTAGCAGGTAGACTGAGTGGGGGAAGATATACCTGAAGGGCTGTCACATAATAAGGGGCAAAGACTTGGGGTTGTATCCTATGTTAGTCATGCTCAAAGGAGATCTACTGAAATTAATGAGCATCATTAGCAAGCCCATAAATTTCAACAGGTCTTCTCTTGGTATAACTTAGTTGGATGCAGTCCTCCTTCTCTGCCTCTCCAGAAAGCAGTACTAGAATAGGCTTAATTTATAGGAGGATAGATTTTGATAGAATATTGGGATAAATATATTGGATTATGTTCAACAACAGTGCAATTATTTCTCATTGCACAGTGGAACATCCTCCCCTCTCCTCCTCCGCTGCACTCATCTCTAAATCTTTTCTGGGAGTCCCCTCAGCCCCCTGGAGCAGATTTGGGGGTGGTGTGCCCATGGGCAGAGGAGTGGGGGGAAATGCTATCATGCTAGCACTAATAATTGAGCTTTATTTAGCTGAATACTGGCTCCTGACAGTAAGAGCAGTTTGACAACAGAATCAGATACCAAGGACCAATATGAGCTCTCCCTCTCTTGAGGTCTTCAAACAGAGGACATCTGCAAAACCACACACACACACACCTAGTTTATTGGCTCCAACAGAAGGCTTCTTTCAAACTTAATATCAGCAGGAGAGAAGCCTACAGGTAGAGAAGGCCTCTGTGGGTGCATGTGCATATTAACAACACCCTGGTATACACAAAGAGAACTTTGAATGCTTCTCCCACAGTTTACCACTGGGGAGGTGAGGAAAGACCATCTTCAGGAATGGGGAATGAAGTCTTCAGAAGAAAGAGACTGTCATCGTCTTCTTGCTGACCCTATCCTTTAAACAATTTTTTTTTTTTTTTTGCATCAACTCTGGGGTGATAATGTTACTGTTAAATTATGCAGCCTGAGGCTTAGCTTGGAGATAAACAGAAGGAGAAGTGGGGGTGGAGATGGGGGGGGGAACTCCACTCTAAGCCATCTCAGATGTCTGATGATAAAGGCAAAAGCCAAGGACTTAAAAAGCATTTGTTGCCTATTCCGAACTCTGCTAATAATACAAAACCCTGATTGAAACAGTTTGTGGTTTGAGGTATGACATAAACGAAAAGATATTTCCCGAAAATCAAGGTGCTGCTTGAGCTCTTCCAAATGGAAACGAGAAGGAAGTCTATCTGGTAAGGTTTTTCTTCAAAGGTCACTGCTGCAAAACACATTAAGACCCAGGAAAGATGTGCAACACCATCCAGTAGGTATCTAATCTAAGGAAGAAGTTTCCATTTGAAGTGTGGGGGAAACTGAGAGCATGTTAATTAGAAGTTAGTAAGGAACTAAAGAGAGGGACTATGGTGAGGTCAGTGAGATATAATAAAATGGCTGAGAAGCTGGAAGCCATCCAGGGAGCATCAGAAGATAGCCATCATGTGCTGAAAGTGAAAATCATGCAGACAGGAAGAAGAATGGAAGAGACAATGGGTGTGTTCACACTTCCCTTAGTGATATCAGGATAAGAACAACTAAGGGTGGGGGAGAAATTCAATGCAGTTCACCAGACAGATGTACCAAATCAACATTTTTTGAAACAACATGTGGACTGAAACACAGCTGTTCTTGAATAGTCACACTTATCCATATTTTGCAATGCACATATACTGATGATAAAGGCAAAAGCCAAGGACTTAAAATGTGCCCTTTACCTACCCACCCACACATAACTTGGTAAAGGGTGCATACAAATGCATATATTAATGAAAACAATATATGAAAAAGTATTTTAGCAGGGGAAATAGCTTTGAAAAAAATGTATATTAGACAAAAATGCAGATAAAATATGTATAGTAAGAGAAAGGCACACAAAAAACATAGATGAATTTTCATGAGGACTTTAAGGATTTTTAAAAATGTTTTTTTACAAAGTGATGTAGAAATGTGGAGAACTGAATTTAAGATTGGAAAAGTGAAGCAATGAGAGAAACTGATATTGACATATTTGTCTAACTCTAAATACAGTGGTTTATGGCTGTGAAAGAATCTCTTCGTTTCAGTTTCATCTCAAATGTGTATGTATGTCAGAGAGAGAGAGAGAGAATCTTCCTATATACATAAAATTGTAAGGCTGTTGTCATGCTGCAGTTCACATGACCACCAGCAGGACACACCAACTCCAGCATGATGACAGAATGGCAGGCAGGCAGGTAGGCAGGCTGGCAGGCAAGCAAGCAACCAGTGTGAGTGCAGGCAGCCCATGTGAACTATTTAATGGAAAAGGGAGTTGCTTCACAAGTGTGGTTTGGCAAGTCTAGAGGTACTCCATATATGTCACGAGAGGCCCAAGTGACACTCCTGTGGTCAGGAGTGATTTTCAGTAGCACCAGCTGCAACTGTTCGTGGACCACAGCAGCCTGAACTTGAAACATAATCCATTCTGGAAGGACGTTCGACTTTGAAACGTTCGAGTTTCGAGGTGCAGCTTCCGATTGGCTCTTGCACTTATCAGAAGCTGCATTGGACGTTCATCTTCTGAGGAACATTAAAAAAATGGACCATTTTCGACGTTCAGGAGCTGAAGCATTCAGCAATGGAGCAGTTCGAGAACCAAGTTTTGACTGTATTTACATAACCAGCTAATATTCTGCAGTTCTACGTGTGCTCTCCTGGGAGTAAGTACCATTGAACACAGTGCAACTTGCATAGTCATGCATAGAATTGTGACAGAAAAAAGCAAATAAGTCAATGTCCATACCGAAGATATGGAGCACAGAGGCTAACAGTTCGATCCTATACATGTGTACACAAAAGTAAAGCCCACTATAGTCAATTGTATCTACTCCCAGATATTTGGACTGCAATCCTATATAGGCCCCAATGAGCTGAATAGGACCTGGGAAAAGGTGAGCATAGGACTGCAACCTAAGATTGTTGACTTAATTCCATTTTTAAACCTGTACCAAAGGAGCTTGCTTTTCAGGGATGCAAATATAGAAACAACTGCATCAAGGACTTAGCTGCTAAATATTTTCTAATTCTCTTGCTCTTGTTTGTTGATCCTACCACCATCTGCCACAGAAAATGGCATGATATAACAGTGATTTCTCTCCTGGGCAAAGTTCCTGGAGCCTGGAGCATTTCAGGCCTTTCTGCCTGAGCCAAAGTTGCAGCTCTGAGCCTTTGATGTCTGCTGTAAAGGCATCCAAGGACAGTGTTTTGAGACTTTTGAATCTGTGTGAACACGGAAAGTAACCTTAAGACTCCAGGATTGGGAAAATGTTTTCAGTGCAATAGTGGCACGACAAGTTTGTGTTTTCATTGAGAAAGACTTGGAGGCCTAGAGAGTAAGGCATGGGGAAACAGCGGCGTAGCTAGCCGCTCAGGTGCCCTGTGCGACACATGCGTCCTGCAGCCAGGGGCGGGGTGAGCCACCCATGGGGGCAGGATGCACTGCATGGAGCCTCTCTGCCACCTCCCCCTCAGCTGTGGGATGGCTGAGGGAGGGTGGTGGGTAGACGCAAGCCCCACGCTGCCCTTTCAGGCAGTGCAGAGCCTGCAGGTGCCCAAGCCGCCACATCACTCCCAGGGGAGACTCGTGGCTCAGGCATGCTGTAGGCCCCGTGGTAAGTGCTGGCCCCCGTGGTGTGACGCCCAGTGCCAGTCACATTCCGTTCTGTTTGTTGAGTGAGCTAAAAAGTTTTGTGAGCCAAATTTTTTGTAGTTTTGTCACCCCCCTCCTTTAGTGATGACACCTGGGGTGACCGGCACCACTGGCGCCCCCTTCTTCCACCACTGGGTGGAAGGTACTGCAGTTTTAGGAGAGCTAGAGCAAAGTTAAAAAGAGAGGGAGCAAGAACACAGCCCTGTTTCACACCTCTGTGTATAACAACAGGGTCTGACACCTCGTCCCCTGGGGTTATTCTTATACGACAGGTATTATTTGAATAAAGCTTTTTAATCAGGTAAAGTAACCTAGGATCTAGGCCCAATGACTCCAGTTTGGACCATAGCAGCACCCTATCGACTGAATCAAAAGCAGCCTTAAGATCTAAAAAGGCCACATATAGGCCTTCTTTATGGTGCCGTGAGTACTTGGGGGCTAAATGGGATAACACTAAAAAGTCCTTATGAAAATTCATTGGTATTTGTAGTGTGATTTTTATATATTTTTTTGCAGATCATTTTTTTAACCTTTTTTACCTTTTTGTATTTTTTTTCTCATTAATATGTGCATATGTATGCACACTTTATCCTAGTATATGCATTTTTGTGACACATTACTTGGCTGGAAAATAGCAAAATTCAGAGAGGTGCAAACATTGAGGGATGGCTATGTTTCATTTTGCACATTGTTTCAGAGAGTGAGAATTAGGAAGGTTTGCCTTTAAGTGTGCACTGTATCGAATTTCTCTCCCATCCCTATATTGGAGGACCATTTCCTCTATTTCTATAGCACCTTTACAAAGTAACATATGCACACATTTTAAAAAGACTGGGTGGGCCAAGCCCCAAGGAACATACATTCTAGCATCGTAATAGTGCAGCTATCACAAGTCCAGGTAGTGCTTGTTGACAGAAGCAGATGAAACAATAAATGTTTTCTGGCCCACAACAAGCATACAACAGATGCATTTTTTTAAAAAAAGCATGGCAGTTACTGATATCACTGCCAAAATTTCAGACTTATGGAGGCCACAGGACCTAGTGTGTAAATTTAGATGTCCCAAGTGATGCAGCTGCATCCTAAATTCAAGCGCACAGTCTTGTGCAGGCAGTGAAACTTAACTTCTTCAACAAGAAAACTTTACCAAAGAGAATCTCCAGATGCTGTAGTTTAGCCATTGCTTTGTTCCCACGGTTCCAGCAAGATTTGAAGCTTGTGTTGGTTTGTCTTCCCATCTGATTACTAAGATAGTTAATTAGCCAGCTCTCAGCTGCAAGGCTGATGGCAGTGACACAATTACTTTAATCAACTTAAAAAACAAAAACGAAAAAACATTTTTGAGTTGGCTTACCTGTAACAGCTAGTTCTCAACATCATAATCCAGCTGCTGCATTTAAATTGTTGATGGAGATGTATCAGGACGCACTTCATTACTGGAACCTCCAGGTCATCTTGTTCCAACTAATTACTAAGGGATTCCGAGGGTTCTTCAGCCACAAGGACACTCACGCTACAGCTGCCAGAGAAATGCTGCCTTTCTTTTTCTCTTCTTTACACATCTGGGCCAGATTTATGTTCAGAGTCGAGTGAAATGATCTCATGCACTTGGAGTCATAGGATCACAGAGTTGGAAGGGGTCTTCTAAGGCCATCTATTCCATCCCCCAGCTTGATTCCAAAAATCTTGAGCTAGAGAATCCTCAATACAGGGTGGTTCAGCTCCTAAAGGAAGGCCTCAAATGCAGGACACTCTGCCACCAGGTTATTGGTTCCATTGCTGAGTGGCTCTTATAATTTCTCCAGGTGTTCAGCCTAAATCTGCCCTCTTTCAGCTTAAACTCATTTGATCTAGTTCTGCCCTTTGAGGCAGAAGGAACCAAGTCTGTTGCCCTCTCATATGTGCCAGCCCTTCAGGTACTTGAAGAATGTGATCGAGTTCCCTCTCAGTTTTCTCTTCTGCAGGCTAAACATACTCAGTTCTTTCAAACTTTCATCATGGAACTTGTTTTCCATACCCCAAATATATTTGGTGTTCTCCTCTGAAGGCTCTGAAGGCTTGCAGATAGCAGCCTGTTCTGTGGGCTGGGGTTGGGGGAAGCTCAGACTTTCCCCATCCCCACAAGCTCTGGGAGCGGCGATGAGGTTGTGCGCAATCTTTCTGCCGCTCCTGGACCTGTTCTGGGGGCTGGGGTCAGGGGAAGCTCGGACTTCCTCCACCCCAGCCCCGTGGCTGGGGGGGGGGGTTCTTTATTCCCCCCCTAAAAACTAGGTGCGCCCTATGGTCCGGTGTGCCCTATGGAGTGAAGAATACGGTAATTTTATGCTGTGAACCACCCTGACATCTATGGGTATAGAGAGCTATACAAATTTTAATAATAATAATGGTGGTGGTGGTGTTACATGGTCACAGCCAGGAGCTCTGCTCCACAAAAATGTATCTTGCGATATATAAAAATATATTAGTTTGAGATTTGCCATTATTTCTCTTCTTCTTTTTGTTGCGTGAAGTTCTGTGGTTAATGCAGACTGAACTCTCCTACTCCTGCAGATACAGAGATACTGGGTTTCAAGGAGATGGGATGTTAGGCTTCAATCCTACACAGACCTCACTTGGAAGAAAGCCACATTGAACATTATGTCTTTCTTCCAAGTAAGCATGCATTGAGTTGCATTGTTATTAACTTATTACATGTTTATCCCACCTTTCCTCAAAGCAGGCCAAGAAGACGTTCACAGTCTCCTCCCCTTACCCCATTTTACCCTCACAAAAACCCTGGGAAATATGTTAAGCCAAAGGATGGTGACTGATCCAGGACTACTCAGTGTACTTCATGAAGGATATGGCCATCATCTGCTAATGTTCTGCGTCACAAGTTGAAAGAGGGCTGCTGTGCTCAGGTTCTGCTATGGGCTTCCCCTAGTAGTCATCTGATCAGCCACGGTGAGGACAGGCTGCTGGACCAGATAGGCCTTTGGTGTGATCCAGCAGGACTCTTACTTAGCTCTTATTAAATCACCGCACAGTGTACTTCAGCGTTGATCAGCCAAGTCCAGCAGACCTCAAGGGAAGCCACAGAGATGCATTTGACGTGTTAAGCACAGATTAAAGGAAGCTGTGCAGACATTATTTAATTTCACATTTCACATTATTACCTGGTTGGCAAGTGAAAGGAGCTTCAATAAGACTCCTTTAATGGTTGTGAGTTTTGCATAAAATATGCCTATATTACGGAAAGGCAGGGAGATTGTCACACCCCAGGGACTCCCCAAGATTGCAATTGCTTCAGGGCCCCTAATCTGTCCCACCTAGAAATATAGCCATCCTGGAAGGGCAGAAAATTATTTCAGTCTGGCTAACATTAATGTGCAGGCTATTTGCTTTCCTCTTAATTGCCTAATTAATTCATTCCCCTCTGCAAGTTTGTGCTTTAGATCATCGTCCAACATTTCAGTTGGAGTTTGTTTAGCTAGTGACAAAAGATTAGAACTGATAGATGGAAATGCATTTGAAGTGGCTTTGATAATCGCAGATTTAGAACAGGTTGATGTTTCAGTGGTGGAAATCCTTCCTGGGGATCCCCTCCATATTCTTTCTACTTAATTTCACTTGCTTCATGCCATCTATTGTACGAAGTGATCCATATGTTCAAACTTTTCCATTTAATTGCCATGGAAATTTGATAATTTCATCCTAAAGGAAAGTGGAGGAAAACTCAGGAAGAGCTCCAATTACTTCAAGGGGGGGCTGTAATCTTGATTAAAGCACTTCCCCCATGGAAAGAGGGACCTCCTGAACTTTGCGGAGAGCTGACTGCAGAGAAGCTTATCAACCCCCACCCTTTTTAGGGCCTGCATAACGGTACAGATTTATTATTCTAGATGTTGCTTCCCCTGCCCACAACCAACCCTGTCCCAGTAGTTCTGAAATGTAAGCACCTCACAAAAGCACCTCAAAACCTGTCAAAGTTGCTGAATAGGATTTATATTGTTTTCTTTCTAGAACATTTATTACTTACTTATTTAAAAGCTCTTTTATGAACCGCTTGATATTTCAAAAACCTCCAAGTTGTGTATGGTATCGTATAAAAACCATACAATGTGTCATCAAAGCATTAAAACAAAAAGATAACCTCAAACCAGTAAAACAGTAGTATAAAAGGTAAAGGTACCCCTGCCCGTACGGGCCAGTCTTGACAGACTCTAGGGTTGTGCGCCCATCTCACTCAAAGAGGCCGGGGGCCAGCACTGTCCGGAGACACTTCCGGGTCACGTGGCCAGCGTGACATCGCTGCTCTGGCGAGCCAGAGCCGCACACGGAAACACCGTTTACCTTCCCGCTAGTAAGCGGTCCCCATTTATCTACTTGCACTTTGACGTGCTTTCGAACTGCTAGGTTGGCAGGCGCTGGGACCGAACAATGGGAGCGCACCCCGCCGCGGGGATTCGAACCGCTGACCTTTCGATCGGCAAGCCCTAGGCGCTGAGGCTTTAACCCACAGCACCACCCGCGTCCCATAAAAACAGTAGTATAAAACACATAAAAGGATGTAAACATGTAAACCCAGGCCAGGAAAAGACTAGGCAAATAATAAGTCTTCACAAGATGTCTGAAGCAACTGAGAGTTGTTAAATGGCAGAGAGAATACCATTCCCCAATCCAGAGGCAATAGCAGAAAATATCCATTTCCAGGTCGCTGCCCTATGATTTGTTGCACATCACCCCAATCTTGGAGCAGTGCAAGATTCCAAGAGTTCCAGGCACTTACCCGGGGTTCATGTTTCCTTTTTAGAATGAGGGATATCGGAGACTGTGGCGTCTTTATGATATGTGCTTTTTTTACACATATATACAATATATATACATATATATATATGTATACATATATATACATATATATACATATATATACATATATATATATATATATATATATATATATATATATATATATATATACACACACACACATATATATATATATACATATGTATATATGTATATATATATATGTACAATCTGAGTCTATGATGGAGGGGCTCACAAGCATTGGCACCCTGAAAGGGTCTTGTTTCTTCCACAGCAGCAACCCTGGATTCAAACTGAAATCAAACATTGCTCTTTCTCTCCAGCTTGCTGCTTTCCCCTCTATCTCACTTCAGTGCAGCATTTGATCCTAAACTCTGGCTTTGTCTCTTGAGGGAAGGAGCCCCCACACACTTTCCATCTCGTACAGAGCCTCTTTTGTCCCCCCATAATGGCTCGTCACCCAGGCTATCACCTCACCAGGAGGCCAGCCTGGCGATTCCAAGAATTAGAAGACATGGTTAAATTTTAACACTTGAATTCATAACAATATTCTCTATGGCGTGGTCCCATAAGTGGAATTTTCCAAGATGGTCTATTAGCTCTTACAGGGTGGGTGTTTCTCAAACACCAAAAGGCTTTTCTGAACAGGGAAATTTGTGCAGACATGCTGGCAAAAACTATTACCACCAGTCACCAGTAGGGCTAGTTCTAGATTTGATGGGGCCCTTAGTGTGTACATAGGCCTAACTCACACAGAAGCAACCCTACTATGAAACTGAAAGTTGGGTTGGCCATTACTGGCTGTTATCTTTGAGGTGTGGAAGATAGATGTGACCTCAGGACCACAATTTGTTGGGAAGATGGCAAAGAAAATCCTGTAGATTGGGGATGGGAAACTTTGTCGGCACAAGGGCCACATTCCGTTCTGAGCAACCCTCCCAGGGCCACATGCCAGTGGTGGTCAGGGCCAGAGGCAGAAGTGGGTGGAGCAACAAATGGAAATGTAAGAGCTCCCTTTTCCCCTCACCTATATGACCCCTGTCTCTGAATATGTGAACCTAGGTCTCTGCATCAACACAGATTGTGGGATGGCCATCTGTCATGAATGCTTCAGTTGAGATTCCTGCATTGCCGGGGATTGGACTAGATGATCCTCAGGGTCCCTTCCAGCTCCTCAATTCTACAATTCTATTATTTGTGCTCTAATCATATTTAGGGTGAATGCAGATATTGTACAGATGCCCTCTCAAGATGGTTTGGACTACAATGACCCTGTTGGGTGGGTTTGATGAGACTTGTTGCCCAAATAATCTGGAGTGATGTTTGGTGAAAGTTGTTCTACAGGATGGTGGAAAAACAAAAATACAAGGCATGGTTTTTCAAAATGGGTGGGTGGGTGGGGTATTGTTTTCATTTGTTACTATGCTATGAATTTTTGTGTTTTTATATTGTAAACCATCCTGTGATCCTTGGAAGAAGAATAGTAAAGAAATAAAATAAATAAAATAATAAATTTAATTATGAGGCTTTTGTTTTTTGAGCAGGGAACCTAGGTTCAAACTACTTCCCCTATGCTTAGAAGAATGCATAGGGAGGAATCGCCCAATTCCGATTCCATAACACCAAAAGTATAAGGGACGTGTCCTCACAGATCACCACACCCTCTGCTGCATGGTTGGTCTGAATGAACAGGTACTGGGGGTGGCTGTACATCTGTGGGACTGGGAATCCTGACTGGCCAAAGTGTATGCACATAGGAGTCTTCCTTGTGATGAGAAACCCTGATTGGCCAGACTACATACACGTAGGGCTTGTAGCTACCAGCATGAGTTTGACCATGGAAGACAGTGGAAGACAGAAGTGCCTGGTGTGCTCTGGTCCATGGGGTCACGAAGAGTCAGACACAACTAAACGACTAAACAACAACAAAAATATTGTTTAATTGTATATTGAAATGGAAAGTAACTCTGTATGCGTATTGCTAAAGGTTTAACATTGGATAATTCCACTGAAGCTAAGCAAGAACAGCTGAGTACTTAACAGTTGATAATTAACTTAGAATGTATCTCTGCCAGCTCTTGTGATGTACAGTCATACCTCATGTTACATTTGCTTCAGGTTGTGCGTTTTCAGGTTGGGTCCCGCGGCGACCCGGAAGTACCAGAAATGGGTACTTCTGAGTTTCGCTGCTCGCGCATGCGCAGACCCGCAAAATGACATCACGCGCATGCACAGAAGCAGTGAATTGCAACCTGCATGTGCACAGACGCGGGTTGCGTTCTTTTCAGGTTGTGAACAGGCCTCCGGAACGGATCCCGTTCGCAACCAGAGGTACCACTGTATTTAACTTAGATCACATGGGGTATTCAGTTGCAAATCTCCATTTTGTGTGATTTCATCATTGTTCTCACTCTGAAGCAGTTGGGTAGAAAAGTATGCAAATGAATTTCTCTAGGAATACATTCTTAGGCTGTAATGGAGGCTGCGGCAGAGGCAGAGCTTTGTTTTCAGCTCTGGATGAAGTAATTTCATATATCTAAGATGCTGTACCTGTGCTTGAAGAAGCATGTGATATTAGGCAACTATTTGGATGCAACTTTAATGTTTTGAATGTCTGTTTTAGAACAAGTTCTGTTAGTAAAGCTATGGAACCATATTTTTGGTCTGGACAATGTTTATTTCAAGAAGAGTAGTTTTTATGCATCCTATTGCTTCCATATGCACAATATTAATGATTGCAATAGAGGTTTTCCTCACATTTAGGAATCCTGATTGGCCCAAAGTTACCAACTTTCCTCCAGTTTTGCCAGGACATGTTAATCTGTAATTTCCAGGATGCCCCCTGGACCAGTTGTTTTTTTAAAAAAATTGGTGCTCCATTGGCTACTTTCCAATTTTCCAATCCTGGAGGCTGATCCGAGGAACAAGTTACATAGAAGACAAGCAATTTCTCATTTGAGTTCCTTGAGAACTCTCAGGTGGACACCACCTGGGTTCAGATATTTGTCAGCCTTTATTTTGTCCATTAGGGACACGGGTGGCACTGTGGGTTAAACCACAGAGCCTAGGACTTGCCAATCAGAAGGTTGGCGGTTGAAATCCCCGCGATGGGGTGAGCTCCCATTATTCGGTCCCTGCTCCTGCCAACCTAGCAGTTTGAAAGCACTTCACAGTGCAAGTAGATAAATAGGTACCGCTCTGGCGGGAAGGTAAACGGTGTTTCCGTGTGCTGCTCTGGTTCACCAGAAGCGGCTTAGTCATGCTGGAAGCTGTACACCGGCTGGTCAATAAAGCGAAATGAGCGCCGCAACTCCAGAGTTGGCCACAACTGGACCTAATGGTCAGGGGTCCCTTTACCTTTACCTTTAATTTTCCATTAGGCCTAGAACTTCATCTCTCATCTCCACTATCCACCTCAGTTCCTTAGACTCAGAGACTTCCCATTATGTAGTTCAGTCTCTTTTCTGTATCGAGCACACCTTTCTGTGGATCTGATCTATCCCACCGGGTGCAGTTGCAATTCAGGTTTGATACGTAAGCAAAAACTTTTAAAAGGGTGGCAATTTAATCTCACTTCCACCCTGATTGAGGGATTGCATTGCCCACTGCACCTAAGGGCAGCCTGCTATCTGAGGAGATGCCAGGCAGATGGGGTGGCACAGACACCTTTGTCCTCCAGCACCTTGCCACCACTCCCATTCCCCAGCATCAGCCACCAGAGATAGCTGCCTCATTCCGCCTAATGATAGGGCTGACCCTAGCAGCTGTGTTGGTTGGACTGGCAGTGGCATGGACAGGAGCACCTGACCCTTTCAGCTGTATTAGGCTAGGCATTGCGAAACAACATTAGCATTGGGAACACACCGCCAATGAACAGGATGCTGCTTTTCACTAAATTTGCCAAGGGACTTCTCCCAGATTTTGGAAGTTGCTCCCTAGGGAAGCTAGACTGGCTTCCTTCTTGCTGTCCTTTTGCCGGCAGGTGAAGCTCTTGTTCCAACAGGCTTTGAGGAACTGAGTGCTTTTCATTAAAGGGCTGGTGTCGTGCTGTTTTTATTGTAATTACTGATATGTTTAAAGCAGATTTTATATGTCTGTAATTTGAATTCTATCAATGTTTAATAGCATTTTAATGACTGATTCTTCTGTTTTTAGCAGTCCTTATTTTTTATCTGTATGTTGCCTTGAGTCCCATCAGGGAAAAAGTTGGGGTATGTATAAATAAATAAATAGTCCGTAGGGTTGCAAATTTAGAAATAATTACCGTAATTTAAATAGAAGTATAATACATCATTTATGGATGCAAATTTCTAAAACAGTTTCTTGAACAGAAGTACAGTACATTTCATCCTAGCAGAGGAGACTATGGTCTGTGTGCCTTCTTAGTCTGCCATCCAGGAAACCATGGCTGATGGGCAACTTCAAGGCCCCTCTTACTGCTCGCCCTCCTTATGACTCTATATCTTTAACCCAGACTTTGACTGAATAGCCTTCCAAAGAGAAGACAGTCCAATGACAGCTCTTCCAATAAACATCTGCCCTCTACAAAGTGGGACACACAGCCACCATCATAGGCAGGGAGGTTCCTGCAGAAAAGATCCACATGAGTTCTTAATAAGCACCTTGAACGTGCTTAACTTTGACTGGGTCATGCCCAAATTTGAAACAATTTTGAACCTATTAGCAAGCAAGATTTCCATCGCCCATAACTCAGCCCTGTAGGGAGGGCATTTGGTTCCGTCAATAAGCAGTAGTAATTTGAGGCCTGCCAGGGTTTCTTGCTTGTAAAGACGTGGGTTTTTGTTTTGTTTTGTTTTGTTTTGTTTTAAATACAGATGTGAATTCTCCCTCTACCCTCCTTTGGACCCAAGGCTAGCATACTATGAGCCTTCTAGAGCTCAGACTGCTTCCAGGGACAGCTCCCCCACCCCTCCCTGGACTTGATTATTTCATTGACAGCAGTCAATATCTCCCTGCATAGGAATGCATTTACTTATAGGCACATAAGTAATTCATTTATAAAATTGAATTATCCGACTAAGGGAGATTGTATGTTTTGATTGTGTAGCAGTACTTCTGAAACTGACTTAAAATTGATAAAAGCCAGATGGGAAGCGGAAACGGTCCATTTCATGACTCTTTAAACGTTTAAATTTCTTAACCCTTGGACTTTGAAAATTTCCCTCCAAAAGTTAAGAGTGTAGTGTGGAAGCAATTTGTTGAAAGGGTTCGTGGTATGCAAAACAGGTAATAAGCACTTAACAACAGTGTGTTGTGGAAATCGGGGAAGGGGGGTATTAAGTCTTTACCCCCTGGCTAAAATTAATCTCTTTATTGGGTGGGTGGAGGAGGTATTCTGAAAAGGAAGATGTCTGTCCAGAGAGGTATTTGTGCTGGCAAAAAAAAAGGGGGGGGGAGAGTTAGACTAAAATGCTGGGGGTGCCACTTCCATGGAGGTCTCCAGGCCAATAATTCAACAATGGAAGAAGTGTTGTGAAGGCAGAAACTGTTTTTTTGCAGTGTGGAAGGCAGTTTGGAAAAGGATTGTGGGACAACAGGCATTGGATAGGAGAGGGTGCACAGGTCTATTTCTGAAAAATCAGACCCAGACAACCATATTTGATCCCGATAGCTTTTTTGGTGTTACTTTTTCTGTCAAAAGAAGAAGAAGAATGGGCTGGTTCCCTTTTGATTGATTGCCAGAACAATTTAGAAAAATGAAAGAGGCTGGAGAATGCCCAATAGCAGGGTTGAATAATACACACACACACACACACACACACACACACACACACACACAGCCTTGCTGGGTCAGGCCCAATAGGGCTGGCCTTGTGATGAGGCAGAGTGAGGCAGCTGCCTCAGGTGGCAGATGGTGAGGTGCAGGGAGGGAATGCAGTTGTGAGTGCCATGTGGTGTGCGCTGTACCCTCTGTGCTAACCTGCTGCCCTCCGGTGCAGTGGAAGGCCTCCAGTGCAGTTTTGTCTTTCACCTCAGGCAGCAAAATGTCTTGAGCTGGCTATGTGGCCCAAGGTCTATATAGTTCAGTGTGTTGTTCACACAGTGGCCAATCAGATGCCTGTGGGAAGCCCATAGGTACGACCTAAGTGCCACAGCAGTGCTCTCTGCACTTGTGATTTACAGCAAGCAGTATTCACTGCCACTGGTCGTGCGGGTAGAACATAGGTGTGAGATGCTGTTTTAGACACTTCTGTAATGAGTATTATGCGGGGGGGGGGGGGGTTAATTGTAAAGATACTGGATATATATTGGATATTTATAGCGGACTGTGTTTTATCTCCTTTTTTCATTGTGCTATTGAATGGTGATGGCCTTGGCTGAGCAATCAAGATCTGGATTTCGGAAAGGGAACATTAGTTTAGATGTATTTATATGTATTCTGGTTTTTTTCTGGAAAACAAAAGCATGCAAAAAGAGGAGAAGGTAGGGCTGCCTTTAGCCCCATAACTTTTGGGGTGTCTTGGTTTTTACTTTTTGGAATATGATAACCCTAGGAGGAGGAGGAGCTGCTTCTGGCTTCTTGCTCACTAGCTCTTGCCTTATCCAAGAATGAACATACCAACTGCTCTCACCCACACACACAAAAACACCTGGGACTGGCACAGTCAACAGGTGAGGTAGAATCATATCTCCATGATAGAGCACATGATTTGCACGTCAAAAGCTCTAGGTTCAGGTTCAAGCACCACCATCTCTAAGTCAGTCTTGGCAAGTCTTTTGCAGAAATTAATATTGCACAGTTCAAAGCAACTGGAAGCATAAGAACTGCCTCCTTTTGGAAATGACTCATTGTCCAGGCCCATATTATTCAAACTTTTACTGGCAGAATTCTTCAAAACAAAATATAAGCATCATAGACACAGCCGAAATATCCATACAATGTATTGCGCTCTCCGGTACAGGTGCGGCATCTTACAAAATATGAAATAATCCAAACAGACATATAAGCAAAGGTCTCTCTCTCTCTCTCTCTCTCTCTCTCCACAGCCTGCATTCCAGCCTCCATTGGCCTTAGGCCTTTTACTCTCCCTTCTGGAGAACTTCATTTACATCCTTCTACAGCCACCACCCTTCCAAGATGACGGATTTGCAACTCAATACCTTAGTTATCTGATCTAAGGTTATAACAGTTTAGAGTAACAGAAAACAACCAACAGTTATGCATTAAGGAGCTCAGAGTCCTTTAGAAAACAACTGTGGATAAACCCCAATGTGAGCAATACACATCTAGCCATTATCCATTTTAAACCTTCATTAATTCATATAAATTTTCAATGTCTGTGTAACTTAACGAAGTGTCCTATCAGAAACCCTGGATCGCCACTATCAGTCAATGTGTAGACAATACTAATCCTGATTTACCAATAGTTTCACTTGGTACAAAGCAGCTTTCTATGTTCCTTGCTTGGGTAATGCAGTAAAACAAGGGTGGGGGAATCTGCAGCCTTCCAGGTGCTGCTGGGAGTGCAGCTTCCATCATCCCTGTTGACCAGGTTCAGACTGATGGGAGGCCACAGATTGCCTGCAGTAAAGAGAATGTCCTCACCTGTTGTTATATCTATACTGATATATCAAAAATTGTGTATCACTGTCCTTGTATTGATTTCCTGGGCATTCTAGAAACTGTCATTTGTCCCTGTGCTCTCAGCTGAAGATGGGTATCTTTCATGTGTCCAGGAACACAGTTTGTAGAACTGTATTAAGCTTCCTAATGCATTTGCCTTCAGTCAGAACAGGGTCGCCTTTTTCCAGTTTGGAGAAACAAAATCTATCAACAATGCCGTGTTTAAGATTTTGTCCTTCCTGCTCTATTCATATTTTCCAAAACAGTTTTCAATTTTCCTGCTTCCAGCCATTGCCAAAAAATATATTTTGGCAGACAGCAGGATAAATTGCATAGCAGACACGGGAAAATCATTTGTTTTTATCTTGAGGCATTAGAGAAAAGCCGATAATTTTTGATCACTTGCAAACATGTTATGAACCATGCTGACATCCAGCGTGCTCATCGCAACGTCTCTTCATTTTATCTAAACTTTTCTGACAATGCACTCTGATGTTTGGCATAACAGGGAAGAAATTAAAGAGGATAGATTGCTCCTGACTAGGACTGGATTTCTAAAGCCAATTGCTCAATTTGTATAAAGTAATTGCATATGTTATTGCTATATACTATTATTATTTTTGAAATCATTGTGAAACAAAGGCAACTTGCAGTTGTAAACAGCTGTCAAGCATCACTGCTCTTACTCAAAAGCAGGCAGATGGAACCTGGTGCCCACCAGATGTTGACAGATCACGACTCACATCAGCCCTGACTGTTGGCTATGCTGGCTGGGGCTGATGGGAGTTGGAGTACAGTAAGACCTGGAGAGACACAGTTTCATCTCTCCTGTACTAAAGATATACAGTAATAGTCATATCAACATTATATGTAGCATTGCCTGCCCTTCACCATTAGGTCTCAGGGGTGGTTGCAACTGTTTAAGATGCAACTGATTTCATTTTGGTTTAAACATAATGCTATTGCAGAATATGGTCTGAAGCTCAACATCAAAAAAACAAAGATCATGGCCACTGGTCCCATCACCTCCCGGCAAATAGAAGGGGAAGAAATGGAGGCAGTGAGAGATTTTACTTTCTTGGACTCCATGATCACTGCAGATGGTGACAGCAGTCACAAAATTAAAAGATGCCTGCTTCTTGGGATAAAAGCAATGACAAACCTAGACAGCATCTTAAAAAGCAGAGACATCAGCTTGCCAACAAAGGTCTGTATAGTTAAAACTATGGTTTTCCCCTTAGTGATGTATGGAAGTGGGAGCTGGACCATCAAGAAGGCTGATCGCCGAAGAATTGATGCTTTTGAATTATGGTGCTGGAGGAGACTCTTGAGAGTCCCATGGACTGCAAGAAGATCAGACCTATCCATTCTTAAGGAAATCAGCCCTGAGTGTTCACTGGGAGGACAGATCCTGAAGCTGAGACTCTTTGGCCACCTCATGAGAAGAGAAGTCTCCCTGGAAAAGACCCTGATGTTGGGAAAGATGGAGGGCACAAGGAGAAGGGGACGACAGAGGACGAGATGGTTGGACAGTGTTCTCGAAGCTACCAACATGAGTCTGACCAAACTGCGGGAGGCAGTGGAAGACAGGAGTGCCTGGTGTGCTCTGGTCCATGGAGTCACGAAGAGTCGGACACGACTAAATGACTAAACAACAACAATTGCAAAATCTAGAGGAATAAAAACAGCTTTCATGGGGAAATTGTCATTTTCTCCTCCTGCTACCTTGTCTAAGAAATGGTAAATCTGCCCAGTACACATAACTTTCATTGTGTCATACCCTCAAAATATGTTTCATCATGCCACACCCTCCAACATTTCTCCAATGAAAATAGAGACATCCGTGTTCAATGGAATACTAAGCTTATATTGGGATTGCACCTTTAGTTGCTCAAAATTAATGCCAAAGAACCATGCACATTGGGTTCTTTATTGCCCCTCTTTGCTTTTTATCTGCAGGGATTTGCAATCAATTGTTCTCTTATAGTAGAAATGAAGGTTCAGACACTCTTCTTAGCTCTAATCCAGACTCTGCCAGCTTGGCACTCTCAAACGGTTTTTGAATTTCAGCTTCCATTAGCCCCAGTCAGTACATAATGGCTGGGGTTTATGGAGGTCACTGTCCATAACATTAAATATTAAACATAAAAAAGCCATCCCAGAAATAACAAAAAAACTCAAAAAGCTGCAGTCCAAAACACTAAATTCTAAATATAAAATAACAAGACACCAGATACTAAGATGATAAATACTAAATACGAAGACATAAAATACAAAAAATAGTCTCTAAGTGCTTTACAAAAATAGCAAGTGTGTGTGCAGTGAATCTGTAGAACCACAGTAGAATATTATAGAAAACTGCAATTCAATAATATTAGCTATCTGGTTATTACAGCAGCTCTCACACTATTAATTAGCTAGGACAACCTTTGCCAGTGCTGCCTGGGGCTGATGAAAATTGCAGCCTAAAATACACAGAGAGCACCAGGTTGGCAAAGGCTGTTCCAGTCAAGGGTGCTCAGAGAGAGAGGGAGATATTGAGAGCAGAAAGATGGTTGTTTGCATCCCATAGCTGCTCCTGGTAATATTGCAACTTCTTTTCACATAGCTAGAGCAGGCTGTATGTTTACATGCTTTGCAATAGTAACATTTCTTTTTATTTCTTTTATGTGGGTGGGGGTATACAAACAAGCAAAAAAATATATCATAAAGGAATTACAAGAGTATGCTTTCTCACTGTTTTCTTTTTCTGTTTGAAATATTTTTTATTTAATTTTGCAAGTGTAAAGTTATAACAATACCAAATGTATATCCATATTTAGATATTTCTCTGAATCTCCTGACTTCCCACCATGGGTCCTATTGTCAACATTTTCAACTGCATATTATTTCATAATCCATGGTATTATGCCATACTGTCCATAGTATTTATTACAAGTGTTATTAAAATCCTGCTAATGTTTTCATCTGCTTACAGTGGTCACTTTCTCACTGTTTTCAAACAAGACAGCTGGCAGTACTTGGAGTAAAAAGTACCAACTCACACACCTTGACAAAGGTAGCTCAGTTAATGGAAAGTTTATTGAGAGACACGCAGTAGAGTGTCTTTAATCATCAGTCTCAATGAGTACAAAAGAAGGTGGCTTAGACCAAGTCAAACCATTGATCCATCTAGCTACACTGACTAGCAAAGACGCTCCAGCGTTTCAGACAGGGGCATTCCCAAGCCTGCCTGGAGATGTCAAGGAATGAGCCTGAGACCTTATACATGCAAATCAGATGCTCTACCACTGAGAGACAACGCTTCAAATGGTAGCCAATCTCAGTCACCTGAATGACTAGCCAGATTTCTTTAAATATCCATGGGTATGTTGGGGTGATAAGGCAAGCCAAACTTCCTGGGGAAAAGGGCAAATACTCTTGCATTGATTCCAGAAACCACCAGCCACAGGCATGGACAAGACCAGTAGTTTCTTCTTCTTTTTTTTACCCAGGAAGCAAAACAAATTGGTTCTAAGCCTCAGCAGAACCACCAGCCTCTTTTCCCAGAAAGCAAACAGTAGGTATCAACTTTTGGAGACTACTTGGGACAGTCTCATGGTCTTCTGCTATACACTGTTAATCACAGTTCTTTTTAACTCTACCACCCTCAAATAAAAACCATCATCAGCAACAAAATGCTCACAAGTTATCTCTCTCTTTTCTATAACTATGTCTTCATTGCACAACCACTTTACTCATGGTGCAGAAACATTCACTGACTCTATGTCTTCATTTATCCTCATTCTCTGCACACATTTCTTAGTAATGCCCACTAGGTGGCAGACAAATACATTTAATTGACAAAGGCCTATAAGGTAATATAACAATATTATTTTGGGATTTTCAGGTATCAAAAAGTCGTTAATCACAGCTAGTGCAGTTCTCCAGAAATTTAGGATTAATAGGCCATAAAAGGAAAATAGAAAAGCAAAGGAAGTAAATTTGCATTGATCAACGCCTGTTCTCAATCTATGCAGTTTTGTCTGTATAATGAAACTGCTTGATAACTGCAGTGCAATTTCAAGAGGTAACATCAAACCCCACATTTGGGAGTCCTGGATTGCCTAAACCAAAAAAAGACCAATAAATGGAATAGTAATCCCCAATCCCAATTGTTCTGATGTTTATTTCTGAATGTATATAAGGCACCACATGCACACTTCAGCACCAATTATCAAATCTTCAGTTCATTACCAATGTGCAGATATGCATGAATACAACTCAGCAAGAGAACAACTTTGTTGTGATTGTGCATCCAGTTGCATCCAGATTCTTTTGTGCTATGTTTTACTAATTGGCAGGGGTGCCTGTCTGTGTGTGCACCAATAAAACAAAATGAAATGCCTCATGCAATTATACCCATGATTATATCAGAATTGCTGCTTCTTCTTTCTGGCAGTGTTTTCTCAGTAGGCATAAATGTAAGGGAAACAGTTTTGCCGAAATATGTCAAGGAACTTGAGGAACCGAAATCTATGACGTATTCTGCTTGCTTCAGTTCTGGAGTTAATTGGAGTGAAATTCATCAATCTAAACCAGAATTCCTTCTTTCGAAGATGTGTTTATTAAATTTTCATAAACAGCAATATAAAAACAAGACAAAGAAACAAAGAACAACAACAGCTGTGTGAAGCACGTTATCGCAGTTAAAGTAAGCAGAAGATTCAACGAACGTTTGCAGAAGTAATGAAACAGATTCCTGAAAGGGATACTTTTGGCAGTAAGAACCACACATTGATACCGTGGCCTCGCCCCATAGAGGCATATGGTGCTTGTGGGGCTATACAGCATGCTTTTATTTTTATGAATATAAATAGATACCATACAGCATCAAAATTCTTTTGTTTTTCAATCCCCATTGAAGCAAACCTAAACAAGTGACTCTCTGGGCAGTGAGAACTAGAGTAATGTGGGATGTGGGGCCTGTGGTCCCCAGATGTTGTAGGCATTTGACTCCCAACCAGGGGTGTCTTACCCTAGAGGCTAGTGGCGTGGGGCACCAGGGAGCCAAGTTCTGGAGGGCGCCAGGGAAGAGGCGGAGGCTGGACATGCTGCCTCCCGGCATCAGCTCACCGCCCTCACCGCCCTGCCTCTACCATGCCACCCGTGCCAAAGCAGCACCGTGCCCGGAGCCTCCATCTGCCATGGCCACCATGGCATGAAGCAGTCAGCTGAGCCAGGAGGCACGGCATCCAGCCTCTGCCTCTTCCCCACCAGACGAGCCACCCTCCAGCCACTGCCTGCCTCCTCCAGCCCTGCCAGCAGCACCATCCTCCCCCCAAAAAGGTGGACAACTCTGGGAAACCGGGGGGGGGGGCACAGGAAGGAGCTTTGCACCACGGCACCAGATATGCTTAAGATGGCCCTGCTCCCAACAGCCCCACCATCAGGGCCAATGGTCAGGATTATAAGAGAGAGATATATACAGTTCTTCTAGGAAAAAAAGGTGCCGGTACTCACCATGAAGTTGTTATGAGTTCCACATTTTAAACCAGTGCTTTTCTTCTAGGGAAAATGGGTGCCGGTACTGCATACCCTTGAGTGCCCCTGCCCAAAATCTGTACTGTATATACTGTGTAGTAAATTGGTTTTCATGAGAAAACAACAGTATAGAAACAGGTAAGTCCCACCCCGCCCTCACAGTAGAACAAGCAGTTGAAAAGCTTCCTGAGGCTATCCAAAGCAAAATAAATTACAGCGTCCAAATGGCAGAGGACAAAAGCCATTTCAGCTGGTGTTCCACAGTCTCAGGAAAGCAGATAAAAGAGCCTTGTGTGTGTATGTCTCCCTTAACATATTTCATGAGTGGAATCCAGGCAGCAAAAAAGGTCAAAAGGTTTTGCTTTTCCTTTGGCTAATTTTATATGGAATGTTAATTTTCCTTCAATGTGCCAAAATTCATGGAGCCATTGCTCAAAGGTTAAGCTAACTGTCGGCTTCTAGGTTCTTGCAATTTCTAGTCGAGCAGTCAGTAATATGAAATTTTTATGTACCATCTTCTCATTGTGACTTCTTGCCAATACATGATGACTGCCGTGCAATTTCAAGGAGTAACATTACACCCCACATTTGAGAGTCCTGGATTGCCTAAACCAAAAGGAACCAATAAATGAAGCAGTAATTCCCCAATCCCAATTGTTCTGATGTGGAATAAGAAGAACCATCTGACTTGTCGCTGTATTAATTTCTTTAAATATCCAATTCCAGTTGGATTTTGAATCCAATGGCATGTGGGGGATCAGAGGTAAATGTAATGATACTTTGAAATTCAGCATTTTTAAAAAAGAATTAGAACATTTGAAATTTCACTGCTAAAATTTGACTTTCAGAGATACTCTTAAATCGACAAATGCAATACATTTACACTTTCCACCCTCCGCCCGCCCCCCGCCCCCCAAATCTGCCTTGGATCCTAAAATAAGGAAGTTCCTAGAATAATTTTCCCCATTCCCTTCTCCCCACTGCAAACATTCTAGCGTCCTACCCTGATTAGCCCCTGGGGGGGGGGGGTCCCCTGTGTGGTTGCCCTGAACAATGTGGGCTGGGGTATGGGAGCTACTGAGCAAGAGGGAATCACTGAAAATTGGTCTTTGATTCTAAGATATGATCCCTTAAGAAAGTTCACAGAAAGAACGTTTATTGTGTCTTATTTCACAGTGTCCAGGAAACAGGAAAGGGAAGGGTGAATATATTCATTTCTGAGTATCTCTGTTTCTCATTTTTCCTGTCTTACGTTCAGTTCTCCACATTTCTGCATCATTTTGGCATTTTCTTGAAGACTTAAAGAAACACCAGCATTTTAGTACGTATGAATTTCTCCTCTGACTTAAACATTTTTGTATGCAATGCCCCCTAATATACACATTTTCACAAATAAATTTTCCATAGTGCATTTCAATATGTTATTTTCAAAAATAAAAGCATTTTTATGCATGCTCATATGCAATTTTGTACACATCACTTGGCTGGAGAATTGCATTGCAATTTTTAGAGAGGTGCAAATTTTGCAAGGTGGCTGTGTTTCAGTTTATATATTATCTCGGAAAGTGTGTTCCCATCTCTAGTGGTAGTTGTGGCCACTGAGGGTGGGCAAAAGAGGGCAAGTTGAGAATTTTTTAATTGATTAATTTGCTTCCATTCATTTCCTTAAATTGTCTTGGGGTCGAAGCCTCTTCCTTACAAGTATCCATCCTTCATTTGTAGTTCAAGGGCAGGCAGAAGAGTCTTTTCTGTGATGGCACCATGCCTTTGGAACAACCTTCTCACTGTATTGTGTCTCATCCCAATTCCGCATACAGTGGTGCCCTGCAAGACGAATGCCTCGCAAGACGGAAAACCTGCTAGACGAAAGGGTTTTCCGTTTTGGAGGCGCTTCGCAGGACAAATTTGCTATGGGCTTGCTTCGCAAGACGAAAATGTCTTGCGAGTTGCTGCAATTTTTTTCCGCTCCCCGCCCCCTTTTTCTAAGGCACTAAGCTGCTAATAGCCTTTTAGCAGCTAATCCGCTAATCCCTTAAGCCTTTAATAGCCGCTAATAGCCGCTAAACCGCTAATAGCGCTAATCCGCTAATGGGCTTGCTTTGCAAGACGAAAAAACTGCTAGACGAAGAGACTCACGGAACGGATTCTTTTCGTCTTGCAAGGCACCACTGTAATTTAAGATGCCAGTTAAAAACTCACCCTTTTCACTGAGATTTTAGTGTCTGACATGTTTAAGTCACTTTTATGTAGTTCTTACCCATCCTGTTTATAAAATTTATTATAATTTTTGAATGCTTTTGTTTATTATGTATTATATTGATAAGGAGATTTCTTACTAAATAAATAAATGGACTCAAATTAAAGAATATATACATTTAGGGTAGAAACGCTGTAAGCACTCTCAAGTTAGGAAAATGTGCTCTAGAATCCACACACACCCCAACTCAAAAAATAAATAAAAATCATCTACCTTCTGGTTAGTAATATAAACCATTTCGGTTCAGGAAATTGTAAAGAACTCCTTATATTACTCTTCCTGGGACAGTAGAATTAAATTGATCTTGAATTATCAGTATCAAGGAATTCTGCAAATGAAATTGTTGATGAAATCCCCCAGCCGGAATGGACAGGAAGCTGGACCTCCACTGAGTCTTTTTGGAGGCAATGAAATTTTCTATTGACCACAAACTGTGCCCCTGGAGGTATATAAACTGATGACAACCACAAGTTCTCGGAACAGAAAGCAGCATCCTCAATTGTCTCCTCATCCCAGTGTAAGTCAACCAACTGCGATGGGGAGAATTGAGCCAGCAGAAACATTAAAACTTTACAATCTTGAGGAATATCCCCATGAGCAATATAAAGCACAACAGTCTCATTTAAATTTAGGACCGTGGGAATGACAGGCTGTCCAGTGCATGTGTTCAGTCGCTATTGTTCTAACAAGAGGCTAAGTGCCTGCCAAGCGTTTGCATATGTTCAGCACCTGAAAGTCATATTGCTTCTGACAGCAAAGAAAAGGCACTTTAAAAATAAATAATAAATAAAGATAGCAGTTGTTAGATGAACTAACTTGAATTGCTGTTGCAAGGAGTTGCCACATGCCATTTCATGTATCTTTGTTTTCTGAAAACTAAGGATTGATCAGCATGCTTACCCGTTCACTCATTTCTTATCTCTTAAGACACTCGGGATGCATCCAGACTGTTGCTTCCCCCCCAGGAGGGATTCAAATGCACACCAGAGTACCATTAAAGTGTTTTTATTGCACAGAGAAGTACACGTATGTTGCAAAGCGAGCAAGTACTTCAAGTGAGGACATCACACTGTATCTTTAAAAGCTTGGTGGTGGGGCATGGGAACTGTTGGGACATCTTTGTTGCTTCTGTCCAGTTGTGCATATCTTGCCTGATCCCTAAACTCCGGAATCGTGCATCTTGAACTCTGTCTGCTGCTAATTCTGTGCTGTTACTTGCTTGAATAAAGAACTCTTTCTTACATTTAAGAGCCTCGTTGTGTGTGTTGGGTGAAAAGCAGGACAATGGGCACAGTTTTTGTTACCTGTGTTTGTTATCTTTTGGGGATGTGTTTTTTTTTGGGGGGGGGGTTGGTTGGTGGCAGCAGCAGCAGAACTGACTTCAATCATTGCTTCTAGCAGCTGCCATTTCCCATTCAAAATGCATGTTGCATTTTTCTGAGTTGGTCCTGGATGGTAGTGGAAATGATGGCTGCCACCAGAGTCCTATGTTTCCTCTCCTTCCTTAAACAAATGAATGATGGGATGAAATAAGTTTGTAGTGATGAAATAAGGTAATGCAGAGAGAAATACATACCCCTAACTGAGAACACTTACCCAAATGTGTGAACTTCCCATTGAGTAGATATTGCATTGGATCCGGATTATAGGGTTGGAACCAATGAACTATAAATGGAAAGAAAATAGACATTATTGCTGTTCTACAAATTATTATTTATTAAATTTGTAAACTGCCATTCAATCATAGATCTCAGTGTAGTTCATTGCATAAATGCTAAAAAATAAAGTACCATGGTAGATATGGTTCAATAACAATTCTCATACATTGGCATATTTAAGCAACTCCATGAAGTGTATTACACTAGCAGAATGACATTTGTGGATTTAGTTTCACTTTTCTCATATGGTGTTCTATGGCAAGGAACAAAATCAGATTTTGTGAGCCGAAGATTCTTTTGTGAGCAAAAGGACAGCCTTGGATACAATCAATTGTGCTTGTTCTGACATTAGGTGTTGTGAAAGTGCTCTGGAACTTTGCTACACTCTACAAGTGAGAGAAAAATTAATGTGATTTTGTTTAGCCATATCCAAAACAAAAACAGCAACCATGATCAACCTACAAATAAACAAGCAACCCAAACTAAAACAGAACACATAAAACAGCAGAAGAGATGATGAAGCATCTTAAATTCACAAACATGAACAAAAGCTGCTTTTAAAAAAATTAAAAATAAGATTGATGTAATAAGTATTTCATATCCAATGCTCCATTTATTATGAAGTTTGAGAGTGATGTATGCCAGAATGTACAAAAATTAAAGTGGTATAAAATAGCAGAGAAGATAACAATCAACCTTACACTTGAAAACACTCTCGTCAGCGAATTTATATGGGTGTTTGTAAAGTCTAATTCTGGTTTCTTCTGGGTCATTCCATCTTGCAGAATCCCACAAAATTGGATAAATAAATGTCAGTATTGAAAGAGGTACTCAGATATGGGATTACCGTATTTTTTGCTCTACAATACTCACTTTTTCCCTCCTAAAAAATAAGGGGAAATGTGTGTGCATCTTATGGAGCGAATGCAGGCTGCACAGCTATCCCAGAAGCCAGAACAGCAAGAGGGATCGCTGCTTTCTCTGCGCAGTGATACCTCTTGCTGTTCTGGCTTCTGGGCTTCAGAATATTTTTTTCCTTGTTTTCCTCCTCCAAAAACTAGGTACGTGTTGTGGTCTGGTGCGTCTTATAGAGTGAAAAATACGGTATATATTCTAGCACTGTATCAACACAAAAGCAAAAGCTCACTTTGGACGGAGTATGAGAATAATGCTCATCTAACAATGCAGAAACCTTAAAGTGACAGCTGTTCTTCTGAAGAAGTATGGATGATGTATTAAGTATTTCTCCAGTTCCTACTTAAATTTAGAGCAGCCAGTGAATGATGGACAATGGTGTCTGAAATTTAGGAGAGTTTCTGCTTGATAGGAGGGATAGTGCTCATTTAGATTTAGGGGTGAGAGAGAGAGAGAGATTCAGTTCAGTTCTCACTGTTTCATATGCAAACTGAAACAGAGCCCTCATTCAAAACCACACTTCTCTGAATTTTGCCGTGCAGTTTTCTAGCCAAATAATGTGTATGGAAATGGACATATTAGTGAAAATTGTGTATACAAATGCATTATAAAAATGAAATTGATTTGCAAAAATGTGTATATTAGGCAATCTGCTTACAAAGAAACATATATTAGGGGGAAATCTATGATCAACTATTTGAACCCTGAATATGTACAAATGCTAATTTTGAGATTAGAATTTGAAAGGAACTTTCAAAAAATGTTAAGTGCCTCCTAGACATGCCTACTTAGAAGTAAGTCTCACTGAGTTTAAGGGGACTGTGGGATCCAAAGAACTATTTTAGTTTCATCTTGTCAGCTTAGATATCATGCATCTGAGGCAACATTTTCACCAGATTTCTATTTCATCAAAACCCAACCATGTCTTAGAAAGTTATCTTTATGAGTTGACATCTCCTTCTCTGAAAGATGCCCTTTTTTTTGGCATACAAGTTTCAAGCCATCAAAAGGCAAATTTTGGAAACTACCTGTTTATAGCATTCTGGAATATGGGAAATCAAATATGTGTGTCATTATATAATGATTATATGGTTTCATTCATGTTTGCACCAGAAGGGGGGGGGGGGGAATGTATAACAGTACTGCTTGTAGATCACATTAATTACAGTGATTTGATGAAGTATGTTTATCTGTTATCAAAATAGGGCATGTTTATCACTGGTGGAGTTTGTGTTTTGATGTTGCTACACTTATTTCTTCATTTCATTTTGGTTTGATACCATCATCAATCCTCATGGTGGCCCTAGATTTTGCATCATTATCTTAGAGTTACCATACAGCTGGAATTTCCCAGACATTGCCAGGATTAGGCCGTCAGAAATTGTGTCCGGGCAGAAATCCCTGAAATGTCCGGGGAAATCTGGATGTATGACAACCCATGAAGGTAATGTCAATTTTGGCAAATTTCCTTAAAAGGTATTTTGGTTTTGAGATTTTGCTCAACAGCTTTTGTGTCTGGATTTTCACCTTTTGAAATATGGCAGACCTACGTTATAGGCTGCTAAATCTTAAATGATGATCTACAATTAGACTCTAGTGCATTTGCAGAAAAGGAAATACAGAGGCCCTTATGAGCACTCAATGCACCTGTGCACCTGTGTGCACAGATCAATGAGCTGTGCAAATGTACATTCTTTCACACACGTTGCACATGTGTCAAGACAGCTTATACCTGTGTTGGGAGGTGTTCTGGGAAAATAAGCTGTTGATGCTGTTGAAGAAGAAAAGTAAGCCTATATATGCACACAGAGAGACATATATTGGGATAATATAAGTTTGAATTCTTACAGTAAGGAAGTTTTGCTTTGAGATTGTTTCTGCCTCCTTCCCTTCAAATTAGTTCCAGCCCTATTTTTGAACATTTTGCTGCTGTCCTAATGAATTGTCCTTGTATGTATTATTTGTTGTTTAATGTAATGCGCAATAGCGCATGAGAAATGTGCATGCATAGTATGCGTGGGAGGCTGTTTGAATTTGCCATGAGCAACAGACCCCTGAGCCTCTTTCTCATTAGTGATGAAAGCAAAATAATTGGTGCAGGAAAGATGCATTTTCTGTGCAGCTAATAAATCACAGATGCTCCATCATATGTTCCCATTACACCTTCCCAGCTCACCCGCTGGACGGTTATTTCAGTTTGCAAGAGATCTGTTTTGTTCCTTGTTCACCAGGAACTTCTGTGTCTTCTCAGATGGGCCCTTGGGGAAACAGCCCTATCTCTCAGCCTGACTCAGTACTCCTGAACTGACTGATTACCTCCCAGAGGTTTGAAAAGAGGAACAATATAAAAATGGAGAATTGCTTTTCTCAGTTAGAAGAAGCAGGAGTGGCTATAAAAATAAAACCAAAGCAAATATAATAAAGGAACACTGAGGCACCCTTAAATCATGACTAGTAGGGGAAGGCTGCAACACTTATATGCACATACCTGCTTGCTGAAGGATTTGTAGGTTACTAGTATATGCTCCAGTGGAGAGTAAGTAGCTTGCTTCCAAGAATGGAGTTTTCAGGGGAGGCTGACCCATTGGAGTTTGTAGGGCACAGTCTGCTCTCAGCCAGCCCCCAGCTGCCTGTCTTCCTACTTACATCTAGTCCACGGGGTGGCCCTGGCTGTCAGCTTCCTCTTCCTCCGTCTCAGCATTTCCTTTGTACAACACAGCAGAGAAGCAGATGGGGACAAAACTAGAAGTAGTTGCCTCTGCCCAGCACTGACTCTCGCTCCATTGGCCATTGGCCTCTCTGCTTTCTGGTCTACCATCCCCTATAGGCACCACCACTGGTGTTTATTGTGGGATCAGTGCTCCTCAAGCATGCATATTTTTCACAGTGCCAAATGGCATCTCTGGCCTCAAGACTCCAATCCCTCAGGGACTACCTATCTCCACATGTACCAACACGGACCATGTGTTGGCCATCTGAGGCCCTTCTTTATGTGCCACTCCCTGCCAAGGGAGGTACAGAGGATGGCTACACATTGAACAGGCCTTATCAATGGTAGTTCCCCATTTGTGGAAGACTCTCCCCAGGGAGGCACGCCTTATGCCATTGTAGTCTGTTTTTTGGCACAGACAAAAACATGCTCATCTACCCAGGCTTTTGGTCCTTGCTTTGGAAAATAATCAAGTGTGCCTGTAGCCTCTTCTGTACTCATCCTTTTAGAGGGGCAGGGTGGACCTGTTTTTTGTTTGTTTTTTAAATCTGTGGGTGAGGATTTTAGGTTCTTGTTCTTCTTTTTTAATGTTTCTTATTATTTCCATCCTAATATTGTAAGTCACTCTGTGACACATTTGTGTAAAAAACTATGAGACAACAACAATTGCCAGCCCTTATCTCCTCCCCCCCCCCTTACTGCCATTTAATCCGGATTTATCATTTCTGAGGGAAATCTGACAAATTAAAAAAACCACACACATACACCCAATTTCCTGTTTATGATATCTGAACAGCCAATATTCAGCCCCCAACTGGCAGCACCATAATGTTGTTTTCCACTGTTCTTCTTGTCAGTTTAATATGCTGATTATTTTAACTGAGCTACACCATCTGCACTACACAGTTAAAGTAGTATCATACCACATTAGCCTCATCCAGAGCCAGGGCCTTTTCAACACTGGCTCCAGCCTGGTGGAACACTCTGTCTCTTGAGACCAGGGCCCTGCAGGATCTGATTTCTTTCCACAGGGCCTGTAAGACAGAGTTGTTCTGCCTGGCCTTTGGCTTGGAATTAACTTGATCCCCTCCCCCTCTTTCTTTTTTTCCTTTCTCCTTCTGTGATGGAACTCCTATTTGGGGATTTTCTTGGCTTTTTTCTGGCCCACGTAGGACCAGCCTGGATAGCTAGCCTTGGTGAAGACTTGACGTTTTCATCCCCCCAAAAGTTTTTGATTTGAGTTTCTACTGAAAGGAGGCTGTATTTTAATGTTGTATTTTAATCTTGTTTTTTAAGTTGTATTTCAATCAATTGTTTTTGTATCTGGTGTTAGCCGCCCTGAGCCCGCACTTGGCTGGGGAGGGCGGGGTATAAATAAAATTTATTATTATTATTATTATTATTATTATTATTATTATTATTATTAAGACATCCTCCAACAGCTCTCAGGAAATAAACCACAGTTCTCACAATTCTTTGATCCATGAAATTTCTTAAAATTGTGTCATGTGGGAGGCTCCCCCATATGATCTAGCCTAAACAATGTGGGGACCCTCTACAGGGACAGGAAACTCCCCACTTTAGAAGTTTACCCTCTTTGGAAGACAATTGGACTTTTTTATTTTAGTTTTTTATTTTTATTGGATTTGATATGTTAATTGGATGTTCTTATTGGAAAATTAGTAAACGCTTTAAAAAAGAAGAAGAAGAAGTTTACCCTCGAGCTCATAGACAGTGCAGGAGACAGTAGC
Source organism: Podarcis tiliguerta (assembly GCF_965153285.1). Taxonomy (NCBI): domain Eukaryota; kingdom Metazoa; phylum Chordata; class Lepidosauria; order Squamata; family Lacertidae; genus Podarcis; species Podarcis tiliguerta. Next base: position 28,235,551 of record NC_139553.1, read on the forward strand.
ATGGTCATCTGACACCATTCTTCCTGCTCGCACGTTGCTTTACTTGCTTTTACTTGTATGATCTCACTAAATAGAAGAGATTCAGGGCCAAACTGATTGTGACCCTCAAATGACATGAATTCCCTTCTCCTGGCCTCATTTCCCTCTTTCTTACAAAGCAGTCATAGGAGACTTCAAGTTTTAGCAACCAGACAGCAAACTGGAGGGTGAAAAGGCTGCTAAACCCACCCCCACCCCAAGACTGTTTCCTGCTCAGAATCAGCCCAACATGCCCTGCAAGAGAAAAGAGGCAGGCAACTATATTTGCTCCCTGTGGATGGAAAGTCAGCTGGAGGGGGCAATGCTAAGTGAGGAAACAACAAGAGGTGAAAAGTCTATTCTGCTCATGGTTGCAGGCTCTGTGGCTGCTAGCTCCAGCAGCCAGCTGATTATCAGTGCTTGCAAAGCACCGTGCAGAAGCAAAATGCCTTTGGCCCAGTTCTGCCTTTACCTGATCCACTTCTGATCCACATCCACATGAGACATCAGGTGTAGAGCCGATGGGCTTGGTTTGGCGAAATGGAGAGGTCTGGTGGGCCTAATTAAGTCCAAGGGTTGGAGGTTCCTCACCTTAAATGGTTGGATGGGGGATGAAGCAGGAGACACATATCTATGCATCTATATCTATCTGTCTCTATATCTATCATCTATCTATCTATCTATCATCTATCTATCTATCTATCTATCTATCTATCTATCTATCTATCATCTATCTAATCTCTCTATCTATCTATCATCATTATCTATATCTATCTAGCTATCTAGCTATCTAGCTATAATCATCTATCTATCTCTATCTATCTATCTATCTATCTATCTATCTATCTATCTATCATCTATCTATCTATGGCTTGGGGCCTGATACTGATGACCACGAGAGTAATTTTTCAGCCAGTTTTACTTTCTTAGCTGAGTGCAAATACAGTTTGTTCTTCTGCTTTCTGTGGAGCTGTTCTACATCACTGATCTGGACCGTAGATTTAGGTTTTAAAGGACATTCACTGCTGTGCTGTGCTGGATACAGAACCCGTTTTGGATTTCATGCATTTGCACTTACTGACCCAATAAAAATATATAGATACAATTTCACTCTGTTTTGTGTTGCTTTGACAAAGCAGTGCAGTTAAGTAACCCTAGACTCTGAACTTAATGGTGTGGCGGGTGTTGGTGGTGGAGATCTCTTAAGATGATCTTGTGTATTACTTTACACACTTCAAAATGTGCTGTGTTCGGCGGCACTCCTGCTCAGTCTGCTGAATGGGGCCCTGGGCTCCTGTCCCAAAGTCCTGCCCCAGGGGCACTACTGCCATTGGTCATTACTATAAAGAACAGGTGGATCAGAATTCAAAGCCCTAGGTGATTGTGAGCTTTTAGCAATGAAGTGCTCCCTTTTCTTTGTGGAGGTAGGATCCGCCTCAAAGAACCAAGGACCTCACAGAGCTGGCTCTCCCCATATGAACATGCTTCAGTGGAGTGTTGTATCATTTGTTATTAATTCTATCATCTATGACTGAGACGGGAGGGGGAGAGGGAGAGCGAGAGGGAGAAAAGCAAGAAATGAATCTCATTTCATGCATCCAATTGTTTGGGCATTGTATGCCACAAAACATATGGCCCTCGTTTGAAACTCCTCCAAACCATAGAGGTCCATGTGCAACTGATAAAGCCCAATTTAGCTGGAAAGGTGGGGAGGAGAGTGGGGGGAGGACAACTCTCAAATCAAATTCGAGAAGGACGCCCTATATGCTTCCTAAGTGCTAAACCCAAGGGAAATTACTTCATCAAACCTGATCCAGACCACAGTAATGAAGACTGTGATATAGCTAGTGTTCGGCCATGTTGACTTTACAGTACTGGAATTAATCCATCTGCATAGCAGTTCAGTGAAATCATTTCCAGGCCGTGGAGTCTCTAGGGGTGACCATTTCTTTTTAAACATTTTTTTTTTTCAGGCCCAGATGCCTAACCTTTCTAGCTGGGGGAATGAATGTTATAACTGATATATTGTTAACTTTTTTAAAAAAAAGAAAAGAAAAAGAAAATTAAAAGCAGTGACAGCTGTCTGTCTTGATGGGATCTTGTCAAATTTTCATTAAGAGGATCATAACCCTCAAGTTCCAAAACGAATTTCAGTGGCAGTTTGCACACCGCTGTCAGCCTCTTCCTCTTTTCAGCTGCACTATACTGTAGGCGACCTTTGGGGGGACTGTTTAGCCGTTCCAAAGTTCTGCTAATTTGCTTGGATGGGTTTTCATGCCGCTTAACATTTCGCACAGCTGGAGACAGGAGCACACTCAAATTTGGGGAGGAGGGGTTGGGAGTTTCCCCTCTGAGAAGGACTTCAAGCTAATCCTGTTGTGATGTAGGTCTATCCAATGTGTCATTAACATAGTCTGATCTTTAGTGCAACTGGTGCTACTCTTACAGGTGGGTAAATCTGTCATTTTTTTTCTTTCTCTCAGTTTCTCATTCTTCCAATCTTAAATTCCGTTCTCCACATTTCCACATCACCTCTTGCTTACTATCCACATTTTTTTGCAAATATAATATAATGCATTTTTATGTTATTTTCACGAATATGTGCATTTTATGCACACTATATGCATTTTTGTGTAAACTACTTGACTGAAAAACTGCACTGCAAAATTCAGTGAAGTGCAGTTTTTAGAAGGATGGTTGTGTTTTGGATCACACCTTTCTTTGGAAAATGCAAATTAGGTAGGTTCACCTTTATATAAATCAATAATAATAATAATAATAATAATAATAATACATTGACTATGCAAAAGCCTTTGACTGTGTTGACCACAGCAAACTATGGCAAGTTCTTAAAGAAATAGGAGTGCCTGATCACCTCATCTGTCTCCTGAGAAATCTCTGTGTGGGAGAAGAAGCTACAGTTAGAACTGGATATGGAACAACTGATTGGTTCAAAATTGGGAAAGGAGTATGACAAGACTGTATATTGTCTCCCTGCTTATTTAAATTATATGCAGAATTCATCATGCGATGATGGACTGGATGAATTGCTGGAAGAAATATCAACAACCTCAGATATGCAGATGACACAACTTTGATGGCAGAAAGTGAGGAGGAATTAAAGAACCTCTTAATGAGAGTGAAAGCGGAGAGCACAAAATATGGTCTGAAGCTCAACATAAAAAAACCTAAGATCATGGCCACTTGTCCCATCACCTCCTGGCAAATGGAAGGGGAAGAAATTGAGGCTGTGAGAGATTTTAATTTTTTGGGCTCCATGATCACTGCAGATGGTGACAGCAGTCACAGAATTAAAAGACGCCTGCTTCTTGGGAGAAAAGCAATGACAAACCTAGACAGCATCTTAAAAAGCAGAGACATCATATAGTAAAAGCTATGGTTTTCCCAGTAGTGATGTATGGAAGTGAGAGCTGGACCATAAAGAAGGCTGATCGCTGAAGAATTGATGCTTTTGAATTATGGTGCTGGAGGAGACTCTTGAGAGTCCCATGGACTGCAAGAAGATCAAACCTCTCCATTCTGAAGGAAATCAGCCCTGAGTGCTCACTGGAAGGACATATCCTGAAGCTGAGGCTCCAATACTTTGGCCACCTCATGAGAAGAGAAGATTCCCTGGAAAAGATCCTGATGTTGGAAAAGATGGAGGGCACAAGGAGAAGGGGATGACAGAGGACGAGATGGTTGGATAGTGTTCTCGAAGCTACCAGCATGAGTTTGACCAAACTGCGGGAGGCAGTGGAAGGCAGGAGTGCCTGGCATGCTCTGGTCCACGGGGTCACGAAGAGTCGGACATGACTAAATGACTAAACAACAACAACAGCAATAATTAATGCAAACAGAATCAAATTTCTCCTCCATCTCTGCCTACTTCCATTTCATGCATTCATAGAAAATTTAAAGTTTTCCAATTATAAAAAACCAATAACAACAAAAATCTCCAATGGGCTTTCTTATGCACATCCTTCTCAGTAATCCTTTATGGTGGATCTATAGAGTTTTAAATGGTGTAGATAAAGTGGTTGTGAGACATTTTCTATTTAACCCTCCTTCTCCCATAATATTAGAAGTCACGGTCACTTCATGAAGTTGACAGGCAGTTGATCCAGGAGAGAGGGAAATGGATTGCTTATTTAGGCAACATGCAATTCATATGGAACTTGCTGTCACAAGATGCAGTGATGGGACAAAACTTAGGTGGCTTTAAAGGGAAATTAGACAAATTCATTGAGGCGATGGAGCCTCCCAATAGCTGTTTGTCACACAGTTAGATGAAAGCCTCATGTTCAAGAGCAGTATACCTCTGAGCTGCAAATACTTGGTCATGAGGCAATAATAAGAGAGAGCTCTGTATATGGTGCCACATTTACACACAGTTTAGAGCCTCAGATTATGGGCTTGTCCACACTTCCATCTGTGCAGTAATTTCTAGGCATGAATCCAAGAGAGGTCCCCTCCCCCAACCAGATACCACCCAGAATACCCATGGTTTATTATTGATTTAGAACAAATATCAATTGGGTTTTCTGTATATTGGCATTTGTTCTGATTCAGCAGTAAAAGACGGATTTTCCTCGGGAAACTGGCGGGCTGAAAGAAAAACCTATTGGACCTCTTGAAATGTGAATAAGCCTTATGAGGCACATCATAAGGCAAAATAATCACTGAATTGCAACTTTTACCTATATGGTTAAAAAACTCAACAGCGAAAACAGAGACAGAAGCAAACATTATCGTTCAGACATGGCAAAAATATACTCAATGGCTAAGTGATTTCTTTTCTCATATTTTGCTTATTAGTATGTGCAGAAATGACTATAATTTATATCAAAAAATTAATTAGTTCAAGTGTCCATTTCTATTTTCATTGTCATTTCTGTTAGAATACTATACATTTTTTATAATGCTATGGGCTTTCTTAAACTTGGCATAGCTTTGGGATTCAGCATGTCTTAATCCAGCCTTGGCCATATAAAATAAGAAATAAAGAAAAGTTCAACATTTGTCGGTCATCCCAATGCTTTTGCGCTCATTGGTCAGGGCACTGGAAGGCAGGAGCAGGTTTACTTCCTACTGACCAATTGGGTAGTACACTGTGGATAGATACTTTTCCTTATATCTCCAATAACCAGATATTATTTAACAAAAATACTTGTAGAAATGTGTGTTTTGCAAAGAAAGGTCTTTAAAAATATGTGACTAAACGTTCATTCAAATGTGTGCTTTAATGTGTGGATCTGTTGTTTCTTTCATTGCAAGCTAACTCATAAACAGATTGGAAAGGACTTATGAGTGAACACCTGCATATGCAGCACAGACTAAGGATAGACAGATTCATCTATACCCTGAAGAGTTGCTTCCATTCATGACTGACAGTGCTGGGGCAGATGGAACACTTAATCTGGTTCAGCAAAGTTCCCTAGAATTGCCAGATGACACAGGTCAAGAGTGTCTTTTGATGGTGGTAGAGATTTAGGAGCTGCATAAACTAGCCCCTTCTAGATCTCTACAATAATCCAAGATGACATTTTTGCCACATCATCTAGCAACGCCACTGAAACTTGCCGAACCAGATTAAGTGTTCCCTCTGCACTAGTACTGTCAATCATGAAAGGCAGCAACTGTCTAAGCTCCAGGACAGAGAAATACACACACTTCTTTCTAACGTTATACATCTCCTGTTCTTCCTTGCAAAGTTGCCAGGTCATAACACAGAGGAGCACCATGTCTCTTTAACAAGGTCTCCAGCTGTGATAGAGGATGCAGCTGTGGACTCCTCTGCCCTCCTCTTCCCTATGGTCCCTTTGCTGTCCCCCATACCCCACTCAGGATAATGTGAGAGTTTGGTAGGAGAAGAGATAATTATACTAATGGAGGAACAATATGAAGGAGGCTGCATCTGCATTACCTTTCACTGTGGTCTGATTATGTGACAGGGACAGGATAGCCTCTTCCCCAAAGTAGGAATGCTGTTGCTGGGCCTGAAGAGAGTGTGGCCTCCATAGCTGAGTACCAGAGTGCACGCAGAAGGCCCCAGGTCCAACCCCTGTCATTTCCAGTTTAAAAGGAACAGGTATCAGGATATTTAGGACCACCTCTCTGTGTATTAACCTGCCTGGACCCTTAGATCATCATCTGAGGCCATCCTCTGTGTGCCACATGCAAGGGAAGCCTGAAGGCTGGCAACAAGAGAATTGGCTTTTTCTGCTCCTGATCTATAGAATGCTCGTCCTAGCCTTCATTTTTAGTGTTTGTATTTTCCTGGGCATTTGGGCAGCACCAATGATTGGATGCACAATATAGGAATTGGGCTGTTAGTGTTGTGGCATCTGCCTTCTGGAATCCCTTCCCATTAAAGCATAGACAGGCACCATCTCTGCTGTCTTTTCAGCACCTACTGAAGCACCTGCTTCCCTATTCTTGTAATTTTAAGTTGTTTTAAACTGTTTTTATTATTGTATAATCATGTGCTTTGATTGTTGTAACCTGCCCTGGGCCCTTCAGGTGAAGGGTGAGCAATAAATTCTATAATGATAGTGATGATAAGCCATCTGTATCCTGTTGCTTCTAGAAGAATACTCTTTGATGTGCCTTCCCTCAGCCCAGCTTCCTTGTGATTCGAAAACCACAAGGAATTGTGCTGCAAAGAGGAGACTTTTGCACATGTGCACATGAAAGCTTTGCTTGGCATGCAAAAAGAAGTCATCAGGTGAAGGTATCCCTGCCCTTACTCTGATGCTAACAGCAATGGGAGAAAGTGACTTGGAAACACAGCAGGGGGAAATGACCTTGCAGCATTTCAATCCACAGATGTGAACATAGGCCTAGTGCAGAAATGCCCTATGAACTTGGGGGTCGCCCAGTCAGACTGATGAGCAGTAGACAGTGGCGTAGTGTGGGTTGTCAGCACCCGGGGCAAGGCAAGTAATTTGCACCCCCCCACACTGCACTGTCCCTCCCCCAGATAGTCCCTCGCTCTCTCTCCGCACTGCACCGCACGCCTGGCACCCTCCCCTCCACAGTGGGCGGCGACCCGGCGGCTCGGATCGGATTCGCACAGCCAGCACTGCAGTGAGAGAGAGTGAGTGAGCCAGGTAGGGGCAGAGAGCTGCGAGTGCGAGCGCCCCCCCCCCGATGTTGCGCCCGGTGCGGCCGCCCCCCCTGCACCCCCCACGCTACGCCACTGCCAGTAGATTCAGAAAAGGCAAACCAATGCACTTCCTTATTTGCACAATGCATACTTAATTCATGGAGTTCACTGCCACAAGATGGAGTGATAGCCTTTTGCTTAAATTAAAATAGGAGTCAATAACCTGTGGCCCTCCAGATGTTACTGGACGCCCAACTCCAATCATCCCTGACCACTGGCCATGCTAGTAGGAGCTGGAACCCAAGGACTACAGGTTCCCCATCCCCACTTTAAAATGAGATTTAGTAGATTCGTGGGCATTAGCCATCACTGCTGTAAGAGCTTCCATCTCCTGTCATTGCTAAGATATTGGCAGTGGAGCAGAAAAAAGTACAGTGGTACCTCAGGTTAAGAACTTAATTCATTCTGGAGGTCTGTTCTTAACCTGAAACTGTTCTTAACCTGAGGTACCACTTTAGCTAATGGGGCCTCCCGCTGCCACCGCATGATTTCTGTTCTCATCCTGAAGCAACATTCTTACCCTGAGGTACTATTTCTGGGTTAGCGGAGTCTGTAACCTGAAGCATCTGTAACCTGAAGTGTCTGCAACCTGAGGTACCACTGTATATGGTATAAAGTATTTGTCAGTGGGAAGCATTTAATTCCCATTCAGTTCCATGGGGCTTTGACAGAAAAGTTATTGATGGAAACCATCCCACCTGAGCAAAACAACCAGGCCTTTGTGTATGAAGAAATTAAGCAACTGAATAATAAGCCATTTAATTTATTTAACTACTTCCAAGCTATGAGCAAAAAACCCAACTTTTTTTTTTTGGTCACAAGTTGATAAAACTTGTTTCATACAAAGGTTTTGAGAAAGAATGACCAAGTTCACTTAAAAAAAAAAATTAAAGGGATCAGGTTACTCTTACAATGCTAGTATAATCCAGTACTTTTAAATCAAATTACATTGGACGGCTTACCAGTATTCCTTCTAAATTGAGTTTACTCATCTGTGTGCTTTCCTTTTTAGAAAGAAAAACAAATGAGATGTACATAATAAAGTTTGCAGCTCAATGCATAGGCAACAAGAGAACAGTTTCCAAGGTCAACGTCCAGGGCACTGTCACAGGACATTAACAAGGAATCATGAAACTATTTGGGGCTACTTCATTTCAAGCTGTTTTTTCCTTATACTTATTTACTTTGTGTGTTCACTCAGCTGTTTTGAAGAAACCAAAAGATAGGCGCATGGGGCTGTCAACGTGTTTTGGACTACAACTCCCATGAGTCCCAGCCAGCATGACTGGATAGCATCAAATTGGAGAAGGCTGACATATCTGAAGGATCATCTTCTCTTTGTCAAGGCTAGGTGATAGACAGCTTTCAGAAATGAATCAGGAAATCAGAGCCAAAAAGATCACTCCTGCTCAGCCCAAACAGAAAGGCCTTTAGAGACCTTCTGGTCCAACGGAGCCCTGTGGGTAGCAGTTCAGAGCCTGAAATTACTTAATTTGTAGGGAGGTACCGTATTTTTCGCCCTATAGGACGCACTTTTTTCCCTCCAAAAATGAAGGGGAAATCTGGGTGCGTCCTATGGGGCGAATGCAGGCTTCGCGGACCTCTCCGCAAACAGCAGGAGCGCTCCCGCTGCTGGCGGAGAGGTGCCTGCATGCTGAAGCCTGCGCGCGCTGAGCTCAGCGCGCCCAGGCTTCGCGGACCTCTCCGCTAGCAGCGGGAACGCTCCCGCTGCTGGCGGAGAGGTGCCTGCATGCGGAAGCCTGCGCGTGCTGAGCTCAGCGCGCCCAGGCTTCGCGGACCTCTCCGCTAGCAGCGGGAACGCTCCCGCTGCTGGCGGAGAGGTGCCTGCATGCGGAAGCCTGCGCGCGCTGAGCTCAGCGCGCCCAGGCTTCGCGGACCTCTCCGCTAGCAGCGGGAGCGCTCCCGCTGCTGGCGGAGAGGTGCCTGCATGCCGAAGCCTGCGCACGCTGAGCTCAGCGCGTCCAGGCTTCGCGGACCTCTCCGCTAGCAGCGGGAGCCAGCACTGGGCTCCCACGGCTTGCAGAGAGCTGCCTGTTTGGGGGCTGGGGTCGGGGGAAGCTCGGGCTTCCCCAACCCCGCGCCTGGGGGGGAAATAATTTTTTTCCTTTATTTCCCCCCCAAAAAACTAGGTGCGCCTTATGGGACGGTGCGTCCTATAGGGCGAAAAATACGGTATTCCTATCTGCATCTCTATTGGTTCATCACAACGTATAGTGGAGATGGGGACTAATAGGCCCCCTTCTCCCTGCTGAGATCTACAAGGGAAACACGGAGACTAAGCAGGAGGAGGAAGCTGACAGCCAATGCCACCTCCTGGATTTGTTTTAAGTAAGAAGGTGAGCAGGTGGTGGCAGACTGAGGTTGGTGTGGCAGTGCCCCATTTTCTTTAACAGACCAACTTGCACTGCTTGCCACACAGTGGAGTCAGGACCATGAGGTCCAGGGGCCAAATGCAACCTTCCAAGTATCTCTGTGTGGCCCTTGTGGGACTCTCCACAGTTCACACATACTCTTGAGCCACACCATCTTTCCCCAGTCCACACCTTGCTGGCATTGTTTCAGATATTGCTTTAGTGTCCTTGCCCAGCTTGAATGTGCCCTTGAACTCTCCGAATGAGTCTTGCTTACCTGGATGAAGGACAGAGAGGAGTGTGTAGAGACAAGCCATTTGTACAAAGCTGAAATTTATATTGCCCTGCCCTGACATGTAACCTCCAAAAGGTTACACAGAAGAGAATGTGGCCTTCAGGATGAAAAGGAGCCATACACTGGCTCTACCCCAGCTTCCCTTCTGACTTTTCTGAGCTTGGAGCCCCAATGTGGAGCCCATGGGCACTGTGGCACCCTCATACATCCCCCTTGGTGTCTGCACCAGGGGAAGGGAGGCTGGCGTCTGACACAGAAGAGGGGGGCAGTGGTCTCTGGGGACCTGTCCCATCCAGGAAGCAAGAATCAGAGGCAGGCAAAGCTTCAAAACTGGAGGAAGAGGCGTGCCAAGTAAGTGCAGGGCCAGGTTCTTCCCCAGGTTCTTTTGCACCACTGTCTTCCAGAACCAATAGAGAATTGAAGTGAGAGACCTGAAGCATCTTTCATGGAGATGTAGTCTCTGACTACGTATGCACAGCTCGTCAGGAGAAGGTACATAAACTGGGAGTGGTCTCCAGTTGCTGCAACTGCTCCATATAGAGCAGACCTGGGAATAGCTGCCTATATGCTGAATTGGTGTGCACAGGCCTCCAGAGCTGCAGAAGTAAAGAGTTACTGCTGTGCTGTGTGCTTTATTGGCTGGGAAGTGCTCTTGAAACCATGGCTTTTTTCTTACATTCCCTGGGGAGAGTTTTCTACAAAATTGGGGCCACTGCTGCAAAAGCCCATTCTCATGTACCCACCCCCCCCCGGATGAGGCACGTAGAGTGGATCCTCTGATGAAGACTGCAGGCTGGTTCATGTTCTACTTAATGAAGTCAGTAACAATTCCAAATGTTTGTCTATACATATAAATGAGCATATACACAATTTATCCAAATTAGTGACCTCTTTTGTCCTCTCTTCTGAAGATTTTTTTTGCATGACACCTAGAATGCCTCTAGCCAGGTATTTTGCTTAAGGGTGCACAAAAACTTGGAATCCCTGCAGGCTGGGAATATGACATAGTGCCTCTAGATGGAGAACTACACCTTCTTTTGATTTTGCAAATGCTCAATGGTTTTCCATTTGCAAACATTCTTCTGGGTTCTAGGAAACTAGAATAAAACTGGAGTAATAATTTAAGCATTAAGGGGGTAGGGGGGGAATACAAAACTTTCCCTATAAAAACATTGATTCTATGATGACTAACCTGAAGCCTGTAAATCTTGTGATTATTTTCAGATTTGATGGACACTGGACTGCTTCCTTCGTGACCCTGAATTCTGCAGAATAAACACGCAGGGTCAAGTGATTACGTCTATGAATTTATACATGCATAACCACTAAATTGTTCTCTGTCCCCAGTTCCGGGATAGCATCGTACAACTGCAAACCTCGTCAGCATTTTGAGTTATTTGTTTAATTTCCAGCAGGCATATCCCAAAGGCCACAGTTTAAAGGAAAAGTTTGAAACACAGCCCTGGGCCATATGTATTCACTATTCATAAAATCAGGGATTTGATATTTCTGTTTTTTTGTTTTCCAGGGAAATTAGAGTAAATCCATTATCCCATATGTGGAAAGGCTCTGAAGTCTAAAGAATGAAAAAAAAAAATAACAAGAATAGCCTGATGGTATGGGAGGGAAGTACACATCTGAAACAGTGGGGAAAATCTGCCTTCCCATTAGCCTCTGTTTCAAGGTTTTCTGCATTAAACCAGTTGCTTAGATCCATTCCTGTCTGGCTTTAAGACTGGTATTTGATTTCTTTGATGGGTCACCTGCAGTGAAGGATAGATTGGGGGACTTCTCTGCCTTGTTGGTTCTCCTGGATCGCTTAGCAGCTTTTGAGACCACCAGGCATGACATCCTTCTGAGCTAAATGATTAGGATGGAGAAATATCATACTGGTCTTCAGTGGTTCCTTGGCTTGGTGGTATTCCCTAAACCTTTGCCATCCCTGGATGCCCAATTGGCAGTGGTTGCTAGGAGTGCCTTCTATCACATTTGGCTCATAAGGCAGCCGGGGTCTTTCCTAGAGAAGACTTGGCTTCAGCCACCATGCTTTGGGTACTTCCATGTTGGATTGTTGTAGTGCAGTTCTACATGGAAGTGCCTTTTGAAGCTAGTCTGAAAGCTTCAATAGTGCAGAAGGCAGCTGCCAACTTCTTTTCTGGTGGTCATAGGGCCAAACATACATCTCTATTTTTACACCAGCTCAGCTGGCTTCATATTTGCATCTGCCTCAATTAAAAGGGATGGTTTGAGCCTTTCAAGCCCTAAACAGCTTAGCACCAGGTAACATAACATGTCATGCCTCAAGCCAGGATAATATATCATTTCTAGCTCCAGGGGTTCCTGTCTCCTGGCACAGGGGTGTTCCCACTGGGACTAGCAGCTATTCTGTGTGGTGCTCCAGCAGAACATCAGACTATGACATCCTCTTGGGCAGTAAAATATTATTAGGTTCTTAATTGGCTTCACCCACCATGATTAGCTTCTGCGGCCCTTGAAGGAAGGAAGAGATAAAAGGGACATTTTGTTTGGGCTAAAACTGTGGCCGTCTTCAGGCACTCTGCTTGCATGCAAAAGTAACATGCAAGCAGGAATGACTGCACCAAGATCTGCCTGGGTACTGGGGATAATTTTTATTATTATTTTCCTTTCAAAAGGCAAACCTACCTAATTCTCATTTCCCCAAACACTATGCAATCAAAAATGCAGCCACCCTAAATTTATATTTCTCTGAATTTTGAAATGGAGTTCTCGATCCAAGTCATGTGTACAAAAATGCATTTATTAGGGTAAAGATTATGGGTGGATTAGAGCATACCTTCTCTCTCTCTCTCTCTCTCTCTCTCTCACACACACACACACACACACACACACACTTTTCATTCAAGCTACAGAGGTTTGAAGGAGAAGTTGGAGTGGGGTAGCTTTAAAGCCCTGTGTAAGCAGTCCCACAGTTCACTTGCTTTGAAGTACCAAGAATCTGGACACCTGATGTCACTATGATGCCCTATGGGGTGGAAGAGATGAAGATCTGGTTCTCTGGCCAGAAAATTTTCCCTACTTCTGGGGTACACTGACTAGCATCTCACCAGGATATGAACATAGAAAGTTGCTTCATACCCAGTGGCGTAGCATGGGTTGTCAGCACCCGGGGCAAGGCAAGTAATTTGCGCCCCCCCACCCCGCTGCACTGTCCCTCCCCCAGATAGTCCCTCGCTCTCTCTCCGCACCGCACCGCACGCCTGGCACCCTCCCCTCCACAGTGGGCGGCGACCCGGCGGCTCGGATCGGATTCGCACAGCCAGCACTGCAGTGAGAGAGAGAGAGTGAGCCAGGTAGGGGCAGAGAACTGCAGGTGCGAGTGCCCCCCCCCCAGATGTTGCGCTCGGTGCGGCCGGCCCCCCCTACCCCCCCACGCTACGCCACTGTTCATACCAAGTCAGACTCAGCAGTCCATGCAGTTCAATATTGTCTATACTGACTGACAGTGGCTGTCCAGTGTTTCAGGCAGGGTTCTCTGGCAGTGCAACCTGGAGATGTTGGGGTTGTTGCTTTCCACACAGAGAGGACACAGAGTGTCGTTGCTTTGCCACTAAGCTTTGTCCCTTCCCTGAATATGGGAATAAAACTACTAAACTACTTGGGAAGTATAGTAAGCATGACTGAGATTATATGGGCTACTATGAGCACTCCATGCTGGTATGATTCTATTTGTTATTTGCTGCTGCTGCTGCTGCTGCTGCTGCTGCTGCTACTACTACTACTACTACTAACTAGGGTAATACATGAATGAAGTAGAATATAAGTGGGAATTTGATCCTCAAATCACCCTTCCACTCAGCATAGATTGTTTCGTTGAAACACTTTGAAAAGTCCCTTGTTACTGTTTTGCTGGATGAATGCCCAAAAGCTTTAGCCAAAGCAAACAAAAATCAATTGAGAAATTTTCCCATTCACATCCATTCATATCAGGCTTAGATCAGTTCTCAAACGCAGAGACCTTGCAACCGTTTTGCATGCAGTTGCCAGAGGTTTTGGCAGATTGACTGTGCCCCTTTGTATCTCCTTGAACCTTGGCAGGATCACACAACCTCTCACACAAAAGCAGAACGCTTATCTTAAATTGCTTGAATTTTGGATGGTTTGCTTTCTTAAAACTAAGCCGCACTTCACTTTGACTCTGCTGTGACATAGAGGACCCATTGGTTGGGTATAAATGCAAATAAAATAAAATTATCAGTTCCATAATTAAGATGTTGTTGATTTAAGAATAGCCATTCCCTCCAGCCTTGGGGTGGATGTAAACTGTTGTTGTTGTTAAATGAACAAGAACTTTTTAGACACTGGCTTTTGGGTTTTCTCCAAAGCACAAGAGTTATCATGACCTTCAATTTCAAAGCCCACAAGTGAGGAAGCTCAAGCCCAGGAACCAAATACAGACCTCCAAACCTGTACATCTGGCCCTTAGAAATCGACCAAACTCCCTCACCAGCCACACCCTTTACCAGCTTTGCTTCATACCCTCTTTGAGCATTTTTGCATTTTGAATCAGAATCCATGGTGCAAGTCAGTTGTCGGGGACTGAGGAGAAAACCAGAGGCAGAACTGAGTGCTGAGTTCACAAGTGCACACTCATGAAGAGATGAGTATGGAGTATGGAAGGTAGATTGAGAGTGTATGGGTAAAACAGGTAGGAGACAGAAATAACAGTGACCTTACTGTAGGTATCTGCTGTAGACCTCCAAGCCAGACTGAATACTTGGGTGATGCCTTCCTAGAGCAGAGTGTCAAACATTCAAAAAGGAGAGATAGAATAGTCATGGGAGACTTCAATTTCCCTGATATCTGTTGGAACTCAAACTCTGCCAAGAATGTAAGGTCCAACAAATTCCTTCATTGCTTCACTGACAAATTCATTTCCCAGAAGGCGGAAGAAGTGGCAAGGGGGTCATCTCTCTTGGACCTGGTTCTTACCAACAAGGAAGAACTGATTGATGAAGTGGAAGTACTGGGAACCTTGGGAGGAAGTGATCATGCCCTCTTGGATTTCGTTATAAGCAGGCAAGGGAAATCTGAGTGTAGTCGGACAGGCACACTGGACTGATTTCAAAAAACGTAAGGAACTACTGGGTAAGATCTCATGGTCAGAACTACTCAAAAAGAAGGAAGGCCAAGATGGATGGGTGTTTCTTAAAGGTGAAATACTGAAGGCACAAATGCAGACAACTCCAACAAGAAGGGAAAGGGGGGCATCTAAATAAACTGGGATGGCTGCCTAAGCAACTTATAGATGGGCTGAGATTTAAGAAAGGCATGTATAACAAATAGAATAAAGGGGAAATCATTAAGAAAGGGAATACATGAGTAGCCAAGGTTAGACAGGCCAAAGCTCAGGACAAGCTTAAAAATATGTTTTTAAGGTTTCTTTGACTATATTAGAAGCAAAAGGAAGAACAACCAAGTAGGAAGTCCTCTTTATGAAGAAGACAGAGAAATGCCATCAGGTGACAGAGAGAAGGAGGAACTACTGATGCATAGTACAGTAGTTGAAGCAGAGTTCTGATCCTCAATTATCCTTGGAGCTCAGTGAATGACATTGGGCCAATCTAGCCTTACTAGAAATAGGTACATATGTCAGTGTCAGTTTCTCTCATTTTTACAATCTTAAGTTCAGTTTTCCAAATTTCCACATCACATTTTTTAATCAGCATTTTAATGGAATTTTGTACATTTATGCTCAGCAGTTATCCCTAATGCATTTTTGTATGTTATTTTTAACTGATATATGCATTTTTGGTACACATTACTTGTTTGGAAAACAACATTGCAAAATCTGGAATGGCGCTGATTTCAAAACGTGTCTGTGTTTCATTCTGTATATTGTTTTGGAAAACTTGTTAGGTTCACCTTTAAATACTAACTGAATCAAATTTATCCCCCATTTCTAAGTTTGACCTACTTCACAAGGTGGTTTGAAGCTCAAAATGAGTGTTTGTGTAGATGCTGCTTTGTAGGAACAGTGTAGTAAAGGGTAATGAGAGTTAAATAATGATGATGGCGATGGCAACTGGCCATTCATGTAGAGAAATTTGTTTACAGACAGTTTCCTGTTTGTAACAGAGTCTTGATGAAATTATGCCTTTAAAAAGCATTCATATAAATCCGAGACAGGGACCCTGCGGCCCTCTAGACTCCAGCTCCCACCATCCCTGTCCCCTGGCCTTGCTGTCTGGAACTGATGGGAGTTGGAGCCCAACAACACCTGTAGACTCAGATATTCCTTTTTATATAAATGATGATTAATCATATTCAGGATTGTCAGAAAAGAGACTGAGCCACTAGCATTGGGCTTTTGTATGAATTTGTGGCACGGCCTCATTTGGAGTTAGATTGCACTACTTTGCTTTTATCATTGTGCTGGTTTGTGTACTTTTTGGACATAATTAGATTTCCCTGTGTTTTCGCTGTTTATTGTTCAGTTTTATAGTTTGAGGGGTGACCTGCCTGAAAAGATTTCTAGAAGCCTTTTAAACAAGCAACGGTGTGTGCAATTTCAGCCACTCCCCATCTCAAACAAGGACATTGCAGAGATGGGGAAGATGAAGGAAAATGCCAACCCAAATGGTAAGAGTGCACCTTCTGTAAGAACATAAGCAACTGGTATTCATAGAATCCAGAACTGTTGAGTTGTAAGGGACCCAACTCTTCCCTCCCACAATGCAGGAATCATCACTGACCCAGCAGGAATCACCTCTGTGCCTCTGACCACAACTATCTCTACTAGCCATGATGGCTATGCTCTGCCGCCACAATAGGAGGCAGTAATGCTTTCTGAATACCAGTTGCTTGCAGATTCCCAACAGGCATATGGTTGACCACTGTGAAAACAGGATGAGGGACTGGCTGGACCATTGGCCTGACCCAGCAGGCTCTTCTTGCATTCTTATGTCAACCCAAATGATGGAGTGCACATTTCCCATGGGAGAAGGCTAAAATGTTTGGGACATTTTAGTTTTAGGGTTTTTAAAAATGACTATGGTGAGGTGAAAAAAAGGCACAGAAGACCCCAGGTTCATTCCCTGTTGTCTCCAGGTTGGGATGGGAAAAGCTCCTGCTCAAAACCCTGGAGAGCCTCTGCCAGTCGGAATAGACAAAACTGAACTAGATGGACCAATTAGTCTGACTCAGTACAAGGCAGTGTTCTATGTTCCTCTGTTTATGGATGTATGTGTGGTGGTTAATTCAGGGATAGGAAACTTGTGGTTCTCCATATTGTTGGACTAGGAGTCCCTGATAATTGGCCCTTCTACCTGGGGTTGATGTGAGTTGTAGACCAATATAAGGAGGGTCACAGTTTTCCCATCACTGCTTTGATTTGTTTAAACTTTCAGCCTTCACTCTGCCATCTTATTGCAACGTGTAAAACATTGTGTTCTGCAGTAGTGCAGAGCACCATCAGAAGTGGGACCCTTCTTTACACCTCCCCTAAGCTGACAAATATTAGGATTTCATTTGTAATCAGTAAAGTTGCAGGGTTGGGGGGAGTTGAATTTGCAATACTGTAGAGAGGGGATTTAAAATTCAGGCACTAGTTAATCTTGGCCTCTTGAGTTTGCCTGTCAAAATCAGCTACATCTAGTAATAAAAACCACCTAAGGACCTTTTTGTACTGACCTTGACTCCCCATGATCCAAAGGTGGAGCTTCTTTCTGCCAAGTAAATCCCTTGTTAATGTTGCTGAGATTGAAATTTATGGTCATGGAAGGTGTTGAGCCACCAGAACAGATGGTTACTTACTAATTTGGGGGCTGTTTGGAATGTTTTTTGAATCTGAGCAAAACTGTCCCATTTTGCAAGCTGAAAGGGCCATAAGTTTAAGGGGCTCGTATATTAAATCATTGTGTGTTTGCCTTATTGCAAAAGATTATTTGCAGGATAATTTACAGCCCATTGTCTGATCATCTGCACAGCCGGAGGCAACTGAGATAATACTTTAGGGACAGATTTTTCTGTCCAGTGATCAAACTGACTCATGAAAATGTACAGCTTGCTGATAACTGAAGCTGTAGTTGGTTTTTCTGTTTCAGGATAACATCTCTATTAATCCATGCTATAAAAAGAAGAAATACATTTTAAAACTACCAACATCCTCATTTGTATTAAAAAACTACACTGATCTATGTTTGTCCAAATAAGCTGGTGTTTCTAGGTGTCCGGTCCATCACTTGCACTTATTTATTACTTTAAAATTAAAACCAGGAAATAATAACCAGAACCCCTCAGGGGATTATCTTAAAAAGCATGCTTTCACTCATGTTTTCATACAGAGGGTTCATGCGGTTCTAATTTCCAATACAAAGAATATATAGCTCGCTTCATGGTTGACATCACTTTCCACAGAAAGTTGCTTGGTGGTTCTCCCCCCCCCCCTTCTTTGTTTCAATAAGATATTATTATTTTATCCTGTTGTCAGATGTTTGCATTGGCAGATCTCATGCAGTGCAAACGATCATTCTGGCTGCATTTCCAAAAAGTTGCTTTGAATAAAATGCTTAGCAAATTAACATGAAAATGAAGATGGAGGTTCTGAGTACAACGGAAAAGCTTCATTAACTACAGATTGTATTGTTCTTTAAGTAAGATGCTTTGACCTTCCCTATTATTTGCGTTCCCCTCTCCTCATAATGTTACTTTCCCCACTTTTCATTCATTGGAACAAGCCAGGATCCAATAACAAAATAAAGTTGAGTAATGAAAATTAATAGGGAGTCTTAATATCCAGGCGCGTGGAGTCTATCCATTGCAAATGAATTGTGCCAACCAGTAATAGCATGATATATTTACATGGGCTTTTGTACTTCTCCAGTACACAGCTGAATCAGATGGATTTGGAATGCTTCAATGTGTTGCCAGCTATAACGGTCAGCAGTGGAGGGGACCTGAAAGTCTTCCTCACTTGGACCAATGGTAATTCTTTCACCATATGAAAGTTACAAGATTCCTCCAGGGAGATGGACCCAGCTGCAACTTGTTTTAACTGTTGAGCAAAAGAGAAATGTTGGGCCTTTGGAAAGAAAAGGTTTCATCAAGATCTTAATACACACACACAAAATGAAAGACACAAACAGCCCCTCTATAAAACACAACTGATTGTCCCTGTGGGTATTAGGAGATATATCATAACTCCAGCACTTTCTGCAGCTGTTCTCTACCTTCTACATCTGGCTTCATAGGTAAAAAAGAATGGCGTGCATAGTAGAGTCATTATCACCACTGTCCCAGAGGGGGGGAAAGATCCAGTCAGGGGCACGGGTGGAGAGGGAATATATTCCCATGGAATTCATTAAATCAGGCAATCAATTTATGAGCATCAGCTATGTTTAAGTAGCTACATTGCAGACTTTAGCACTAGCCAATTTGGATTCCCTACAGACTACATCCCCCATCTGCCCCAGCCAGAATGGCCAGTAGTCAGGAATTGTGGGAGTTGTAGTCCACAACATCTGGAGGGCACCACATTGACTTTGGTCGTTTAGCTGTTGCCGTTTTTGCTAAGGATGCTTGGAGACTATAGGTTTTTCTTTTGCTTCAGCATCAAGGAGAAGGAATAATGGGTGTACTGACAGTGTAAAAAGAAAAAAAGTCAGTATCATAGTTAAATGATGCTCATATCATTTGAATATTTCCAGCAACCCTCAGCATAGTGCCTTAGGGAAAAAAGTAAGCCATCACTTAAACAATGTAACACTATTATATCTCCAGGGCTACCAAACAATTAAAGCAACTAGCAGCCGCTTGGGGGCTCAAGAAATACCATTATTAATTTCTTAGCAATGATGACTGCATACATCATTTTTTATGAAATAGCTGAGGCTCAACTCTGCAACATGATCTACAACTGTTGCTGGTCTTTTTCTGGTAAAAGGCTCCATAAACTTTGAGCTAATAAGCAGTATTATTATCAGTGCTTTTTTTCTAGAAAAAATAGGTGCCCTCACTGTGAAGTTGTTACAGTAAGTGCAATACTTTTTAACAATTAAAGTGCCCCCTGAAAAAGCACTAATTATTATCATTTATTGCTTTTTATATAAAAAAATTGTCTCAAGTTGATATACAATAACCAAAAACAAGCAAGCAAACAATTTTAAAACCATGCAAAGTAGACATTTGTTGTAAATATTCATTTATTTAGCTGGAAAAGCCTGTTGGAATAAATGTATATTCAGTTGTTTCAATGAAGAAAGCTAACAAGCACTTAGCTTCCTGAGTCTCTGCTACCCAGGCCTTCTGTGATGTCACAGCAGCTGAGCCAATGGTGACCAGACATCATGGCTACATCAGCTGATGATATTACCAGTGGTGTGGCAGGCAGCAAAGTCAGAAGTCAAAGATACTGAAAGTAAAAGAACATGCTAGCTGGACTGATGGTAGTTGAAGTTCCAAAGATCTGGAGGATTCCAGGTTGAGCAAGACTGGTAAACCTAATGATGAATGGATGCTTAAGGCAGCTTCCTATAGATTTACCAGTTTATCTAGCTGTTTCTGAGAAACAAAGCATCCTGAATTTGCTTCTGCCCATATTTAATGAAGGTCATATTTTTGTAATAGCTGCATAAAATGGGCCATATGTGAAATTTGCTGCCTTGCTGATTTTAATTTTCCATTAAATCCAATTCCAATTTACGTCTCCCCCAAGTATAATCTCTGCTTAAGTAAACTTCCCCTATTTCTTAAGCCCTTTATGAAGAAAATCGAGCTGTCTCTTCACTCGGTGCCTATAGCGACAGTAATGTGACCATTGTGTGTTTTTCCAGGACTTCTTCAACAAATAGGCGTTGGCCATTTTTATCTCAAGAATTCCCGCCCCCTGCCCCCCAAGTCTAAATCTGCACCTATTAGTATTGCCACACCCATCTTGTATTTGAGGCAAGGACAATATTTACCAGTTCTTTTGTTAGTAAAGATGTTATTTGAGATGTTCATTCTGCAATAAACATCTCTAACTATTTGGTCTATTTCCCAGTCTTTATCACTTTAAGCCTTGCTGCATGTCTGTACTGTATCTGTGGGATGTTTAAACTCTAAGCATCCAACGTGTTTCAATGCCAGTCATACCTATTTGGAAGAACTCTGACACTCGAAACTCCATTTCTCCCCTAATCCTAGCTGTTGGAGGGCTTACTACTTATCAGCCTTCTTCCTCCTCCAAATCACCATCATTGTCTTCTTTGTCTAGGCCCTCAGCCCTTATTCCTTCAGGTAGTTCCAACTGCAGAATCTATACTTGGTTGCTGTGAGTGGCACCTTTGTGGGGCACCACTAAATGAAAGAGAAATCCCTAGTAATATCAGAACCCCACTTCCTGGAGCTTTAAAGTAATTGACATCTGTAATGTTTCTGGGGCTATGTCTGGGGCAGTTTCATGTTTTTTCCTATTCTGGTTTTACCACCTACTCCCAGCTTCATTTTTGATGAGGTGGCACAGCAGTCTATTAATTCTTGTTGAAAAGTCTTAAACTTCTGTGCCACCTCCTCCTTCATAGCTGATTTCAAGGCCACTGAGGTTACTGGCGTGTCCTGATTCATTTCTTGTGGCTGGTACAGCTGGGCGTTCTGACGCCATTTTAGATGCTGCGCCATCACCCTCAGGTCCCAAGTGACATTCTTTGTATATCATCGCAAAATGGACACGAATGTTATGTTCCTTAGATCTGCTTGGTCCCTACAGCATACCCCATTCTAGAGACAAGTTTCAGGGATGATTTTCATAAACAAGGGAGCTATCAGCCTATGCCGCCATCTTGTTGGTGGTCAAGCTCCTTCCCTTTCAGGAGGATTCTTTAAATAAATAAAAATGTGGAATTGTTGAGAAAAAAAGATCTGAAAAATGAGGAACTTAAGAGAAACAAAAATTGACAAGTTCACCCATCCCTTCTAGCTATTGATTAAAATGGACCAAATCAATGCACAAGCCAGGGAAAAGTATAAATTTCCTATCTAAACATAGCCTTTTCCTACCAGGTTTGATTGCTGTGCATGTAGAAGCTCATTTTAACGCATTACATGAAGGTGAAGGGACACCCCAGGTGAAATTATGCTTGAAGGACAAAGCCCTAACCTGATATGCAATGGTGTCAATCCATAATGACCCAAGTTTGGTTGGTGAAGGAAGTATGGATTTATGTTTGAGCAAAGGAAATGAGTCAAAATCATTTTTTCCCTCTCTCTCTCTTTGTTAAATGCCTAGGCAAATTTCTTTGAGGTGGTTTCCCTTAAATCTCTCTGTGTTTTTCCCCCTTTTAAATACAAAAAATACTATTTGATTTTCCTGGACGCTAACCTAGACAGCTGATAGATTTTCCCTCATTACATGTGACAGGTAACCCCCCACCCCACCCCAATCAAGTGGCCTTCATAATATTTTTTCATTTGCACAAGAGAGAGCCTAAGTTCACTTACACACACACACTCTGTCCTGGAAGCAAGAGCACATTCTATCATTCTCCATTCCAGTATTCCTCCCCAGGGTAAAATTGGACAGAGTACATTTAAATGTCACTCAAACCCCCCTCTTTTTTCCACTCAGTTTTAACCATATGGGTTAATTTTACCCTCTCTCTAATTCCCCTATTATTACACATTCTTTAAGTATTTTTTTAAGTATTATGAGGAGATTCAACACATGTTGAGGATTTCCCCCTTCAATTAATGGGAGAAAGGGAGGCTGTTAGGTCTCTTTTTGCAATGTTTCAGAGGGAGGGGTTCAAGAGAAAGGGTCTTTCATTGGGGATTGCAAAACATCTCATGGCAAAGGTCAGCAGGGTAACAGGAAAATGATTTGTGTTTGCTCTCTGAAGAGGTGCATCAAGAAAGAGTCCAGAAATGCTTGCAACTTTTGTTTAAAATGCAAAATAAAATTGCATACTCCACCAAACATGCTGTTTTTAAAAGTATGTCCGATTCTTTTGCATTATTTGATTAAAGTTCGTTGAGGCCCTAAAGCAGTAATAATTTTGAGGATCCCTGCTCCACCATTAATACTTATTTTGCATTTAGGAAACCCAGCCAGATGGTGGAGTATTATTATTATTATTATTATTATTATTATTATACAAATTTCTTTCTCGCTTTTTCATCCCCAAAATGGATACTCAAAACAGCTGGTAAAATTTACATTATGTGGTGTGGCACTTTAGAGCAGCTGTGGGCAAATTTCAGGTTTGTGGCATCTACTTTGTAGTCTGTAGTTTGTCACATGGAGAAGCCAAGTGCAAAATATTGGTGGGACTGGAACCAAAAATAAAAAATTAATAATTGTGACACGGGGGATGGAACCAACACATCTGGCTGGTTAGAATGCTCCTGTTGGGAGTTAAGGAAACACTGAAACATCTGCTTGAGATCCCTTTGGTTAAAACCAGTCCATATTCATACGGACCTGGAATAAACAGTTGGCATGGCTTCTGGGCTCAAGTTCTTGCATGGGGACTCAATACCTATCAGATCTAGCCGTAGGACTGATACTATGTTGTGTTGTGATAAAAACAAACTGAAAAATGTACCCACCCACCTACTAATTTCTCTTTATCTGGAAAGAGCTCATATCTAAAAACAGTTTTAGGAATGGAGGAGGAAAATCCTGGAATTTTAACATGAATGGTTAAATTTAAAGAGCATCCTATTGCAATCTGGGGACGTGGGTGGCGCTGTGGGTAAAAGCCTCAGTGCCTAGGGCTTGCCGATCGAAAGGTCGGCGGTTCGAATCCCCGCAGCGGGGTGCGCTCCTGTTGTTCGGTCCCAGCGCCTGCCAACCTAGCAGTTCGAAAGCACTCTCGGGTGCAAGTAGATAAATAGGGACCGCTTACTAGCGGGAAGGTAAACGGCGTTTCCGTGTGCGGCTCTGGCTCGCCAGAGCAGCGATGTCACGCTGGCCATGTGACCCGGAAGTGTCTCCGGACAGCGCTGGCCCCCAGCCTCTTAAGTGAGATGGGCGCACAACCCTAGAGTCTGTCAAGACTGGCCCGTACGGGCAGGGGTACCTTTACCTTTACCTTTATTGCAATCTACTTAGTGATAGTTCAGTGGGACTTACTTCCAGGTGCATAGGATTGCAGCATTAGATCTATCAATGGTTGGACGAATGGTTAATAATCCTGCTCATGGTTTCATCCAGTGCTCATTATTTGCTTACTTTTCTCAATAGCACCAAACAACAGATTATAATTAGGATTTCCATTTTTATTCATGGGTATAATATACTGGTGAGGGGTGCGTGGTCAGAAGAAACATTTCCTGAGAACCTATTAGTGAAAATTACTCCCCTTTTTGTCCTGTTACCCCTACATGCTGTTGCTTCTGCAACATCCACCCCACCTCCCACCCTTTTCCTTTCCTCTTCCTGGGTTTGCCACATAGGAAATTCTAACCAACTGGGGATCACAGAATGACGTGGATGACATCGTGCAGGTCTTCAGCCAACCGTGTTTGGCTATGCAACATAAAACCATCAGTGAGGGCAAACAACATTAACTGAGAGTGAATGTATTGCTTCCTGGAATAGTCACACACAGAACCCCAATGAGTCAAGGATCGTTGCAATGAATGGGATGTTTTCATTATACTATTTAGCCAGGTTTGGCTATGTGTCCGTATTACTGAGGCCAAATTAAGGGAAGGGAGAAAGAAATGAGGGCAATGTAGATGAATAGGAAGAGGGGGCAAGGGGGCATTTTTTTCAACACTGCCCAAATGTTTTCCCCAAAAAACTAAATAGTTATGGCATAACCTTAATTACAGTGCTAGTGAATTTATGGAGCAGGGGCTTATTAAAGTTCATTATGAGCCAGTTAAATTGGAGGATGAAATTATAGCTATCCTGTGGGACTTGACATTTGAGCACATAAAGGAAAAATAACTTGGGCATGACTGAGACTGGACTACTAGGGATGGTTACTGCCAAGTTTTTACTACCTTTAAAAAGAAATTAAAGCAAGCCCAGAATTCAGAGAACCACATGATGGGAGACACACACGCAAGAGATCATTAGACATATAGCAGTTTGTATTTTGACTCATAGCCTGAAGTTCAGTTTACATTTTTCCTAATCAATGAAGCTAATATTGCTTACAGCTCAGGCATATGCCTCTGCTCGGAAGCAAGTCCTGTTGATTTCAGTGGGGTTTGCTACCTCATCCGTGGGCAATGAGCTAAGGCTCAAATCTCCCATAAACAACAGTAATTACATGTGACAATAAATTGTGCCGCAATGAAACCAACCACCATTCCCGCCCCCAAATGGTAAAAACAGATCTGAAATGTTTCCCTGCTAAGAGTTCCTCAAACTGGAAGGAACAATTTATGAAAGCTCCATGTTGGAACTGAAGGCAAGTTAGTATCAGATTTATAACTGCAGCGCTGTATACATCCAGGGCATTATGTCAGATGGAGATATAGAAGATAAAGGTATCAAGCGCCTGATGAAGTGCAGGTGACCAGTAACTCTGTACTGTAAGCCGAAAGTCATATGTCAGTTCTTGCTTCTCTCTCTCTTTTTTTGTTCTAGTTCAATGGAAAAAAAGTAGCTTTAGCAAGCCAAATGTTCCTCCATCAAAATCAAAGGTGCAATCTGTCAAATGCAGTTGCTATACAACAACCTTCATTGGGTTCTGCCAGATTTGTATGGTGCAATTGGTTTCTGCAGCAGGCAATTTAAGATTAATGGATCTCCCTCCCCACCCCTTCTGTTCCTTTATTTTATTTTTACTTTATTTTTAAATAATGTATATTAAAGATGTTCCTTGTTTACAAAAGCACATGCATTGTCTCTTTCTTCAGGTTGTGTTTTCTATGGATCTGTTACATTTGTTGTATGCAGTATAGGGTTGGGAAGGAAAGAGGGGGGATGGGATAGAGGGAATGGGGTGGTGAAGCTTATGTTCTTTTACTTAGTGTATATATGTGGGTTTTGTTTCAATGTCACTTGGGTAGGTTCTCTTTCTATTCACTAGTTATGTTTCCTTGGTGGTAAGAGAGGTTGGGGTGGCCTGGGGTGTGGTTGATTGCCTTTGGTTGGCTGCAGTGGGATTTGTTTGTGCATTGGGGGGTTGTTGGGTTAAGTTAGCCATACTGAATTGTATGCTGTCGGTGGGTTCATGCTGTTGTCTTGTTGGGCTGTGTATGTGATAAAGGGGAGCCATGCTGGAGTGAAGGCATCCTCTTCTATTTCTCCCCGTGTCAGTTTCAGTCTACTGGTTAGCTTTTCTAGTAAGGCTGTTTCCTGTACTACTTGATACCAGTGTTCCATCTTTATTCCAGACAGGTCCCTCCAGTGTCTGGCTATGTTGTTTCTGGCTGCTGAGAGTAGGTGGGTTATGAGCTCTTTATAGGGTGAGTAGGCATTGTTATCTTGGAAGATGTTCAGTAGGGCCAGTTCTGGGGTGACTTCTAGTACCTGTTTAGTTATTTTGCTTATTTCTTATATGACTGTTGTCCAGAAGAGTTGGGTTTGGGGGCATTCAAGGAGGTATGAGCCTGTGGAGGTGCAGCCTTGCCAGCATTTTGGTGAGGTTCCTGGGTGTATCAGGGCCAGTTTCCATGGTGTTACAATCTGTAAGTGAGTTTCAGAGTGAGTTCTTTTCTTTTCGCTGATATGGATTTTAAGGGAGGTTTAGACCACATTCTAATTCAATTGGTGGGGATATTTTCATAGCCTATGTCATCCTCCCATTGTTTTTTGATTGCGTCAAGGGTTTTTTTTTTGGGGGGGGGGGTTGCAGCCATGTTTTATATATTGTGGATACCATCCCCTTGCCACATCCCATTAGGAGAAGGTTTTCAAAGGTGGTCAAGGGCCCAGTGGCTGTTGATTTTACCACTGGGTTGTTTAAGAAGGCATGTAGTTGTCTGCTAGATTGATATAAGCTTTTGGGCTTGCCAGGTTTTTATCTGGAAGTTTTGTGCTGCATGATGGAATAGTGGGTGATGAGCCAGGGGAATTAGTGGGGATGGGGTTGGGGACAGTTTACCTACTTCTTCCTTCCATGCTTTAAGCATGATCTGTGTGAACCTGTTTAGTGTTGTGGGGATTTTCCTTAGTTTGTTTTGGAGGAAAGTATATGCTCGGGTGCGAGTGTTTTCGTTTATGTCTCTCTCCAAGTATATCCATTGTTTTGTCTCATCTTCTAGAATGTATGGATTATGTAGCACACTTGGTTGGTGATGTAGTATAGTTCTGTGTTGGGGATTTCACATCCTGAATAGGGGAGGTGCAGGTGTTTGGGGCTTATTCTTGGCTTTTGTGTGAGAAGATAAATGAGTGTTGTTTTTTCTGCCATTTGTGGAGTTGCGTTGGTGGAATCCAGATTGGGAGGGTTTGGAATAGGTAGGTTAATTTTGGAAGGGTGGTCATTTTGATCATGTCTATTTTATCTGAGAGAGTGAAGTTAGTATTGCTCCATCTTTTCAGGTCTTTGTTAATTTCTCGCCATAGGGGTTTGTAATTGTTGAGGTTTCTGGTTATTTGTACCCCTAGGTATTTGAACTTGGCGCAGCAGAGTTTTCTCTTTGTGATGTTGGTGAATTCTTTTTGGATATGGGGGAGGGGAGTGTTGAAGCACATAGCCTCAGATTTTGCAAAGTTTACTTGTAGGCCTGATACCATTGCAAATGTGTTGGGTTCTTTGGTGTAGGTAGTTGCTGGGGGGGGGGGCTAGTCAGGTCATCTGAAAAGAGCCCAGATTTATAGGTTTTGCCTTTTATTTCCACTCCCTTGATGTCAGGGGCTGCCCGGGTTAGGATTGCTAGGGGTTCCAGGGCCAGGATGAATAGGAAGGGAGACACACACTGGGCATCCTTGTTTTGTGCCTCTTTGGAGTGCTAGGGTATTGGAGTTCGTGTTGTTAATTCTGCATTTTGTGGAGGCTTGGGAATATATTTGTCAGAGGGTTTGTAGGAAGTTAGGCCCAGACTTCAGGTAGTTCCATTCTAAGGCCAGACTATAGGTAGTTCCATTCTAAGCAATCAACGGCATTCCCCTGTGGCCTCCCTGACTCATGATACAATCATGGAAAGTACAAATGCATCAGTATTGCTTTTTATTGCAGAGTTTCATGAATGCCCAGAAGGGAATGTGCACACCTCTAAACCACAGAGTCTTCTGCCAATGGGAACATGCCCCTCATTCATGCAGTGGGGGTTGTCGGATGGAACTGAATGGTGCATTGGTTCCACTTTAGAAGCTACACCAGGTAATTTGGAACACCAAAACTAAGGAATTCAGATGGGAAGAATTTTGAGGACATCCCATAAGAAACAATGGGTTCTCTTCCAGCCCACCCACTGCATTTCTTTCCATTACTATTTCTTTGGCTTGATCTGCCCCGCTTCCCAAATTTTTTGTTCAGCTGGCAGGATTTCTAAAATTAATTCAACTTGCCTTTGGCTGAAACCTTTACATATTTCCTTCTCCCATATGCATTGGCAACACAATTGTTATGCATGAAAGTGTGGGGTGTGGGTGTTGTTAATGTAGTCTTGATGCAACAACAACAAAAAATGTTTTAAAGTGCTGGTCTATTTGGGTATTTTGTTTGTTTGTTACATTTACATCCTGTGTTTCCGCTAAGGAGGTTACAGTGGCTTCCGCTGCTCTCCCTCTCCTCATTTCATCCCCACAACACCTTTGTGAGGTAGGTTAGGTTGAAAGACAATGAGCGGCCCAAGGTCACTCAGTGGGCTTAATGGCTGAGTGGGAGTTTGAACCCATAGTCTCCCAAATCCTAAACCAACACCGTAACCACTATACTGCCGACTGCTGGGCAGGTTGCGCACAGTAACAGAAGCATCTGTGGTTGAATACTGATAGCGTTTATTGAAATATAGGCAGACTATGTACAAAAGCAGAATCCTTTCGCTTTGTTCTTCCCACCACCTTGCCGTTCTCACACTGAGGATTGCAAGCTCATCCTGGAATCTCAAATGCCTGAACGCCTCACTTCAGAGTGCAAAATGCAACTGCCTGCTACAAACTGAGAGCAAATTGCCTATATCTCAGCTCCCAATGTCCTTGAACCTTAGACATGTGCTGTAAGCCACCCAGAGTGGCTGGGGAAACCCAGCCAGATGCGCAGGATATAAATAATAAATAAATAATAAAATTATTCTTTTTTATTACTACTACTACTACTACTGGTGCATTGGCCCTGAGCCAAGTACTCCAATTAACTGTTGCTGAATGTGCAGATTACTGAAGTATGCTGCACTGTCTCTTCTCAATGTATATGTGTGCATTTGGGATGTAGAGGAAGGGGAAGTGACTGCAGCAAACTTGTATACATAGTGTTTTGTGCAAAGTCCAGGAATAAAACAAGAAGCATGGCCTGCAACAAAATGTTGCAGCATGGAGTGTTCATTTTCAGTGTTTCAAACAGACAAAGCCCACCTGCAAGACACTTCATTCTGTCCCCCCACCCACCCAGTTGTCCATTACCAGCCTCTTACAAATGCATGCACAGTCCTCATTGGGTTGTTTGAGGAGTTTTTATGGTGCGGCTGTGTTCGGATTGGTGTGTGCACAGTTCTGGTTGCCTTAACACAAAAAGGATATTGCAGGGTTGGGAAAAGTTCAGAAAGGGGCAAAAAAAATGTTCAAGGGGTGGAGGAGCCACTCCCCTATGAGAAAAGGTTACAGCATTTAGTTTAGAGAAAAGGAAAGCAAGACCTGATAATGATAGAGGTAAGTTTTCCTCTTTCTCCCATAATGCTAGAACCTGGAAATATTAAGGGAACCTGTATGTTGTAGGCGGTGACGATGGCCACAAAAATGTCTGTCTGCAAAACAGGACTATTTTGGACAAGGCAATCAATGGCTACTAGCTACTAGCTACTAGCTAGGATGGCTATGCTCCACCTCCACTGTCAGAGGCAATGCACCTCTGAATACCACTTGCTAGGAATTGCAGGTGGATAGAGTGTCCTGCTTTCAGGCTTTCCGAGGCATCTTGTTGGCCACTGTGAGAAGAGGATGCTTTGCTGACCATTGGCTTGATCTTGCTCTTGTGTTCTTACACTTCGGGGGGGGGGGGGCTCCTAATGATTTTTAAACAATTCTGCAAACCTTGGAGTTTCCTGGAGTCTTCTGGTAGCTCCCTCTTGTGTGTGTGGATGGTGCTGCTTTGAGTATATAAAGAACAGCACTTGTTCTCGAATGAACGATAGACAATCCCTTAATACATTGGTTTCACTTTTTGGGGGGGAAGTCTAGGTAATTCAGAAATTGAACCTTTGGACAAGAAGTCAAAGAAAGAGAATCTTCGAAGCATCACCATGAGATGATTTCTCTATTTCTTGATGACAGGAGATCAGGGCGTGAGGTCAAATAATTTGCAAATGACAATAGATCACAGAAAGGGGCTCAGCATCTTTCTGTGAAGATTAAGGCTTTCCATATTCATTGCATTTCGTTTCTTTAGGGGGAAAAGGATAATACTGCATTAATATGACCTAAGCTTCCAAACCATTCCTGATTATATCATCCTCAATCATGTTTTGCTTTTCTTTAATTCTTCACCATAGGAAATTTAAAAAGTTTGGTTGATCCCTGGCCAAGTTTCTTTGGTTTTCTTTTCCTTTTTTTTCAAATGTGTTGCAGTGTGAAGGAAATAAAAGATTACTTGAAATAGTTTTTTTAAATAACATGTCATCTCAGCAGAGATAACAGTTTCTTCATAATACTCTCAGCTGGCTCCAATTAGAGTCGATAAGAGAACAAAGGAAAAAAACAAGTGTGTACACTCTTTAAAAACCCACATTTCATCCTTGAATTGTAATACTCCATCATCACCAAAAAAAAAAAACCCAACTCCAAAAAAATCCCTATGACCACATTTCCTACATTTTAAAACTAAAACACATAGACCTGGAAACAAAACGATCAGAACAAAAACCTTATGGCAGAGTGATGCAAATTCCATCTGTGATTGTATCACAGAATTTGGCAACACTGCTTGGCATCCTGAGAATCTTGGTGGTACTTCTTTTCAAAGTCAAGTTGCTAGTCCTTATGGATTATATTGATACATTTGAAAGCACACCAGTAAATCTCAGGAGGCAGAGGAGGTTTGAACAGGAATTTTATTGCTTGAAGGGCTCCAGCACTCCTTATCATTCCCAGGTTGTGCAGTTAGGTAAATTTAGACTGTGACTTAATGGCCCTATGTAGCACGGCTGGGGAGCTCAGTGAAATCTATTATCAGTGGAGGCTAATCCATTAGGGTGAATGGGGCACTATCCCACCAACACAGGATATCTATCTCCAGCCAGAACCTAACTTACATGCCTTCTTGCTTACATCCAGTTCAGGGACTGGAAGCATTGCCTCTCAACTTCCTTCTCCTCCTTATCAATGTTGCCCTTGTAGAACTCAGCAGGGAGAAGGATGTGGACAAAACTGGAATTACAGTAGGTGGATCGGTCTTCATTGACTCTGGCTCCACCTACTGTTAGCCTCCCTGCCTTCTGCCCTGCCAGTCCCATTGGGCGCCAGCCATCACTGTCGTATTACATTATTAACTTCAAATATAGCCAGGTCTGCTATGTTTGGGGCAGCCTCCTGTTTATTCTGCTGAGTGGGGCCCTGGACTTCTGCCCCAAAGCTCTCTCCTAGCAATGCTGCTTCTTAAGTCATAATGACGACAGACCCATGACTCAAATGTGTATAGGTTAATTTATAGAGAGGAAGAAATGCACATTTAGGCTGACATGGGAAGGTGGTGGGGAAATGAATTGTGGCTGTTAGGGCTTTATCTGAGTTCAGGAGTGCCAAAAGGGTTTTCTGTGTCCAGCGAGATTCGCTCCCCCTGCCCAATCAGCAATCCATTGGCAATCTGTTTAATGCCTAGTAAAACTTAAACAACTGCATATGTGAAAATTAAAGTGCTAGGTGGCTAAGGTCCTATCAGCACTGCACTTTGTAACTTGCTCAGTCAGCCTTTACTACTACTACTAATATGGTAATTTATACAAAAGAAGAGGTCTCAAAGTGACTTGCCAAGGGAAAATACAACAAATAAGAGCAATTTTAATGGGATAGCAGGGTTAATTACCTATTGAAATCCTTTTGGTATGTAGAGTGAGCAGCCTTTAAGCTTTTGAGTCTTGGTTAGAGAGTACCGTATTTTTTGCTCTATAAGACTCACTTTTTCCCTCCTAAAAAGTAAGGGGAAATGTGTGTGCGTCTTATGGAGCGAATGCAGGCTGCGCAGCTATCCCAGAAGCCAGAACAGAAAGAGGGATTGCTGCTTTCACTGCACAGCCATCCCTCTTGCTGTTCTGGCTTCTGAGATTCAGAATATTTTTTTTCTTGTTTTCCTCCTCCAAAAACTAGGTGCGTCTTGTGGTCTGGTGCGTCTTATAGAGCGAAAAATACGGTAGAATTTACTTGTTGCAGTCACACACAGAGAGAGATGCTTGTAGGTAATAAAATGATAAAGTAGTTTGTAGCACAATTTTTTTTAAAAAAAACTTGAATAGAAAAGTTTTCATTTCCAGCCTAAGCAACTAGCCTAGAGAAGAACAAGGCAGCCATGCTTTTTCCTTTGTTCTCTGAAGTTAATTCCAAGGTAAACTCTCATCTTGAGATCTGAGAGAAAAGTGTGAGGAGGAGGAGGAAGCTGTAAACAGGATGTAATCTAATGCAGTATATATCAGCCTAAACAACAAAGAGATAGAGAAGTAAACTGATATGTTAAGGGTGCAAGGCTAGTCTGGGAATGTGGATGTCCTTCACTCTATCAGCCTTAACCCTATGCTGCCTCCTCTTCTGCAAGGAGAGTTGCACCCAAACTTCCAACAAATTTTAAACTTTGTTGTTGTTGTTGTTTAGTCGTTTAGTCATGTCCAGCTCTTCGTGACCCCATGGACCAGAGCACGCCAGGCACTCCTGTCTTCCATTGCCTCCCGCAGTTTCGTCAGACTCATGTTTGTAGCTTCGAGAACACTGTCCAACCATCTCATCCTCTGCCGTCCCATCTCATCAATTTTAAATTAGAAAACCTTAAAACACCAGATCTCCTTCCCACACACCTCTCCTAGCTATCTGTTTAATTGCATTTTAAAATGCTAATTAAACATTAGTTCCAACCTTAAACTTACTCAGGACCAGATCCAGAGTAGAAAGTAGTCCCCAGGTCAACCCAGGATGAGTCACTGCCAACCAGATGTCCCCTCTTAATTGGAGTCACAGTGCATGTGCAACCCTATTAATTACCAAAGGCCTGGGTGAACAAAAAGCTGTTAGCTTGGTGCCTAAAGGCTGACAAAATGGCACCACGTATGTTTCCCTGGGTTGAGCATTCCACAGACAGGGGGTCACTGGTGAAAAGGCCGTTCTCATGTTATCATCATCATCTGTACCTTCCTCAGGTGGGACATATGGATAATTGCAAGCAGAGTTAAATATAATAACAACTTTCCTTCTTTTAAAAAAAGTAATAAAGAAGGAAGGGGCAAGCACAAAAAGGCCCAGCACAAAAGATCTCCACACACACCCCCCCCAAAAAATGCGCCTGGCCACTCCCATGACACTTGGGCATCTATGTTTCTCCTCTAAAATTACTTACTTTTTTTTCAAATCAATTCACTTTCCTGTGCTATTGCAAGTATACTGCAAAACAGAGCTTGCCTCCTTCATACTACCGCCTTCATACTACCACCTTCCACCCCTGCAGTGTAGCCACTGCCTAACTCATAGCCAGGAAGGGCAAGGGAATCCAATAGATCCATATATTTAATTATTAATTTCAGTCACATAATTTGTTGTTGTTTTCTGGGTGAAAATGTGGGTTGCTTTAATAAGTACAGTGGCATGCAGCCTTAATTTTTAGTAGCTTGAGAAGGCTTCTAAGACTCTCCCTGGAGCCCAACAGAAATTGAACTTCAGTTCCCCTTTGGTCTTCCAGAGGATGAACCCTTGTTTGTTCCTTTCCACCCAAGAGATTTGGTGCAGGAGCCTGCATAGCACCTAACAGAACCACGTTTGAATGGCTGCTACCTCCTCTTGCATTCCATCTTGAGGTCAATGCACAAGGCTTCACCCTCAGCCAGCCTTTCCTTTTCCCTTCACCTAGTGGAGGATGGGGCACTGCCCCACCAGGCCAACTGCCATTAGCCATTTGCCTGTCTTCTTTCTTACTGCCAGTTAGGGGGTGGCTTTGCATGTCATTGGCTCTGGTTCCACCTACTGTTGGTCTCCCTGCCTTCTGCTCTACCAGTCTAAATGGGCACTGACCACCTCTCCCCTGCTGCTTCTTTTTTTGTTGTTGGTGCTGTCTAGCCTGATCAATAGTTCTGGAGAACTCAAAAACATGTACACTATTTTGTGGCATTTTGATTGGCCTAACAAATGTATAGGGACACGGGTGGCGCTGTGGGTTAAACCTCAGTGCCTAGAACTTGCCGATCGCATGGTCGGCGGTTCGAATCCCCACGGCGGGGTGCGCTTCCGTCGTTTGGTCCCAGCGCCTGCCAACCTAGCAGTTCGAAAGCACCTCCGGGTGCAAGTAGATAAATAGGGACCGCTTACCACCGGGAAGGTAAACGGCGTTCCGTGTGCTGCGCTGGCTCGCCAGATGCAGCTTGTCACGCTGGCCACGTGACCCGGAAGTGTCTGCGGACAGCGCTGGCTCCTGGCCTATAGAGTGAGATGAGCGCACAACCCTAGAGTCTGGCAAGACTGGCCCGTACGGGCAGGGGTACCTTTACCTTTACTTTAACAAATGTATTGTCTGTTTCATTATTAGTATTAGTTTTAATCTGAATGGTTTATTTAATTAGATGAAAATATTTAAACTTCATTTTATCTATTAAGCAATGCTTCTTGTGATTGTGCAAACATATGCAAATCTACTCATACATAGGTCCTAAGACTTACTCTCAGGTAAAAGTGAACAAATGGAAACTAATGCAAAACACTGATAGAAATTGTAAACAGTGCTAACACTCTCTTTTCCTTATCATACCAGAAGAGCTCCCTCTTCTAAATTTATGCCTTTTAGACACAGGTATAATCTAAAACAAGACTTATGCTTTTTGATCCAGGGATGTTATTTTACACACATGCAAATTTATGCAAATTTAATAGCCTGATCAATTGTAGGAGTTTTAAGTGGTTTCTTTAATCAGACAAGAGTCCTAAAAAGATTGAATTGGGAAATCGCTCTTTGGGATTTTTGCAAACTGGGTTTTGCAAAGTACTGGGGGGGGGGGGTGTTTTGCTTGAGAATCTTTATTCCGTTCGAGTCGGATATTCTTTTTTCAGTTCTGCTTGGCCCTAGATGTTCACTTCAATAAGCAGTAGTGATACTTGAGTTCCTAAATGTACTTACGCACTAAATGTAAATCGCTGGCTCCCAAATGTAATATCCACGATCAAAACTTTGAGGCTGCCTTTGCTGAAATAAAAGAAAGACCTAGTGGATGATTAGCGATTTCTGGGCAGGAAAGAACGTCACTGCCAAGCTGAGAGCGAATTCTTTCAGACTGGATAAACGGCAAACGCCCCTCTCGATTTGCTTGAAAGATCCTGGAACGTTCTAAAATCGAATGTTCCTTTTCCCTCCCGAACAGTTCCAAATTCGCCTCCGCCTCCAAACCCGCTACCGTGCGCTCCGGTTTAACTTCAGTTTCCTCATGATCGCCTGGTTTTGTACAGACAGCCTTGCCTGTTCTCAGAGAAAGAAATAAAGGATCAAGGAATGCTCTGAGGTTTTCAGTGGGAATGTACATACTTCCAGTATTTCTTTGCAAAGGCTTTCTGTCTTTCTGTCTCTGCTTTAATTGTGAGCGCTACCTTTTGTGAAACTTTGTGGAGGATAGAAAGAATTCCCTTTGGCTCGGTGTGAGGAGAGCCAGGGTTCTTTAAACCTCAGCCCTTGAATCGAAATGGAGCGTGGGGATAAAGGTTTGGAGCAGAATACCTCGCTTTTGCTCAGAGGCGGTTTCCAGAGACTTGGACGAGACAAAAGGTAGAATTGGGTAGGTCAGCTCCTATAACAAGCAGAAGCAGGTGTATCACACAGCCGCTAAGCCTTGCTTGGGCTACAGCTCCTGGCTGAGCGGACACTATGAAAGACCAGGGTTCATCTCTGAGCAAGGAGCAAAACGACCTGGTTTGGAATATTCGGACTGAATACATTTTTTAAAAATGTAAACTCCTTGGATCCGTTATGGTTAAAGGGAGGCATATGCATATAATAAGTAATCAATAACATTAGAACTCAGGGGCATCCAATGAAGCGGAAAGTATTTCCTCATACGACGCAGAGTTGAAACTAAGGAAGTCCATTCGCAGATGATGTCCATCTGCTTGGTACTGTATTCCACAGCGGAGAGCGCTATTGCGCCCAGGTTCTCCTTACAATTCCTCCCCCCGGGCATTGGTTTGCCACTGTGAGAACAGAATGCTGGACTAGGTGGGCTCCGATCAAGCAGGACTGGATCTTAGATATGTAAAGATATAGCACAGAAGGAAGCACAGACACCATTCAGTAGCAAATCCCAGCTGAATGTTGATGCTGCTCTGCTGTCTCTTTTATTAATTTTCTTAGTCGCCCCCCACTTAAAGTTATCACGATGCAAATATGCAATCTTAAATTACTTGTGTGCAATTAGGGAAAGAGCGAGCAAGCTTCTTCCCTGTGTTCCCTCCCACGTCCAAGAAATGTCACATAGAGACGCGGCGGAATTCAAATATTTCCTTCACTTGTTTCGTTTCTCCTACCCTCGGCCCCTTTTCGTTGTGTTCAAGTGAGACTTTAAATACTACACAAGCTTACTAGGGAGTAAGAGAGGGGGTTACATCTAGGGAAAATATGCATAGTATCCGGCCGGAGGTGCGCGAAACTTTATGGACTGGAAGAATAAATGCCACGCCTTTTTTAAGAACAAAAACACAAACAACCCTGCAATCTAAACGTGAAAATTGCACTACAAGTGACTTTTGTGTATGCATTAAGCTCTAACATGCTGAAATCCCTAGTTCGAATCTTGCCTCGAATTTTTTTCACGAAAGGGCTAGATAGCCTCCCGTTAACTGCCGCGCACGGGAATACAATTTTCATCTACATTTCAGGGTCGCTGTAAAGATTTGCTGGGATACTGTATTCGCGGGAGGTGTCTTTGAACAACCGGAAAGCTGAGTAGTTAATGCTGCACGAGTTCTTGTAATTGTGTGAAAAGATTGTTGCTGAACACCCAGAATTGCGGAATGAGTGCAGGTACAAATCCTAATCACTCTAGAAATCGGGTTGAAAACAACGGCAAAGAGGGATTGGGGAGGGATAGGAAAATCGACAGAACCAGATCACATGCTGCCTTGATAGGATAAAGGGAGCGTCACCGCTGCCACCCCTTTCACAGCTGAAATTGTGTATTCCTACCCTTTCTGCACTATCCCGTGAGCTAGATATAGATAGATATAGATCTATCTATTTATGCATCTGCTTCCCATCTAGGCTCTAGCTGAGTCGATATAAGAGAGGAAATCCTTATTTGGAAACCAATCGCAGCAGGTCGGATGCTTTGGAGACCGAGGGAGGGGTCCGGCTCCTCTCTTTCTCCAAAACCTGCAGATGATCCCGCTCTACTTCGGCCTGTTGACATTTTACTGACAGGCCTCCTTCAGCGCAAACAAACAGGTGGAGATCGGATCACTCAGTCTCCCCGCCCCGCCCGCTGCGCCCGTCTCTTCCCTCGGAAAGCGAAATTGAGAAAGGCGCGCGCTTTCTCCGCCTCGTAATTGACATGAGATTTTGTCAATTACGAGACAACTTGCCCATTACAAGTCAGCGTGGCTTTCGCTTTCCCACCCTGGAGGGAGTTTGGTAATCGGCTCTCTCCTGCCCTTGCCACTTTATCAGCCATGGGTCACTAGCGACGCTTGCGATTTTCCAGTTGGAGAAAGAAAGCAGGGGTGCGCAACCTGAGCTTTAAGAGCCCTTTCATTCCTTCTTTCAAAGCTTCGCAGGAAATGAGCAACACAACCCAAAACACTAACAAAGAAAGCTGTCTTTCACCGAGTCAGACCATTGGTCCATATAACTCAGTTTTGCCGACACTGACTGGCAGCAGCTCTCTATGGTTTTCAGACAGGGGGCATTCACGGCCCTGCCTGGAGATGCCGGGACTTTCTGCGTGCAAAATAGTGGCTCTGCCACTGAGCTAGGCCCTTCCCCAAAGATTATTTAAGGCGTTAATATTGGGAGCTGTCCTGTCCGGAAGGCTTTGGGAGGAGTGAACTGCAAGGTTCTTGATCCGATCTCTGTAGCTGCCTGTTAACATGTGCATGTTGCTGCGCCTTCGAAAAGTGATTTCTAGTGATTTCGTCTTCGTGGACCAGCCTCTAGATCAAAGGCCGGGGACACAGTTTTCCTTATCGCCTGGAACGCTGCGCTTTGTAATGGAGTCACACATCCAGCTCCTACTGACGAAGTGCTGAGCAACGGAGAGATGTGCTGCATGCATATGTGAGCCAGGTGCTTGGTCTAGACCAGGGGACTGCTCCCCACCACCACACCGCATGACCTTTAGTAAAGAAGGCCTGTTGGTCTCTAAGATGTGCTACTCATTGGCCATAAATGAAAATCGTAATAAAATCCTTCTCTTCTTCAAAACGAACGGAATCATACTCAAAGTAGACCCACTGTGCATTTTAATTATTTTAATGAATATGCTACACACACACACGCATACACTTATGAACTATTATGGCATTAAGTTGTGTATATATATATAAATAAATAAATGATACGATTTATTTAAGCGAGCCTGACTGAACTGGGCATCAACCTTAAGCTGCAATCTTACACCCCAGGAGTAAGCCCCACTGAATTAAATAGCATTTATTTCTGAGTTCATGTGCATAGGGTTGAACTGCCAGTCTTTTGTTTTGCAGCTATCCTATTTTTAAAAGACATCTGAAGCTATCCTATTTTTAAAAGACATCTGATGTCTTTCCCTGTTTATGGAAGTTTTTAGTATTTAATGCTGTATTGTTTTTAACACTCGATTGGGAACCGACCAGGGTGGCTGGGGAAACTCAGCCAGATGGGCGGGGTATAAATAATAAATTGTTGTTGTTGTTGTTTTGTTTTGTTTTCTATTTCCTTTGGCTGAGAATGTAGACTTGTATCCTATCAGTGCAGCCCTCATATATCTACTCAGATGTAAGCCTCATTTGATTATTGCATTATTTATGTCAGGAACAATTGCTGGTATACTTTTTGACTGTAGAGGAATCCAGTTTTGGGGGCTCTGTGGTGGTATAACATTGCAGCTATGCATCTGCACAGTTCATATGTTCTACACTAGAAGTGTTACTGGTCCTCTGTGCATCATTAGTACTAATGAACTATATAGTGTCCTGGTTAGTAGAAAGTATTAGTTAGGAACATAAGAACATTGGAGGATTCCTGCTGGATCAGGCCAAAGGCCCATCTGGGCTACTAACAAACCCATGGGAAACCTGCAAGCAGAACCAAAGTGCAACAACACTCCCCACACCTGTGATACCAGCAACTAGCCTTGCCTGCAGCAGTGGAAGCAATACGCAGCCATAGTGACTAGCAGCCCCTGGAAGCAGTTATCCCCTAGAAATGTGTCTAATCCTCTTTTAAAGCCATCCAGATTGCTGGCCATGACTACATTTTATAGGAACGAAATACAGTTTAACGATGCACCGCATGAAAAGGTGCGTTCTTTTGCCTGTTTTGAATCTTCCAACTTCATTGGGTTATTATGACAGAGGGAGAAAATATCTTCTCTATCTGCTCTCTTCTTACCATGTATAATTTAGTGTGGAAGAAAGTGCTGAGTGTCCTGCACACTAGCTAGAGTGCAACATTCAGGTTTAGGAGAAGCCTTACTCCCAATACAGAAGTAATCCATCTTGGTTAGGACTGTGGTGATGAATTATGCCCCCCCCCAAAAAAAAACCTGGTGGATAATAAGGATACAAAATACACTTCCTAAGCTCCATTTTATACAGCAAGGCTTACTTCTGAGCAAACAAGCAGAGCTTTGCAGTGAAAAGCATTTTTTCACATCTCTGGCGAAAATTTAATTTCCCCATTACTCTCTTAACCATTAGCAATATTCCAACAAGTAGCACATCTTAGAGACCAACAGGCCTTCCTCACTAAAAGTCATGGTGTGTGTGCAGGGGGGAGCAGTCCCCTGGTCTAGACAAGGCTGGACCAAGGCATTTGGGGGACAAAACAGGAAGTCCAAGTGGTGCTCATATTACCCACACCATATGGTAAAATAAATAGTGACTGTTCACCACCTTTTAATGTTGCCCTTCCTAGCTTGTGACTGTCCCAGGTCTGAGGGTGGGGGTAGAGAGGGAGAGGAGTGACATTGTAAATAGAGTTATCTTTGCAGTGGAGTAGTGTTTGTTTGTTTGTTTGTTTGTTTGTTAAAAAATAGCTGACTAATTTGTGTGAAAGAATATATGTAGCAGGCTAGGAGCCTCCTCAAAGCATACTGTGTATTAAGATATGCACAGTATGTAAATGACAAATGCACATTACTTCACTATCCTGAAGAATGAATGGACTGTGTACACAATGATTAAGTACGGCTAAATAAGGCCTGCCCAAACTCATCCCTCCAGCTGTTTTGGGACTGCAACTCCCATCATCCCTAGCTAACAGGACCAGTGGTCAGGGATGATGGAAATTGTAGTCCCAAAACAGCTGGAGGGACGAGTTTGGGGGTGCCTGGACTAAATCAATGCACAACTGCTTCCCGTTTGGAAGTATGCAGAATTGTAGTAGCATAAGCCTCCTCCCCATTTTTTTTTTTTAAAGTGCAATCCTCGGTATAGGGCTAATGGTTCTGCTGGGAGCCACCAAGAGTGGCTGGGGAAACCCAGCCAAGTGGACAGGGAATAATAATAATAATAATAATAATAATAATAATAATAGTATGTTAGTAAGTGAAGGTTACTTCCATGTAAGTGGAAATAGGATTGCAGCCAAAATAGCACTTTTTTAGTTTTTAAAAATAAAATAAAAATCCACGCACATTGAGATCCCCTTGCTCAGGATGTCATTCTAAAATCGTGCCGTATTAATAATACCAGTGTGTATTTTACTTACACCAATAAAAATATTTATGATTACAATAAACTGATATTATAAATGCAGTAATAGAGTGTTTAATATTATAACCGGGACATCTGCAACGTATTAGTTTGATTCATTCCTCCCCTTACTGTATTTGGGAAGCGTCTGGTAGCGCTGGCAATGTATGTTTACTCAGAAGTAAATTCCACTCGGTTCAACAGGGGTTACTTCCTCCGATAAACGTGCATATACTAATAAGTCACCAGAGTAGGGATTAGGGGAGTGACCAGGAGATGACCTTTTTGAGCTGTTTCCACCTCTTACACACGTCTTTAAAACACACGTTTTTGTTTGTGCAACTAACTGTTAGATTTACCAGTTATTCTTGCGCGGGGTAATTTGCTGGTTTAAAGTTTGTGTTGTAAACTGCTCTGGGATGTTATGAAGGGCGGTATACTGCATATTTAAATATTTAGATATTTAAATTTAGATCTGCATAAACATAGGTTTCTAAAACGCATCACAAGAACAACGCGAGTAGCATCCTGCAGTCGAAGGGCACAATCCGGCTAGCGAAGCGCGTTGACATTGCCACTGATTCCAAGAGGAACTAAGTACGCCCCAGTGCAATCAAGCAGAAATTAAAAGTGCTTTGAACTTTGGCTGGATTGCAACTAATCTACCTAATTTAGTCCTGTTCACTAATTTCAAGGGGTCCACTCTGTTGTGCCCAGCGTTGTGCCCAGCGTTAGTCATATTCATGTCAGACTTATTGAAACTAATAGGCAGGACTACGGCCCATTAAATGCGTTAAACTTAGCTGAATACAACCCATATTTCTCAGTCCCATGGAACTCGGAGGGAATTGCCTCCAGGTAAACATGCTATTGCTCTGATATTTGGACAAATGCAAAGGCTTTGAGAAGGCAGTTGAAATTAGCAAGCCCAGCGCGATTTATTTTCATTGATGGAGTCCCTCCTTCGCCTAATCTGTTCCAGGCAGTTATTTTTCTGGGTGGTTCTGCAACAATGCGATTGTCCCTGGAGTGGCTTTAAAATCAAAATGAGGAAATATCACATCCTGGATTCTGAACATCAAATGGGAACCACCAAACCGTTTTAAGCCTGAAACAAGGATCTGAATAAATGAAAATCCCCCCCCCCCGCCAACTCGTCTACCTGCCCGGCCATTCACCACTGTTTAAGTAGAGAGGAATTGAAACCAAAGTACAGTATTTTGATTTAAGCGGCCTGCGTAAATGCTTTTTGTACTCCTAAATGGAAGCCAATGTGTTGAAATGTCAACGATCAATGAATGCTATGACTTATCCATCCCTTACTGTTCCCCTATTGCTGTCCCTTCCCGGCCCGGTGGGAATTTAGGGCACCTTCCAGCCAAAGTTAAAAGCACTTTTCATTTAAGTCTGATTGCATAAGGACGTGCTTAGCTGTTTCCTATTGGAATCCGCAGCAATTTCAACGCGCCTAGCTGGCCGGATCGCGCGCTTCGATTGCAAGCGCCTCGCGGCAGGGACCAGCCCCTCTAGGTTTCACGCGTTGCTGTTGTAAAGCGCTGAATGAAACTATGGATCAGCATCATCAAAGAGACGCCGTTCCCACCCTCAGTTCCGACAAAACTAGTCGCCCCTTTGGGGCATTTTTAAATAACTTCAAGGGAAGTCATTTTGTCAAATAAGCCTGAGTGGAAGAATAACTTGAAATCAACGTATCGCTTACAACGTATCGCTTTTACTGTACTGGGCAGTGGATGTGGGGAGATTTCAACGGTACTTCCTTCCCCATAAAAGGCTTCATCGGAAGATTTGACCCGGAGCGCGCAGAATTCAACATGCAGCCCGATCCTGTCCGTGTTTACTCAGAATTAGATTCCATTAAATTCTCTGCCACTTACTTGCAATTAAAGACTCATAGGCTTGCAGGGCTGGGATAGCGACAGCTTTGTTGTTGCTGATGATTTTATTTTATTTTGTTGTTGCTGTTGTCGTAACAGAATTAAACGATAATAGTAATAATAATAATAATAATAATTAATAATAATAGGCAGGCATGTTTGTTTCGATGGAAAGGTCCGGAAGCAAACTCTTTGAAACGTTGCTTCTAGTCCTCATGAATTCCTTAACCCTCCCACGCCGCCCAGTGGTGCGAAGACTTAGCAGGAGACAACTCGCCAGATCTAGACGGGGATTGCAAAAGGGACGCCCAGAAAGACGCCTCCTATTGCTACTCGCTTCTGCGCTTTGCCTGGCAAATTGGCACCCAGCAAGCAATAT
Source organism: Podarcis tiliguerta (assembly GCF_965153285.1). Taxonomy (NCBI): domain Eukaryota; kingdom Metazoa; phylum Chordata; class Lepidosauria; order Squamata; family Lacertidae; genus Podarcis; species Podarcis tiliguerta. Next base: position 28,278,810 of record NC_139553.1, read on the forward strand.
ATGTCGAATTCCCTTCTAAGTTTGCCGACGGAAAGGAGAACAGAGTCTCCGACATCCATCCCGGTAAGGAGGGGCGAGTTTTCCTCAACCCCATGGCCATCCCCTCCCCTTCCCCATTTCTCTCCCCCGCACCCCCTTCCCCCTCTCCCTCATCCTCTCTCTTAAGCACTTCCAACAGTGCCTAACACAAACAGTGGAGTCTGTTGGCTCGATCCAGGTTCAGCTGACTTCGCGTTCCCTCTCCTTTTCTTACCCTTGTCAGTCTTACTCCTCTGTCCCTGGGATATGCCAAAGAAGGCAGTTCTGTTCTCTCCACCCCCCGCCACCTTTTTAAAAAAGTAGGGATGGAAATGTCGTCTTCTTTTTGCTAGTCGCTTCCTCGGAGAGCCATTAGGAATCCTGAAAGGAGCTGGGAAGCTGGATATATTTTCTCACTCTCTAGGATGCTGCGCAAAGTGTTGGAAGGGGGTTGATCGGGCCACAAGCCCTTCTGAGCTGGGCTGAAGTTTCTTTTCGGCTTTGAAGAGGGGGGAGTAGGGGAAGCAAAGAAGGAAGGCTTCCCTCCTGATCTTTCTTTATTTTATTCTCCAAAAGAAGAAGGAGACTCCACATTTGGAACGGGGATCATGGCTTTGAGCTCCAGGGCGCACGCTTTCTCCGTGGACGTTTTAGTGGGCAACTCGGGGAAGCGCAAACTTCTGGATTTGGAAGAAGAGGAGCGCTCTGCTGAGAAAGCAGCCGAGAAGACAGTCTTCGGGAAAAACCAGGCGCCAGGTAAAGTCGCCCTTCTCTCTTCTTTCTTATCACTGTAGTGCTAGTCGGGCAACCGCCGAATCGTGCTGTCCAAAACTATACATTCTTCGGAAGTCGGTCAGCGCGTTTAGAATGGTAGCCTGAAAGGTTTCAGTCCTAATTTCCTGCCCCAGCTTCCCTGACAGCAAATTCCCATTTAATCCAAAAGAATTTACTTTTGAGTTAGGATTGCGCTGTTCAGCTGAATCTCCCTCTGCGTCTGATAGGGTTTACTCCCTGGTACAACCTTAAGAAAAGCATGGCACGGGAACATAATCTTTATTGTATTTCCTCATTTGCCAGCCGGAAGAAGAATCCGGCGTCCCCCTAAAGCTTGCTCTGTTTTCAATAACGCTTGCCCCAAATAAAAAGTTAGGACTGTGTTGAATAAGCGAAGGGTAAACTAACAAGGGACTTTGTACAATGAAGGCGGACGCACGCCGGCCGAGGGGGTACTTTTCCAAATCTGAGTGCTGAACTGTGACTTTTTAATTTAAGATTCTTAAATGTGAATAGGGCTCAGCCGTGCTCCCAGTCCTACTAAAGGGAATGGATCAAAGCCTCGTTTTACACCGAGGGAAGAACAAAGCGATTAATCTGGGGCCTGTGGGTGATCTGTGTTCTGTTCCGGGCATAACCTTTAAACTCGTGCAATTCAAATGAAATTTAGAGAGGCCAATTGCAGCGAAAACTACACCTAGCGCTCAACTGAATGCCAAGTAAGGTAATTGCTTCAGTGGCGGCGGAAGAGAGGAAATCCCCACCATCGTTATTTGCACCCCAGGGAACATACGACCCCGCAAATGTTACTGGACTGTAACTCCCATCATTCCTGACCATTGACCAGACTGACTGGAGCAGATGGAAGGTGGCGGTCCAAGAGCACCTGCAGGGACCGAGAGTTCCTCATCCCGGATTTACTCTCGTCTTCCACACATTTACTTACGAGCTCTTATTTCCCCCAAATTTCTCTAGGAATGAAGCCGTGCTAAAATAAGTCATGTGTGTGTGTGTGCGCGCGCGCGCGTGCAATTGTTTGAATCATTTCTTTTAAAAAATATCCACACTATCTATTTAAAGCACATTAAAAGCACTCTGTTTCCCCCAAAGCCTCATGGAAGCTGTAGCTTGTTAAGGGTGCTTAACAAACCTCCGTTCCCAAGATTCCTGCGTGGTGCTGGTAAAGTACTTTAAATCCATAGTGTGAATGGAGCAAGTTCGAGTGCCATCAGATTTTCCTCCCAGCAGTCCATAGGAAATATCGGCGCCTACAAAATCTCTGCCTAGAAAATCCTTCCAGGACTTCCAATGGATATTTGAGAGCACTTCCTAAAAACGAATGGCTCTCAATGGCCCTCGCAACGCATCCCTGCAGCTTCCGCTTGAATTCCGATCCGAGCCACTAGGAAGGAAAGGGAGCCAATGGCATGTCAAAGCCGCGGGCACTCGCTGTAGTTCTGTCCCCGTACCCCGCTTGCATTTATTTCCTCCCAGAAAAGAAATCTAAGGGAGAAACGGCGGGCTCCCTCCCAGAGGAAACCAGAGAAGGGGCCGGAGTGATCCAAGTGGACCTGCAAGGTTCGGAATTGTGGAAGAGGTTTCACGAAATCGGCACTGAAATGATCATCACCAAAGCCGGCAGGTAGGGCATCTGGTCCGGAGTTTCATATCTCTCTTCCTTTTGTTGTTGTTGTGTGTACGCGTGTGCTGCGCGCGATGTGCCCCCAGATAGCACTCTAAATTTCCAGTAACGTGTTAGCGACTGTGCTTGCCGGCGTGTCAGTTGCTGTGCTAAAAATGTACACGATTGCTCTGCCCTTTCCAATAAACCAGCGTTGGCATGGTCCGAAGTCTGTGCGCTCACGGAATTGTGGGTTCGATCAAGTAAATTACTAAGGCTGCTGTCCTATACTGTACCCGCTTACCTGGGAGTAAGGCAAGCCCCACTGCGCTGAGTCGAATTTACTTCAGAATAGACACGTATAGGATTGTACTGTAAGGCCTTTTTCTTTCTTTTAACAAACGCGGGTGGTTTCTGGTTCATTCGACCTTTCATTCATTCTTATTAATATCCTGTTTCTGAGGGACACTTTCCAAGTCCCGCCGGTTTCAACGCCAAATAATTCAGCGCTTGCTCAACTCTCTCCTGGAAAGTAACTGATTGATCTTGATAGTGCTTTGGTCGGGGTGGGCCGTGCCCATACTATGCACAAATGACATGCTTACTCAGAAGTAAGCCACACTGTGTTCTAGAGGGTGGGGGAGGCTTATTTTAACAACGGAGACAAATTTGTTCTCCCCACAACTCAGGGAGAGGCGTAGCTATCCTCCTCCTCCCCCTTTTATTTCCAATGAAAACGAAACGGAGAAATCAAGGGACTTTTCTTGCCAGAGGTTACATTTTTTAAACTCAGCACCTCAGTGTCTGAGGCAGAATTTCCGTCCATGGTAAGGCGAAGGGATACAGGAAAGTCTGATACAAATCACAATTCAGAACCGTTGTTCCATCTACCCTAACAATTACTTTGCCTGCTCCAGTTCTCTAGAGGCGCGGGTGTGTGTTGCTCCTTGCTCAATCCTGAACCGAAGCTCCTTATAATCTTGGAGGGTAATTCCTTCACACACCCCCCCCCTAACGCTTAGAGTTAAGATAATTTGTTTTCCTTATTTCAAACCAAATATTTGCAGTGCGGGGGATGGGGGAAGCACAGGCAGGTATGTTTATAGTTTGCTCCTGTCCTTCATCTACACTGCAGGCTCCCCTCTCCTCACGACCTGGAATAAATTCTGTAGCGAAAAGCTCCTCCTTAATAACAGTGATCCTGGTAAGGTCGTGATTTGGGAGAGTGAGAGAAAACTGATGAGCTAATGGATAATTCGGTGGCCGAGGACTTTACTATGGGGATTTTGTGATATGCGTAAAACTTATCACTGGTCTCCCGCACCGACAATGCAGTAGCCATTTTCTAATATCATTTTAAATAAAAGGTTATTCAAGTCCCGGGCTCGCAAACGCTGCAGGACCAACTTAGCAGGTTTCGGTGAAAAGCAAGTAAAAAATATTCCCGTCCTTAAATGCGGGGAGGGCTGTAAACCACTGAACCCAGAGTCTAAAATTACGTTAACTGCACCACTGAATCGATAAAAAGACAATCTCTTCCCACGATATTCTTCTTTCTCTTATCACCGCCTCTCTCACAAGTTCATCTTTCACTGATCAAGAGAAATGACTATAATAACCTTCTGCAGGTTCTTTTCTCCATTAAATCTATTCGATTCCCAAACCAGAGCTCCATGAATTAGTGGATGACGCGTCACGATCACCAAGGCCGAGCTGTTAAGGCAAAGCTTGAGGCTGCAATTTCATGTACGTTTACATGGGAGTAAGAACTCGGTGAGACTTACTTCCAAGTGAAGCCTTAAAGGGACAGAAGAAGCTGCCTTATACTGTCAGTTTGTCTACATTGACCAGCAGCGGCTCTCCGGGGTTTTAGAAAGATAATCTTCCCAGGTTCTAAATGCAGATACCAAAAATCAAAGCATGTGCTCTGCCACTGAGTTAGTACGATTGGGTGACATGTCACTAAGAAGGAAGAATGTGAGGAGCCTAACATCAGGATCCTAAACATCCTTGGTTTGATGTCAATGCATTTCAAGGCAACCTATTCCTAAGTAGATGTCCTTTTTTTAAACTACTGGAGAAAACCTGTGCATGGATTTGATCTGCCTACAATCCTGCCTATGGTTACTTAGGAGTAAGGCCCTTTAAGCCAAGTAGGACTTACTTCTGAGTACTTGATTTATTTGATTTCTTACCTGCCCTCTACTATAAGGTCAGAAAGAGACACAAAACATTTCTGATAAGCCTTCCTAGAGAGAAGGCTGACCTTGTCACCAGTATGGTGTCATTAAAAGAAGGAAGGAAGGAAGGAAGGAAGGAAGGAAGGAAGGAAGGAAGGAAGATGCTTTTAAAAATTTGTTTTCAAACATCCATGCCTGAGGATTTGTGCTGTGGAATTCCAAATCTCAAGATTCCAGTGTTTTTGGCACTCAGTAGCTAGATGGATTAAATGCATAGCTTTAAATGCTTTTGCTAACTTTGTGCACCCAGTTGCTGTTTGGCTGAACATTTTTGCAGTTCTTTGCAAAGAGAGGGAGGAAGAGAGATTAATTTATGAAGGTCATAAGAAAATATGAAGGGATCAGTCTGATCAGGCCAAAGATGTCTTGTTCTCAACCTTTGGGAAACCTGCAAGTGGCACCTGTGTGCAACAGAGTTCTCCCTGCTTGTGATTCTCAGCAACTGGTATTCAGAGGCTACTGCTTCAGACAATAGAGGGAGAACATGGCCATCATGGCTTGTAGCCATTGACAGCCTCATCCTCAACAGATAAGAGTTGTGAGGAGCCAGAGTGCAGTAAAAATTCCTGGCCAAGTCAGAATGTAGACATCTCCCCTTAATTAAAACACCTCACGCAACATCCCTTGCAAGATTATTAAAACAATGGGAAGCCATTGTGGTGCCCCCAGATGTTGCTGGATTAGACTTCCCAACAGCCTCAGCCAGCATGGCCTATGGTCAAGTTGAAGTCCAGTAGCATCTTGAGGGCACCATGTTAGCTACCCCTGAAGTCTAGGGCAATAAAAGGTTCTGCCCTGGATAGCAGGTGCAGTGGTGCAGACAGAATGGTCTTCAGAAAAGTGCTATGCAGAGGGTAATATGTTTTACTTCACTTACTTCATAATGTGGGAAACCATCCATGCCTTGCTTGCGCTCTCCTCCTTACCCTTGACCTCAGCACTGCAGTGGAAAGCCAGGTCCATGGGGTAAGGAGTTCTGTGGTGCCTTAAAAGCAGAGGTGCACTGGAATTCCATACAACTCTACTCAGATAACAGCCTTATTGAATACACTGGGACTCACTCCTAGCTAACTAAGGCTGAGTTCACACTCTCAATTACTGTGCACTCACTGTGTTGGGTTTTTACTCAGTTTTCTGTGCCGTGTTCACACAGGCCATTATATTTTTTTAAAATGCACGTTTCCTGCTGGGGTGTTGTTGTTTTTAAAGCACAGCTGGGTTTTTTGATGCATTGTTTCTTAAACCAGATTCACATGGTTTGGAGCATTCCAGCCTTTTCTAATTTATCTCTAGCCTCCTTTGCACAGGGTAAAGACCCCCCCATCCTGTAGTGTGTACACAAACAAAATGTGTTTGTGACACTATGAAGCCCTGCTGATGTGAACAGGGAGAGAGGAAAGACCCATGGAAGGTGTGTGTGTATGTTAACAACTTCACGGCCTTCTAAAATGGTAATGTGAACACACCCCAAGTATAGGATTGCAGACACAATTGTTAGGGGACTAGAGCAGGATGGGAAACCTGTGGCCCTCCAGGTGTTTCTGAACTTCATTTCTCCCCAGCCACCATGACCAACAATCAGATGCAGTGAGAGTTGTATAGTTAAGGAACATCTGACATGTTTATTTACTGTACATCTTAACTTTTCTTTATTTCATCCTCACAACAACGCTGTGAAGTAGGTTAAGCTGACAGATAGTGACTGGCCCAAGGTCACCCAGGAAACTTCATGGCTGAGTGAGGATTCGAACCCTGAAAAGTCCTGGTCCAACATTCTCGCCACTACACCATTGCTGGCTCTCTGTTCCTCACTGCTGGGCTGGAATCTTGTTTTTCTGGTAAACCTTTCTACGGAGCTAGCACATCGCATTCTCTTGCACCCCCACTCTCTCCTCCCCTTGGTCTTCCGTCCTTCTGAGACTTTCCTTCCTACCTTTCAGCCGCAGCCCAAGGCTTGGTGAACGAACAGTCTGGTCCTATTGACAATCTGCTGGAGGGAGAGAGAGAAAAATCCTGCTGTGGTTGGGATCCTTTTTCCCACGAAGCATGTTTTAAGATTTAGCATTGATAATGGTGCCTGAATGATTTCACACGCATTCGCGGATATAGAAAGCTTTTGGAAAACGAAACGAAATACTAAGCACTTTTAATCGGGCTTATTCACTAGGACAGAAACCAGCAATTTACGACTTCTAGTAGTATTTTGCGTAACACTACAGCTACTTATGTTCTTACTATTAGGAAGGGTTCAAACTATTACTTCCACGCCGGTTTCTACCAGGTCTCTGTGGCGCAATGTGTCAGTGCGGTTAACCAGAAGGTTTGTGGTTCGTGGGCAAGATTCCTGCACTGCAGCGGGTTGGACTAGATGACCCTCGCGGTCCGTTCCAATCCTACAATTCTTTGATTCTGCTACACCTGAAAGTAGATCATTTCTCCCCTTCTGATGTGACAGGGAATGGGGGTGATGCTAATAGCGGGAGCAGCAAAACAGGGAAACTCAGCCGGAACCAGTTCATGTTTACTCGAAAGTAATTTCCATTGAGTTCAAGGGTGCTTACTCCCAAGTCAGCGCGCACAGGATCTTGCCCATTTCTTGCAAGTCCCATCAGCTGTAAGCCTTGCAATGCAAAGGGAATGGGGTGTCCCTTAAACTCCAGTGCTCCTGCAAATATTACAGGGAATGCGCTCAGGCTGGCGGTGTGAAAAGCAGGCTCGCCGGCCTGAGACTTCCGGGGCTCATAAAGCGGCAGGTATCCCTTTCAGGTATGGCTGTGGACAGTTGCGCGATGAGCCTTGAGCAGTGGAGACAGAGCGGGATAAGAAAAGAACCAAGGAACCAGATGCCAAATGAAACCTATTGCTCTTCTTACGCTTCTCGCAGGAGAATGTTTCCGTCGGTCAGAGTCAAAGTGAAAGGTCTGGATTCGATGAAGCAATATTACATCGCCATAGACGTGGTGCCGGTAGATTCGAAAAGATACAGGTAAAACGCGGACCGTTCTCCTTTGGAAGCTAAGCAAGATATAGAGTCAGTTCACATTTGCGGATGACTTCAGCAGGAGGTGATGACGACGTGCCTCCTGCTTGTGTCAGGGCCTCCAGCTCCCAACCAGCACAGAAAGGGTTGCGCATATGGTAGCATCACCTCACACTCAATCTTTTCCCAGCTTCAACTGCCAGTTACAGGATGGTTCCTTCCTACATGTACGTGTGAATCAGTCCCACTGATGTCGAAGGGACCTGCCCCTCCACCCCAGTAGGCCTGGAAGCCATTTTAAAGCAAGCAGATGCGCATCATGCATGATTCCATTTTCTCTTCAAATACTCCCCCCCCCCGCTCCGTTCCTAATTTCATCATATGACCATCAACTTACACGTGAAACTGCAGTCCGCTCTTATGCCTGTTTTCTCATATTCAGCAGGATTCCCCCCGCCCCCTTCTAGGAAATAACCGCGTCTCCTCAAATCATTCAGGGCCGGAATTATGCGGAGTAATCGTAAACCGATTCCTCTTTTTTAAGCTTTTCTGACCCATTGGCAAAATATATCAATAGCTCACTGTTTGCACGAATTTACGACATCCCAAATATTCTGAAGTATCTGGACCCAAAGAGATATTTCCCCATTAATTCCAACTGATTTTAAATCCGCATGAAAAACAGCAGTCAGAAACGGATTGTAGGCAGGGCTCTTCAGACGCTGACAGAAAGCTAAGATCCAAGTCAGTTCTAAATGCGAGTTCTTAAAGCGCAGTCCTATGTCTGCCCAAAAGTAAGCCCTACTGAATTCAGTGGGGTTTACTTGCAGGTGCGGTTAAACACTGCAGCCTAAGCAAACTCCTTCAGACTCCATAATAAGTCAGGACTGCTGGTCTATAGCCCATCTAGGCTAGCATCCTGTGGGCGACCAGAAGCCTGTGGGAAGCCTGCACGCAGGACCTGAGAACAGCAGCAGTTCCAAGCAAATGGTATTCCGATACATAGCGCCCCAGACCTTGGAGGTAGAACAAAACCATCGAGGCTAGCAGCCTTGTCCTCCATGAAATTATCTAAACCTTTTTTAAAAAAAAGAAAAAAGAAAAAGGTCACCTGCGTTGGTGCCAGTGCCTCATGAGGGAGGGAGTTCCACAGGTTAACTATGCGCTGCACGAAGGAATATACACACTTCAGATCTGCGTAAAGAAGTATAGGTACACACACGGCGGGCCTGCGTCCCAGTGGCGCGAGATTCTATGCGCCACAGACAGAAGCTGTCCCGTTTACTTTCATCCCGTGTTCTTCCCTCCACCGCTGGTCTGGGAGAGGATGTGCACATTGGTTTCTACAGTACCTCTTTCCAATATAGGTGCTTTTGATCAGGACTCTTAGGAACACGGGAAATTGCCCTATACTGAGCGTGATTATTGCCTGCGCGCCCGGGTTTCAGGGAAGTATTCCCAGCCCTACCCAGGAGGAGATGCCGGGGCAAAAGAGACGTCCTAACCGCTGAGCTACGGCCCTTCCCCAAAGGGCTTGGGGAAAGTTGCAAAGTAAACAAACAGTTCGCAGGACCTCAGGGAGCCTTCGACAATAATTTGACAGGTTGAGATCAGGGGCTGCCTTTTGAAAAAGCTGCCTTTCTCTCCCACATCAAAGGCAGCAGGAGTCTTGAGCTATCCCAACAGTTAGCGTGTTACGTCCCAAAGGTTTCAATGCGGGATATGTAATCATGTTGTTTAAATCGCTCACGGAAATCAGAGATACTTTCTAAAAAATAATAATAATGCCAGTTTCGCTGTTCCTTTTGGGAAGATCCGCCCCACACATTTAGGATATTCAACACATATGAAAAGCACGCTGGAAACTAGTTCTGTGAGAGGAAAGCTGCCGTTCCCATGATTCTTTGCGAGAAGCCATATGCTTTAACCGTGCTTTAAATACGTGGCGCGTTTTTGTTCTGTCGTTGTTTTCGCAGCGCAACCCTATACATAAGAAAGTTTCCCGAGTTCCATAGGAGTTACTACCTAAAACAAAAGAATAGGATTATTAACACTGCGATGCTATACACCCTTGCCTGGGAGTAAGCTCCATAGAGCTCATTGGGCCTTACTTCTGAGTAAGCATGCATATGGTCCTTCTGTCGGTGTTCTAAAGGTGAAAAAATATTGAGATGTCCGCTGCAGAGAGAAACATACTCAGGGTTCAGATACCTGTCCTTGTCCTCCTAACTGACATGATTGAATTTCAGGAAGCGAATTTTTCAAGCGCTGAGTCCTAAATAGAGCCATAATTTCTTTGTGGGCAAAGCAGGGGTAAGAGTTTAGGGCGGAAGGGGGGGGGAAGGCTGAGACCTAACGATCGCAAGCCAGTTAAGGTCCCACGGAGTGTCCGGCAAGGAAATGGAGGCTTTAAAAACCTGACTACTGGGGATACTGCACACCTGGTCAGTTTCTTTGGAATCCCTTTGAAGGGGCCCTGAATTTATAATGAGGCACAGGCAATGCCCCCAAACTCCCTGCACATTTCACAGGACACCAGAACAGAAAGAACCGGCAGGAAACTGCAACTATAGGATTTAGTATTTAATAATTATTGTTACAGATCAACTCAATCTGCTACTAATAACTGATGTTGGAGGGTAGCATCAGGTGAATATCTTACTGGTTTTTTCATTGAGCTTCTTGTTCTCTCTATACACCAGAAAAGGAATCCTAGGCTACCAACAAAAAATAGTTTAAAGAAGTGGCAAATGTAATAAAAAGGTAGCCTTCTGAATGGGCAGTGAAAGATGAACGAAAGTCCTCAGCATTCCATTTTTAAGGGCTCTTGACAGGGTAGGCTCTGATTGCCAGGTGACTCAGCACTGCTGCCAATCATGTGAACTCTGCTTAACTCAGAAAGTGGGCATAATATTGGGGGGGGGTGTGCTCAAGAATGTTTATGGGTTTCCTACAGGCAGAGCCTGACTGTGAGAAGAGGATGCTAGACTATATAGGCCATTGGTCTGATCTGGCAGGTGCATCTAATGTGCTTATGATGTGTGGTAGAGAAGCCAAATGCAGGACTTAATGTGGGTTCTGCATCAGATTGTTCTGCTGCTTCCTAACCTCACGACCTCTGTCCTCTATGAAGGTATGTCTACCACAGCTCCCAGTGGATGGTGGCCGGAAACACAGACCATTCTTGCATCACACCCCGGCTTTACATCCACCCAGATTCCCCTTGCTCTGGAGAGACCTGGATGAGACAGATCATCAGCTTTGATCGGGTGAAACTGACCAACAATGAGATGGACGACAAAGGGCATGTAGGTGTGGATTGGAGGGTGCACTGCTATGATGGGAGAAGAAGGGAGGGATGGACAGAGTTTTCTTGTTGGAACAAGAAATAACTTTTAGGGCTGCCCTAAGACTTTCTTATACAGTCATAACTTGGGTTACAGACGCTTCATGTTGCCTTTTTTCAGGTTACAAACCTGCCAAAACCTGGAAGTACCAGAAAGGGTTACTTCTGGGTTTCGGTGGTCGTGCATGCACAGAAGTGCTAAATCATTTTGCGCATGTGCAGAAGCGCCGAATCGCAACCCGCGCCACTGCAGGTTGTGAAGGCTGCGAGTTGCGAACGTGCATCCCACATGGATCACATTCGCAACCTGAGCGTCCACTGTATGTGTGTTTATTTGAAACCATTGTATATGGCACTCTTCATTTTACCAAAATTTCTAGGGGAGCTCATGCCAATTAAAACAAAACAAAACCCACAATCAATTAGGAAGTTGGTAGTCCATCTACCTTTCAGCATTATTACATTCAGAGTCACAGCCCCACATGCTTTGCAGACTGGAATTTAAGAAATTGCGAGCGAGGGAGAGAAAGTTGTGTCTCTGTGCATAAGTGTATGAGTTCTTCTACCATGAAGTTGCCACAGTGATGCAAGGGCCACATTGGGTAAAATGCATAGCTGGAGCCCCTTTGTGATGCAGCACCTGTCCCTCTCATCCTGCTCTGGTAACGTAAGGGCTTAAAGATCCAACGATGGAGCTCCTTACCACCCCCATTGTCAAAGTCACCTCCCTTGGAACATAGATCAGCACTCACTCTATAAACCAGAGACAGCAAAATGTTTTCATTCCAAGGGCCCCATCTCCATTTCTGGGGGCTACATGCCAGCGATAGGCATGGCCAGGGGCAAAAGTGGGTGGAGCAATGGATGTGATTCTTACCTCTGTACAATTGCCTACATTTCAGCCATGCAAAAGCCAGAGGCTTCTATGCACCCTTTCACCCACCCACCCACCCATGCAAGTGAGTGGCACTCAAGGACACAGAATAGGGCTGGGAGAGTCCCAAGAACCAGATATAGTAGCACTAGGTCCCTAGACCTGAGGTTTCTAAAGACATTTGCCTGTCTTCTCTTACAGATTATTCTGCAGTCCATGCACAAATACAAGCCAAGAGTCCATGTCATCGTCCAGGATTCCCGGTTTGATCTGTCCCAGATCCAGTCACTGCCAGCAGCAGGAGTTCAGACCTTCTCATTTAAAGAAACTGAATTCACCACTGTCACAGCCTATCAAAACCAGCAGGCAAGTTACTTAAGAGATGCTTCCAAAATGGTACTTCCATTCATTTCTCTTCAGATTTTGGAATTGTGCAAATTAAGGTAGTTTCTTTCCCCCCTGAAGTGGGACTGATGCATTTAAAAACAACAACAACCCTACACAAATAAATCAACACAGAAATGCATTATATTATGGAAAACTGCTCTGTAAAAAAGTGTACATTAGGAAAACTATCATGCTAAAATGTGTGTATTAGGAGAAAGTCACACTAAAATCCCAATGGAGTTTCGTGAGAACTCCTTTTTTTAAATACAAGCTGATGTGGAAAGGTGGAGAACTGAATTTAACACAGGGAAAGTGAGAAACTGAGAGAAACTGAAATTGACGCATTCACCTATCCCTAGTGCGCATAGTCTTGGCCTGTAGCCTCTAAGCTAGATTACATCCCACAGGTATATGGAAAAGTGTGTGTGTGTGTGTGTGTGTGTGTATGCGCATGGACCAAATTGCAGTTTTTCTCAATGTCTTGGGTCAGTAAAATATTGATTAAATGCTGCCCCTATACGAAACTTGATGTTAATGTGAATGAATCTGTCAATTTACATGTAATTTAGTTTCTTATTTTTCCAGTGTTAAGTTTGGTCTGCCCCATTTCTGCATACTTTTCAGGTATTTTTATATTTTAAGCCCTCATGAAAATTCATATGCATTTTCAGGCACATTTCTCCTGTCACACAGTTTTTGCAAGTCAGGTTTCCTCTGTACAGTGGATTTATCCATGTTATTTTGGCTGATGGATGAGTTCCTTCCACATCCTTTGCACTTATATACACATTTTTGTTTGCATTCTTTAGCTGGAAGACTGTATCACAAAATCCAAACAAGGGCACACAAAATCAAAGAAGAGCTGTGTTCCGATTCACATGTTTGGGCTAGGGAAGTGTGGGCTTTGTGAAACCCAAATGAATTGCTCTCTCATTCCTAGTTCAGTTATTTATACCAAAATTCTTTTTTGGGGGGGCGGGTGTTTTCTTTGCAGGGGCCGGCACTCATGGGAATTTATTTTGAGTTAGAATTAAAAACAGGGACAACACAAACAACAATACAACAAGGTTATTAATAGAATAAAAAAACTCACTGAAAACAATCCCTATTATATCATGCATGTGAGGTCACTTCTTGCTCACAAACTATTTGCTCATATTTAAGATCTTTAAATGACATAAATTGAATGATAATTATTATTACTTATAAATTGTGTGGCGGTTTAACCTCAAGTGTGCCAAACTGCACGGATGCATCAATAGAACAGTACTGAAAGTGAGAATGCATAAGATCACATCAAAACTACTGATTTGGTGAAGTTTTCTCTTTAGAAGAATCAGGGCACAAGTGTGGTCCAGTAACATTAGGGTATGAGTCTGCAAAAGCCTATCCAGATATGAAAAGCTGATGCACAATTTAATATGCAATTTTATGCTGGTTTTGTTTATGTTTTGTATCTTTTAAAAATGAACTTGCTTTTACTTCTGACTTTTAATTGATAATTTAAATGCGTATTTTATTTTATGTGAACTGCTTAGAGGTTAAAAAAATATTAGCAGTATATGAATTCCAATCAATCAATCAATCAATCAATCAAGGAATGACTTCAAAGGTGTAGCAAATGCAACACATTCTAACCCAACAAATGATTATTAGTTAAACTGGGACTCAAAAGGAGTGGAACAAACTCAAAGAACAATGGCCTCTCAAGGTCTCACCATTTATATCCCTCTCCCTACACTCATGTATACCTAAAACCCCTTACTGAGGACAGTGCTCCACAAAACTCACAGAATGGACTCTAGTGACCACGAAAAGCTCATGTTTATATGTAGGGTAATTGTGATAATTTCTTAGAAACCTGTTCTAACATTGGACGCATATGAGTAGGGATGGAAGGATGTGTTGGTTTTGTTCTGTCCATTTCTCAGTTATCCAATATTCAATTCATTTCTCCACATTTCTGCAGCAATGTGCATTAAAAAAAAAATTTAGTGTGAATTTCTCCGAGCAAACATTTTATATAATGCATTTTTCATGTGTGTTTCACTACTACATTTATTTTTATGCACTTCCCCCTAATATATGCATTTTTAAAAAAACATTGTTTGGAGAACTGCAACACAAAATCCAGGTAAATGTGCATTTTGAAGGATGACTGTAGTTATGGTTTCATATTGTTTTAGAAAGGGCAGATTTCATAGATTTGCCTTTAAGTGTGAATGGAATCAAATTTCTCCTGCAAATGAATGACATTCTGTCTAACTAGGTTTTTGCCATTCTAGTGTTGGGTTACTTCATGGGTAGGCAAATTAAGGCCCGGGGGCCGGATCTGGCCCAATTGCCTTCTAAATCCGGTCCGCGAACGGTCCGGGAATCAGCGTGTTTTTACATGTGTAGAATGTGTGCTTTTATTTAAAATGCATCTCTGGGTTATTTGTGGGGCATTGGAATTTGTTCATTATTATTTTTTCCAAAATATAGTCCGGCCCCCCACAAGGTCTGAGGGACCATGGACCGGGCCCCCTGCTGAAAAAGTTTGCTGACCTGGTTACAGCACTCAAACAATTCTTTCTTTGTTGTTTTGCTGCGAATGTCCACAGATAACAAAACTGAAGATTGACCGGAATCCCTTTGCTAAAGGGTTTAGAGACCCTGGAAGAAACAGGTAAATTATTACCATTTATTTGCTGGGCTGTCCACTAGTTAAAGGCATCATAGTCCGGCCTTGGTCAGCTTAGTGATCTCCAAATATTTTGACTACAACTCCCATCAGCCCCAGCAAGTGCTGGTGGGAGGAGCTGTGGTTCAAAACATCTTGAGGGGACCAGATCCATGAAGGCTATCCTAACTAATTGATAGTATGAGTTTCGGTGTAATAATTGGTTAACCAATGGAGTAGTATATGCTTTTGGCTTGTAGTTTTCTATTACATAATACTGCAGTTTTCCAGTTTCATCTGTTATTTTTCTAGAACACTTAGAGTTTGCTTTGCTATTAAGCTGCATAAACACATATGAAATAATAAATAATATTTGCACATGGTAAAACAATAGTTACGAACCCCCTCTGTCCAACCCCTCGCCTTGTTTTCTGATGACTCCATGGGTGTTGCAGGAGGCACCCAATGTGGGAGAAAGGGAGGAGAGACTCCTATTTTAAAGTGGTCCTTACTACTCGCAGTTTTCACAATATTTCATGTTTATTTCTAATATTCAGACGTATGCCTCTGAATACCAGTTGCTGGGAACCACAAGTGGAGAGAATGTCGGTTTTACTCTTGTGTCTTGTTTGTGGGCTTCCCATAATGGGCATCTGGTTGGCCATTGTCAGAACAGAAATCTGGGGCAGATGGGCCTTTGTTCTGATCCAGCTGCAAGGCTTTCCTTAAATTAACAACTGGAGCACATTTTAAGCTAAGCAATTAAATAAACAAAAAGAGATTAATCAGTTGCAATCTGTTTTATGTGTCACATACTACTTTCATGTGCATAGTAAGATATATTTTTGCCAGAATCTCAAGAGGCACCCAGGAAGCTCACTAGAGCTTCTGAGACACCCACCTTCTAAAAACAACCCTCCCTACCTCATGAGGGCCAAACTAGATTATTTGCAGACTATTTGTTTGCTATATGTGAATAGTCTGTCACTACATCTGTTTATTTAGTGCAATAAAACTGCCTTGCTTCCTGTCTACAAACTTGCTGGATGCAGAAGCTTCTGCACTTGGCACCCTGCACAAAATCTAATGTGCCCTCCCATCACTTACCTTGCATTGAACATCATAGTTGCAGCACTTTCTGCGATGCCCCAGAAGCTTCACACCTGGTGTGACTGAGCCACTTGTACTCCCCTTTGATGAGAAGGGTGCATTCCTAGTGTGGAAACTTGCATTTGGATTGCCCCTATCAGAACTGAGGCCTTCATTTTCCATGAAGTGGGTGGGTGGGTGTAAATCAACTTTTGGTACATAGTCATTGGCAGGTTGACACACTGGTAATCTCAACAATATCCTATTTTGTATGCCTTGGTCTCTTAGGATCGTGGGCAAGAAAGAAAGTGTGATGCAGGGATATTTTGCTTGAATTCTGTAATTTCCCCCCCATCTTCATAAAGGAAAGTGAAAATTAGATTACTTTTATAAGTGTTCATATTTCCTTATTTGGCCATTTCCTTTATGGCTATGACTCTGCTAAATAGTACCCCACTTGTCAATATCTGAACCAGCCTTTGGAACATATTCCCATGCAAGTGCTAGGCTGATGTCTGTGCTTTGCTTTGTAGAGGAGTATTGGATGGACTTCTGGAATCATATC
Source organism: Podarcis tiliguerta (assembly GCF_965153285.1). Lineage (NCBI taxonomy): Eukaryota > Metazoa > Chordata > Lepidosauria > Squamata > Lacertidae > Podarcis > Podarcis tiliguerta. Next base: position 28,295,366 of record NC_139553.1, read on the forward strand.
CGTGGAGACCATCACTTACCCTGGATTTTAAGTCTTTTGGTGCAGAAAGTCAGGGTAAGTACAGAATTCTCCATTGTTTCTGAGATCATTATGCTGAACTTTAAGCAACAGTGGCATGCTTTCCAACATGTTCAGTGCAGTCAGTTCCTCGGAGGCTTTGGCAACCTGAATACTGGGATAGCAAGGAAGCTAATTTTCAGTAAAGACATTGTATCTGATGGCCATGCAAATTTGGCTTTTAACTTTCTGGGCTAGAGAATTAAAATGATTTAAAGCATCATTTCCCTGCCCCAGAGAAGGTTAGGATTAGGGTCCATGTTTCACTCCCTGTTTTCTTGAGACAGGGCTGGGAAAGTCTCCTGTATGAGACCCTGGAGATGTACTGCCAGTCAGTGCAGACAATACTGAGAAAGAAGGATTGGTGATGTGACTTGGTATAAGGCAGCTTCCTATATTCCTGTTAACGCTGTATGCCAGCATGCTCATGAAATGCTTTTGATAAAGGGCCTTTCCAAGTTGACCAATACCATGTCTCACAACAATATAATGCTGACCTGGGCTGACTTGAGCCCCGTCAGGTCTACTCTAAGCATGGCTAAGCTTGAATCCAGAGCAGAGCAGGATTTTTCCTTTTAAACTGTTTCAAAAAGAAGCAGATTTCCTTTGGAAAGACCATAGATTGGTGGTAGAGAACCTAGTTCCATGCCTGGGGAACAAGAAGAACCACTGGTCAGGGATGTCCAACAGGTAGTTCGCGATCTTCTGGTCGATCATGGGGGGTTCGTGGTAGATGATCTTGGTGGATTGTGGCCCCCCAAAAAATAATTAAATAAAAAATGGGGGGGAGCTCAACAACTCTGGCTTCCTAAAAAAAGCTCAACAACTTTTGGTATATCACTGCCAGTCTGAGGCAAAGGATGAGATAGTGTCCCACTTACCTATGCAGAGAAGCTGACTGGACTGATAGCTGAATCTCATTTCAACCCTGACAACAGGGAGCTTCATTCACTGCCCGTAAGGAAAGCAGGCTCATTTAGGGAAATGCCATAGCCTTGCATGCAGAAGATCTCAGATGGATTGCCTGGGGAAGTAGATGGACCAATGGTCCTATGCTGTGTGTGGCAGTAGTTGCAAAAATAACTATAAATCTCCAGCAGAGGGGTTCAGGAAGGATAATAGGGACACTATCTCATTCTTTGCCTCAGGCATCAAAATACCGTTGGATGGCTCTGCAGTGAGACTGACTCCTGTGTAAACAGGCCTGGGACTAGGCTGCACAAGGTTGAGCAATGAACCAGAAAGCCCTTCAATTCAACTCTTGCCTCTATCAGGGATTCATTTGGTGGCCTTAGACAAGTAACTCCCAGTCAGTCCCTCATGGGGATAATCAGGTCCAGCATCCATCATGCTCAGGCAGCTGTATGGGTCTTGGTGTTCTGATGAGACCCATTACACTGATGCCACTTAGTGGTGCCTGGTGCCCAGTGGAACTGGCAAGGTGGAAGCCAGGGTGTCCATTATTAAGTGGAGGCAGAGCAAATTAATTCTAGTTTTCTCCCATTTGCCCTCCTATTCACTGAATCCACACTGCACTAGTTATTGGGGATAGTCTGTGGTTGGTGGGGCAGTGCCTCATTTCCCCAAGTGGACCAACCTTTACTGCTGCACCCCTCCCCACCCCCCAGCATTTGCCACTGGAAATGTATTTATTTATTACATTTACATATTGCTTAATCATTAGAATTTCTATGTGGTGTACATAAAAATAAACCATACAAGGAATGTAACAAAACCAAAGAAATCATCACAGAACCAAATAGAAACTCAAACTAACTTAAAATGCCTGCTGGAATAAGGGGGACTTCATCATGCATCTGGAGTTCAGAAAAGAGAATGCCTTTCTAACTTTAATTAGGGAGGGAGTTCCACAAGCTTGGGCCCGCTACACTGAACCCACATCTTCTGGTAGTTACGAGCTGTTCATCTGTGGGAACAGGGGAACACCAAAGGGGATCTCATTGACTGAGCAGGGATATAAGGGAACACGTAGTCCTAAAGATATCATGGACCCCAGTTGTTCAGGGCCTTGTAAGTTAATACAAGAACCTTGAACTTGGCTTGGTAACATATGGGCAGCCAATGTGAGCTTTTAGGAACCAGAGTTATGTGTTGGCAGTAGTCTATCTCCAGCAACAGTCTAGCTACAGCATTTTTCAACAGCTGGCGCCTTCACACCAGGCGCAAGGGTAGCTTCACCCATAATAAGGCAAGTCCTGTCTCACTCTGTTCAATGAGGCTTTAGCTACTATGCTGCTACATTAGTTCCAGTGAGTTTCAGTTGCCTGGGGTCCTTATTTTCATTCTGAATAATTCTGCAATAATTTCGTACAGAAAGCTAAAATATTTGTTGATTTTGGATGCCAAGTAGAAGGAGGATATGCTATTTTAACAATTCCTTTTCATCAGCCTAGCAAAGAGGGAGCTGTTGCATCTTGGGGCCTGCAGGCAGCTTGTCCTTTGAGAATCCTAGGTCTTTGGCTTCTTCTGAGCCCAACTGATTAATCAAAGGGGGATTTGCCCCCTTTTAAGATTTTGCTCATTAATCCATCAATTAAATTGCTCAAAGCTTGCAGCCTGGATAAATACCCAGCTTTACATTCTGGTGAGATAATTACACATGCTTGATTGCAAGGAACATTCATTCCACTTTAATCTCTCTCCAAAAGAGTGTGGAAATGGCAGAATGAGTGTGTGTGTGTGGAGAGAGAGAGAGAGAGAGAGAGAGAGAGAGAGAGAGAGGAACACAAGGGCAGTCAGAGAACTTGCCATGGCACTCACCTTCTCCCACCCTCAAAAACTGGTACCATGAACCAACTGCAGAAAATAATTCTTAGTTGAATTTCTGTCATTCTGTCAAACAGTGTTACAATTTCAGCCATGTTGCACACACTATCATTTCAGTTAGGCTAATAGTTTTCATACCTTTGGAGACCAAACACAGACCCAGGGTGAGATCTCGGCCCAAAATCATAACAGAGCAAGGCTCCCAAAATGGCTGATCCATGCTCTCATAGGAGAAAATGGGATGTCCCAGTTTTTCTGGGGCAGTTGATGGGCATGAAGCCAGCAGGTTAGGAGAAAATAGAGAGTAAAAAACAATAATTGCTCAGGCAAACTTTGTGTTTGGACAGGAAGTCCCTTTAGCTCTTCCTGTTGAGGCAAGCCAATGGCCAATCTGGGTGGAGTTATTCCAATACCTGGGATCTCTTTACATCCTAGAGCAAAAGTAGAGACCCTTTTAAGCCCAACAACCACATTCAGCCATGGACAACTTTCCAGGGTCCATGCAACCGTGGTGGGCAGGGCCAAAAGCAAAAGTGCATGGAGCAACAGATGAGAGTGGTTGATTCAGTAGGCTACTTTCTAAACACACAAAATGGAGAGATTTCTACCCCCCCCCCCAAAAAAACCTTTTAATCCTCCAACCAGGCAAGTTATGGCTCACTCATACTTCCACTTGACCCGTGCCTAGAAAGCATGGGTCCAAGTCATTTTTTGCTTGACGTGTGCTTTCTAGGCATGGGTCCAAGCGGTTCCTCCTTGCCCTGCTCCTGTCTCAGGGAAAACCCGCTCTTTAGTGCTAATTTGGAGCAAATGTCAATCCAGAAAATTGCCGCATGCTCCAATTGAGCACTAAATAGAAGTTTTCCCCAGGGGCATAGGAGCCAACTCCTAGGGATCTTTGCCCCCCCCCCCTAAGATATTTGAGGGAGCTGGTGCCCCCAAAGTTGATGGGCATTGCCATTCGAATCGTGTGTATGCACTATGTCATGTGATCGATTATGTGGGGCAGGGCTTACCTTACCAATATTTTATTCAAGTTGGCACCGCTGCCTGGGAGAATGCAGTGGGACTATAGGAACCCTAAAAGGCACTATCCCAATTCAAGAGAACATTTCATCCAGACAAAAGCACCCAAGGAGAGTGGAGAGCATGTTCTGGGGAGAGTCCTGAGGGACAGATACAGAGGACTGGGGGGCCAACTTAAGCCTTCAGGTCTGAGGTTTCCCAAGGCTGGTCTAGGGAAATGCCACTAGACTATAGCCCTGGTGGTTTAAGACATGAAGCACCCCTATAGTTTGGGGCATAGAGTATAGAACTGGACATTCCTAGTAGTAGCCCCAGAAGTTGCTGCCACTGGATATCCTGAGCATTTGAGAGACAGAGAGAGACAGAGCACGCTGCAAGATGGCTTGTTTATTGATCATTCATTCTGATTTGTTTACAAGGAGAATAGATTATGTCCATTGCTTTTTATTTTTTATTTTTTTAAAAAAGAGCATTCGTTCTAGTTGTTTTTGGAGAGGTTAGATGACGTTGCATCAAAGCAAGTGTTATCCCACACTCCTCAGAACACTTTCCCATCACTTTGGTTATTGGGGAAAGTCTGACTTTTTGGGAGATGCAGGTTTGTTGTACAGAATCTTCCTAAGTCTCTGTTATTGCATGATGCATTTTCAGGTATGTGATCGAACCCCACCTCCAAACAGCAACAATCTGGGAGTAACCAGAGAGAGAAAGGGAAATCTCTCTCTCTCTTTTAAAAAATATTTTAATGACATAATTTTTCTTGCCTTACTGTAGGTGGAAGTCCTGGGTCTTCCCCTGTGACACCCCCCGGGGGAACCCCATCTCCTCTCAGCTCTCTTCTCTCCCCCTCTTGCTCTCCCCCTACACTCCACCTGTCAGCAAGCAACCTCAGAATGTCATGCCCGGAATCTTACCTCCACCACTTTGGCCTCCCTGTCTGCTACAAGATTTGCCCTACCGGCCTTTTAAGACAGCCATCGCTGATATTCCCAAGCCATCCTAAACTGGGAAATGCTTCCAGCACACCCCTTTTGCCTCACTTCATGGTGGAGATGCCTGCACTGTCTTCTCTGAGCATAACCAACGTCAAAAGTGGCAAAGCAGAAGACTTAAATGGACCAAGCCCCCAAGGGCCCAGTTCTGCTGGGCATATGCTGTATGGCTTGCATGCATCTGGAAACATTTTCCCATCAAGTCCCATTACCCAGGAAGCCCTTAATTGTGCCTTACATCCTCCATATGGTTTCTACGGCTATAACTTCTCGATGCCATCCAGGCTGATGAACACAACAGGACATTTCAAAGCAAACGACGGTGTTCCATCCCCTCTCAGAGAGAGCAGGTGCAACCACTCTCCCTGGCCTTCTGCAATTAACCACTGCCTCTAATGGGACTCCTTTAACATCGCAGAAGCAGTGGCATGTCAGACTCTGCAGAGCTTCCGGCTTTGGCTCATCAGCAAAAGCTGATGGATTGTTGGCAGTGGACCATAATCGGATGAGTTGAGCGCAAAACTTTGGCATCCTGAGATTCTCTATGGCAGTGAAATTGTGTGTGGTTGTTTTTTTTTTAGGGAGTGGAGTTTGCTAAATATTTACCGGAAGGGCAAAATCCGCCAACTGTTTGTTGCGGGAGGGAGACTCACCGTTATTACTGGCAGTGTATCAATAGCAGAGCTTCAGTCCTGGTTGCCTGGGCACTATAGAGTGTCTTCCACTGTGCCTCAGAAATAGAGATGCAGGATCATTCCCTGAAGATGGGAAGTACATAGCTTCTGGTGTATCTCTGGGAAGGTGGTGGCGGTGAGGAGTGGACACTATTTGGTGAATATTTGACAAAATGACCCTCCTTTTGTGGGGGAAGGCTCAAGGGTAAAAAAAAAAAACACCACTCAGAATTTTGCTCTCCACTCAGAAAAAGAAGTATTTTGAGAAATTGTGGCTGAGCTCTACCCAAGCTGCCTCACTGGTTTTCTCAAGGGACCATCTGTCTTCATAATAACTACACAAAATATGAAAGATATTGAAATAGGGGGGAATCTGAGATTGCTAATTTACTCAGTCATTTAAAGAATTTGGGTAAAATGTAGATTGGACTTTCTTTTATTATTATTATTTTTTTAAAAAAGCACTTTGCAGCAGAATTTTAGCATCCATGAGATTACTGAAGTGTAAAGTGATCCGAAGGTTATTTTCACCAGACTCTGTGCCTTTCTCATTCCTCAGAGTTATTTTGAGATATCTTTACATACTCAAATTGATTTCATGGATCTTAAGGACTGATGCCTCAATGCTTCCTGTCCCCAACTCCCTCTCCCTGTTCTCTGAGCAAAGCACTTATTAGACTATTGTCCCATTCATTCTCTCCCTCCCTCCCCCCTTGCCTCCAATCACTATTAACTGTTTATTAACCTTTTCTATGTTCGGTGTCATAGGCCTGTTTCCAGGTGGTTAATCTGAGTCTGGGTTGTACCAGTTCAGGTTGCAGATAGAGGCTGTTGCATTATTTGCTTCTCTTTATATATGTTCTTAAAAGTGCCCTGCACATAGAAAATTAGCATGTTAGGGAAAATTCTAGGTAGGAACCCCATACCCTCCAACATTTCTCCAATGAAAACAGGAACGTCCCATTCCATGAGGATAATTATGGGGGTTGGATAACTCCATACCCTCCAACATTTCTCCAATGATAATAGGGACATCCTAAGGAAAAGCTGGACATTCTGGGATCAAACCAGAAACTGGGATGGCTTCTCTAAATCAGGGACGTCCCTGGAAAATAAGGACACGTGGAGGGTCTGGAACCCTTCTCTTGACACTTCATCTAATATATGGAGGGAGATATTCTGAGTGAAGGTTTCAGTCCTGCTGGCTCACATCTGTGGTCTGAATTGCTCCAGCCCAAACACAAATTGGCCACCATGAGAACAGAGGGACAAACTAGACATGACATGAAGCATGTGATTGGTCCTTTTATGTGCCTTTAGTTTGGTTCATTGAATAGTACTTGTGGGAATGGCAGTGGTGCCTTCAGGACAGGACTTTGGGGCAGGTATCCAGAGTCCCATTCTTGACTCAGTCTCCCATTCTGAGCATGGCAGATATTTACTGGGGCGCAGGTGGAGGGAGAGTGTTTAGTGGTTGTACACACGCTTTTCATTCAGTGCTGTGTTGCCAACGTGTGGTCAGGGCACCAAAACAGCAGAGGCACACACAAAAAGGAGACCCATAAAATTCCATCAAAATGGAAATACACACACACTTTCTTACACTCCACCACAACTCTTTCTCCATTTTTATTTTGGTTCTCTTTTTATTACTTATCCCCACCTGAACCTGGGGGTGTTCCTACAAATGTAGATAGAAATAATGCCAGGAAATCAGATCCTGTTGTGCGTTGCAATAAATCTGTTTTGTTTTGGTTTATAGTTTAGTATTGTTTTCATTTCAGATTACAAATGGCGGGGCACCATAATCTTTTCAATGCTCAGGGCTTCTAATGGTGTTAATACAGCCCTGCTCACATTTTAAAAGGCCTGACATCTTCAAGCAGGGCTAAGGCAGATTCCTGTCTGAAACTCAGGAGAGCAGATAGACTACTAAGCTAGATAGACCAATGGTCTGGCTTGTTCCTCAGTTTCCCTCCAGGAGCGAACAGGTGTGCTGTCCAGATCAAGATTATGACAAGGGCAAATGATTAAACCCAATTTCCTTCCAGACTGTAGTCTGGATCTTCCCATAGCTACTGCTTTTTCTTTTCTTTTTTAAAGCAGGCATGCAAGGCCAATCACATTCTTTATGTTGGTCCTAGTCCATTACAGGTAACCTCAAGCCCAAGGGCCAGATTCCCCCACAGGCAACCTTTGGAGGTCCACATGCCAGGAGGTCCAGAAGTAGAAGTGGGTGGGGCAACTGGCATGACTCACCGTTTTGTACAGTAGGCTACATTTCAGCCATGCAAAAGCCAGAAGTTTCTACATATAACCCCACCCTTTCTCCAGGGATTATCACAGTTCAAGGACACATTCCAGTCAGGCATGGAGCAGGACCTATGAAAAGAGTGCCTTGGGAAAAGGTGTGGCTTCAGAAGTCCCAAGGGCCACTTAAAGAGGCACAGAGGGCCACATCCAACATTCCACCTCTGCCTTATAGCAACTTTTCCAGACTCCTTCAGCTTCTTATTTCCTTTCTTCCATCTGTCTCTAGCAAACCGTGTGAGGCTGATAGGAGGTAGATCTTCCCTCTGCAGGAAATGCTTGTAGGTTTTTTGTTTTTTAATCAACAAAATTAGAGCTGACAGAAACAAGTAAAGGGATCCCCCTCCCTAAAAGAATAAAGAAGCAAACTAAGCCACACACATTATAGCTCACCATTTGTATAAGAAGAGCAGAACATCGTTCCATGTGAATTAAGTTACTCCTAGAGCTTCATCACTGAGGGAGGATTTCAGCCAGAGTTCCCCATCTGCCAGACTACAGACTGGAAGGGAGCGATTTAAATGAACCGGAGGGCTGAATTTGCTTTTAAGCCAATGGCTCAAGTCCACTCCCAGAATTTCTCATGCTAAGATGTAGCTAATAATTGAGAACGCAAGAAGAGCCCTGCTTGGTCAACCCAGTTGCCCATCTAGTCCAGCTTCCTGTTCTCACAGTGGCCAGTCAGATGGCTGTGGAAAGTCCTCTCCTCATTTGTGATTCTCAGTTACTCGTATTCAGAGTCATACTGCCTTCAGCAGTAGACGAAAAACATAGCCATCATGACTTGCAGATATTGATAGCATTATCCTCCATGAATTTGTCTAGTCCTCTTTTAACACCACCAAGCTGGGGGGGGCATCACTACATTTGTGGGAAATTTACCTATTCTACCAGCTTTCCCCCCTTCAGCTCCCAAATCATTGCCATATACACCCACCAAAATTCTTCCAGCTGTCAAATTGGCTTCCCTTTCCATATTGCCAGCCCTGGAGGGTTTAAGATCTGGGTTGATGGGGTGATTACCTTGGGTGCTACTTGAACAGATGCAGAAAATGACAATCAAAAGTCATTCAGTATCTCCAGGTAAGTTATGCAATGTCTTTTATTTACACGGAGCAATCAAGCAGGCTTTCCCTCAAGATGATCACAACAAAGAACCAATTACCAGTATGCTCAGAGGCTTAAAGGTAAAGGAACACTGACAGTTAAGTCCAGTCATGAACAACTCTGGGGTTGTGGCGCTCATCTTCCTTTACTGGTCAAGGGAGCTGACGTTTGTCCACAGACAGTTTTTCCAGGTCATGTGGCCAGCTTGACTAAGCCACTTCTGGCGAAATCAGAGCAGTGCATGGAAAGGTCGTTTACCGCAGTGGTACCTATTTATCTATTTGCACTTTGACATGCTTTCGAACTGCTAGGTTGGCAGGAGCTGGGACCAAACAACGGGAGCTCACCCCGTCGCAGGGATTCGAACAGCCGACGTTCTGATCAGCAAGCCACCTGTGTCCCGTTCAGAGGCTTAGAAGGGGGCAAATGGTCAGACAAACTGACAGCCTTGCAACTCCCTCTGTGCAACCCCCTAAAACAGTAAAGCACACTCAGCTACAGAATGCATAGCTGGTGGAGGATATTGCAGATATAATGTGACATTAAACAGTGACAGCAAGCAGCCCTGCTTTGAGCAGGAGCAGTCTGTTCAAACCGTGAACACTCTTAATTGCAGCCCTCACATACAACAGTGATAAAAGTTCCTAAAAGCTACTGAAAACAGAACAAAGCTATATACCAAGAATAAAAATGTTGTTGTTTTAGCATGCATTTCTCATAATATACACATGCACAATCTTGCCTAATATACATATGTTTTCAAAGAGTTTTCCCCAATATATATATATATATATATATATATATATATATATATATATGAAGAAATATTCACTGATATATCTTTGTACACATGTTTTAGTTAGAGAACTCCGTCACAATATTCAGAGAGGTTTGAATTTTGAAGGACAGCTGAATTTTGGTTCGCATATTGATTTTGGGAAGTACAAATTAGTCAGGTTCATGTTTGAAATGCAGACTGAACCAAATCTTTCTTCCATTCCTGATTTGAACTAGGCCATTAGCATGTGACAGCCTCAGAAAACTCCCACCACTTCCACATGCTTAGGGGCAAATGTTTACTAGAGAATTAGCAGACTGACTCCAGCACCTGATGTCGTGATTGAAAGTGGTTAAGTGTGTCAGACAGGGTTCCCACATGTGCAACTTCAGGGGTGAGTGTGCTAAAGGTGGGTGGGGCCTGGGGATGTGGGTGGAGCCTTGTATAATAGGTTATACCAGACATGTTCAACTGGTCAACTGCAATTGACAGATAGATCCCGGGGTGTTCCTGGTTGATTGCGGGATCCTTATCAATCACAGGATTTTAAAAAATGGGGGAATGAATGTCTCTGCCCCCTGCCCCCCCCTGCTCTGTCCCTCCGTTGTGTAAAGTGGGCGGTCATTTGGCGTCTGCTGTTGGTGATTGGGGATACCGTGGTTGGCTTCAGCGGCGGATTTTTAGGTGAACGATTTATGGCATTTCCCCTCAAAAAAACTTCAACAATTCTGGGCAATCCTCCCCCCAAAAGCTAAACAACTCTGGGCAATCCTGCCCCAAAACACCCATCCTGCGCATGCTCCTCATCCCTACCCATGACAATGGGTAGATCACTGCAAGGTTTTTTTATACTGGGAGCAGATCGCAGTCTCTTGGGAGCTGGACGTGCCTGGGCTATACCATCAGAGATTTCTACACTGCTCCATCCAGGCAAGCTCTATCACAGCCGAAGGGCACATTTCAGCCAGTCAAAATCACTCGAAGATGCAGAGCAGGACCAGTGAGAAGTCTAGGGTGAGGGGGTGTGGCCTAGGGAGAATTCTAAAGGCCAGAGATATCAGTCTGCAGGACTGAGGTTACCTGCCCCTAACGTAGAACTCTGATTGCTGGTGGTGGTATTGACACAGGCATCGTAAAAGGCAAGGAGGCCACAGTAAGTGGAGCCATAGCCAATGGTTGTTGTTGTTTAGTTTTTTAGTCGTGCCCGACTCTTTATGACCCCATGGACCAGAGCACACCAGGCACTCCTGTCTTTCACTGCCTCCCACAGTTTGGTCAAACTCATGTTCGTAGCTTCGAGAACACTGTCCAACCATCTCATCTTCTGTCGTCCCCTTCTCCTTGTAGCCAATGGTAGGAGAAGACAACTATTTCTGACTTTGTCCCTGTCCACCTTCCTAGTGAAATCTACAAAGGCAACACCCTAGACTGATTGGCAAGTGGCGAGCCACCACAGAAAAGGCCCATTCTCATGTTTCCACCCTTCAGACCTCTCATGCAGGAGGTACACAAAGAAGGGCCTCAGATGGTGATCTCAGGGTCAGGGTCAGTTCATATGGGGAGAAGTGGTTCTTGAGGTATTGTAGTCCTGAGTCATTTTAGGATTTATAGGTCAAAACCAGCCAACAAACTGAACCTAAATCCAGAGAAGACTGTGGCACTATTAGTGGGTGGTACTGTAGACCGGATGGATGGGAAGTTGCCTGCTCTTGGTGGGGTTAAAGGGACCCCAGACCATTAGGTCCAGTCTTACCGACTCTGTGGTTGCGCCGCTCATCTCGCTTTATTGGCCGAGGGAGTCGGCATCCAGCTTCCGGGTCATGTGGCCAGCATGACTAAGCCGCTTCTGGCGAACCAGAGCAGTGCACGGAAACAATGTTTACCTTCCCACCGGAGCGGTACCTATTTATCTACTTGTGCACTTTGACGTGCTTTTGAACTGCTAGGTTGGCAGGAGCAGGGACCGAGCAACGGGAGCTCACCCCGACGCGGGGATTCGGACCTCCAACCTTCTGATCGGCAAGTCCTAGGCTCTGTGGCTTAACCCACAGCACCACCCGCATCCTCTTGGTGGGGTTACACTCCCTTTAAAGGAAGATGGTTTGAGCAGAAGATGCCAACCATGGCCCTACTGCACTGGCTGCCAGTTAGTTTCTGCGCCGAATTTAAAATGCTTGCATGATACTGAATCCTGTGGCCACAATCAGTTTCTGCATTTGCGTGTTGTGATTACAGCAACATCAGAAATATATATGTGCATATAGGCTGCATGTGCAGAAATAAAATTTCAGGAGGTTTCATGTGTTCTGCTCACGCCCTCCCAGCTTCAGCTAGGTCACCTCCAACAAATTTCCAGAACCCTCACACTTGCAATTGCTTTAAAACTTAACCCATTATGAATATTCCATCTTTGCATGAGAGAAATCAATGCATGAGTCCCCACCTTCCACCCTCCACCCCCCATCTACGTCTGCTTACATTTACAGAACTGGGTGAATGGATTTGACAGTATTTGAAGTACGGTGATTTTACAACCTCTTTGAAATGTATTGCGTTTTGATCCTCCAGGAGCCAAAATTAAAGAACGCATTTGTATCCAAGTTCAGTTCCCCAGCTGGTTTTGCCAGAATTTAGTCATGTTTATGGTAAAAATTTAAAAGAAACTGAAGGCACAGCTTGAAAACGGTGGTGGGTTGTTGCTTTGATATGTGTTCCTTCATATATATATATATATATATATATATATATATATATATACACACTCCTTGAGTTTGGTCTGCAATTAGATGATAATTTGTATCGGAATTATATAAACAAACCTGGATTGGATGACAATATGAAACAGGCAGATAGGTATACGCATACTGTTTGAAACCTGTCCAGTATTAAAGATATTTACATGTGTGGTTCAGCCACTTCAAACATGCTGTTCCAATAAAGGAGAAAAGCTTGTATCATTTCCTTCAAAAGTTTCAAATGTACATGTTTACAAATTTGTACTGCACACTAATATGTAAACAGATATTATTGGAAGCAGATGCATGCACATACAATATCAATCTGTTCATTTCATTGTCATATAGACGTAGGGTCCCTCCAGACTAGGGGCTCATCCACACTTTACTTTTGCTCCGAGCTTTCTAGGCACAGGTCCTTTAAAGCTTTAAAGTCCTCTGTCAGACCACTGGGTTTTTCTTTTTGTTTTTGCTCCAGCACTTCCCCCCTTCGAAAACCCACTCTTTACTGCTGAATCGGAACAAACAGCAATTCAGGTTTTCCATGGATTACTGTTGACTCCAATTCAGTTCTAAAGAGTGTTTTATTTGGAAAAAGTACCAGGGAAATTATATATATATATAGCCCTTGGACAGGGAGTTTTAAAACACGGGCCTGTACCAAGAATACAGAGCAATGGTAAGTGTGGATGAACCCTAGGGTTTTAATTTTTTTTGTATTGTGCATTGTGCCACATGTAGCTGATGTAGTAACAGTGCATTAGTGGTGGATTTATATTGGACTGTCCACACATCAGTCCACTTTAATATTTGTTTTATGACGCTTCTCCAACATCGCTGCACTATTGCCATCTGGTGAAAGGGAAACAGTACAGTCATACCTCGTGTTGCGTTAGCTTCATGTTGCATCTTTTCGGCTTGCAAACCCGGAAGTGTATACTATCAGGTTTCACCCCGCGTGCATGAGCAGAAGCATTCTGCATTGTTCACGCACGCGCAAAAGCGTTCTGTGCAACTTGCACATGTGCAGAAGCACTCTATCACGCCACATGCGTGAGCAGAAGACAGCACTCTAGTTATGGACATTTTGGGGTGTAAACAGCACCCCGGAATGGATCGAGTCCGTAACAAGAGGTACCACTGTATTCTTGTGCTATAATGTAGCAGAAGCAGAACAACATTAACCGGATCCCCCACCCCTTAACTTTTTTATATTTCTGCAGATCTTGGGGTTACCACGAACCTGGTGATACCTTTTCCTTGGGAATGAGTGATGAAGACAGAATGAGCAATAATGCACATAGAAAGGTAGAGATATGAGATATTATACACAGTGATGCAACCTTTTCTTACATTTATATCCTACCTTTATTCCATAATAGGACCCAAGGTGTTCTACACATGGTTCCCAGGCAGTCACCCATCCAAGCATTGACCAGACCCAGACCTGCTTATCACAGCAAATGGTGACCTCATATGCTTGCAAGCCATATTTTGGGACTAACGGTAGGGATAGCAATAGAAGCAGCACAAGCAGTGGTTTGAATGCAGATGTTGTTGGAAGTGCAACAGCAGGGATCATTCAGTGTCCAACTTAAGGGTTAATTCTGTGAAAGCCAAGAGGGGGGCAGTTGGAGGCATTGATTAGCAAGTAGGTATGAGGTAGCACACACTCTGATTTGCTGTGTAGTTCTGAGGGAGTTTTTACTGTTTGGTTGGTTGAATGTCATCCTGCTGTGTGCATGGCCTGACCTAAGAAAGGCAAAACTCTCTCCTCAAACCATCCACTGCTTTTGTTCGGTATGCTCAGTAAAATGCTATTAGGACTTTTCTCTCTGGAATCTGTTATTTATGTCACTTTGCTAACAGAAGATCCTACATATGTTCTCTGGCATATCCAGGTAATAGAATCAGGTAGCAAGCGAAGTAGAAGACTTCTGCCTAAGATACTTGGAGCCATTTCCATGCAGACTAGAAAATACTGTGTAAGGTGAAACAAAGGTCTTAGAGGACAAAGCAGCTTCATAGTTTCACCTTCCTACATTTATCCGTTCCACTGCTTGTAAATATTTCTTGTTTAAAGGCACTTTTCTCTTTACTTTACTTTACTTTACTTTACTTTACTTTACTTTACTTTACTTTACTTTTTAAGACCCCCTGATACAGACATGGGGAACGTTTTTCAGTCAGGTCCCACATTCTCCCATGGGCAACCTACTTGGGGCCCACATGCCAGTAGCAGGCAGGACCAGAGGCAAAAATGGGCTGGAACAGAGACAGAATGTGGGCAGAGAAACAGGTCTTCCCTTGTGCAGTAGGCAACACACCAGCCATGCCAAAGCCAAAAGTTTCTACACATCTACACCAGCGCTGGATTTAGGGTGGTTCCCCCATAAAGGGTGTCAAGCCAAGGGGGCACAAAAGAAGAAGAAGAAGAAGAAGAAGAAGAAGAAGAAGAAGAGGAGGAGGAGGAGGAGGAGGAGGAGGAGGAGGAGGAGGAAGAAGAAGAAGAAGATCCATAAAAAAGCAAATGTACCAAAAGGAATTACTGTGGAAATTGTTGTTCATTAGCTTGTTGGGCCAAGGAAAGGTATAAATGTTTCAGATGGAGCTTCTTAGATCAAAGTAGATGGAGTTCTGTTGGTACAGTGGATTTCAGCCATCCATATATTATGGAGAGCAATACTGACTTGTAGAGTTTTTACAGATGTTGGAAATGACATCATGGTTTCTTGGCTTCTGGACCATGGATCACACAAGTGATTTTCTACTAAACATATCGTGTTTTATGGCTGCCTCACAACCCATTTCTCTACTTTTCACTTTTTCAAAACAGACTCCAATGCCATGGAGAAAATTCCACCTTTCAAATATAGGGGAATCAATAATTCAGGTTTAGTGATGGATATTTTGCATATGTATGCTTGTGTTTTTTAAAAAGTACAATTTTCAGTTTTTAAATAAGGATCTCAATCTACAAATGCCTTAAACTAACCAGGAGATAATGATTAATTTCTTTTTAAAAGTTAATGAACAGTGAAGGGGGGGGGGACAGGTGAAAAGGGAAGAAAGGCATCCAATCAGGATTACAGGGGAACTGATTTGAAAGTAACAAATATGCGGGACAGCATGCAATTAAGTAGTTCAGTTAGTGCAATAATTCCCATTTGTGCAAGGGAACTTCCAATCTCTCCCCTCTCTCCGTACAGCACTGTACCCTTCCAAGATCTGCTCCAGAGGATTAGGGTTAGGAGAAAACCCAGAACAGATAGAAAGGGCACATGAGGCAGCAGATAGAGGAGGACAAAAGGAAGTTCTGTTGCACAGCCGGAAGTCATTTGCTGAGTACTACCCATAACAATTTACATTTCACTGTTTTTGCAGAGAGTGTTTTTATGCATCACCCACATGGGCACATGGCAAAAGCCTGATGAGCATTAAAAAAAATAAAATATTTTTGCTTGGGGAAGAGGTGATTTTGATCCTAATAGCAACCAGTCTCATGCATCTCTGCTCCAAATCATTGGTCTGGATCCAGGCTTAGCGTAGACTAAGTATGCGAGAGAAATTTGATTCAGTTCACATCCAAAGCAAACTTACCTAACTGGCATTTAAACAATACAAGGATGGAAACACAGCCAACCTTGAAATTCACATTTCTCCAGATTTCACAACGCAGTTCTCTAGCCAAATAATGCACACGAAAGAGTCATATATTACTATACAGTGGTACCTTGGGTTAAGCTCTTAATTTGTTCTGGAGGCCTGTTCTTAACCTGAAACTGTTCTTAACTTGAAGCACCACTTTAGCTAATGGGGCCTCCTGCTGCCGCCGTGCCACCAACACACGATTTCTGTTCTCATCTTGAAGCAAAGTTTTTAACCTGGGTTAGTGGAGTCTGTAACCTGAAGCGTATGTAACCTGAAGCATATGTAACCCAAGGTACTACTGTATATTACAACCAGAGAATGCCCTGCTTCAATGGAGACCATGCTACTCTGCCTGGTTGCAAAGCAACAGCTCTCTACCCACCCACCTCTTGGCTTTAAGACTAATATAATTAACACCTAAGATACAAATGAAATGATCCCTGCAGTTGCACTTCCAACATATAAAGGGCATGAAGACAGAATGAAACTTATGAAGAAGCATCCACATCTTATCCTGCTCAAGAGATGTATGTTCAAAAGCAAGAATAGCCAATGTGGTGCCCTAAAAATGTTTCAACTTCAGTTTCATAATTACAGACCATTGGCCCTGCTGGCTGCGGATGATGGAAGTTGGATTCCACAACATCTGGAGGGTGCCACATTGCCCCCCCCCCTTCTCTGAAGGCCTATTTCAATGGAATAACTTCACAGATAAGTTCTGCTTTTCTCCCTAATGTTTTGATTCAGATCTCATCTTTTAGCAGGCCGTGATCTCTGCAACAATTTCCTTGGCTGCCTAACCAAACAGCTGTTAACACTTAGCAACCAATCAGCTCAATTTGGCTCACCTGTGTGAGTGATCTTTGACAGGTCCATCTGCTTTAAGTCAACTTTGCGAATAAAACAGACTTGAGATCCAAAATATTTCTCCATGCTAAATGCAGTGAACACAAGACTCCCCTCCCTGGAAGATCTAGAATTTTTTAGGAGTTCAGGCCAATTTCTGCCATTTTTACTATAAACATCTCAAAAGCCTGGAGCAAATAATTTATTTATTCCATTGTTTCTTTCATCTCTCTCTCCCTCTCCTTCTTTCTCTCTGGTTCCTTTTTCATCTCTGCCATAATCAACCCTTAGGTAGGAGGTAATATCAAATATATGCAAAAAGAAGAAGAAGAAGAAGAAGTGGATACTAAAATGTGTTTGGTTAGTTTGACTACATATGTAAAGCTCAAACACTGCCTCATTTCACACATCTACAGGCATGTGTGTGCCTGGGCTTTATAAGCAGCAGAGAAAGTTAAGGAAGGGTGACAGGAGGAGGAAAGGCCTAAGAGGAAAATTGTGTGCAAGTAAAAAGAAGCAGAACAAAAAACCAAGATTGTAAGCATGATCACTTGGAGGTAGTGAGAAGGGATAGACTGTCCTTAATCCTCCTGTATAATAGGGATGGGTGATGATTTTGGTTCACTCTGCAATCTGGAATGAATCCCCCAAGCAGTCAGGGCTGGCCCACCCATGAGGCAAGGTGAGGTGACTGCCTCAGGCAGAAGGATCCATAGAGGTAACAGGTCCATCCTCTAAGGAAAAACAGGAAGAATTGCACCTGGCACCGGCAAATTTTTAATGTCAACATCAGACATGCCTCCTTCCACAAGGCATTCCAAAGTTGGGACAACAGTGCTGAAAAGGTTGAAAGAGAACCCTAAGAAGAGAAAGGAGCACTGCTGGAGAGCTGTATATACCACCATTCAATAAACCTGCCGGGTTAGCAGTGCTTATACAGAGCCTGAATTGAGTAAACAAGGGATCAACTGACATCACAGAAGCTAGCATCCATTCTGTAAGCAATCCACGGGAGCTAGCATCATCCCAAAGGACAAACTGCCTTGAAATATTTTTCCTCTGACGGACAGAAGACTTTTAGCAAATAATGGCTCATTTGCTAATCACGGGAAATACATTTGGGGCTCTCGTCATTTTTGAAGAGTTTGAAAGTGGATATGTCTTTGGCAGGTAAAGACATGAAAGAATGATTTCAAGATAATTGCTGGCTTTAACCTCCCCCTCCCCCAAAGGACCCTCATACATGTAGTCAGAGGGAAGCATTTCCTCCTAATTCATTCCCAGTAATTGTAGCTGGTTGGCTTAATCTAATGGTTTACAGTTTGACAGCCATATGCCAACAATAGACACCTGTCCTCACCGTTGAGTTATCTGTTCCTGTCTGTACAAAATACACCTGTATGTGTTTTTCTAAAACATTTCCTAAGAGGCAGAGCCAATCTGGGCTTTATTAAGCTGCTTTGAGTACTTCTACTTTCTATTTTTGATGATTCGCTCCACTGATTGCAGAATGGCATGATGCATTGCCTGCAATATACCGAGAACAGAATATTTTGATCAGAATATAGTAGACTGGAGCAGTTGTTTATAGGAACCCTGGACAAGTCTCCAAGAAGTCAGGATTTGAGGCAAGCTCCCTTTTCTTTGGTATATTTCATTTTAAGCAGGCATGGGGAACCTATAGCTTTCCAAGGATTGCTAGCCGACAACCCTCATCATCCTTGACAACTGGCCATGATGGCTGGAACTGATGGAAATTGGAGTTCACTGACATCTGGGGAACCATATGCCTGCTGCCTGGATTTACAGGGAGGAAGAACTATTCTCTTTTTTCCAGGAGACTTACAAAATACTACCCATGTAAAACTGCAGCAAGTTTTCACACAGTGGCTTAAGTTAGTGAGTATCCTACCTGCTCAAGGTGGATGAACATCTTTATTTTTTTAAAGTAACATGGTGAAAAATATTAAATTAAAGTGATGCCTTACTGCTTTCTGGGCACCACAGTTCAAGAAGGACACTGACAAACTGGAACGTGTCTAGAGGAGGGCAACCAAAATGGTCAAAGGCCTGGAAACGATGCCTTATGAGGAACGGCTAAGGGAGCTGGGCATGTTTAGCCTGGAGGAGGTTAAGGGGTGATATGATAGCCATGTTCAAATATATAAAAGGATGTCACATAGAGGAGGGAGAAAGGTTGTTTTCTGCTGCTCCAGAGAAGCAGACACGGAGCAATGGATCCAAACTACAAGAAAGAAGATTCCACCTAAACATTAGGAAGAACTTCCTGACAGTAAGAGCTGTTCGACAGTGGAATTTGCTGCCAAGGAGTGTGGTGGAGTCTCCTTCTTTGGAGGTCTTTAAGCAGAGGCTTGACAACCATATGTCAGGAGTGCTCTGATGGTGTTTCCTGCTTGGCAGGGGGTTGGACTCAATGGCCCTTGTGGTCTCTTCCAACTCTATGATTCTATGCTACTAGCAGTGTTGCTACTAGTACAGTGGTACCTCAGGTTATGAACTTAATTCGTTCCGGAGGTCCGTTTTTAAGCTGAAACTGTTCTTATCCTGAGGCGCGCTTTCACTAATGGGGTCTCCTGCTGAGCGCATGCCTCCGGCATGAGATTTCCGTTCACACCCTGGGGCAAATTTCTCAACCAGGAGCAGCGACTTCTGGGTTAGCGGAGCTCATAACCTGAAGCGTTCGTAACCAGAAGCGTTTGTAACCAGAGGTACCACTGTATTATTCTCAGTGTTGATAAAAGCATTGGGTTGTATCCAATATTAGTCATATGCAGAGTTAGTCATACTATTGAAATGAATGGACATGCTTAACCATTAGGCGTTCTGCTATCTCCCTATAGCCATCCCTAGGGACCCGCTAATTCCAAGGTTGCACATTAGCAAAAATGGCACCCTTCCTTCCCTTTATCAGAGATCTGATACACAGAAACAAGAAGGTGGAGCATATTGTGTCAGGGACCTATACATGCACCCTGTTCAGATGTCCATCAGAATACATATACAGTGGTACCTCCAGATATGAACGGGATCCGTTCCGGAGCCCCGTTTGCATCTAGAAGCAAACGTAACTAGCGATGGCACGTTTCCACGCGCACGTCACTTTTCACTGCTTTTGCACATGCATGTGATGTCATTTTGAACATCTGCGCATGCGCAAGCAGCGAAACCCAGAAGTAACACACTCTGTTACTTCCGGGTTGCCGCGGAGCGCAACTCGAATGCGCTCAACTCAAAGCGTATTTAACCCAAGGTATGACTGTATATGGAACAGCATGATTGTGTCTGCCTGGCCTGGTGCCACCATGCAGTATTAGAGCTGGCACCTGCACGTTGTCCAGAAAAAGGATGCAGGTTTTAATAATGCGTATAAGCTAATTTAAATGCAAATTGAGAAGCAATTATTCTAATTTCAATACAAATACACTGCATCTCCCCATAGCGGAGGAGACTATGCCCAGGTGACTTCATGTGTCTGCTCAGTCTGCTCTCCAGGTGCAAACTGATGATGGGCAAGGCTCTTCCTACTTGCGGTTCTTTACCACACGTCAGAACTTGGGCTGCAAATCAGGACACATAGGCATCCCTTGCTGTATCACAGAAGCAAAGGAGTATTAGGAACATAGGAAGATGCTTTATACCAAGTCAGAGCAATGGTCCATCCTTTGCCTACAATGATCAGCAGAAGCTGCCCAATGTTCTAGACAAGGGGGCATGGGCGTAGCCAAGGGGGGGGCAGCTGCCCCCCAGATCTGGTAAAACAATATCAGTACTTAACTAACTGACCAATCATGTCAGTTCTGCCCCCCTAACAAAAGTCCTGCCCCACACAACAAAAATCCTGTCTATGCCCATGCGAGGAGGAATTACCAGCCCTACATGGAGAGGCTGAGGATTGAACCTGGGACCTTCTGCAATGCAAGACAGATGTTCTGCCACTGAGCTACAGCCATTGTGTCCATTTTCAGGAAGAAGTGTCCTGTGTTTAGCTGTGTTCATGATCATAGTATCTCTGGCTGTGTGTGCACTAAATTTCATGGCAATGACTAATTGGAAAGCATGGCAACAAATGTCAATGTTCCATCGAGGGAGCTCAGTCAGTAAGTTTGCAAAGCCCCGTCATCTTTATATAAATGTATAATACATATCCATCATCATATAAAACTAAGAAGCTGATCTTTATAGGTGAGATATATTTAATTGCAAGGGGTTTTTTTTTGGTAAAATAAATAAAACCCTATATTCAACTTTTTTTGGCAAGATTAGAATGGAAAACAATACTCCCTGGCTCCAGATGCTTGACAGTCTAATTCTGTAGGTTACATTTCGCACATAGCCACAGCTGCAGCCAATAAGTGGGCTGTCTTTATTATTCTCCTCTGATATGAAGTTAAAATGAACTGGAAATGTTTATGCCATAAATGGCTTGCAGCATATTAAACAGATAATGCAAGGCTAAGGCCTTCCTTTAAAAACACAGGGTGTCCCATCCAAACGAGCTGAACTATGGTAACCCAATCCAGAGCTTTCCCCCATTTACCGGAATAGTTGCTCTGTTCACATACACAAGACAAATATCTCTTTGCTGCACAGAGGAGGGTTTATTTTCGGTCTTGCTCTTCTAGGGAGCCAATTATGCATTTCTAAGGAAAAGGACGAAAGAGGACATAGATTTGTATAACATTGGCATATGATAATTTACCCTAGCCTTGTACACAATATACTATAGAGAGCCACCCAATTCTTTTGACTGTAAATTGTTTTAATATATTTTAATTTTGTATCTCTGTATGTTTATATGGTATATGACCTGCTCTGAGACCTTATAGTAAGGGGCAGGTAGTAAATCATTGAAACATGGAATTGTAAAGGTAGAAAGGACCCCAAGGGTCATCTAGTAACCCCCCGCCCCTACAATTCAGGAATCACAGCTAAAGACTCTCTGACAGATAGCCATCCAACTTCTGTTTAAAAACCTCCAACAAAAGACAGTCTACCACCTTCCATTGTAGTCAATTTCACTGTTGAACAGCTCTTACAATCAGAGAGTTCTTCCTAATACTTAGTTGGAATCTCTCTTCTTATAATTTGAATCCATTGGTTTGGGTTTTCCCCTCTGGAGCACTGGAAAATTAATACTATTCATAATAACTGGTTGCATCTAAGTACTACTCAGAGTAGACCCACTGAAATTAATGTACCTAAGGTAGTAACACCCATCAATTTCAATAGGCCTCTTTTATGAATAACATTGGATACAACCCAGTAGGTGTACAGATGCAAATTTAGAAATAGTATAATTTCAGTAGAAATACATCTAGCCATTGCTTGCCGGGGGGATGGGGGGGAGGGGGACGACTGTGACCAGGTGACTTGCCTGTGCCTCCTCAGTCTGCTGTCCAGGTGTCAACTGTGGATGTGCAACTTCAAGGTCCCTCCTGCACTCCTTTCTAGGTTTCTTTGTTTTTAAAGTGCAAACCAGGCTGGGAATGGACAATCATTTAAAAAGACAACTGCAGTGGAAGGCAAATGCCAACCCTAAATTCTTCCCAGGTAGGGATGTTAGGGAATCCAGATGAAAACAAAAATAGGACCAAAAAATGCCAATGTTCACTTATTCATCCCATGTCCAGAAAAGAAACAAAGCCAGTCTATATGATCGGAATTAGCTTTTGCTGTTGCTTTCAGTCTGCAAATGATATATAATTGAATAACAGGCTGTGATATAATTTACATAATTACAAAATTACACAGTTCAGAACAGCTGAAAAAGTAACATCGGTTTTGGCAGAAGAACTGCAGCGGATCAGAAACAGTGCTGCATGAAAAAACCACAAAGCAAAATGGTGCCCCTTTACATCCCTATTCCTAGATAGCCTTGAAAACAAAATCTATGTCCCATCCACTCCACTGCAGTTCCTCCATTTGCATTGTAGATTCCAGTACACTATGACTGGATCTAGACACATTAAAAAAAAACCACACCATTTCAGGAAAATGTGTTGTAAAGTTCATAATGGGAAATCACGTTCCTGAAGGATCGAACTCTACAATGCCAACTGGTGTCACAAATTTATAACACATGCTTTTTTTTTACTAATGTAATTGAGTCCTATGTTGTGTATTTAGATTATTCTGCTTTGTTGTCTATTTGCTTCCTCTTCTTTGACAATCCTCCCTCCTCCGACAACCCTGCCGTTGGTATTTTTTTCCACTGAGTTGGGGATGGGGAGGGCGGGGGAGGACAGGCCCCATCACAGTTAATCACCTCAACTCAACATTCCATTTGCTTGTTTGCACCAGTCAATCAATTGAGCTAAATCAAATTATTTAAGGTTGTTAATTCTTCCAGCGTCTGAGTGCCCTTTTTCCAACATGTGCACCTGACATGTATTTTCCTTGAAACAGGATACCTCTCCCTCAACAGACACATGCCAATCAATCCACTTTTGTGAGGAAATACCACAATGGCACGGAGAAGACTTGCTGACATGTGCTCGCAAATTGCTCTTCAAGATGTTCTAAAGCCTCGAGGGAGGAAAAGGCCATATGGAAAAGGGAAAGGGGGAAAGGAGGAGGAGGGAAGGATGACAGGAGCGAATGTTTGCTCATTTGATTTGAAGCGCTGCTCGGAGGAAGGCATGGCGCATGCAACGTGTTTGTTTTAGGCTGGGTCCGCGGGAACCCAATTTTTTTTTTTTATGATCCTGAGCATTTTGCAGAGACTGTGCTTAAATCTTCATTGTTACAGTCATTGAACAGCATCAAGAAAACAAGATAAGAAGCACATAAAGCACATTATTCAAATGTGTATAATGGAACAAAATAAAATAGATTTTTTTATTTTAAAAAAATACAAAGTAGAATAAAAGGGGCGTTAACAACTTAAGGAATCCTATCAATAACCCCAAAGAGGAAAAAATTACAGGGTGTCTGGGATCAGTTCCTGGTGGGTTTTGTTCACTGCAGTATGGTATGTGGACCCACTGAAAGAGTGACAGATGAATGTTGGTCTGAAAGGATTAGGACATAAAATGCACCTGACCATCCTGGCAAATTTGAAAACTTCATTAAAGATTTTGTGCAAGTTACAGTAAAAGGAGTAATACAGGAGGACATGGGTCATCAACTCAAGCTGTCCAGAGTTTCAGGGACACTGTGTTTATGGTAGGGAATATTTGTAAAGATTATGCTGAAGTTTCTGAGAAGACTTTTTTGTTTGATGGGGTGGTTGAAATTCTATTTCTTTTTTAGCCCCCACCCCCTTTCCAAAGAGGGTCATTTTGCTGTATATTAACAGACTGGCAGGCCTGCACCTAGCATTGCTAGGGATGCCTAAGAAATAAAAAAAAAATCAGCACAGTTTTCAAATCAGTGGTTAAAATCAGTGTGATTTTGAAAATCTGAGTGCACCAGAATGATTCAAAATGGCATTCAGAAAGGACAAAATAATTGCGCCTTGAACTCAGGAACTGTCATGGAACATTTGGTTAAAATCAGGGCAGTTTTGAAAGGTCCGACCTGCCATCTTGGTTCAACAAGCCCTGCTCCAGCACCAGGACTCCCCCCTCTCTGTGCCCCCCAGATTGGCTCTGAGGGGTTGGAAGAACCTTGCAGAACAATGCACAAGGAGAAGGGAGAAATGTTTGTGCTGATGCACAGATTGTAATAGCACAACATTGAATTCCGCCCATAGAGGACAAACAACTTTCCAAAACTCATAAGGTGGTATTCAACACTAGTCCCACTCAGAGAAGATCCACTTAAGTTAATGGATGTGGCTAACTTAGTTTCATTAATTTCAGTGGGTCTGCTCTGGGTAGGACTTCATTAACTCCACCCTCTAGTAGATGGTTCCTCATCTTTATTTTTTAGATGGCTACCATTTCCCATCAGAATAGCATTACATCCAGTCCAATTTTTGGAAATACAGAATGGCACCCAGGCAGCTGTGACCAAGCTCTGCTATTGCCACTTGTGGCGACTAAACAAAAAAGCCAAACAAGAATAAATAAGCTATGATGATTATGCTAGTGGTGAGCACTTCAATGAACATAAGAAGCTGCCTTCTAACTCAGTATCATCTACATTGCCTGGCAGCAGCTCTCCAGGGTTTTAGCCAAGAGTTATTATGAACCCTGTCTGGAGATACTAGGAACTGAACCTGAGACCTTCTGCATACGGTGCAGATGCCCTACTCCTGAGCTATGGCCCTATTTTGATACACAAGCTCCCCAAGAGAATATTTGATGAAACGCCTCTCTGCCTCTCCTCCTCCATCCCCAAATAGGGCTAAGATGTCATTTTTACCCAGCACTTACTAGCCTGTTGCTTTTGTGTGCAAAATAAACCTTGCACATTTGCTTCTATTTTCAATTCAGACAGTACACAATAACAGTACACTGTCTAGGGAATTATTATTATTATTAGTAGTAGTAGTAGTAGTAGTAGTAGTAGTACAGTGGTACCTCAGGTTAAGTACTTAATTTGTTCCGGAGGTCCGTTCTTAACCTGAAACTGTTCTTAACCTGAAGCACCACTTTACCTAATGGGGCCTCCTGCTGCCGCCATGCCGCCAGAGCACGATTTCTGTTCTCATCCTGAAGCAAAGTTCTTAGCCCAAGGTACTATTTCTGGCTTAGCGGAGTCTGTAACCTGAAGCATATGTAACCTGAAGCGTATGTAACCTGAGGTACCACTGTAGTAGTAATATGATTTATGCCCCACTCATCTGGCTAGGTTTCCCCAGCCACTCTGAGTGCCTTCCAGCAGAATATGAAAAACATAATAAAACAACAAACATTAAAAACTTCCCAATACAGGGCTGCCTTCAGATGTCTTCTAAAAGTTATGTAGTTCTTAATCTTCTTGACATCTGGTGGGAGGGTGTTCCACAGGAAGGGTGCCACTTCCAAGAAAGCCCTCTGCCTGGTTCCCTGTAACTTCACTACTCTCAGTGAGGAAGCTGCCAGAAGACCCTCAGAGGTGGAGCTCAGTGTCCAGGCTGAATGAAGTTTACAATAATTCATTAACACAATCAAACAGCAATAATAAATATATCAGGTTATGATTGTAAAAAGCGGGGTGGGGAGCGGGGGACCAGTCCCATCAGAGATGAAAAAATTATGGCTGCAGAAATCACAGAGGCAATGAGCTCACAATCATTACTATATTTTGCCATTATATATTGTACAGCCTAGTAAGAACAGGAAATGATCAGATTTGAGTTCTAAGTCAGTGATTTCTCTTACTCTTTTTAATCAGTATAAAACACTGAGGAGTTGCTGGCAAAAAGCAAAGCCCAATCCTAAATGTCCATACCATATGCTTCTGTTATCACTTTTGTCTGATGTTAAATAAGTCCCCTTTTTTGGATGATGGGAGTTCCACCTGGATATCTCAAAGCAAAATTGGGTGGCTTAAGAATCCCTACAGAGTTAGCGAATAAACAGAAAGATTTACAGAAAGAGCTTCTAGAGGGCCTGCTTGAAACAGCTGCATGCTAGGGGAACCTTTGAACATGTGGGAAGAGGAGGTGGAAAAATTGGATTCAATTTGGGACTGTTTTATTTTTATAAAGAGTAATCCATACTGAAATACATTTCCTATTTGGGAGAGGGGAGCTGTTTGACTGTTTCCACAGCTAAGTCCCCCTCTCACAGAGAAATGACACGGTGTGTGTTTTATGTTCCTAAAGGGAAGAAAGGGTCATCTCTGCGGTTCATGTCAAAAGAAAATTGATATTGACTTTTTTTAAAAAAAATGCTCAGAGACATTGGGGTTAAGGAGCCAGAAACAAGTAAGAGGACATTATGAACCATTGCAAGTTAAAGAAACAGTTAAGAATGCTAGCAAGTACAGTAATATGTTTATTTTGCTGGATTCTCCAGCCTGCAAAATTTTAGATTTACTCCACTGAGTAAGACATACAACCAACCAAGTACAACTATATTTGGATCACTTCATTTCTCGCTCCACACGGTTAGTTTATGCAGTCAACAGGTTTAGCAGTATAACTTTTCCTGGACCCAACTGTCCCATTTCAGACTACAGATAATGATTGCATATGCTTCCCTCTGAGAAAATGTCCCACATGTAGAAAACTAGCATGTTGGGGGGGGGGCAAATTCAGTCTAGCTTTCTGTGCAAGAGGTGTTTTGTTGTTTGTGCAGGAGCACTCAAATTAGCTAATGGATCATTCACAGCCTGAAGTAGTACAGGCATGTGAAGAGTTTATCACTTGGTTCTGCTGATGGCAGAAACCTGCAAGGCTACCTTTGGGTTGTAAGAAAGCATCGATTTCTCTTCCAACCCATGTTTGTTGCATGCAGCACTGATGCCATTCTGCTGCAGTTTGCCTTCCACCAAAATAAAAAGGTATTTGTCTTGCTGCGGGATGATTTCACATAATGAATTCCATAATGAATTCCATTAGCATTACTATATTCCACACCATTGATTTCAGTACAAAGGAAACACAATGCAAATTTGGGTTAAGGGGGACAGACACAAATAATTACATGTTGTTTGTGGACTGAAAACAACACTGAATGTCCATTGTATTCATTGGTTTGATTCCTGCTCCAGACATGGGGCGAATAAGTGAACACCAGCAATTTCCACTTCAGTTTCTGCCCCTAACTACTTATACACTTTAAATGAAAACTTCAGTTCTCTTGGTGAGCTTACTGCAATTTCTCTCTTTCTCAAATGGAGAAGCAAATTTGAAAAATGAAGTACCATAACTTGTACCAGGGAGCTCACCTGCATTTGTTTTGCCTTTGTTTTGAATTTCAGGGCTTAAACCTGAAACATACAAAGGAAAATAGAGGACTGGACCTCTGAGCAGGTGCACAATATTTTTCTTTAACTACTGATTAGCTACAGAGCATGAATCATCATATATCTGGGTGAAGAGCTCCCAGATAATAGGGTTATATGTACCTGGATGGATTTGAAATGTTGTTGTTGTTGTTGTTGTTGTTGTTGTTGTTGTTACTACTACTATTAGTACCACTACTATTCAGCAGCACTGGTGGAAGACCATTCTCCAATCCCCCTGCCTTCTGAAGTGAAGCAAGCAATAAGCATTGATAAGACCTCCTAGGTAGGACCAAGTCTGACAACATTCCAATGGCTTCATCAGTTACAGGAAGAAAAAAAGGGGGTGGATAAAAAGGGGGGGTTTCTCCTAAATGAAATACATATTAAAGCTGGAGGTCCATTGAGACAAATTATGCCCCTGTGAGATTTGCTGAAAATCTACTAACAAATTAACAGCCTGAAAGGTTAAGGCAAACATGTGTAAGCAATGGATGGTACATGCCAGAGGATGGCCCTTGTGACATATAATCTGGGGAGAAGAGGGGAAGAAGCAGATGAAGGGGCGGCTAAGGCAGCAGCATCAGGTTGCAGCCTTTGGGATCAGCTTGAGTTATCCAAAGAAAACAGCTCAGCATCTGGTAGCCTCAGCATCACAGAATGAGAATGAGGAGCTGGACAATGCAGATAGACTTCTAAAACTGTTCTCCTTTATTTTGCTGGTTAAATCTGCAATCTGTCTAGTGAAAGTACTTTCAAGTGACAACACTAGTTTAAGCCACAGGAGCAGGGCCAGTACAAAAGTTGGCAATCCAAACTTTGTCTCCCCTAGGAGTTTCAGTAACTTCTTATTTTTCCAAAATTCGAAAAAGAAAAGACATTTGAAAAGAAGGCACCTTACTTTCTAATCTACTCTGGAAAAAAATATTATCTGTACCTCTTGCTACTGGAACAACAAACAGACAAATGGTGTTTCTTCAGTGTGGGTCACTGACCTCCAAACGGGCATCCCTGAAAACCAAACTATTTGGATAAAGACAGAAGAGGCAGGTGGCAAGCCCAGAGGAACACATGGAAAACAAAAGCATCACTTTAAATTTCAATTCCAGATTTAAAAGAAGCAACCCAACAGCCTGATTTAGCATCAAGCAAACCCAGCTCTGGTCATACACAAAAGGTGAATTATCCTGGTGGCTTTTGCCACAACATGGAAATCCCCACCCCCACCCCCCGTATTTATACCCAAATCAACTCCTTGGCTTAGAAATGAGCAGAGGATGTGACTACTAAGAAGTAGAGGGATGTTGTCAGGCAAAATGGCAACCAAGCATGTGTATTTCTCTTTGTAAACCACCCCCTCCTATTAGCATTCATTTAAGAAGGTAACTGCATCAGCCACTGCCGCACTAACAGAGAGAAGCTCTTTGCACCTCTCCTCTGTTCAGAATGGTAGGGAGGGTAGCCCCTCCTGGCATCTAAATATGGTAATGTTTAAGGGGGCATCTTTGATGTAGCAGGGGCCAGGACAGTGCAAATAGGGACTGAGCAGCTAGAGCAAACAGTTTCTTGTGTATTGTGGAGTTTTGAGGGAATATTTACTGAGACCTTTCATGGACACTATCAGGGGTACTGGTAGGCACACTGGGGGCCATGTTGGTGCCCCCGGTTTAACAACAGCAGCAACAAAACACTGTGGGGGGAGGGTTCCTAATTAGGCTGCTGAAACAAACCTTATGCATGTGAAAGGACTGTGTGCTCACCCAGTTCTGCTACTAAAAACAAAATCCTGGGTTGAGCATGTGTGCAGAGTAGGGATGTTGAGAAATTCAATTCAGTTTGCATTTAAAGGCAAACCTGCCTAATTTGTGTTCCCTGAAACAATGCATAAAGCAAGACATAGCCAGGTTTCATAATGGTACATAGGATGGAACAGTGTAGGAAGCTGGCTTATACTAAGTCAGACAATTGGCCCATCTAGTTCAGTACTGTTGGCACTGACTGGCAGCAGCTCTCCAGGGTTTTGAGCAAGGAACATCCCCAGCTCTACCCGGAGATGCTGGGGATTGAACCTACGACCTTCTGCATGAAACACATGTGCTACAGGCCTTCTTCTCATTATGATTTGCAGCTGATGAACAGAGATGTCCCAGTCAGTTACTCAACTGACATCCTGTAACACAGCCAATACTGAGGAGAAAGGTCCTTAAGAACACTGACTCCTTTCTATAACAAACTGGAAACCAGTCAAAAGTCCAAGATCAATATGTTTCCCATTGGTCCTGCACAGTTTATGAATCATCTGGCATGAGATATGTGTATGTTGCAACTTACAGCAACCCCAGAAAACAAAAGAGCCTATTTGTGGGGGAAACAGCTTTGTCCCATGCCTGCTTGAACTGATTCTTCCTGAGGGACTCAACATGTTCTTTCCACTTAAGTGTCAACATGTAAGGATCCAAAGTGATGAAAAATGTCTGTTGCTCTTGGTTTCATCTTCATCCTGGGAGATAAAGGCATGTGTGTGTTAGGGGCAGTCTTCTGCAAATCTGTTCTTATTGATTTTGCAATCAAACCTTTTCCACTTTTCATATTTGGTCAATGCACTTCCTCTTGTTGTGGAATGAACATTTGGCTTTTCAGTGCCAAATGAAACTTTTTATCAAGAAATTTGGCTTTGGCAGTGCATGGCTCCCCCTCCCATTTTAACCAATAACTAGCATGGGGGTGGGGACTAAAATACACATGGGAATGTGAAGACTCTGCTTCCTCTGTGGTTCCAATCAGAATCAGGTCTCCTTTCGTTGCTGTTTCCTGGGACTGGGCACCCAATTTGACCAAATCCCAAATCCTGAACCAATATGGCAAATTTGGATCAACCAAGGATTCAACCAGAGCATGTTTGAAGCACCTCTGGATGGTCCTGGGTCAGATCAGGTTCCCACAGAATGATCCAGGGTTATCAAATGTGAGGAGGCAGTCTGGTGTTGAACAGCCTGTCTGTGTTACCTTCTCTCCCCCCACCCTGGCTGCATGTTCAGTCAAGGTTTTAAACACCTCCTGTTCCTATGTCATGGTCCTGATTAGAAATGCCCAGTTGGGCCCCACAGAGATAGGGAACCTGTGGTGCTCCAGGGTTCATTGGACTCAAACTCCTATCATCTCCAGCTAGCGTGGCCAAAGGTCAAGGATTTTGGGAGTTGTAGTCTGGAAGACCACAGGTTCTCCATGCATGGGCTATCAGGATGAATAGCCTTTAGGTAGCAAATCTATGTGAATTGATTTGTATTAACCTTTGTAGCATATTCCTATATGTTCCACCACCTTCTGATGTAAGCTAGGTCAGGACATAGGAGAGAACCCTCTTCACCACCCAATTGGTCCATGCTAGTAGAGCAGGGACAGGTCAGAGATTAAGCACCACCATTTATTTCAAAGCAGGGATGGTGATGTTATCTCTGGGAGACGCTCTTTCTTAATTATTAGAGTCAGTGCTGTTGTTTCTAGAAAAATAGGTGCCAGTACTCACCATGAAGTTGTTACAGTAAGTGCCGCAATTTTTAACAACAACAAACGACATGTCGGTACTGCGTGCCCTTGAGTACCCCATGAAGAAAATAAAAAAGCACTGATCAGCATACCAAATAAATAAGGTTTTCTTCTCTGAGAAACCCATCAACTTAGCATTTGCAGAGGAAGAGGGAAGTTCTATTAGCATGTATGGCTAAGGGTTGAAAACTGCCACCTTCCACTTTCATTTCATTTTGATAACATGCTAAAATCTCTTTATTATGGCCAACCAAAGTGCCATGAAAAGTGACCTTTTGGGATCCACCAGAATTTTCCATCAAGCTGGATGTTAAGCAAAGTGGGAAAGGGGAGCAAGAGAATCCCTGGAAATGTAGATGTAGAAGCCATTGGTCAAATTTTGGCTGTAGTTGCTTAGTCTTAAAAGTGGCATAGCTGCCATGAAGAGCTTCTGAACTTCTGAACTGACCACTACACCACTGCTGCCACTAAACTCTAGAACTCCTTCCCTAAGGAGACCCACCTCACTCTTTCTCCTATGGCCTCCCACTGCCCTGCAAAGCCTTTTCTTTTTAGGGAGGCATTTAGCCCACCTATTTAAATGTCATTTGCTAAATCTTCTTCACTTTTGGCATAAGTGAAAGATCTCTGAAGGCTTGCTGAAAGAATAAGGTATTCAGTGGAGGCTGAAAAGACAAGCAAGGTAGTACATGTGTAATAGTCAACAGGCTCATATGACTGGTTCTCTTCCTGCCCCTCCATTTTGGCAGTTCTGTTTAGGAAATTTTTTAATGTTTGAAGTTTTGTCATGTTTTTAATATTTTGTTGGGAGCTGCCCAGAGTGGCTGGGGAAGCCCAGCCAGATGGGTGGGGTATAAATAATAATAATAATAATAATAATATATTATTTTAATATTTCGTTTACCACCTTCTACTTCTACTTCTTCCTTTTAAAGATGTGCCATATTTTGTAATGCTGTGTTCTAAGCCCCTTGGGCATTTGATTCAAAAGCCAGGACATAAATATTCTATACAGTACAGTGGTACCTTGGGTTACATACTTCAGGTTACATACACTTCAGGTTACAGACTCCGTTAACCCAGAAATAGTGCCTCAGGTTAAGAACTTTGCTTCAGGATGAGAACAGAAATCGTGCAGCGGCGGCGTGGCAGCAGCGGGAGGCCCCATTAGCTAAAGTGGTGCTTCAGGTTAAGAACAGTTTCAGGTTAAGAACAGACCTCCGGAACGAATTAAGTTCTTAACCTGAGGTACCACTGTAATGTCAAATGTTGACATCCTCTGCAGTTTGTGCGGCTGCCAACAGGTGGCGATGTGATATGCTGTGGTTCAGTGAAAGTGCCTCTGCTTTGCATGCAAAAGGTCCCAGGTTTTGTTGCTGGCATCACCAAGCAGGGCTGGGATTGACTCCCTGCCTGAGACCCTGAAGAGCCACTGTTATTCAGTGTGGACATTACTGAGTGATTATGGCAGAAGCTGCCTCGTAACATTTTGTTTAGGTGCATCCACCATAGCCGGACATTTCAGAGCAATTGGGCTATATGCACGTACCATAATCAGTGGCAGGGGATGCTCCTTGCATGCTTTCATGGGGTGCAAGGGCTTAACAGGCCAGCTCAACACCTCCTGGTTGGTGGCTGTGGGCAGAGAGGAAAGGTATACTCTGTTGGCTCTGCTTATTCAGCTTTCTTTCCCACATGTCTGCACTGGCTGCCAATTAGAACTGGACAAAGTTCAAGTTGCTGGCTCTAGTGTATGACAACCTACCTTATATGATATGAAGCCACATGATACCTACAATATCATCTCACTTCTATGATCACTCAGTCCTGAGCTCTGCAGGAGAGTGTCTCCTGTTCTGCACTATAGAAGAACTGGGCCTTTACTGCTGTGGTCCCTGCCACTTGGAATTCCCTCCCATTAAATGTTAAACAGGCAACATCTCTGTTGTCTATTCAACACTTACTGAAGTCCTTCCTCTTTCAATAAGTCTATTAAGTAGAGATCTTCCCAATCGGGAAATGATGTTTTTAGATGTTTAATTGTTTCATTGTTTGTGTGTTTATTACCCTGGGTAACTTTTGGAGGAATAACATAATGAGAGATAAGTAAGTAAGTAAGTAAGTAATATTTATCCAGTACTTATGCTGCTGAATGCAGTAGACAGGCTGTCAGATCCAGGGCCCCTGCTTTTGTGATGCTAAAGTATACCTTAAGCTGCTCTCAGAATAGTTAAGTCCTGTTTAAACTAGCTGTGTGTCTGCTTCTGCCCTTTTTCTCTCTACCATCGGTTCTGTCCCCACTACAAAAATAACATGCTCTGTCAATTTCAGTTCTTCCTGTTTCTCATTTATCCAGTCTTGAATTAATTTCTCCACATTTTGTAGATATTTACAGATTTTTAAAAAAAATCTTCATGAAATTTCACCAGCATTTCACTATGAATTTCTCCTAATAAACACATTATTATATGGAGTTTTGACTAATGTACACATTTTTGCAACCACTTGTCCTGAATATATACATATTTGTAAACACTGGTTAGAGATACAGCACCACAAAATTCAGATCAGTGAGAACTTTAAAGAGAAGTTGTATTTCAGTTCACATATTGCTTCATAAAGTGTGAATTTAACAGATTCACCTTTAAATGCATATGGAATAGGATTTCTCCTTCATCCCTATTATAATATATTTTTTAAAAAAATGACAAAAGTTACAGCCCTGTATTAAATCCTACAGGACTATTAAATAAAGACTGATTGTAAAAGTGGTAGACGACAGACAGACAGTCAGGTAGATAAATTTGCCACACAATTCAAATGAGTCATCTGCAAAGCAGAGTTTAATTAGCACCTCCAGAACTGCAGCATAAATCTCAACAGTGTGCAAAGGAAGTGAACTGTAGAATAAGCTGTCAGCAGCTCCCTATGATTT
The DNA here is from genome assembly GCF_965153285.1 of Podarcis tiliguerta. NCBI lineage: Eukaryota > Metazoa > Chordata > Lepidosauria > Squamata > Lacertidae > Podarcis > Podarcis tiliguerta. The sequence goes on from NC_139553.1 coordinate 28,329,649, forward strand.
GACAGCGTCCTACAAATGCATTCCACATTCTGACCCTGGCCGTCAATCATCACTCTGCGGCAGCCCTGCATTTCCCTGTGCAACTGTCATCTGTTCTGCAGACTCCGGGATTTGGCTATCCTTTCTTGCGAACTTGTCATCTATCATTATTTTGGAAATAAACGAGACAGCAGAGCATTCTTCGGACTGATTGAACATGCCTCTGAATCCTGGATTTCAGCCTGACATGGTTCATCAGAATGTTACACAATTAGAAGTGGAGCTTTAAGAATTAAAGGGGCGATGGGGGGGGGGGGGAAGATACACACACACTTATCAGTGGCCCAGTCCAGAGACTCGTATGTCCTTCAGTATCCACATTGCTTATTTAAAATGGCACAAGTTAGATCCAGGTCCTCACTTGTGTTTTTGATGTGCACATCATTCTAGTATACATGGAAGGGCTGTGCAATGGATTGCAGCCAAGTCCTGGGCCCTGAACTGAATCAGGCTAATTCAAGGGAGTCCATGTGTTGGTTGAGTCAAGCTGAGATAGCCCTGGATCCCTGCAGGTTGGGTTGGGTGACCCAGAGTGATCTGGGTCTGTCAGGGTTATGGGGCACAGGAAAGAGCGGCAGGTGTGGGCAGAAAATAAAAATAAGAAACAATGATAAAGAGGAGCTGCAAGGCAGCTATATATTCATGGCAGATGGTAGGAGTGGGTGGGTGCTTTTCCTGCATAACTTTTCCTGCTTCCCGTCAGGTCTTTCCTTCTTCCCACCCCCTGAAACAGTACCAGGCAAGATGGAATCCTCCTCCTTAACAGCTGGTAAGCAGGAGGAATCCATCACAGCTTAGGAAGGTAGATATTTCCACCCCTAGGGAGTGGGTCCCTTTTCTCCTTGTGACGATCTTTGCTTCCCACTTCAGCTGTCAAGTAAGGTTGATTTGATTCCCCATGCCCTTGTTCCTGATGTAGATTTCCACTCACCCCTTCTTCCTCAGTGTATGTGTGGAATGCCTTTATATGGTTCTCCTGAGGTACAAAAATGTATCGGGCCAGCCCTGGCCTGAGGGTCACAGATACTTGCAGGCAGTGCTTTTTTTCTGGGGAGAAGCAGGGGTACGCATACCCCTAAGCATTTTGTGAATCTAAGTTTGGCCTCATTGAGGAGCAGTATTTCAATACAAGTAGGAAAATGAGAGTACCCCTAAACATATTTTTTTTTCAGAAAAAAAGCACTGCTCACAGGCAACCTTCCAAGGGCCACATAACATTGGTGGGTGGCACACATAGGTGGAGCATTTGCCTCCAATCTCACCTCTTTGCTGAACAGATTCTATCCCCAGTCAGCTCAGATAATGTAAGTCCACGTGATGTATTTTCAGGGCTTGTTGAATCTAGGCAGTACGTCAGTAGCATTTGTAGAGCAGTGCCAAACACCTGTTCAGCAGGGAGTTCCTCCATGGGTGCACAGTGCATTGCTGTACATGAGATCTATCCCTTACATTCAAGCAACAATTTCTGTTCTGAATACTTTTCCATTAAAATGAGCCCATGATTGCACATCATTACTGTATATAAATATTGTTATGCTGAGCAAACAAATACTCACAGAAACTGTTATGTATTTGTATGCACATACTTATGTATTTCATCAAATGGTTGCTTAGTACAAAATAGAAAAGGGGGGTACCCTATAATTAATCTATTTTATGGCAAATGTCACCACAACCGGATGAAATGTGTAAGTTCTCATTTCTTACCCGAGGGTGCTGTTTGTTTTATGAATTCCTTCAAACATCCAAACCAGCCTATTATGTGCCCACTTACAACCTCCCTACCCCAAATGTATGGCTGTGAGCAATTCTGTTACAAAGACTTTGGCATTAGATCACAACAACTAGGATAATTCCTCTGCCATGAGACCGGCTTGCAGCCACTGCACAAAATGCCAAAAGAATGTCTCCATTTGAAGTGCAACAGGGCTGTACTGAGTTGATCACAGAAAGTATTCCAGCTGTGGTACACCACATATTTCACGAGCCCACCATAAAAAAGGGTCCACAAAAGGGGTTCCCATTGAATTCTGGGATTCCATCCCATAATACACCTTGGTTCCACTTCCTGCAAGAGACCAAAATAGCAGCAGTGTTTTTTTAATTGCTTCTCAAACTGTTCCTAACTGTAAAGAGGCCAAGCATTGTCAACAATCTGGTGAAAGTTAGGAATCAAAAGAAACACACAACCAATGTGCAAATTCTTCTAAAATTTCCTGGAAAAATATTAATATTCCACTGTTGGGGAACTTCAAGCCTCTTTGTCTGGAGCTAGGGACTTTCCTCAGGACACACCTCCTCACAAGCCACACCCTCATTGCACAGGCCATACCTCTAGTTAGTCTTGCTTCATATCTTCACTTGGCTGGAATGAGTCCTTGAATGCTAATACGCATAATGATAGAGACAGGGGTGTGGGTGTTCCTAGAGTCTGTAGAAAGGTGAAATCTTTACTCATGTATTTGCCCACTTTTGATTTGATCTCCCACCCACCAATGGTGGGAATGTGGTCTTCAAGCTGAAAAAGATTCCCCACTCCTGCTTTAGATAAACATTGTTGCCTGATGATTTGTACCAATAATTTAGAGGCTGTTGGGAAGGGGTTGTGCCTGGCCTAAAGTCACCTCATGAGTTTCATGGTTGAGAGAGGTTTTAAACCCTGGTAGGCAAGGTCCTAATCCAACACTCTGGCCATTATGCAATTATGGCTCCCAATATTGTCTATGGCTCCCCATTAACAACCCAAACCACTGATACTATGGTAGTGGCTGCAATACAGAACTCCCTCTTGAATTATATTTTGTTGTCACCCATTTTGGCTTCATTTAGGGGCAATGTAAACCTCCTTTTGCTTACTCGGGCCTTTAGAATGTCATCAGCCTTCTTGATGACCCTATTACTTTTCATATTTTGAAAACAATTTTAATTTAAAGACAGGATGAGAAAGCTAAACAAGGAGGAAAACAAAAGCAAAAGGCAAACAGCTTAATCCCTTTAGTTTCCAGGAACTAAGGCTGTGCATTGGATTTTTCTTGATTTTATCGTTTTATCTTTTTGCTTTCTGCTTTGAGGTTCTATTTACAAGCAAGTGGTATCTAAATTTTTGTGAGATAAATAAATATAAGCTTTCTTGGAGGCTATTTGACTAGACACCAGTGGTCTTTTAACAGGTGGCTCACCTTGAAGTGCTTCCAAGAGCTGCTCATGACTACCAAGAGATACAGTGGTACCTCACAAGACGAATGCCTCACAAGACGAAAAACTCGCAAGACGAAAGAGTTTTTTGTTTTTTGAGTTGCTTCGCAAGACGAATTTCCCTATGGGCTTGCTTCGCAAGACAAAAACGTCTTGCGCCTTTTTCTTAAAACCGTCAATGCATTCCTATGGGAAACCGTGCTTCACAAGACAAAAAATTCACAAGACGAAAAAACTCGCAGAACGAATTAATTTCGTCTTGCGAGGCACCACTGTAGTACATTAGCCATTTCATCAGCAGGCGTCCAAACACAATGCAGTGGTACCTTGGTTTACTATCTTAATCCATTCAGGAAGTCTGTTCTTAAACCAAAACTGTTCTTAAACCGAGGCACGCTTTCCCTAATGAGGCCTCCCACTGCCGGTACCCTTCCACCATTCAGATTCCATTCTTAGACCAAGGTAAAGTTCTCAAACGGGGACACTATTTCCGGTTTTGCGGAGTTTGTAAACCAAATCGTTCTTAAACCGGACTGTTCTTAAACTGAGGTACCACTGGCTAATTAAAGGATCCAAGACCCCATAAATAAAAAAAAGAGGTCTGGACATGAGAGGAACCATTGCTGTACACCACTAACCCCTCACAATATAAAGGTCTTCCACATTTCAATTACAGCCACATTGTTTGGACATGCAAGGCATAGGAAGACATCAATACAAATAGCTTTTAATTTATTGCAGTGGTCCTGTGAATTATACTTACTACCAGAAATAGCTGGCATATGAGCCCATTTGTAAATCGCCTGGAAAATTCAGTTGGTCCAAAGAAGGGCAATTCAGTTACCAATGGGGAATGGTAAATACTTACCACATTGCACCAGTGTTTTGTCATTTGCCATGGTTCCTGGCCCATTTCCAGGCCCTATTCAATTATTTTTTAAACATCCATAACAATCCTGTGGTCCAGTTGTCTGCAGGGCTACCTTCTCCTATATGCAACTGCCCTGTCATTGAAATCATCACTGGAGAATAGGGATGATGGAGTTTATCAATTTTTATTTTTCTCTGTTTTAATTTTTTAGGGTTGTCATATTTCAAACACTGAAAACCCAGGCAGAAAAATTGTTGAACATTTTGGGCAATTTTTTTTGGGGGGGGGGGGACAGCATGGGCTGCTGCCATGGGCTGCTATACGTCCGGATTTTCACAGACATTTTCCCAATTTCCACTCAGACATATGGCTGCCCTATCATTTTTCCAATCTTAAATTAAGTTCCCCACATTTTTACATCAGTTTCTGATTATTATTATCAGTCGTCGTGAATAGTAATCAGAAATTTAGTGCAGATTTCTCCTAGTTTACACATTTTTAATGTAACATTGCCTAATGTACAGTATTTCGAAGCAATTTTCCTGAATATAATGCATTTTTTGTATGTCGTTTTCACAATAATAGGCATTTATATGCACACTTCCCCCCAGTATGTGCAGTTTTGAGCACATTACATACCTGGAGAACTGCCTTGCAAAATTCAGGAGGAAAGTGCAATCTTTGAAGAATGACTGTATTTTGGTTCGCACATTGTTTCAGGCATTGTGAATTAGGCATGTTCACCTTGGATCAAATTTCTTGCCTATTCCTGCTGGAGAATCTTCCCCGGTTCCAGCAGTTCAGAATGTTCTTTCAATCTAGCCAAATGCTAGGCAGAACAACCCAGCGATCAGTGGAAGATTGGAGTTCCTGTTCCTAAGAGTGCTTCCCATTTTCATAAAACCCTCACACATGTTGATCTTCCCCGGTGTGCCTTTCCTGTGCAAACGAAGTGATGTAATCCTCACAAGACCAGGGCTGTAGGGTGTAATCATGATCTTTGAAAGAGCATAGAATTAAAATTTATTGTTCAGCTCTGAAAATGTGTTCTTCCTTGCTCGGGATGCTGGGGGGGGGGACCCCAACCCAGACAGACCTGGTGATAAGCACATTTCTTCTTCCCTTTTTGTGAAATATAGATTTACAAATGGACCCTGCAATAAAAGGTTTCTGTATGGTGTACTCATTTTCAACACTCTTCTACTCCCTCCCCATTTTCTTGAATCTACCCTCCAAAAAATATTCAGCTGTAGTCTGAGCATCAGTTCCAGCAGATTTTCAGTTGTCATATACTGCTTGACACTCACAGACATTCAACCAAACAGCTTTTGGAGTGAAAGGAAGGCACACCACCCCCAACCAACCCCATTCTAAGGGGTCCAGACATTCTGGGATGAAACAGTAGATATCTGGAGTGTTTGTGGGTCGTAATCTTTAGCTACAGACATACCTTCTTTGTGAGTAAGCCATTCCCTCAGTATAAAACCAGATCACTTGGTCTTGGGCTATATGGAGTCCAATCATCAAATATCTTCCAATCCCAATAAAGGAAGCACTTTATCTATTATTGGGTGGTGGATATTGGGATCGGGAAGACATTTGACTCAGTTTGCATTTATAGGCGAACCCACTCAGCTTACACATTCCAAAACAATACACAAACCAAAATACAGCAAATCTTTGAAACTTGCGCTTATCCAAAATTTGCATAAAATGCACATACTCGGGTAATCTGTGCATACAAAATGCATATATTAATGAAAAATGCAAACAAAAATGCACTGTATTCAGGAAAATTGGTGTATTAAGCAAAATTGAATTTAAAAATATGTTCTTAGAGTAAATTTGTACTAACATGCTGCTTAATTTTATACCAGTTTACATTGTCTTATCTTAGCCTTCCAGGTGTTGGTGTGCTCAGGTCCTGCTTGCAGGCTTGCTACTTGGCCATTGTGAGAACAAGATGCTGGACTAGATGGTTCTTTGGCTCACTCCATCCAGCAGGGCTCTTCCTACATTCTCATGCAAATGGTGAATCATATATGATTCATATATGCAGCTTGACCTGAGTTCTCCCTCCTGCCCACTCTGGTCACAGCATCTGTTGAATGCTGTTGGTCATCAAGGATTCCTCCAATCCCATGAACTGAAGCCATCAGAAGGAAGAACGTTCTCCTTACCTGCTCATCTCTAAATTAAAAAACGGAGCAGATGTGAATGTTTATATCTTGGACATGGCACTTCAAACTAGCTTCTGTACTTTTGCCGGATCTTTTCTTTAATATACTGCTTGGCATTAATCAAGCTCTTTCGAAGCATCCTGTATTATCTCAGCCAGAACGGATCTCGAATGACTTTCCGTTCTAGTTTTTCAGCTCCTGTTGAGCTCCTGTTTTTCTTTCATGTTTGGGAGCAGAGGTCAGCAGCGCTAGGAGATGCTTGTTTTCACTTGGTCTCACATTTGCTGCTGTCATTCTAAGTCTGCTTCGAGTCCCTGCTAAGCAACAGGATGTGTTCATGCCCCCAGCTTTCTATGCTAATTGATTTTGGGGGAACCCATTCGTCAGTTTAATTTAGGAGATCGCCCACTAGGTTTGCTGTTCACTGTCAAAGGTAATTCAATTAAAACTCCAGAAGTGTGACTAACTACCCCACCGGTTAAATATGTTTACCAGCTGCCTCCTAGGATCTCTCCACCCCTGGTGTGTCTGTCAGGCAGTCTTAGCATAATATACTGTCACGTAACATACTTGACTGATATATACAACAGCTTCTGCAACAAGGATATAGAATCAGTTCAAAGGCTTTCTGCAGCATGTAATGACATACAAATATCTATACCATGCAATGAATCAATTAAAGCTTTGGCGATGTTAAACGTCAGCAGGTTTCAGCATTTTTTGAATTTGGGATCATATAGCCATTGAATTGACTGCGAATTATGGCTCTCCCAAATTAAACAATCCAAAGGTATATGTTTAAAAATCTTTAGGAAACATGGTAGTCTCTGATGTACCTTTCTAAAATAAAGAAGTAGTGCTATAAGCCATTTGCCTGAAAGCCCCAGAAACAATGCAGTTATGGCAAATATGTAGTCTCAAAGGCACTGCAAGGTAGTCAGAGGATTTGCATGGCACTTTAAAGCACCTGAGACTTCAGCTATACTGTAAGCAGCTATATCTGATCACTGCAGATGGTGACAGCAGTCACGAAATAAAAAGACGCCTGCTCCTTGGGAGAAAGGCGGTGGCAAACCTAGACAGCATCTTAAAAAGCAGAGACATCACCTTACCAACAAAGGTCCGCATACTTAAAGCCATGGTTTTCCCAGTAGTGATGTATGGACATGAGAGCTGGACCATCAAGAAGGCTGATCGCCGAAGAATTGATGCTTTTGAATTATGGTGCTGGAGGAGACTCTTGAGAGTCCCATGGACTGCAAGAAGATCAAACGTATCCATTCTTAAGGAAATCAGCCCTGAGTGCTCACTGGAAGGACAGATCATGAAGCTGAGGCTCTAATACTTTGGCTACCTCAAGAGAAGAGAAGACTCCCTGGAAAAGACCCTGATGTTGGGAAAGATGGAGGGCACAAGGAGAAGGAGATGACAGAGGACGAGATGATTGGATAGTGTTCTCGAAGCTACCAGTGTGAGTTTGACCAAACTGCGGGAGGCAGTGGAAGACAGGAGTGCCTAGCATGCTCTGGTCCATGGGGTCACGAAGAATCGGACACGACTAAACGACTAAACAACAACAACAAATGTTCTTATGTAAAGTAGGACAGATGCCCCCACCCCCAGCCGAGTCCTGGGGCTCCAATACTTTGGCCACCTCACGAGAAGAGAAGACTCCCTGGAAAAGACCCTGATGTTGGGAAAGATTGAGGGCACCAGGAGAAGGTGACAACAGAGGACGAGATGGTTGGACAGTGTTCTCGAAGCTACAAACATGAGTTTGACCAAACTGCGGGAGGCAGTGGAAGACAGGAGTGCCTGGCATGCTCTGGTCCACAGGGTCACGAAGAGTCGGACATGACTAAATGACTAAACAACAACAACAAGCAGCTATACATCTTTCTGCAGGCATCGTCTGCACAGCCAACCCAGCAGACTTTGGCTCTACTGCCCACAAGCTGAAGATTGCTTTCTCATGTACAATGTACAATAAGGAGTACATGTTAAGGCTCCAAGCTTCTCATTGGTGGATGCACCTCTTGACTCAGCTGCATTCGTCGCAATAATACCTTTTGAATACGATATAAGCATCCAACATCAGATGGTGCCAGAGAGCAAAAACGAGTTTATATGGATTTTTAGATAGGCTTTCCCCCCCTTTTCTTTCGTTGTGACAATTTAATTTCTAACTTATTTATAGCATTTTTAACCTGTGCCTAGATCCACCCTCTGTCTCCATACCTAGAGACTTGACATCGTATATGATGTCAGGAATGAGGCACGTGTGTGCAGTTTGAGGGAAATGGTCTTGGCCGCATTTGAACCCTTGGTGGACCAAATTTGGCCAATAGATTGGAGGTACCCAAACAGTGGCCTACACTGACTGGCAATGACTGTCAAGGTTTTCAGGCAGATCTTGTTGTACACCTTTACAAGGCAAAACCAAATTCATAGCCATAATTCAGCCTCAAAGATCATGTCCCCCTATTCCATCTCTGCATACAATTCAGTCTTTCTCACAGGGGCATTTGGCTTACCTTTTTGGTTCAGGATTTGCGTCTTTTACTTTGTCTTATTTTCTGCCAAGGGTACACAGCCAGTACCTACTACATTTTTCTATGAAGCACGCTAGTGACTGGAAACCACACTCAAGTCGATGATGGACCTTGATATTAAACATCTGTTTAAACATGGGAGGTGCTTTCAATGGTTTTATAACTAGGAAAGAGAACTATAAAGGGCAATTTAGGATGAAGAGGCACCAATTTTAGCAGGAAGAAAAGAACGAAGGAAGAGCCAAGATTCCAAGACCCTACATCTTTTGGGGAAACTAACTTGAAATGGTTGCTATACCTATAATTATATGCTGGTGTCAAATATCTCTGGAGCAAAAGTGGAGCCAGTGTTTCTATAACATTTTTAGTGAAATATTACTTGCTTCACTCCATGGTCCCCTGAAGTAGACACACCCATTCATTCTTTGAAGAATAGCAAGTCATTGTGGGCAGAGCCTGTACCCCAAGCTAAGTTATTTCAAATGCTGTAAGACTTCACTTCCCATCAGGCCCAGGCAACATGTACACTGATCAGGGATGATGGGAGCTGTGGTCCAGCAGCAAGTGGAAGGCTATCCAAGCTTCAAAATAGCATGGAACGGTGGTGCCCATGATGGTTTTATTTTTCAACCAGGTCATTTAACTGGGTAACTATATGTACGTTTGGAGGATACGCGGGTGGCGCTGTGGGTTAAACCACAGAGCCTAGGACTTGCCGATCAGAAGGTTGGCGGTTTGCATCCCTGCGACGGGGTGAGCTCCTGTTCCTCGGTCCCTGCTCCTGCCAACCTAGCAGTTCAAAAGCACATCAAAGTGCAAGTAGATAAATAGGTACCGCTCCAGCGGGAAGGTAAACGGGGTTTCTGTGCACTGCTCTGGTTTGCCAGAAGCGGCTTAGTCATGCTGGCCACATGTCCCAGAAGCTGTACGCTGGCTCCCTCGGCCAATAAAGCGAGATCAGCTACGACTGGACCTAATGGTCAGCGGTCCCTTTACCTTTACCCTTATATTTCAAAATCTGAAAATCTGGACACAAAAGCTGCTGAGCTTTTTTTGGCAAAGTTGTTTGCAAAATAAAATTAAAAATGCCCCCCTGCATGCCAAATTCAACACTTCCAACACTTCCATGAGTTCCCAAACAGCAGGTTTTCCTGGGGGGAAGTAGTGGGGGCAGGTGGAAGTGTGGACGAGCCCTAAGTTTCTACTCCTCGTGATAGAGCATGAGAGTCAATCTCAGTGTCAGGAGTCCGAGCTCAACCTTAGGCAAAAGGATCCTATATTGCAGGGGGTTGGACCAGACCAGTGGTTTTCAACCAGTGTGCTTCCCTGGGGTGCCTTGAATGATGGTCAGGGGTGCCACAGGCAACACCAGCCTCTGTCCCTCTGTCCTTGTCTCCATCCTCTCATGCCCTCTTGTATCTCCGCCTCCCAAAAGCTTGGCTGTGGGGCTGGCCAGGGGGTGCTTCCCAGGTCCCAGTGGGGCAGTGTGGAGAGGCACTTCTCTTTGGGGAAGGGGGAGCAGCTCAGAGACTAGGGGTGGCAGCTGGGGCTGCTGAGAGGACTCCCAAGGAGAGGGGGAAAGAGAGGAGGCCGAGGGGGGACTCCACAAGGGAGAGTGTTGGAAAGGGGTGGGAGGCTGCTAGCTCTGCAGGCAAGGGGTGACATTACTGGGCTCCTGAGCCCCACAGGAGTGTCACAGAAAGAATGTCATTGGTCAAGGGAGTCATGGACTCAAAAAAGTAGAAAACCTCTGGACTAGACAACCCACGCAGACCCAACTCTACAATTCTGTGATTCTGAACAACAGGCTAGTTTAAATCAGAACACAGGAAGCTGCTTTATTTCAAGTCAGACCACTGGCTCATCTAACTCAATACTGTCTCCAGTGACTGGAAGCAGCTCTCCAGGATTTTAAAAATACCCAGAGATGCGAGGCACTGAACCTGGGGTCTTCTGTGTGCAACAAATGTGACACCACTGAGACTATGAATGGAAGAAATTCAGATGCAAATCCTATCTGATATTTTGAATAAATAAATTGCACCCCCAAGTTAGGGTAAAAAAGAAAAGCTGTCAACAAGGAATGCAAAGTGAAATTAGTATTTGGTAGTGTGTGGTTTTAAACTCCAGCTCTCCAATTTAGATTTATGGTTATGTGTTCACCTTTGCACATTCCTCAGCCTTCTTTTAACTGATGGGACTTACATCTGATAAATAAGATCCAGAGCAAAATGTAACTGGATGATCAGAGACTGATATAGGAAGCGGGTATGTGTGCCTGATATTTGCCTTTGCTTTCTTTAGCGTCTCCTCCTTTCCCTGTCCTCCCCACCCCACCTTCTCTGCACCCACCCCACCTCCTGGTGTTTTTTATTTTATAGGCACCTGCTGTACAAATCAACTGAAAAACTGAAAGCCATTATCACTTCGACAAGGGAAGCCAGGTCCTTAATCTTGGGACAGAGCAGGAGGCCTCATCTATTTACAACCTGAAAAGATTATATATGCATCAAGTTATTGAAGGGAAAGGTTGATTTCACTGCTATGGACTTCTTTATTCTTCTTCTTCGTTTCTTTCTTTTTTTGCCAACTTCCAGGTCACATCAATTAGTTCCAGTGTTCTCCTGCAGACTGGAACTAATTTACAGCACTCCTGATGGAAAGGTCTGTGCTTGCCGTGAGCTTCAAACCATACGGCGGGCACTTTATTATAGTTGCAAAGACTGAAACACAAGGGGCTGGGGAGAGAATAATATACACATGCCATGAGTCAAATGCTACCATGACCATCTTGATGGAAACCAAGTTTGTACACCGGACAAAATCTAAATTCGCAGTTAGGCACCTGAACCTGCTGGGAAGGGGAATTAAACAACAGCGGCAACAACAAACAACGTGTCTTCCCCTAAAGGAAAATGAAGACTAGTTTTGTAGCCTGCCTTCCCACAATGACAGACATTGTCACATCAAGTATGGGGAGGAGAGGCAAGAGAGTTAAAACTGGGGTGGAGGACGTCAGGCCAGGGGACGGCATGCAGCCTGCCTGTCTTTCTGGCCCTTTGGATTCTCCCAGGCCACACTTTCTCTCGCAAAGTCCCAAGGTCTTATTCACCAACCCTGCTTGGGTGTTTCTGCCTGGCTGGAATGAACTGTTGAACTTTGACCATGCTTCCTGCTTGCCCAAATGGAGACTAGAGAGGGGTGTGCAGAATTTTCACGAAGGTAAAAATTCATATTTGTTGCTCCACCCACTTTTTGTCTCAGGCCCCACCCAACCTCTGGCGTGGTGCCCTCAGAGGGTTGCCTCAAATGGAATGCAGTCCTTGGGTTGGAAAGGGTTCCCTGTCCTGGGTTCAAGTGTCAGGCTGGGAGCCAGGAGATCCAACTTCAAAACCCATAATACTCTGTATCGGGGCTAATTGCTCTCACTCAGTCTAACCTAGCTGACAAGGCTGTTGTGAGGATAAAGTGGGCAAGCCACATTTCTTATGATGACGATGAGCAGCAACAGCAGCATGCCAAACTTTGAATCAGAGACCTGATGTGCTGCTACAACTTTTCTATTCTTAATGATGCTTTCTCTCTTCCCCTTTCCCCTGCTTTTATTACTTTTTGGATCTTTCTGCTTTGATGCTTATCTTTGCTGTCTCTGCTTTTATTGCTGTTTTATGGTAGCACTGGTGTCATGTTTTGTTTGGATGATTTCCATCTTTTGTCGTCAGCTGCCCTGGAACTTTTACTCCAAAAGCCAAGATATGGTTTAAATAAAATAAACGAAAACTAATTAAATTCTTGGGAATGGGTTTTCTAGCTCAGGAGACTTACAGCACTGGTGGCGACCAGTAGTCTGGCCTGGGAAGGAAAAGGGCAGTCTCTTTCCAGGACTGTGGCAGTTCTCAAGCAGACATCCCACCCCAAATGAGGATGCACATCACAAAAATAAGAGGACAGAGTTTTGTACAAAATTTGTGTATCATAGAATCCAACAATTGTAGAGTTGGAAGAGACCATGAGGGTCATCTGGTCCAACCCCTTGCAATGCAGGAATCTTTTGCCCAATGTGGGGCTCAAACCCATGACCTTGAGATTAAGAGTCTCATGCTCTACTGACTGAGCCAAGGTGGAGCTTTAGGTATGTAGATTCAACTGTAGGGAAAAAAAATACAATTTGTATTGACATATTGGGGAAGACAGAACTGGCGTTCCGTGCGCCTGCTCAATCTGTTGACCTAACCTAACCATACCCTCCAACATTCCTCAGATGAAAGTGGGGATATTTCTCACTCCCCTCCCCTGACCCTCCTCAAACCCTCCCTCCATTTTTTGGGTCCCTGCCCCCTCAGAGCATTTCCTATCGGAAGAAGGGCGAGTGCCACCACAGCCTCACCAATGTGACACAGCACACACACCCTCCACCGTCCTGAGAAAACACCTTAATCCTGATTTTATTTTATTCTTTGGTAGATTTACAAAAAGAGAAACGCACACCAATAAATAAATTTCAGAAAGGGGCAAGCAAGATTAGACATGGAAGTGCAACACATTTTTTAATTTTATTTTTGGTAAAATAAAAATAAAAACCAAGGCTCCTCAATCTCTGCTTGGCTCTCCCTTTCTTCCCGCGCAGGGTGGCCCTGCTCTCTGCCTGCCCTTCAGAGCTGACACACTACATGGGGCTGGACCTTGACAGCCACGGCCTCTTCCCCTCTTTGCCCGCTCTCCAGCATCTGCTACAAGCAGCCCAAGGGAGGAGGCAAGGAGGCGTTTCCTCAAGAGAGGCTCTGGCACCTCCTCCTCCTCAAGCTCAGTGGCAGTAATAATTGGGGAAATAGGGACATCCCGGGATCAAATCAGCAGCATATTAGGAACCACTTGCACTAAAGCAATACATTTCCTTGAGGAGCTTTTAGAAAATAAAACACAATCACAAACTGACGTTGTCAGAGTTCCATTGGGATTGCATCAGCACAAGTATATAGAGAGTCGTTCTAATGGACATATTTCAGGAATATTTGGACTGTTTGGCTTTGAGATTTTGAGTTGCATTTGTCATTATTGTTTTGGCATCGTATAAGAGTTAAGATTCCATGTATTAGGTGGTGTTGAAATGTCATGGGTTAATGAATTTTTGCAAATCACATACAGAGTTGTTTAGTTTGTAGTCTGTAGTAGTAGGGCAATTATCCCCCAGCCTGTTAAGCCCCCTTATCACATTTCTAGCTATTGGTCTGTACTCACCTTTTGTCATATATCCTGCATTGCTTCACTAAGAATGAGGCCATGTTGTGTACCGTTATGGCCTTTTGTAAATATTTAGCCATTTATAAATATTCCAAATAAATAATGCTGAGGAGGCAGGAGTGAAGCTGAAGGCTCATCCAGACTTCCTTTTGTGTTGCGTTTCTAGTCACAGGTCCATGCCATACCCAAGCACTTATTCTCTCTTTTTCCTTTGGCCTGGTGCTTTCCCTGAAAAATACCTGCTCTTTACCACTGAACTGAAGCGGACCTGTGCCTTAGAAAGCATGGGGCCAAAGGTGAGACAATGGCCTATCCAAGTTCACAGGAAAGGTTACAGGGGAGGTACCTGATCTGTAGCTCAGAATGCTTTCAGACACTGGTCAGCATCCAATTAAAGAGATCTGCTAGCTCAAAGATGTCTGCTTGTGGAATGGAGTTTCCTTCCCTCTCCTCTCCCCACCACCATGCCCTCTCCAAATCTGTACCTCCAAATTTGGAGGTACAACCCAGAATAGATTTAGTGGGACATGTGGAGATGCCAATTGTGCTAGATATATACCATCCTATTTGTTTACTGAGCATCCACCTTGCTTTGTTTGCAAGGAGATCAGATGACATACTTAGCATTCATTCTGATTTGTTAACAGGGAGGATGGATGCTGTTGCACCACACTTCCCGATACATTTTCCCATCACTTTCCTCATCACAAAAAGTCAGATCTTTGGGGAAAGTAGGCTTGCTGGGCAAGACCTTCCAACCAACTATAACTGAGCAACCTGAATTTGCCAATCTGTGATTGAGTTCCACCCGGAAATTGCAATGGCCTGGAAGCACCTTCAGACTATTAAGTCAGCCCATATAAGAACCTCTTGCAATGCTTTTGGCTACCATGCACATGCAGAATTTTACGGTCCCCTGGAGGAAACTGAGGGTCAGCCTCAGTTGCGGATCTGGAAGGCATCTGATAGAAATCTGTTTCGTGATGTATTTGCAATGTAGCTAAAATTGCTTCTAAAATGTGGTGTTTCCAATATTTCAATTGGAGCCCGCAGAAAGTGCTGCCTGATGTCTTCATGTCGGCCAAGTACTTGTGTGTTTGGTAAAAAAATTTTTTTTTTAAATGACAAGGGAGGTCAGTGGTTTTCCATGTATCGGAAGCAAGTCTCTTTTCAAAGCATGCTATCCTGTCATTACCATTCAAATAAAGGAAAAGGCCTATTGGGACAATCTGTAACCAATTTCAATCGTCAGCTGAGCCCTTTTAACTCCCTGGAGGGTATGTTAGCGGCCCAACAGGCTCCAGCGTGACCTTCTGCTCCTCTTTATTAGAAGAGTCATACTAAATCAGCATAGATGGGCAGGTATAGAGGAGTTCCCCAAAGACACGCAACATGCCGTTCACAACTCTGAAAATGCATCACTGCTAGTTCTTATTGTAGTCTTCGTGAAAGCCAAATAGAAGTTACCGAGAAATTTACAAATCAAGGAGGCGATGAGGAGAGTTGGGCTTCATAGGGTGAAAACCCAATTGCTCCAAAGGAACACAGAGTGCTGCCTTACCCTAAGTCAGACCATTGGTTCATAGTTAGCTCAGTATTGCATACACTGACTAGCAGCAGCTCTCCAAGGTTTGGTATAGTGGATTCCCCCACTATACCCTCTCATCAGATGAGAAAGAGAGAAGCAATTATGCACCTTTCTGTAGACATCTGATGGCAGCCCTGTATTTGGAAGTTTTTAATGTTTGATGTTTCATTGTTTATATATATATATATATATTCTGTTGGAAGCTGACCAGAGTACAGGATGGCAAAGTACAAGTAATAAATTATTACCATTAAAAAAAATATTGATTTCACATATCTGGTTAAGGGTTTGAACTAGCCATGAGTGACCAGGAACAAGACCTTGGGGTTGGAGTGGATAGCTGAATGAATAGCGTGCAATGGCTCTGAAGAAGGCAAATTCCATGCTAGGGATTATTAGGAAAGGAATGGAAGATAAACCTGCCAATATAACACTGCCATTATACAAAACTATTATGTGGTCACACTTGGAATACCATGCAGAGCTTTGCTTGCCTCACCCCCAAAAAGACATTGCAGAGCAAGAAAAGGGCAACCAAGGGCGTGGAGAAACTTAGCTAAGAAGGAAAAGTTACAACATTTTGGAGCTTCTAAAGTTTAGAAAAAAGGCACGTAAGAGTAGGCATAATAAGTTGCCCAAAATATGCATGGAGAAAATGGGTAGAGACAAGCTTTTCTCCCTCTGCTACTTGAACTCGGGTCCATTTAATGAAGCTGAATGTTGGAAGATTCAGAACTGACAAAAAGTAGACCTTCTTAAACTATGGAGTTTCCCCTGAGCAATTGTGTTGGCCAACAACTTGGATGGCTTTAAAAGATGGTTAGACAAATTCATGGGATTTCCATGGCTACTAACCCTGATGGCTATGTTGCACCCCCATGTTGGAGGCGTTATGTTTCTGCACACCACCTGCTGGGAATCACAGCTGGGGGAGTGGCATTGCACTCAAGTCTTGCTTGTGGACTTCACAGGCAGCTGGTTGGGCACTGTGAGAACAGGAGGCTGCACTAGATGGGCCAGTGGACTGATCCAGCATGGCTGTTCTTGGGTTATCCCCCCCCCCCGCCTGCAAAATAATCAACATGCAAACATTCTTTAGGACTGTGATATCGTTGTATGTGGGCTTGTGTTGTCTGTTTGTTGTATTTTTTTGTGGGGGGGGGGAGTAACAAACTGAGAATTTGATAGATAAGAATTTGATTTTTTTAAAGGACTAGGCAAATTAAGAAATGGCTACTAGCCATGGTAACCAAATGCAACCTCCATTCACTTTTTAAAGGCAGCCACTCTTTAAATAGCTGATCATTTGGGTGGTTAAACAAGACAATCACTCTTTTGCCTTTGTAAACCTTCTTGAAGGCACTGCCCTGATCTTTCTAGGATTCACGAATGGCAACTCTAGATTTAGGAGGGGAATCCACGGCCCTCCAGATGCTGAACAGCCATGCCTACTACCCATCATTAGTACTGGCTGGGGCTGATGGAAGTTGGAGTCCAACAATTTCTGAGGGGTCACAGGTCCCCCAACTCTGCAATAGATGGAAATTGAACTGAGCAAGCAAGACATTTCTAAGGCTTGCTTGGAGAAGGAGATAACTGCAGAGTGAAGAAAGAACTGTGAGTGAAGGGGGGCCCTTTTCCCCTCCTTTGGACCCCCTGGGAAACTCATCAAATCTGCATTACCTGGAGCTGGGTTTGCAGAGTGCAGCTGAGTAGAACACAGCCGTGGGCAGCCTAAGGAAGTACCATGCACCTTGGGCCTGCTCATAAAAAGCAAGTCTAAAGTGGCAAACTAGGGTGATGTCCGCTGTTTCCAGGAATTCTCGTTGTGAGACTTTTTTGGGTGAGCGGAGAGTTTTTTGAACCCTGGGTGAGAACCCAGAGGCTGAGAGAGAGGATGTGTCAGAAGGAAAATGAATTGATATAGATTTTTATAAGACTCCCTGGAAAAGTCCCTGATGTTGGGAAAGATGGAGGGCACAAGGAGAAGGGGACGACAGAGGACGAGATGGTTGGACAGTGTTCTTGAAGCTACCAGCGTGAGTCTGACCAAACTGTGGGAGGCAGTGGAAGACAGGAGTGCCTGGCGTGCTCTGGTCCGTGGGGTCACGAAGAGTCGGACACGACTAAACAACAACAACAAACTTTGAATTAATGTAACATTTTTATATGTAACCGTGTATTTTTGTGATATTTTAAGTTGTCTGTTGTTGCTTCAGTTTTTTCTATACAGCTTGAGAGATTTAAAAAAGCTTATTAAGTGACATAGAGATATTTTTAATATATTAAGTGATATAGAAATTAACCAATCAATCATCAATATACATTATCTTATTTTCATGAATTATCAAAATCTTGGTTTAAAAAAAATGACCAAAGGAGTGATGGCATCTAACCTAAAATTTAGAACAAGCAAATAGCTCCGGTTTCTTAAACAGACCCTCTAAGCCAGACAGAAGGGGAAATATATATTTGCAGTACCCAGCCTTTGCTGTTTAAGCAAACCTTTCCCATCAAAAGATAGGTCTTCTACTTCCCTCTGCTGGTTCCATTGAAAAAAGGCAGGCAGGAAAAAGGAGCATTTTAAAAATACACCGGCTGCTTGTTCTCATGATTACACAGAAATCCAAATGCAAGATACTACAGAAAATATTAAGCAGTGAGCAATACCAAGACAAAGAGGCACTGTGGTCCAGTTTCTAGTGTGTCAGACTAGGATCAGGCAGACCAGGTTTAAATCCTCACTCAACCACAAAGCAGCTCTCTGGCTGAATCTAGGTCAGTCACCATCTATCTATTCCACCTTAGAGGATTAGTGTGAGAATAAAGGAAGAAGACAGAGAACAATGTATACCACTCTGAGCAACCCAGGAGGAGAAAAATGTAGTATAATACAGTGGTACCTCTGGTTAAGAACTTAATTCGTTCGGGAGGTCCGTTCTTAACCTGAAACCATTCTTAACCTGAGGCACGCTTTCGCTAATGGGGCCTCCCGCTGCAGCCACGCAATTTCTATTCTCATCCTGGGGCAAAGTTCTTAACCCGAGGTACTACTTCCAGGTTAGCGGAGTCTGTAACCCGAGGTGTTTGTAACCCAAGGTACCACTGTAATATATTTTCCAGTGAGGTGTCCTGTTTGAAAAAGTAACACAATTTTTAAAGGGAGGGGTCGGAGGGAATAAATCTGCTGGATTTGCACCTAATCTCACTGCAATGTCTCAACAAAAGCAACAGAACGTTGCTTTTAAAAATAGGCCTGAGTTTAAGGGATATAAACTATATTTTTAATTCCATCCTGAAACACACAAAGTGCAATCAATAAATGTCACTGTAAAGTTTGTCTATACAGGAGGAACTTCTAGTCTTCTCAACCCTTTCACACATCCTGATCCTTGTATAGAAGGGCAGCAGCAGCAGCTGCTGCCGTGTAGTGGAAGAAAGTTGATCTCTCCAGTTATACCCCAGCCCCATAGCCGACAAGGCTTCATAGGGGGAAAGAAAACAATGGGAAAGGATGCCAATGAACAGAATTAAAGATGGGAGGTTTTCCTTCAGATGCAGGTTACCTTTGTTTCACCAGGAAGACAGCCTTATAATTTTTGGTTTTGCGCACTGTTTGGACTTTCACATTTCTGGCTGTATACAAAGAAAATGCCTACAAGTCAGAAATCAAGTGTAGGAATTTTTAACATGCCCAAATAGCATTCTTTCTCCTTGTCCTCTTTTGTACCACATCACACTGCCCTCCGTCCTATCTGATGGCCTCATTAAACACTGCACTCCTAAGTTGCACAAAGACTGTCTTGAGATTTGCACCAATAGGCACGTTCAAGTTATTATACCAGCCCAATTTTTAGTCGTTGTTTTCAGCCAACCCAGGAACGTTTTAGTTAATTATGATAGAAGAAAGATACATCAAAATGGTGGGCACTGTGGACATCTATGATTTGAACAGAAGATGACACCCAAGGTTTGTAAATCCTAGCAAAACTGAAGCATCCAGGATATTTGCATTTTAAATGCAGGCTTTTTAACTGCCTTTTTAAGAAGCTGCCATTAGTTTTAAGCTCAGCTGTGCAAAAAGATTGAGCAAGAACTTTGAGTATGTACTTTTAGCTATGCAAGTTCATTTTCACTTTTGAGACATCCGCTGTCCCACCCCACCAACAGAAGAATATAAAATACAATTTTGCCACAATGTAAGATGACATTTCAAAGCTAGCATTTTAATTAGTTATTTAAGAAGCATTCCTGGAATTTCTGGGAGAGTGTAATATATACAGTATATAATCTAGGCAGGAGTGTTTAAAAATATAGTTTATTCCTTCGGTTCTCAAGTGATGATGCTAATGATTCCAGCTACAAGGACAGCATAACAACTATCATTTTGTTGTGTTACTACAGTTAAGCTTGTTCCATAAGTAAGCTTGTTCTGCAACACCATGGAAAGATTATCCAGGGATGTTTAAACAGTACACAAACACACAAACAAATATACCATTCTGTCAAACTGGTCTTTCCCCGCAGATATTGAGGGACTTCCCACTTTTGCGGGGGGGAGAGACATTATTTATAATTTAAAACCCTGCTACATAACTTAAAATCATATATGTTAAAAGGTGCTACTCTATTTCCGGATTGATAATCCGATGTGACACTTGGCAAAATTCAATCTGTGTCTTGGAAAAAGTATCTGCAAAAATATAACCCTTGACTTAAAAAATGCTTAAAACTAGAAAATACACTGAAGTTCATATCACCATTGGGTTAACACGTTTTTAAAAGCACAGTAGGACAAAAAGAGAAGCGCCCATTAAGTATATCTAACTGGAAATATTAGAGATGGAGACCTTATGTCAGGCTGTGATTTATGCACACAGAATGCTTTGGAAGCAAATGCAGAAGATAGCAGATCCAACTCTTCCCGTTACACTTGATCACGAAGGCGCGCCAGTCTCTGTGAGAGCTCATCCTGCAGAATTCAGACCAACCAACAAAAGGCATTCATTAATGCACTACTTAAGGGACAAAGACTCAACTTTCTAGAAGAACAGCAGCCAGACCAAAGAGAGACTGAGCTCTGCTAGGCTTGAAGATCTACATCTAAATTATAAGACTACGGGTGACTACCCTCTTATGCCCTATCGACTCAAGGGAAGTGCTGGGAAATAATTACATAATTCAATTCAAACCTGGAAATGGCAAGAGAGAGCTGGAGAGTCCTCATGGCTCGCGAGACCTTCCCTGGAGCCCAAAAAGGACATCAGTGAGGGTGGAGGAAGCCCTGAAGAGACTGGAGGTGCAGTGGGGCTTTGTTTATGCTGCTCACCTTCCATGCCTAACAGCTAATGTGCATGGTAGCGCAGCAACAGCTTCTCCACTTCTCCTCCAGCCTCCTGCCGACCCCAGAGCGTCCATTCTAATTGTGGATATTTTTGGATGCAGTATTTTGGGTTTGGGCTGAAGCGAGAGTGGCAGAGAGGGTGCTCCCCATTTTATGCAATTTCACTTATGCACATGGGGCCCCAGAACGTAACCCCTGCGTAAGTAGGGGAGTTGCCTGTACTAACTCCTTCTAAGCTCTTTATAGGCTTATAAACACAGTGCAAGAGGAATGGGAAGGAACAGGAAAACAAGCAAACTCTGAAACTGAGAGGGCATGAAAACCAGTAAGGCTGCTTCTTCTTAGCTCGCTTGTCCTGGTATGAGATCTAGCCAAACTATGAGCTGGCAATAGTTAGTTCATGTACATCTAAAATAGCTTTCTCCAACCTCCACCTGTTTTGGGATTACACCTGGACTAATATATGCTGATGAGATTTTAGAGTCCAAAACATTAGGAGGGCACCAGTTTATGGAAGGCTGGTCTAAATGCTCCAACTGAAGAGACAATCTTGCATGCTATTAAGGCAGAGGTGGGACACTTTTCCATATGGGCATCCTTCCGGAGGCCACATCAGTGGTAGGCAGAGCCAGAGGCCTGATGGAGCAACAGGTGAGACTCTTACCTCTGCAAACCAGGCTATATTCCGGGCCCACAAGAGCAGAGACTTACACACACCCCTCTCCACCCAGGCAAGCATGAAGCATCTCTACAGTTCAAGCATACATTCCAGCCAAGCCAATGCACTTAAGGAGGGTGTGGAGGAGGACTGATAATGGGTGTCCCAAGGACCAGATGGAGAAGCCCCAAAAGGCTGTGCTTGGTCCCTGAGCCTTAGGTTCCCCACTCCTGTGATAGGGAAGAAATACCAAGCAAAAAGAGGGTTTACCTGTTCCGCTGAAGCAACACTTGTGCCAACAGAGCCTGTCTGTCCCTGAGGTAGTTCCATATTCAGGTCAAGGCTAGAGTTCAGAAGAAGAGAAACCAATATACAAGAAGTTATTCTGATAGTAGCCCCCACACCTCAGGTGCACTTATTGCCACAAGCTGAAAGCTTCCCAGTTGTGCTCACTTCTATCTCCAGTCCTCAACATGTAATATGCCAATTAATAACAGAGTAGCAGGTATAAGAGATCAGGTTTATGAAATATCTGCACCACTGAAGGGGTGCATTAATCCTCTGCTGTCCTCACATTTGTTACTTTTCTGCCCCTTCACTTTTGCCCTGTTCTATCTTTGCAGTGTTCGAGATGGAGACTATGCCACTTCTGTGTAATTTTGCATGTGGTACACCACCTTGCTGTTTTTTTAATTAAAAGTGCAACCTAGAAATAAATAAATCAATGAATAAATAAATAAATAAATAAATAGTGCTTAGCATTATTAGAGAGTTCCAAGTTTTTTCTTACTCATGTTATTTCAGAGAAGTCCAACATGTAGTTTTCTATCATTCTGGTCTCATAGTGATCTCTCAGTCAAAGTAAGGATACTGTACTTGACATTATATATCTATCATCTATCTATCTCCCTCCAGCTAAAGGTGGAAATAGCCATGTTTTTTCCTGAGAGAACAGCACTATACTATCATTGCAACGTATTCAGTTAACATTATGCTTCCTGGATCAGAGGAAAGGCAGCATTTATTGCTATCTCAAGTGCATTAAAACCTTATTAAGCACTGCCATTAGAATACTCGGTGTTTCAGTCTTCAAATGTTTACACTCACCCAGCTTCATCTGCCATTTCCTGCAGAAGCAGGTCCACTTGGTTCTAAAAAAATGAGGTTCAAAACAGTTTTACCATTGTAACAGACATGGAATCCAGCGTAATAGAAAAGCTCATGTGCGGTTTTTTGAACCTGTGAATACCACTAGAGGGAGCTAACACATTCACAAAGCAAATCTGGCCTCTCAAAATGCAGCTTCTTAAAAAGCAATTAAAACTAATGTTATCTGCACAAGCCTATGCCTATTTATTGGGGGGTAAGCCTTACTGAACTCAGCAAATCTTACTTCCAAATAACCATTCATAGGATTGTGCTGCATTACACTCAAGCCTATTTTTGATTTGTTTTTATTCATCATTTAGTGATGCTATCACTACATTTGCATGTATACCTTGAAGCTTAAAGGTGCTGCTGCTGAGACTACTACCACTACTACTACTACTACTAATATTAATTTTATTATTTATACCCTGCCCATCTGGCTGGGTTTCCCCAGTCACTCTTGGTGGCTTACAGTGCGTATAAAACATAGTAAAATATCAAACATTAAAAACTTCCTGATACTGGGGCTGCCTTCAAATGTCTTCTAAAAGTTATGTAGCTCTTTATATCATTGACATCTGAAGGGAGGGCATTCCACAGGGAAGGTGCCACTACCTCGAAGGCCTTCAGCATTCTACTAAAATAGTTACTAATTTTTCCTACTTTAAAGCAAAACAAAACACACACCCGATAATTAATACTGACAAAGTTCCTAGTGTAGATGCACTAATGGTTTTCTAACTTTCTGTCTTCAAGGAGAACCTTCCATACTGACTCATCTGCAGAGGAACCCTACTTATTGTAGAGGAATCAGAGAAATATTCTAGGCTGCACATCTTCCGGGTCTTGCCATCATCCAAAACATATTGGCAGCAGGCCACTGCAAAAAATCAGAGGAAGTAGACAAGCTGCTGCTCAGGAGAGTTTCCAAGCTCTTCCTGATTTCCTCATTAAATAATCATTGAGAAGCACTTGAGGAAGCCCAGTGAAAAATCACGGTATTATTATTATTATTATTATTATTATTATTATTATTATTATTATTATTATTATTATTATTATTATTATTTTGTCAGCAGAATAAATGGAGTAAACCTGACTCCATTCTCTAGCTGAGTCAGAGAAGGTCCAGCTGTAAGGGCTGTAAAGTCTATTTAGTCCAGCCATATTTTTCTTTGAAAGTCTCTCTCTCATACTGGTCAAGAAAGCACCCAGGTGCAGCGGGATAGGACTGCTAATGGCAAGTTATACCTGCTTCAATATTACTTACTTGTGGTGTTGTTAGTGTAGTGGTATTACTCATTGTGTCTTCCATCTGTGCTGTCTGAACATCTAAGGTTTCAAACTGCTGCTCAAATTTGTCCATCAAGGCAGATATCTGCACATAAGCAAATGATGTCAAGCCAGGAGCACAAATGATGTCAAGCCAGGAACAAAAGGGAATATCTTAAAACCCAACTTCTGAATTTATTTGTTTACCTTTTCCAAGTTCATACTTTTCAACGTAGCATCCATCGATTTAACTACTCCAGCCATTGACTTTGTTACCTAGGAGAACAACATATATAGTAACCACATTTTTTACATTTCTTATTTGAAACTTTGGGCAACTATAGCCCAAAATAAACAAACATGACATGAAATTGCACAACACTAGCCATTGTTACAATAGTTAGCTGCTTCTTCAGGAGATTCAAATAGACCACATTTCTATTTAACACATAATTTGAAATTCTACAGGGTTTTACCTACTTAGCAGCAAAAGGTCTGTGGACTTGCCTTGTACAAACCATCTTACAAAAATGTACATAGCGCAGGTTTTTTGGAAACTTATGTTTCTTGCTAAAACATGACAAAGCTGATTACCTTGCCCATTGTTACTGCTGTTTGAACTCTTGCTGCAACAGCATCCACCCGAGCACTCATCCGCAAGAAGTTGATGGCTTGATTCTTCTGCCGGATTGCATTTTCTGCATGTATTCTTGCCACTTCGGTATTGCCTTTCTGAATTGCCTTTTATTTAAACAAAGAGAAGCAGAACTCAGCTTTTCAACTAATTAAGAAATGCACGCTAATAAATCTTAGCTTTCAGACCTAGACCGAACCGTCAGATTCCGGTACACACATGGCAATAAGAAGGATGATGGCATACGATTCCTATTACACTTATTTCCTTGGGTACCACTGCTGTCATTGTCTAAAAAAATACAGGAAGAAGGCCAGCACTCTACATTAACAACACCAAACTGGCAGGTCCCTCAGGAGAGCTTATCGAAGCTTTGCAATTGCTGGCAGACACATACCAATAGTCCAACTAAAGATCATGTCAGATGATCTGCTACAGATGGGATAACATCACTACCCAAGTTTATAGAAATCCACTCTCCTAGACACACACACTGGATTCTGAATGAGGAGCTGGTACTGTATGGATGGGTATGAAAACTGACACTGTAGATTTAAAGGCTTTTCGGCCAGGAAATTTACTGCTGGGTAAGGTTCATTAACTCCCCCACTTGAAAAAGGAAAAAAGGGGGGGAGGGGAATGGGGAAAGGGAAAAAAGAAAAGAGAAGAAAATCCACTTTGAAAATGGCTGCTTTAGACTCCAAGGATTCATGCTCAACCATTATCTACATATGTTGGGGGATGGAGGGGAGATATTCTGTTAATTAGTTTGAAATAAATTAATATTTTATTTTTAGTTTCTAATGCAAACAGTGCCATCACCAATGATGTGTATAAACAGTGCAAACGTTTGTTTATAACTTCCTAATGTCATAGCGAAATATCCTGCTCACACACTATCAAACAGTATATACAGGGAACATCAAATGTAAGTTCATATCTCACCTTCTTAATTTTGGCTTTTTCAACCTTTTCTTCTTTATCACACTTTTTGGCATTTCTGTTAAGTTCTTTGGCAGCGAACTTCAAGTTAAAAAGATGCTCTTAAATTCAAGTTAAGGATGATGTTCTCAGCTAACAAGTAATATAAATGCGGACAGTGTGAAGGTGGTCTCGCTGAAGCTTTAAAGCTATATCCATGGTATTGCACACAAAATTCTCTAAATTCAGTACAGTGGTACCTCGGGTTACATACGCTTCAGGTTACATATGCTTCAGGTTACAGACTCCGCTAACCCAGAAATAGTGCTTCAGGTTAAGAACTTTGCTTCAGGATGAGAACAGAAATCGTGAAGCAGCGGCATAGCAGCAGCAGGCCCCATTAGCTAACGTGATGCTTCAGGTTAAGAACAGTTTCAGGTTAAGAACGGACCTCCGGAACAAATTAAGTACTTAACCCGAGGTACCACTGTACTGGATTTGATAGTTCACTGAAGAAAAGGCCATTATTAAAAAGATGGGCTCCAACACCCCAATCCCACCTAACGGGAAGTACTGACCACCTTGATCAATAAATTCCCAATAAATTCATCTGCCCTTTACCAGTCAGCTATAGAGTACACATAGTGCCCTCCAAAAATCCATGCACCTTGTCTAGTTTCTTCGGGGTGGGCAAGCTGAAGCAATTAAGCAACTGAGATAAGCAACCACTTGTGACATCTCCAACCCAGGCTCTGTTGTAGCAGCATTAGATTCAAACCACAGCCCAGTGATTGTCATCAGCAATGATTTAAAAATCTACATTTGACAGACTGATTCTTCTGCACAAAAAATGTCTCCTCACAACTATGAGTATCTCTGTTAATGCAATGGCATCAGAGAAGAAGATCTGTTTAGCTCTGCCACTGCCATTTCATTGGTCCTGCAACCGGGTACCACGATACAGACAAAGCCAACCCAAGTATCTTGTGATTTAAATTCCAGCCATTTCCCAGCTGTTTGAACAGTCTAAAACTCCTTATTATATAAAGTTCCTGAATCTCTCCAAGAGGGAGGGGGGACCTGTTCTTTAGTATATCCCAACTATTAGCCTTCTGATAGTCTTGGGGAGGGACACAGTAGAAATATCAGCTCTTCCAGTAATGAGGCAGGCAACAAAAAATATGAGCAACAATAACTCTCTAAAATCTCCGTAGTGTCCACCTACAGGCACCCAACAACAGGATGGGCAGGGGTCAATAAAACAAAAAGTTGGTTGCATCATTGCAAGAATCCTGCCTGTATCAACTGGCCACATAAACTGTGATTGATCCCACTGAGAAGGCATTGCACTGAACACTTCAGGTGAGTTGCAACAACAGTGGTATCTATGGCGCTATGGAGCCAAGCAACTTTATCCTCAATGTGCCATTCAAAGTGCTCACAACTTTCTGCCAAGTGTTCCAGAAGTCCAGCCATCACCCCTGGTACAACTAGTCTCCAGACCACCCAAAATGATTTGGCTGGCTGGCTCTTGGAGAATGTAATTGAAGCAGCAAAGTAGTTCTCCTTCACTGCCCTCAGTACTGCTTGGTATGCAGTGGTGTCCGATTTGGAGTGAGTTTTCAGCCACCAACACTCCAGTTGTCTCCAAGTCTGCTTCACTAACTACAGATCCTTAGTAAACTCTTCAGTAAACTCTGCAGCTCGTTGGTAAGCAGTGCAGACTCTGCAGGACCAGAGACTAACCTTGGGAGTGTTTGTGTTAATAACCATCCTCATCTTGTTATCCCATAATGACAGCAGGGACTTGACAATATCACTAGCTCTGGCTTCTGGAAAATCCTCCAGA
The DNA here is from genome assembly GCF_965153285.1 of Podarcis tiliguerta. NCBI lineage: Eukaryota > Metazoa > Chordata > Lepidosauria > Squamata > Lacertidae > Podarcis > Podarcis tiliguerta. The sequence goes on from NC_139553.1 coordinate 28,357,142, forward strand.
GCAGTCAGGAACCTACGAGGTTCATTAATCCTCTGGGTTGGACCATCTGTATCAGTTATCACTCCTGTAGAGTAGGACTGCTGCCAAAAGTCCAAACTTCACTAGGATGCAATCTGACAGTGACTATAAGGTTAAGACAAGCCCTCGCTCCATATTCAGATGCCCTCTCTCTCTCTCTACAAAGCGCTGTTCTATGGGTTGGGACCAAAGACCATCTGAGGCAGTCCCATGGTTCCCATGAAATCCTGAGCTGGCTCCGAGGCATTAACGAAATGGGTAGTGAAGTCACCCAGGGCTAGAGTCCTGAGTCTATCCAAACCCACACTAGAGACCACTTCAGCTAGCTCAGTAAGGGAAGCTGTTGGGCAGAAAAGTGGAAAATACACCAACAGTATCCCCAATCAGTCTCCATGACCCCATGCCACATGCAGGACTCTCCAGTCCAGCTCTTAAGCAGAGAGGTTTCCTAGTAAAGGAAAGGAAAGAGGATTTATGACATCTTCTCCTCTCAGAGGCTCTGGTCTGAACTGGTGTTCCACAGGGTATCCAGCTGGGCAAAGCTGTGTCAGATCAGGCCCACCTAGCCCTGCAATACAGACTACATCAGCTATTCATTCATGTTAGGATGTGCAACATGTTCTTTTTATGAATCAGAGTAGCATTGAGAAACAACAACACCAGACCATTGGGCACACTGGATGAGCTTCCGAAGATATTCCTGATTACCCCTGCCCAGTCTATCATCCAGAATTGATCAACATCCAGATCATCTAGAAGATCAACAGGGTCTTATTATGGGACAATAACGTAAAGGTAAAGGTACCCCTGCCCATACGGGCCAGTCTTGCCAGACTCTAGGGTTGTGCGCTCATCTCACTCTATAGGCCGGGAGCCAGCGCTGTCCGCAGACACTTCCAGGTCACGTGGCCAGCGTGACAAGCTGCATCTGGCGAGCCAGCGCAGCACACGGAACACCGTTTACCTTCCGGGTGGTAAGCGGTCCCTATTTATCTACTTGCCCCCGGGGGTGCTTTCGAACTGCTAGGTTGGCAGGCGCTGGGACCGAACGGCGGGAGCGCACCCCGCCATGGGGATTCGAACCGCTGACCTTTCGATCGGCAAGTGGGACAATAGTGACTTTGAAAAAGAATAGGAACCATTTACAATATAACTGCAGAAACAACAGAAAGAAATGGTCTTGCTGGCAGGATTTAAATAAACATTTACAATTTTATTTACAGAGAACAAGAAGTACAACAATGTGATAACATAATATTGTATATAAACAGCAGATTGTATCATCTGACGTAATAAACCAGAAATGGTAGTTGAGGGAAGTCAACAGGGAGGGGGGAAACTGGAAAATGTATGTTTAGCAATGATACTGGATACTTGTTTTGAGAAAAGGAAATTAATAAAAATTATTTTTAAAAAGAACAAAAAAACCCAGGGTCCTATTATGAATCAACAGCATTCAGAAACAACAGCAGACTAATAGGCACACTGGAGAAGCTTCAAGTGATATTACAGATGGGAAGCACGCAACATAATGCAAGCATCTGCAAGCGTCTTGCAGACCTACCTCTATACAGCTATGTCTATCTCTCCCTGCACCCACAGGAATACTTGAGATCTGTGTCCCTCCCAGACACACTTGTCAAGCACCCTCCATTCCGGAAGCGCACACTGCTCCAGCCAACCATAGACTCACACTACAGGCAGTAACAGGAAGCAAATCGTCTTACCAACAACACTAGTTAAATAATTTGTTCACCCAAATCTCTTTTGGGAAACAAACAAACTACCCACCCAGTCTCTCACCCAGGGTACCAGCCCAACAGGACTGAATCAGTCTCACAATCTGAACAGTCCTGGGACCACTAACCCACCAAGTATGGGCATAAACTGCAGCCACACCTCATAGAGCCATACTACACATAACCCCAGCATAAAACCAATCAGACTTGTTGGTGCTCTTGACCTGCCCCAACTCGAAGTGACTACCCCTTTGGTGTCATTTCCTACAGCTTAAAAGGACTCACAGAAACACATCAATAGTGTGCTTCTTTCCACACATATAGAGTGGAGCCTACAGGTCAGCACTCCTAAGAAACAGTCAAAAAAGGGTAGGACAAACCCTATAGTGACAGACATTCCATTATGGGCAACCTGGTGTGGTGGGGGGAATGGGACCTATGAGGAGGAGGAGGGGGAAAGGAGACAAGGGTGGGGGAAAGAGATAAATTTATGTCCATTTACTTGCTGTATAAGATTTTTAAACACATGGATGAAAACTGTATTTGCTGCTAAAAGATAACAAAGAAAACACTATGGTCTCCCACTTGTTGCCTTACTAGTCCTGGGCTAAGCAGAGCAACAGATCTTAAGATGAGATATTTGAGTCCAACATCTAAGAGTGTGTGGCCTAATTTTGGGGGGAGAGGAGAAGAGGGGAGCCCTGCAAATGAATGGCATAGACTCACAGATCCCAAGCCCTAATTTGAGAAGGACTACTGTGGTGGGGAAAATCCTAGAAGGAAATTGTATCGCTCCTGTTTATTTTAGCAAGCACAAGAGGGGTAACCATGCTAATCTATGACAAGAACAGGGAGAAGGAGCACACTGAGAGAAGTCTTTAAGGCACTGCTGGAACCTAATGGCTTGTGGCAGAAACATCCATGAACTAGACATTGTAAATTAAATGTTATCCACACTTCACAGAGACACATACACATATAGCCACAAAGAAACACAAAGCACAGAAGGTCACACTATCACCAATTACACTTGTGTATGGACAGTACAGTGGGACCTTGGCTCCCAAATGCCTTAGGAGCCGAACGTTTCAGCTCCTGAATGAACGAAAACCAGAAGTAATTGTTCCAGTTCTTGAACATTCTTTGGAAGCCGAACATGACTGCAGGAAGCTGCTGCAGCCAATCAGAAGCAGCACCTTGGTTCCCAAACTGTTTCAGGAATTGAACAGACTCCAGGAATGGATTAAGTTCAGGAACCACGGTTCCACTGTACAATTACATTGTATATGCTACAGGGTGTTTTGAAAAAAGAAGAAAGACAGGCCACCTTTCATGTCTTCTTCACCCGCCACTGTATGCAATTATTTTCTCTGTACTCATTCATCTGCTTCAGATCTGCTTCTACAGCTCTGTACAGCTCTACTGCTCTGTACTTCAGATCTGCTTCTACAGATGCACAAAGTGGTGCATCTATGAAAGCCAATGTTGCAATAAACCTGCAATCAGCTTTTATGGTACCACCACAGATACTTTCTTTTGCCTTAGGAAGTAGTGCCATTAAACCATAGTGGTGTACAGGTTGAAAGCATTGGATCAGGGCTGGGTTTAAAGTACAATTCAGCCACAAAGCACACTGAGTAGCTTAGGGCCAGTTTAGCCCCCACCACCTCAAAGCATCTTACCACATTGGCAAAGGTGTGGGAGGAAGAGCGCCAGTGTGGTGCAGTGATTAATAAAATCATCTAAAGGAAAAGGGAGAAAACTGTCAGATTATGACCTGGGAGACCAGGGATCAAATGCCTACTCTGCCATGAAACGCACCAGGTGGTCTTGGGCCAACCTCTGCCTCTCTGGTTAACCTACCTCACAGGTTTGTTGTGAAGATTAAAAAAAATATGGGGAGGACAACCAAAAGCTTCTTGGACAAAAAATGACATAATAAATAAATTTCTTTCCACAGGGCCTGTAAGACAGAGTTGTTCCACCTGGCCTTTGGCTTAGAATCAGTTTGATTCCCTCCCCCTCTTTCTTTTTCCTCTCTCCTCCTGTGAAGAGGCTGCATGCTAATGTTTTAATGTTGCATCTTAATCTTTTAAATTGTATTTTAATCAACTTGTTTTTATTATTGGTTGTCAGCCGCCCTGAGCCAGGTCATGGCTGGGGAGGGCGGGGTATAAATAAAATATTATTATTATTATTATTATTATTATTATTATTATTATTATTATTATTTAAAACAAGTATGCAAAAAGTGCAACAACACCCCCCCTCTCTAATATTGTAAACAGAGGAGGGGGGTTTTAGGGAGGGGTTAGAGCCCTCTCCCCCAGCTGTCGCTCCCAGAGGGAAACACCAAGGTGGGGAAAGGTCTGCTCCGGAGCTCCGCCCACCCATAGAACCCCCGAAGCCCACCAATCGAGAGTTCCCTCTGCCGTCCGGGGGGGTTCCAATAGCCACGCCCTTCGCCCCTGTCTACCCCTCAGGCTCCCTCCCGGAGATCCCCCCTCCCCCCTCCGGCGTTACCAAGGATACTTTCCATGTTGGACATGGCGGCGCTTCAAGGGCCGGCAAAAGTGGGAGGAAAGTGAGCTCCGGTTCGATGGCGTCTGCTGCTTCTTTAAAATCCCGGCTTGTTTGTGTTCCGTGTGGGTTTTTTTTTTTTTTCTTCCTCCTTTCGGGAATCCACTTCCTACTTCCGCCTACTCCTTCCCCTCAGCATCCTGTCACGTGGTCCGGGTCAGTGTCAGGGCTGCAGAGAAGACGGGGGGGGGAAGGAGGGGACTGAAACTGCGCGTGCGTAGAGAGCCATAGCCAATGAGAGCGCAGCCTTCACTCTGAGGGGAGTAGAAAGGAGGGCGACGGGAGGAGCTCTTCCTCCAGCCTAAGGGGTGCTAGTACTGGGTGGTGACGTCACGGCCCTTGAAGTAAGGCGGGGGCGCCTGTGAGTGCTCGCTTTGGGCTTTTGAAGCACTGCCCCCTACAGGGAAGCAGAGGCAACTGACTGGCGCGGATCGCTCGCTCACGTGTCAGTTCCAATTTGTAGTGTAGTTTTTTGGAACGCGCAGTGATATTTGAGGATGAAATGGACAGAGCAAACATGCTTTAAATCTTCAATAAGGATTTGTTACTGTTACATCCTTTCTCCCGAATGAGCCCAAGGCATCGAGCAGTAAAGAAGAAAAACAATGCAATTAAAAATTAAACAAAAAGCTCAGTAGGTACAGCCAGTGCTTTTTTTCTTTAAAAAAAATGTTTAGGGATACTCTCATTTTGACTCAATAAAACCATCATTTTATACATCAAATTGGGATGGGGGGATACAGTGGTACCTCTAGATACGAACAGGATCCATTCCAGAGCCCTGTTCACATCTAGAGGCAGTGGCGTAGCGTAGGGGGTGCAGGGGGGGCCGGCCGCACCGGGCGCAACATCTGGGGGTTAGGGTTAGGGACGCAAATCCACGGGTTAGGGGGTGCAAATTACTTGCCTTGCCCCGGGTGCTGACAACCCACGCTATGCCACTGTCTAGAGGTAAACGTAACTAGCGACGGCGTGTCTGCGCACGCACGTGATGCTTTTCACTGCTTCTGCGCATGCTCGTGACGCCATATTGGGCATCTGTGCATGCGCAAGCAGCAAAACCCGGAAGTAATGTGCTCCGTTACTTCCGGGTTGCCGCAGAGCGCAACTCGAACGCGCTCAACTCGAAGCGTATTTAACCCAGGGTATGACTACAGTAAAAATGGACAAAAGTACAAAGATTCACAAAATGTTTAGGGGTATGCGTACCCCTGTGTCCCCCAGAAAAAATCACTGGATACAGCATGAGACTCTTAATCTCAGGGTCATCGGTTCAAGCTTCATATTGGGTAAAAAAATCCAACATTGCAGGAAGTTGGAGCAGATGACCCCTCGTCCCTTCCAATCCTACTATTCTATGATTCTGTCTTTAAAAACATTTAAAACGGTGTTACGATAAAATCTGGGTGCGAGGCTGCTCTGCCACCCAGCTCGTCGGACTAAGTCCACGGGTCCCTGCGGAGGAAAATGAGTTCAGCCTGAGACAGGAGCAAACTGCAGAAGATCCAAGTTTATTACGCAACAGGTTCAAGGCGAGATTGAACAGCGAGAAAGGGGTGACATGAACTTTTGAAACTTCCCTCCATGTCCCAGAATACAGTGCGAAATCCATCCCAGTTACATCATGAATACATTAAGAAGAGGTTGGGTTACACAGATTACATCATGAATACATTAAGAAGAGGTTGGGTTACACAGAATTAACATATGGAGGAGGGAGGGGGGGAATATGCAGAGCTGGAGATATGCGCAGATAAGCACATCCTGAGTACCGGTGATGAGAAGACAATGGTCCATGTATGCATAGTCTGCCACCTGGCATTGCCCAGAGGAAAGGCTTGGCAGAGTGATTTGACAGGATTAGGGTCTTGACACCTTGCTTGAGGGATTATGGAGGACAGGGGAGGTGTCATGGAATCCTAGAGAAATTGAGCAAATTGGCCCGTTGATTTTCTATGAATTTTATAGATTTTAGTCCCTTTTGACATTGACAATTGGAAATAAATTGATATATTGTAGCGAAGAAGGAGGTGAAGAAGACATGCCCCCCCTTCCTTATCAACAGGAATATTTAAACAAACATACAAACAAACCCACCATTCACAACTTTCAGGTTCAGGACTGCCAGCTTGGCCCCACAACCATGGGTGCCTTGAGCTGTGGGTGCCATGCTGTGTGCATGGCCCTGGCATTGAAATATGTGGGTGCCCAGCCCCTTCATGGGGAATTTTGTGGGTGCTTGGGCATCCAGGGCATCAGGGTGTTGGCACCTATGTTCGGGTTAGTTTCAACCACACTGGTTCTCTTTACTGCCTCCCACTCCCCTCCGGTTCGTTAGCACAATTCTGAGCATACATGCCAACTCCCTGTAGCCCTGGGTGCCCGAGCACCCACATAATTCCTCATGAAGAGGCCGGGCACCCACAAATTTTTGTGCCAGGGCCATGCACGCTGCATGGCACTCACAGTCCCAAGCACCCATGGTTGTGGGGCCAAGTTGGCACTCCTGGTTCTGAGTAAACACGAGGGGCTTCTGGATTGTCTCTATTTCCATATATGGTTAGGATTGCGCTGTTGGTAAATGCAATTAATAGAACAGTATCTTGGAGATCACAAAGTGAGAATGTTGAAGCTCAAAAGTGGCAGCACATTGTTCTTTTCATCCCCATTTTATCCTTACAACAACCCTGTGAGGTAGGCTAGGCTGAGAGACTGTGGCTGGCCCTAGGTAACCTTCTGAATTTCGTGGCTCAGCAGGAATTTGAATCCTGGCCTCCAACATTCTAACGGCTACAGGACACTGTGGCACAGGATTCTTTGGCTAAAAAGTTGCAGTCTTTTATCCTGTGAATCCAATGCTGTCAATGAGACTTCATTCTGAATACATGAATAGTACAGTTCTGCGGATTAACTGTAAAGTACTGTGCAGGCCTATGGGACGCAGGTGGCGCTGTGGGTTAAACCACAGAGCCTAGGACTTGCCGATCAGAAGGTCGGTGGTTCGAATCCCCGTGACGGGGTGAGCTCCCGTTGCTCGGTCCCTGCTCCTGCCAACCTAGCAGTTCAAAAGCACATCAAAGTGCAAGTAGATAAATAGGTACCGCTCTGGTGGGAAGGTAAACGGCGTTTCCGTACGCTGCTCTGGTTCTCCAGAAGCGGCTTAGTCATGCTGGCCACATGACCCGGAAGCTGTATGCCGGCTCCCTTGGCCAATAAAGCGAGATGAGCACCGCAACCCCAGAATTGGCCACGACTGGACCTAATGGTCAGGGGTCCCTTTACCTTTACTGTGCAGGCCTACTCCGAAGTAAGTCTCATTAAAGCCTAAATCATATTTTTCACACGAAATACGATCTGAATTAGGAAGAGCATCAATGCTCTTTTCTTCTCCAGTTACAGCTCCTGCCCCCAAATCATACATTCTTCAAAGTTTTATATGGTCACTTAGCGGCGGCGCGGCAGCAGCCGGAGTAAAACGAAACCAGGAACCGAACTTCCACACATCTGAATTGTGACTCTACATTTTTATCTCAGTGGTGCGAATGAATGAATGAATGGTGTGAATGAACGAATAAACATTGAATGAGCCGCCACCACCTTCTGGAATGAGAACGCCTCCTCTGTGTTCGGAACGAGCGGAAAGGCTAAAAACATCGTGCCTCATTTGCATTTCGCTCAGTGATAGGCTGGGAAGGTTAAGGAAGTAGACGCTGCTGCTTGCCGCGCAGTTTTGAAATCTCACTGGCAGCCGGTTCCGTGTTTGTTTCTGCTGCGAAAGTATGGCTGAGCCGTTGGACACTGATAATCCTGAGCGGGATGAACAGTACCGGAGGTAAACGAAAAGGATTTGGAACGGGAGGGTGATTCTGCATTTAAGGTTTACTTCTGAGCTAAGATTCCAGAGCGTTTCTCCTTCCGCGGATAAGAAATGTGATAACGCCGTTTCTCCTGGGCAAGTGGGAGTCAAGACTGTAGCACTTGCCCTGTGGACTCAGTTGGTCTTACTTCTCAATACACCTGTGTATGGTTACTTTGCGGAGCTGTGATATTCGAAATATTTAATAACAGTTATTTCATTGATTACTAGCTCACATTTCAGGGAGCACAAGTTTCCTTGGCAGGTTGCAGCAGATCTAAAAAATGCAGTGTTAAAATTCCAGGATGTAAAACAGCAGCAAAAACAATTAATAGAGTTAAAATAACAGCAGGTCAGAAAGTTATTCAAAAAAATAATAGTAAAATGTAGGTAGTCCTGCTGGCTTATTTTTATGAGGGGGAGGGGGGGACCCAGTACAGAATAGCTTTCCACCACTCAGAATGTCCTAAAATAAAGCATACAGTGGTACCTCTGGGTGCAAATGGGATCTGTTCCGGAGCCCCGTTCGCATCCTGAAGTGAATGCAATCTGCGCGGGTCGCTGCTTCCGCGTGTGACGTCATTTTGAGCATCTGCGCATGCACGAGCTGCGAAACCCGGAAGTAACGCGCTCCATTACTTCCGGGTCGCCGTGGAGCGCAACTCGAAAATATTCATCCCAAAGCATATTATGACTGTACAAGCTTTTTGTGTTCTTCATGCTGGATGTTAAAGGGTGTGTACAGAGTGTGTACAGAGAAAAAGCAGAAGCTCCAAAATCTACCATTTTTAAGATACGCACTGCATGCATTTAAAGCACATTGCTTCCCCCAAAGAATCATGGGAACTATTATTTGTTATGAGTACTGGGAATTGTAGCTCTTTGAGGGAAACTACAGTTCTCAGGATTCCTTGTTGGAAGCCATGTGCTTTAAATATGTGGTGTGCCTCTGCCCTAACACTACAATGTCCACTCAGAAGTATATACAGTGGTAGCTCTGGATGCGAACGGAATCCGTTCCGGAGCCCCGTTCCCATCCTGAAGTGAACGCAACCCGTGCTTCTGCACATTCACGTGATGTCATTTTGAGCATCTGCGCGAGTGACGAAACCCGGAAGTAACGCGTTCTGTTACTTCTGGGTCACCACGGAGCGCAACCCGAAAACGCTCAACCCGAAGCTACTTCAACCTGAGGTATGACTGTAAATCAGTGAATTCAATGGTACTTACTCTCATAGGACTGCAGCCTTAATCAGGTTAGGTTCTGCTAGGTGTAAAAAATATTTCAAGATGCACGGAAAGCTGCTGAGGCAAAGAAGCAACATTCCTCTATATTTTGAAAATATAAAATCTACCAAGTATCTGCTAAATCTCCAGCTTTGCAAATATAAGGATTACTGTGCTGGTGTTTTTACTTCTGCTCACTTTAAGTTCCTGATTGTTCCTTTGCAATCACATCTGTACCTGCCGCACAATCTTGTGTTCAGATTAGGACCCATACTGGGCCTAATTAGAACCAGATGTTGGGCCAGAGGTTTCCCATTGCTGATAAAAGCTCATTGGCATGGTTAATCCTGTGATTTGGCCTTTTAAAAAAGAGAGAGACTTTTGGTGGTGTCACTGCAGTTCTATAAGACCCTATCTGTGCTACAGATTTAAGCGCTATCATATCAGCTGAAACTACTATGGTTCCCCCTAGACTTCTGATGGTGCTGAGAGTCTCCTGATTCACTTCACAGAGTTGTTAGAAGACCCCTATTTTCCTCCTAGAGCTACATGGGTTCCCTGGGAAGAGGGATTGCTATGAGGAAAACAGGGATCTTCTAACAATTCTCAACACCCTTAACAATCTACAGTTCCCAGGATTCTTTAGGGGAAGCCATGACTATTTAAAGAGCTTAGAGCTTTAAATGCATAGGTCAAGTGGGGTCTTGTGGAACTGCACTGACACCACCCAAAATACTGTGTCCTTGGGCAGATGAGGCCTAATTCTCTCTGGAGAAACTTACCAAAACTTCACTTCTAATTTTTCCAACGCAGTCCTATTTAGTCTACTCAAAAGCAAGTCCCATTGAGTTGAAGTGATCTTTGGGTGTTAGATGGAATAAGGCAGTTGGGAACAGGGTCTGGGCAGAAATTGCAGAAATGTCCAGGAAAATCCAGACGTTTGGCAACCCATGTCAGAAGTCTAGATTTTGGTGAATTTCCTTAAAAATAGCTCAAAAACTGCAATATTTTTGTTGCTGAGATTTTGCAAAACAAGCTCAACAACTTTGACAAAAGAAAAAAAGCTCAACAACTTTTGTGTTCAGTTTTCACTTTTTGAAATATGGCAACCCTAGTGTTGAACATCTTTTTATTCCACAAAGGTTTTAATATTTTATATTTATTTACTTAGAAACTGCTTAATGAAACAAATCTTTAAGCAGTGTGCATAAAACAATTATCAGTAACACACAAATGAATTCAGCAAATATTGGTATTAGTCAGCAAATATTAGTCTCTCAGCCCCACTCACCTCACAGAGTGTTTGTTGTGGGGGAGGAAGGGAAAGGAGAATGTTAGCCGCTTTGAGACTCCTGAAGGGGAGTGATAAAGCGGGATATCAAATCCAAACTCTTCTTCTTCTTCTTCTTCTTGGTAGACTAATATGTGTCTGGACAGGATTTCTGAATTAAAAAAAAAGGTTTTAGCAGACGTCTAATATCAGAAAGCAAGGCTATCTGTCTAGCATTGATTGGAAAGGAAAGCATACATGGTGCCACGCTGAAAGATGAACTCCTAGCAAATGCAGAATGAACATTATATGGCACTTATAGAAGTGCAAGTTCTGCAGATCAAAGTGTTTGAGCTAGAACACATGGAGCAAGTAAATGATACTAGTAAACTGGTCCCAAATTTTTATATAATTTCTAATGCTGTGTGTGAGTGGTCTCTGAGTTTTTAGAGCTATTGTGTTTATCTCTTTGATATTTGATTTATTTTTACTATTAAATTTGTGATTTTTGTAACTCACTACATACTATGTGTGTGTGTGTGTGAAAATAAATAATAAACAATAAATGACAGTTGTTTTGTAGGCATGCTATATTGTGTGAATCAAATGCATGGATGCTACTGTCCTTCCTATATTTCAAGACCCTGAGTTTATTTTTGCGGGGTATTTCTGACTCTTCAAACTTTATATTTTGCAGATTTGTCTCCCAAGCAAAGCAGGAAGCAAAAAATGGCAATCTGGAGGAATCTCTCTGCCTTCTGAGGAAGGCGCATCAAATCTATCCCTGTGAAAAGCTGACAAGAAAAATTAAAAAAGTTGAGGAAGCATTAGCTTCACTAGCCCTGGATCAGGAAGATGATGTCTTTGTGGACGTCTGTCAGAGTGGACTAATGTTGTTTGGAGAAATACATGACAAGCTATTTGACCACCAGAGAGAAGGGGTTGCCTTCTTATACAGTTTATACCGCGATGGAAGGAAAGGCGGTATCCTTGCAGATGACATGGGCTTGGGGAAAACCATTCAGATCATTGCTTTCCTCTCGGGCATGTTTGATGAAGAACTCATTCGGACTGTGCTGTTAATTATGCCACCTAGCCTTTTGAGCAACTGGCTTAAAGAGTTTGCCAAGTGGACTCCTGGGCTGCGAGTGAGTGTCTTTCATGGACCCAACAAGTATGAATGTGAGAGAAATCTAAAGAGGATCCAGAAGAGGAGTGGTATCTTGCTCACAACTTATCAGCTGGTCCTCAGCAGTTGGCAGCAGTTATCGAGCTTTGATGGGAAGGAGTTCGTCTGGGACTACGTCATCCTTGATGAAGCTCATAAAATTAAAACACCATCTGCCAAAACGACAAAATCTGTGCATGCTATCCCTTCTCAAAACCGCATCCTGCTCACAGGCACTCCAGTCCAAAACAACCTAAAAGAACTCTGGGCTCTTTTTGACTTTGCTTGTCAGGGATCGCTTCTAGGCACGATGAAAACCTTCGGGATGGAATACGAAAAACCTATCATAAGAGCCAGGACAAAGAATGCAACCCAGGAAGAGAAAGCACTGGGACTTAAGATCTCTGAAAACCTGATGTCCATAATCAAGCCATATTTCCTAAGACGGAGTAAAGATGAACTACAGAACAAAGCTAAGCCTGAACTTAAAATCAGTCTCCCAGAAGACCAGAGCAAGACTGTTGCTTCTGAAATGCCTTCTCTGCCCAGAAAAAACGACTTCATTGTGTGGGTATACTTATCACCTATACAAAAAGAAATATATAGGGACTTTCTGTCTTTGGATCATATCCAAAAGTTGTTAATGACCACAAGGTCCCCACTTGCTGAACTGAATGTCTTGAAGAAACTCTGTGATCACCCCAGGCTGTTGTCAGCACAAGCATGTAGCAAACTTGGTCTGGAAGCTCCCAATTATAATCTGGTGGATGGTGATGAAAATGATGAGCCTTCCAGCATGAAGAGAAACCTTAGGGACATTTTGGATGAGACTCTGATGGCGGAATCAGGAAAGCTCTGCTTCCTCATGGCCCTGCTGGAAAGATTGCAGGAGGAGGGGCACAGAACACTGGTGTTTTCTCATTCAAGAAAAATGCTGGATATTATAGAGCGCATCTTAACTCACAGGTGCTTTAAGCTAATGCGCATTGATGGAACAGTAAGCCAGTTGGAGGAGCGAAAAAGGAGAATTAGTGTCTTTCAGAAGAGCAAAGAATACTCTGTGTTTCTGCTTACTACCCAAGTCGGTGGGGTTGGTCTAACCTTAACAGCAGCTACCAGGGTGGTGATTTTTGATCCTAGCTGGAATCCAGCTACAGATGCTCAAGCTGTAGACAGGGTCTACAGGATAGGGCAGAAGGACAATGTTGTAATCTACCGGCTAATTAGCTGTGGGACAGTGGAGGAGAAAATCTACAGAAGACAAGTATTCAAAGACTCATTAATCCGACAAAGCATGGGAGATAGGAAAGACCCATACAGATATTTCACTATGCAAGAACTAAGGGAGTTGTTCACACTGGGAGACACTCAAAGCTCAGTAACACAGCTCCAGCTTCAGTCTTTGCATGCAAGCCAAAGAAAAACAGATAAGCAGCTGGACAAGCACATTGCGTATCTCCATTCACTGGATATATTTGGCATATCAGACCATGACTTAATGTACACACATGAAGCGGTTCATGGAGATGAAGTTGAGGATGAAGACGTCCTCCTGGACATTGAACACAGGGTACAGAAAGCCCAAGAGCTGGTACAGCTGGAATCCCAGCTAAAGGACCAACTGATGGGAAACCTCCGAAACACGACTGAAGGGGCATGGCTGAGAGATATGGAATTGTCCACCCAGCCAAATAAAAAGCCATCAAAGCCTTCTCCAAATTATGCTCCTGTCCCACCTGTAACTGATGAACCCACAAGCAGTGAGAATATCAGTCTTGTAGGTGGCAGTGATGATGACATTGTCAATGTGAGTTCTAAGATGACAGAGCTACTTATTGAGGAGGATGAACAAGTGCTTCAGAACATAACTAATATGGATATCTCTACATCCATGAACGAAGAATGCAAACCAGCCAGTCCACAAGAAGTAACTCCTATATCTTCTTTTACTCAAGATCATTCATTATCTTACAAGGAGAACTGCAGCCCTGCATGTCAGGTGGCTTCACATGACCCACCTGCTGAGGCAAATGGCAAGTTTAACGATGCCCAAGTGGCCCCACTGCAGCAGTCATTTCACTATTTGCCTGATGATGATCTACAAACTACTCAAAACCATGATCAAAGTCATGTATCCTCTTCTTCTCAAGCTCACTTGTCTTTCCAGGTAAACTGCAGTTCTGAACTTCAAACAATCTGCCATGACCCTCCTGTCGAGGCAAATGGCATGCTTACTGATATCCAAGGGGTCCCATTGCAGCAGTCATCAGAGTATGTGTCTAACCATGTCAAGCAACAAGGCGAGACTGACATGTCTCTCAATGTTCCTACAAGTCCACATGGAGAGGCAGGTGAAGTTGCTGAGCCAGGTGCCTCAGAAGCATCTCAACTGCAGACCAGTAAAATGTCAGACCTCAGTTTTGCGCAGAAATCTGGAATGAGTGTAATAATGGTTGATGAGGCTCTATCTGGTTCTCCCCAGTGTGATTTCAGACTTGTCTTAGAAGATTCCGAGGATCAGTTGCAAGATATCTCAGGAGTGGAAATGTCACTGAAGGATACAGAGAACACAAGATTTCCACTGAATAGCCACTGTAGCTCTTGGGCTCACTCTTGGCTTCAGGAAAATTCGGACAACAGAAGTCTCCAAGCCAGCAAAAGTATAATGGGATCTATGGTTATTGGGGGCTCTGATGATGTGTTGATGAACAACAGTGAGCTTTCTTTTCAGCATAAAAATATGCCCACTAAAAAAATCGTTTCAGATAGTGAAGAGGATGACGATTGTTTTATAGTTGATTGGGATGATAGTAAGCACAGACAAGGATCTCCCACAAACAAACTACCTGATATCATGTCAACGCCAAAGTCTAAATTGTCCACAACCAGCCTTTGTTTCTCTCCTAGGATAATAGTTAGTGGAAGAAGATCAACCGCTTCTCGAAAATCCCTTGCTAGTATCCTATTGGATCAGGTGGAGGACATTGCAGAGACCATTGAATCCACCAGTTATAGGTCTTGTGAAGATTCTTTTAAGCTTTACCTTGAAGCAGAAAAAACTCTGGACAATAGTGATTAGGAGTTGGAGCGGCTGGAAAAGGAGCTGTCCAGTGAAATGATAGAGTCTGAGAGCAAAGCTAGAGTTTTACTACAGCAGTTTCCAGAGTTTTTATACTGTTACACTCACCCCTTTTATGGTAACCTTTTATTGATTCCTTCCAGAGCAGATTTGCATCCAATCACAGCAGTGGAAAGATGAACCTGCACCTTGAGGAAATTGCTTCTGACATTGATCTGTAACATTTAAGGCCCAACTTCTTTCACTTGGGGTGTATGTATGTCTCTCTCTCTTTTGTAAAAACTAGCTGTTAAGATTTTAAAATAAACCTGGTCTAACTTTGAAAGCCTATTGTGTTAGTTGCTCTCTCTTTCTCTCTTTTACCACATTTTAGTTAAGTGTCATCTACTTCTTTGTTCCCACAGAAGGTAAGGAGTCATTTCTTTCCAAGCAGATACAGTGGTGCCTCGCAAGACGAAATTAATTCTTTCCGCGAGTCTCTTCGTCTAGCGGTTTTTTCGTCTTGCGAAGCAACCCTATTAGCGGTTTAGCGGCTATTAAAGGCTTAAGGGATTAACGAATTAGCTGCTAAAAGGCTATTAGGGGTTTAGCGGCTTAGAAAAAGGGGGTGGGGAGCGGGAAAAAATCTCAAGACTCGCAAGACATTTTCGTCTTGCGAAGCAAGCCCATAGGGAAATTCGTCCTGCGAAGCGCATCGAAAAACGGAAAACCCTTTCGTCTAGCGGGTTTTCCGTCTTGCGAGGCATTCGTCTTGCGGGGTACCACTGTGTAGGGAACCTGTGCTCCCCAAAACATTGCTGGATCACAGCTCTCATAGTCCCTGGCATCACTTGGGCATACTGGCTGGGGCTGATGTGAGGTTTAAAAGTTCCTGCCTCTGCTTCAGAAGCTTAGTTCTCACCAAAATGTCCAAGCCTATATTTGGACTGTTCCTATGTTCACAGTTGGAGGATCACCAAACCAAATGCTCCTCATACTAAAAGTTCCCTGAAGAAAGTAAGCTGGCGTTATAAAGGGGAAAGGTAAACTAGAGCTCGGCTGCATTACATCTAACAGATCAATAAGTGGTAAGGGCAGTGAACAAATTCTTGCATGGCTTTGGAGTTCAGGTAGAATAGAGACTGATGTTTTAAATGAATGAATGGGCCCACTAGCTCAGCTTGCTTCTTTTTTAGCTCTCCTGAAGCAGGAGGTAACCAAGTGCTTGCTAGTGATTGGTTCTGTTAGGAATCGCTTAAATCACAGGTGTATTAAATGAAAATGAGATACTGTATTAATGAAATCAAAATTCACTTAATCTAAGCTTGGTGGTGGCGGGTGGCGCTGTGGTTAAAACCTCAGCGCCTAGGACTTGCCGATCGCATGTTCGGTGGTTCGAATCCCCGCGGCGGGGTACGCTCCCGTCGTTCGGTCCCAGCGCCTGCCAACCTAGCAGTTCGAAAGCACCCCCGGGTGCAAGTGGATAAATAGGGACCGCTTACCAGCGGGAAGGTAAACAGCGTTCTGTGTGCTGCGCTGGCTCACCAGATGCAGCTTGTCACGCTGGCCATGTGACCCGGAAGTGTCTTCGGACAGCGCTGGCTCCCGGCCTATAGAGTGAGATGGGCGCACAACCCTAGAGTCTGGCAAGACTGGCCCGTACAGGCAGGGGTACCTTTACCTTTACCTTTAAGCTTGGTGCAGGCAAGATTGGTACTATTAAATGTTCCCCATTAACTGTTGGACATTCTCAAAAAGATTTCAGAGGAGATTATTCTGATTCTTCTAACCAGGTTTACACAAAATAAATGCAGTATGATGTCAAAGTTATTTTTTCCTAAGTACTATATATACCTTTAAAATTTTTGGTTTAAAATTTGTTCTCCTCTACCCCATCCTAGGTTGCAGTCTAGCAGTGTCTGGGAATAAGTGCCATTGAAATTAAGAAAGGGAAGAGAGACCAGAAATTGGATAGCATGCTGGGTCTCAAACCATATAACGAAAATAAGAAAAAGAATAATACTCAAGAAATAAGTACACTTGAGTGTCTCTTTACAGTATCTTTTTGTTCATATAAAATCTCATTTTCCTATTCTTTCACAACTCTTGTTTGATGCAAGATCCTTCCTATATTACACACTTCTGTTAAATGTCAGCTAAACCCTCAAAATGTTGCGAATATGTATTCATCCCCTCTTGAGAAAGACTGGCGGAATACTTTGTGGCACCTAGGTGCTTGCAGTGTTACCTGGTGAAAAACGTTTTGCTGCAGAAAAGCTATATAGTATTGTGTTCCTGTCTATCTTGTCCAATATACACTCGCTGGGTGTGTCTGGGCTCCAGCTCTCATCATCCCTTACCTTGGGCATGCTGCCTAGAGTTTATGGGAACTGGAGTTTATAACAACATCTGGAGGACCAAAGGTTTCCTGCTTTAAACAGAGATCCATCACCATTTACCGTATTTTTCATCCTATAGGGCGCACTGGCCCATAGGACGCACCTCGTTTTTTTTTGGGGGGGGGATGAATAAAAAAAAATTATTCCCCCCCCCCCAGTTGCGGCTGCCGCCCCAAGCCTTGCGGACACCCACCAGAAGCAAGAGGAGCCCTCCGGAGGGCTCCCCGTGCTTCGGGCGGCAGGGTGCCGCCCCAAGCCTCGCGCGCCCGGCGGGACCTCCCGCCAGGCGCGCAAGGCTTACCGACACTAGCCCAAAGTACGGGGAGTCCTCCAGAGGGCTCCCCGTGCTTTGGGCGGCAGGCTGCCGCCCCAAGCCTCGCGCGCTCGGCGGGACCTCCCGCCAGGCGTGCAAGGCTTAGCGACACTAGCCCAAAGCACGGGGAGTCCTCCAGAGGGCTCCCCGTGCTTTGGGCGGCAGGCTGCCGCCCCAAGCCTCGTGCGCTCGGCGGGACCTCCCGTCGGGCGCGCAAGGCTTGCGGACACTCGCCCGAAGCACGGGGAGTCCTCCAGAGGGCTCCCTGTGCTTCGGGCGGCAAGGTGCCGCCCCAAGCCTCGGGCGCTCGGCACGACATCCCGTCGGGTGCGCAAGGCTTGCGGACACTTGCCCGAAGCACGGGGAGTCCTCCGGAGGGCTCCCCGTGCTTCGGGCGGCAGGCTGCTGCCCGCAAGCCTTGTGAGCCCGTGGGAACTCCCACAGGGCTCGCAAGGCTTGCGGATAGCTTCCTGAAGCCTGGAGAGCAAGAGGGGTCGGTGCGCACCGATGCCTCTCGCTCTCCAGGCTTCAGCGAAAGCCTGCATTCGCCCCATAGGACGCACACACATTTCCCCTTCATTTTTGGAGGGGGAAAAGTGCGTCCTATGGGGCGAAAAATACGGTATGTACTTCTTGAGAATCTTTTAACATTTTATCCCATTTTTTTCTACCATAAGAGACCCCTATAGGTTGATGTCCCAAAGGACATGCATTTGTTTGACATACAACAATAACAAGCCAATCCTGGCTAGAGTACTATTCTTTTGTCATGAATTTATAAATATAGAACACTGACTAAGGTTACTGCTTTCCTCTGACTCATGCCTAGCTGACATCACTCCTCAGAAGAGGTAAATGGGCTTTAACGTCACTGGAAGCAACACAGCTGCATGCCTGTCAAGTTCTATTGATCTTCCATTCCGTCACAGAGTCGGCTCCCAGGGCTAAATTCTCCCCTGGCTTTGAAGCATCAGAGCATCTCTATTGATTTCACAGGATGTATTTTTATATTGAAAAGTTATGCCAATGTGTTCTGAGTGAAGTAGTTTTCAGGCTCAGGATTCACCTTTAACCCTAAGCCTTTACTACTCAAACCTGCTTTTAAAATTATTAGTTACTGTATGTATGTGTTGGGATCATCAGTAGGCTCCTCTGCAAACCTTCCAGGAGTTGAGTTGTAATTATTTTTCCATAAGCTACTGCCTGTTGCAGGTCATAATCCCCCTGTGAACCCAATAGCTTTGTTGATTAGGACAATGGTTCCCAAACCCACCCCCTGAGGGTTTTGAGGGACTTCTTAAATGATTTTCTAAACCAATGTTTCCCAAACTTTTTCTGACCGTGGCCCCCTTCTGACCTGATTTCCTTCCTGTGCCCCCCCCCAGGTGTAGCCAAAGGGGGGCAGCTGATAACTTAAATAGAATTACTTGTGAGTAACAGATTGGCCTAGGATTTAAATATGTGATATGTAGAAGACTATGGATATAAGTTAAAATGAAAAGAAAGAAAGTTGTTAATTGACCAAGTAAATATGTGAAAATAGTTTTGGAAACTACTACAATGATTGATATGGAAACTCAGCCGGGGGGGGGGATTCGAGGAAGTCACCCAACAATGATAACAAGAGTGGGATTATTACAGTTAGGATAAATGTGGTTTTTTGTGTGTGTTTGTTGTTGTTGTTTGATGTTTTTCTTGTTTGTTGATATGTCTGTTATAAACTTGGGAAATTAATTTAAAAAAACAAAACAAAGGGGGGCAGCTGCCTCCCAATAAGTAAAAATAAATATAAATCTGAGGTTCTGCCCCCCCCTAACAAAAGCCTGTCCCCCTAACAAAAATCTTGGCTACACCCATGCCCCCCATCCTACTGATAGAAAGGTAGCTATTTAAATGTTTTGTCTGTAAATAGAACATGTTTTATTGATAATTTTTATAATTTATACAAAACATTTACATAAAATGTTAGGGACATAATGGAATGCTAAAGCATCCATGACAGATGACCATCCAACCTCCAAGGACGGAGAGTCCAGAACCTCCTGAGGGAGATCCATCTTCCATGCATTATAAAAAGTAAACAACACTTATTTGACCCCAGTTATTAGACACAGAGGAGGGAACCTACAGATACAGTCCAATATACAGCTGTTGCTGCTCCTGTGAGTGTTTGGGAAGACCACTCCCCTTGCAAGCCAATTCCATGAGGCCCAAGGGACGGGGCCTACACTCACACATATTCTGAGCAGCTCTCTGCAGCAAGTGGCGAAAATGTTTTTAAATGTTTAAAAAGTGTTCTTAATCTGCTGCACCTCGAATGGTGGTTTTTAAAAATATTATTTTCTTTCTCTTTGGGGTAGGACAAATGTTTAATCGGGGCAGGGAGTAGTTCAATTTGAGCATAATTGTTTCTTGCTTTGTTTCACTATTTTGTTAAGTTATTTTATAGTTTGTATTTTGCTCCCCCCCTTTATTAAATTTTATTGTTACTGTTCACATTAACACACCATACAGGGGGGAAAAAATATTTCCATCACCACCAAAGAAAAAAAGAGAATTAGTACATCAGCTAAAGGTAAAGGGACCGCTGACCATTAGGTCCAGTCGTGGCTGACTCTGGGGTTGCGGCGCTCATCTCGCTTTATTGGCCGAGGGAGCCGGCGTACAGCTTCCCTGTCATGTGGCCAGCATGACTAAGCCGCTTCAGGCGAACCAGAGCAGCGCACGGAAACGCCGTTTACCTTCCCGCCGGAGCGGTACCTATTTATCTACTTGCACTTTGACGTGCTTTCGAAATGCTAGGTTGGCAGGAACAGGGACCAAGCAATGGGAGCTCACCCCATCATTGGGATTTGAACCGCCGACCTTCTGATCAGCAAGTCCTAGGCTCTGTGGTTCAACCCACAGCACCACCCGCGTCCCTAGTACATTAGCTAGTGACCTTCAAAACATAAAATAAAAGTGGTCTTTTTCTATCTACCAGATTTCCCGTCTATTCCTTGTTACAGATTCTGTATTACAGTCATACCTCGGGATAAATACGCTTCAGGATAAGTATTTTCGGGTTACGCTCCGCGGCGACCCAGAAGTAACAGAGCACGTTACTTCCAGGTTTCGCTGCTCGTGCATGCGCAGACAGTCAAAATGACATCACATGCATGCGTGGAAGTGGCAACGTGCAGATGCGTCTTACATTCTGCTCAGGATACGAACAGGGCTCCAGAATGGATCCCGGATCCCATTCGCATCCTGAGGTACCGCTGTAATTGTTCGCTGCCATTGCATAACAAGTTTTGTTCAATTTCAATATCCCTTGATCCTTTCATTGGTTTTACCACATTTTAACACTTTTTTAATGCATTTTGCTTTTTAAGGGGAATGGGTCAGGGCTGCCTGGGAGTGGGCCTCAGCCAACAGAATGTCTGGGGCAGGTTCCACAGTGGGTAATGTATTGGGACACCCGATTTCAGTAATCACGGGCAGGAGGAGGAGTTACGCTAAGACCAGACCATGTCATTACTGAGGAGGCAGGCTTAGTCGTTGTTTGAGGACTATCCCTGCCTCCAGGTCTGGTCCTGACTGGAAGGATACTGGAATCAGCAAGGGAAACCCACATAACCTGAGGGAACCAGAGGGCCTTCCTGTTAGTGGCACCCACCCTGTGGAATGCCCTCCCATCAGATGTCAAGGAAGCTATCATATTTTTAAAAGACATCTGAAGGGAGCCCTGTTTGGGGAAGTTTTTAATATTTAATGCTGTATTGTTTTTAACACTCGATTGGAAGCCACCCAGAGTAGCTGGGGAAACTCAGCCAGATGGGCAGGGTATAAATAATAAGTTATTAGTATAATTACAAAAGGTGCAGAGGGAGTTCTGTATATATGGGAGAACTTTAAAAAGCAAGTGGTCTTCACTGACCTGGTGCAAAAAGATCTTATTATCCAGAGGAGCCCTGGCTGCCTAGAAGGATAAAATGTTATAGCCCCCTACACCCTTACCTGGGAGTAGAGTCCACTGAACTCAGTGTGTCTTTCTTCTGATTAGACACTTAGTTATTTGCTAGATGCCAGTCAGCAGCACCAGATGACCCCACTCGACTTGGCGCTGGGGTGGATTTCACCCCACGCCTTGCAGAGCCGGGGCCAGGCTGCCACCAGGTCCAGCACTGGTGGCAACAACAAGCAGCTCTGACTCGCCCAGCCCTACTCATTGCCACCCCACCACCACACTTACCTGAGCTGGGGGCTCTCAATCATGGGCTCTACTGGTCAAAAAACAAACTAGGACTGCTCGAATAAAATGCATGTGGCAAAAAGGTGTGATAGGCCCTGTTGGTGCCCTTACCTGCTTGTGATTGGCCAAGCAGATAGCGAGGCAATCAGGATTTTTTCTTTTTTAAAAATATGATTTTTCTTCTTCACTTCTCACTTTGTGGCCCCCTAGCCTTGTGCTGTCCCCCCCCCCCCATTTATGTGATTTTCACCCGTGGCCCCCTTGAAATATCCAGGGAACCCCCAGAGGGCCATGTGGCCCCCAGTTGGGAAACACTGTTCTAAACTACCTTTTTATTGCTTCTGCTTTGTGTTTAATTGTACTATAATTTTAATTCCATAGAATTCAAATCTAACATGTTTTTTCATAGAAATATAAGATAAGAAGAAATAAAATTCAAATTAAAAATCAGTGTAAATATTAATGCAGTGGATGTGCTGTCTCCTGTCTTCAACCACAATTGCATACACACACACACACACACACACACACACACACACACACATACACTGCAGATCACCTGAATGAAGCTCATGGACCTCATGGATCACAGTCGGGACACCCTTGAGTATTGCCTATACCAGGGGTGATGATCCTGCTGAACTACAGTTCCCATTTTTCCTGATAGTCAACCATGCTGGCTGGGGTTGATGGGAGTTGGAATCTAGCAGGACCTAGAGGGCCACAGATTCCCCACGCCTTGCCTACACTGGCTGATTTCAGGGTTTCAGATGGGACAATTCCCAGGCTTACCTGGAAACGCCAGGGATCGAACCTGGGACTTGCATGCAAGGCCACTGAGCTACATCCGTCCTTAACTTGCTATTACTTGTCCCATCACTTATTTTCCCTCCTCTTTTACCTTAACAGTTCACTGCCCTTGCCTATCTCAACATCAAATTCTTTCTCTTGCTGGCAGACGTTGGCTTTATTTTCATGGTAGCAGCTTTGTACTAAATTTGGGGCTCATCAGTTCCAGGCTGAGAGTCTCCCATATGCAGGCTGAACCAGCCCCAGGGTTTCTGGTGGGGGCACCCCTTCATACCTTAGCCAAACTCAGCAGCTTCATACCATATATTTAAAGCACATCCAATGCACATTTAAAGTGCATGGCTTTCCCCAAAGAATCCTGGCAACTGTTGTTTTCACCTTACAGAGAAACAGTTCTCAGCATCCCTAACAAACCACAGTTCCCAGGATTCTTTGGGGGAAGCTGTGTGCTTTAAATGCATACTGGGTGTGCTTTAAATGTATGGTGTGGACTGCTCTCTATGTGTTGGGTCGTCCTTTGTTCTTTGGCAATCACTCGTAACTGAGTAAGATTGTGTTACATGAACACAGTGAGTCCGTAAGTGACTGTAGAGGCCAATTCTGGATCCACACATCCTTCCACAATGGGGACATAGGTTTCCAGGAAGGAGTTGATCATGGCAAAGATTTGCCAAATGTGTCTTCCTCTTAGCTCGTTTCTCCCTTTCATCTTGAGTTTGAGCATCTTCAAAATCCATGACACCTTTGGTAAAGGCTGTTCTCCAATTGGAGCACTTGCAGGCCGTATATTCCATGTTCTAAAATTTGATTGTCTTTTATGACCACTAGGTGGTAATCCAGTCAGAGAAAAGCGGAGGCAGACTATGTTTAAGGCACCTTTTCTAGCTCCTCCCCCTTTTCAGGGTGAGCAGAGTGGATCCTAATAGGGCTGCTCAGTCATGGATACAGCTGCCAAGATGCTCAACTGCCTCATTCCTTGACTCAGAGCGACTGAATCTGTATCCACTGTCCATGTGCCAGTTCATGACTAGGGGCTTCCAGATTTCATGGTCCTGCCCCAATTACAATTTGCTGATCGCCATGGGACTTTTTTGGGTTTGGGTTTTTGGAAGATGCCTGTGCATGAATTTGTTTTATGTGTTTAGATCAGTGTACGCTGACCAATGCACAGTCTTCACAGTAAGGCCCTCTTCTGATGGCATGAGTATCATAGCCGTTGTAACATGCCACTTGTTATCTTCTGCCTTGTCTGCCATTGAGGACTTCTTGGATCATTCTTTGTCTAGGTCCTCTCCTTTGACCTTACCTCCGGTGACCCTGCTGGGAGTACGAGACTCCTGATGGCTTCGCTCACAAGGGTCATAGGAATATGCAAGTCCACTCACTAAGACAAGGTGATAGTCCAGCTTTTCTAACACACAGCAGGCCACTGGCATAGTGTTACTCTGTTTACTTTTACTGAACTTGCTAGGAAGACAAGTTCTTAAGATGGAAATGTGAAATTGGTTGTGAGGGGGATTCCACAAAACAACATAAAATGCAGCAGCATAAAATACAATTCAAAGAATACAGCTAGAAAACAGCACTTACAAATTAATAACTGAGGACAGGGAAATTACTTTGCATATGTATGTAACAACACTTTCACCTAGTGATGGTGATTTAGCAACATTTATAACGTTACAGGGACGCGGGTGGCGCTGTGGGTTAAAGCCTCAGCGCCTAGGGCTTGCTGATCGTCAGGTCGGCGGTTCGAATCCCCGCGGCGGGGCGCGCTCCCGCTGTTCGGTCCCAGCGCCTGCCAACCTAGCAGTTCGAAAGCACCCCTGGGTGCAAGTAGATAAATAGGGACCGCTTACCAGCGGGAAGGTAAACGGCGTTTCTGTGTGCGGCTCTGGCTCGCTAGAGCAGCGATGTCACGCTGGCCATGTGACCTGGAAGTGTCTTCGGACAGCGCTGGCCCTTGGCCTCTTTGAGTGAGATGGGCGCACAACCCCAGAGTCTGTCAAGACTGGCCCGTACGGGCAGGGGTACCTTTACCTTTTACCTATAACGTTACAGATTTTGGGTACCAGAGTTTGGGGGTGCAAAAGCGCCCATAATTCTAAGAGTGAATGTTAGAAATTAGCAAATGTTAGGAACTACTAAATACTTGGAGTCTTCACTTTGGAGAGAGCTTTGCAGTAGGGGGCGGGAATGTAGGTTAAGCTGGTCTGCCAGACCAGGGCATCACCTGGGATGGAAGAAGTTAAACATGACAAAGGTGTTGGTGATGCTTAAGTCTGTGAAATGAGGTTTGCCAGAGTAATGTGGACATAATGCCACACAGGAAAAAATGATGTCCTTTAAACACACACACAGAGAGAGAGGGGGGGGGGAGAGAGAGAGAGAGAGCACACTGGAGAAGGGGGGTCGTGAGCAGACAGAAGAAGGAGTGTTGCATTTTGCAATGTGTTTTGGGAACAAGAAAAAGGAAGTGGGGAGAACTCAGGGGGCAAGGACAGATGCCATGTGGAGTGGCTGGAGACATGCTGGGGCAGAGGCACAGAGATGGAGTTTAGGATGCCTCGGAAGCTGCTGAACTGCTGTGAAAGACAAGCCCCTCTTCAGAGGCAAATGATGTAAACTGCACTTCCTCCATCTGCACCCATGTTGTAAATACATGTTAAACCATATTTCTCCACCATGCCTTGATCCCCAAGGGGAATACAAGCCTGGGTGAGTGCTTGGAACCCCCTGGAATCCTGCAGAGAGTGATAGTGGACCACAACATTTCCAACAATGTGTTATATTTTTAGGTGTCCCCCTAAAGGAATTGTGAATGAAATATTTGCAATTTTGTGGGAGAGAGGGGAACCCAGTTGGCTCCAGTCTGAATCTGTTGCTGCTGATAGTGATGCAGTCCTAAACACAATAATTAGGAATATGAATGACTGAATTAGATATTCCAGCTGTTTGACCTGTTGTAAGTCAGCTTTTTATATACGTCTCAGTAAGCAAGCATAGGACTGCACTGTTGGAAGCTGTTACTCATTCTCTAGCTGCCCTATGCATTTGAAAAGTGTTGTCAAGTCTTCTCTGTGAGAAAAAAGCCCAGATCTTTCAACATGTGTTAACATTCTCCAGACCTGAAATCTGGAGCTGAGGACACATAATGCTGACTAATAGGCCATAGCCTGTAGGTTTCGCTACATTATGTCTACAGGCTGGGAAACAAACTCAGCTCTCTACACAAAATATCACATCCCTTCGTATGATTCAGTAAGATGACATTCCTGTTCTCTGAACATGGCAGATGTGCCCCAGGTAATTTTGTATCCATACAGCTCTGTTTCAATCGAGTCTCTTGACAATCGATGTCTAAACACATTGGGCTGTTTTTTAATAGTATGGCGTAATAACAGCAAGCTTTGAAAGGAAGGTATGTAAGGTGCCCTGTGTTGTTCCTTAGTGGCATGGGTAATACTGAGTCTGATAAAACTATTTATTTCCTCTTTTAATGGGGGTTTAATGAATTGCACAGTTTGCAATAAAAAGCTACAGCATTCCACAGCTATAGTTGCTCTATGGTCCAAATGACTGCCCTTTCCTTTGGTTTAAGCCCCACCTGTATAGTGCTCAGCAACTAGCACTCTTTGATAGGCAGGAACACTGTGCTTTGACCCCCATTGAGTTTCAATGTGAAAGTAAAAGACTAATAGTATTACTCAGCATAAGTAACAGAGAAACATGGCTTTTGTTTAACATAATGACTTGTTGTAACCGTAGCTTATTCATCATTGCCCAGCTGGTCCAAGGTAGTTGATTCATTCATGACTAATATTTTGGACACAAGGCATCCTGAATCAAAAGGCAAGCCTCTCTGTTATCAGACTGGTTGCTTAAAGATGGCCTGTTTTGGAAGACTGGTTCTGATGGCTTGTGCACATTTATGGTGGTGGGGTTCTACAATGGCCAATGTTCACTGAACATTCATTCTTACTGGTTTGCTGGAAGACTATGTGAAAAAACCAGACACTAGTTATTCCACACTTTTCTCTGCATTTTCTCATCACTTGCAGCAAAAGGGCTGGTTCTGCGAGAAGAAGAAGAATAGTTGTACAGGAGTGCCAACTCCATGGGACAAACTGCCTTATGCCAAGCCAGACCATATGCAGTGAGGGGGGAAAGTATTTGATCCCCTGCTAAATTTGCCCGTTTGCCCTCTGACAAAGAAATGACCAGTCCATAATTTTAATGGTAGGTTTATTGTAGCTATGAGAGACAGAATAACAACAGGAAAACCTCCTGAAACCCAGAAGACAAAAATCAGAGATTGATGTGCATTATAATGAGTGAAATAAGTATTTGATCCCCTATCAACCAGCCAGATGTCAGGCTACCTGGTATCTTCACTGTATGTAATGAGCTGAGATTAGAAGCACCTTCTGTAAGGGAGAGATCTTACCTGTAATCCCAGCTCATTACAGTGCCTGTACAAAAGACACCTGTCAACAGAAGCAATCAATCCAGCAGATTCCTTACTAGCAACCATGACCAAGACCAAAGAGCTGTCCAAGGATGTCAGGGACAAGATTATAGACCTGCATAAGGCTGGACTGGGCTACAAGACTATTGCCAAGCAGCTTGGTAAGAAGGTGACAACATTTGGTGCAATAATTCACAAATGGAAGAAACACAAAATAACTGTCAACCTCCCTCGGTCTAGGGCTCCATGCAAGATCTCATTTCGTGGAGTTGCAGTGATCAGTGATGAAGCAGCCCAGAACTACACGGGGGGAACTTGTCAATGATCTCAGGGCAGCTGGGACCATAGTCACCATGAGAACAGTTGGTAACACACTACGCCATGAAGGACTGAGATCTTGCAGAGGCCGCAAGGTCCCCTTGCTCAAGACAGCACATGTACAGGCCTTTCTGCAGTTTTCCAATGCACATCTGAATGATCCAGAGGAGAAGTAGGTGAAAGTGTTGTGGTCAGATGAGACCAAAATCGAGCTCTTTGGCATCAACTCAATTTGCTGTGTTTGGAGGAGGAGGAATGCTGCCTACGACCCCAAGAACACCATCCCCACTGTCAAACATGGAGGCGGACATATTATGCTTTGGGGGTGTTTTTTTGCTAAGGGGACAGGACACCTTCACTGCATCTAAGGGATGATGGACGGGACCATGTATCATCAAATCTTGGGTGAGCACCTCCTTCCCTCAGCCAGGGCATTGAAAATGGGTCAAGGAGGGGCGCCACTAGGGGGTGCATCGGAAGATGGCTGACAATAACATCTCTCCGACCCACACGAGGTAATTTGGAGGATATGATGGGAGTAATTAGGCTCCCTACCCCCCCCCAGGATGGTGGGGGGGACTGCCTTGCCTGCTGTGCCCTATAGCACCCCCGAATTTGTGGGGATGGGGGCACTAGGCACAAAGCCCTCCTGTGGGATTCCGGTGCTCCTGGACGCCGTCCCTGATCCGCGGCACTAGCTGCAAGAACTCCAAAAGAAACAATTTGGATGAAGGAACGCACATATTTCAAGGAAGGAGGGGGAGTAAAGACTGCTAACAGAAGAGATCTCTGATAAAACAAGACAAGAATAAATCATGAGAAGATACGCCAAGACTCGGTATGGCAAATGACTGATGGGGGAGGGGGGGAAACTTTCCTTTCTTTCCTTATGTGATTAAACAAGAATCCCGTCAGAAATGTCGTTTTAAGGACTTAAGCTGTGGATTTAAGGCTGTGTGGAGATAAACTTTCGAACCAAAGCATGTTTTAAGAAGAGCGTGGAATGTATAAGAGCTTTGGAATGACGCAGTTAAAAATGCCGTTGCCATATTGGGAAGTTATGTCGGAGGTCTTGAGTCTGGGAGGAGAAAGAGAGAAATAGAGCTGTTTTTATATTGTGGGTGAAACTCCTCAGAGGGACTTAAGAGCGACAGTTTTGCGAGATTAATGATGGAAAGAGCGATGTTATCTATGAAAGCGATGATATATGGAAACCATCTCGATTTGAGGATTGGAAGAACTGAAAAATTCACACAGGCATATTATTGGTGTTTATCGGCTTAAGGAGACTATCAGAAGAGATCATAAAGAAAAAAGAGAAAATATATGAACAAGATGTGATGTGGAAACAGCAAGAATTATGAACTCTGTTTGGACTGATTTGGACATTAACGCAGTAGCAAGAAGATGATCAGAATCCCCCTTCGGATCTTGAAATATGGGTCCCCCCAACAAAATTTAAAATTCGGCTTTGTAATTCGGAATTTATGTGATGTGATTTAATTTGATTTGATTGGCCGGTTAATAAAAATTATTAAAAAAGAAAGAAAGAAAATGGGTCAAGGATGGGTATTCCAGCATGACAGTGACCCAAAACACACGACCAAGGCAACAAAGGAATGACTCAAGAAGAAGCACATTAAGGCCTTGGAGTGGCCCAGCCAGTCTCCAGACCTTAATCCTATCAAAAATCTGTAGAGGGATCTGAAGGTTCAGGTAGCTACGCATCAGCCTCGAAATCTTACTGACTTGGAGAGGATCTGCAAAGAGGAGTGGGACAAAATACCTCCTGAGATGTCTGCAAACCTGGTGGCCACCTACAAGAAACGTCTGACCTCTGTAATTGCCAACAAGGGTTTGGCCACCAAGTACTAAGTCATCTTTTGCAAAGGGATCAAATACTTATTTCACTCATTATAATGCACATCAATCTCTGGCTTTTGTCTTCTGGGTTTCTGGGGTTTTCCCCCTGTTGTTATTCTGTCTCTCACAGCTACAATAAACCTACCATTACAATTATGGACTGGTCATTTCTTCGTCAGAGGGCAAATGGGAAAATTTAGCAGGGGATCAAATACTCCCCCCCCCCCACTGTATGTATGTAGGAGAGGGTATATTAATTTCAATTTATCTTGCAGGCCTCCATGTGTATGGATTGTAGAGAGTTTTAAAATCCCATTCTTGGCAGCGCACTTAAAAGCATAGGAATTAGGCTGTGAACCTGCAGGTATAGGGCGGTATATAAATTCAATAAATAATAAAACCTTGTTTTGAGCAAGTCCAGCTATGAAGTAAGCTGGATCCCTTTTCTTACACTGCTAAATAAAGAATCAGGCAACACTTGTAAAGTAAGTTTAAAAATAAGATTCACTTACTTGCATTGGTTCACAGCAACTATGCAGGCAAAATACTTTTATTTACAGTATAACCAGCTTCAGGCAGCTGGAGCAAACATCTGCATCCAACAGTGGTCAAAGGAAAAGAGAGAACAGAAAGAACTATATGCTCCTTCCTCTCCAGGAAAGGAAGGGAAAATGACATCACACAGAGCCCTTGCTACCGGTTGTATTCCTGTGGTCTGCCCATCAGCAATACAGCTCTGTAGCAGTAGCCTCTTCCTTGTTAACTATAACAAGAATACACATTTGTTAAGTTTGGCTGCTAATCTCCCACAGGTCCTTCTAGCTCAGTATTGTCTACACTGACTGGCAGTGACTATTCAGGGTTTCAGTTCTCCTAGCCCTACCTGGAGATTCTGATTACACCTGAGACCTTCTATAGTACATTCAAGGCAGTTCTACTACTGAGCTACAGCTCTTCTACTTTAATTACAGTCTGAACTTGCCAGTATGCAGTGGGTCCCACCTGGAAAGTAGCACAGTCTGGAATCATTATATTTAGTGTACTCATTATATTTAGTCTACTATGTTACATTATATTCTTTCTTTCTTTCTTTCTTTCTTTCTTTCTTTCTTTCTTTCTTTCTTTCTTTCTTTCTTTCTTTCTTTCTTTCTTGTGGTTTTTCTTTGCACTTTTCTCTCTCTTTTTCTTTTCCCTCTTCTCTTCTGTAACCTTTGATGCCTCCCTTTCCATGGAGGCACAGATTGCAGCCACAGCAAAGGTGGCATTTTTCCATCTCCGCTGTATCTAGCAGTTTGTCCCTTACCTTTCTCGTCCTGATCTGGCCACAGTGATCCATGCAACGGTCACCTCCAGGCTTGATTATTGTAACTCGCTCTGTGTGGGGCTGCCCTTGAAGCTGACCCAGAAACTCCAGTGGGTGCAGAATGCCGCAGCAAGGCTCCTTACGGGGTCGTTGCCACGGGATTACATTAATCCAGTGCTTTACCAGCTGCACTGGCTCCCGGTGGAGTACAGGGTCAGGTTTAAGGTGTTGGTTTTTACCTTTAAAGCCCTATGTGGCCTAGGACCCATGTACCTATAGGACCACCTCTCCTGGTATGCCCTGCAGAGGACCTTAAGGTCCACAAAAGACAACACTTTGGAGGTCTCAAGTCACAAGGTGGTTAGATTGGTCTCAACTAGGACCAGGGCCTTTTTAGTACTGGCCCCGACTTGGTGGAACGCTCTGTCACAAGAGACTAGGGCCATGCGGAACTTGACATCTTTCCACAGGACCTGCAAGACAGAGCTATTCTGCCAGGCCTTCAGTTTGGACTCAATCTGACCCTTATGTTTCCCTCCCCTTATGGTTTTGATCTATGGGCTACTATTAAAATGAGGCTGCATTTTAAATTGTATTTTTAACCTGTATTTTAAATTGGTTTCCCCCATTATGTTTTTATTGTAATTTTACTGGTGTTAGCTGCCCTGAGCCTGGCTCTGGATGGGGAGGGCGGGGTAGAAATATATATATATTATTATTATTATTATTATTATTTTATCACTTTATCTTATATAACTGAAATTCTCTTAATAAAATATTATTAATAATTAAGTCTGGAAGCTGCCTAAAGCCGTGAGGATCACAGATGAATTGTATGCTAAACGCTTTACAGCATGGTGGCTGGCAGTTTCTGGTATGCAGTGCTCTGAGGATGACCACATGCCAGCAGTGTGTGTAGCTACAGCAAAAGCAGGTATTGCCAATCCACAGTCTTGCATGTACACAGCACACAAGTGTTCTTACCACACATGAAGTAGACACATATGCATATCACACACGCAGGCCACTTGCTGGCCCGTCTGTGGTGTCATAGCTGGCTAGGATTGGAGAGAGTATTGGTCTAAAAACATCTGGGAACCCAAGGTTCAAGAGCATTAGTCTGTGACACCAACAACGCCCATCATCCCTGACCATTAACTAAGTTGGCTTGGGACTGGGGGCGTTGTAGTCCTATCACATTGGAGACCTGAGGTTCAAGAACACTAATCTGCTGTGATTCTCCAGGATCTCAGACCGATGCCTTTCCCATCCACTGCTACCTGATCTGTTCAAGTGGTGAAGCCAGGGTCTGGACCTGGGACCACCTGCATGCAGGGTGTGTTATCTCTCCCTTAGCCTAAGCCCCATCTCCCTGCCCAATGTCTATTGGCCTATTAGAAGTGTTTGATAACATTGCAATAGTACAGTAGTATTAACCTGAGATATGAGCCGTCACCCCTCTTGCATCACAGTTCCTTCATTATTTCCTGTCACCTTAAGTCAGATATAAGCAGAGAGAGAAGGCAGAATGCACTCTGCACCCCCGCCCATCAATTCTCAATCCATAACAGAAGAAGAAGTGGCCATGATACCTGATGTGCTTGCCAATATTTACAGAGTTTTCAGTCTCAAAAGTCAGTAAGGTGGAGTGTCCATTTTGGCTGCAAGAAGTTCCTGCTGAGGTGGTTTTAAGTTACCCAAAGAAAGGCCTGGAAAGTACAAACCTGGAACTTGAGTGTGTGGTAAGAATTTACTTCTACCTCACTTTTTTCGTTACCCAGGTGAGAAACAACCTTTAAAATAAAACACAGAACCAAGGAAATTAATTCAAATCCAGCGAGGGAACCAGCGTTTATTGTAACTATTGCAATAGGTCAGGGCTCAACTTAACGTGGTTGTTATAGCTAAACTGCCAGTTAAGAAGTCTGCCACAAGGAGAATTAGAACAAGGATTCATAGGGAGAGAAACCAACAGAGTCATAAAACACCAAATATCTTTCTTCATACGTAAATAAAGGTTACAGATCAAAGAATATAAAGTTGCATGACTTCACACTGGTATCAACTTCCTTGGTGTGTTTCAAAACATGTGGTCTCGGCCTACAACTTATCTGGCAGGTGTCTAGACAACGAGGCTTTCCCGTATCTGTTCCTGGAACCTCTTGAGGCGATGCTGGTGCTAACTCACAACATAGGAAAACATCCTATCATTTGCGCCGCTTTCAGGGTCAGATAGGAGAGATGGAATGCAGTGAAGGGGGGAGGAATGTGTGCCACAAAATGCAGGCACACAGGAATAATTCATGGATGCATTCTGGTCAAAGTTTAAATGCAATTAATATTGGAACATTTTAAAAATAAATTTTAAAATCTGCACCCTTGGTCTCTAATTCTTATACAGTAGTACCTCGGGTTACAGATGCTTCAGGTCACAGATGCTTCAGGTTACAGACTCTGCTAACCCAGAAATAGTACCTCAGGTTAAGAGCTTTGCTTCAGGATGAAAACAGAAATTGCGCAGCGACGGCGCAGCGGCAGCAGGAGACCCCATTAGCTAAAGTGGTGCTTCAGGTTAAGAACGGTTTCAGGTTAAGAACGGACCTCCGAAACAAATTAAGTTCTTAACCCGAGGTACCACAGTATCAGGAGGGAGTTTTCTTACTTATAAAAATGTTTGAATAGCTCTATATTTCTAGAAGTTGCCTCAGTGACTACAGCTTAGCTGGCCTTGGGATCCATTAATGCCTACAGACTAGGCACCTCAGGCTTTCAGGACCATGGGTAGGCAAACTAAGGCCCGGGGGCCGGATCCGGCCCAATTGCCTTCTAAATCCAGCCTGTGGACAGTCCAAGAATCAGCATGTTTTTACATGAGTAGAATGTGTCCTTTTATTTAAAATGCATCTGTGGTTATTTGTGGAACATAGGAATTCATTCTTTTCTTTTTTTCAAAATATAGCCCGGTCCCCCACAAGGTCTGAGGGACAGAGGATCGGCCCCCTGCTGAAAAAATTTGCTGACCCCTGACTCAGGACAAATGCAGCCCCCCAGTCCTCTCTGCGTGGCCCTCAGAACTTTCCTCAGGTCATACTCAAGCCACACCCTCTACTCAGGTTACAGCAGGGGTCGGCAACGTGCGGCCCATGGGCTGGATGTGGCCCACGAAGACTGTTTTACCAGCCCATGAGCTGAACAGAGCCGCCTGCTCAGTGAGTCCCCTGCATGCTGCGCTAAACCGGCATAGCACAGGGACTCGCCGAGCAGCACCGGAAATTGCATCTGCGCACATGCAGATACAGTGGATGCTCGGGTTGCGAACGTGATCTGTGCGGGATGCACATTCACAACCGCAGCATTCGCAACCCACAGTGGCACATCTGTACACACGCGGGTTGTGATTCAGTGCTTCTGTGCATGCGCAAAGTGCAATTTAGCACTTCTGCGCATGCGCGACCACCGAAACCCAGAAGTAACCCATTCCAGTACTTCCAGGTTTTGGCGGTCCGTAACCTGAAAAACGGGTGGTGCTGTGGGTTAAAGCCTCAGTGCCTAGGGCTTGCCGATCGAAAGGTCGGCGGTTCGAATCCCCGCGGCGGGGTGCGCTCCCGCTGTTCGGTCCCAGTGCCTGCCAACCTAGCAGTTCGAAAGCACCCCTGGGTGCAAGTAGATAAATAGGGACCGCTTACTAGCGGGAAGGTAAACGGCGTTTCCGTGTGCGGCTCTGGCTCGCCAGAGCAGCGATGTCACGCTGGCCACGTGACCCGGAAGTGTCTTCGGACAGCGCTGGCCCTTGGCCTCTTTGAGTGAGATGGGCGCACAACCCTAGAGTCTGTCAAGACTGGCCCGTACGGGCAGGGGTACCTTTACCTTTACGTTTAACCTGAAAAAATGCAACCTGAAGTGTCTGTAACCCAAGGTATGACTGTACTGGAAATCATGTCTGTGCATGTCCAGATGCCGAAAATTGCTTCTGTGATTTTTGGCATCTGGACATGCGCAGAAGCAATTTCCGGTGCCAAGGACATGCGCAGATGTGAATTCTTTTATTGCACTGTGCCTGTGATGGCCTGGGAATCTGATTCAGAGGCTGAACCGGAGGAATCCCAGCCTGCACAGGAGTCCCGGCCTCCAGGGCCGGCTGAGCCGGGGCAAGGGCTTGAATCTGAAGGGTCCTCACCTGTGCTGGATCCTCAGGAGCAGACACCAGCTGAATCCGCTCTGGCTCCGGAGGTGATCGAGGACCCATTGCCTGCAGGTGCTCCTCTCCCAGCCCTGTCAGGGGAAGGTGAGGTTGCCTCTGGGTCCAGTAACCATCCAGCCTCTCCCTCCAGCCTCTCCTGAGCTCCAGAGGCTCAGGGCAGAGAGGTGGAGGGAACTAAGTTCTCTCAGGAGGAGTGCTCATCTTAAGGCCAGGGGAGGCGAGTCACCTGTGGGCCGGGACCGCCCTAGGCCTCAGAGGAGATAAAGGCCAGTCAGCCCAGTCCCAGGTTGCGGGAGCAACATCGTTGGAAACCTGTTCCTGTCAGCACCCTGACTTGCTCTCCCAGAGATCCTGACCATGCCCGGCTCCTTACCTTAGACCCCACATCAGCCTCGGACCATGTCGCACGGTAACCCCCCGGGACCAGCACAGTGCCAGTCCTTTCCACGGACAATCTCCGTGGGAGTGATCCAGTCCATGGCCGGTAATGGGCTTCAGACACAAAGCACGTCGATGAGGCAGTCTTGAAGTACCAGCTCTCCTCAGTTTCTAGTACAGTGGTACCTCGGGTTAAGTACTTAATTCGTTCCGGAGGTCCGTTTTTAACCTGAAACTGTTCTTAACCTGAAGCACGACTTTAGCTAATGGGGCCCCCTGCTGCCGCCACGCCGCCAGAGCCCGATTTCTGTTCTTATCCTGAAGCAAAGTTCTTAACCTAAAGCATTATTTCTGGGTTAGCGGAGTGTGTAACCTGGAGCGTATGTAACCCGAAGCGTATGTAACCCAAGGTACCACTGTAATAGATCATGGATGCGGAACCTTTTTCAGTCTGAGGACTGCATTCTCTTCTGGATAGCTTTTTTGGGGTGGGGGTAGGGCACTTGCCAGTGGTGGGCAGGACCAGAGGTAAAATAGGATGGTCAACTAAAGCAAATTTTACCTTTGCTGAGTAGTCTTGTTTCTAAACACGCACACACTACATCTCCAAGGCGTTATGAGATGATAAGAAGACATTCAAGATAGGCAAATATACTGGTAAAGGTAAAGGGAGCCCTGACCGTTAGGTCCAGTCATGCACAACTCTGTGGTTGCGGAGCTCATCTCGCTTTACTGGCCGAGGGAGCCAGCGTATAGCTTCCTGGTCATGTGGCCAGCATGACTAAGCCGCTTCTGGTGAACCAGAGCAGCGCATAGAAATGTCATTTACCTTCCTGCCGGAGTGGTACCTATTCATCTACTTGCACTTTGACGTGCTTTCAAACTACTAGGTTGGCAGGAGCAGGGACGGAGCAACGGGAGTTCACCCCTTCGCCGGGATTCCACCTTTTGATCTGCAAGCCCTAGGCTCTGTGGTTTAACCCACAGTGCCACCCACAAATATATTGGAGGAGGATGCAAAATAAGGCTAGTCAGAGGCTGTGGCCCAGGGTTCGGCAAGGTTTCTCAGAATCTCAGTTTCGACGGGCTAGCTGTGGTTGCCCATTGGTGAAAACAATCATACACCACATATGACCTGAATCTCTCTCTCCTCTTTATTGTAACCCACAATAATTATGGCTTGAAAACAGGTGCAGGTGCGTCAGGATGTCCTGCTTCAAGCTGAGCCCTTTCTCGTAGAACTGGGAATCCTTTGAAAGAAAGAAAAACCATTGGTCCCCCCCTTTTTTTAAAATGCCGGCAATTTTTTAAAAAAAGAAGAAGAAGAGAAGTGGGGTCTCTGGTGAGAAGGGAAGCCTTAGACGGGAGTGAAATTAACCAGGCAGAAACTGACAGGCTGACTAACCAGGCGGATCGCTGGGCTTCCCCCTTCCCTGCGGTGGGGGGTCGGGTGTCCTAACGCCCACGGACTCTGTCTGCCGCCTCCCACGGGCACACAGCAAGGAAGAAGACCCATTAGGCAGCCCCACCTCAAACTGTGTGACGCGGAGTTGCCATGACCACTCTTTTACGCTACAACGGCTGAGCCAGGGGAGAGGCACGGGGCGCATTTCAGCACCGCCGTGGCCGCGGACAGCAGCCTCGGCGCCGAGTCTCCGCTCTTCTTTCCCCCCTCCCTCCCCTCCCGTTCCCTGATTTCGGGCTTCCCTCCCCCCCTTGGCTCCGAGGGGGACTGGCGGGAGGCGGAGCCCTTGTGGACTTATCTCTCCCCCTGGCGCCCTCACAAGCTCCAGCTGATCCATCCCCGAAGGGAAACGGAGGGAGGACAAGGGCTGTGAGGGGTGCGCCTTGCCATTCTCTCGCCTGCAGGCTTGAGGGACGCTGAGGGGGAGAGGGGGACCAGGATCTACCGCTTCCACGAGGCCAACTCGGTAAGTGCTTGACCGAGGCAAGGAAGCCGAGGCAAGGCAAAGGTCTACACGAAGGGGTTTCTTTTAAGGTAGCTCAGAGGCATATATTTCTGGAGTTGCCTCTGGCGCTCCAGGTTGTTCGTTGTGGTCGTTCGTTGTTGTCACCCGCATAAATGTGCGTGGCATTCAGAATAACACTAGAGCGTAAGGAACCTAGAAACTATACCCTCACATAGGGTCTGTCTTTTGGACGTAGTTCTGCATATAGTTCTATAGAGACGGAGGACAGCGCGTCCGTGCATTCGGTTGTTTTTGGGGCTTGGATGAACCTCCTTGAGGTTTAGCAGCCCAGCAATTGTTTGACTGAGCATATATCACTTTTACCGACTGCTATAAGACCTTTGGCCGCAGTCCATCAAACTGTTGGGAGATGCTCAAGTTCCGGTGAGTCGCATTGCTTTCTAGCCGAGTTCCATTGGTTTTCCGTTGGTTGCAAGGAAGCGTGTGTTGGAAGTGTCTAACTTCTGTTGTTTTGTCCTCATCCCCCGAAAATGGAAAACTGAGGGATGCTGTCTTTGAACGTGGGAATTCCATCCGTAGCATATAACATGGGAAAGGGAAGAGGGAAGGAGTTGAAGCCGTAGGTTGTGCAATTCTTTACTAAGTGTAAAGAATCCCTGGGTTCTGTGTAGTGTCTGAGATCCCCGGTATCTTTCGGACTTTCTAGAGCGTCCTTAGAAACTATCCGGGGTTGACTTTTTGGATTAAAGAATAGGGGCTGGTATATGCTAACTGGATGTTCTATGAAGTCCGCTTTTTAAAAAAATGTTTTTATTGAAGTTTTTCTTGGGTAACGAAAGTACATACAGCGTCTCTGCTTTCAGTTGATAGAGCCCTTTCTGCGGATCGTTTACATTCAATGTTAGACACTAATGTTATAGACAGTATGAGGTTCGGGGAGAAAAGAGGTTGGGGGGATAGAACGGGGAAGAGAGAAGGGGGGCGTAGTAAACTTTCGTTATTTTACATAGTCTATGTGCAAGGTTTTTGTGTCAGCGTCATGTAGGTCGGTCCCCCCCCCCTTCATTTAAAGTCTGCTTTTGAGTAAAAATGTTCATAACTATAGAAGGTCTCCAGATTACAGGACTTCCTAAATACTATTATAGATCCTTTGCAAGATGTGCATGTGGGCTAAAGAATCTTTGAGTCATGTATAAGTGCTATAAAAGACCATCTGAGCTACAGAGGTGTGCACATGTTGAAAGACTAGGCATGCTGTATAATCTTTAAGTGGTATATATAAGCACTCTTTCTCCCTCTTGCTCGCGTGCTTTGGATACTATAGGAGTTTTACATTTTCTGTGGGAACTCTCGATGCTACAGAAGATCTGCCCTTTGCATATTGATTTCATGAATTATGTTCTGAAGTTTTCTACAAGGTTTTGGGAAAGCTATATTGTGTAGTTAAATGTCATTCTCTTAAAGAGTTATACAAAATCCCTGGACATGGCTTTGCATAAAAGGTTTTTGTCCATGTAGAGCCCCTGAGCTTTATATAAGACCCCAAATTAGGGTTGTCACGTGTCCTCTTTTTCCAGGACATGTC
This sequence comes from Podarcis tiliguerta, assembly GCF_965153285.1. Classification (NCBI taxonomy): domain Eukaryota; kingdom Metazoa; phylum Chordata; class Lepidosauria; order Squamata; family Lacertidae; genus Podarcis; species Podarcis tiliguerta. The sequence continues at coordinate 28,395,861 of NC_139553.1, forward strand.
CTCTTTTTCAGGGGTACAATTTGAGACAAATTGCATTTATTTGCTTTGAATAGCTGTCATAGCATCCTCTTTTTTGATCTTCAAAATATGGCAACCCTACCAAACTAACAACCATTATATTCTCCAGTCTTTCTGGATGCTGTACACTTCTTGAGCCTCATATATAGTCCCTTGGCAAATATATGTTCCCTTTTGCTAAATGGCTTCTAAAGCACTATACGTTCTAAAAGTCCACCGACTACCTTTAGTTTAAAAGAAATCTGCATATTTGTAAGTATATAAAAGAAATCTGCATATTTGTAAGTATATAAAATGGTGAGTGCTATGACATTATTCATCCCTGGGACTAACTAGGAACCTGTTGAGTTTTGGATTATGAGACTTCTCAAGATACATTTGGATTCATCAATGGACTGTAGACTCATTTTATTGAACCTGCAAAACCCCTTTATATATGCAAAGTCAGATCATTAGTCCATCTAGTCCATGGTCATTTACTATTAGAGTGTCAGTATGCTGTAGTGGTTAGACTGTTGGATAAAGCCCTGGGAAATGGAGGTACAAATTCCCATTCAGCCACGAAGCTCACTGGGTGATGTTGAGCCTGTCACTGCCTCTCAGCCTAACCCAACTCACAGGGTTCTTGTGTGGATGAAATGAGGAGGGGGAGAACCAGGTATGCCACCTTTAGCTCCTTGGACAAAAAGATAGGATGTAAATGCAATCAATCAATCAATATACTCGGCAGAAGTTCTTCAATGTCTCTCAGGAAGATGTCTTTCCCAGTCCCTCTACTTCACTGAAATTGAGACTAGTACCTTGCAGATATAAGGCATGTGCATTTAGCACTGGTGCTTTTGGCCAAGTTAGGGTTGTAGAACCCCAAAATCTGCTAAGATCCCTGGGTCTCTTTAGAAAAGTATTTCCAAGCTCTGAATAGTTTTGGATGCTAGAGAGATCTGACCAACCCCTTTTCTGCCCTAGAATTTCACTTGTGTTTCGTGATACTAGGAAGGCTACTGAATTCTTATATCACGGTGGGGGGTGTGTGCATGGGTGCATGCAAGTGTGTAAGCATTGAAAAACAGGGGCATTTGCTTCTAGAGTTGACATAATTATTCAACCTTAGGTCTTCAGATGCTGTTGGACTTCAACTCCCATCACCCCTGACCATCAATTAAGCTTGCTGGGGATGATAGGAATTTTAGACCTCTGGGAATCCAAGGTTCAAGAGCACTTTCTATAGCATCCATTGCCACTATTGTCCTTTAAAGTAGGTGGCCCACCCTTACATTTATTTTCTCTGTAGTGGATGTCTGTGGGGGCGTGGGGGTGTGAAATAAGTGGTTTTATGAGCAGACGTCAAGGCAGTACATTTGCCTTTCACTTATTCAACTTGCACTGTAAACTCAGATTTCTAGCACTAATTCTTCAATAACTTCCTATCCACAGGGTCAACTTTCTCCTGCCACCCTCTCTCCCATTTTTCTTATTTTAGCCATCCCAATGTGCTTCATTCAGTCCTTTCAAGTTTGTCATGCCAAATCTCCCCATGGTGCTTTGATGACAATAAATTTTCATAAATGAATCATTGGTCAAAATGATTTGGTTCTCTGAGAAGCTGTTAGAAGCTGGAGAGAGATGTTGGAATAATTTCCCCTTACAGCCACAGGTGGGTTGAGGCTGTATAAACATTTGGCACTGAGGGGCAAACAAGCTAGAGTTTCCGCCCCTAAAATTATTCCATGTTCTTTATTTTTCCCTTCTTTTTATATGACTTGAATTGTCTTTATCTTGTCTCTGTGCCCCCAAAGCCTACGATGAATCAGCAAGCTGAAAAGAGCAGTCACTTTGATGAATTCATCTGCACTTCTGTTTCTTAACTGTTTATTATTTTACCATAGCAGGAGCTATGGTTCAAAACAGCAACATTGACTCTAAACAGCAGTATTTATTTTTGTTGCGTTTCCCAGCCAGTTAGAAAGCAAACACAGTTTAAACTGAACTCAGATGCAGAATTTGCTCTGAAGCTTCAGAAGGGGGCTCTGCTTTATAACTTGTGTCATAATGCAAAAGCAAGAAAGTACTTCTGAACACACAAACAGTGAGTGAATTGCCACATCCTAGCCAATGCAGACTGCAATTGCTTTTCCACCTGAAGCAACGGTATTAAAATGAAGTCCACTAATTTTCACCTCCATCTGACTCCACACTAGACCAGGGTAGAGAAATTCAGACCCAGGCCTCTCTGTATGACCCTTGATATATTTCTAGGTCCTATCTGCTATCCACCCTCCCACCCAACCTCCTAACCTTGACTGAGTGTTTTCGTCTGGCTAGAAAACGTCCTAAAACTCTGATAACGACTTCTGCTTGCCCTGACAGAGGAGACTAGTCTATTGTACAAAGCAAAGACGGACATTCATCCCACTGACCACTTTTGTCTTTCACCCTGCCAGTCTGTGCAGAAAGCTTAGCCTCTATGAAAGCTATTTTTAAAAATTTGAAGGGCTGTGCATAGGCCCCCAGCCCACCCTGTGGCCCAAAAATCTGCAGCCCCTAGATTTACCTTGTTCCTGCCCCAGGGGATACCCACCACAGATTCATACCTGAAGCAATGCAGAACTTTTAAGGGAGTCCACCAAAGCAGTTTGTCTCCCAGGTAGGGATGTTAAATAAAAGACAAGACCAGGGAGTATAAAATAAGGCACCCAGTAGTTCCCTAGTTTATTCTACTGCAGTAAGTCAGCACCCATAGAACAAGTTTGAATGGAACTGCCCCAAACAAGGAGACTTCATACATTGGCACAATATACATTTTCTATCACAGGGTTAAGTAAAGTTGCCATAAAGTTGTTGAGCTATTTTAAAGGAAATTCGGGAGGGGGGGAGCCCACTTACAACACATGGGTTGACATATGTCCAGATTTAAGCGATTCTCACCCAGACACTGTTTCTGATGGCAAAATTTCGGCAATTTCCAGGAAATTCTGGATTTATGGCTTTGTTAGAAACTCATGCAAGGATCCTTCTCTTTGTACAGGCACTTGGTTTTCTGGAACATATATATTGGGGTGATTCTGCTTTGTGAAACAAATTTAACAGGTGTTGGGGGTGTCTTTTGATACCTTCTACCTAAGGGTGTGCAAATCCTGGCAGAGGAATTCTGCTTTGTAGTTTGATTTCTGAATCTTAAGCCAGCTGCTTCTGCAAAAAGCCCTGATTCCATTGATTTCACATCCTTCGCTCAACATGATCAACTTCTTCTTGCTGACAGTTAATGACCCTGGATAGATTGACACAAGAAAGTTTTACACCTGTTTGCACTGCTTTGTGTTTTCTGGTCTTATTACAGCCACATAAAGTTAGTTGTGCAAGCAATGTTGCCATCAGGGTAGGACTTCAGAACAGAATGAGCAGGGCAGCCCTTAAACACAGCAGGACCAGCTTTCTACATTTTCAAGTAACTGAAATAGAGCATATTGCCACCTAAAGGATACATCTCAATACAATTAAGTCTACAGTCCAAAGTCACCTAACTGCACCACTGTCTGCTGGTGTTGCTTCAAAGTCTGTTTCAGTTGCATTAGGAAAGAGGATAACTGCTAGAACCGAAAAATCACAATGCTGCTACTTTTTCCTATGGCTAGAATGGATTGAAATGTCACTGCTGACGTTATTACCATGCTGCTGAAAGACGAGGAGAGAATGATGGATGGGGCCACAGTGAGGAGCTTTGCTTCAATATGCATTGCAAGCCTTTCCCACCTGTAGCATAAATAAGATTTGCTGAATGCCATTGCCAGTTGCTTCTGCGTGAAGGTGTGGCTCAGCTTTCTTAATGACCATGCTAAATCACTACAAAGCTTAAATGTGAAACTCCCATCTGCCAAGCAACAGTTCGGACTTATTCACAAGACCACGTCAGTAACAATGTGGCTGTTAATAATCACCATACACAGACATCCCCTTCAAGTGTTCCGATTGTTCCAGGACATCCCCAGAATTACAGAAGCCATCCCAGCTTCTGATTTGATCCTGGAATGTCCCATTTTGCTCCTCTAGTGTTGCCGCCACCAAGCTCGGGGAGGAGGATGAGCCGCCGCTAGCAGTTGACGCTGGCACTTGCAGTGCTGCTGCTCACTCACGCAGGTCAGCTGATTCATGTGAGAGCATGGCACCAAAAGGCACGTGCTCTGATCTTCATCAGAGGAATGTTGGAAGGTGTGCCTGGAGGTTACAACAGAGGAAGCCATGACTGTTAGGATGGTATGATATGGCTTTAGATGTATAGTGCAGATGGGGCCAAGCTTAAGTCATTTCCCCACCATAACATTTAACACACATTTCAAGCACATGGCGTCCCCCAAAGAATCCTGGGGGCTGTAGTTTACCCCCAAACACTTGTGTTTGACAAATCACTGATCTCACCTATGTCTTTGAAGGGCAATGTCATGAATGCAAGGTTAGAAACTTGTCCATAACTTAGTACAGCAGGTTGACTACTCAGGTTTCAAAAAGCCATGTTACTGTTTGTTCTTATCCCACAGCATTTCATTGGGAGGTTCACGCTTTCATCGGTGACAAGATGTGCATTTCATATTTTTGCCAAAGGATCCAGTGATTCATCACATTGACTCTTCGGCAGTGCATACTTGGCAAAAATCCAGCTATCGTAAGTTTGAATCTGTTTATTTCTCAGTGGAGACTCTGCTAAGAAAGTTAAGCTCTTGCAATAGGAGGTGGAAAATATATACGGAAGCCCAATTGTAAGTTAGATAATAGTGTGCAAGCTTTCTGGGTTTCATCAGGAAGAAATGTTCAGGTATATTATTTCTACCCCAAGCTAATCCCACCTTCTTTCTGTCTTTTGGGGCAGAGGACACATCTGAACAAAGCTCATCAACCAACAGGTGTCTCAATAGGAGCTTGATAAATTTGATTCCCCCCCCCCCCCCCAGCTAGAAAAACTGGAGGGGGAGTGTATGTCAGGCTGGAAATACTACCTCTTACTTTTCAGAGCATGATCTGTGCAAAGTTAAAGGCCACCACAGATTTGGAGTGGGGAGAGCTGGAAATGGTGTGTGTTTATGGGTGTGTGCATATGCATGTGTACATGTGTGTGAGAGGGGGGCATATGTGGTGGGTGCATGTGGTCTGAAAGTATAGTGTGTGTATGCATACTCTGGTTACTCCCACTGCTAGAATATGGCCCTCAGAGAGGTGGGTGCCTAGCAATGTGCTCCCTGGGCTTAGAAACAATAGCCATTCCTTTTCTACACAATGCACTCAAGCACAATAGGACTTTGTATTATATGAATGTCATTATTGGGTACTAGGAAGGTAGGTTGGGGAGAACATGGCCTCTGTTGTAGAGATCATTGAATGCTAAAAAAATTGGCCTATTTTTATTTATTTAAAAAGAGCAGTTACCTAGTCCTCAAGAGCCCTTTTCTGATTATTGAAATATGGGAATACTCAACATAGAATCATAGAATTGAAGAGTTGGAAGGTACTCAAAGGATCACCTAGTACAACACCCCCACCCCACCCCACCCCCACTGTAATGCAGGAATCACAGCTGACATACGACCGTCCATCTTCTGCTTAAAAATCTCCAAGGAAGGAGAGTCCATCACCTTCTGAAGAGGTCTGTTCCACTGTTGAACAGCTCTTACCACCAGAAAGTTCTTCCTCCCATTTACCTGGAATTGCCTTTCTTGTATTTTGAATCCATTGGTTTGGGTCCTACCCTCTGGAACATCAGAATGCAGACTAATAACATAAAGAAAAACACATAGAGCAGGAGTGAGGACACACCTTTTGTCTCTACTCCTGATCTCTACGCATTGACCATTCCATTGTGCAGAGAGCCTGAGGAAGTGGTAGGTGCAATTTGATGCTCTATAAGGTTCCCCATCATGGGGTGAACAGCTGCACTTATTTAATCTGCACATGTGTAGACTCCATTCAGAAATAAACAATATGTGGAAGTCAGGACAGGAGTCAGAATAGCAAGGGCATTTCTGCTCTCCCTCCATGTCTACTATGTATTTTGGAAAGTTGTTTGCATTTGGACACCTCTTAAAATATTATAGCTAAATTTTTCATGGTGGTTCCTGAGCTCAAGGAGTAAATTTATATTTGGATAGAACTGGATGCCATTTTAAATCAAGATAGTGGGCTGAGCCTATCAAAGCACCAGTGATTTGAACCACTGATTTTGAAACTGAAGTGTGCTTTTTATGTTGTTGTTCCTTATACTTCCCAAACAACAACAGATATGAGGCTATTAGGAATAAATATTTCCAGATTTCAACTGTGTGAGAAAGGGTTCAGAATCAGATGGGAGGGGCCTCAGAAACAGTATGGACAGATTCTGTCCAGTGCTTAGCTATGTTTTTATGAGCAGTCACGTTTTGTAGATATTGATGTTTTAGTTTGGTTGGGTCTGGCCATCACCATGTAACTTGATGGCTTGGTGCTATTTGCTTCACATTTCTTCTGAAGTGAGTGGGAAGTGCTAGTTTACCCAGAAGTAAGTACTGCTGAGTTTAATGCAGCTCTTAAATAAGGCTGCTTAATATACTAAACAAGGCTTAGTATTAATGTTCCCCATTAGTATTGCTCAAAACCAGTTTGTGTGGAAGACGCTGTAATATTTAAGGCAACTTAAATGCATTTTTAAAGGCTACAAAAATACAGTTAAATAAAAAAATGCACTGACTGGAGAAGTTATCTCATACCAGATCCATCCCACCAAGTACTGTCTATCCCGAGTAGCAGTGGCGATGCAAGTTCTCCAAGGACAGAGGTCTTCTCCATCACTCGCTGCATCATCAACTACCAAATCTACTAACCTGGAGAGGCCTGGGAACTCCTGCAGGTAAAATATGTGCTCTATCTAACACACAGGTATGGCCCTGGTTGCAATTAGAATAGTATATAAAAATCCAGAAGACAGGAGAGTTAAATACCATCAAAATATTTGCCAATGTAAACCAGCTTTAACCTGGTACCTAAACAATGCTAATGGTGGCACCTGGTGAATGTATTTTGGGAGCAGCATTCCATAATCAAGGAACTGCAAGAGAGGGCCTTGCTCCTGGTAAATGTCCGTGTGATTCTAGCCACAGCTCAGGGGTACAGAATATATTTCAGCCAGAGGGCCACAGTCCCTTCTGGGCAACCTTCTGAGGGCCACATGCCAGTGGTGGGTGGGGAAAAGCAATTAATGTAATATTTTCCCCCTTATATGGTAGGTTAGCTTCTATACTTACTATCACACAACTCTCTCTATCTGTCACCAAGGAGCATTATCAGGGTTCAGGGACACATTCAAGCCAGGCAACAAACACTCAAGGAGGGCAGGGCGCGTGAAGGGTGTAGCCTGTGGAGAGGACCAGACAGAGAGCCCTAGAAGGCTGCATTTGGCCCTTGGGGCCCAAGGTTCTCCACCCCTGCCATAGATGAAGTTATAACCAGGACTTGGATAGCTACCTAGTGGCCTTCTGTTCAGGCTAACAACCTGGCTAATGCTTGTTTCAGATGGTAGAAAATCAATATTGCGTATTTCCCCAAGACCATTGGCTTCCAAGCAGCTGACTCTTTTTCTCTCTTCTTCCTGCCCCCCATCAGGTAGGTTAGGGGCATATGGTTTTTGGTTACCATGAGTCTTGTAAGAGATATAGGAAGATAATGGCATGGACGATAATGGCATGGAAAGCTTGCAGCAGCAGTCCATGTACTACCATGAGATAAGAGAGTAAACAAACAACCGCAGTACGTATGTTGAAATTAGCTTAATGGAGCATGTCTTCAAAGCCCATGATTAAAAGAGATTGGCTCTAGCCTGCTTCCATTTCTTACACCCTGGCTCATGTGATGTGGTGAGGGCCAAGGGTCTTTGTGTGTGAAGTTTGGCGCATGGCAATGTGTTCACATGCCCCACTTCTACAAGGTAAACTGCCAGGGAGCATTTGAGGCACCACATTAAGAGTGATGCAGGTAGAACCGATGGATGGTACCCCTGTGGCATTGTCAATACTTAAATTTGTTAGGTCCATTATAGGATCATGTGTCCTGGCATGAATTAGATGCAGTAAACTCTGGTCCATGGGCAAATGTGGCCCTGCATCATGCAGAAAGTAGATTTGAATTCACCTCTCAACAGCTGATGGGTGGTGAGTTGAAATGTGCTAGATCAGCTGTGCATCTGAGTTCCCCAGGCAGAACTTGATTGCGCAGCTGTATCCCTGCAGAAAGCAGGACTGCTCCGTACTTTGCATGGGATTGGCAAAGCCCTTGCACTGTCATTTCCAAGTGCTTGAAAACTGCTGCACAAGGTACTTTGGCAGGCGGGAAGGGCAACGCACCTGCCAGTCACTGCCCACCATCAAAGCTGGCCTGTTGAGGTAGGACTGGAGATTCCCTGGCAAATCCTGAAATGTGTTTAATCATTTAGGAGCATTTGTATGCTACTTCAAGGCAGCTCACAATGCCCACTCTTCAGAAGCATCTCTTGATGCGATGCTTGAAGCTGCCTAGAATGACTCATATGAATCATAATGAGCCCAAATCTTTCTTGCAATCATAGACACAATTGCCTAAGAGTATTTGAGCACATCATGATTCATATGGTGCATTCCAGGTATCTTCAGTCACTACATCAAGAGGCATTTAACATATTCCAGAGGACTCTTCCAAATAGCAAAGTGGATGATTTTCTTAAATTTGTATTTCTTTTATTTTTAATTGTTCAGACATATTGGTGATATTTTAGCTGGAGGATTCTGGAATTGTAATATTCTTAAATGACTAGGAAAGAGGCATTTAACATATTCCAGAGGACTCTTCCAAATGGCAAAGTGGATGATTTTCCTAAATTTGTATTTCTTTTAATTTTAATTGTTCAGACATATTGGGGATATTTTAGCTGGAGGATTCTAGAATTGTAATATTCTTAAATGACTAGGAAAGCTAGGGACAATGTGGTCCTAAATGTTCTTAAAAGGTAAAGGGACCCCTGACCATTAGGTCCAGTCGTGGCTGACTCTGGGGTTGCGGCACTCATCTCACTTTATTGGCCAAGAGAGCCGGCGTACAGCTTCCAGGTCATGTGGCCAGCATGACTAAGCCGCTTCTGGCGAACCAGAGCAGCGCACAGAACACCGTTTACCTTACTGCCAGAGTGGTACCTATTTATCTACTTGCACTTTGACGTGCTTTCGAACTGCTAGGTTGGCAGGAGCAGGGACCGAGCAACGGGAGCTCACCCCATCACGGGGATTCAAACCACCGACCTTCTGATCAGCAAGTCCTAGGCTCTGTGGTTTAACCCACAGCTTACTCAGCAGTAAATCTTATTGAGCGTAGGGACTTTATTTCCCAAATCCACTTCAGAGTGCAAGCTAATTTTTGTCTCTTGCATTGAACCTAGTGGAGGCTGGTTCATATAGACTGAATGAGGGATTACCCCACTAGCTCCAAAACACCCTCAGCCTACTGCATCTGCCTGCCTTCTTGCCCACTGGTAATCAGCCTATAGTCTCAGTGCTGCTGTTATAGAACACGGTAGAGAGGAGAATAGGCTATGTCATTGGCTCTGGCTCCTTCTACTGTTGAGCCCCCCTGCCTTGAGACTTACCACCAGCCCCAATGGCCGTTAGTCACCACTGATTAGACTAGATGTTTCAAATTCACCTGAGCATCTCTACATCTCTCCAAATTTAGGTTACGCCCATAACATTTAGAATTATAAATATTGGTTGGTAAAGAAAGTGTCAGTGTGGGTTTCAGTAGGCAGGGAGAGAGAATACCCTTAATTTCTGTTGGCACAAAACCAATGTTTGCTAGAGCTAGCAAGCTAGTTTGCCAGGTGCTTCTGCACTGTCTAACTTGCAAGGCAACATGAAGATTGCATCTCTGTAGGCCTAACACTTCATGCCATGCACCCATTATATTGGGTTTCCATGGCAGCAAAACACCTTTTCCAGGTGTCTCTCTCTATATGTCATCTCCACTCTTCCTCATCTCTGTTTTCTTGCTAGAGACGAGCCATTCTAAGGCACAACTTAATTTCAGAAACAAAATCTTGAACTAGGTGCCTAAATTATTTAATTTAGAAAAATAATATAAAGATGAAAATGTGGGGCAGGGAGAAATAATTTTTCATGTGCAAGGAAACCTATTTGATACAATTAGGGATATGTCCTAGGGGAGAAAAGGACAGCCAAATAGAGTCAGTTGATGCCTTCTGAGTTCTTCTGATCTTCCACCCCTGGAGATGCTCTGCATTCCTTATACAGTGGTACTTTGGGTTACATAAGCTTCAGGTTACAGACTCCGCTAGCCCAGAAATATTGCTTCAGGTTAAGAACTTTGCTTCAGGATGAGAACAGAAATCGTGTTCCGGCAGCACGGCAGCAGCAGGAGGCCCCATTAGCTAAAGTAGTGCTTCAGGTTAAGAACAGTTTCAGGTTAAGTACGGACCTCTGGAACGAATTAAGTACTTAACCCGAGGTACCACTGTAGTAGCAAGCACCTTTGAATCCACTTCACTCCACCTCCAAATAGTAATTGCTGATTCACACCACCCTGAAACAAGGCTACTATGCAAGCTGCAAGGTATCTGAGCTTGGGTGTGCTATGAAATAACTGAAGGTTGTGTCCAATGCTAGTCCTACTCAGGATAGACACATTGAAATCAATGTTAATGGCTAATTTCAGTTCATTAATTTCAGCAGGTCTATTGAAAATGAGGAGTTCAGTGGGTCTACCCTGAGCAGAACTTAGTTGGTTATAACCCAATATCATTGTATCTTTGTACAAGTTTGTCTCTTTCCCCCTACCATACAGAGCATTGCTTCACTGCTCCACTACACAGACATCTGAGTCAGACACAGTTCTGCAAGGCTTTAGATTGTATTGAGATGCCTCACCATAAACTCCTATTCCAAAAACACCACAAAAATAAATATAATTTTTATATATAAATATAAAAATAATTTTAAATTACTTGATAAATATGTGCAGTGAGGGAAGAAGGCTACCGCTCATTGGACGCTGGTCTTTTGGGGGCAAATAGGGTACTGCTATATCAGTCTTAGTATGTCCTCTGCCTACCCCCACCTGCCTGCCTTCTTTCTTACAACAACTGAGGTGATAATCCCTTCGGGTCAGCTTGATCCTTTTGCAGCTCAGTGTTGCCCTTTGTAAAACTAAGCAGGGAAGAGGATGAGAACAAAACTAGAATTAGTGGGCTCCACCTGTCATTGGCTCTGGCTTTTGTCCATCTCTTGTTGGTCTCCCTTTCTTATGCCCTGCCAGGCCCAACAGAAATCAAACACCACTGCCCTTACTCAGTGGTCGATCACATGCTTTGCATGCAGAGAGACCTGTGTTGGGTCCCAGACAGTTCCAGTTAATCAGATCAGCAGGTAGTGTCAAGAAATACTTACTTCTGCCTAAGGCACTAGAGAGTTGCTGCCCTTCAGAGTTGACACTACTGGACTGGATGGTCAAATAGTCTCACATAGTATTAGGCAACTTCCTACTCACCTAAAACTCCATTTTAGGTATCTACTGGTATGTACAAGATACTAGAAAAAGCCAAATTGTCATTACTGTTCATTGTCATCTCCCTCTCTGCCCTGCTTCCCATTCCCCAATCAATAATCAGGTGTTCACAAAATATAAAGAAAGGCAAATTTATTTTCCACTTTGAGTAAGAGTGCTCTAAGCAACATTTATTTCTTATTCTTTGAGGGGAAACCGGGCCAATCTTTTTTTAAGAAATGAAATAAAATAAAAATATAGTGCAGACAATTTATTGGACAAGAGCACAAAGATTACAGATCCACAATATCAAGATGATTCCTTGAATGTAAATAATCAATGCTATAGACATTACAGAACATTTGTTATTATTTTTAAATCTACTTGCATATTTGCCATATTTGGTTGTGTACTTAATTACTGTAATTTCCTCTAATTGCACAGTACTGTAATTTCCCTTAATTACATTCATAGTGTGCATACTTAAAATCACAACACTGGGGCACTTAATTTTACAACAACCCATAATAAACCTCCAGGAAAACAATGCCTTCCCATTGTTGTGTTGGAAGCATTAGAAACCTGACATTCTTTTGGATTTCCCCCCTTGATACACACACTTTTTGATGGCTGAGGTAGATAGATCTACCTACCTATCTACTGTAGCAAAAAATAATAATACAAGCTCCTAATACTAGCCATGATGGTTATGATGTATCTCCACTGTTGGTATGCCTGCGCATGCTGGGAATCACAAGTGGGCAGAGTGCTGCTGCATTAAGATCTTGCTTTTGAGCTTCCCACAGGTTTGATTGGCCACTGTGAGGATGGGTTGCTGTACTAGGTGAACCATTGGTCTGATCCAGGAGGGCTCTTGTTATGTTTTCCCCCACACAGCCATTGTATTTATGAGTGAAGAGTAGGATTTTGTCCACTATTGGTACCTCTGTGAACTGAACGTTCAGTGATAGCTTTATAACAAGGACAGCCTTAACACACACATATTGAGCAGTAATTTTGGGGTCAAGGTTTATGGCCATAAGGCATGATTCTATCGCCCCTCTTCCAATGTAACTACTGAATACATGAATGGAGGAACCCCTCTCTAGCCAATTAGATTGGGTGGGTAGGACTTCCTTCCAAACCCGAGGTGGGGCAATCAATCAATCCCTGTGCTATTTGTCATGTCATTGAAGTGCTTGATCTGTCAGTGCTTTTTAAGATGTCCCTGACTTTTTCCTTTGTGTTTTCCTCTTAGTTTACCAGCTGATTTCATGATGACTGAGGATTTAGATCCAAGATTCAGTTTTCTCACTTGGGAACAGATTAAAATACTGGATCAAGTGCTAAGTGAGGTGATCCCCATTCATGGCAGAGGGAATTTCCCGACGTTGGAGGTGAAGCCAAAATACATCATTTGTGCCGTCAAGGAGCAGCTGATCAAAAATCAGATCGCTGTCCAAGACATACGCCTGAATGGCTCCACAGCAAGCCACATCCTTTTAAAACAAAATGGTCCCAGCTACAAGGACCTGGATATCATTTTTTCTGCTGAGCTTCGAAATGAGCATCAATTTCAGGTTGTGAAGGAGTCTGTCCTTAATTGCATCTTAGACTTCTTACCAAAAGGTGTCAACAAAGAAAAGATCACAGCAAAGACAATGAAGGATGCCTATGTGCAGAAGATGGTGAAAGTGTCTACAGATTATGATCGCTGGAGTCTTATCTCCTTGACAAACAACACTGGGAAGAATGTTGAGCTTAAATTTGTCAACTCGCTCCGACGGCAGTTTGAGTTCAGTGTTGATTCCTTTCAGATAATCCTCAATCCTGTGTTAGATTTCTATAGCAATGCAGATGGTGAGCTGTCAGAAGATTCTAATTTGTCCATCATTGCTGAAAGCATGTATGGAAACTTCGATGAGGCCATGGAGCACCTGAAGTACAAACTGATTGCCACAAAAAAACCCGAAGAGATCCGTGGTGGAGGCCTTTTGAAATATAGCAACCTTCTGGTTCGGGATTTTAAGCCAGTAAATGAGGCAGAAATTAAATCACTGGAACGTTACATGTGTTCTAGATTCTTCATTGATTTCCCTGATGTAACAGAGCAGCAGCGGAAGATTGAGTCATACTTGCGCAATCACTTCATTGGGGAAGGGAAGAGCAAGTACGACTACCTGATGACTCTGCGTGGGGTTGTGGACGAGAGCACGGTCTGCCTTATGGGACACGAGCGAAGGCAGACACTGAACATGATTACCATCTTGGCTCTCAAAGTGCTTGGAGAGCAGAATATCATTCCCAATGCAGCCAATGTAACATGCTACTATCAGCCTGCTCCCTACATCAGCGACAGGAACTTCAGCAATTACTATATTGCTCCTAGACAGCCACCCATTATCTACCAGCCCTATTCCTTTCACATTCCCATGCAGAGTGGCATGGTGTAGCCAACCACAAAACCTCATTGCCTTACATCATTGACCAACCTTTCCCTATCCCCCCATTCCCCTGAGGGCTCTTCAAAATAAAGCCCATGTTAAAGCAAATTTTCCTATCACTTTTGATTTTCAGGACATCTTTTTTTGGGGTGAGTCTGTGCATCTTGCCAAACATTGGCCTGCTACTGAAATATTGTCCTACATATTGAATGAACTGTGTGCTGGAGTTCATGTGAGATTCTCAGCAAGTTTACTAAAACAGTTTATGTGCACCCTCATGTTTCTCTCTGTTTTGCAGCAATTTGGCCAGACCACCAACGTTGCCAACCAAGCAATAGTGTCTTACAAATGGCACAAGCACTGAGACTAATGTTGTGTGCCTGGACCGAAATGCAAAAGTTTGTGAGTTTGGCTACAGCATCAAGTCTACACTCCTGCCTTTTGTTCTTTTGTTACAGTGCTGTGTTTCTACTAAGAGACTAAGAGGCAAAACCCGCACAAGGCATAGGGATGGAGACTGGAATATATTATCCACTTTTGTGACAGTGTTACGCTTCTGGAGAAATGTGGCAGTGTCCAGTCTAAACAAGCAGAGATAGGAGATAGGCATGAAAACAAGACCTTGGGCAACTCCAGCGGAACACTGATGACATAAAGCATTTTCCATTTAACAGAGCTACAGAAGTTGTTGCCTCTGCAGGGAGCACAGCCAATTGAAGTCTTATGTAGGCTGAACAGACCTGAGTTATAATAGGCTCCATTGTCATGGAGGTGCAGGCTTGGTGTTTAAGGCTTTGGTGTTTAAGTTTTTGGCTCCAGTACGACTGGAGAGATAGCAATACCGCAGGATGACAGAGCTGTGTCTTCTGGCTAGAAGATCACTAAATATGGCATGAGTGATTCTGTCCTCCATTCTCAATAGATTCATCTGTTGTATCTGTATATGCATTCTGGAGTGCAAAATTGAGCTTTTGTCCCTCAGCTGCAAGAAACAAAGAGAGTGAAGACTCTATGCCTCATTTCATAGTGAAAGTGTATAGAGCACGAGCCCACTGAAGTGGGGGAATATAATACCAGTGCAACTGAACTGGAAATCTTATCCAAGTGCCTCACTGAAGTGAATGGTGAATGGTTCGTGAGTGGATCCAATTTTGATGCCATGTTGCTGTGCTACCTAATGTGATAAGTATCTAATCAATTTCAGAAATTCTGTAGAAAACTGTGGAAAGCCAAACAACTCCGTATGGCAAATTCTGATAGAGAACTTCACAAGTTTTTAAAAGCTACTCACTTGTTTCAGTAATTGACACTCTGATCCTTGAGATATGGATGATCACAAAGCTTCTTGTGTGAGCCTGGTCATCCTACGTATGTGTTTTCTGCAGTTACCGAAGCAACATGACATGGAACTGTGGAACAGCTGCCATCACAATGCTCCCATAACTTTAAAAATGGGCCTCAGTCCTATCTTCCCCCAAATGTAGTGTCTTTTTTACAGTCTGGACATACCTAGTGCTCAGCTGACTTGCTGAACTTTTAAGCTTTAGTAATTACTACAGGGAAGTAGAAGCATTTCAAGGAGGAGACAGGTTAAGTACAAAGGCTACACCTGGATGGCCAGGAAAGTTGCCTCAAAGATCTTTTATGCTCATTCCTTGCCTTCCCATCTCCCTGCCCTGGGTCCTGGGGATGACAGTTGGTTGATAATGCTGATAATATTCTACACAGAACTATAGTTTCCTGGGCAGAGTATTAAACCAGTTTGGTGTAGATGCATCATTACTAGCTGAAGCAAAATTTTGCAAAACATTTGGCCATGATTATAAAAGAAACAGCATTCAAACTTTTTGAATTTTGAACATGTTCAAATTTTGTTTTCAAAATATGAATGTGAGAGATACTGTAGCCAGGAGAATCATTCACTTGGTGTGCCTTGTTGGACTTTGAAGATCAAGCTATGCCTATAAGTGTCATTTTTACCTTTGGAAACTGGCACATACTATTATTGTGTTAGATGAAGCCTTCATTGTGAAAAGTACAAGCAACAATGAAGGAATCTACTGGTGTTCAAAAACCAGCCCATGTATTCTTCTACTTCTTGTACAATTTGTCTAATTTCATTTTATATCTTTAAGTTCTGGTTACTTTTAAGCCCATACAACCTTTACCAGCTGGTCTGGAACTGAACCACAGAAGTCAATTGATATGCTCCAGTTGACTTTTTGGTCTTTTGCTAAGACGTATCATGATATATAGATCTTCAATGTTATACATTATGAAAGACTTCAATATGCAAAAAAAAGTCTCAGGTATAAATTGAAGCTTTCAATAGATTTTAAAAGGTCTCATATTTCCTACATAGAGATTGCAATTGAATGTCATCAGATGGTAACCACTTGGGATATCTATATATTTTGTGTGAGTGTGGATTTGTTGTGAAACAAGTTTCTGTTGTTGCAATTGTTGCACTAGGTTCTTTTGTTTCACAACATTAAGGCTTGCCTTTGCGCTTCCAGACAGAAAATGTTCTGGATTCAGCCCTCCACTTTTCATAAGTTTCATAATTTCTTAAAAGTTCAATTAGAGATGTATAAATATTCTAAAGTAGCATTGATTCTGTTGATTGGTTTATTTGTTTGCTTGTTTGTTTTAATCACAGGGGATTTTCATGTCCAAACAGCAGCTTGAGAATGTTGGGTTTCTAAGATGCATTGCAGAAACCTCTTAGGGAGCATCCCTGGTGAAAGTCCTGTTGAAATGAATGAGAGTTGCACAACTGCACAGGTGTGTTTTTGTGTAACTCTGAGTGAATTCACAGTATATTTACTACCCAGTGGCTGTTTTTTTTTTTAAAAAAAAGTCTGTGGTGGCTCTCAGGTTGCTCTATGTATTCACTGCATGTGGTAGACTATGTGTCACCAACCCTTACGTCCCACTTTCCTGAATATCTAAGCAGTGATAGGGGCTTGGCAGTGCACAGCAGTTAATAAATAGCTGGCTCTTTTGAGGGGGTACCACAGCTCAGCGTTAGATCACATGTTTTGCATGCAAACAATCCCAAGTAAACCCCTTGGAAGCTACCTCATAACAAAACAGTTTTGATTAGTTTTTGACTGACAGAAGCTCTCCAGGGTTTCAGAAAGGAGTCTTCTCCAGACCAACCTGTAGATCCTGGGTACTGAACTCATACCCTCCAACATTTCTCTGATGAAAATAGGGGCTTCCCATTCAATAATGATATTTTTACTGTTTCTACACCACACATCTTATTGGGTTGCCCCAGCAACTCTGAGCAGCTTCCAACATATATAAAAACATTTAAAAATTAACCATTAAAAAAAAACCTTCCCTATTCCTTCAGACGGCTTGGGAGTTGGATAACTCCACACCCTCCAACATTTCTCCCATGAAAATAGGGACACCCTAGGGAAAAGCGGGACATTCTGGGGTCAGATCAGAAACTGGGGCAGCTACTCTAAATCAGGGACATCCTTGGAAAACAGGGACACTTGGAGGGCCTGTGAACTCGAGACCTTCTGCATGCAAAACACCACCTCTCTGTTAGGGCCTTTCCATATGTGATCTATCACTGAGCAATGTACTTTGCCGCTATGACCAGTTCAGTCCCTGGCTTCTCCAGTGAAAAGGATCAGGTAGCAAGTTTTGGGGAATACCTCTGCTTATAACTTGGAGAGCTGCTTCCTGTCAGAGTAGACAATACTGGATGAGATGGACAAACTGTCCAACTATCTTATTACCTTCAGGTATACATCTATATCAGGGGTGGCTAACTGTGGCCTACCAGATATTGTCAGATCCCAATTCCCACCAGCTGCACTGCCATCATGGACACTGCTCAAGGACAACAACAACTGCATTAAGCAACATCTGGAGGGCCACAGGTTAGGTATTCCAGATCTATACCAAGAATTCACTCTGATGTTGTTGTTGTTTTTTTTCATTTTCCATATCTATAAATTTTACTCTTATGTTTATGTAATATCCTGCTGTGTAATTGTTATTTTAAAAACTGTGCGAGTGCCTGATTTCAACACATTGCTTTCAAACTTATCGAAAGTTTACAGAGTTGAGTAATCTAATATTGTCAGGCTGTGTGTGTTAAGGTCTAAGTTCTTTCCTAAAAGATATAAAGATATAGATATATAAAACTATAAATCCTTGAAGACATTTTTCATTATAATTGTAGAAGATTGAAAGCAGATATTTTATAGTATTTTGTTTAGGATGTAAGTTGTCACATTTATATCACTTAAACACACTACATCGTTTTTCACACTGAGTAAAGGGGGGGGGATTGTATAGTTATTCTCTGTCATGATAATATTTTTCCTGTGGTCTAGTGATCCTGCAAAGTGTTGTTTGTTTTTAAGAATAAAAAGCAATGGGCTAGATTCATCCAGTATTCTGCCACTGTATACCTGCCAAAGTTGTCATAGCCCTAAATGTATTGCCCTGATCTAAAGCTCTGCGGGTCTATAAGGCAGTCTTGTGCAAGTAATACAACCTCTGATGTGCAGAGCTCAGAGGTAGAGTTCCAGGTCCAATCCCTGGCAAGTTCAGTTATTAAAAAAGAAAGAATGAAAGAGCAGGTGATGGGAAAGTCCTCTCCCTGCGACCCTGGATTGCTGCTTCAGGGAGAGAAGACAATGTACTGGGATAAATCAACCCATGGTTTTATTCAGTATTAAGAAGCACTATGTAAGCCAAAGAGCTTTACCAATCATTGCAATGATGGAAATGCCTATACAGGGGTGCCAACTTGAATAAAATATTGGGGGGGGGGTCAGGTAAGCCCCTCCTCACATAACTGATCACAAGACGCAGCACGCACACACATCATTTGAATGCCAACGCCCATCAACATGGGGGGATGCCTCCCTCAAATATTTCTTTAGCATGGTCAATTTACTGCAAATTCTGTTGAGATTCTGGTATTTGTTTCATGAGTTTTTACCATTGCTCAGTATAAAATGGTCCTGCTTCAGCACATTGGACCCCAATGTGGTGTTTTTCAATCTCCACTGCCAGACAAGCACAATGTAACATTTGGCACAAATTCAAAACCTAGCAATATTTCTGAATACACACACGCACGCACACAACCCAATGTTCATTCCTGTTTTTTAAAAAAATTCTTTGAAAAATGCATGGAAGAATCCTGCTTGCCCATTTGAAAAATACTTTGTTTTCTAAACCCATTGATTAATTTAGGATCAGCTGATTTGATTCTGTATAGCAGTAGTCCTGCCAACACACTCGGATCTAACCATGTCTGTAACTGGGTATGCTAGGTGGAAGATATATCTAATTAGAAGACTATAAATGTTCAGTTTCTCTAGTAGATTTGCAAGAACATTCTTTTCCCCTTCCATATTAATTTAATGTCTATACAGCTGCATCTCTGGTTTCAAAGAGGTAGGGTGGGGCATATTTTGTAAGGATACTAGTTTTTCACTTCCTGGGATCTTAGTTGTGTGGTATAATTATGAAATGGAAGCTTGAGGAAGTGGCCATGTACATGTGACATCGTGGATGTATTGCACCTGTGCATACCTGGAGGTGTGTGAGTCCTGGTCAACATCACAGATTTAACAAATCAGTTCTTGTTTCGATTTGCATGTTTTTTTGTACTGATATCAGACAATGATCTGCTGTTCTGAGAATGAAATTGTACTGTGAGGACGTAATTCACTTGATGTCCCATCTAAAGTTGTGCAAAAGAAAAAATGTAATGCTAAAAAAATGTACTGGCCACATCTATTTGTAGGTCTAGTGCCTTTGGGTATTTGGGGAAAGATCATTTTAAAATAAACATTTGTTTTTAACCTAAGTGTCTTGTCTCTTTGTGAATACGGATTCATTTCATTGTTTTGCAACATTGGAGTGGTGTAAACATCAGTCATGCAACAACTACTGATGGAAATAGGATAGCCACATCTGGAGACAAAAGTGGATGTTGTTGTTTTTTGTTTTTGTTTTTTTTTGCGGGGAAGGTGATGTTTCCTAACCCAATCCCTGAGAATATTTTCCATTTTTCATGCCTGTTGGAAGACATTTTCCCCTTGGTATCCTGCTACTGCTTTGCCTTCTTCTTTTTTAAAAACTTCATTCTTCTTCATAGATTGATAATCTTCATAACGCCCATCATCCTTGAACACTGGCTTTGATGGTTGATAAGCATTGTAGTCCACAGTGACTGGTAGATGCCACATTGATTATCTTGATGTCATGAATGTGGTGACATCACAATAGCAGGTATAAACAGGTGCTGGTATTGTTGAGGGGCAATGGAGCTAATTGAAAGAAAAGGTAGCCCTTATTCAACTGGTTATATGGGTGACTCTAGCCAATAAGAAAGCATAAACAAAGCCCACGTCAGAGCAGTGCTTCCTGAATGGATGAACCCTTTTATTCCTCTTAAAGAACTCTGACAAAGGCCAATGTATGGATAAATGGATAAGTAAAGCAATCCATACAGACAGCTCCAGTGTGGGAGGGGTTTCAGCTCAGCCTTATTACTAGATAGATAAACTACTGGTGTGTGGGTGTGACTATGAAAGGGTTGGATTTGCCTGGATTTGCCTTTTTTGGTGGTAAAAGCTGAGTATGGGTGTTTTTTTAAAAAAAACTTGGCAAAATGTCTTGGGTTTTTTTGCTTGGCAGCAGGCAAGTAATAACAGCATTGGGGCTTCTTTGCGATCACCAGCTGAGCCAGCCACGTGTGTGTGTGTGTGTGTGTGTGTGTGTGTCTTTTTTGCCCTTCCAAATATGGCAACCCTACTATGTTATGTATTCCTGTGTTTTTATCTTGTAAAACACCCTGTGAACCTCTGATGAAGGGAGGTTTCGAAACTTAATAAATAATAAATGATAAACATGCTGGGAAAAACTTGTTGCAGCCCAAACAGGATGCTAGAAAATATTAGGAGAGATAAATAGGACACACGCAGGGTGGTAATTAGATCCCAGTCCCAAACTAATAGTTCATTTTTATTTCATTTCATCAATTTATATATCTTTAACACCATGTTTTCTAAGTGGCAGTGTATCATGTGATTACAAAATATATAACTGAGACGAATCAGTTAAAATCAAGGAGCTTACTCAAAGGCCTCTGAAAGTAGTTTTCACCAAGCATCATCATGTTGAAAAAGAAAACATGGAATACACACACACACACACACACATTTCTCTCTCCCTCTCTTTCTCTGTCATACCTTATAATACATGAAATATATGCATGCATTTTATATGGCTGACTTGTTATTTGATTAACAACTTCAGAAGGTCAGGAGGGAATCAGAATTGGGGCCATGCCACACAGACATGGGCTTATCCCTTTCTGATTGCCCTGAGATCCCAGAAGAAAATCCCCTCCCCCACAAAAACACTACTCGCTTCCACTGATGCCAAGGCGCCAGCTATTCATGATGTAGCCTCTCCATAAGAAATTGTGTGTGGCTGTTCACTTCTATTGACATAGTGGATATATGGGGACCATACGTTATCAAAATGATCATGTTTTCTTTTACCTCTAGCAACCCTTCTGTGTTGCATTAGGTGCTCAGAAAGAGACAAATCCCAAACTTCCCCTTGCAACCACACCAGAGATGATCCTTCGACTCTTCCTTTTTCAAATACATGTGCTTTCTTTCTCCTACGGCACTTCAGTTCACATTATTTGCCGCTAGACATCTTCTCACTTTCAAGAACATCATGCCATTCATATGTTCGTTTATTTGCAGAAGACAGAAGAGGCCAACTACTTCAGATCCCATCACAGCTGTCACTGTTGCTGTTTCTCCCACCAATTACTTTACACATTATGTTTAATAGCAACACAGAGTGAGTAAACAATCACAGATATTTCTCTGTCTAGCTGACATGCTCTTGTTAGAGGATCAGGCAGAACCATAATGGGCTCTTCAGTCCCTCTTAACTTAAACTGCTAATTATCTTCCCATAATGTTTCTGAACTTGTAGTGGCTGCTGTCCCCTCCCCAAATTGGAGATGCATGCAAGGTGATCTCCTTTGAAGCAATCCCAAACAACTCCCTCAACAATGTCTTTTTGTAATGTTTTCATTTGTATATCACCCTTCAATAAGAATTTATAATAATAATCAGCATTGGCTGCAGAATTATTAAAAAAAACCAGCAGCATAAAAAGCCTCAGTTAAAAGATATAGACTATAGACAAATTGGAAGGGGTTCAGAGGAGGGCAGCTGTATGGCAGGGCCCATCCAGACTTCTTTTTTATCGTGCATTCATGATGATTTGTATGATTGTATGCAGATGGCTATAAGCAATCCTGCTTCAATGCATTTTGTGCCTGCAAACATTCTGGGACATTCATACTTCTTCATTTCCAGTTGGTTGCAAATTTTCGACACCCAATGGTGCCTTAATACAGCTGTGCACTTCAAACGCTGGGCTCTGCAAACCAGGGAGTGACCTCTCCAGACAATGATGATGATGATGATGATGATTTATTTATACCACGCCCATCTGGCTGGGTTTCCGCAGCCACTCTGGGCAGCTTCCAACAAAACACTAAAATACAGTAACCTATTAAACATTAAAAGCTTCCCTAAACAGGGCTGCCTTCATATGTCTTCTAAAAGTTTGATAGTTATTTTTCTCTTTGACATCTGGTGGGAGGGATGACTCTTCTTTTCTTACCTCTGTGGCTGCAATCTCCTGGGTGATGCAGATGTCATTAGGCAGTTGAATGCACATGCATACTCTGTCCATTTGTCTCCCATCCAGCCACCGCTCCGCACAGTCCTGGGTGCTGGCAACCTGTGCTATGCCCCTGCTCAAAGGTAGAGAAACTACAGCTGTGCCAATTAGAAAATTCTATTTTTGGGTCATTTCTTGGTTGGAAGAAAAACAAAATCACCCCAAGAGATCCTAAAAGATCACATCCCTCCTAAGATGTTCCTGGATGCTAATTGCATCAGAATGCTTCTCTTCCAAGACCTTCCAGGATATTACATTACATCTCACAGTATCACTCCCAAGGAATTCTTAGATGCTATATTACATCACAACACACCGCTTTGAAGGAATTCCAAGAAGTGTGGCCTCTCAAGGCTCGCTCCACAACTTGCTACCCACCACACTTTCTGGCTAGATATGGTAAGGTAAGTTTCACGTCTGGAAATGTTATAGAAATTTCTCTCCCTGCTGTCCAGGAAAGCAGCAGAAAAACAGGAACAATGTTTTTTGAAAACATGGGGTGGGCAATAGGGCGAAAGGTTTGTCCTAGTCTTAAAATAATACAGTCTGATCTTGCATCACGTGAATGAGGTTGCCTTAAGGGTAACATACAGCTTGCATCTGAATCAGCTTGCTTGCTCATCTTCCACTCAGCAGTGAAGATAAAATGCACAAGTTGAATGAGAAATTCACAATATCCTTCATAAAAAGTGGTTCGCTTCCCTAAGAGGCTATTCCCATTATATTTTAATAACTCACATGAAGGAATTGGCAGCAACTGCAACAAAGCCCTTCCTTTGACCAACATAATCCTGTTGTTCACAACCTTCATGTCATATCTCGAAACAGGCTAAATGAAGACATTGATTTTAATTCAATAAACTGCCTAAGGGTTTACACATTTCCCAGATGATTGGCAGGTTGTAAATAATGTATGTGTGTCACTGTGACCAGAAGAATACAGGCTGAAACACTGAGTTAAATATATTACAGCTTCTTGTGGCTGGCAAAGTAGGGGACATAAAGATTTTCATAAAGCACTGAGGGAGAATGGAGAGCTAGACTCTAAGCTTTAATTGACACCACAAACCAATTAGACATGAATGAATCGTTGTCAAAGATTAATAAATGTAATTTGGCACAAAGCATTTGAGCAAATGAATCTTATACATTTATTTCTCCTAAAGCAGAGACAGGGAACCCTTTTCAGCCCAAGAGTCATATTGCCTCAGGGACAACTGTCCTCGGGCTGCATGGGGCCAGAGACAACAGTGGGTGGAGCCACACAGATGGATGACTCTTACCTTTGGACAGTAGGCTATATTCCTTCCAAGAAGGCAGAGATTTCTATCTACCTTTCTCAACATATAGCCAATCAAGAGGCATTGTCATAATTCATTCCAGCCATGCAGAATCACTCAAGAAGGAGTGAAAGCATGTCTTGTGAAGGGTGGAGCCTGGTAAGAAGGAATGTGGTCTGAGAAGGGCACTGCCTATGGGGAATCCCTCAGGTCAGATAGAAAGTTCTGGAGGCTTCATTTAGACCTTGGTTCTGAGTTCTCCAGCCCTGTTCTAATGGATCTTGAACTACAGATATGTTGACTTGGTGGATATGATGATGACCTTTGGTATAGGCACACAGAATGGTGCCTTATTCTGTGAGATAGCCAGCCTTATATAACCAACATGCTTAAGTCTAATTCATGCATGAAGTGGTTAAGATCACAGAGTAAGCTGTCCTACCAGGTTTAGCTCACCTTGGGATGGGCTAGGTAATCAAATCTTTGTCCCACCCCACACACCCCAGTCTACCTGAGAAGCTGAGAGTATGAGGAGGTCTGAGCTGGTTGCTCCAAGTTCTGACTGCATGACTCTGACAAGCCACTCTTGAGTTCCTATACCAATAATTTAGGAAACTGCACCCCTATAACTAAGCCAGGTTTTACTGCCTATGCAACTTTCTGAAGCACATGAATCTGGCATTTGAAGAGCTTGTAGGTAAACCGTTCTTAACTTACCAAATATGTGGTCTTTTTCTATGCTATGGGAAGAGAGAAGTTTTGGAACTCACAAGGGCATATTTTTAAGATCCAACAGCCCATATTTCCACACTTTACCCTGCTGCTTATTTTGTTATTTTTATATCTTTGTTGGGGTTCCCTCACCAAAGAGTTCTTACGCCAAACTTGGATCTTGGCATCTTGAACCAACATATTCAAGGTCGGACCACTAGTTCATCTAGTCCAGTACTATGTACTCTGACAGAGCAAGCCTAGTGCTATCACATAACACACTTAATCTCTGTCTGTCTGTCATTCTCCCCCACCCCCCACCCTAACACCAACAGGAATGCTGCATGGATGGACTCACCCATGCCACCATTTTAATTCCCCCAGAATAAAGGTCTTGAAGTGGCGCTGGTGGTGGATGCAGTCACACAGCCCACAAGCCATCTGTCTCCCTGCTGCTGTTGCTGACAGGCTACCCAAAATGATATATATTGGAGAGTAGCCTGCCAAGCACACAGAAGGGCTATCTAAGAACATAATAAGAACCTGACTTGAGCAGACCAAACGCCTGTCTAATTCAGCATTCTGTTCTCACAATTGTCCATATAACTCAGTAGTTTCAGCCTTGACTGTCAGCTGCTCACCAGAGTTTCAGGCAGGGGACATTCCCAGAACTACCTAGAGATGCTGGGGACTGAACCTAGGACATTCTCCCACTGAACCACAAGCCTTTTTTCAGAGATGCCTATTGGGAAGCCCAAAAGCAGATCCTGAGTGCAATGGCCTTTTCCTGCTTGTGGTCCTCAGCTCTCCACTGTTTCAGACAGAATTATCTCCCAGGCCTATCTGAGGCCTGAACTTGGGACATTCTGCATGCATAGTGGATGCTCTATCACTCAGCTATGTTAATTCCTCCAACTATGGTCCTTTCGCTAAAGAAACAACTACACAGAACACATGCATTGCATTCTCCCTCAGAAAGAGAAGACAGATGATGTCTGTTTTGGTGATTGTTGCTTTAGGGTTCATCAGTATAATTGGCCTGTTTTTCAAGCTTATTTTATCATTAGTAGTGAATGTGTTTATGGTCATAAGGGTTGCACTGGAAATGATTTTATTTGATGTTTGCAATAGGGCAGCTAGCATTTTAAAAGCTTGGTGTGTGTCATAGCTGAAGATAAATAATGTAAACAATTTACAGGCTGTTCATTAGCAGCATTCATAATGTGATCGGCAGCCCTCGCTGGAGCACTGGGCTGGGTGAATTCAAGGTAATTGTCACATTGGCCGAGTCCTAGCTAAGCTGGCCAAGGAGATTGCAGGAATTCTTTTCTGTACACCTTTCTAAAGGCCAAGCCATTATTCATATGTGCTCCCTGTTCACAAAAAACAAAGGTGGGCAGTTACTTTCACAGTTTAAGGAAAGCATAGCAAAGGAATTTTGAACCCTCCCTTCCCCCTCTGTGCTTCAGCTGGTTGCTTTAGACAGCTTTCATTCATTCTGCAAATGTGACATGAGGGCTGGCAACATCAACCCTGCTGTGTGGCAACTTCTTTCAGACGACTGCAGTGCACAGAGACAAACAGTCATGTCATGCATCCTTAGCAGTGACCAGAGGAGGAATGACTGCTGAGGGCTAAAAATTACTTTACATGGTGCAGAAATGACTTCAAAGCAACCCATTACAATGGCACATGGGGTTTTCAGTGGCTAATTCAATGGGGGGGGGGGGGGAATGGCTAAAGCACTATGATATTTCCAACTGTTAAGGGAAAAAATCCTCTCTCAGTCTTTAAGTCCCTGTCCCTGTCTTCAACCCACCCACCTTTGCCCATGCAAAAAGTCTCTCTCCCCATCCCCTGCTCTCGACCAGGGCCATACAAGCCCCCTCTCTCACTCTGATTCTGATACACCCCACCCTCTCTGCCTGTGCAAAAACTGGCTCTTACTCTCAGTTCTCCTCCTCATGGACTCACCCTCTGCCCACACCAATGCCAGCTCAGGCTCTTGATCTCCTCCACCTGCTCACACAGTTTTGAACATGAGGAGGTGGATGAGCTCGAATACGTGGGGGGGGGGGAGGCATTGCGTTTGAAGTCTGAACAGGACAGGGGATGCTTTTCTTCAAAGAAACAACAATCACATTATTCTCAGGACAGGTAGCAACCCTGGAAGAAAGTCCCATCAAATTCAATGGAACTTACTCCCACTGAAGGGCTGTGGATCAGTGATAGAGCACCTGCTTGCAGAAGGCCTCGGGTTCAGTTCCTAGCATCTCCAGGTAGGAAGCCCCTGCCCAGGAGTGTGGGAAGTGCTGAGCTAAATGGACCAATGTTCTGACTCAGTATAAAACGACTTCCAATGTTCCATGTAAATATCCATGTATAACAATCACTAAAAGCTCTTCAGGATTTAAGAGGGCCTTCCATTTTATCACAGAGACAAAGGCTATGAACCATTGCTTTAGATATACCCAAACAATTAACAAACATTTTTTTTAAAAAAATATACAACAGACATACTAATACTATTAATGAGCTGAACAGAAGCTGGCCAGCCACATGCTGCTGTCACGGTGCTCTTGATTTACATCCCAATCTATTAGTTAATCTGTACCCATTTGTGTTCATCTGGAGAAGTAATCGTATTTTGTTAAGGGGAAAAAGTAAGTTTGATTCATAATTCATCATTTTTGCAGTTGGGCCTCATTAGTCTGTTATTAAGGGAGACCATTCCTCTTGGAGCCACGCTCCAGCTTTTAGTCAAATTGACACGCAGCACTGAATCTAAATACAGTCATTGCTGATGTCAAGATATAATGAATTTTAACTCACTAGTTTATTATTGTACAGCATGTGTTAGAAGCTTTTATGAATTAGTAGATATGCTGATTCAGAAAAGGGATCTCTCGTGGCTACACAAAAGACTAGATGTGGGACTGGGGAAATGGATGTCTTATTTTACTGGTAGGAAAGAAACAGCTCTTTAAAAGGATCATTTTTCATCCAATGGAAAAGCCAAGAACTGTGGTGTGCAGTGAAATTTTTCATAAGGGAACAGTTAGGAATAGCTGCCTTATGAAACTACGCTGGTAGATAGTACCCAGTGTTTTTGAGAATAGTTGCAGGTTCCATCCAACTGTCAGGGTACAGCGGAGCTGCTTTAACACCACTGAATGTATCTGATATTATGTCTTGTTCTTCTTGAAGATGCAAGGCTCCGAACAATGTGTTTTGGAAGCGGGCACATTTTACCAAGTTGAGTTGGCCTTTGCACAGCCATGCAGCTCAGTGATAGTTGTGCAGATGCATTCTCTAAGGAGGCAAGCATTTCTTCAACTGAGTCCCTCTCCATGCTTTCTATCTGAAGTACAGATGTATGGTCTTTCTGGTCACCTCACACTTCACTTGAACACTTGAAACTGTATGCTTTTAATTGCCTTAGGGGGTGGGGAGAACTGTGTGATGTTGTCTTCAGAATACAAGGAGACACATTAAACGTAAAGCACTGAATGACAGCAAACCACATGTAGTTACTGTATTTTTCTGTGTATAAGACTAGGTTTTTTTCCTTAAAAATAATGTCAAAAATTAGGGGGTGTCTTATACACAGAGCCATCTCCCCCCATTTTCTTAAATCTCAGTCCCTCAAAATAGGGGGCGTCTTATACATGGGGGGCGTCTTGTAGTCTTATTGCCGGGGGGGGGAGGCACTTCGCCCGATAGACTAGCTATTGCTTTCTTGTTCCTTAGTTGCAGCCACTCCCACTGATGACTCATTAGCCACAAGCGGAAATGGATGCAGGGCTGCACAAAATGCATTCACATGCAGCAATGGGTCTAGCAGGAAATGAACCAAGGGAACAGCTCTTGAACAAATGATTTGTCACTTTTATATCACAATTTAAAAACGAATGTATACAAGCAAGTTGGAGTAAAAGGTGCACACCTTAATACTCTAATTCACCAGGAACATTTAGGGACTAGCCTAGTCCCCCTCATCCACTGACCTTACACCACTGGCCAAGAAGTAACTTTTGAGGTGTAGTGACCTACAATGCTTACCTGCTTTATTATGCTTATATTAGGAGGCAGGGGGAGCCACCAACATAGATGGCTCTAAAAGAGGATTAGATGAATTCATGGAAGACAAGTAGCTCAATGGCTACTAGCTACAATGGCTAAGCTCTGCCTCCACAGTCAGAGGCAGGTTATCTCTGAATACCAGTTGCTGGAAAGTGCAGGAGGAAAGAGGGCTCTTGTGCTTTGATCCCATTTGTGGGTTTCCCGTGAGAACATGATGTAGGAAGAGATGGGCCTTTAGCCTGAATCAGCAGTAACCTTCTCGTTATTTAGGCAGCTGATTTCAGATGTAATGAAAGGGCAGCAATCTGTTTGTCATCACATTTCTTTTTATTGCACTTTTACTGACAAGGAAGGAGAGAGAGGGAGAGGGAAACTTGTGGTATTTTCTGCCTTGACTTCTTGTCTTGACTCTTGACGCTTGACTGCCTTGTTTGATGGGAGGGGTGTCTTAAACAGCAAGATGTCTAGGTCTTTTCTTGGGGCCCAGGACAACGAGGGACACCATTATCAAGGCTCAACACCACCTTGAAGGCTCCCAATTCTGAGGAAGAGGGTCGGGTGAGGATCAGGGCTTTAGAGCAGGGATAGGGAACCCCAGAAAGTTGTCCAGGAGCGATGATGACCCTGAGG
Organism: Podarcis tiliguerta; assembly: GCF_965153285.1. Lineage (NCBI taxonomy): Eukaryota > Metazoa > Chordata > Lepidosauria > Squamata > Lacertidae > Podarcis > Podarcis tiliguerta. The sequence continues at coordinate 28,425,328 of NC_139553.1, forward strand.
ATGAAAATGTTCCTCACTGCTGCTTTGGAAGGAGCAAGAGAGTTGTAGCCTGGCTCATCTGAAGAAAGAGAGAAAGGGGTTCCAAGTATGCTGTTGAAAGGGGTTCAAGGTGTCTCAGCATTAATCTAATTCTAATTCTAATTCTAATAATTCTAATTCTAATTCTAGAAATGAGTTGTCACAGGAATCCTGGATATCAAGCATCCTTGGTGTAGGATTCTATTATATGCCACCACATAAAGAAAACCCCTGAATTCTCAATTGCTATAGATATGGAGTTGACATGGTTAAGTCATCACTCACTCAGCTATGTGGCACTGCATTCATCTTCATTAAGAGATTGTGCCTTTGAGAGATGATGCGGAATTATAGGCCAACTCATCCCTCACTGTTGGTCAAACTGGCTGGGGCTGATGGGTATTGGAGTCCAAAAACATCTGGAAGGGCATAGGTTCCTAGCTCAGTAGGAGAGGAGGCATGCAAAAAGTCCAGGCTTCATTTTTTGACATCTCCTGCAGCAAGGATGAGAAAGACCCAGATACAGTCGTACCTCAGGTTAAGTACTTAATTCGTTCCGGAGGTCCGTTCTTAACCTGAAACTGATCTTAACCTGAAGCACCACTTTAGCTAATGGGGCCTCCTGCTGCTGCTGTGCCGCCACGCGATTTCTGTTCTCATCCTGAAGCAAAGTTCTTAACCCGAGGTACTATTTCTGGGTTAGTGGAGTCTGTAACCTGAAGCGTATGTAACCTGAAGCATATGTAACCCGAGGTACCACTGTACTGTAGATCTGCTTCCAACATGATTAGAACAGCTCTTAAAATACTTTAGATTACATCTCCCATCAATCTCACCCAGCATGTCCAATAGCTGTGGATTCTGGGAGCTGTAGCCCAACACCATCTAGAGGGCCCCAGGTTGGGAAAAGCTGTAGGAAAAAATTACTAGGCTAGGTGAACGTGAGGTGTGATTCAAAAGAATGCAGCTTGATGTCTTCATTAGCAATGGGAAGTAAACATAAGAATGAGGGATTTGGACACCATATTCCTGACACACATCCTCCAAGTCCAGGTCCATCTGGAGGGTAGGAGTGTTCATAATTGGATCTGTTCCTATATGGATCACAGCATCCAACTCAAGGGCTCTTACAGACCTCTTTTCCCTAACTTCTCAGGGCCCTCTTGGTTGTAGCATCCCATTTCTAGAATGTTCTCCCCAGGATGGTTCACCTGGCACTACATTATTTTAACTAACATCTCAATTGGGTTTACGAAGGACAGTGCACCATTTGAAAGGTTTCCTGAGGAACATCTTCTATTTGAAGGATGAACTGGTCCACGTCCAGCTAAAAGAGAGAGAATCCAATGAAAGGAGAGCAGGAGGAGCAGGCCATAAAAATCATAGCTGTCAACTTACAGATTTGAAAATAAGGGGCCAGCAGCCTTGAAAATAAGGGACCAGCAACCAAAATAAGAGACCTGCAGCCTCACCTGTTCCAGGCACTCCAGTCTTCCTGTCCTCCTGCAGTCTGGTCAAACTCATGCTGGTAGCTTTGAGAACACTGTCCAACCAACTTTGTAACCAGAGGTTCAACTAAATAGAATCTGAATCACATGCACCACAAGGCCTATGCAGCCTCAACTTAAGATGGCTCCCCGGCCTGGCTTTGCACTGCAAAGTTTGCAGCAGCACGTGCAACAAAATGGCGTCCAGCATTCAAAAACCTCCTCAGCTTGCATTAACTAGCCACACACAAGGCATGCAAGCTCCAACCCCCAAGCATTCTTAGATTTCTTATTGGGTGAGCACCACAGCCAAGCAACACAGTTGGAGCCTCCTTCCTCCCTAGCCGGCAGGGAGGGAGGGAGAGAAGCTGCTTCCTTTGAAATTTAAGGGACATTTAAAGGGGCATCCATCAATAAGGGACAGCAGCGGGACATGGTGCTGGAATAAGGGACTGTCCCTTCAAATAAGGGACACTTGACAGCTATAATAAAAATGCACATTGACAGTTACAGGACCTGAACAGCAGACTGAGCAGGCACACAGGTCACAAGTAAGACAAACTAATCAGGGTTCCTCCAATTATTTCCAATGTGGGTTGGCTGGGGATCCACCTGATCACTAATGTCCATGTTCCAAAAAGACTACTGTGTTCTACCTTCCTCTTGTTAATCTGCCTCTCCCTGTGCAAGTGTCCCAGCTATGGAAGTGGGTTCTTATTAGCTGCATAGCAACTAGCCTGTGTAAAAGTAACACACACAGAGGAAATCATATAAGCTGGCTACCTGTCTTCATTGCACTAGAGCATTTTTGTGTCAGCTTAAAATAAGGCCAGTTGCCACGGTCATTTCCATAGGAACAGTTCCATAGTTCGGCCAGCAAAGGTTGATGCAAGCTGTCAAGGACTGCTGACTCTAATGACATAATTAACTGTGTTAAAAGTCGTGTCTGGTAGCATCTACTCTGTTTCCAGGGTGACTAAAAAGCTGTAAATAAAACAAATAAAAAGATCCAGGACTGCTGCTTCCTCAGATCTATTGTCCATCACAAAAGCTAGTTATAGAAACGCTTCATTCCCCCCAACTCCACTCCTCCCTGCTGCCCAGCAGTTATATTGTGTTGCAAATGAATGGCAGAGCTGTTTTTCATTGTGCTCCTCAATGAAACCCAGTAAGCACAGTAAGAGGGATTCATTTGTATCTGCATATGGATCATAGCAATTATGTCTTCTTATGCTCATCTTGAATTGTCTTCCTCCTGGAGGCTGAGTAGCAGAGAAGCATAGACACCAGGTTTCTCCACACACACACACACACACACACACACACAAACCGCCTTCCATCAGAAGATGATGGAACCAGGAACTCACTGTTGCATTGCATTGTTGCTTCCTATGCTCACCCACCAGAGCAGCAGTTTGGAGCATCCCTCTAGGTTCAGGATACGGAACATTTTTGCTGCTGAGAGCCAAAGTGCCTCAAGAGCAAAATGTCAAGGTGGACATGAAGAGAGTAAAAATTATCTTCAGTCCAACAGACACATTCCTTTGCATGCCCAGATGGAGACCCCGCCCCAAGAGACCACCAGGAGGAATAATAACTAGTGACAACATGTTATGGAATAAAAATTGGCCACAACTTTATTAAACCTTTCAGATGTAGGAAGACCTTGGCTTAGGCATTAGGCGTGTATCCCTCCCAGTCCTCAGCCAGGGGAACTGGGGCTCCTCGGGGTGAATGGGATATGGAAGGGTGCACAGCAAGACGCTTGTGTATGCTGGCAGCCCACCGTATATCCCCGCAACACAGGGGAGTTCACTGACAACCTTTTAGTGTATGGCCAATGACTCCCATATACAAACCCCTGGGATCGCCGCCGCGCTTAGGGGGCGGGGAGTGAGTCACCGCTTTTAAGCAACTGGCCTCACCTCCGTGTGGTGCTGATTGGCTGAGATTTGGCGGGAACCTCCAATGACCAGCACAGGGAGGCAGGCCAGCCCAAACACCGGTGGGTCCCAAGTGACTAAGGTGCTGCGCATGGCCCCGCAAAGGGCGCCCACAAAGGAAGGTGTGAGCGCTCATTCTAGGGAACCTTCCAGGAGCCATATGCCAGTGGATGGCAAGGCTAGAAGCAAACAGGAGCAAAGCAGCAAATGTTCAAATTACAGGAGGCCAGTTTCTACACACATTCACACAACCATCTCTATACACCATCCAGGTGAGCAAAAAGCATTATCAGAGCTGAAGGATTCCAGATAGGCAAAAACACCCAAGCAGGGCTGGTGAGATATGTGGCTTGTGGGAAAGGGGTGTGATTGGGGAGTGGGTGTGGCCTGAGGAGAATCGCAAGGGGCAGACGTTCCTCTCCAGAACCTAAGGCTATTCATTCCAGATGTAGATGCTGAATTGATTTAGAAGTATGTAGGTCTGAATTAATTAACCTATACAGTGGTGCCTCGCAAGACGAAATTAATTCGTTCTGTGAGTCTCTTCGTCTAGCGGTTTTTTCGTCTTGCGAAGCAACCCTATTAGTGGCTTAGCGGATTAGCACTATTAGCAGTTTAGCGGCTATTAGCGGCTATTAAAGGCTTAAGGGATTAGCGGATTAGCTGCTAAAAGGCTATTAGCGGTTTAGCGGCTTAGAAAAAGGGGGTGGGGAGCGGAAAAAAACCTCCAGACTCGCAAGACATTTTCATCTTGTGAAGCAAGCCCATAGGGAAATTCGTCCTGCGAAGCGCATTGAAAAACGGAAAACCCTTTCATCTAGCGGGTTTTCCGTCTTGCGAGGCATTCGACTTGCGGGGCACCACTGTATTTATAATTATATATTGTTGGTTTGAATGAATATGACTTGGATTTTATTTATTAATGTATACATCACATATGTGCCAAGACCTTAAGATGCTGTGTTTTACCTACCCTAGAGTATCTGTACATAAATATGAAAAGACTCCACTGACATCATGAGAAGTAGGGAGTGTGTGTATGGCTCCTCACACACACACCCTTCTTATAGCCACATATTGTTTCTTTTTAATGCAGAAAGAGTGATACAACCTGTGGGAATTCTGGAGTGTAAATAGGGATGGGCAAATCTGTGCATTTTTGTTCTCTCACATTCTCATGTTTTCCAGTTTTCAGTTTTCCACATTTCCATATTGGCTTCCAATTTATTTATTTATTTATTTATTTTAAAGATCGTCATAAAAATTATTTTTTGTTCAGTTTCACCTAATATGCACATTTTTCCCCAAAGCATTTCCCCCATAAAGTAATGCATTTTCATGTTCTGTTTCATGAATACATGCATTTTTTATGTACACTTTTCCTAGTAAGGGCATTTTTGTATATATTGCTAATTCAGAGAAGGGTGAATATTGAAGGGTGCCTGTGTTCTTGTTCACATGTTACAGAAAGTGCAAATCAGGTAGCCTTGCCTGAATATTCAAGCTGAATACATACACCTCCAGTCCCCAGGTGAATACATTCCATGTTTAATCACCATCTCCTGAAAATTGTCTGAAGGAAAAGTGTGTCCGTTTCTTATTAGCCTATAGAATACTCTCCCACAATTCACCAGTGAAAATAAGTTACACCTTCTCCTTCATATTAAGGATCATGGACTGATTCCACATGTGCTGTAGTTTGTTATTGCGTGCCCAGGCATAGACCCCCCCCAACACCGGGGGGGGGGGGCGGAAATAATGACTTGTGACAATGTGCTATGGGATAAAAATTGGCCACAACTTTATTAAACTTTCAGGTGTAGGAAGACCTTGGTTTAGGCATTGGGCATTTGTGGTTTGAGGACCCGACCCCCGCGCCGTGGAAATGAATAGACAAGGACACGTGATATATGGTTTATGGGCATGGAAAAGGCCACAACTTTATTGGTTACAGCAGTGAAAAAAGGTATTGGCTTAGGCATTGGATGTCCACCACAGGGGTTGAATCACCAGTGGGCGGAGCCTGTTGATGATAATACAACTAAAGCTCTCCCCTGACGTCACCGGGGGTCGTGCCATGGCCTCCCGCCAAGCAGGCATCGGACAGAATACACGACCCCCGAATTCCTTTAACGGAATACCCAAAAATTGAAGGCTTAGGCGATGGCCACACCTAGCCTTCCAACACACCATCACGCAATAATCCAGTGCCTAACCTACCCACCAATACCACAAAAGTTGTGACGATTGCTACGAGGTAGGCGAAAAAACCCCATGGCCTACTGCCATGCGGAAAAACTCCTACCAGGCCCCCCCGACTAACCAGGGCGACCAACCTAAGGTCCATAGCAAGGCCGAGACCCTAAGCTAAAGGGAGTGGCGGGTGGGTGACTCTCGGCGAGACGAGGAGGAAAGAGGCCGGGAGGAGGGCTGGCGCTCTGATTTAAAGCTCGCTGGACACGCCCCCCAGCAGCACCCGATTGGGTGCCGGCTGGTGGGCGGGGGCGCCAGCCAGGTGAACTAGGTAAGCAGGGGGCGGTTGCCCCCTGCTAGGGGCGGAGCTCGGGCTCCCGCCCACAACCACTCCCCTCTCTTTCAGGGAGGAGAGTCTTTATCCCTCCCAGTCCCATGCCAGGTATTTGGGGCACATCAGGGTTAACCAATCTGTCTGGGGTTTGGGCTGGCTCTGGAAGACGTATGTTTGAGCATAAATCCCGCCCCCCATTTCGCTACAACACAGGGGAGAGCACTGACAACCTTTCAGTGTATGGCCAGTGACTCCCCTCAACACAACCCCTTTAATGGCGAACCTTGAGATCCCCACCACAGGGGGGGCGTGTGTCACCGCTTCACCCCCCCTCCCCATTTAGGGAAGATAGACTAAAGGACTCCACCCAAGCCCTGAACCGCCAACCAAGACTGCAAAAATCGGGGTCTCACCGCCAAGACTATCTACACCTGAAAGAACCCTACCTGTCCAACAACCTGTGCCTAATGTTGTCCAAGCAGTGTTCATTTCCTTTGGTGGTAAGGTGCACTACGTCAGGCCTGAAAAGCTCCCTTCTGTAGGTTTTAATGTCTGGATGCTTCACAATTCGGGCCCCTAGACGCAAGATTGCCGAGCGGATAGCCAGAATAAGTTCTGACCAAAGGATGGTAATATTAGGGTGCATGGCATGTATATATTCCAAGTCCGTGATTGCTGTTTTTACCAGTATGATGCCCTTGTGCACTACCAGATTATTTTCGCCCAGGTGAAACACAATCACATCTGGCGGGACACAAGACGCAAGTTCAGGTGGGAACCTCAGGTTTGCAACTTGGGGAGGCAGTCCAGGACTGTTTACTTAGGAGTCACATAGGATCTGGGGTACTGCACGCAGCCACGCAAATCATGCCCTCCTTCTGATGTGAAGAGCGGCCATTATTATTATTTATTTATTACATTTAAACGCCAACCTTAGTTCTCTCATGAAACTCAAGGCAGCATGCATGTGGTTACAGGGGGTGTTGAAAAAAACCCAGCGGCAAGCATCCGTGGTAGAAATAGAGGGGAACTGCTTTATCCCTAGTCAGATCATTGGTCTATCCAGTTCAGTATTCTCTATGTTGGAGAGCTCCAGCTCTCCAGATTTCAGTCGGGGGGTCTCTCCCAGTCATACCTGAAGATGCCAGGGATTGAACATGGGACCTCCTGCAGGTAGACCACATGCTGTGACCCTTCTACAGCTAGTCCTCATGAATAGGATATGTGTCAAACAGGGCCCTGACTGTAGCCTACTCACAAGCAGGCTGTGAGCAGAATCTGCTCCGTTTCAAAGACAAGTGCCCAATTCTTCCATCTGAGCTGCCCCCTTCCCCAGAGATTCATCATCTTACAGAGGGAAAAGACCCTCTGATGCTCAATGAATGGATTTTGTCCTCAGTGGAAATAGACAGTGTTTATGGTGTTAAACTACTGAGCACCCAGTTCTAGGAAAAGGATGTGTTTTTGTGTCTCTCGGAGGTTCAGGTATTCATGTATTGATTAAAGTGCCATTGGTACCAGCAGAAAATGATTGCTGTTGGGCGGAAGGAAGGAAGGAAGGAAGGAAGGAAGGAAGGAAGGAAGGAAGGAAGGTAGTGGTACTCAGTACAGTGGTACCTCAGGTTACACCCGCTTCAGGTTACAGACTCCACTAACCCAGAAATATTACCTCGGGTTAAGAACTTTGCTTCAGGATGAGAACAGAAATTATGCCACTGCGGTGCGGCGGCGGCAGGAGGCCCCATTAATTAAAGTGGTGCTTCAGGTTAAGAACAGTTTCAGGTTAAGAACGGACCTCCAGAACGAATTAAGTTCTTAACCTGAAGTACCACTGTACTGCCAAAGAAGTACTGCAACAAAAACATTATTATTATTTATTATATTTTCTGGACAGGGTTGAACAAAAAGTAAAATGAAATGTAACAACACTGCTGGTGTTGACAAAGTCACCTTCTGTCTGTGTGTGACAGAGACATGAGGTGTAGCATCCTAGGCGAAGGAGTTAGGAGCAAAAGGCAGCCTGTGCATTAGTCTTTTGAAGTTGCTCAAAACTTCACTACACTCCAGACAGTTAAGAATATTATAAAAAGTAACTCAACATGAAATAAGAGAAACATATTAAAATCCCATTAAACGAGCTTGAATTCTAAGAAATCCAGATAATTGCTTTTCCCTTCTGCTGCCCATCTCCCAATAGTTCCATTGAGCACCCGACAGAACATGGAAAAAGCATTCCAGCAAGTGCACGTTTTGAAAGAACAAGCACACTTATAGAAGTAAAATAAGGAATGAAGTATCACTTAGGAGATGAAGCTTGAGGAGACAGTAATATAAAATAGCACACTGTCCAATTGTTTACCACTGTTTTTGTTTACCAGAGTCAGCCTCAATTGTTTGATAAGTCACTGATTTTGCCCTTGTTTGCCTCTCCTGGATACCTTATGAAAATTTGTGCGACTGAGACCACATCCATACCATACATTTAAAGCAATATCTTACTACTTTGTCAGTAATGGCTTCCCCCAAGGAATCCTGAGAACTGTAGTTTGTTAGGAGATTTGTTGGGAGACTCCCTATTCCCTTCCCAGAGCTACAATTCCCAGAGTTCCCTGGGGAAAGAGACTGAATGTTAAACCACACTGGGAATTTTAGCTCCACGAGGGGAATAAGCATCTCCTAGCATCTCTCAGAACATATTGCAAACTACAGTTCCCAGGATATTTTGGTAGAAGCCATGACGGCTAGAGTACTTTGAAAATGTGGTGCAGGTGGGGCCCGAGTTCTCATTCCTATACATTTCATTTCCCTTCCATGGGTCTTTAGAAATTCAGTCTCTCAGCAAGTGAGGGATGGGATCATCTGGTATGATGCTCTGTGGGTGCACATGGGTGCATGAACACTAAAGGTGGGAACTAGAGGGGGTACAATTGATGCAATTGTGGTCCCAGGGCACAGGGCCCCAGATCTCAGCTCTATCTGAAGAGAAGGGGTTCTAATCCTTTGCCTTCTTTTGTAGTCATCCCAGATGGGTTTCCAAGAAGCAAATTGGTTGGTTACTGTGGGGAGCAGGCTGTTGGAATTAGATGGACCTTTGATCTGATCCAGAAGGTAACCATTTATATTCTTACGTTTCAGGGTGTGTGTGTGTGTGTTTATATATACAATACAGTATATATAATACCAACAGTTAGCATAGGTAGCTGTTTTGTGGGTGTGTGGAGTGCGTAAGAGGCATGCAATTAGTTCTTTTGGAATATTTGAGAACTGACAGCTAATAGGGGAAGGGTCATAGCTTCAGTAGTGGAGTATCTGCTTTGCATGCAGAAGGTCCTAGGATCAATACCTGACATCAAGCAGGGCTGGGAAAGGCTCCTGTCTGTAAACTTGGAGATCTACTGAGCTAGATGGAACAGTGGTTGGGCTTGCTAAAGGGCAGCAGTGTTCCAGTGACTACAACCACCACTTTTCCTACCCATGTTGGCTGAAGCGGATGGGAGTTGTGGTCCAAACCATCTAGAGGACAGAAAGTTGGGGAATGCCAATGTAGACCATGGTGAGCTAGATGGACTAATGGCTTGACTTGTTATAATGCAGCTTCCAACACTGGAGTAAGAAAATTTGCTCTCCAAGGAGACTGCCCACTACGTTCCTGTGTGAGTCTTTGTTCCAAACTGACTGGAAGGAAGTGAGGGCCAGAGGGCAGCAACATTGCAGAGAGGGAATGGGAATCCTTCTCAATCACACCTACACAAAATTCTCACCCCACCAGCTGAAGGTGAAGCAGTGATTTGACTTGTTAGAAGACTATATTCCGAATGTTGCTCGATATCAGCTTTTTCCTTAAACAATTACAAAGAAAGCACATTAGGAAAAACAACTCCAAATGAAACATAGAAAACACTTTTTTATCTTCATTAAAATGCAATGAAATTCAGAATAATATTAGCATAGAATATTCTGCCTTCCCAATAGATCTATTAAATAGCAGCCATAATATAAAATGCATGAAACAAGGACCCTCAACAAACTAGCCAACACTTTGAAATAATGGTGCATCTGTTTAGAGGATAAATCTGTGATTAGGTGGTTATGCTGGGTTATTAAAACCACTATGTTGGCTTAAGTGGCTAATGAATCCTCTCTAAGCCTCATACAATATGGTGAGCATTAAGCAATAGTTTCAAAATGACCTCTTACAAAAACTTCATTTAGTTGGTTCAGCTAACAGTAATCATTAATCTGTTGCCCATGTGCGGGTTCATGACTAGGGGCTTCCAGATTTCACGATCATGCCGTTACCATTTGCCGATCGCCATTGGACTTTTGGGGTTTGTGATGGGTTTTTGGAAGATGCCTGTGTGTGAATTTGTTTTATGTGTGTAGATCAGTGCACGCTGATCATCGCACTGTCTTTGCAGTAAGGCTCTGTTCCGATGGCATGAGTAGTCATGAAGAACTCGAATGCTGCAGCCTTCATCCGCCTTCACAGCCGTTGTAACAAAACGCTTGTTATCATCTGCCTGTTCTGCTGTTGAGGACTTCTTGGATCATTCTTTGTCTAGCTGATTAAAGACTCCTGCCAAAATGAAATCCCATTATAATCATTGAGGATCGTCAGCCATATCTTTAAGTCCTCTTTTATACTGCATGTCACCCTAATATGATGCTGAGGGGCAACTCCCTGGCTGTGAGACGTCCAAAGAGGGCACAAAAGTCTCTATCAGGTGCAATGACCCTGCATGCAAAATTGAGGTGCCCCAGCAAGGACTGCATCTGATGTAAGGTGGTCTTTTTGAGAGATATCACAGAGTTCAGCAAAAACCTAAGGGTATCTAACTTGGCTTGAGGTAAACACAATGTTTGCTTGTGAGTGTCCAGCTCAATCCCCAAGTATGACAAGATGCTGGCCAGGCCCCCCATTTTTTCAGCTGCCAAGGGTATAGCAAAATCAGAAGCGGTTTGAATAAATGAAGCTTATGCTCAGGAGCAAGTGTCAGAATCCACTGGCCCCATTATCAAGTAGTCACCCAGGTAATGCATGACATAATGGCAACCTGACCATACCTTCATAAACCACTCAACAAATGTACTAAAGGTTTCAAAGGTGGCACACGCTATGGAGCAACCCATCGGCATGGACTTGTCAAAATACCACTGATCCTTAAATCTGAAACCCAGCAACCAGAAGTCATCCGAGTGAACTGGGAGTAGGCAGAATGCTTAAAAAATAGATATATATTCAAAATTAAAACAAAACATATTATCCAAAAACATATCATCCTTATTTTTTCCACCATTTTTCCTCCCCCCCCCCACCTTCCCACACAAAACCCACCCACCCCCACCCCCACCCCCACCCCCCAGCTTCCCTCAGTTCCAGTCTTTGGTTTCTCTGTGAATGCTGTTTTCTGCATATTACAAAGTTGTATAGATCCTCAAACTATTTAGCTGATTATTATCAATAAAAAGTTTGTGAATGTTTATTCAAAGCCAGCCAAGGAGTCCAGTTCACTTTGTTGCATCTTCAAATACTTTGTAAAGGGTTCCCATTCATCTTTAAAGTCACAGTTATCCTTGTCTCATAGCTTATATGTCAGTTTTGCCAGTTCTGCATAGTCCATCAATTTTTCTTGCCTTGATTCCTTAGTTGGGGTTTCCTCAGTCTTCCATCCTTGTGCTATTAAAACTCTCACAGCCGTTGTCAAATACATGGTGTTTTTCAGCTTTTGGGGCAGATCTTTCCCTACAATCCCTAACAAAAATGCTTCAGGTTTTTTAACAAATGTTAAATGGATCATTTTCTTCAATTCATTGTATATCATTTCCCAATTTTTTAAAATTACATTACACTCCCACCACATATGATAAAATGTCCCCTCCTTTTCCTTACACTTCCAACATATTGTGCTTATTGTGCCTCAAAGCACCTCTTTCTAAGTCTTCTTGAAGGTCTGCCTCCGTTGACTCTCTGGGGCCAACTGTGCTTCCGGCATCAACACAGGCCCCCTTTTATCCATTAGGGGTAGACCGGCATGAAGACTAATCACTCCCGGTCCACTCCCTTTGCCCTGCCCCCCAGGCTGCTGCAGATAGGCCAGTTTAAAATTGGGCTCTGGCAGGAACCCAGACAAAGATGCCATGGCGACCATTGGGGGTGGGGCAGCAACGGCCAACTTCGCCTACCATTGAACCTAGTGAGCGGTTATTTTACAGTTTTGTTTTTCATCTTTTAATTTTCATCGGTTATAATTGTTTTCTCTGTTTTATAAAATGAAATAAGAGTGAAAACGTTTACCAAAGGGGGGGGGAGGAGGGGGGACCCAGCTGTCTCAGGATATGCATAAGTGGAGCTAGGGTAGGTGGGACCAGTTAAAAACCTGGTGGATGCTGACAGAATATTCAGTTTACTGGGTTTTTAGATCTCAGTAGTAGTTATCTGTTGGAAGATAGCTTTATTGATCAGACAATAAATTTAAATTCAATACTTCTGAATGAGCTTTTGAAGCCCGAGCATATCTGATCTGACACCATTATTCTTACAAGCCCTTATGAGGAAAAAGAGTGCACTTTCCCATCACTTTCATTATTGCATTTTTGGGGAGGAAGTGGGTTTTTTATTTTTTTGCACAATACCTCCAAATCAACTTTAATTGTGCAACCTGAATTTACCTGTACATGACTGAATCCTACCCCAAAATAGCAGCAGTCCAGAAGTCTCTTTGGAACAAGATGTATAAGAATGCCTTGCCACATCAGATACACCCCTTTTCCCTGAAGAGTCCCAACATAAATGCTCATAATTGTAGGATGTTGCATGGGAAAATATCACTGTATGAGTCATAGCCATCTATGTGTGAATTACACTTTTGACAAAATAGGATGTCAA